>NC_071318.1:2457500-4857500 GCF_027563975.2 Plodia interpunctella
TTAGTGGGTAGGCTGGGCCGACTAGCGGCCCAGGAGTCCCACACTCAGTGCGTAACAAGCATTCCCCTGGGTAAACAAAAAAAGGCATTTATTTTTGTACCAATTAATTTCAAGGTACAGTCAACAGCACATCAACCTACCCAAATTCATTGCAATCTCGTCACTATTATCGCGCCATAGAGTTTTACGCTTTTTTGTTGTCAGAGAGTTTTTATTGCATTCAATGTGGAACAAAAGTTAACATTAACTGCGGCACGCACATGCGTGCAGTAAACAGTATTACAAAGAGAAAATATTTGTATTTTTGTTTGTAATTAATAAACTTAAAAACTACTGGGCCGATTTTGATAAAATTTGGCACAGAGATAGACGAAAGTTTCACTTTGGTCTTACTCGAGTTGTAAATAAATATACATGAATATAGCTACTCCAAGTTAAGGAGTAAATATTCGAGGTCAGTCTTTATTTGTATGCTCCGTGTTTTATGTCGGTAATTAGGAGAACAAACATTTTTTACGACTATTGTGCCGGTGGACGCTGGCAACCCTAACGAGCTTTATATTTCTGAAGGCGTGCGTTTGTATTGTAACACTAATAAATTACATAAGTACTTTCACATTTAGATACTTACAAAGGAAACAGTAGTAGCAGTAGTATATAAATTTCACCTAGATAATATATAGTGCTGTTTAAACTTTTGCATTTTGGACACATAACTATATAAGTATACTAGCTGCGCCCCCGGGATTCGCTCCCGTAGGAATTTCGGTATAAGATACTTCTTATACCGAACCCTGTGTTATCATTCCAGGTTGTATTTCAAAACAATCCTTTCAGTTGATTTTGCATGAATAAGTAACAATCCTACGGGAGCGAAGCCCCGGGGCCCAGCTAGTTTTTTAGGATATATTTTTTTAAAATTGTGGTCCACGCAATTTGGTTGGTTTATAATTAAACACGACCATTCTCACTCAAATATACGTGTAACAAAAATTCATTGGTCACATAAGCGGTTAATTCCCAAACCAATGTGTGAGATAAATATCGTACAATCAAATGGCATAATACACCTTAACAAAGCAATTTATTCCGTCAATAACTGACGACAGTGGCGTAGCGTGAACTAATATAAACGTGGGCGAAGTCGCATCATGAAGCCCCTTTTATATCGTTCTCAAAATGTTATCAATAATAATAAATCATTAAGGTCAAAATGGCGAGATAAATATCGGAATATTAAAAATACATATTGTAATTTCTGCTATCTGTTTGCTACCTTATTATAAAAACTTTATTTGTTAACACGATCATAATTTACTATCAGTAGTAGTGCCGTTAATTTTTATTACCAACATTTCTTATATCGATGCCGACATCTCTTTAGACTATTACATTGGAGAGATGAGAAGCACTTAAAATGGAGATCTTTTTTTTTCTAGCCCTTTGATGTTGTGTCCCACAGCTGGGCATAGGCCCTTTTTTCCATTTGTCTCTTTCTATTGCAAATTCTGGCCATTTCGGTAGGTAGTATTTGTCGAAATTATCTTTCTATCCAAAAAGTCTTATCAATTTGAATGTAAATTTTTCAGATTAGTCTAAAATAATCAATTTTTATTTTGACACAAGACGCGATGTACTTATTCATGCATGATAAAGAAAAATATATGATGTGGCATTTTGGTCTCGCGAGGCCCCGTTAAGTGCAGGGTTGTGGGCGAGGGTTCACTTTACCGTGTGAGGCTGAGGGCGAGTGACCTTCTAGCTACGCCACTGACTATGGATCCCACAGGATTAATAGGCGGTAGACAATACAGAGTTTTTCTAGTTCGGAACACTTATTTCCCTAGCGATTCTTTTGTTGGATATCACAATTATTGTGTTTGACGGGAATTGGTCAGTTAATATTTGTTTTTCATATCGTAGACTTTTGCAAGGCTTTGTTTGGTTCATCTTTTTGGTGTTTCGTCACAAAAGTTGTTTTTTTTTGTAAGAGAGAGCCGAAAATCGAAAATGACTCGTACAAGATTTCAATCTGTTTTTTTCGCCTTACTGTCAGTGTGCGTAGTACGACTTTGCTATTTACGTGTCGCGATTCGCAGTGAGACGCAACTAACCAATCACAGTGCGCCATTGTGACGCAACGACAACCACACCGCAGTGTCATTGGTGCCCTGCAACTCACTTCGGATCGACTCGATAATGAGAAGTGAAATGCTTACCACACTTGGTCCAGATCCATTTCCCTCAAATATACCGTTCAAACAACTTCTCACGTTTAAGAATAAACTTGTAGAGAAGTAATAGTCAACTATTTTAACGACAGCTCACTTGCTTTTTCTATTTATTTTATTTCCTTCTCGCGCTCTCAGACACTCATTTCAGATAGCGTCGCTCTACGTCTGTCGCCAGTCGCTACACGTTCAAGTGGGGCCAATAAATGTGAATTAGTGGCAGGCCGAATATTTGGTTTCGGCCAAAAAAGGAGGTTGCGGCCCAAGTTTTAGTTTTGGCCAAAAATCGGACGAGCTTTCTAAATGTTTTTAAATAGTGTCGTGCAGTTTCAAATAAACTGATTTTATAAGCATGATAAATTCTATATTTTAACTATTCAGAATTTTTTGAGACTATTCTAAAGGACATATTTGCCATTTAACTGGTAACACGCGAGTATAGAATAGAACAATACTTATTACAAGTCTCTGTCACTAACCTCACTGGCACCAACTTTAATATTGAACTGTTACCAACCCTACTGAATCATTATTAAATTCCTCCGAAAGGTATTTAACCCACAATTAGGGTTGTTTAGGCTTAAATAATACCGATCCGATTGTGGCGGTAAGTATGATGGCTCTTAAACGTCCATCCAGTAGGTAATGGAGACGCCAGTTTTACTTAATAGCACCCTCCTCTTTATTCTGAGGGTATCACGGAATTCGGAAATGTTTGTTTTGAATGTTTTATAAACTTTTTTTTTTGACGTAGAAATAAAAAACAATATTGTAAAACAAATTGCAGTTAATATAGAGGAAGATTATAAAATGAGAACTTTATTTTATATTTTGTTTAGTGGCCATACGTTCTATACATTTAAAAAATCTGCTTATTTAGCGTTTGATTGAAAATTTTTAGGAGCGTGACTTGTTTGGAAATCTTCCTCTGCATTTAATAAAAACGAAGTTGTTTTTCGCGGATTCTATGCCTGTAATAATATAATTGAGTAAACCTATGAAAACGGTATTTCTTATTTGTGGTGTCTAAGAAAATAAACAGCTGCAGTGAAATTTTATTTTATTAACGGAATAAAAAAAAATATATATAAACAACAAATAGTATATACGTAAATACAAAATCATGCAAAAAGGCATAATAAAAAAAATGTTTAAGATTTTATCACAAATAAAAAAATACTGTCACTATTATCTCACGTGCCACAGCGATACAAAAACGAATAGCGAAGTATTATTGAAATTAGAAGTTGAAAACTTTACAAACATTATTTTTAAAGAAAATAGGTATTTTTCCGTTCGTTTTCCATTCTGATGAGTTAGTCACAAACATTGCAGTGGAGTGGCATTACCTATTATCGATCCGAAACGTCATTGTCCAGGATCTATTTTTAAAGGACGATCCATTCCATTCCATCTTACCTTCAAAATGAGAAAAGAAAAAAATTATATACTTTTACAATATGAATGTATTGAGCATGTAATATTTATATTTTGGCACCGCAGAGAACGGCCTGGCACGGTGATATGTGGCGGTAGGACCTTAAGAAAATACTAGTATGTACTAATTATATATCTACCACGTTCGTTTATGTATTTACATAAACGAACTTTATGTAAATATTATGAATTATGATGTCTTTTAATTCATTATATTTACTTCAGAAATTAAACAATTTTATTTATTACAGTGTATACATTTATAAATGAGGATTGAGTACCTACTCAATTTTTACACAAACATTTTATGTACTAAAACTGCAAATCTAAAAAAAAAGTCTATAAATCGAACCAATTTTGCCAAGCAGTAGGACCATAACTGATAAAATATTATAACGATAATAAATATTATAAACAACTAATGCAAGATCTTTCGTTCTTATCGTGTATGTTATTGCTAACACTGGTGTCAGATTCTTTCAAGTCGCCTAAAGGCATCTGACATGGCAAGTAGTTGCATACACACAAATGAAGTAGCATGTAGGATTCGAACCTAGAATATATCGATCACAGGCGGACAGTCTTAACCACCGGTTCACCACCGCTTCGCATTGAATGGTGAGATTTGAACCCACGACCTACATTAGTTGAATTATGTCTGGCAACCTCAAATGGTTTGACCTAAATCTATTTATTATATTCAGTTACAAATACAATGTGAGAAAAAAGTATACAACTTACCTATTAAAGGTATCGAGTCGTTTTATACCTTAGCGACAACGCCTTTACACAAACCAGTGCAGGGTTCCTTTGGCACATCGTAAAGACCCTCTTTTAAAATCTGGTGTCCTTCTCGCCACTTCTTCAGGAACGATATAGTTAGAACGAAAATTAAAACGCTAAATATGAACAATACTGCGCACAGCATTGCAATATCTCTGTGTGGCCACCCCTGAAAGTGTTGCCTTATGCCTATGGCACGTTCGATAGGCGAAATTTTCACCTGATTCGGTCCTACATTCATTGTAATAATCAATTGTGTTCAAGTTTGAAATTGGTAAATATTGTGTAAAAAAAATAAAATAGGTTATGTTTTGACACAAAGATCTGTTAGGTTATGAAGAAGATAATTCATGAAAAAGGATGCACTTAACTAAAATTTAGACAGAGACAGCTATACGAGAAAGAAATGTGTTATTATAAAATATACTAGTTGTTCGCCAAAATATATATAATTTTGTTTTTGATAAGTTTTTATAAAATTGTGAGTATTTCGAAAACGACTTAACCGATTTTGTTGCCCAACGAAATTAAAAATTCTATTGACAGATCCTACATACCTATTATATTCCTAAATTCTTCTTCTTCTCTTCATTCATTTTTACTTCATTTCATGTTCCTAAATTTTATATAGGTACCTAATTTCATCAAAAGACCAACGGTTCGAAAGTTATCTTATTACAAACATACATACAAAGAATGTATTTTTGCCCCAAGTTGATTTGTAGACTTCGCTCGCTTCGCTCGCTCGATCAATTACGAATACAACAAACGTCAAAATTGACACCCGAGTTTGGGCTTTTCTCATTGGTAAGCTTTCCATAGTGTTGTAAATTCTTTGTTGCTCTTTCTTTTGGAGTGTGTTAATTGCACATAAGTAAAACTGGTTTCCGATTTTATACAGTTTTCTTGGTCATTGAAAAAAAAAATGAACTGTGTTGCCATTACCAAAGATTTATTTTATTTTTAATGTATATTAATTTTAGTTCATCAAGAATCTTAATTGAAAATCGAGGATATTATATCGTTACCTAGCTTTTGCCCATCGATCTTTTAATTTGCTGCTCTTCTATATTTTTGTCTCTTTCTCGCGGGTGAAGCGCCGGGAAAAAGCTAGTCTCATATATGTAAATACCTCATATGAAATCTGACTGTTATGGAACACGTATTTTGGACCTTTTGGGACTATGTGGTCCCGATTTAATTTAAAGGAGAAAGTAACAGTGATAAAGTAACATAATCTCTATAATCAAGACTTTAATGGTTAAAATAGCTTGAAGCCAAATTTTACGTAGTAAAAGTATTTACATTTTGGAAGTTCAATAATTTCATGATGCATAATAATTTAAGGCATAATATTATGGCAACAAAATAAAATTACAGAGACACCCCATTATTCTTAAAAAAAAGTTAAAGAATACGGTAAAATATGCATTTACCGCACTCATGGATTTAGTAAGTACTTTGTACAGAGTATGTGAGGGTTGTAAAAAAGTTTTTACACTGGTGATAAATGATATTGATAAAATGATAAGGGTTATTTCGGAGATCATATGATATAAACAACCGATTAGAGTGAACTGATATATTGCACTAAATTAAATATATTATTTGTTACAGAAATCGGCAAAAATGGCCGCATAAGCGAATTGTAATTTGTATAAGTGAATATAAAAGGACTAGGGTTCTATGAATAATGCACGGTGTTCCGTACAGAGTACCTACTAGTTTCATGATCGCACTTTATAATATGACATTGATAGAAAGAGACAAAATAAACACCCAGTATTGCCAGCCAAGAGGACGCAACTCCCTCAAATATATTTTCTACTCTTTACTTAGAGATGGCAATACAGTATTTATGGATATAGTTTCCCGCCTCATTCATACATTTGCCGTGGGTGCATGGGTAAACAGAAATTCCCCATGGACCCACTGGTGGGTGAAGCAGGTGGGTGGACGGGTCGCGGCTCGTCAATACTTAATATAGGTATGACTTGTATTTTTGTCTGTAACTCCCACTACACCAATTTCGATGAATTTAAGAAATGAGACCTTCAGGAGTAGCTTAGCCTACCTTTAATTCTTACTTTCTTTACAAGTGTGTTATCGTTAAAAGGTATTTGACATGACTTTTGCGACTACCTACCGACATCTATTGGCAAGTAATCATATACACATACACTATTGGACTTAAACCTTTTATTTATTGCATAATATTTACATATATTTACACCATTAAAAGGAAAGAAATGGCCTATATTAGTAGGTACTATTTCACATTTTCATTTCCACCAAAATCAACCAACGTGCCCTTGTTTCACGGCTTGGCTCTGTTTACCCCGTATTGTATGGACACACAGACAAGTCTCTTTTTCCTTGGAGCCCAAGAACTGAACCACTTCAAGAGTCTTCTCATGGAAGGCGATAATGCCTGTTTCATAAAAACAGTTGATATAGGCGACCAGACACAGCTATTAAATCCATGAACAGATAATATTCCCTTGAAGTGTTAACATCGTCAAAAAGACTAAAAACCGCTGGATCTTGAATTATAAGGTTTTTATGTGGACCCCGGGTTTCGGGGCAACACAGTCAAGAATACCTCTTGCAGCACGCTCAAAATATACAATGAATACATCTGTATTTACACCATTAAAAAAAGCGCTCTTTCAGGCTCCATTTTCGGTGGATTCTCTGCGTAGTACTCCGCTTGCTCCATTCTTTCTTCCCGTCTTTTAATTAATATGTAAGCTATTGATAGGAATATACACATAGATGTTATCATAGACAGGTGCATTATGCTCCTCGTGAAGTCATCCATTACAATATTTCTCATTTTGTAAATAGTTTTAGAAAGAATGAAACATTTACTTCGCTTGACTTTTCTTCATCAAAACGATGACTTGCAATGTCAAGTTTGAGATGTTTATTCGTCATCTCAATGATTTACAAAATCATCGTTTTGGCCACAGATATAAGATGTTCTAATATCTGTGGTTTAGGCGAACGATGGAGCCATAACCATGGAATTAATAAGTACTTCGTACAACGGAGTACCTACTAATTCCATGGCAGGTAGTCCGTACCTACTAATTCCATTTGTGACCCTTTTAAATCTATAGCTTGATAGGTATAATTTTTGACATATTTCAGCCACAGATTTAGACAAGCTTAAGTCACTTTATAACTGTTTACAATCAAAATTTAAAATTTACGTCGACGATGTATTTGTTACGCTTTTGAAGGTAGTAAACTTTAAGCAATTGAATATTACTATTAATGGAACCAAAGGAGTTTCTGTTACCTACTGAAAGCGTAATCCATTTTACTATAATAACAGTGTTAAGTATGTCTATCCTGTTTTATTGGTACTCTAAGAAGAAGAAGGAAAGACGACGCAGGCAGGCAGCGCAAGCGAGTTTAGAACCGAGTTATTACGGAAAAGACAAAGATGAAAGTGAAGACAAAGTATAGTTTGTGTAATTAAATTCAAAACGTGTTGGTTTTGTTTCATACTCACGATCACCTGGCTCAGTAACCCCAAACTGGATCTTGGCCTCCGAAATGAGAGACTGCAATGAAAGTTCTGCGCTGTGGTTCGCAATTGACAGCTTCTGATTCATGACGATCAGCCTTCACATTGCCGCTCCAGCAGAACTGGGGTGTCCGACTGGCCACATTCTATTTTTACTACATATAATTTATTAATATTGAGCGTCATAGTCGTCGTTCTACAACGACCGCTCCATTCTCACGTGGATGTTGTAAATAATGAGGTTGTCGTCAGGCTGGTGGTCGTAATGGTAAGGGAAGATCACAGACAAATTGTCAATTATTTTTGACGCTTCGGCTTCAGAGCTTTTTTAATAGTTAGCAGCTCTAGTCGAGCGAGTCTAGAGCTATTAAATAAGGGAAGTAAAATAAACTAGGAAAACCAGATGACAACCCTAGTGTATTAAAATTTAACGTCATTGTTCATCAAAGTCCTTCATGCACACTCGAATGATCTCAAACCGTATTCAGAGCCCTTTCAGAGGCAAGCCGCCGAGAAAACCTTTTCATTGGGACCCATTTGGGACCGAAACAATATGTAAACACTCATATTATGTGGCTATTTCTGTACGTGAATACGTGAGTACTGAAATGTTAATTCAGAAATGCATTCAATTTCGAAAATAAACATATAAAAATCGTCTAAATATTAGGACTAAAACTTTTCATGTAGATAGAAATTTTTCCACATAAAAAACACTATAGCATTTGGGGTTCGATTTTATAAAAAAAAGTAGCGTATGTTTGAACTGGTGTTTTTGACTACATGTACAAGTATACGCATACCACATTTAATCAAAATCTGTCCAGCGGTTCAGCAGTGAAAGCGAAAAGACAGACAGACTTTCGCATTTATAATATTAGTATAGATTCCCAGAAGGCTAGTAAGTCACGGTTTACCACTATAGTGGCTTCATAGTCGTGGTCAATCCAATCAAGGAACAGGCGGCTTTAATACGATTTTAATCTAAATTGCTTCCTCTAGTGCCATGGGCTATGAAATGTATTAGTTTGAGTACTTGCTTACAAGTATATTATAGACTGGAGGGAACAAAGCGAAATAGCTACAATTTCAAATCAAAAAATAAAATCGGTCAGGTTCAAATCGGACATAAGTATTTTATATTATTCTGTCTTTTAGTATTTGTTGTTAAAGCGGCAATAGAAAAGTGAATTTATCTCTTCACGTTCTATCTACCAAGCAATATTCTTGAAATTTTGTTTTCATTTAGTTTGATTGAAGCCTGGAGAAGGACATAGGGTACATTTCTTTCGGGAAAAATATCTGTTTCTTTGGGAAATTTACGCGGTTAGCTAGTGTTTTTTATAATTAAGTAGTCTGTTAATAAAAAAAAATATTGCTCTTGTCCATCCAATATTAAGTTATCCCGGATTGAAAGGTAGGTACCTAAGTTACGCCAATCCGAGTCTCCAGATAATAACAATATTATAACGTCATCAAAAAGGTAATTCTCTCGGAAGATTTAAAAGATAATACGAAATGATTATCAAACGATTTTGCGTAATATTCTTGTGGGATGTTTGAAATTAAATCATGACGGACAAAACGCGACCCAAATAATAATAAAGTCCCGGTAAAAACTGTAAAGCGAAAGTTTGAGGATGTTGAGCGAATAGATGTGACTATTCTTCACGAGGTTCTTACCGATGGAGCATTTTCCATTATATTCTGTTTCCTGCCATAACTTTCTCATACAACTCGACTTTGGGAAATAAGTATATATATGATCGAAGGAAAAATTGAAAAGGTAAAGGAAAGCTAAGGAGGCTATCTTTCATCTTTATCTTAAAAAAGGGCATTCATGATAATGAAATAAAAGACAAGGTAAAGTCGAATCGTACCTATATAGGAAGATGTGACAGGAAGATCGGACTGTATATACTGGCCGTAAACCTATCTCTGCTCACTTCGAATCGACTTTACAGTGAGAAGTAGAATGCAAACCACTTCGTACTTCGTACTTAGCCCTCGTATAAGCGAAGGTGGCTTTCCTGGACTTGTTTGTTATTCTCGTATACTCATCCAGAGACTTTATTCCGTGTGTCACGGTCCCTCGGATTCATTTGTAAACAGTGCGCACGGATTGTTTCGGCAGTCCGTTCTCCGACCGTCATACCGGCTAATTCCGACGTCCGGAGGTCTGAAGAATACGTGGGGAGATGTGGCATCTCTTTCTCGTCTCTTATTTGAGTGATTACCCGGTTGCCTTCGCCGCCATAGAACGTCAAGGCGCCCGGTCCGTGCTCCTCTAATTTTTGTCCTACATTTTTCCTTCACTTCACTTCACACTTTTCACCTTTTAATGACATCAAGCCAGCACTTAAGTTTGCCCTATGTAGTAAGCTTATGCTAGGTGGCAAACCAGGAAAATTCCCTATTGGTGCTCCTCTACAATATCCAAGGAGCTCACATACCACACACAGCTTCCAATATCCTGTTTCTGTTATGCGTTGTCTATCAGTCAGCTAGGGAAGACAGTAAATTTCCAACAGGAACAGTAATTATTCCCGGAATAAAAATTGTCGTTCATCATACTTATAACTCTGTGTATGAGACATTTTAAGATGATTGGTTGAATAGACAAAGGGTGAAGATGTAACATCTAATAAGTAAACTTAGCTAATATGTAATATTAAATGGAATAATACTGCTAGTATTATTATTTCGATGGATGATACAGGAATCACTGACAGGACGTCCGTTTCTAAAGACCTCCACGTCTCTTGCCCTACATAAAAATCCATAAAACCCATTATTTGGGGATTTCCAACGACAATGGCTTATTAATCCATGCTAGGGCTCGATGTGGACAGGTGGCAAATTAATTCTGTCAAAAAGGGACAGATTACAAAAGGGTTCGTCAAAAAATTAAGCCGTGTTTTGAGGTATTCCGCTTAGCGCAACATTTGGAATTTCACCTTTACAGTTGCGTTTAGCGCACCATACTAATATTATAAAAGGTTTGTATTTTTGTTTGTTATGAATAAACTTAAACTACTAAGCCGATTTTGATGAAATTTGCCACAGAGACAGACGAAATCTTCAAGAGTGACATAAGCTACTTTTTATTATTATGGTTTTACCCGAGCGAAGCCGGGGCGGGCCGCTAGTATAATATTAGATATCTCTGATCCAAAATGTTAGTAACAATTTCACTTCTCATTATGTTATTGAATACTTAAAGACTAGCCCTATTATTCATGTAAAAGTTAAAACATACTTTGAATGTTTTGTTTGTCTTTATTTCACGTCAAAACGGAGTATGGATTGAGATGATATTTGACGTGCAGATAGTTTATATATACCAGAGCTTTTTATTTTATATCAATGCTTTCACAACAAAAAATACTCGATCTGTAATCTTGTAGGGGATACTTTTTTAATAACAGTGAAAAAAGATCCATCATTGGATCTTCAACATGGGCTTTAGTGGACGTAGGTTTGAATTGTATTTGAAAAATATTAACCGCTTGGAAGCGGTGCTATTACAAATAGTGCGCTAAACGGAATACATGTGTGTTTTCATAATTCCGTCACACTTTCTGCGCTGTTTTGCAAAGAGATTTGTTTTAGCTGCATAGGATTGGTGCCCTGTTTTTTTTAAGAAGACCTTTATAAAGGTCATCTGCATGGGTCCCTCACTCTCCCCTAGCAGGTCACAACTGAACAGATTCTCAGTTGGACAAATTAGCAACTGGACGACAGGACATACAGTCCACAACATAACGATAACTTCTTGTACAGTCGTTTGTGTAATTCTATTTCTGCCGCCAAACAGCATGCGTTGTTGTGTTCCTGTTTGAGGGGGGAGATTACAGGAGAGCGGTGTGATTACAGGGTACTGTGAAAAAGATAGACTCAAAGTTGACATGTGACCACATGCCATATCAGGCGGCGACCACAGGCTGCGATTCCACTCGGGTGGGCCGCATGGCGCAGCAGGATTTTTTATCAATTACTAAAAACTAAAAACCTAATAAAATATCTATAAGTGGAAATCGCATGAAAATCCATGCAGTAGTTTATGAGTTTATCGTGTGACTTTGTTTTTTTTTAATAATATCAAGGAAAGGATGCGCAAAGTATCTAAGCAGCATATAGATAGCTACTTCGCGCATGATGGATAAAAAATTCATCTTAAAAATATACCTATATTTTTAAATTTAGTAATAACACTTTTTCGCAATGGCACACGATAGTTTATTATATTACCACGGGAACGAAACTCCGGGATGCAGCTAGTTAAAATGAATGAATGCAGTAGGTACAAATGTCCGTAAATAGTTCATTTCGGACAGCGACTGTTGTTTACGAGTCCCAAAGTGGCCATTATTATAAGAGATAGTGTAAGGATTAATATGAAAGCTATTATATGATACGGGGATTCAGAATAATTTGATATAAGGCTGATCTTATAGTGTTTTCATAAAGTTTACATTTCTTTCTTGTTACGTCACATTGCAAAAGATGTTTTATGCACGGATTTAGTAAGTACTTCGGACTACCTACTAATTCCATGGTTTTATGAATGACATTATTTTTTTTCTATGTATATGTACAGCCGTCCGTCCGCACGACAAAGCCTGCATTTTTATACTGTGGTAATAGGGGCAAATTTACAATTAATTTTGGTAGCTGCTACATGTGGTATCGGTACATAGGTAGGATATTTTTTTTCGAGTTATTAAGTCGCCTAAAGGCATCTGACATGTTATCGACCAAACGGTCCAATCCGTGGACAGCCTTACGCTCGCTTATCGTAATTACATCGACCCAATTTAAGGTTTATGACCGTTTAAACTTCCGAAAACGTATCATTTGATTGACTAATAGTTTTGTTTATTGCTTTCTAACACGAATAGCAATTAAAAATTACCACTTATCTTGTGCTAAAGGGGTTTTAACCCTTTAGCAAATTGTATTGTAGATATTTTATGTTTTAAGTTAAAGAATATGTCTTGTTAATTATGCTATCGCTTCATTGCTAATTAGATTTTAATCAAGTCGCCTAAAGGCATCTGTCATGACATTTATGAATACCATCATCTTGTGGCAGTAGACGTAAATAAACTAGTCTAATAATGTGCAAATTAAAATTCAACACTCTTTATTCAATTTAAGATGATATTGCAGATATATGAACATAATGTTCTTATATCTGTGGATGATATACATCACTTGTCTACTGCCGACTTCCAAAGCGCAGGTGAAGAAGAAGCGGCGCAACAAATTTCATCGCAGCCTTTTCTCCAAAGACATTAATTAATAAATGTCGCCAATTAACAAACAGCGCAGTTAAAACAATGTGTAAATTGTATTTAATTAAATTTAAAAAAAACTATAATTTAGAAAAATCTTTTACGATCACAATTATTACATCCATTTATATAGATCCCTAAATAACTAAAAAGGAATTTAAAAATTCACAAAACTCATACATCAAAAAGCGCTCGTTCAAAATACCGTACATAAAACACCGCCAAAACCGGTAAATATTAACGAATGATAAAAAAAACTAGAACAAAAACCTTTTAAAACATTCCAGGGCGTGTCAAACAAGCGTCGCAAAATAGCGCTCGTTTTAAATACAATCCTAAAAGCGTACGCAGCGTCACCGGTTCTGACATTGCCGGGAAGACATCTATTTTGTGAGGCTTTAGTGATGAGCGGAGCGGAAATTTATATGGTACGGTGGGACTAAACTATCGATAAATCCACATTCGATTGTTGATTTCAATAATCAGAGAGATATTTGGATAGGTTCCGCAAAATCTGGAAAAATTTAATACAGAACTGGATTAAATGGAAAGAATAGGGTGTAGACATTGCCCAGTAGTGGAACACTTAATGGCTCGAAATAAATAAAAACTATATCTAAAGATATCGATTGGACAATCGATACTATTATTGTAACGAGTTTGATTATCGCCAGTCTTATCGATATTTTGACTGTTGCCTATCGTTGCATCATAAATAGGTCGATTCTGCTTAATTTGAGAAAACCGACAGCAGTGATACAGCATTATCTGTTACAACATTTAGGTCTTTCTTTCATATTAATAAACAACATGCCGTGAAAAAATAATTGAATTGGTGGAACATAAAACGTAGATGAAACTTACAGTCTCTTAATTCAAAGACAAAATTGTCTTAGATTTAGCCAATATATCTCCACCCGAAATAAAGAGCTGGTGATTATGCGAAATACCCGACAATCGCAAATGGAAAAAGGAATGGAATAGCAATCTATTTGGGCATATAGCTTGTCCGGATACCCATTTACTTAGCGCGTTTCTTTTTATAGCTCAATTCGATGTGTGAAGCGGTTTTTTCTAATCTCCATTAAAGGAAACTATGGGTTTGGTGACATCTTGTTACGTCGCAATAGTATCACAGTTGAAGAAGATTTGGGGTAATCTTAATTCTTACTTGACACATAGTTAATGTTAGGCTTTCTCTTCAAAGTCATTGGTTTTGATGAAATGCGGTAAATAATAATAAATGACTATTATTATAAGGGTTCAAAAAACGACTGTATTTTTATAAAATGTGGTAAAATAATAAAGCAACGAAGCATTTTGATAAAAGTTTGTAAGTAGTCTTAAGGTCTTAAGCTGCTCTACTGGCGTGATCATATATTCATTCTAACTACATACCACTATCAATTTCTGTACAAGGGAAGTTTTGTCCTAGTACATTTAGAGACTATGAAACCAAGTTTAACAGGCTGATTGACCTTGTTCAACCAAGGCCAACTATTTATTTAAGATTTTTTATGAAAAGGAATCCGTGATGTGCACGTGTGCGTGTGTATACTTGGAGGAAGAATTTGGTATTTTTAATGCGCTGGCCACTAACAAATAAAAAAAAAATATACAAAAAAGAAAATAGAACATTGTGTTCACAGATTTATATTTACCTACTTACGTTGTTGAAATATATTGTTAAGTATTTTTGCATTTTGTTGGAGGTAAGACGGTAACTTTTCCCGAGGTGCCGTGTACAATCACAGGACAGATCAATTTGTTGCCGGAAACAAGTACGATGGAGTCTACAATTGAATAATTTATTTATCCTCTGTATGAATATTTTATAGACTAAAATAGCGGACTGTTATACCGCGCTATGATTGGCCGAAATATTTTATTGCTGGTAATAATCTTACAAATATTTTCATCATCTGTATAATTTCTAAGAAATGCTATTGTATCAAATATCGAAATCCGCAGATTCTGCTTGATTAAGAAACATACATTCACACAACTATAAACTTTTGTGTTTAATAAGTTAAATAAAAGCTTTTAAAATCGGCGAAAGTTTAAAATCAAAATCAAAATCAAAATCAAATCATTTATTCAGAAATTAGGCCTTCACAGGCACTTTTTCACGTCATAATCTAAATTAAATGATGTTTACCAAAGCTACAAACTACTAGCATTTCGGAACGACCACTGCTGAGAAGAAATGCCGAAAGAAACTCATTCAAACAGTGTTGGTCCCTATTATCCCAGAAGGCCTTACCATTTTTTATATATAAATTTATGTATAATTTTTTATCAGTAATATAACATTAAGTACATAATAAAAAAAGTATTTCTAATAAAGTCCTTATAGGTAATTAAACATAACATATCCTCGGAAACCGCTAAGTAATTTTTGAGTTCTTGAAACTTTCAGTTTATGTCTGATCTTTTCTAACTAGGAAAAGATCATAGCAATTTCGTTTAAAAAAGCGTGAAGATGAAGAAAAACTACATTATACAGATTGACATGAAAACAATTCGTAAATCTGATTTCTAAAAATAACTCTGTTGTACCAATGACTTGTTCCGCTGTAGGTACACTAATTTATTTAAGCGTTAACAAATATATTAAAAATCAGTTTCAATCTTAATACCAAGATACAAAGTTCAATTTTCAGTGAAATTTGGCCCTTCTTACAGAGGATTAAACTAATATTTCACGGAGTCTCCACAGTTTCTCTGTTCAGATAAAGGATGCTCCTCCCTTGTAGAGGTAAATCTTCGTTTTGTCGCCCGTCTGTTTGTCGCAAGTCGAACGTAACAGCCTGTATTTTTACTTAGAATATTTTCACATTGGTCGAGTAAACCAATAGAGTACAAGTAATATGAGTAGTTTTTCACTTTTTTAACCGGATTAGTTTTCCTATGGAATAGGTAAAAAAATTCGTTTCGAATCCTAATTTAAACAAAAATTTACTTCAGATTTATATAAGTATATTTTTATTAAATAAGTACATAATTATATAAACTTTCAGGATATTGGGTGATTTATATTTAGGTCACTTTTTTATTAATAACTATATTTATTTATTTAATTGGTAAAAAAAAGTCCGCTTCACGCTTCATAATCAATGTACAGAAATAAATTCGTAACATGCTTCGTCAATAAAAACACAGGAATATTCCTGACTTTTAGTATACCCACCACTTGCCTAAAAGTCCTCATAATACTAGCGACATTTCCACGCTGTATCACAATGGAAATTCTCTACAGAAAGGAACAATAAGGATACATTAATATAGCTATTTATTTATATTTCAGGTACACCTTTTCGCATCAAAATTTTTTTTTTTTTTTAATTTGGGATAAACACCAATCAAAAATCCATTCGAACGAGATCCTTCCTAAACAATTATAGAACTAAACCCTACTACTATACTCGCCCAATGTGAACTACCAAGACTCCTGTAGTCTTCCTAAAGCTTGTCTTTACCAGATTTATGAGGATATTAAAGTCAGCGGTTTAAAATTTGTGAGTCGGTTAGTGTGGATACGGTCGTTATGGGACTAATATTGTGTAAAGAAAACTGTTAGTGCACTTGCTACTTTCAAGAAACTCCGGTTTTATGGTCAGGTGTATAGGAAAACGAATAAAATAAGGACATAAAGAAAAACGCGCTATTTATTTTGCGAACAATATCCTTAACAATGTGTTTTCTCAACTAATATTATAAATGCGAAAGTAAGTTTGTTTATTCTTTACGCATTATCTACTAGACCGATTGTTATGAAATTTGATACACGGGTAGAAAATAAACTGGAATAACATATAGGATATTTTTATCCCGAAATTTCCACGGGAGCGAAGCCCCGGGACGCAGCTAGTGTTTAAATAGAGATGTTTATAGTTAATATTATCCTCCTATTTTGAGTTGTCAAGCGCTTAATGGTATTTTCTAGTAATCAGTAACTCTTCATTATGGTTTGATAGTTTAATATGTTTAAGTAACGTTTTTAGCAACAACTTTCGTTGAATGATTGATGACATTATTTACTGGAATTAACACATAGGTTCTCTTTTTCACATCGAAAGTGTGTGGTTCTCGCTTAATATTAGGACACTCCCGTAGACACCGTACGAGCCGACTAAGGGATAAAAAAATTTGCTCATAGGCAACAACAGCATTGCCAAAGAGCTTGGACATTAGGCAGGCGTCCGGTCCTAAAATCACCGCCGAATCATCAAATTTTTGTTATTATTATGATAGGGCTTCGTGGCGTCACAGTCGCATGTGAAACTAAGAAAACGCGATAAATATAGAGAGATAAGCTAATAAATGTGTATTAAATCTACATTTTCGAGGACATGTGAGTTTAGATGTAGTGATGTCACCGAGCTCCGAGCAAGGACTAATGAATTAAGTTAGGACGGTCAGCAGAAACAGCTGCACAGATTGCCCGCTCTAGTAGGTAGTACACGGAAATGGAATTTGTCTGGGGCATCTCCACTCTTGATTGCGATACGTAGACAAAATTAAATTAATCTTTGTATTTTATTTGATAACGGTGTAACATGCAAGCTAGGATAGGTTTGATTAAGATTTTTGTCAACAAAAATCAGGACAGGTTATGGTATATTCACTTAAAGAATAAAAAAAGGATGCCGGTTTAAATTTTTGTTTTGGCCAAGTCTGTTTTTGCGATATCACACATTTGTGATACATATGTGTGATACATATGCTGGCTAAATCCACAATTGTTGAAATCTTTTTTGTAACATAAAAACTATACTTGGGGTTCTTGTCATTTCAGTTTTTGTGAAATCTGCATGGATTTAATAAGTACTTTGTAAACGGATTACCTACTAATTCCATGGAAATCTGTCTGTTGCTAAATGACACAATTGTTGAAGTCTTTGTAAAACAAAAACTTACTTGGGTTGTTTGTCATTTCAGTTTTTGTGTAATCTGTTTTTTGCTAAATGACACATTTGCGGAATTAGATCTTTGTGAAACCACTTTATTTTTTTGTGATTATTATAATAAAGATAATTAGGTTTAGGTTTAGGTTTAATCTCAGTTAACCATTTTTAACGTCATTTTATCGATATCCAGTTTAATACTTCCATTCGGTTAATACTTCCATTTCTTTCTTTCCCTTTAAATTTAATGAGTATTTTCCAAGCCTATTGAAAAAAGTGTCGCATGAATGTGAGGTCGAATTGCACTGTTTTGCTCTAGCTTGATTTCAACTACCAGTGAGTCGAACGCAAGATATTTCGCACAATCATTAATCGCATATCTGTTTGTCGTGCTCAAGAATTACACTCTACCACTGCTGGGCTAAGGCCTCCCTGTTCTACTTCCATAATTCGATCTTGATCCAATACGGTTTACCGCCATTCTGCCAAGAAGCGTTGGATGTCGTCGCGCTATCTCATTATTTATTTATTTAGATTGAGGACAAACGCAGTGAAATTTTTAATAATAAAAAATTGTTAATATCAAATTTTGTTTTGCCGGCAGTACTAAAGTAAGCTTATCAGATAAGTAGGCTTTAGGTTGCACTGCTTGCGGGGATAGGTCTGTGCATGATTAATTAGTGTAAAGTCATTTTATTATTACCAGCATTACAAAATTAGATTATATAATACAATTTATAATTACGGTTTATATAAAATCGGCGTCGTTTTGCGTTAAAATCAAATTACGTAAGAAACCCAAAGTTCGTTGTTTTACTTTCCTTCTTTTGTCTATTTTGTACGGTGTTCAAGATTATTATTAGTCAGACCATTAGGAGGGTATATACTCTCTTATGGTCTGACTATATGGTCAAAATTAGTGTAGTCAATTGTGACCACATTGCATTATAGAATAAATAAATATATTAGAATAAATCACACAGATTGAGCTAGCCCCAAAGTAAGTTCTAGACTTGTGTTATGGGATACTAACTCAACGATACTATATTTTATAACATATATATAGATAAACATCCAAGGCCCGGGCCAATCAGATAAAGATCATTTTTCATCATGAACCTCTTGGTTCAGAGGCAAGCACTTTACCACTGAGCCACCGAGGAGAAAACTATATACTTTCTACTAAAATTATCTATCTAGTGTGGTATAATCTGTTAAAATATTTATATTTTTCGCTAAGAAACAAAATAAACTGATAACATGTAATGGTAACGCTAGTGTGGGAGCACATAACGCCTTAACAGATGGCATTTCATTTAATTAATTAACAAGATATAATAAAAAAACTTCAAGCGGGAGCTTGAAACTAATTAGGAAAGTTGGAATATTGTATAAAAATATACTAATTGTGATTATTCAAAAAATTTAGCTTGCAAAATAAAAGATATTACAGGATAAAATAAGTTTTCAAAGCCTAATCTTACGAACACAAGTAGTAACAAGCTAAAACATCTACACTTAGAAGGAAATGGCGATACTTAATTGAAATACGCAAAGTGAACTAGAATTGGAAATTCCTGTAAATGTCCTTTGAAGATCGTTAAAGAAACAATTGGTTTACATTGTATTTGTGTGCAAACAGAAATGGGCCTTATTAACATTGTCAACGTGTTGAACATAATATTTTTTTTAACCAAATGGGAAAGTATTTAGAAATTAAACGTTCACAGGCACTTTTTATAGGTACTTATATGGAATTAAATTATTATTCTTGTACTAAAGCACTGCTAATACACGTTCACTGTTGTCATTTATTATAAACTATAACCGTACAAACATTATAATTATGATAATAAATGAAGAATTATAATATAAGGTAATCAAAACAGTATTTGAATCCTTATCACCAAACGTATGTTGACGTTTTTGATTTTATATTGTGCGTAACAAGTTCATCAATTAATATTAATATATGAAAGAAAATACATGTAATAGGAAGTAATACTGAATTACAATTGGAATACGATATTAATTTGACGTCAGTAGAATCGTTCTTCTATTTTATGCCAGGGGGCATTGCGGTTGAAATGAAGGATGAATAGACTGGTTTCGACTTTATTTTCTTTAAAACTTAGGCTTCGGGATAAAAGTTGGTATACGAGAAACGGGAAAGTTTTCAATAACAAGTCTTACTACTCTTTCTGCGTACTCTTCCCAGAGTTTTGACATTTCTTCTTTGGTTTTCTCTGTTTTATGAAATTCGGAGATAAATAACTTGGTACTGATATATACATAACTGATATAAATAACTGCCTAAATACTTAGTACTGATCATAGACATTAGGGTTGCCACATTCTTTAGTTTTGCAAAATATGTTTTTTAGTTTAAAAAATATACCTATAATTCAAGTTTGAACTTTCACGCTTTCTATCGAACCACCCACCGGCTTTAGCCACCGTGCAGTGGCGACAATATGCGTTTTTCTAAATAGATACCTATTTCATAAGTATCCTATCGCTAGACTTTAGTCTTAAGCTTAATTGTTTATCACGACTTTATTGCACGAAAATAAGTACACAAATTAAATATAATAAAAAAAAAAGACACGCGGAGGATTAAGAGCCACGCTCCATTGCTCAGTGGTGCACCGTTGCGACGACGCAAAACCATGGATTTAGTATTTTGTACGGAGTACCTACTAAAATTCCATGCGCAAAACGTTATATCTCTGTTGTCTGTTGACATACGTCGAAATTTCATACAATTTCTGCGTTGTTTATCGACTGACGTCAAAATGACGGAGAGCGACTATGAGCAATAGAGTATGGCTAGCTCTTATGAGAGCTCACTAGCTGATAAATATACCATTCCAACAACTGTAGGTAGGTATTGTTTTAAAAATAAACTATTATATCCATCATACAATTTTTCTTGATGACCAATTTCCACAATTACAAGCTTCTATAAAAAAAAACTGTCGTCGACGTCCATCTTAAATGGTCCCGAGTCACTTCCCGCCATAATTGGATTCATTCTCCTATTATGCGATGCCATTAAGACAGGATGCCAATCCATTAAGAAAGCCCTCGACTAAAGAATATCTTTTGTCCTTGCTACTGTACCAGGTCACTTCCATGTTTTTGTTCATTGTGCGACGAAACATTAAAACATGAAAAATTCAAAAAGTTTTTTTTTTAATTGAAATATTTTTTTTTCTTATTTACTTAATTTATTCAAGCCATAAAATAGACATTGCAGAGACACACCAATGCAATAGTTTACTTAATTAATAGGCTAGTTGACTCGTTCTGTCTTATATCTAGCGACACGTCCCGGCTTCGCTCGGGTATAACCGTAATAAATTATAACCTAAACGTCCTCAGGTCTATTGACGAAAACCGTATGCTAATCTGTGCAGTCGTTTTTGAGTTTATCACGAACAGACGGATGGACAGACTGACGCACGGGATTTTTTATGGAACCCTATAAATGGTACAGCACCATCCGTGCGCGAGTTTGATTCAAACTTGGCCGGTTTTATTTTAATTATTTGTAAAGATACACGATAAGAAGAAGAATTACCTTATTTATTAAGCTATAAGGTTTCCTTACAAATTGTGGTACTCGTGAAAAAGAACGATAACAAAATTCACAAAATAATAAGCACAATAAAAATGTTTCTTTCCCCAACTTGAATGTCCAACTTTTAAAGGAAAATATTTTATAAACTCCCTTTGTTAACTTGGAAACATTTTAAGTGGTTTTTCGAATACAAACAAGTCGTTCGAAGTGTTGTATTGGATTGAGAATTGCTTTGCAAGTTGTATTAAATGTTCTTTCCGGTACATCGGTTTGATACCTAGTACATAATTTAAATATTGATTTTGTGTGACTGTTTTAAAAGTTTTAAAAGTGTTTCTGCAAGTCATTTCCATATTTTCTTGCCGCGGAAGTAAATTTCTTTTGACAGGTATTAGAACAAAAAAAAGATACCTATGATTAAAAAAATAAAAAATAGGTTATCTATGGAGATAACTTATTTTTTATTTTCTATTTTTCTATTTATTTATTATTTTTGGATTTAGTAAGTACTCGTTGTACGAAGTACTTACTAAAACCATGGGGATTTAGTAAGCACTTCGTACAACGTACCTACTAATTCCATGGTTATCTCCTTCAATGTAATGTTCTAAAATCTGTGGTTATCTCATAGATATAGCATGGATTTAATAAGTACTTATAACCTACTAATTCCATGATAAATAGTAAATCCTTAAGTAGCTCGCAACATCCGGATTTAAGCTTTTCTAGTCTCGAGTTCAAAACACAGATATTAGGACATCACATGATCAAAACGATTTATAGTATGCAGTCCTCAGATTTTACATACTCAACTTCATTCAATGCCTACTTCATAAATAAAAGCTTGTAATAAACATATACATCTATGCATTGATAAAATATTACAAAATAAATGTCACGGTTTGACGTAAATTGTCACCATGAATCAAAATGTAAACATGCTAAATATCTGTGAGCGGCCGAAACATAATATTAGAAATAAATGAGCAAAAGAAAGGGTTCAGAAGAAATCCCAAATGATTGTAATATCGAACCACAAGAGTCTAATACAGAAACAAAAATAACAATCGAAAACTATGACGTTAAAATGGAAATTAGTTGCATTGATGAGGAAGCGAGAGTGCTGGACTTTGAGGAGCTTAGATCAAAAATAAAGAAAAAAAGCGAGGAAGCTAAAAAGCTATCAGAACAAGTTAATTTAAATATTATAATCAATAATGAAGAAGAAACCAAAGTGGTTTGTGATGATACTAAAAAAGAATTATCAATAGTAAATTTAGATAATTTCATTGATAATAATGAAAAATCAAAAGTATCCGATTGTGAAGATGTTATAAAAAAATTAGGAGAAGCAAATTTAACTAAAAATAGTGGTTATGTGTTTATGGCATATGCTGCAGCTAGACCAGACGGTCTTTTGGTGGGAAGAGCACCACAGTCACAGAATTTAACATCTTCAGGTAAGCAAGTAGTTTGTACCTTTTAAGAAATTACTATTTAATATAAAATTTGACGTGAAGAAGTGCCTGTGAAGGTCTAATTTCTGAATAAATGATTTGATTTTGATTTTGCAATTAAAATATATTCAAATTAATTGCTGGTACAGTCCCATCAAGAAATTTTGATAAATCCAGAAATCGCAGTATTTATAAGTTAGGTAGTATTTATAAGTTAGTATAAGTAAGGGCTGTTACTTAAGAATTTGTACAAAAAAAACATGAAATAATATATTTTCATTTTATTTATTCAAACTTTATAACATTACGAGTGGTCTATTCCGCCTTGGCTCGGGATGAACCGCTAGTACCTAATGCGTAGTAGTTTTTGAGTTGATCGCGGACAGAAACACAAAAATACGACTTTGTTTTATAATATGTAAGGTAAACGAATAAGATATGTATGTGAAAACTTAGTCATTATAATCTCGGTTCTTTACACAGAAGTCCCTCTTCTATTTGTTTGTATGAACTCCATAAAGTCAAAAAATACTGGACGGAATTTCGTACGGTTTTCACCAATAGATAGTGTGAATCCTGAGTAAGGTTTAGATGTACAATTAAGTGTACAATATTAATTAATATTTTTAAAATATTGATAGAATAATAGCATATGGCAGGGAAGTTGTGGAGCGCATGATATTAGGAAAGTTTGGATCAATTCCGCAAAATCTTTTGGATACATACGTATGAAATTGGGTACATACGTAGAATACAACTTTTAAAATATACATATCCCGGCCATTTCTATTCTAATAAAGGCGAAAGTTTGTACGTTTGTTACATCTTCACGCTCCAACGGCTGGTCCAATTTTTATGAAATTTCATTTACGTATTGAGGTAGCTGATAAATATGAAAAATATGTTAATCTAAGGTATTAATATTTTTTATCCCGATAGTATGCGCTTCCCTTAGGATTTTGTCAAAAAGTCTGATGGAAATGGCGCTTTCTAAAGTAGATACTGTGCATAAAATACTAAGTAATTTTTTGAAATAATTACGCGGTTTGGAGTACTATTTTTATCTATCTTCGTAGGAGACTCGCCGCGATCGGACCATCAAACATCAACCCGGCGATCGTCTAACGAAAGTTCCACCCTCCGTAACGCCGTGATCGTAGTATATACTCCAGAAGGAAGGAACAGATTAATTAGATTCATTTTAAGCTGTGTTTTTGTTATGTTACTAGTCACAGCCGCGTTCCTTGCATTGGTTTTTGCTATGTGAGTATACATTTCTCTCTTTCTTGCGTGTTCGTGGTTTCATTCACAGCTATAAATAAAGTATAAATAAATATATTAGGACAAATCACACAGATTGAGCTAGCCCCAAAGTAAGTTCGAGACTTGTGTTATGGGATACTAACTCAACGATACTATATTTTATAACAAATACATATATAGATAAACATCCAAGAGCCGGGCCAATCAGAAAAAGATCATTTCCATCTAGACCCGACCGGAAATCGAACCCGGGACCTCTCGGTTCAGAGGCAAGCACTTTACCATTGCGCCACCGAGGTCGTCACTGTAGCTGTGAAAATAAACTTTTGAGGTTCGACAAAAAATAATTTTTTTACTAGCTCTTTATGGGACATGGATGTCATACTGTGCAAGAGTGCATACTTCAAGTATGCTTATATATCTGAGACATATAACCATACTTCAAGTATGATTTTATATTTGTGGTATGTCCGTATATTTTCATAAAAAAGTCTTTTAAACCGAAATGAACACGGCAGTCGTGTTTTTTTAATTTCTGTAAAATTGGTAATTTTCTTTTTGTTTTAGACCTGTTGTGAAGGAATGGTTTAAAATAAACACAGTGTTTTTGATTTTCCCAATTTTGTAAGTATTGTCTATTCATCAAACTTATCTTAAACTAATATAGCTAATATAGTATATGGTATATACCTACTTAGTTGTTGTAACGTGTATTGGTTTTATTACACCGCAATCGCACGGGCGTCATTTTCAACGCGCGTTAAAATTGGCGCAGCTAATAAAAAATGCATATTTTCAGGTTCTCTATAATGATGATTAATTACGCAATGAGTTGGTACATTCCGTGTACACGAAGACCGCCTGGCAACATTCTATGTTTAGTTTTAACGGTAAATATTTTAACAATAATTCCTATGTCAATTTTCATAATAAAATTATTTTCTAAAATCTAACTCGTGTGGTCAAAACATGGTCATGTGGTCAAAGCTCGTGTGGTAAAATCGTGTGGTCCCCTCTATTGCGGTTAGGCTTGAAAAAACATAAATTAAAATTCTAATATTAATATTATATAATTATGGTAAAATCCCTTCTGGCATGATAGGAACCAATATTATAAGTTTCTTTCGGAATTTCATCTCAGCAGTGTTCTGGGATGCTAGTGGTTTTAGCTTTGATATTAATTAATTTTAAATATGTCGTGAAAAAGTGCCTCTGAACATAACTGTTTTGACTTCAGATACCCCAATTCAGACTAATTATTTTAAAAGGTCTAGCAATAAAATTGTCTGTCTCTATTGAATCTGTCTTGTCTTGTCTGTATTGAAATTTAAATGTTGACTGCCCGCGGCGACGTTCGAAACACTCGTGGGAATGAGCCGTTATGTATTTGGTTCCAGGTAATAAGCATGAGCTTGCTCTCGGCTGTGCTGACGTCATATTTCAGTACAGATGTAATATTGTATGCATTCATTGCCACTACAGCTGTGGTGTTTGTCTGCATCATACTAGCTACTACAAATGTTAGTTTATTTTTTATATCATCAAATATATCTCAATATGAATATATATTGATATACATATCCAATATCAATATATATTTTATGTTTTTCTAAACACCTTATAGAAAAACACATACAATCGCCACTGCACTAGTAGCAAACGTCGATAATGTGCGATAAAGAGCGAGAGAGAAAATGATGGGTATATTTTTGGCAAAGTGTTCGTTTCGGGGTCGCTTTTCACATATTAAACATTTATTTTTTATTCACATATTAAATAATTACCAATGTATTTATTTTGGTGTCAATCATCCCGGCATACCATGCCAGGTTTGTAGGTTTCCCTTTTTTTCACAAAAATACATCGTTTTTCTGATTCAAACGGCTAACTTCGACTAAGTTTTAATCAGAAAATAATTTTTTTATTAGATTTTCAGGTGCCTATAAATTTGTGTCTGTTGGAAATGGAAATTTTAAAATAAGGAAAACCATAAATCTAGATTTTTATTGTGTCAGTAACATATTTCAAATTCATTAAGATCGGGTAATATTTAGGGGTAGAAAAATGTTTTCTCTTGTTGTATTGGTACTCGCCCATACAACAAGAGGAAGCGTTTTTCGTTAGACGTTGTTAGACGTTCCTCTTATTAGAATTATTTTAATTTCAGTTTGATTTTACAAGTCTTCTTCTGTACTTTATTGTGATCCTAACAGCATTTTTAGTACTAGCCGCAATATTAATGTTTATTGTGTTGGTCTCAAATGTGGCGCTGGAACCCACTTTTCTGGTGTTGCTCATTGGTGGCACTTTGATACAAGTACTTGTGAGTATTTTCTCATTGTTATTGTTATTTTTTACAAGATTCATACAAGTTCTGACCACCACTGTCACGGGACCATCAGAGGAATAGGCCATCCAGCTGAGAGATAGGTGAACCATATCCGGAAGCATGTCGGTTATAACTGAATGAGGAAGACAGAGACTTCATTTAAGAAGATGGAGGTGGCCTATGACCGAAGACGGATAAGAAAGGGGTTGCAATGATGATGATGACAATTTCTACTTTCTTTTGCGTTGATCAGTCGACGGATGTCAATATGACAGAGGTCGTGCCGAGCAACGTGAACACGCACTAAGCAAGCGGTTTTTGATGAAATCTACTATACATACATATCAGAATGGTTTACATACTTGTGAATCGAGTAGGGTACTAATCTGGGACCTTTCGGTTCACTTCATTGCGTGTCTTAACTACTGGACCACCAAAGTGGAAGTGGTAAACCATTGTACTAAAATTCAAATATTTTCAGATGTTAACAATGAATCTACAGATGATCATAGGCGGTAAGACTATAGAACTGAATGAGAACGACTATGCTCTAGGAGCATATATGGTGTACATGGCTATTATTGATATTTTCCTCAAAATGGTCTACATCATTGGTCTCTCCAGGGAAATGTGAACTGCTTTTGAAAAAATCTGTCTCTGAAACTCAGAGGAAAAAAACTGTGATTTAAAAACAATCGTGACAGTTCATTGTCATTTGAAATTTTGAAATAACATCCAATGTGTATGATCGCTATTTTAAAAAAATATTATTACTTTAATTTATAAAAATTTTAAAGATTGTTTAAAGAAAGCAAAATGCAGGGAAACAAATCTCAGGCACTTGTGTTCAAAGTTATGTCATTTGGAAAGAAATCAGGGGAACCCAAAGAATCTAAAGAAGAGATGCTTGCTAGAAAATCGGAAGCAAAAAAGAAAGAATTAGAAGCAAAATCAGAAAAGTTAGAGAAAAAGAAACAGTTACAGATAGAAAAAGAAGCCGAGAAAGAGAGAAGGAAAGCTGAAGCGAAAGCAAAAAAAGAGGAGAAGGAAAAGAAGACACTTGAAACTACTATGGCAGCCAAAGAGAAAGAAGAAAGTAAACACCTGTGTCTGTGTGACGAAGATCTAGATATGATGGGGCCTAGCAGATCAGAAATATTGGCAAACGCAGAAGAACATCAACTGCCAATAGTAGCTTACAATAACAAAAGGAAATTCAAAGATTACACTCATAGTCGAGATTATGGTGTAGCTTACAACAGGGATGTTGAGGCTTATCATTATCGGGGCTACGATATTAACCCACCAATCGCTGGACAAGACTTTGGAGCTGTGAAAGAATCGACTAAATGGGTGCAATATATGAGTGAGTATAATCTTTCAGTATATTTTGTATCTCTCAGTATAGTAGGTTTTGATTCGTTGTGAAATCAGTTTCGGGAGGATGTATGTATGTGTGTATGTTTGTCACTATTTCACGCAAAATGTATTGGACTGATTGTAATGAAATTTGGTATACGGTTAGAATATAACCAGGAATAATACTTTTTATCTGGAAATTCCTACAGAAGCGAAGCCCCGGGGCGCATCTAGTATTATATAAATTTTCGTTTGATCTTCTAAACGTTCTTGAGCGAAATACATCATTATTTTTGTCTTACGCTACAAATGACTCTGTATTTAAAGGTCATGCCGAGAGACACAAGCGATTTTACCCGTATCGGATGAATTACATACCAACAGACAACAGCTTCGTCCAGCTTGTGTTAATTATTCATCTTCTTGCTTGCCTATTCACATTGCTCTGTACTATTTGCTGCAAATATATGTAAGTATTTTGTTTCCTTCATGGTTTACACAGAATCCACTTATTGCTTTTTGAGACATTTTTTTTGGATGTGTTGTGTCTGCCTTTACACTTTTTTGTCGACCTCCGTGGTTTTATGGTCATCATGGACACAGGATTTCTCCGATCAAGTCAAGATGGAATACGATTTTTTTTTGATTTGTTGTTGTCCTTTCTAATCCAGGTACGGCTAACAACTTTGATCTAGAATATTCTATGTTAAATGTACAATGTCGACAATTTTTGCATTCGTCCTCTGAAGGCGTTTGATAATGACTTTGGTAGACATCTAGCTGTGTGGCGGGTTTAATAATTGAATTTAAGATTAAATATTAGACATACATTATATTATCCTGTCATATAGGACGCATATATATCCATCCTGTTGAGCCCTATCGCATAAATATTGGGAAACAGCGGACATATTCTGTATTTCTTGCACGCCCAGACCTGTGAGAGTTTGATTACGTTTTATAATAATATTATTTATTTTTCAGAAAACAGCTTCATAGGCTATTAGCTTATGAGATCATATGGTTGCCGGGATGGTTAGTGGCTTTCTTTTTAATTATAATTAGCTGTATGTAAGAGTTCACGATGAGTTTTTTTATATGTCTCTGACCTCCACAGTACATATCCCTAGTGCTTATTCCAGAAATCCCTGAAGAAAATCCCCTCTGAAGAGGATTTATACATTTTTATCCATAAAAGGTATTAATTTATGCTTTTAGCATTGGAGTAGTATTCACATCCTACATGCTGTTATGTTCTGCGTGCTCCAGGAAGTTTCCCTTGAACTATACTCTGCTGTTCATTAATGTAAGTATCCATCTATGCTATGTATCTTCATTAAAATTGTCTCAATAATAAAGTAACTGTTTCATATATAAACAAACGTGTACGCGTACGCAGATGCACGTCGCGTCGTTGTGTACCGGCCGGTACCCTGCGTCTCAAGAGGCACGATGCGATGCGAAGATATTAAATGTAATAGACGTAAATTGCTATGCAGTCTATATAGGACACTGTAATGTAAACGACACAATACAAAGCCCTTTATCTAGCTTTATATTACAAGGGCTAAAGTTTGTATATTTGTTACTTGTTCACGCTCAAACGGCTGGGCTAATTTTTATGAAATTTGGTATTATGTAGCTGATATTTTGGATTAACACATTGGATACGGTTTATCCTGAAAGAACGCGATTTCCGTAGGATTTGGTCTACATTATACCACTGAGAAAATACACATCGACGTTAAAAATTACTAAAATCAAGTCTACTGCCGACTTCCAAAGCGCAGGCGAATTAAAAGGACCGACGACATAATTAAAGTCGCCTGGGCGCACGTGGATGAGAAGCACAAGACAGGGAAGATTGGAGTATGATAAGAAAATGATGATATAATATCCATTATCAATCAATTTATGAACAAGTTTCTTCTCGATTGAGTATATTCCACTCTATTGTGTAGTAGATTGTACCTCCTTATACTACACGACCATTGTTATCTATACTATGAGTTTGTAACTAACTACCAAACCGATTTCAACAATTATTTCACCATAAAAAAGATACATTATTCAAGATTGCTTTAAGCTATGTTTTATCTCAAACCTCCCACGGGAGCGAAGCCCAGGGCAACATCCAGTAATATATATATATTTTTTTTCAGATAGTTTCTATGACCTACATGTGTTGCTATGTAACCGCCTATCAAGATACTTTTGGAGTGATTGTTGCTGTCAGCTGTATAGCTTTTATTGGCTTGATTTTCCTTGTGATGTCTCTTTGTGATGTACGTCCAGTCTTTTCTTATACAACTACCTAAAAACACGGCTTATGTGTTCAGTGTTCGTGTTTGTATCCTTTTAATTTTATCAGATGTAATGTTGCAATGCTGTTAATTAATTTGTTAATTACAATGATAGTTTATGTAATATTGCAGAGCCATACTATCGAAACTATCGATAGTTTTGCACAATCTTATTGCTTATTCTCAAACTAACGACTAGCTATCGATAGTTGATTGTCTAACGGCAACATAACTCCAGCGCAAACGTGATCAGCAAGCGTGTGATATATAAGTAAGTGCTTGGAAATTGGTTATATTTATTTTAAAAAAACCGTTTCTTTTCAGGTCGATTTCAGTAAAGTGGCAGTAGTGGTTGGCGCCGCAGCGTTGGGTGTGATCGTGCCTTTGATATTGTATGCTATACTTGGAAGTACGTCTTATACCAAGAACTGGGTGCCAAAGATGCAGCGACACTACAATATGATGATAATAGGCATCGCCACTCATAGCACGGTTTGTTACACTGCCATCATAAGTTCAAGGGGCGCATTAACATCTATTTCATCATTAACATCTATTTCAAAATCCAGTTCGCGCTATGTCCCGTATTTATATAGTTGTAATGGTCATCATGCCGGACTGCTACACTGAAGGTCCCGGGTTCGAACCCCGGTCAGGTCAAGATTATGTTTTTACTTATTATGTATTTGTTGTAAAAATGTATCGTTGAGTTAGTACCATAGTACGTCAAGTCTCGAATTTACTTTGGGGGTAACTCAATCTGTGTCATTTGTCCCTATATATTTATTTATTTTTTAATTTTTAAAAATTTATTTGCAACATTGTAAATATAAAAAATGAAATTCGAAGATTTTTATCATTTATTTAAAAATTCCTAACATAGCAGAGAGAGTAGAGTATTTTACCTGGCGACGGCGTGACAGCCGATAGGCTTGAGGGTTCACAACAACAGGCCGCCGGTTAGAGGTTGAGGGTTTCAGAGCATCACAACCGAGCGAGATTGCAACCGGGAATAGAAATAGAGAGAGAAGGTAATCATGGTGCTAATAATTTATTATCATTTTCAGTCAATGATCCTCATGCTACAACTAATTGTTCAAAACAGAACCGTACTTTTGCCAGACGACGATTATGCTACTGGAACCTTCGTGGTCTACATGTGTGAGATTTGTATGTTTATGAAACTGGTCTCATATATGGGGTTGTTCGAAGAAAATCACCATTAGCACAGTGTAATAAAATATAGTCCATACAGTACAGGACACTCTCCGTCCCCCACTTGAAACGATTCCCTGCCTTCCCTCTCAAACTATTTCAGTTGAAATCTGTGTTTTAACCTCAGAAAATGTGGTTTAAACTCAGCACCCTGCGCGTGGCGTTTCACATACGAACTTGGAAGGGCGTATGGCGACTCATTCGCTTGGTGTCCTGTCTATGCCATTAGTATGTCTATGTTAATTTTATGATTTAATTAGTTTTAATTTACATTAATTTGTGATCACTTTATACCTTATGTTAACTGTTATATGTGCTTTTGAGGTCTGTATTTGGTAATATTTAATTAATTTTGAAAACAATTATAGTAATTATGTTAGTTTCTTTGATTCAAAGTTAATTTTGTTAATATTTTAATATTCCCTTTAATTCGTAGTTATATAATATTTTAATTTGGATATGTATGTGTTAAATAAATATTAATATATTTTAATTTCAAAAAAGTTTGACTTATACATTTTAATCCTATAGGTATTATGATTTATCATGGTCAAGTTTTTGTCAATGGTATATGTGTGATACCTACATCCATATAATTGCTAAAATTCAACTCTACAGTGTGCTAACATATTACGGCTTTATCCTTTTATATAAATAGTGGGACCACGAACCCTAGTGTTTAAGATTCGAATAACAGTGGGACAAAATGGGTGGGACCACGAATCAAAAATCATTAGCCGTAGTATTTATAAATTAACAAAAAAAAAACCGCACTTCTCATGGCCGAGAGTCTACTTCCTGGACGATATTAATGGCTTACCATTGCCTTCTCCAATTTACACACTAGCTCATTCGACTAGAGTGCAGGTTTCCTCACACTACATGAGTCAGATGGATCCTCTATTCAAAAGGCGGACAGTGGTTCAACTGCTCCGTGCAAGTATTTAGACCATGGGTCTTTACTAGGGGCAGTTGTAAAACCAAAAAAAATAGTTAACCACAGAAGAATTGCTCGAAGACCAAATAGTTTGCCAAATCGTACAAATATAAAGTTATATAGTCACAGTCACACATATTCTATATAAGTTATATACCATATGTCTGTGGCTTCTTAAGAGGTAAACACTTTTTCTCAAAACATCGTCAAATAAGAATAATATTTTAACCCCGACGACAGAAGGTGCGCAGTCATGTCTGTTTATCTGTAATGTGATATCTGTCGGTAGAGATTATTTGGCCAAGTGATAATATCATTATAACATATTATATTCCGTGTCAATTTCAACCTTGATGTTGGCAAAATCATCGTTGTGGCGAACGATGGAGCCACGAAATTAAAAAAAATACTAATGAACCGATTGTCATGATTGTCAGGTACTCGTTAAGTACTTACTAAATTCATAACACAGATATAAGAACATGAAATTCTTATATTTGTGCATAGATATAAGAACATTGTAATCTGTATCTTAGCTATGTTTATGTTGTGTGTTCTGCCGTTTGGAAACCATCAGTTATTTTCTAGCAGATGCGAGAGGATGCAAGCAACGTCTACCGGTCAGTCTGTGACATCGTGGACCAGAGACGGGGTGTTTAACTTTTAATTAATAATAATATAAATTAACAATTTCCTCTCGCATCTGCCAAAAAATATATTTTATCTGCTAAAATATATTTTAGTTGTAATCTTTTTTAACTTCACCTAATAACTCTTGGGCGGTCAACCATGACGATTATATTCATGGAATATCATCTAGCGATTTTGAAAAGATCAAGTAATAAATAATAACAGACATTTCTAGATAAATTAAATGACATTTTTAGATGAATAAAAAGTAATAAATAATATTACATAATATAGTACATAATTTACTACTTGTACAGATACCATAAATCAACAAAAATTTCCAGAAGTACTTCAGATAATCGCAAAACTCATAACCCTTTGCAGTCGGGTAAAACATTTTTAAAATTGTGTACCTACTAAAACAAAAACGAAAATTCTTTATGGTTTATTTGTATTTTTTGTGTTAAACACATCCTCCTTGCCGTCAAGTTCACTGAAAATAAGAGCTTACAATATTATTTATTTATTTATAATTTTATAACGTACGTATAAATTCTCTTTTCGTATCATACATGTTGTGTAAAGTTCAATCGTGTTGCTTGCTATCTTGTGAAGTATCTATGTATATTAGTATTGTCACATCAATAATATATATTTACCGTATCCTGGGGCATCGTTTCCACAGGAATATCGAAAATTAAAAGGATGTGTGGACCAGCGATTACCACGTCCGCGTCCTCAATCTGAAGGTGTTAGGTTCGATTCCTAGAAAGGGGCAAATGTTAGTAGTATGTGGTGTGCCTGGTTCTGTGTTCGTGTCCGAATCCACGATATAAGTATACTAAGTAACTGCTAATGCGTTGAGTATTGTCCACCACACTTAGGTCCAATTCAAGTTGTTAGTCAAAGATATATTGTATCCTGTTAGTAAACTAACGTGGCAATGCTGCCAGCCTTCTGGGCACATTGCCTCAAGGCAACGAATTTGTATCGGGACTGGCATTTTTGTAAATTTGCTAGTTTTAATTTAATTTTAACAAGTTACTATAAAACGTGCATATACAAAATTATGTCACCAAAATAAAAAATAGTCATCTACCCTATAATTATCATCACATGTTTAATAATATGTAAGAACGATAAGGATTATAATATATAGGTGTAATAAAGGATTCCTGCTTACTATTTTAGTCATTTTCCAGAATTTTAACAGTAAATCAATGAGCGATACAGATACAGTTAATAAAGAAGAGAAAATCGATGTTAAACCCGAGAATTTTGAACCGGTGTCTAACGTCACAGATGATGCAGAAAATATTCCAAAACCTGAAGAAGGGAATGACGTGGAACTCCAACAGGTTAAAGTAGAAAACAATGTAACAATCCCGGTGATTAAAAATGAAATAGGACCTTATCCAAGGAAGCCTCAACACCTATGGGTCCAATACATCGGTAAGCATTACTTTTAGAGTTATTTTGATAAATTTAAATTCAAAATTCTTTATTCAATTTAGGATGATATACATCACTTATTGACGTCAAAAAAATACTTAAACCAAGTCTACTGCCGACTTCCAAAGCGCAGGTGAAGAAGAAGCGGCGCAACAAACTTCACCGCAGCCTTTTCTCCAAGGACGTCAATTTATAAATATAGATCTTATATCCTCGCTATGATAATCTATACAACTAGACTGTCATTTCATATTTATGTTATTAAAACTACTTATATCGCTTCTCAAAGTATGTAAACTGATGAATTGAAGTGACGCTTAATTATCGTGCTTGATTATTTAAATACCTTCATGCATTTTACTTTTTCATCCAGAAAAATAGATTACATTCTGGACAGTAAGAGAAAAAAAACACAGACGAATATATGATAGAATATAATATATGTAATTAAGAAACAAGTTACAATTTTTAAACTACAGGTTCAAATTGAATGGAATTTGAAATATACAGTGTTTATGCTTAGTTACTGAAAATTCAGGCTTCCTGTTTTATCCACAACGAAGTTATTGGGGTTCGAAATTGGCCTGAATGGCTTCGAGAAAATGATGGTACGGCCGTGCCGTAATTAGCTCGACTTGGCGGGGGCACTGCCGTGCCCCCAGATCTAAACGCTTGAAAAGATGGGGTAGTTTAAGTTTTTAAGAATTGAAATTCAATTTTATTTATAGTAAAGTATTTATTAAAAAATACAGGCTATAAAAAAATGGTAAACTAGATTTTTGTTTCTTTTTTCAGGACCATCGCCTGATTCATATGGAGGAGATAGTTTTGCTTACGAGCCAAGCAGAAATCAGTTTGTGCAGTTGGTATTTGGTCTGGTTCTCGCTATGATGATCATTACAGCTGGTTACGTCTTATTCTGTCACCTTCAGTAAGTAACCAGCCCTTCATCCGTTGTATTATTCCATATTTGGTTAATCGTGTTTTATATCTACACTAGCGGTCCGTCCCGGCTTCACTCGGGTTAAAGCATAGTAAATTATACACATTAACCTTCCTCAGGAATCACACTATATATTTAAAAAATCCGCATCCAATTCCGTTGCGCAGTTTTGAAGATCTCAGCATACATAGGATCAGACAGCGGGAAGCCACTTTGTTTTATACAATGTAATGTAGTGAAGTTAGCTTTCTATCAGCACTCGATTTTAATCATAACAAGTTTTTTGTATACTTTTTGACAATGTACTTTGTTTTACTATTAGAAATAAAATTTCTGACATGGTAGGGACCAACAATGTTTAAATGAGATTTTTTCGGCATTTCTTCTCAGCTGTAGTCTTTCCGAAATGCCAGTAGTTATTGAAGAAATTACTATGTAATATAAAATTTGACGCTAAAAAGATTTTTTTTTTATTCGAATTTCTGAATAACAGCTTTGACTTGGGATGTAATAGCGACAAAGCCTCGTCTGAAAGTCAGCATGGACGGTCGCGGGCGCCCGCGCAAGGTTCCTTGAAAAATGGGCGGAGATAATATAGTTTATATTTATTAATTGTGGTGATGTAATAGTTAAGCTCACCTGTGATCGAAAGGTCCCAGGTTCGAATTCCATTAGTGTTTGTAGTAGTTTTCATCGTCCACCACTTGTTCCCGGTGAAGAAAAACAACGCGTGGATACCTACATACTGGTTGAAGTTTAAGTTTACTAATGTATATGCTATTACTTGCCACTGGAAGCGGTAGGTAGGTAATAGTCACGTCAGATGCCTTTAGGCGACTTGTGTACAATCTGACACTAGAATTAGCAATTAACACATTCGAATAGAAGAAGAAAATTATTTTCTGTAATCTGTTTTATTTTTGTTTCAGTGAACCCGTGAGAAAGCTGTATGAAGATCCTGGTCTCGGCAGAATGTTCGTTATGGTTGCATCGTAAGTTGTAACATATTTAAGGGTATACATAAAAAATTAAGCCATCATGTAATATAGCATACTGCTTTATGGCATAATGATTTTTAAGCATACCGTTCTTACGCATAACGGTTTATGCATAACTATTTAATGTATAACTAACCTAAAAGTTAATTATGCCACATTTACCGTCAATTATGCCTTAGACCTGTTATGTCAAAAATGTTTTATGCCAATCTCGGGATCCCAAAGAACCGGGGACTAAATAAATTATGCGAATAAAGGGACCCCCTTACGGGTCATACCACCAAAATCTATTTACATTGATACACTATAGCTGGTTACAGTGGCAGAATCGACTGGATTTGTACATGATTAAAGCTCTTTAATTGTAGTAAAAATTGTGTGATGTGAAAATGAAACTAAAGTTAAGATCTTATCCTCGCGTCCGGGTAGAATATGTGCCGGTGACGCCACGAAACCGGGCCTCGCTGTAATCTAGACCTTATTTTTTTTTAAATCGGGCTGTGATTTTACGACAGGCCCTCTACAATAGAATTTCGTGGCTATGGGCACCTGTGAGTCTGGGCCTTAATGGATAGCTAATTGAAGAACTTTAACTTATGTAGTATAAAAACTCATTAAGCAACGTATCAAGGGTGATCACAAACTTTACCAGGGTGAGATGTGAAAATGTTTTTTTTTTTTATGTTCGCAGAGCTGTGTTAGTGGGTTTGTCGTATGCATTCGCCTGTTCTGGGTGCACTAGAACTGCACCTTGTAGCTACTTTTGTCTTGGTGTTACTGTAAGTGTTACTGTATGTATTGAAATGTTTTTCCCGCGTTTTTGTCAGCTTAGAATAGTCACTTCTGTCTGACAGAATAAATATATTATTATTTTGTGTTTAACCATGCCAGATTACTAATTTCTAGAACCAATATTTTTTGTATGATAGCCAATCAAGTCGTCTTTTGTCTTTTATAGTAATTTTAGGGCTTGATTTTTGTACAAGCCTATGTTTGGCGCAGGTAGCAGTAGCAGTTTATGTACATGTATTATACCAAACATCAAAATCGGTCTAGCAGTTTAGCCGGAACCCAGATTTTCGCATTTATAATATCAGTAAGTATGGAGTATGGATAGTAAGAATGTATGGATTAAATCATAAAAATTTCTACAAGGGTGCTACTTATTTCAAATGAAATCTTGTTGGCTTTGTTTGTTTGTTTGTAAACTCTATATTGCACAAAGAAAGCAATACAAAGACAGACTTATCCAAGAAAAGGATATATCGAGAAAGTTTGTGTCAAAAATGAAATTTTTGTGTTATTTTTCAGGTTTTAGCATACGGGGTGATATGTGCGTATTTCACGATCAAATACGAAACTCAGGCTGTATTCATTGCTCTTATTGCAACTTGTATTGTTGTATTTGTCTGTTTGCTTCTCGCCTTTTCTAATGTAAGTCCTTCCGTTCAGTCCCCCTCTCATCCTCGTTCATTCGCGGTTCAGTTCTGACGCCTAAATGTAAAATGCTTTTACATTTAGGCGTCAGAACTGAAGATGCAACCTTAAAGAAAAAAGATTTTGAAGATTCGTGCTTGGTTTTACGATGATTTTGATGTTCAACCCCCTTTGGGAATTCTTGTCTATCAATATGTTTTATTCTATTTGTACGTTAATATGTTTTATACAGACTGGACAGATTTCGATGAAATTATATGCTATCTAGGATAATTGACTGGAGTGGTAGGATTCGAACCTGGGACCTTTCGGTTCACAGACGGGAGCCGTTTCAAAGTGCCTGCGAAGATCATTCTGAATGAATGTTAATTGTGATTTATTGTAATTTTTTTCTTGCAGTTCGACTTCACACAATTTTTACTAATAATAATAGTAGCATTAGTTGCATTTTTTGCCGCCAGCGTCTGCGCATATTTATACATGATGATCACTGGACAATATTTGAAACCGCTTCACATTGTTTTACTTGTGATTGGGACAGTTCTTCATTCAATAGTTAGTAATAAAATTTTGTTTTTAGTTTAATGTAAAATTTACTACTTATGGAAAATAGTTTGCCTTTATATTGTGTTTGGTTATGTGTTTTCACAAATGTTTGGTTATATGTGTAAGAAAGTCCTTTTTTTATCATTTATGAAAATCGTGTCGGTGGAGTTCCTTCCATTTCTCTCTATCCTCAGCCATTGTTTTGACCTTCAATCGTCAATCTTGTTGCCTCCTGTATTTGGTACTAATAAGCCCTTCTTGGCTTTTTCACTTTTCGTTTCTATTTTACCTTCTGTTAGGTTTTTAATTAGATTATTATGTCGCACAAGGTGACCCAACATTTTCCCACGTAACAAGCTCTATGCCTTTTAATAACGGCCTGTGCAAACCGAATTCCTGTGCAGCATGATAAAAACAAGGCATGGATAATTCCACAAACTTAGCGTGTCGACTCGGCGAATCATATTTCTGAAGACCAATATGACGTCACCGCTGATACAGCAGTACCTGGCGTCATGCAAATCCATCAGCGTGCAAGTGGTAGGAGACGCAGGGCAAGACTGCATTATGTAATAATTTTGGGAGAGGTACCATACACTGCACACAGTTTCACAGGCACAAACACATATTTATGTTTAATTTTATTTCAGCTGCTTGTGGTCGAATTGCAAATGGTGCTTGGAGGCAGAGCTGTAGAATTATCCGAAGACGACTATGCGTACGGTGCCTTCACTATATACACATCTGTGGTCTCCATTTTCTTAAATCTATTGCAATTGATGAGCATGGGAGATTTTTGAATAAGTTTGTTTTTATAGTCGTGTTTAACTCAATTTATATTAAAAAGTCGAGTTCGATTTTTATTCCTGCCTTTTTTAAGAATGGAAATTTCAGCAAGAAAAAGAATTGAAACATTTTCTGATGCGCCGAAAATACTGGGAACACGCGGGAATGAGATAGATGTATCAATTTTAACTCAAGACCATAAATATAGAAACAATACTAATAAAACAAAAAACTTCTGCTATCAATTTCTAAATTAAAAAAAAAAATTAAATACCTTCATAAAACTGGGGCTAAAAATGTTCTGTTAGTAGGTCAGTGAAGTTTCACCGTAATGTTTTTATTTAGTTATAAATTGTACTGCAAAAGCTATTATTTATGTAGGCCATGCCGATGCAATGTTGCTGGCATGTTGCAGAAATTGACATTTAAAGAAGAAATCGGGAAAATTGATCAGAACATTTTGATATATCTGTAAACCCTAAAAAAATCAGGTTTTTATTGTTGGCAGTTTGCAACAACTAACTCTCATAGATCACAATATTGTAACATAATATAATAATGGAAACGAAGTTTTATGGCAATTATTATTGAACAAGACGTAACGACTACATAAATTTGTCTACATAATGTCATAAAACTGTAGATAATGTTGTGTACTTTAAACTTTTAAACTACATGTATGCAAAATTTCAAAATTCAAATTCAAATAATTTATTGCATTCCATAATATTATAGATAAATAATACATTTGTGGGTAGTTAAACATTTTACAGTGTAATATAATGGGCCTAATATAGGTAATACGATTGTTTGAGCAGACAAAGCGTGAAGAGGTCAACATTAGGCATAATGATGATGCTAATAGCTGATAGGCGACAATAGCATTTCCAAGGAGACATGAGATAGGCGGCCGAATCTTTTTTTTTGTACGCTAACCCCGGGGCTCGCGTCACAGGCTTGAAAGCGAGGAATCAAACAGATAAGTGTTTTAGCTAGTCTATAAACTAACAGAGCCATGTTTCGATGAAACGGTAAATGCATTCCAATCACAATTAACTGTAAAAAACCAAAGGGTATTGTTCTACTCGCCTAATTCGCTGTTTCTGTTCAGCATTGGCAGTGAATTCACGGAATCCAAGCTTAATTGTAATTAGTTGTGGGTAGTGGCTAATTTGTTGCTCCAGTTTCGTGCACAGATGCTATAAATAGAAGTAACATTGATATGAAATTGGTTGGAAAGTTCGGGTTACAGACGATTTCCTAATAAATGTAAATTGCTCATCTTGCTCTTGCACATTGCTCTTGGATGTGACGCCCCGAGCCCCGAAATTGTGTGACTCTTCTTTTCGAGTGGAAATAGTTTGAAAAATTTTTAAGCATCGCAATATTACGTACTCCGACATTACGTAGGTATATATTTAAAAATTTAGTATAATTGAGTTAGTATTCCATAACACGAGTCTCGTAATTTCCTTTGGGTCTAAGTTAAGCTGTGTGATCTGTCCATATTTGTATATATAAGTATATCATTTGATTTTTGTTGAGGTACCGACGTTTTCGCAAGTGCTACAGCCAACAAAAGTGAATGCGAGATCTAAGAAAAAGTGCGTGTAATCTGACCGACCTAATCTTTTCTCAAAATGGCCGAATTGACAAAGTGGCGGTCACAGCGGGCGGTCTCAAGCCGCGTTTCAATTTCCTACAGCATATTTCACACAAATTTCGTGATTTCGCTCGTACATAACTTTTACATTTGTGATTTATGGAGTTGAACTTCGCCGTTGTTTTTGTACTGCGTCGGTATATATATGATGCCAGCGATTTTGTTGCGATAAGAATACGTCGAAGTTGCTTTCGAGTAGTAGGTATGTAGATCGAGATTTTCTTATACTGTAATGTATGGCAATGTTATGTGACCATCACCCGTAAGTTTAGTCGTTCTATCTTCTGTATCAATCGTGCGTCCGAAGGTAGTACAAGACTTCGAACATAGCCATTTTTTCAAATCTGTACCTCCAAATTGCCCCCTTTTCTATAATTTTAACTCCCGACGCAAAAAATGAGTGCTATAAGTTTAACGTGTATATACAGACATCACGTTAAACGTGTCTGTCTATGGCATCGTAGCTCCCAAACGGATGAATCGATATACGTTTAGTGTTTTTGTGTCATAGATAATTTTATCCTGAATGTTCTTAGCCATGTTTCATAAAAATCTGTTAAGCCGTTCAATAAAAGTTTTAGCGAAATGAATATTGAAAGTCGGGGTTTTTTTTAATTTGTCTAACAAAAAAACTTGTCTTGGAGTAGACAATTTGTTAGACAAATTATCTTTTTTGGGTATCTTTAATAGTTAGACCATTAATACATAGGTATATTCTCATTCAAACATGACTGTTCTCTAGAACGTAATACTATCGTGTGGAATTGGATATGGATCACCCAGGACAGAGATGGTTGGCGTATACGGACACCTAGCAGTGGATCAGGATTGATGATCATGATTACGATAAATTATTCGACTAAATGTATTTTATGGATTATGAACAGCGTCGTTATTATAAAAGGAACTGTTCGTTTTCCACACGAGCAAGCAAGATTACTTCCTGCAAAGTCATATATTATGGATCCGCATATATAACATCGATATAACCTTTAAAGGTTTTAAAAGTGCCTGTCTATTCATAAAAAAATTCTACGCAGTTTCATTTCTCAATTCACCCGGTGTCCTAGGTGAACGATAAAGCAGCAAGGCAAGCAATATCTATATGCTTATCCATACATATTAATACTCGTAAAACAAAGTATGTCCAGTCTGTCTACTGCATAGATTTTAATGCGGTTTTCGCCAATAGATACTGTGATTCCTGACAAAGGTTTAGGTGTATAATTTATTATATAAATATCGGAGTGAAGTCGGGACGGGCCTCTAGTAAAACATGATTTAATTCTTTTTTCGGGGGGTATTTTCCATTCTTGTCTATTTACCGCTGTCCATTTTACCTCCTTGTACAAAATTTCACCTGTCTTATGTTTTATTTTATCATACTATTTAACTTTAAAAATCCCTTCTTGGATTTGGACCAAAAAATGCGCTGGCCTGATAATCTTTTTAAGTGCGATAAAGGGTAGGTAGTGCAATATGCCATCACGGAAAAGAGACCCAACACTGGAACACTGTGACTGGACACTGGACTGGCTATTTAGTTAACTGGAAATGAAAGATTTAAACGGTATAATAGTGACTGATTTTCCCAACATCGACTTGGTAAGATTAACAAATTAATAAGGTGTTTCATAATATTAAACTATAATATATACTTACGACACAATATATGTGGGCAAACATCTTTCTAGTTTTCGCCGTAACGAATCGAAGTCGCATCGCGTCGTTCAGCGTTCCCTCACTCACTCAAGACGGTCATTGGAATACGACGCACGTTCGCCAACGCGGCCCAATCCGAAAACTGATCCTCGATCAAATTACAGTCGAATCATTGTATTATCGAGGTAATTCCATACGCAATATTTAGACAAAATTATCTTATGTATTTCAAACTAGCTGTTAGGGAGACGCTTCTGAAAAAAATGCGGAAAGAAAAATGTATCTATGTGTTTTATGTGTATGGCCTACTAGCTGGGCCTCGAGACTTCGCTCCCGTGGGAATTTAGGGATAAAAATACCCTATGTATTATTCCAGGTTATATTCTACCCGTGTACCAAATTTCATAACAATCAGTCCAGTAGATTTTGCGTGAAAGAGTAACAAACATACATACACACATACATCCTCACAAACTTTCGCATTTATATTACTAGGATTCGTGTGCCAAGTTCGTTGTAATCAGTCTTGTAGATTTATAAACTGACAAGCAGGTCAAGCAAAGGCGAGGCTTTTGCCCAGCAGTGGGATCTCATTCTTCTTCATAGCCGTATTCCTCATGGCTGAGGGTCGTGGTCATTACGTGGAATTATACACATACAACAACTTTCTTGGCATTAGTAATGGAGTGGTTTGCCATTGCCTTCTCACACAAGTTAATAATCAACCAGTGTGCAGGTTTCCTCATGATGTTTTCCTTCACTGGAAGCAAGTGGTGATCTATGAAAACAACTATACATGAGTAAGATTGATATACAAACTCATGTGGCACGAGTAGGATTCGAACCTGGGACCATTCAATCCGCAGGCGGGCGCAATCTTAACCATTAAACCACCGGATCTCATAGCGACAAAAAAATAATTAAAGACACTTTCAAAATATAATTTTCGTAAAAAAGTTAATAAAAACGAAATACAAATACTAAAAGCAAATACTATATAATACTTCCAGTATCCAAACCGTCCAATATCTAAAAAGCCAAGCTTGTACTCTGATTTATAGCATTAAAATGAAAAATGCCCCAGTACAGGCCCGCTGAAGATTGATTAGAGCCATTTTGAAGTAGGGGCGATATTTCATTCGCGCCATCGATCATTATAGGCTATAGCCAAAACCATAGGGAAACGTTATAAGTATTGAAATCGTGGAGAAGAATGGTCAGAAATGATCAATCTTTAACTATTCCCGTGAGATATTGCGTAATCGTTTCTTCTCTGGATTGGTTGTCCCAAAATACGAATATAATAATGAAAAAAAAAAAAATTGGTATAACAAGTTTTTTTTTACAAAAAATTCATTTTTGCTACAAGCTTTTACTGTCGTCAGAGAGATTTTGTGCCATTTAACCTTTGACACAAAACCCATATTCGTGCTGTAAATTGTTGAGGATTTCCCTCGGTGGGAGCCGATCCTGGGATCAAGTCATGCTTATCATACCTAATAATGCATTGTCATAGAAACTGAAGTGACGTGGGAAATTTCAACTCTGTGGACGGGTCGCCGCAATGGCGCCCTGGCTTTATTTATTTCCATTTATAGATCCCTTGCCTAGTACTTACGAGTAGTAACATTTCTTCATTGATTTCACAATATAAATATGTTTCCTACTAATATTATAAAGGCGAAAGTTTGTGAGGATGTATGAGTATGTTTGTTACTCTTTCACGCAAAATCTACTGGTCGGATTAATTTGGTACACGGGTAGAATATAACCTGGAATAATGTATTTTTTATCCCGAAATTTCCACGGAAGCCCCGGGGTGTAGTTAGTTTTAATTAAAACTAAATAAAATAACTCTATGTTCGACCATATTATATTTGAACCTTGTACCTTTTATCGAACGTGTAAGTTTATTTGATTGATGTGATTTGAATGATATTCGGCACACAGGTAGAATATAATATTAACATAGAATAGTGAACAACATAAATTAACCGTTAACATTTTCCAAGGAGGCTTTGGTAAATGTATTTTGGCTCAGGTATTATATTACAGTATTCATATTACAACGTGCCTCGTCTAGACGTGCTTTTGGTTCTGAATTAGAACACTATACACAGTTGTGGTCGTTCCGAAATACTAGGGTTTGTTACTTTTGTAGTCTACAGATTGACAAGGATATCTGGCTGGATTCATAATAACTTTTAACAATTTAAAATTTTGTGTATTTTTTTTCTTGTCTTTTTCTTATTTTATGCTCCTTCCCAATATAATTAGGGTCGGCCTTCCTCATTCGACGGCGCCAAAACTCTGTCCCGGGTTGGTTGGTTGTTTGTTGGGCTGTGTGAAAATTTGTGACGCGCTAAGTATTTATAGTACAAGGTGCACTAACCGTGCCCATACTCTCCGTGCAGAGAACTGGGGAGCTACCATGAAACATAAAACACGTAGTACGTCATTGCGTCCACACGATGCAGTTTCCGAAACGAGACGCAGCGAACAATCAAACAATCGCAACATAGGTAGTATTGCGACGCGACGCCGCCACGTCGTAATGTGATTGGTTCGCTGCGTATCACTTCGGAAACTTTCGACGGTCGATAACGAATAGCGAAGTTGCACTACGGGCTTTGAATGCGCTTGAGATAAATGCATCGTGTAAAAAAATAGGAAACGTGAGGACGTAACGACATAGTAATTCTCGGCCCGGACAGTATACATTGTACTGTAAATACTCGCTAGTTAACTCACTAATTAGCCGCAAACATAAAATAATGACCACGTAACTTTATTCGTAGACATCCTCACTAATTGTTTCTTTGTATCCTAACTGACCCTTTGGTTTAAATAAAGGGTAGTTACAAAAGTGGCATACCTACACATCTATTATATATATATATATATATAAATATATATATATATATATATATATATATATATATTGCGTCACGTTCCCGATTTCTTAAAGGCGTGTGGTGCCGCGAAATTACATTAAAATTCATTGTGTTGTCATTGTGATTCTTTTTGCCAATCCTTTTTGGGAATGTTGTTGTTGAAGCGGTGGCTATCCAGTGGTTAAGATTATCCGCCTGTGATCGAAAGGTCCCAGATTTGAATCCTACTCGTGCCACAGTTTGTATAATAATCTGATAATAACTAACAACTAAAAATACTCATTTATGACACCATTTGCTTTCGGGTAAAATCATAGCCAAATCTTCAAAATTTTATGCTCATTTTAGCTCCGAATGTAACCGGGAACACACACGCGAGAGTATCTATGAAAAGCGCCTATTTTAGGGGCGGGCACCTCACAATGTTTTCTATATTCTATTTATTCTGTTCTTTTGATTTATTAATAACACTTCCTCATTTGGAGGACTCTCCACATATTCCGAGTTAATTGCTTTTATTCTTATATTTAGATTGAAGATCTCAAATAATCTGTTCTATGGAATAATAATTAAGCCTGCATTAAGATATTTCCTTATGCCAGCTCCAAACTGTCGCCAAACAGTTTGCCAAACATTGCGGATTCGGTATAGATTATTGTTTTTTCATTGCGGTAAATAAAAGCACTCACTACGCAATGTTCACGCATTCGCGCCGGCATGTTCGGCGACAGTGTGGAGCTAGCATTACAGATATCGTAATACTTTTCATGCTCGTTTTTATTTTAAATAACCCTATATTGAAATTTTTTATTCAACTTACAATGATATATGTAAATCACATGTTGACGTGAAAATGTACTTAAAACTAAGTCTATCGTCGACTTCCTAAGCGCAGGTGAAGGAGCAAATTTCACCGCAACCTAATTCTCCAAGGACTTCAATTAACAATTTTGGATCTATTCATGATATTTACATAGACTTAGTACAATTATTTCAACATTAATTGAGCATTGTAATAAATTGCCAAGCCTATTCGCAATGTGTTGAAAAGGAGATAGAATCTAAGCCACGAATAAGTTATAGAACACTAGCTTTTTCACGCGTTAATTTTCCGGGATGAAAGGTACCCTGTGTCCTACTCCATACTTCAAACTACATGTATGCAAAATTTCAAGTAGATTGGTTGAGTAGATAGAGCATGAAGAGGTAACAAACAAATTTACTATCGCATTTATATAGTATTAGTTAGGATTTTATCCCGCAACATGACGCGACACTCAATTTACTTGTTTCCGAAACGATGATTTTGCATAGTTATTCGGAACATGTCTTGCGAGATCCAGGCTTATTTTGCAAAGTTTTCACATTTGAAGACCGCTGTGCACGGTGCTTCTTCTTGAATTATAGTAAATAGTCCATTTCCTTAATTATTATTAATTAATTGATTGATTATTTAAATGTATTTATATAAATTGTTATTTATACTATTTTGATAAATTTGTAATGTAAGTTCAATTATCATGTTATTTCAAACACAATTTTTATTGCTTTTATAAACAAATACATACCGCCGCGTCGGTCTTGTCTTTTCCTGATAAACTCAAAAACACACGGATTTTCGCTTGAAAATCCGGTTTTCACCAATAGATTATGTTTCCTAAAAAAACAGTTTATCCTTACATATTTTAAAATAAACATATCTACCGCGTCTGTCTGTATGTCTGTTCGTGATAAATTCAAAAACACACGGATTTTCAAACGGTTTTCACCAATAATAAATAATGTGTTTCCTGAGGAATGTTTATATGTTCCATTTATTAGACTTTTATCATGGGAGAAGTCGCGACGAGCTGCTTGTGCGGAACAACCCGAAAATGGCGAATTTATACACCGTAACAAAGCAAAACTACTCAGCCGATATATTGGTTCCCTGAATCAATTATTACTGTGATAAAGCATAGACAATTTGGAGAATGGCCTTTGAGATCGCTCCAAGGTATGTATTAGGGTGAAATATCAATGAATATTGATGCAGTGGTGGCCCAGTCGTTAAGACTCCCCGCCTGTGAGAGAAAGGTACACTAGGTTCGAATCCTACTTGTGCCACATGAGTTTGTATAGTATACTAATCTGAGTCATGTATAGTAGTTTTCGTATGCCATTACTATCTGCAATATCTGGTAGACTGTTAAGTTTACTAGTGAGTATGCGACGACTGCTACTAGATGGCGTTATTCGTAAAAGTCACTTCAAGATAAAAGAAATAAGAAAAGCGAGACATTATTACATTTCCAAAAAAATTATTCGACTAATCATATTATCTTTTTTGGGTAGTCGATGACAGCAAATTTCGCATACCCTTAACTGGTCCCACGGATCCAAATTGGCGGTGTCAGCCTATAGAATACTTTTTGCTATTATTGTATGAAATGAAATAAAAATTTTCAGCTGTACAATGGTACAGAAGTCGAGAAGTTCAGGCACACAATTCATTCACACCATGAAGAAGGCAATGGAAATCAAATTGACAATGCAATTTTTTCTCGAAATTAACCATTTTACCACACACGTTGTCCTTCATGTGGCATAGTAAATTCAAATTCAAATTCAAAAAAATTCAAATCAAATTCAAATTCAAATCATTTATTCAGAAATTAGACCTTCACAGGCACTTTTTCTCGTCAATCTTTAAATTTATAGTTATTTCTCACAAGCTAGAAACTACTGGCATTTCGGAACGACCACTGCTGAGAAGAAATGCCGAAAGAAACTCATTTGAACAGTGTTGGCCCCTATCATGCCAGATCGGCTTACCATTATTGTTTCTTACAAAAAATTTTTTTTTTTCTTTTCTTTCTAATAATATATAAAAGTACATAATGTACATAGTCAAAAGGTATATCAAAACAGGTTATGATTGTGATCCGAGTGCTGATTATAATATATATATATATATATATATATATATATATATCGATGTGAAACACAATTAACTTACATGAAAATATATGAGAAACGAGATGACCAGTTCCCTCTGGCAGCACCCGTTTACGAGTTGACGCATGGGACAGCCATCGCGTAGCTCAACCATAATAGAGGGAACCTCACGACCCGGCCCACGACGCCACCACCAGATTGACCATTTGAGTGAGCATGACACACTCGATTCCCATGACTTAGTAGTATGACATAGTAGTAAATAGCTCAATATAATATTAATTCTAATAAAATATAAGCTGTTTTAAATTGTAGGTGTACGCGACCAACATGGGTGGATTGGCTTAATTGTTTCCGAGCATCGATATAATATCGATACATCCATCTAACCGCTATCGGAACGAAATGATTAACGAGTTTCAGGGATTTTCTTTTCAATATGTTATTATTTTTAATAAAACAATCATATTGACGTGGCATAAATAGTTTATTGCACTGTATTCATCACTGTCTTTCTTTTGATTAAAAGACAAAGTCAAATATTATTTATTTGCAAAAACATGAGTTTACATTTTTGTACAATATGGTGTTAAAAGAAGAGTCTTTCTCTCATTTATCTTAGTGTTATCCTGGTTTCATCCTCAGCCATTGAGCATCAGAGCCCAGGGTCCACTATCCCTACTTTTTAGACCATTGGCGTGCCTATCATTCTTGAAGACTTAAAGCCAGCACTTGGTTGCTCTTTTTGCCAGGGCCAAGTTATAACGGCATGCATTGTTCCTTACGTAATTTGGCGGTTTATGCAAGACGTGGCCGTACCAGTTTGCCATCACCAATTCACCGAGTAATTATCATCATTGATGCGGACAAACAAACACACTTTCATATTTATCTCAATTAATATGGAAGTATGAATACAATTAGTGTGTACGCCAGTATGTTTGTAACGCATACACGCCGAATCTACTCGTGTTTTGAGTTTCCATGAATTTGGTTGGAATTTATCTTAGCTGGAATAGCATCTATGATAATATGGTTTATTCCAGAATTTCTCGGGAGTGAAATGCAATGAATAAATATTAATTCAGATTTATTAGAATAAATAAAATAAATAAATATATTAGGACAAATCACACAGATTGAGCTAGCCCCAAAGTAAGTTCGAGACTTGTGTTATGGGATACTAACTCAACGATACTATATTTTATAACAAATACATAAATAGATAAACATCCAAGACCCGGGTCAATCAGAAAAAGATCATTTTCCATCATGACCCGACCGGGGATCGAACCCGGGACCTCTCGGTTCAGTGGCAAGAACTTTACCACTGCGCCACCGAGGTCGTCAAATGAAATGAATGAATGAAAGACACCATCCCGAATTTTTGATGTAACAAAATCGTCTAACTTTATGAAACTGATCCTAACAATTTCTCATTGCAATTTACAAATTGTGTTCGGGAGTCGGATATTTTTCCGTCGAAATGGGATTATGTTCGTTCCTGACTATTGGACCAAATCAAACAGGAAAGTTAGTATCAGGACATAAAACAACGTGAATGTTGATATACTATCAACATTCACGTTGTTTTATGTCCGATTATTATCTTACTACACTCTTCTCTTCATAGTCGTATTCCTCATGACTGAGGGTCGTGGTCATTACATGGAATGAAACACACGTAACAACTTTCTTGGCATTATTAATGGAATAAATTCGTCCTCCTAATTTTTAATATATGTATAAGACCTATATTTGTTAATTGACGTCCTTGGAGAAAAGGCTGCGGTGAAGTTTGTTGCGCCGCTTCTTCTTTACCTGCGCTTTGGAAGCCGGCAGTAGACTTAGTTTAAGTAATTTTTGACGTCAATAAGTGATGTATATCATCCTAAATTGAATAAAGAATTTTGAATTTGAATTTGAATGGTTTGTCATTGCCTTCTCCATTTCACACACAATTTGTTGATGACTAAATGATACACAATGAATTTTAATGACGAAATGGAGAAGGCAATGGCAAACTGCTCCATTAGTTGTGCTAAGAAAGTAGTATTTCATTCTACGGAATGACAACGACCCATAGCCTTGGGGAATAAATACAAAAGATTTAGATTAGACTTTTTATTTTTATAAGGCAGCCAGCTAACAATAGCCTGATCCTGGTAGAAGGAGGAAACCCAAGAAGTGCTGGCTTGTTGTCATCAGGCATGATATGGGTGCCAACGTTCTGACAATTAAGGAAGCCGAAAACCATGGTATATGGAGGAGATGATTCTGTTAAACATTATATTTTGTGACGCAAAGTTGGGCCCGCGCTTCTTGTTAAGGTCAAGTGACTTCAATGAGGGTAGCAAAGTTTTTGTTAGAGAAAAAAATACTGTTTAATTTTTGATGTGTTTAGATGTATTTAGATGATTTTCACAGTTGGTTGGAAAACAATTACCTCATGTGCAATTCCAACAGTACTACTATAAGTGCAGGTTAGTGTAGTACTAGTATATAAGTGTATATCTACTAATATATAAAAATAAATTAAAACAGAATTGGCGTCATTGAGTTTTAAACAACTTCACATTTCTCACAAACATACCAAATTTAACAGTATTTATTAACAAGTTCATGTACACGACACGAAATTCAAAGCAGAATTAATAATATTTAATATAATATATTTACTTATTGTTGAATGACAACATAGGGTTATAAGGGTTACATTGTCACTCGCTCGTATAAGCACAGTGTCGCGTCGTGCAGCATTTCGCCGCTCACCTAGAACATTTTGTAATAAATCATCATCAACACTACATAGCATAAAACATAGTCGCTTTCCTCTGTCTGTCCTTATGTGCTTAGATCTTTAAAACTACGCAATTAATTTTGATACGGCATTTTTAAAATAAATAGTGCCTGAAGGTGTAATATATAATATACTAGCGGCCCGCCCCTGCTTCACTTGGGTTAAAACATAAGTAATGCACCTAAACCTTCCTCAGTAATCACACCTATCTATTGGTGAAAACCGCATACAAATCCGTACAGTAGCTTTTGTGTTTATCGCGAACAGATAGACAGACGCAGCAAAGGACTTTGTTTTATAATATGTAAGGATTTAGGTTTTACCCGAGAGAAGTCGCGACGGCTAGTAAATATTTTCCTAAGTACCTATCATAATACGATCATTTTGTGTAAGAAATAAATCTTTTAATAACGATTACTTAATATCGATACAATTGAATATCAATATCAAAGGCTTTGATCAATTTGCAATCTTTAGACCTTAAATGGTTGGAGAGGTATTCACATTAGATCTTTTTGTTATTTAAATCGTCTATACAATCTCGCAATTCATCAAAATATTGAAAAAATCGTCGAATCAAATGAAAAATTAAAGACTGAGCGAGGGAAAAGTGGTTTTTTTAACAAACAGAATACCGAGGACGCACTATTCCATACTTTAGTGATTATGTAACGATGCTATAATAATGCTTACGTCTTATAAAAATAAGCCTATCGAGTCTGTCAGTATGAACGCGAAAGTCAAAAATTACGAGATGCATTTTTGTACGGCTTTCACCAATAGATCGTGTGATTTCTGAGGAAGGCTTAGGTGTATAATTTATTATGGTTTTATCTGAGCGAAGCCGGAACGTTAGTGTTGTATACAAATATTTTTATTTATTCGTTTTCATAAATAGACTTGATTTTATTTTTTAAGTATGAAAAATTTAGGGATTGATAAATTGACATTATAAAAATTGGCTATTCCAAACATATTTAGGTGTAAACTTTAAATATTTTTTCACTTTACATTTGCCATTTATAAAACAGCGTTTATGGTATGTGATCACCGCTGCCCAGGAAGAACTATAGGTAATTTATAAGAATAAAATAGCGCGGCGTCTCAACTTTTAAAATTCAAATAAATACGAACAAAAAAGATTTTCCGTTCGTCTGAGTGATTTCATAATCGCATTCATTGATCGACTCGCCCGCCCGGGAGGAATCAAAATCGTTAAGCAAACGAGCCGTCTTATTGAGCAACGCTCTTCATCATTTGGGGTGTGGTGTCATTGTCAAAAAAATTAATTTAAGGATTGTAATATTATAAGAGTTAGTTTACTTTCTCTGTTTCCTCTTCACACTTCTTTTTATCTGCTCAACCAATCTTCTTGAAACTCTGCATATTATGCATGTAGTACAGTAGTTACCGTACAGTAGTACCGACAGTACATTAGAGGATAGTACATAGACAGCACATAGAGTACAGTCAACAGCACGTCAAGTTACCCTGCCTGAACCTCTATGGCGCGGTAATAGCGGCTAGTTTGCAATAGATTTGGGTTAGTTGATGTGCTGTTGACTGTACCTTTCATCCCGGATAAATAATCTTTCCGTGGGCAAAAGCTTGTCGTACTACAAACGTTTAGTTTCACAATTATAAAAGTAAATATTTAAACGTTATAATTGTTCTTCAAATACAGTGTCAAATATGTGCTGTATCCGATTTGTCTTTCAAAAGTAAATTTTTGATACAATTAATTAACAAGTTCTACTAATCTAAGTTTATCGATTTTAGACGCGATTTCAAACGACATTGCTTTAGTTGTACCATCATTTTTTGTCTTTCTCTATTCCAAAACGTGCAACTTAAAAAAAACTCCTATTTAAGACATCCCTCCAACCACTTTACATAAATGTTAAAATTATTAAATAAATGCTCTGAAAGTCTGCCGCTGTTCTGTTCTTTTCAAAATTGAGTAACATAAATTTTTGGTATCGTCATTCTTTGCCAATCCTCAATGTGTACACAGGTACTACGTTGTACAAAGTACCTACTAATTCCATGGTACATAGCTCATTAAAAAAAATAATGTCAATGCATGCGAAAATAGAAGCTAGCGATGGATAAATAGAAGCTGAAATGAAGAATCACGATGATGACGCGGTATACTTTCATATAATATTTTCCTATAATATTTTTCTATAATATTTTCCTATAATATTTTCATATAATATTTTCATATAATATTTTCATATAATATTTTCATATAATATTTTCCTATAATATTTTCATATAATATTTTCATATAATACTTTCCTATAATATTTTCATATAATATTTTCCTATAATATTTTCATATAATATTTTCATATAATATTTTCCTATAATATTTTCATATAATATTTTCCTATAATATTTTCATATAATATTTTCATATAATGCCATAATTGTGATCATACAGTTTAGCCTCCTCTCCGTCGACTAAACCCAAGATGACTTCACATAATTGCAGGGTTTGCAATCAACCGGGACGGCTTACTCATAAATTAGATTTAGCAAATATAATCTGTGGTTGGCTTAATCACTGGTCGTGTGACCCCAAACCATGATGTATTTCTAAGATGTATAGGTACTAGCTTTTGCCCGTGACGTCGCCCGCGTGATTTCTCACGGGAGCAGTTAATTTTCCGTAATGAAAGGACCCTATGTCCTTCTCCATACTTCAAACTACATTTATGCAAAATTTCAAGAAGACGGGTTCAGTAGACTATAGAGCGTGAAGTGGTAACAAACTTACTTTCGCATTTATAATATTAGTTAGGATTATGCCGGCTACACACTATCGCAGACGCCGACGCAAATGCATGAACATTGCGTAGTGTGCATGAGTGCTTTTATTTACCGCAATGAAAAACCAGCAACGTATTCTAAAACCGCCAAGTTAGTCCAGTGATTTTTGAGTTTATTCATAACAAACAAATACAAATCTTTTCACTTTATAATATAAGTGTGGATAGTAAATTAATCGTGTGCCTCTGACAAAGAAGCCCTAACCTTATTTCCTTCACTTAATTTGATCCATTCCCTTTACATCCCCACCTTCTGTTCCCATGTAACTCGGGAATAACACAAGACAGTTTCAAAAAATACTGTGACCATAATAAATTAGATTTAAATGTCTCTAAATGCTGTAGTATGTCATTCACCCGGAAACCTCAACCATTTTTATATAATTATTCTATAAATGGGCATCCACTTAAGAAAGAAAGTACGGTTAGAGACCTAGGACTCTTTCAGGACACGAAATTACTGTTTGATGATCACGTTGACCATATAGTTAAAAAAGCTTCAAGAGCTCTAGGTTTCATCATGAGATCAACTGCTAACTTTAGTTCTGCTAAACCCGCTAAAGTGCTTTACTGCTCATATGTGCGTAGTATCCTCGAATATACATCAGTAGTATGGAATCCATGCTATGATGTCTACATCTCTCGTATAGAATCTATCCAGAGACGTTTCTTAAAATATTTACAATATAAATGTAAAAGCAAAGATTCTTCATACGAAAGCAGGTGTAAAAGATTTCACTTCCTACCTTTGCAAACTAGAAGGAAAGTCTATGACTGTAGTTATTTATTAAAAATTTTATTAGGTGTAATAGATTGTCCAGAACTTTTGGAAAAAATTAATATTAATATCCCAAATACTTCACGTAGAAGAAACAAACTTTTTGTATTACCTCCGGCTTGCACTAAGTATAGAAAAAATTCTTTCTTTTACAGGGTTCCTAAACAATGTAACGCTATGTGCTCAGAGAACAGTAATTTAGATATATTCAATGCAAAACCTAGGCACGTCAGACGTTTATTTGAACGGGACTTTTTCTCTTCCCAGCCCACAACTCCTTAGTTGTTAATTTTTAGTTGTTAATTAAATTATCACTCAGTATCCTAATTAGTTATGATGTACAATTAAGCTATTTGAGTTCACAATGGCGTGAGTGTGCCTAAACTGGTTTAAATTTTTATATATATATTTTTTTTTTTTTTTTCTTATATGTGGAAACTTGTTAATAGTTTAGTTCATATTAATTAGTTATGATATAGTTAAGATAAACTGTTAGTTTCCCAAATAAAATAAAATAAAATAAAAAATAAAATAAAATAACGGAATAACCGAATCAATTTTACGCGTAGACAGAGAAGCCTATAGACCCCGTCCCATCCTATTTTCCATTTCACGAATACAAGAAAGAGATCTTATGGGAACCAAAAACGTAAAACATAACAGAGTACCTATAGCGTATACTTCACCGACAAAAGCATAGCATATAAGAAGAAAACCAAGGATGTTTTGGTGAGACGAAGACCTCGAAAGACTCAAGCCACCAACGTTGGTACACTACTTATTTATACCAGCATGTCACGCAGGGAACTGCTGGCTTTGCCGCTCTGCCTGATCCTGGCAGAAGAATAAAAGGCCTGAAAACAAAGGATGCCGAAAAAATACCACCCGATAATACAATATTCACCTAAAAACACCACAGAAGTGGAGCCTAGTAAAATAAAATGAAAAGCGGCCAAGTGCGAGTCGGACTCGCCCCAAGGGTTACGTAGCAGCAAGTAACTTAACATAAAGATCGTTGAGTTAGTTATCCCATAACACAAGTATCGAACTTACTTTGGGCTAGCTCAATCTGTGTGATTTGTCCTAATATATATTTATTATATATATTTATTATTATTATTATAAAAGTTGTTAATGATCGATTTTTGTATATTTTTATATTTGGTTTCATTCAATCAACGCATTGATTGAATGAAACCAATTTTCGGTGAAAGTTTACATAGTAATGTACATCATATGTATTTTTGAGTTTTATCATTCAAGAGAATAACACACACACACACACATTTTACCATTTTGGAAGTGCCTCTCGCGTAAACTAATCAGTTTAAAGAAATATATATTAGAAACCTCAATATAATTTTTGAAGACCTATCCATCGATATCCCACACGTATGGGTTTGATAAAAAAAATTTTTTGAGTTTTAGTTGTAAGTATGGGGACCCCTAAAGTTTATTATTGTTTTTTCTATTTTCGTGTAAAATCTCCATGCAGTTCACAGAATACATCTACTTACCAAGTTTCAACAGTATAGAGTTTTGGAAAAAAGTGCTGTGACATACGGACGGACGGACGGACAGACAGACATGACGAATCTATAAGAGTTCCGTTTTTGCCATTTAGCTACGGAACCCTAAAAACGAGCAATATTCCAAGACGTATTCAAGATCCCTCAATCAACGTTAATATGAGTGAACAAAAGATTCTTGTGAAAAGAAGGATCATATTTTAGATACGTGGTAATAGAGACGTGACCTTATTAAGTCGAAACTTTACACGAAGATGTAGGGCTCCTAGGGACGTGGCAAAGAAGCCCGGTTATCGATAAAATCTCGATGAAACACGGAACATTGAGATCTTTAACATAGAGATGACTCTTTGATATTTTCTATGTATTTTTTGGTGCTTTTTTAAAGCAGTGATTTCTTTGTAACAATATTTGACTATAGATAGAAGTTGATGTAACATCTGTAATTATTATCATTTATATTTGTTAACAAAATCATGTAAATTTTTATGTATAGTTCCATAGGCAAGGCCAAGCTTTTATAGTGAAGATTACGTGTTTTTTAAACAAATGTAATGGAAAATCGACAATATATCGATTAAATGAATCGATAATAATACCCGCTCGATTCCAAAATTGTTCCATCTCATTAGGGTTATTGTTTATCTAAGAATAATCCTAGACCAACAATAACCCTAAATTACAACTCTGATTAATATTAAATAAACAGTTTATTATTCTTCAGGTCGCCATAAACATTTTGCCACGATAAATTCCTCATTGTTTACTCTAATAATAACATTCAGTGTTATAAAAAATAGACAGAACGGTAAAATGCTGAAGAGAAATTTCCATCTGCAAACAAGGATGGCTGGGAAAATGGAAGACTTTATCACACTCTGTTATTGTTTTCAAATAATAATATTCCGTTCTTCAACTTGATTGATAATTGTATGCTATTAAATGTAAATGTACCTATACAATATTTAAATAAATTCAAACCCTTTTATACATTATATTATACACCCTTTTATACACCCTTTTATACCTTTTATACACTATATAGCGGCTCGTCCCGGCTTCGCTCAGGTAAAAACATAATAAATTATAGACCTAAACCTTCCTCGGGAATCACACTATTTATTGATGAAAATTTCATGAAAATCCGTGCAGTAGTTTTTGAGTTCATCGCAAACAGACAAACGGACGCGGTAGAGGAATTTGTTGTATATTATTTAAGGATTATGCCGGCTTCACGCTATCATGGGCCAATTTGCCGAACCTGGTGGATTCGACGAATGTGATTGGTTTTTCACTGCAGTATTCTGGGTGTGTTGTGCCAGTTTATGTGTTTATGTGTTTGCCTATCGGATCTACGATACAAGCCTAGTACTTAGTGTGGGCCGTTGAGTGTTGTTCATATATTTAACAATCCGTCCAGTAGGTTTTGCGTGAAAGAATAATAAACATACATCCTCACAAATTATCGCATTTATAATATTAGCAGAATTTGTAGGATTTATACATCCTGTTAAGCCTGAAATCTAGTTTTGCCTGTAAAATATTATGTTATAAACAAAAAAATCTCCGTGCCCACACAAATTTTCATTGATGTCAATATAAAAATATAGGTCATAATTTTCCATCACCAAAAATAGAATATGCAGAATAACGGTAACTTTTGATTCAAGCCATACTTTGAAGCGAACATGAAAAAATTGCGTCGTTATTTTAAGGTTTTCGATCCACTTTCCTGTTTTAAATTTGATATAAAATTACGAAAATGCAATATCATATGCGAAGTCCGAACAACATTTGTAGGACTTATTCTATCCATACTTTCATACTATTATTATAAAGATTTGTATCTTTGTTTTTTTTTGTTTGTAATTAATAAACTCAAAAACGACGGGCACAGCACAAATTTTGCACAGAGGTAGCCGAAACCTTCGAGAGTAACATAAGCTATTATAGATTTTTAGGTTTTTTATTTTATAGATTTTTTATGTGTTTACCCAAGCAAAGCCGGAGCAGGCCGTTAGTTGAAGATCGCTAACTATATATATATATATATTATATAGTGTAGTATACTATATATAGATATATTATATAGAGTGTCATTTTAATAGAATTCAATTGCACCTAATCTTAATCTAGTGTTTTATTCCATCTGATTTTTTTATTTCAGTTATGTTTTAGGTATCGAACTTATTCCAATAAATCACTGAAGACGACGAGTATACCTGAAACTATGAATGGATCAGACTAAAATAAGCAAATTATTGGCGAACTTCGCTAAGTTGCCAATGGCGATCAAGGGATCAATGGCATAACTTTGACAGATTAACCACTAATTTCTACTAATGGAGAATGTTGTATTTCGGCGGTTTACATTTCTGGGGAGATCTCCAAATTTTCGAATAATCAGTGCTAAACGGCTAATATTTGATAAAAATATATGAATAAAAATTTGATCAATTTCTAGTGTGACATTTATGTCACAACGAAGCCATAATTATCCCCAAATCCTCCTTAATCCGACCTACTAATTCCATGATTTGAACAGATTCAATTAAGTTAATCTATGGAGAATGGATGGATGTAAGGTAGATATAAGAACTACATTTGTTAATTGACGTCTTTGGAGAAAAGGCTGATTAGTTTGTTTTGCTGTTCCATCTTCACTTGCACTTTAGAAGTCGGTGGCATGGATTTAGTACTTACTAAATCCGTGCCACCGACTTCTAGGCCTCCCTTCTGTCTTCCAAAGGTCGTGTGTAAGTCATAAAAGGGGAAATTTGGACATTAACCCACCGCTCTGGTCCAGTGTGTGTGGTGGGTCGATATAGCTCGTCGGTGCAGGTGAGGATGACTTGGGCTCATGTTATTACCCCCTTACGCCCCTACCTATATACAGTTATAGTTCAAGTTAAACAGATCTCTAACACATGATAGTACAGTTAATATTATTACATAGAAAAAAGCCTCAATCAGTTATGTTATACCCCGTCAAATACCATTTCATCTCATTCATTTTCCACCGAGGCCAAGCCCAGTACTCGTAAGCAAATTTCCAAGAAGTGACGTAGCGTATATGTAAAGACCCTAATGCACAAAAAATCGGAGGCCCAAATCTCGCCTCCAGCTAGTTATATTGTAGTTTAATCTCTTACGCCATCTTACAGTTTTTTTATTAGATAGTAGTAGGTAGGTACTCTTAACTAATCAACATAATATCATATCATATAATATCTCACTGTTATAAGAAATTACGTTTTTTGAAAATACTTAATCATCTATTTGAATATTGTTGGGTATTTGATGTAATCTTACAATTTAAAGATCTTCAAGGCAAGAGTGATAGGTATTTTTTGAGCATTCCTAGACTTCATCTTCGTTCACTGAAAATATAGTTAAATGCATTCATATATTATTCACTGTATGACACAAAGGTGTGAGGAAATGAATGTTAGATAATGCTATTAGCATTACGAGTAAGATCTATTTGTGCAATAAAGGTTAAACAAGTAAATGTTTTTATAGAAATATGTAATAATATGTACCCACTTACGGAGTACCTTTGTACTAAGTATAAAATTACACTATTGTGTGGTGTGCATAAATAAAAATGTAAGTAACTAGTTGGACATTTTATATGCTAGCTGTTACAGGTTCGACGACCTTGGTGGTGCAGGGGTAAAGTGCTTGCCTCTGAACCGAGAGGGGTTCGAACCCGGTCCGGTCATGATGGATTATCTTTTTCTGATTGGCCTGGTTGGATGTTTATCTATATATATATATATATGTTATAAAATATAGTAATCGTTGAGTTAGTATACCATAACACAAGTCTAGAACTAACTTTGGGTCTAGCTCAATCTGTTTGATTTGTCCTAATATATTTATATATTTATTTTATATTTACAGCTGTGTCAATGGGCCGCCTAAGCTACGAGCTCCCAGTGCACGGCGCCATTGCCATCAGATAGGTACACAACCCAAGTCTTGATTATTTCGACCAATCTTGCTGTTTGAGTTTGGGCCGGGTGTAATGAGTTGCGAACTCGTTTTGCAATACAATTTATTGTCCACAAGTGTATATACCCAACTCTGGTTGTAAAATTTGTTTGTATTTGTTTACTATTTGTTGAAGTTGTAAATTGAATGTTTTATATTGTGCGGTGGTGTATTGGTCTTTTGGTATGCGAAAGTTTGTTTTGGTGGTAGAACATTTTCAAATGAAAAAAGTGAGCGAATTTTATAGGGTTTTGTACGTTATAATGTAAAGGTTTATCGTTTTTAGAGATCAGTTCATTTTCTTGTCCGTCTGTCTATCTATTTAGGGGAATCTATAAGGTACTTGCTATTAATCAAGAAGATTTTAATATATTATGTTTGTTTAGGAATAAATCTGAATGGACCTGATAGGGGACCGAACTCAAGACCTCTTGTGTAATATTCCTGTTAACCAATACCAAAGCCTTACGGAGATCATAAATATAATAACATCAACTTTTGAAACAAAGCACCATTTTTGTTCTTACTTGTAGCAGTGCTTACATTACTATACTCCCGTTTGAGGGGTGTAATTACCCGACTACAAAGGAAGAATATTGTATTTTGCGCGTATCTTGTATTATGTAGGTAGGTATGTAATATTTTTTATTACCACATATATCTTAGTTGACCGAGTGTTCTTGGATAGGTGACGTTAAAAAAAAACAAACATGGTAGCTGTGCAAAGCCATTGGACTTTGTGAAAAACCTTTTTTTTTAGAATACTACCCATCTTGTATCAAATTAAAGGGCTCAACGCTTTGACATATTCTAAATGAAATGATAATTACCAAAGCTACCTACAAACTACTAGCATTTCGGTACGACCACTGCTGAGAAGAAATGCCGAAAGAAACTCATTCAAACAGTGTTGGTCCCTATAATGCCAAAAGGGCTTACCATTTTTTAAATATAAATTTATTTATAATTTTTTATCAGAAATATAACAATGTAAGTACACAATTAAGTACATAGTGAAAAGGTATACTGAAACATATTATGATTGTCATCGAGCGCTGTGAAAAAAAGTATATATATAATAATTAACCAAACGAAAAATTTTTACTAAGAGATCGAGGGAGTCGTGCCTGTGCCATAGCCTATTCGCTAATGTATAAAACATATATGGATAACGCTAATATTATAAATGCGAAAGTTTGTGAGGATGTATCTATGTTACTCTTGACGACCTCGGTGGCGCTGTGGTATGGGTCTTGCCACTGAACCGAGAGGTCTCGGATTCGATGCTCGGTCGGGTCATGATGGAAAATGATCTTTTTCTGATTGGCCCGGTCTTGGATGTTTATCTATATATGTATTTGTTATAAAATATAGTATCGTTGAATTAGTATCTCATAACACAAGTCTCGAACTTACTTTGGGGCTAGCTCAATCTGTGTGATTTGTCCTAATATATTTATTTATTTATTTACTCTTTCACGCATAATATACTGGACCGATTGTTATGAAATTTGGTACACGGGTAGAATATAACCTTGATCAAGACATAGGGTACTTTTTATCCCGAAATTCCCACGGGAGTGAAGCCCCGGGGCGCAGCTAGTATAAATATAAATAAATGATGTTTAGCTGTTTCCGACACACTTTTTTTCAGGATCAGTGTAAAACAAGTATGTTTATCTGTGCCGTTCGCGAGTGTATGTGAGGAGTGGAGGTATTTCAGTCACGTACCCCGTCTCTGGGTAAAGCCAGCAATATTTGACGTGCCACCGTGATCCCTCCACAAATACGGTGGAATCATTGATTTTCATTGCATACGTAAAGGTGTATTTCAGTTTTAGTATTATTCTCATATTTATTTTATATTGGTAGATAGATAGATAGATACATAGATAGATAAAACGATGATTTGCTAGTACTGAATACGCACACGCGACAGATTTAACAAAGAAGTTGATAAAATAAATTGATTTACAAGAATTTAAATCTAAAATACAGTAAGTTAGTCTCCGGTATGTGAATGCTATGTTCAAGCGGTGGTGGTCTAATGGTTAAGAACCGCCTGTGAACCGAAGGTCCTAGGTTCAATCCTACTCGTGCCACATGAGTTTGTACACCAATCTGAGTCATGTACTTATAGTTACTTTTCATCTACCACCAATTGCTTCCATTAAAAGAAATCATCGTGAGGAAACCTGTACTTTGTTTGATTATCAATTTGTATGTGAAATGGAGAAGGCAATGGCAAACCACTCCAAAAAAGTCGTTGGGTGTGTCTCATACCACGTAATGACCTCGACCATCAGTCGTGAGGAACACGTCTATGAAGAATATGTACATATCACATATGCCTTGTAAACGAAATTTCTTACTTATATTTTTTTAAATTTTTGAATATAAAATGATTCAAAAACAAAAAAAGGGATAGCGGGGTCCAAGCATAAACCAAGCTACCGGTGATCAGGATTATAATTATCAGGTCTTAGCTGGATATCATAAGGACCACTCCATCCACAAATGGATGATATTCGTGGATGCGGATACATATTTTTTGCATTTTTGTTGATCTATAGTCTTACATCGATATATAAATCTTACATAAAACAGTTTTGAACAAACCGTTTTCCAATACGACCAACTCTAGTCCGTTCTCATAATTTTCGTTCATTTATATTCAAAGCACGCACAGAAAATAGTTATTGCAAACTGGCGAATGTTAATGTTAGAATTTGACAATCATTTCCAATGACGTATACGCAAACAGTGGTCAAAACGACCCAGTTGTGCTGCCAAAATCTATTTTGCTAGCTAGTTTTATGTTCAACTAGTTTTTTTCCCGCGGCTTCGCCTGCGTAAACTTCCCACGGTGATAGTTATATTTTCGGGATGAAAGGTCCTTCTATACACCTCAAACTACCCGTATGCAAAATTTAAGAAGATTGATTAAGTAGATAGAGCGTTAATATGTAACAAACAAACTTACTGCAATTATAAATTTAGTTAGTACTAGATGTTTTGAGATAAAATATAGCCTACAGCAATTTTGTATAATGCACCTTTTTAATGGTGAAAACATTTTTGAAATCGGTTCAGTAGTTTCGAAGATTACCCGCCTCAAACATACAAACGCTTACCTCTTTATAATAATAGTATATATATAACGTGAGTATTAGAGTGACTTTTTATACATTGGCGACTCAGGGATTCTAGATAGCTGGTCAACACCTAGTCAGTCAATAATAGCATTACCGAAGAGGGTTGACGCAAGGCAAATTGCCATAAAATCACAGTTTGATCTTCAATTTGTTAAAAATATTTTAAGATCTTAGAATAGTGAGTAGAATAATATCTCAACGATGTCTATGTGTTTAAAATACATATTTTTACAATTATCTGACCTTGTCATAGATGACGAGGAACGCGATAACTGAATAGGGTCCCTTGGGTTATTGGGGTTCAATAGAATTCGTAATCCTTGTAACTAAGCTTAAAATAATTGTTGCTAAGCGAAGAAACATACACAAATATAAACTTGTGATACAAAACTCCCTCGGAATATTACGACTGCGGTAAACATTACACGTGGATCATGAAAAATGTCTGCTTTTGTGGCTATAACATACAATATGAGAGCTGTTAAACATTTCATGCGTGTACAAATATTTGTGGTTGTCTGAAACACACTAACTTTCCATGATAAGCCTCAAAATAAGCATTACTTTGCTTTGGTCATCATGGTTATAAATGTATAAATAATAGTTGCGCCCCGGGGTTTCGTTCCCGTGGGAATTTCGGGATAAAAAGTACTCCATGTGTTATTCCAGGTTGTATTCTACCCTATCAAATTTCGTAAACATTGGTCCAGAAGATTTTGAGTGAAAGAGTAACAAACACACATACTCGCCAACTTTAGCATTTATAATATTAGTAGGATCAATATCATGGTAATAAATAATACTTAGGTTATACAATTCTAGATTTTTGTGTCCTTAAATCACGCATCGCTATCACACACCTTCAGCGTCAGCTCGATTCTTATATATTTTGTCTGTTATAATCGTGTTTTAACCATCTTGAACTTTTGCATATGTAGTAAGAAGTATGGAGAAGGACATAGGGTACCTTTCATCCCGGTAAAATAAATGTTTGCTTGGGAAATTGCGTGGGAAACCGCAGGCAAAAGCTTGTTATATCATACATACAGGTATATTTACTAAAATGAATATAGACTTGTAGTGAATGCTGCCAAATTTGTATTTTGCCAGATTATTTTATCGCGGTGTTTATAATAATGACTTCAGTTATGTACTAGTGCTGTCAATCGATAGTCCAATATCGATAATTTATCGATAGATGAAACAAAAGCGAGTATAGTTCTTCTCTTCTTTTTCTTTAGCCTTTTTCAACTATCTTGGTGTAGGCCTCCTTCAACCTTTTCCATTCCTTCCGACATTGAGCTCTCTGGATCCAATTTGAGCCGGCTATCTTCTTCACGTCGACTTTCCACCGCATTTGTGGTCTTCCCCAAGGATGTTGTTAACTTTTTAAGTCGTATAGTAAAGTTGTTGTTGTTACTATTATATCCTTGGCTGTTTTCGGCTATGGTCACTGACAATGAATGATTATGTGTACTAAACAAGGCTTTTAGTCATTGGTGTCTTAAAATATCTGATGTATACTATTCATTATCGATAGCTCAGAACCAGAAAATACTTAATCAACTATCGATGATATCGTTATGTATATTATTCACATTTTAATGTAAATAAATGTTGCTTTTTCGATGTTGTTGTTCGATCGATTGTAAACCTATCGATAGTTTGGCAACACTATTACATACGAAACCTCACTGCATAATTTTACAGTACTTAATAATAGTCGATAGTAATAAAGTATTGAATAAATTTGTTGTAACATGAAATATTGAACTGTTATTATATATTTACATCGTTATAGTTTGTCTTAATATAATACTAGCTTGCGTCCCAGGGCTTCGCTCTTCGGCTTCGTCTTCGTGGAATTTAAAGATATGGGGATAGAAAGTAACCTATGTGTTAGTCCACATTATATTATACCATACGTACGTAGACATTTTTACCTTAATAAAAATAAAATTTAATTTCATAGCACACCAATTTAGATAAATTATTCATAACATCAAATTGATAAAGCGTTTTATGGGCCGAGCGAAGTACGAAAACGTAACCAAAAATGGCGCAATAATCGTTGTCCAAAAGCGGCCCTCAAATTACTACGCATCCAGAAAATGAGTACTAAATCATCCTTGTCCCCCGGACCGGGGCCGGCGCCCCTGTCTCCGGCGCGCCCGGGGCCGTGACTGACAACTTCCGGGAACTTAATTGTTGCACGCACATCATTTGTCTATTCATTAGCATTTTCGTTCCACTGGGAATTTTAACACTTATAAATAGATATAATTTATGAAGCATAAGACATAGTATAACAACAAAATACAAGTAACAACAATACATCAACAAAAAAGAAAAAAAAAATCTCACATATTCTCCATTAAAGCCCTCCTAAGCTAGTGTCACGACACAAGACACTCTGGTTTTCAGCGAGACTAGGTGACACAAACATAAAATTTACAATTAGTAATTTGTCGAACAACGATCTGGTCGGTGGAGTTCCTTCCATCTCTATCTTCAGCCATCGTTTTGACCTCCTTACACGACACCACTTTCTCTCTCCTTCTTGGCTTTCCTTTTAGAGAAATAAGAAGAGAAGAGAAAAGAGGACTTGTCTCTTTTGCCTTCTATTGCAATCGGTTGTCAAGGTATAATAATTCTACTTATCGAATATGTTATGGCTCGAACTGAATTTTCTTTTCTTCTTCATAGTCGTATTCCTCATGGCTGCGGGTGGTGGTCATGTGGAACGAAAATCACACAACACATTTTTTGGCATAATTGGTTTTAGTGTTAGTGGTCATTAATTACCAATTTTTTTTTGTCAGGAATTACTCTACTAAATTCGTTCATAAAAATTTTGCACTCAATTTGTAGCACTTTGTTCATTTTGACTTTTGTGCCTGAAACAAAGACGTTCCAGAAAACTTGAACCCTCAGTTTCAAGTTGGAGGCTTCCTAATCTTTGTCTAGCACCCGTTCGCACCCCGCCATCTTAGTTACTAGTATTCTGTGATAATTATTATTTACCAGACCTTCACATTTTGACCCTATAATTTTATTTTTCAGCTTCTTCTTATCGTGAGTGTTAGTGCAAACACTGGTGTCAGATTACATTCAAGTCGCCAACTTTTTACTACTACCTACCGACCTCTAGTGGCAAGTAAATTTTTTCAGCTATCTTTAATAATTCGTTGCTTTTAAGTTGATTTGACATATACTGATTAATCTGGCTCAGTGAGGGTTTTTTCTATCTTAAAAATACATGTATAAATAAGGATATTATCTCACACACATGACAATAACAAGGATGTTATTGTCATGTGTTGCACAATTTACTGTACTATCGATGAATCAATCATAATTATGATAAACAATAAATAATTAAAAAAATATGAACTAACAAACCTGAAGTAAATTTAGACTATAAAATAAATTTAGATTACAAAATAAATTTAGGTTGCAAAATAAATTTAGGTTGCAAAATAAATTTAGGTTGCAAAATAAATTTAGGTTGCAAAATAAATTTAGGTTGCAAAATAAATTTAGGTTGCAAAATAAATTTAGGTTACAAAATAAATTTAGGTTGCAAAATAAATTTAGGTTGCAAAATAAATTTAGGTTGCAAAATAAATTTAGGTTGCAAAATAAATTTAGGTTGCAAAATAAATTTAGGTTACAAAATAAATTTAGGTTGCAAAATAAATTTAGGTTGCAAAATAAATTTAGGTTGCAAAATAAATTTAGGTTGCAAAATAAATTTAGGTTGCAAAATAAATTTAGGTTACAAAATAAATTTAGGTTGCAAAATAAATTTAGGTTGCAAAATAAATTTAGGTTGCAAAATAAATTTAGGTTGCAAAATAAATTTAGGTTGCAAAATAAATTTAGGTTGCAAAATAAATTTAGGTTACAAAATAAATTTAGGTTGCAAAATAAATTTAGGTTGCAAAATAAATTTAGGTTGCAAAATAAATTTAGGTTGCAAAATAAATTTAGGTTGCAAAATAAATTTAGGTTACAAAATAAATTTAGGTCATAAAATAAATTTAGGTTGTAAAATAAGTTTAGGCTGTAAAGGGCGAGATTCCCGAGGAGAATAGGTCCGAGGGCTTAACCCTTGGCCGAAGTTTATTTCATTGGATGAAAAGTTACAAAGTTGTGTCAGCCGTATTGTTATTGTGGTATTAGCATGTGAATACACCGGTGTGAGGGGGACTATTGTTGTGTCATTCGAAATGCCTTGTTTTTATTTCAAGTTTTTATTTAACTTGCAATATGCATGTATAGTGTATAGGTGAGTATATGCCTATGTCCGGTGATATCTTGTAACTCGATTTTTTAACCGATTGAGCTGTAATTTGGTAATCACGTTTATTTTGAATCACGATGCATTATTATGGCAAGCATGATTTGATGGTGCCCCAGGAACGGCTCTAGATGTAGGAACTTCTTAAGGATTTACTGCACGGACATGACATTTTCTAACACATTGAATGCAATAAGAACTCTCTGACTCTGTAAAAGCTGGGTCTAAAATGTCGTTTTTGTAAAAAAAAAAACTTTTTAAATGTCATGTTAACTAGTAAGGTTAATTGATTACCCGAGCGAAATAAAACATTATTATATGAATAAAATAAAAAAAAATTAGGGCAGGCTAAAGACATAGCAATATAACAAACTCCAAAAACCTTCTTTTCACACGTGTAAATATATCACGTAACACGAAAATAGGGTTCCAGAAATTTCGTCGCATTCCCCGAAAGATCTTGTGTTATGTAAATAAGCTGCATGGCAGGTAAGCTGAATTGTCACAATTTACTGCGAAACTTTAGCTGAAATTTGAAGACTGTTTTTAATTTAAAAGACGCTTTGTGAGATGATAAATGTGTTGCGTTTGAAATATCTCAAACAGCGTCATTAACTTTTATTAAAATTCGCGTGTTGTCTTCGCAGGTCGCTATCAGTTGTCATAAAAAAAATGTATGTCTCAAATCATGATCATAGTCCTAATCCTATACTAACTATATTACAAATGAGAAAATATGTTTGTTTGTAATGAAATTTTGCATACATGTATATATACATACACATTTTTATGAGAGATAGATAGATAGATAATGTACCCAGGCTCAGCTACAACGAGCTTCCTCAACCGTTTTGAAGCGAATTTCATACACAAGATGTTACTTCCCCGCGATGTTTTCCCTCAACGGAAGCAAGTGTTGGTCGATGAAAACTACTACACATGAGCCAGTTTGGTGTGCAAAATCATGTGGCACGAGTAGGATTCGAACCTGGCACCTTTTGTTCCACAGGCTTATCACCTACACCACCACCGCTTCGTTGTAATTAGTTAGATATGGGCTAATCACCTCGGCCATTAGTACGATAAGAATCTGACGTGACAGGAATATGTGACGGACAAGGACGGACAGATATCTATTCGTTTTTATGTCTCGGTTATGACTCGGGTTTTAATAAGAACTAATTGCCTGTTGGATTCATTATGGCTTTTTTTTTGCGTTAAGAAAAATAATAAGTTGTGTTTCTTGTTTAACGAATTCTTCTGAATTCGTATGTGAAGAAAAAGAAAGAATTTGTTTCTTCTTCACATACGAGTACATATATTAGGCAGAGGAAAGAAAAGATTAAGAATTTGAAGACGAGTGCTTCTCTCATCAAGAAATTCTTCATCTTTGTATAATTTGGTATTTTCAATCGTCCGAGTTGTTAAAGGTACGTGCGCGTTTAATGCCAGCTCCACACTGTCGCCGAACTCGGACACACGCCGACGTGAATGCGTGAAAATTGCGTAATGTACCGTACCTTTCATCCCGGAAAAATAAATGGTCCCATGGGAAATTCAAGACACGGGCAAAAGCTGGTATACATTATAATGTTAATTGAATCATTCTATCTAAATCTATGTTCATCTCTAAATGGCCTACGAAGCGTCTTTAGATGTAAATCGGATTTAATTTAGAATATTGATTAAGTCAGCTCCCTGAAGATATGGTAATTCTTTCACTGATTTCTTTTGACAATTAAATGAAGAAACTGAATCTCTGTGAAAATTCTAACCTAATTGTTTATTTCAGATATAATCTATTTTCCTTTATTTTTTTACGAACGTGAAGAGAAATTTATAATATGCCAATTGTACTGGATTGATTTTGACGAAATTTAATACACAGTTAGAATAAATATCCTTACTAATATTATAAAAGTAAGTTTCTATCTCTTCACGATTTATATACTCAACCAATCTTCTTGAAATTTTGCACACATATAGTTTGAAGTGTGGAGAAGGACATAGGGTAGGTATCTAACTGTTCCCTTGGAAAATTCTCGCGGGCAAAGCCGCGGGCAAAAGCGAGTATAGAATAATTGAAATGCAACTAGTAAGAAATAGAATATATGTTTATCCCCAAATAGTTACATTCTTGAACATATTACAAGACATAAAACTAAACAGGAGTCTTATCATTTGAACAGCGGATATATTTCACTCCACTGGCAGTAAAAACTGAATATTCTACATGGCTGCTGCAGGTACTACCTATTACCACAGATTATATAATAGTTCCAGTACTATTACTGAAGTACAGTCAACAGTATTTGAACCTATCCATCAGAATTTGGATCATGAGTATGTAGGTATATATTCAAATTTAATTAATAAGAAGATCAGGCCGGAGTATTGTTGGGAAAACGATAAAACTAAAAAAAAAACCGGTTAAGTGCGAGTTGAACTCGCGTAAATTTGAAAAAAATATATAATAACATATAACCAAATTTCACCTGATTTGGACCAATAGATTCGGAGTAAATTGGCTGTTACATACGGACGGATAGACAGACGCACGAGTGATCCTATAAGTAATACCTTTTTTTTGTACTGAACCCGGAAAAGCGAATAGAATTAATTTATTTACCTACGTATTTACAATACAGACCCACCAATGCTTCCTTATGCATCCATACTCATAATGTAATTTTTTTATTGGTATGCATTAATGAATGTTGTTGCGCTGTCGACTGTACCTAGTAAAGCACTAATCTGGCGCGCAGCAATTTAAAATCCAATTTGTCACTCATGATTTAGTTATTAGTTCTAACATACAGTAAAGTTCGTATTGTACCGCGTTGCGAGTGAGTGATTGCTTTTCTTGGAAAATTAACTACATATATAACTATAATATAGTGAAATTAGAGAGAAGAGCGATATGTTTTTCTATAGTACAAGCGGCGCGTCCCGGCTTTGCACGGGTAACCATAATAAATTTTACGCTATCTATTTGTCAAAACTCAGTAAATTGTTCTGAGTAAAAATTTTCCAATTCAGTCATCTCGAAATCATTGAAAGTCTCGTTTTATGTCAAGATTGTAATGTTATTAAATAATGAAGTCATGTCACATCAGATAAGGAGATATATTTACGTGGAAAACCCATAAAACCACTGCAACGTTTTTGTAATACGGTTACCGTCGCATGATCACTGAAAATAAATATTTTAGGAGCATCCTTGGCCGGAATGTCAGCCGCCTATTGTAAAGCTTATGACTCATCATAAGCTGAAGCGGTTTTTATTTGAAAATCAAAGAGACCTATAACACTATAAATACAACTCAACATGTTTATTTAAAAACACACAACTTTAACATGTTTATTTAGAAACACCCTCTAAATATTTATACATATAAATAAAAAATAAATAAATAATAAAAAAGGAATAAATAAACAAAGACAATTATTTCGCATGTCCAAATTATATTATTTTTGTATTTGTAGTATTGATATACTGGTACACAGGCCTTGCCTAACACAGGCTCCAGTCTCCTAAACAGACTTTGTAACATTCTCTGTAATTCATCTGTTTTTTACTATATACTCGTATTGTACTGTTTTGGAGAAAATGAACACATTTTTTTACTTTTTACTTTACTTTTACTAACTCAGGTAGTATTTGCCAAACAGTTACATTTTACGTTGAAAACAGGAATACATGTTATAGTAATGCACAGGAAATTGCTGGCAACAATTGGATAAGGATGGCCCAGGGCAGAGACCGGTTCCCCCCGACGGGTTCCCATCTTGTCGCGATGGTGGGGCTTAGTAACCGGAGGGGCTGGTCTGACACAACCAGCCATCCCGGTGAACCAAGAGTAACCCAAGGCTCAGAGACTTTGGTGGGTGCTCTGGGCCTGGTGGACGGTCTCCTCAGTAGTACTGCCATTGGCTGGTGACCCGCCACCAGCCTTTGGATGTGGAAACTAGAGGGGACCAGAGGTGGGGTCGCGGGGGTTTGTCCTCCGCGACCACAACGCGGCCGTGACGCTGAACATGGTGCGGTGTGGCCGCAGGGGAAGAGGAGAGTCGGTATGTCTCTCGACGATCCCCCTGTCCTCTGCGGCCGAAAGGTGGCTGCCTGCCTCTGTATCGGGCGCAATGTGTGGGTGTCACCTGCCTATCACCTCTTGAGCCCGTACAGAGGCAGACTTGGGTGCCCTGTGGCACCCAAGATTTTGTGTGTGTGTTGTGACCGCTGGTCCCTTCAGGAGCAGTGGTCGGTGATGCCCGCTCCCCCCGTCAGCTTTCTGACTGGTGCGCGGAGCGGGCTTGATGGTCCGCGCCACGCTCGCGTGGCGTAAGGGGCGGGTGGTTAGCACTTGTGCTTGCTGCTCGCCCAGGTCGGGGCCGAAAGGCCAGCCGGGGGGGCGTCGCGGTGAAATGCCTAGCGACCCCGTGACGTCCCCCATAACGACAGCGTGGAAACGCCCCAGGGGTTTAGTGGGTAGGCTGGGCCGACTAGCGGCCCAGGAGTCCCACACTCAGTGCGTAACAAGCATTCCCCTGGGTAAACAAAAAAAAAACAAAGGGCAGAGACCGGTTGGAGGAGGCCTGTACCCAACAGTGGATCACGAAGGCTGCAGATGACGATGATGAGTGTTGCAAGTGACAAGACATCGAAAGAAAAATAGGGGAAAAGCAGTTAATTATTTTTAAGATTAGTTTTTTTACACTGGCTACGAGTTTCGCGGTGTCACGACCCCGAATTAAACTTAACACGTGATGATGAACACTGAAGTTCTACGAATATGATCTTGTGATTATTGTAATGGTTGGCAAATAAATATGAATATGAAAGAGAGTTAGCTGTAAAAGCTATGTCTTATGTAAGATGATATAGGTTTCTACAGCCTATGTCGTCATAATATTGATGAACCGATTAATCAAATAAAATCATATCGTTACTACTGTAACCACACCTTAACACTAAATAAATAACAACTCTCCAACGTACCATATCTCCCGTCTTAAGGTAACCCGCATAAATTCAAAAGGTATTTTATCTCGTAAAATTATAAACATGTGTTTCTATTTTTTTTTATATTCGCGTAAACTGTAAGGATAAATACTTGCAAAAACCAACGGCTCGTAAAGAATACTTTTTGATTTTCTCCACGTTTATGATATCCTGGTAGACTATTTGAATTTACAGTCTGTTAACAATTCATTTTTTTTTATGTACGCTATGATTTTTTACGATACATCCTCTTTGCGATAATAAAAATGAAGGAGTCGTGAAAAGAAAATTGACTTCAAATTATGGATTAATCTCCCTCGATTATATGCTATAGCGGGAAAGTTTCGTACTATCAGTAGTATTTCTAGTCGTATTGAACTCTATCTGGCGGTAATAGGGGTGAATCTGCAGTGAGTTTGCCTAGATTTATGTGCTGTTGACTATAAATAGGTGCATAAAGACGGACAGAATGATACTTTTTTGATTCAGTAGGTACTAGGCTATTATAACTCAAAAGATATTAATTCTTTTGTAGGTAGTTTCTGTGAGCTCCAAAATAATCTAGTAGGTAGGTAGGTAGGTATCAGTAGGTACTAGGCTATTATAACTCAAAAGATATTAATTCTTTTGTAGGTAGTTTCTGTGAGCTCCAAAATAATCATAAACATTTTCAATATGGTTTCCACTATTATCTGGTTGGTCATATTCTTCAGTTTATATACGTTAGAATTTGTGACAATATAAATAAATTACCTACTTAGTTAGATTGAATTCATCATTAGCAATCAGCTAACTAATAAACGGAGAGCATTCTAACTCTCTTGCATACTAAATGTATTAATACAAAGGTAATGTTTTGACAATTAAGGATGCTAAATTACCTTTTACACCATATAGATTATTATAAACCTAATTTAAATTCTCTCAAATTAAGGGAATAAAAGGCAATGAAAATATTACAAAAACCTTGAAATTCGCACAAAAAAGAATAAATCTTACAACTTGTTGTATGGAAATGCTTGCATTTCCATTATAATGATGCCATTCAAAATCTACTTTAATCATAATAACATTGTCAACATTCCTTAATGTTTTTGGAGAGGAAAGAGTGAAATGAAAGTGTCAAAGAAACTTCAAAGGTCCTTAGCGACTACAAGTACATCAAAGGGAATCATACTTTTAAGGGCAAGTGCATATGACGCGTATCCTGTTGAAATATTAGTTTTAAATATGGTATGCGGTGGTGGTCAAGTGGCTAAGACCGTCAGCCTGTGATCGAAAGGTCCCAGGTTCGAATCTTACTCGTACCACATGGGTGTATACCAATCTGACTCATGTATAGCAGTTTTCATAGACCACCTCTTGCTTCCGGTTAAGGAAAACATCGTGAGGAATACTCGACCGATGGGACTCCCCATTACAGTAATGGAGAGTCCCATCGGTCTTATTATTATTGGAGTGGTTTGCCTTCTCCATTTCGCACACTAAGAATCAACCAGTGTGCAGGTTTCCTCAGAATGTTTTCTTTCACCGGAAGCAAGTGGTGGTCGATGAAAATTACTATAATCAGATTGGTATACAAACTCATGTGGCACGAGTAGATTCGAACCTGGGACCTTTCGATCCACAGGCGGGCGTCTTAACCATTACACCACCACCGCTTCATAAAAAAAATCGGGGAAAAAATCATCCGTAAAAGTACCCTATGTTATATTCAAGGTCATGTTCTACCCGCGTAACAAATTTCATAGTCCCTGAAGTAGATTTTGCGTGAAAGAGTAACAAACCTTATATGCACATACATCCTCACAAACTCGCATTTGTAATATTAATAATAAACTGAATAAAACTATATAATTACTAATAGTAAATATCAACGGATCTTAGCACGAAACTTTGTAGCAAAATACTTTGTTGTAAGAAAAATGTTTGTTCGGTAACTTAAATCAGTTACCAATCTGGTATGCTGTACTGATTGAGGTTGTTCGAAACTTAGCAAGGCACTAGTCGAGTTACCGCTCCGCTTTTACATAGCAATTTATGATAAACTTTTTTTACAGCCCGTTGTGTCCCACTGCTGGGTAAAAACCTCTCCTTTTGTCTTCCAAAGGTCTCTATTTAACTAATAATAATAAAAAAATATATCAGGACTATTATTGTTTACGCTTTTCTTCTCATTTCAATTTGAATTCAGTTATTACATTTAGAAAATGTGCTGTAAACAGAGTTTTTATTGCATTTCGAAAGGTTCTGTATTTTTTAAATAAATTATTGTTTAAAGAATGATATCCACCCAATAAATATAAATCCTTATAAGTTCCTTTAAATTTGAGAACAGAATTAACAACGGGAGACAAGGCAAGACTGCTTTCCGAAATTAGTACAAGTTCCGCTAAGAATCAAAGGAATAGTTTAATTACTTCCAACTTGTACTCGCAAAGGATTAACTTGTACAGATTGTATGTTAATTCTCACAAACTGTTTTGCTGATTAACTTACTAAGCTTAATGTAATTGATGTGGCAATGATGATGAAGTATCGTCTCAGAAAAATGATATTTCTGATTATTTACAATGATTTTATTTAACTTGCATCGTATAGTTTATGTTCAAATGTACTTTGTAACTCAATTTTGAAGCGGATCTTTTCAACCGATTGAATTGAAATTTTGTACACACGTTTAGTTTCGATGACAATGCATTATTATGATAAGCTTGACTTGATGGTGCATTGCTCCAGAGGTAGGAACTTACTCAAAGGTTTATTTGTGCGTATTTTTTTTTGTCACAGAAAGAATGCAATAAGAACTTTCTGACCACAATAAAAGCTCATCTCAAAAATGACGTTTTTGTAAAAAACTTATTTATCATTTTCGTTCACTCTAAATCGAAACAATAACTATACAATCCTCTCTAAGTAAGCTTACCCTATTAGATTTAATTCAATAGAGAAAGTTTCTAAGGAGCTTTAAGAACCTTATCTTTTTATCCAAATAAACAGACTGCTCAAACCTTTTCTCCGATTATATATACGTGAATGGTCTTGGTCCAATTAATTACTTATAATAAGATACTATTGACCCTAAATATTTATTTATTTTTCCTATGTACAGACATAGTCCAGTCACTATTTAAGTATAGATATATAGAAAAATAATATATCTGTTTAGCGGGATAATTAAATTGAAAAGTTATCTGTATAGGTAGTTTCACTGTGGCCGAATAGTCATCATGGCGGACTGCTACACTGGAGGTTCTGGGTTCGATCCCCGATTAGGTCAAGGTGGAAAAAGATCTTTTTCAGATAGATCTGGGTCTTGGATGTTTATTGTATATGTTTTTAAAATTTAATATAGTATCGTTAAGTATTTCATAATACAAGTCTAAAACTTACTTTGGGGCTAAGTCAATGTGCGTATTTAAAAAAAAAATATTTTGCTGTTACCCTAAAAATATAAATTCAGAAATGTTGCCACTTCTCCGTGTGCACAAAAAAAAAAATAAAATTATACAGTTTGCCATACCAAAGATTTGAGATGAAAAATTAGGAAAGTGGGTCTTAAGCTCCGATGCTTAGTGGCGGGGGAAGAAGCCGGAAGAATTAACGAGTGTAACAACTGGCTCAGATAAGAGAGAGTGAGAGTGAGTTTATCAAATTGCAATAATATAATTTATCGTAGTGCTCTCTTCAAATCCTAGAAATATTGTAAAAATTCAAATTTGAATAATTTATTCAGAAATTAGACCTTCATAGCCACTTTTTCACGTCAATTTTTATATTAAATAGTTATTTCTCACAAGCTACAAACTACTATAAAAAGCGGTATGTAGCCAAAACAAGATCCTTCACAATCCTGCGAATGCGCTCCTTCAGACGTTTTCAAGTCCACTTGTGTCTTTTAATACCAGCGCAGTAGAAATCCCTTTATACTTCGACGAAAACCTTTTTCAAATGTTTAATCGTCAACTTTTTTGTTTTATGAACAACAAACAAAACTGTGTAAATACTGATATTCGATTTTACGAGTGAGTCCGATTTCCCTTCTCTGGGTGGCTTGCACCGTCAACTTTGACGTTAACTTTAACTGGGGCACAAAAAGCGTAGCACGTCATTTTGTCTAAACGTCAGCGCCGATTAAAATCAACGTCAAATTTGACGGTGCAACTCACCCTCAGTGTTATATGGTTTCGTTCCATTAAAAATGCGAAGCAAAAGTGATTGCGTATATTATCCAGTGATGGAATGATTAGTATGGCAGGATGATAGTCAACAACGGCATTTCCAAAGTTTCACGTTCGGCAGGCGGCCAGTCTTATAGCCACAGTCTAAATCTTATAGTTTTTTTTTACGAAAATCGTTAAAAAATAAGAATTACGATGTTAATTTATTCAGTTTCCAATTTGATGAGATCGAAGGAAAGCCGGACGAGCCAAAGGAGAAATGGTATAAGTACAAAATGAACATAATCGTGTCTCCGAACATGCTGAAAATTGAACTGTCGCGCGCAGGCATTGGCGCTCGACCAACTACTGGACGATGTTATTGCGGGTCTATTCTTATGTTTATATCCTATTAGCTTCTGCCTTCAACTCCGTCCGCGGTAGCCTATGTTTTACTACGGGTCATTAACTTTTCTGTACCAAATGTCATTAAAATTGGCCCAGCTGTGAAAGCGTTAAAGACAAACAAATGGAAAGACAGACAGACTTAGCATATATAAAAGTAGCATGGATTCTTTCTTCTTAGTGGTGGGTGGCGTGATCATTCATACTAACAAACATTATAGGTTTCCTTTTTCTCATCTTCTCATGTTCCCGGTTGCATCCAAGGTTGTGACGCCGCGAAACCCGGGATGAACGTAAAAAACATTTAAATTTTGAAGGTCGAGGTGTGATTTTACAACTGGCCTCCTGTCTGATCTATTCTTGGTAATGCTATTGCTGCCTATCAGCTGTCAAAGATATGTGTCCCTTAATCGCTTCGTACGACATTCACGGGATGATATGGAATGAAGGACCATTCCATTGCCATTCTAGGGTCAAACCACAAGCCACCGCATCCTCGTCATCATATCATATCCGACTCGTCAGGACCGACAATCCATATTTCCATACCAATATTATAAATACGAAAGTCTGTCTGTGTTTCTGTCTGTCACGCATTCACATCTAAACCGCTGAGCAAATTTTAATGAACCTTTGAAAAGGCACATTTTATTGATTAGAAGGCTACTACGGGCCGAGAGACGGGTAACAGCAGTAAAACATAATTCAAAATGGCCGCTGTTAAACTAACGATGACAAATAACACTGCAAGTTATTACTGAAGGCTCTAAGTAACGTTAACTTTTGCACCATTAACAAAATGAACACTCGTTGATTTAAACGGTGTTTTGATTAATATACCTGTTAACAATTTCGACCCCCGAAAATGATGAAGGCACAGAACTGTCACTTGGTAAGCAGATAGTATGTATGCATATGTGAACATATATATGATTACAGGCGTCAATAGGCTACGGTGACCACTTCCCATTAGGTGGTATGCATTCTTGTTTGCTCAGTAGTATAAAAAAAGATCTCTTTTGCACGTAATAATAGTATTTAATTTAAACTATCATACCTTCGCACAATGATAGCAATGAAATGAAATTATTTATTTCGCATTGACTTATTAGCTAGTGCAAAAGTCGTAGTGCTGAGGCTGCGCTCAGTTACTTGCGGTACGGCATGGCGCTCGGACGTTCAATTGTTAGCTACAACGGTGGAGCATCAGTAATGTGGTTGTGACGTACAGTTACATGCGAGGGTGCCCCATCCTCGCATGTAACTGTACTATACGTAATTTTGCCGAATGCAACAAGATATATCATAAAACCTAATATATAGAAACGACTGCTGTGGTTTGAATCAATGAATATCGATATGTCACTTGAAAACAAGTTTCCAATAGTGTACCAGCCAATCTTTAGTCAATTAATTACTCGTAGTTACCCTTCATGGACCTTAATTCCATGGTAATAACGGTGAATTTGCAATGAATGTGATGTGCTGTCGATAATAAATAAGTAGTCAAAAATGACATGTTTTATGGAAATTCTATTCCTTTTAGCATGTGTATCAGAATTCTATTATGCTTATATCAGACATCGTAATGGGTCTTAGTCATTGTACGAATAAAATTGTTTAATTTTTTAGAATTTTTTTTTGCTACATCATTTTACCTAAAGTGTCTATTCTGTACTTTGTTATTTTTGAGTCGTGATTCTGAAGTTTAATTATTTCTGTTTAAATCATAATTAAAAACCGATTAGGCCGTTCGACTTTTTGAAAATTACTCACTCTCTGGTAAGCGGTGTGTTGTTATGATGTCAGGGATGTAATGAGTTTGTTTTCAGATTATTTAGAAATGCAAAATGTAATTTTCATCATTATAATTAGTTTTTTTTTCGAGTCCAAAATTAAAACTTACGTAAATTTAAAATAAGGGCACTGGTATTATTTGGATTTTAATGAGTATGACCTGATACCTAGTTACCTAATTGAGAGCCATAACTGCCACCCAGTTATGGCTCCCAATTAGGTAACTATAATTAATTAGTATACCTATTACACACATATAATGTTATAGTCTATACCCATTGCACACATAACGTGATGCGTCCCTGTTTGTCTATTGTTTTCTTTTCTTTGTGTTCTAAGCTGTTTAAAACTTTTTAATTTACAAAATAAGAATCTGTAATTGGCATTAAGTTTAAACCCTGTAAGATAAGATGTAATTTTTGTTCAAGTGCTGTTGATTCTATGATAAGGTGAATAAAAAAATAAAATAAAAACGACTCAACGGCTTTTATACGGACAATATTTTTTTGTAACGCATTGAATGCAATAAGATCTTTATGATAAGCTTGTGTCAAAAATGGCAATTTCCATCTCTCATATTCGGTAAGTAGGTCCTTATTACCCCCAAATGGGGCTTGTAAGTGACCAATTAGCGCTCTAGGGTAATAATGTAGAAAAGCCCTAGGGTGGTAAGTAAAAAAAAAACACTTCACTCTTTCAAAAAGTTCGCGTATATCTAACCATCATGCATTCAGCCCAATGAGCAAAGAGGTCGCTTCGCTATTCAGCCTTGTCTTCGTATAAATATAATAGTTATCAATTTTAAATAGGTATCGAATGGCGAAGCTTAGTTTCGTTCTTAAAAAAAAATTAAAAAGTTCTTTACTTGGTTCTTTTTAATGAAAAACGGCGGGAATAGAAAACTTTTACTTTAAATATTGTTTGTTTTTGCGACTTTTTTATAATTACGTTTTATTCTACTTACCTCACAATCGAGATATAAAGCAGATTAGTTAGCTCGAGTGTAAGCATCAATTGCACCTTCGAACTATAGGCTAAATATCTCTGGCTGCAATTGATGCCTTACAGCCCTTGGCTACTAATCTACTATTATTCAAAAAAGTCTACCGACCGTTCCTTGTCACTCTCTGAGAATTAAAAAAAGCGGAAAAGTCATAAAGTACGTACCCCATAATTTAATCCAACTCATATATAGTCTCGATTTTGTTACAGACAGATGATTAGCGATGTATTAACGAAAACAATCACGTCCTGCCAAGAAGGAATGCAGTTACTAATGAGGGTTCCAGAAAAAAATTGCAGGTTTTATCACTAATAGGGATAGACATTAGCGTCGTTAAGAATAGACATGGCATACGCAATAGACTACATTATTTAGTCGCATAGCACGTTTTTTAAAATGAAATGAGTAAATCAAAAAATCTAACGATCTTCGGAGAAAGGAACATTAGTTTCCTAAACCATAAATTAATTTGTATTTTTTGCTATATGTTTGGATGATTCATTACCAAACCGGCTATAAAAAGTTAGTTGATATAAAGCTATACTATTTACGTATTGTTTTTTTGTCAGACCAATAACATGCGTGTTCTCATTTTTAATCCCCGACGCAAAAAGAGGGGTGTTATAAGTTTGACAGCTAAGTCTGTCTGTCTGTCTGTCTGACTGTGTACGTGACACCGTAGCTCATCAACCGATTTGGATGCGTTTTTTTTTAATAGATAGGTAGGTAATTTATATGCGGTGGTTCTTAGATGTTTGATCAAAATTGGTTCAGCGGTTCAAAAGTTGTAGTGAAATGAATATTGAAAGTAGGGGGTTTTTGAATTTGCCTAACAAATAACCTTGTAATATTATTGGTCTTATAACTAGGCTGATCAAATGATATATTCTTATAATGTTTAAGTGGTAAACTATTGTGTGTACAAATAAATCAATTAATACAAAATAAATATTGGTTGTTCAAAGTAGCTCAATGCCGTAATAGCGCACTCGGCCTGTGTTACTGGCGGTTAAGTCAATATCACAATGTTAGATTATTAGATGGGTGACCAAAAATGATCAAAATTGAACTTCTCCGTGCTTCGAAGGTGTTAATCCGTTGGTCCCGGTTGTATTTGCATTCGTTAAAACTCGCCAATCCGCAATGTGTCATGGCCCATACTCAGTGCCCAAAAGTGGGGATGTTAAAATCGCTGATGATGCTTGTTGGTTGTCTATTGCCGTGAGAAGTCTATGTGCAATGGAACGTGCCTATTTTTCTATCCAATGTCCATCCGTGCCTGTTTTACCAACGAAGGTGAACATTTATTTCTTGTTTTGTGAAAAATATATTTGTGTCACATACAGTACATATTGATGGAGGTAGTCACTGATTGTATTTTCAGATACTATCTAACTAAAGAACTCATTTAAAAAAAAAAACACTGATCCAAATTGGGTGCGCTTCGAAGAAAGAAATTTCAATGTTTTTGTATTCCTCGAAGCACACTTTTTTGGTGTTGTTCGAAGAATAATTTTGATGTTCCTCTTTTTTTATATGACTGACGGCGGCGCAGCATGGCGCGCTATGTAATAATTTAGATAAGACCATTTATTAGATCCGTTCTGATTTTATGACCGCCCCATTCCTCTTCCTCCTCTTTTGAAACGCTGTTCTGGCTATCTGCCCTACTTATGTCCTTCTCCGTACTTCAAACTTTTATAAAGATTAGAGTTGATCAGATAAAGCGTGAACAGGTAACAAACAAACTTACTTTGGCATTTATAATGTTAGGATTATTTACTAATGTATGTACTTACGTTGGTATTTGTAAGTTTTGATGCAATAAAGAATTTTGTATTGCAATGTATTATAATAACCATTAAATTGATGATTCATTTCAAATAAACTGCAAAGAGTTCCTCAAAGCAAATGAGTTCAATGTTACAATTATGTATTCCTAAGATTCTGAAATCAGATTTGATCTGAAACTTTTCCGCATACAAGTTTCTTATTCACAAAGGGCACTAATACGAACTCTTCTTTTAACCCTTTTAAGTTGAGGAAGGACGAAGGATATCTATGTAGACTCGGGAAATAAAGTTGTTAATATAACAATATTTTTCTCACAAAATCCTCAACGCTAAATTATATCATATAAAGCAGTAGATAAGGTTTATAATGGTGTATGTGGTTTTCATATGTTAGGTACCTACCCTGTGGGTATTAGGAAATTTGCCGAGAAAAAGTAGAACTTTCTACGCGAGCTTCGCATACGAATCATGCTATGAGTATGTGTACATATATAATGCTAGCTCCACACTGTCGCCGAACTCAGACCCATGCCGCCGACGCGAATGCGCGAACATTGCGGCGTTATGAGTGCCTTGATTTACCGCAATAAGAAAACCTATACCGTATAATATCTTCATAGTCGTATTCCTCATGGCTGAGGGTCGTGGTTGTTACGTGGAATTAAACACACACAACAACTTTCTTGGCATTATTAATGGAGTGGTTTGCCGTTGCCTTCTCAATTTCACATACAAGTTAATAAGAACCAACCGGTGTGCAGGTTTCCTCACGATGTTTTCCTTCACCGTATAATATAATGTATACCGAAACCGCCGACATAACCACATAACGCGGCAGCGCAACAACGAGTAAATTTATTTGAAAATAAGATTTTTACAAAAAAAAAAAAAAACATTTTGCCATTGTCGTCAGAGAGATTTCTTGCATACTACTCTTAACAAAAATAACATATAGGTATTCATGCACAACCGTCCCTCGTTGGGTGCCGATGTTCGTTGCACCAACTAAACGATAAAATGAGAGAGATAACACATAAAAACTGCTGATAAAAACAAAATTAAACGCCCCATCGTTCAGAACTTAGATATTAAAATTCCCTGACTACAAACGATTCAAGTATTGGCCGTGGCGCGTTTCCCGCACGGCGAACATTCACAAACAAAAAGTGTACTTTTTATGACTGTGTACGTGAGACTGATCATAGAAACAGGAGATGTTATTTTGACGATACTTGACTAAATTAGAAAGTTGAGTTTCCTTATCGAACATTCGAGAGAACTGACTCTTTTATCGGGTCAGATATTCTTCTTGTTGTTTATTGCGTAATGTGATAAACAGGATGCCCGCCCCGGGTTCGCTTGGGTAAAACCATAATAAATTATACATCTAAACCTTCCTCTTGAATCATACTATCTAATATAAAAATCCGCATCAAAATACATTGCGTAGATACATAGGAAAACACAGCGGGAAGCGTCTTTATTTTATACTGTGTATGTAATAATAATTGATCTACAATACCGCTTTTTTTTAAATTCGCTGAATTCAAATATGATTTTAGGTGTTTAAAAAAAATATTTACTAGTTTTAGGCATTAAGCTAACTTCGTTACGCAATGTCCGCAGCTGTCTATAATGATTCTAAAGCCAGTCTGCTGAGAAAACAGAATTAAATAAATTGGTCTTCGCAACACTTCCTAGACATCTACAGCGTAAATTAGATTTCCAGGAATTCTCTAAGTAGTTTCAGATTCAATGCGAAATAACTATATATCCTTAATCACACCTGCCGTGAATTTGTACTATGTTATTCCTGAAGATTTACTTATACATACAGGAATTACTGGTATCTAACGCATAACCTTCCAAAGATGCATAAGGTACATAGAGACCAACATCTTTTGTTCTACGACTTTTGTTACTCCTCCTTTTTAGTTTTAATGTCGTTTCTATAAAACGTTACCTCTATGTTCGATTCCGCTATATAACGCTACTGTACTGTCTCATGTTGCTTGGCTATTACATAGAGTTAAGATGTGTAGAATCGCAAATTAGCTTGTATTTTTTTTATATGAAAAAAAAATACGGATCACGAAAAGTAGTATACAAGTTGCTTGTTTTGATGAACCCAAGTAGTCTTTAGGTATTGCGTTTGATACCTGTAACCCTGTATAAACGATGGCCCGTCTTGGCTTCGCTCGGGTAAAAAAACAAAAAGCGAACAGACAAACAGTCACGGTGCAGGACTTTGTTTTATAATATCTAAGGATGACCTCGTGAGAAGCTTGTCCAGATCTATTTCTGTCTAAAAGCTACAAACTACTAGCATCTATTCTGCTCTACTATCATCTACGACATGCGGAAATATGATTGCGATTTTTTTTCGTTCATTTGCGGAAGCCGTTTCCGACTGAACGCGCGCCGTTTCATTTAAATTTTCGTTTTGCTTAACTTTTTAGCTCAAAAGTGAGTTTTAATTTTTGTAACTCATTGCTAAGTCTTCTCTAGTCTAAGCGAAAATGTTATTTATTTTACCTTTTTATAAGATTTTATTTAACCTGCGTATACTTTAACATGTTTGTTCTTGTTGAATCTTGATCTTCAACCAATTGAGCTATAATTTTTATGCACGGTTAGTCTGGATGACAATGCATTATTATGATATGCAAGATGGAGCACCCAAGATCGGCTCTCGACAAGGGAACTCCTCAATGGTTTATTTGCCACGAGTTAAATGCGTTAAGATTTCTCTGAAAACAACAAAACATTTTTGTAAAAAAAATATATTTCTTTATCTATTTATCGACTAACATTTGCACGTGAATTCATCTGTGTGTTCTGAGTTTATTAACTGACTATAGTACCTATCTACTATAATTAATATCTCAGCTTCTATGCAGCACATAGTATGATGTTCCTAATAATGATTTTAATTTAGACTACAATTTAATCTGCATGTAAAATTGTTTTATTTGATGCACAAATCTACAGACAAATAAAATCTGACTTCTATTAGAATTTCAATTTTTTCTTCCAATTAAAACAACACATACTTACCTACAAATGACGTTATTATTATACAACAATGCAAATTGGTGTATAAAAACTTTTGAACAAACAAAATTGACATCTTATTATTAATGCTTTTTTCATGAAAAACCATTCAACTGCGAGCATGTTTCTGCTCGTTAAAATTTACGTTTTTGTTACGAGAATTCATTAAGCCAATTAGAAGCCGTGATAATTTGAATGTCATTTATAATTTAAAGGTTAATCATGTTCTTGAATTTAACATTAAGCTATGAACTTGTGTTCCTTTGTTTTTGGCAGTTAAACAAAATTGTATTAAATAGATTTATTTTTTGAAGCGATGGTGACGCCCGCCTGTGAACCGAAAGATCCCAGGTATGAATCCTACTTGTGTAGTTTGTATGCCAATCTGACTCATATATAGTAGTTTTCATCGACGGTGAAAGAAAACATTGTGAGGAAACCTGTACTCTGGTCGATTATCAACCTGTGTGTATAATTTATAAGGCAATTGCAAATCACTCCACCATTAATAGTGCCAGAAATTCGTTGTGTGTGTTTCATTCCACGACCCTAAGCCATGAGTAGTTTAAGCTGGGACTCCATAAAATTCAATTAAAATCTATATAAAACAGCTTTGTCAGAATTAAAAGTGGTCATATCTTTTTTTCTATCTTAAGCAGATTTATCTTTTTAATTGCTACTTTTATTTTTAGACCCCTTTCTGTTCAAAAGCCTCATAATTACATAATCAACCTTCATTTTAACTTCAAAGATAAACCTAGGCGCAGTGGTAAATTGCTTGCCTCTGAACCGAGAGGTCCCGGGTTCGATCCCCGGTCGGGTTATAATGGAAAACGATCTTTTTGTGATTGGCCCGGGTCTTGGATGTTCATCTATATATGTATATGTTATAAAATATAGTATAGTTGAGTTAGTATCCCGTCACACAAGTCTCGAACTTACTTTGGGGCTAGATCAATATGTGTGATTTGTCCTAATATATGTCCTAATATCTAGCGGCTCTAGCTTCACCATTACGTTTTTTTTAATTTCTTTAATAATTAAAATTAAAAATAATCTTGATAAATTATGCCAACTTTATTGCATTTTATTTTATAGTCAAGTAGTGAATCGTCTACGACCACGGAAAGTGGTGGTAGTCATAATGAGCGATGTATTCCAAATCGATGACCTTGTCAAATCTGGTAGACACGCATGGTCCACGCCTGGAAATTCGTTTACAAGTAAATAAATGGATGAATCTCAACGGCACACATAACTCTGAAACTGAGACAGGAAGAGATCGGAGATCTCTTCGTGAGATACTTCCGCCATTGTATATTTTATCCTGTTATGTATGTGATATAACATGTGTTCTTTGTAATCAATATATTACAAACAAAGAAACAAACAAGAGTACAACACACCCAAGAAGGAGTGAACCCAAGAAGTACTTGCTTAATGGAAATGAATAGAGATATCGAAGAAAAAAAATGTAGGAAAGCGAACCCTACGAAGTTTTTATTTCATTATACAATTATTATCTACTTTTGGTATCCACTGAATACTAGCAGTGTCGTGATTCACGACATATGCTCCGAGACCTCTCTTTTATATTCGTTGAAATTTTAGAGAATAACATTACCTATAACTAAACATAGAAGTATTTCCATTTCATTCATTTCGAAGAGATAAGCGAAACGAAGCCGCAGATAATATCTAGTAATTATTATTTTTCTATTCATACCAGAGAAATGGAAAACGGAGCGCAGATCATCCGCCACTTAGATGGGTCATAGATATAAAAGAAATTTCTGGCAACAACTGCATAAGGATGGCCAAGGACAGAGATGGTAGTAGTACGTAGACGGAAAGAGACCAGACACCCAGCAGTGGGTCACGCTGCAGATTACTATGATGACTTACCACATGATACTCATGTTATATTTATTAAGGTCTATTGGATTTGTGCCCATCGCTTTCCTCTCCTCAGAGTCCAATACTATTCTATACTTATTCAAACAGTTGAAGTAACATTCGTTGATGTATGTTCTATTGTCAGTGGCACATACAGGTACATAGACCCTCTCACAGGTGCATGTGAGGTTGTCGATCCTTGGCACATCATCTATCAGTTCTTCCATATGACAATTACTTTCGTTGACAAGGAGTAAGGATACTGTAATGTGTGAAAACATATATTTTATTTCAAAAAATGGTTTACGTTTAGTCCGGGAAATGCTGCAACTTCTTTGTAATACTCATTGTAATTACATAATCAACTTGCAATGTGCAAAATACTGATTTAATTGGGATTTTATAATCAAAAGAATTGTCTAGATTATAAACATTAAGAACCTAAATAAACGGGATTTTGATAAAATAGACAATAATATTATTTCCTTGTCATTATTTTTTATTCAAAACTAACTCTTGGACGCGGCTTCGCCTGCGGTTATTATATCCGTTCGCTCATAAATATGTTTTTCAATTCGTGTTCCAAACGACGTATCGCGATGAAACCTATCATCTGCTATAAAACTGTGAAAACCACATTAAATTCCATTCAGTCGTTTTTGCGTAAAGCGCGAACAAATATACAGACAGAAAAGAATTCTAAAAAAATAGTTTTGGCTCCTATTAGTCCTATAATTTATATAGAAGTAAATATTAGTAGACCGATTTTTTGTACTTACTCATGCTAATAATAGTTGCACCGAATATAAGGCGCAATTTTATATGAAAAATCATATTTTTCGCTGATCCTTATTAGTATACTCCTATCTATCGTTATACTGTTTGAAATCGAAATACACTAATGGTTGTTTTTGGAATTTCGTTAATTAATACACGATTTTATTGCTCACTATAAAACTGCACTAATTTCACTATGGAATTTTGATTATTAGACTCTCAATGCAAAAACTAGGGTGTTATCTAACATATTATGGCGTGTGGTTTTCGCCTCTAAATAGGCCCACTTCATATCCCTCCGAGTGTATGATAATTTTAATGAAATTCCAGAATTAAAAATAATAAATAATACAGTACAAAGAAACTAACTAAATATAATAACGATTTTGCGGTTATGAACAATCTTCACATAAAAATGAAGTATCTATTTGTCAGAAAAACACGTGTAACAACAACAAATGTAATTCATCGTCTAACGGCTGCTTAGTGGCTATTTTCTCAATAAACCAGCGATCACACACAGAATTTGGAGTAATTATAGGCAAATAGAAGTGGCAGATATTACCTAAAAAAAAGAGCGTATAATGCTTTTAATCGAATTACCTAACACTTAATGCCATCTCACACTATCGCGGAAGTCAGATGCCGACGAGAATGAAAGAATCCGCCAAAGTTTGGCGAACTGTTTGCCAACATGTGTATAGCCAAAATTAGGAGCTTCAAAAAATACTACTTTCAACAAAAATCTTATTATTTTAGCAAGTCCTAATTGTAATAATTATAATAATTTTGTATCTCTTCACGCTTTACTTAAAAATCAAATTTTCTTGAAAATTCGAATATAAATTGAGGACTTACGAAATAGCATATAGTCGGTGGGAAATTTACATGTGCGGAGCTAAGGATTAAAGTTCGTTTTGAATAAAGAGAATACAAGAAATTTATATTACCTATTGTCTATTACCTATTGTCAAAATCCCATTTGTTAGATACATTTTCTTTTGATTATAAAATCCCAAATAAATCAATATTTTTGCACATTACACAAATACTGAATTAATAATGATTACATGACACAAAAAGATGACACTCCTATCGGTATTGTTATTCTAAACTCTGTGAAACCTAGTCTGAACGAAGAGTATGAGATTATATGAAAGTATATTGAAGTGTAGCTCTATTACTTGATCAGCGGCGGTACCAGGCACAGAGTGGGGTCCAAGAATAATTCGAAAGCGATTTTAGAATAGTTCTCAAGTGAGTTGATAGATCGTTTGATTAGCACGTTGGCCACTAGATGGGTATCAAAATAATGTTTTATTTCACGCAATTCACGCGTTATGATGCTTGCTTGTGTTTGTAGGCCCACATAATGGGTTAATGGTAAGTCTTATCTATCAAAAATAAGACTCAATTGTGAGGATTTTTTTTCGCTCGAGTGTAAGCGTCTACGATTAGTTTTCTAGCTGTTTATCCTCAATTTCGCTCGCTCTTCGGTATCCTTACTCTGATATTGTTATGTCTTTAAATACACAATAAATAGGTATATGTACGTCTATTATGCCAGGTCCACACTGTCGCCGAACTCTGACAACTGCGACATTGCGTAATTTGTATGTTAACTTTTATTTATCGCAATGAAAAACCAACAATGTCCGAATCAGTTAAAGTTTGGCAAACTGTTCGTCGACAGTGTGGGGCCAGCATTAAAAAGAAACAGCTCGTAACTTGGCCCAGTAGGTAATCTGGAGTGTTGCGTGCGTTGCCCGATTGCATCTATCTTACATGCGATTTGTTATCCTCCGGGACGGCAACCAACTTGTATCACGGCAGAAATATAGCTGTAGTTACTTAAATCCAGTATATTGCACGGTTTGTTGTGTGTGATTTTACACTGATTATAACATTATTATTTATATTTTAACTTAAAGATTTATCTTACTTATATGTTTAGGTATAAATCGTTTATAACTAAACTTAAACTTACCTAAAAATACACAATTACAGAACAATTAATTTAACCTAAAATTAAAAGTCTGTAAGATATTTATAATATGGGCCACTGGCATTTCTATTAGGTTTTTTATACTGTACTTATGTACCTGAAATAAAATGATTTATTATTATTATTATGTTGGTACGCATTTTCACCCACGGGTCCATTGAAACCCGGTCCTTTGAGGCATTCATGGGGCCGAAGTTATCATTGAAGAGGCCTTTTTGTACCTTTTTATTCTAAAATGAGATGGCTGCATCTGTAGAGATCTATCCCTTGGTGTACCGTCGGGGAACACCAACGGACAGTCCTCAACAGCTGCTAGACTATTGCTGAGAAGGGATCTACGTGATTTGGGTTATGTATATGTGATGTTAGTGGGCTAGATTTCTGGCTTATGGTGTGAGTGCGGACATCTATGAAAACTAAAGTATAAAATATTTTATTTAATATAAATAAAAAAAATATCGTCATGTTCCCAGAAGGCTGGCGATAATTTCTCTTTTTACATTTAATTTCAATAATTCAAACTCGATTGCATGTATAGTATAATCCATACCTATTTTTTATATTCTATACTAGCTGTTGCCTGTAGCTTTAAATCGCTTCGCGTAAAATTCATTCATTCACGAGGACAGTTATTTTCCGGGATGAAAGGTAACGTATGTCCTTCTCCATATTTCAAACTACATGAATGCAAAATTCCAAGGAGATTGGTTGAGTAGATAGAGCGTGAACAGGTAACAAACAAACTTTCGCATTTAGATAGGATACTTCTTAGGAAAGTTGTGTCAAAAAATCGCAATCGTAATCGTAAATCGTATCAAAAAAATCGTGTCTTATAAACCCAAAAAGTGCAGATCTGATTCCATCAATGATGAGCGAATTAGACTGTAAACTGCAAACTAAAGAAGAAACAAATGGTAACGGGTCCTGGGCTTCGAAGCTTAAAGGCTGGGAAGACACCGGGAAAATAGTTAGATAAGAGCGAGAATTTTACTACAAAATATTTGTCAAAATTTATAAAGAGCAAAAAAGCTAAGGGTAATCAAATGTTAAAAATAGAATATTAAATTTAAGTTGTACCTATTTGTTCAGACAGCAAAGTTTTAAAAGATATACATATTTTTTTACCAGTTATTATTTCAACACTGCTTATTCTACGAGTACTTGTGTATAACAACATATTTTATGTACTAATCGCTCCTACTACATCCTGTCCTAGATTGATCACTGACTGTGAAAATAGACCAAGAGCCTGTCAAATAACTTTAATTTTTAAACCTGCAAGGTTACCTTTGATCGGTAACTTTTGTAGTTATGTAGGTTTTTGAACTTGTATATTCACGACGATTTTGTTAAATACATAAAATCATTCACTGCTTATGTTTTTAACATCACTTTTATAAAATGTTTGTCGGATATGAATGAATGATCTTTATTGCTTTGAACACAATTTTTTTTTGAAGAGCTAGTATTTAAAATATTGGGCAAATTATAAACAAATATTGGTAGCCCAAACTTAGCCAATATTTGGGCTAAGTTTGGGCTCCCTGCTGTTTTTTTATATTAACCAAAGGGACATTTTTGTGGTTACGTATCACATGTTTAGTCATCACTGCAGAAGACAGTATTGGTTTAGGCTTAGTTGCATCTGTTAACTTTGACGTTGAGTTTAACCTGCGCGCAGTTGACTTTTAGACAAAATACATTTTCCGTCAAAATTAATTTAAATTTATGAAAAATATACAAATAAATTAAATGACAATAAGTAAAATATAATAAGGATGGAATCCATAATCCGTACTAATATTATAAATGCGAAAGTCTGTGTCTGTTTCGCTTTGACGGCTAAACCGCTGGACCAATTTTGATGAAATTTGATATACATGTAGTTAAAGACGTTCAAACACAGGCTACTTTTTATTCCAAAAATTCACCCCTCAAATGACTATAATGGGGGGTGAAAGTTGTATGAAAATCGTCTGTTCCGCTTTCGCAGATAAATTCACGCGGGCAAAGCCGCGGGCAAGAGCTAATAATCTATATTAAACTGAAAACGAATGACTAGGTAAACAACTTGTTTGTTCTTCAAATATCTCCTATTTGTTGACTTGTTATTATCAGAGGATCTTTTGGGTCCTAGCTCCCGGACTATCTCGCCATTTCCGGCGTAGTCACGGTATCTTGACTCATGTCCGTTAATTGTGTCTAAGATTATTATGTTTATAGAATATATCACACAGTTTTAAAAACATCTTTAATTAATTATGTATTGGTGAAAAACATTTATGATAATTTTTTACCACTATTATAAGTGGTAAAAACTTGTGGGCAATGTACTTATTTGTATTTATTTTTAATGTTTTAATATCATTTTAATGTTTTAAGGCCTGTTTGCCTTTTTTTTTTTCAAAGAAATAAAAAACTTGAAGAAAATAATTAGCTACATATCAAGTTAATGTTTCTCGTAAAATCCACTGAGCAAATTGTAATACAATTTGGTACACAGATAGATTTATAAAGAGGGTAACCCGCATTGTTGTTTGTGCATTTTTTACGGCTTACGATTTTTCTATTAGGACACGTGTCCAGACGCGAATTTAAGATTTTTTACCTGCGCTTTTGTGTTTTTTACCCATCACAAGAAGTGGACAAGGCCGCTAATAAAGTTTTCACTTTAAAAAAATATTTTTTCAATAAATGTAAGTATAAACATCTCTTATAAATGCGATCTCGATAGCTTTCCCGTAGTACCAAACCCGGATATTTGTGGACCCAAACACACGCATATTTCCAGCAATTGTGTGTGTGTTAGTAACAAACATGTGAGCGACTGAATGCTGCATGACGCAATACCATATCACATTAATAAATTACTTTGTTATAACGCTGTCAAAGTGTCCAAATATGTGACCAGTCATAATCAAGCTATTGTATTCCATACATGGAATGAATAGGTACTAGGTACAACCTATCAGCTGTCTGCACCTACTCCAGCTGTCTGTCCCTATGTGTGCTTAGATCTTTAAAACTGCGCAACCAATATTAATGTGTTTCATTTCAAATAGGTGATTCAAGAAGAAGGTTTATATGTATATAACATGCATAATATTGTACCCGTGAATATAATATAGTAGTAAAAAATTTAAAAAGTAAATATTTTGGGTAATTTTCAATCGATATTGACGTGTCACGCTGCACCAGCTTAGCTACCCGCATTTGTCGCTCACCTAGGACACAGAATCAGATCCAATCGGACGGGACATTGCATATGCATGGGATTTAGTTCGATAGCACTGCTTCCATACGATCCTCAGTTATCCATATTGAGGTGGTAAGGTTTCTGACATGGTCTCTTTATATATATACATTTGTATGTATGAGAGTTTTTTTTTTCCACCCGTTCTTAAATTTGGTACACGGCCACATTATAAAATAATATAGCTAGGGCGGAACCACACGTCCCATGCCTATGGTTCCGCCTTAGAATAGGACCACTTCAAATCCTCCCGTGGGTACGATATGAGGTGATTAAGGGACACATAGCCTTGGCAGGTAATAGGCAAAAATAACATTTCTAAGCAGGGTTGAATGTAGGAGAAATCACAGCCGAATCTACATAATTTTAAGGTTTGTTTTTTGCGCTGACCCTGGGCTTCTCGGCGTCACAGCCACGAATGAAACAAGAGAAATCTCAAAGTCCCTAAATTCCCAATGCAATGGAGCCCAAGAGCGCATCTATTAGGAATAGTTCGAAAATATTTTGATAATAATTCCCTCCAAAATGTATGTTGGAATTGGGCTGGTGTAATCCTAGCAGAGCATTGTTCACTCGCAATAATACTGCGATATATTTACTGCACTCACTGGAACAGTATTCCCGTTGATGCACACGAGTCAAGTTTAAATTAAAGATTATTTATCACTTATTGACGTCAAAAAATTACTTAAAACTAAGGGTGAGTTGCATCAACGAATTTGACGTTGATTTTAATCGGGGCGCCTGTATGTATAAGTACATATGTATGTTCATCATAACACACATATGTTCGAAGTATTACGGGCCAATTTCTTAAATCTTTTAAAATACTAAATGGCGAGTCGCATCGTAGAAAAAAGTACGCCATTTTATCTAAATCGACGGCGTTTCGGCGCGCAGCTCAAAGTTCTGGCCACAAACAAAAAACAAAGTGAAAAAAAGAACACTCATTCAGAGAATTTGAAATAGAATAAGTAATATAAATTTATAGAGAACATACATAAGGGTTGAATGCTCTGTACGCAATGGAATCTAGACGTGGTAGCAATATCTCCAGCGGCTGCACAGATTGCAACTTTGTGATGGGCCCTATCAAGTTTTTGAATGGGCGACATCGCAATGGGAATTATTACTAGGAACAGGATAGATCTAATAGAACGTAGAGTTTTCCTGGAAGATATCAAATATTAAATCCTAGTTAAAATGACGTCATTTATTAATTGTTCTGAATAGTTTATGAGTAAGTAGGTCTGGAGTTTGAACGCGGCTATCAATAACATGTTGTAACACGAGACTTATGATTATGTATAGTATTATGATAGATTAGATATCTGCAGAATCTTTCAGTCTCGCAATTTCTACGTTACATTGCTGAAAATTATAATTCTTGATTTAGGAAAAAATGTTTTCGGTGTAATTAGTAGAATTGAGATGAAACATGCCTATGAGAAATATCACCAACACATAGCCCTTTCATTTCGTTGACCTTAAAATCTGCACGCGGTTTCTCTTGCGCTCCCTCCACGTGAAATAATAGTTTTGATCCCCGTAGTGTTTTTTATAAAGATAATTCGTTCATTTCGATTATTCAAATCGATCACTAACGCTTCATTGATTACTAGTGATTAGAGCACTCTTTGATATATACGCCGACATCAACAAATTAACAGAAATTGTGTGTCTAGACAGAAATATGTTGTGAATCGTCGGGGAGAATATTATATAATAATTACATATTATCCCTCAATGCATATCTTAGGTCAAGAAGACGTCAGTATCGATAAGAAAAATGTTCTAATAGAGCTTTAAATCTTCATATAATGAAAATGCTAAAGTAGTCGGGAAAAAAATATGCATTTAAATATTCGCCTCTTGAGAATATTCGGAATTCTTGAGAAATATCTTGCAGAGAATGTCGATAAAAAAAGAATCTTTATTTTCATTTGAATTAACAGAACTGAGATGACAAAGTTAATCTTAATAGTAAAGCTTAAAAAAGCATCTAAAAGAAAAGTGATCGAAGTTTGATTTTATTATCTTTATTACACATAACAAATTACAAAAACTATCTTGAACTCAAATTCAAATAATTTATTCAGAAATTACACCTTCACAGGCACTTTTTCACGTCAATTTTCATATTAAATAGTTATTTCTCATAAGGTACTAACTACTGGCTTGATATGAACTTAACATGATTGTTTAGGAAATCTTCGGAATTTTTAAACGTAAATTGCTAACAAAGACGACCTCGGTGGCGCAGTGGTAAAGTTCTTGCCACTGAACCGAGAGGTCCCGGGTTCGATCCCCGGTCGGGTCATGATGGAAAATGATCTTTTTCTGATTGGCCCGGGTCTTGGATGTTTATCTATATATGTATATGTTATAAAAATATAGTATCGTTGAGTTAGTATCCCATAATACAAGTCTCGAACTTACTTTGGGGCTAGCTCAATCTGTGTGATTTGTCCTAATATATTTATTTATTTATTATTATTTATTTAAAGCAATACGGTTAGTACTGCTTACGATACCACCACATGTTTGTATCAATTTACACTTTATTGTTTATAGAGCATACACGTGATAGTGATTGGTAATGATACTCAATCAATCATGATCAAAAATTATAAATTATTTATTTGTGTTGTGAAAATTCGCATAAAATCTTTAATCGCTCACGACGCAAACAATCGTGACAAGAGTGCGCAATTTCTTGCAGATGAGATGGGAATTTCATAATGATATTATCACAATTAGTTCACTCAACCAAAAAAGATAAAAACAATTTAGTGTTCGTAGTCTATCTATTTGTGTATTGTCGTGACCATTCTAACTTTTGGTAGTCCACGAGTTCGAGTAATAAATAATAACCAGTGAAAATAGGGTTTATTATTATGCTCGTGAATTCCCGACAGTTGGGCACAAAAAATGGTCCTTCGGGCCGGATTGTGCGCGGCATTTATCAACTTGCACTTGAGTTTGCGACTGTGCGGCTCCTTTTTGTGTATTTTGAGGCTAGTAAACTGTGGTAAAGATAATATTTTCTTTTGAAAAATGACAAATTGAGCTTTCAAAACTTCCTCTTTATGAGTTAAATATTGAGAAAATCTATCAGCATCTAAATGCTGCGTGTCCCTTAGTCGCCTCGTACGACATCCACGGGAGGATATGGAGTGGTCCTATTCTAGGGCGGAACCACCACACACCACGTATTTTAAGTACCTGAGCAAACAGGGTATATCAGATGAGCCAGGAAACACATATCCCGAAAATCCACCGAATCTATGATGACGTTAAAGTATTTACGGTCGAAACGTAAAACAAACATATTTTACCTAATACTACTTATTACTTAACTGTATGAAAACGTAATCTTAACATTCGAAAATAAACCTTATTTTTCAATGAATAGGATGTGTTTTCCCTTGTTTATTGTGTTGTAAGAGGCTTTGTACGTATTTGTCAGCATTTCCGGAATTTTAGGCGGGAAGTTTATAATAACAGTTGATAAATCAGTGGGGTTGCAAATTGAAATAAATACACAAAAAAAAACAGGATGTTATAAAATTCCTATATACACATACGAAGTTGTAAAACACGGTACGGGTAAATCCTTAATGCGATGTTTTTGAAGTCAGTGTAAACACTACACACTCGATCTATCGTATTTTTTTAATATTTTCACAGAATGTACACATATTTTCAAATCTCTGTGGGCATAACCAACTTCTTTTTTCTTTTCATTCCAACTGGCCATTGACAAGAAAAAAAAATAAGAGCCACTATTAATTCATTGTTTACATTCGCGAGCTCTCGACTAAGCCTATCTCGATTTGAATTTTAAATTTTCCTATTTGTATTCCGAAAGGTTCAAAGTTTCGAATAATTTGCAACGTTAACGTATTCGTTTACATAGACATTGATGTAATGGATAAATAGACGAGTAAAATTACTCAATTTTGGTTGCGTGCATCATGCGTGCATCATGCATCTCAATTTACAGGATCACTTCGTTGTCCGTCTGTCAATGCCCTTGTTTCAAGAGGGCTCATTTTAAAATTTATTACACAATCAACACTTGTGAAAAAATGACGACATTACCGACACACTCGTACGAGTAAATTTTGCGATGACGATACGACATAACATTTTGTGATATCTTATGGAAATCAAAATACTTCCAGTTGATTTAAAAAAGGATTAAAAATTGACAATATCTAACAATTAATATGCGTATCATTGATAATATTAGGATGTATGTATATTTCTCATATAAAAAAGTACCAAGACAAACATTATAAGAGCAAAAAAAAACAACAATATGGTATAAATAAATTATCATAAACTGTACCAATATTTTTTACGAAACAAACTTCCTTAATATATAATTTATACATAATTTATAATATTGAATTTCATACGTTAAATTTCGGTCTTTAGAATATGTATTTGCAAAAGGAAATAAACTGCCAGTTATCAAAACATAGAGCTGGGTTTGAGGTCAAATAAATTTTAGTGTGTTCTCTATTTAGTTAGATTTATTAGTGAGGGTTCTAGAAACTTTTGGACACAATCTGTAATAATGTTAGTATGTTTTTGCTTTATTATGATTACAATAATTTGTTGACTAAATGGAAATTCTAGTTTTTTAACTTTAAAAATCGAAGCCTGCGATGGTGCGATGGATAGGGAGGAGCTGAATTTTGTAAAGCAAACAAGATAAAATAAACATTTCAAAATATATATTTTATCTTGTTGTTTTAAAATATTATATATATACTGACTGACAGACAAAGCACAGCCGAAACTACTGGGCGTAAAAAGCTAAAATGTGGTGTGTAGGTTCCTAAAATTCCCACGGTAAACAGATTTTTACTCACATACGAAGTTGTGGGCAAAAGCTAATAATATATAAAAGTGAAATGAATATCAAACTAAATAGAATGAGGAAATTCAATATTCACGGAACAATATGAATTTTAACTTGGAAACTGAAATATCAAAATGTAGACATGTAAGGAACGCATCTCCACATTCAAACTCGGGAACTGCAAAAGTAATTACGCCATGTAAGGTTACCATCTCTGACTTGATAAAATTCGGGATAACTACAAATTCTTTACATAGTTATAAAAATACTATTTTATTCTTAGTCAGGCATGCGATATAATTTTTTAAACCCAGATAGACATACACACCAGCCCATTCAACCCAATACATGTAGTATTCTCTGTATTCCAAATAGCCATGCACTTTCTGAAAAATGTTCGCAAGTAGGTACTTTGCTTGTTACATGCTTTGGATCGTAACTCATACCATTTTAGAACAGACGCTACATATTAGGCCGTCACCATGAAAGCTTCAAAGGACCCGTTGACACAGCCCAGGGCTACGACCCGTGAAGGATTTCCCTGAGACAACATGATATTCTTTTAAAATCCCCAACGCAAAAAAGGGGTTGACCGCTAAGTATCTGTCTGTCTTTGTACGTGGCACCGTAGCTCGTCAACAGATAAACCAATTTGGATGCGTTTTTTTTTATTTGATAGCTGATTTTTATGCGGTGGTTCTTTGATATGTTTAATCAAAATCGGTTAAGTCGCTCAAAAGTTGTAGCGAAATAAATATTGAAAGTCGGGGTCTTTTTACTTTGTCTAACAAATAAACTTGTTCTCCACAATGACAATGAGTATAACAAATAATTTACCTACTTATTACGGTAGGGGGCAGTAAATCTGACCTAAAGAAAATAAATTTTCTCAGAAAATGTCGGTGCTTCAGCTTTAATATTGAATTTAAGTGTAACATTTGTATCAGATTTTATTAAAGTCTCCTAAAAGATACTTTATCTTATTTCTTAATAAAACTGTAGTTATAGTTATGGCAGTACACCCAATACATAAATAATATAGTGTAAAATAATTACAGTGTCAGTGCTCAAATCCCGCTTATTTCCTTATTTTGGTGAGAGTTGGTAACCCTACGACCAAGTCAAAAGATGAGCTCGGAAATGCTGGAGAATACAAAATCCTGTATTTCGACGGGAGTTTAGACATGTCTGGCTTGTTTTCTCCGGGCCGGATTATAATGCATATTATCCTTACTTGTGTGGTTCTCAGAGCGTTTCAAAAGCTGCGGCCGCGCTGTAATTAAAATTTTTAAAATTTTAACAAACACAAATATTAATTTTATTAGGAATCCGACTTCAAAATCAAAAATCTAAGTTAAAATTTTGGGAATGATTGATTTTGGAAATGATTCCTTACTGAAGAAAAATGACGGATCGTAATGACAGCGCTGCCAGCGGCAAAATGCTCTGTGACCATAGGTACTTATGTGTAAAAGAGATATACGATACGTGTTATCGGGAGAGAAAATGAGTACTTTTTATTATTGTTATTATTATATGGGCAAATTACACTTTTTCTTTATTTTTTGTGGGGAATTGGCCTTTATGTTGTCTAGCTAAGGGAAGGCTTGAACCCTTTTCTTCAATAAGAAATGACTTCATTAAAGAGTGGATTGCACCAGTCAACTTTATCTGTGCGCCGCCGGCCGCCGCGCCGCCGTCCGTCGTTTTGACAGAATGGCGTAAGTACCTACCTTGCCTTTATTTTTGTTTGTGTAGGAACACAGGTTAAAATTAACACCAAATTTGACTGGTAGAACGCCTTCTAAGTGTCATTTTGTAATTTACTAGCTCTTATTTAAGTTACAATATATGTATATGTATGTTTGGATATATCCTTGTAATTCAATTTCGAAACAGATAAGTATCTTCAATTCGATTCGATTGAGCTGATTTTTTTTACACGCATTTAGTTTGGATGGCATTGTTATGATAGGCATATCCTTATGGTACATATAGGAATGGCCCCTGACGAGGGAACGAAACGTTTATTGCACGGTAATTAATTTTTTGTCACGTTACAAAAAATACATTTTTGACAACAATAAAAGCATGTGACAGAAATGTAATTTTTATAAAAATCTTATTTTATCAACATTAACGACGGTTACATATTACGTAACTGTCATTTTTTAAACAATTTTAAGATAATTTTAATCGATATCCCATTGATAAGTCCCTTGCTAGTCGATTGACCATATCTAAGTACTATATATAAGAAGGGTAGTAAGCCCAAATATCATTCACTCGTAAACAGAAGCCAAGCATAATTTATTGGACCATCGAATTTGTCGTAAATATTTGATATCCAAACAAGGTATCTAGTTAATTGAAAGTAAACATAAACCCGTTGTTACTCTCTCATGGGTCTGTATATCGCCGGTTAGATAAATTCGTAATTTGATGATTGCGTATTGATTTTCATTATATAACGCGCTCCTTGATAGATAAATTCGTCAATCGTTCATTTCCCCGTCAACCCCCGACGCAAAAAGAGGGGGTTAAAAATAAACAATTGACATTATAAGTTTGACCGCTAAGCGTGTCTGTCTGTGTATGTGGCATCGTAGCTAAACCACGGGTGAACCGTTTTGATAGCTATTTTTTATGTAATGCTTCTTAGATATGTTTGTTCAAAATCGGTGCAACCGTTCAAAAGTTGTAGCGAAATGATTAATGAAAGTCGGCGGTTTTTTAATTAGTCTAACAAATAAACTTGTCTGTTTCATTTGTTAAACACAGAGTTTGGAGTGCTATAACAAAAGAAGTGTTGGGTCTATCTATATATCGATCTGAAGTGGACAGGGACAGCTTTCCTACTTTTTTCTTCCCCACATTGCGCTGCACGGTCTTCTTATTGGTCAAAAAATTTCAAGTACATCTTGGATTTGTTCCTACTGGGGGCTTACCGCCACCGCTTAATGCGATCCAGTTGAGAACCTTAACTGATCTGTACCGCAATCGCAAATTCGTATTTTCGAGTAAATTTTTAGTATGAATGCGATGCATTCTACTTTCCAAAATTGAACCAAGTTGCATTAGAATCGTTCCGTAAAAGTTGATGGTGGGATTGCTGTACTGACAGTACCAGGCGAGCATTAATACTCGTAGCTAGAAATACAAAACTCTTCTTGAGCATTCGGCTAAACGTAGTGAGATTGAATGACATGTATGTCAGAGTTGAAATGTCGGCCGACATTTCAATCCAAATACAAAATTATATGGATTGAGAATTAAGCCAGTGAGATACTGATACGTTCGAAATAGCTATTGATCTTTACAGATTATAAAACAAAGTCCTATCCTTTCAATAGATAGAGTGATTCCTGAGGAAGTTTTAGGGATATAATTTATTATGTTTTTACCCGAGCGAAGCCGGGACAGGTCGCTAGTTTTAACATATGTCTGGTCTGCAGTTGACGGGTTAAAGCGTGTTTTACGCTACTAGCTGATGTATTGGCGGTAAAGATAAACTGTCACATGTCACATCAAGTGTCAACATTAAGCCACAGACTATACATATTTTATCTATAATAAAGTGATCAAGTATTAGACTAATTAGTAGATACCAAGTGTACCTAATCTTGTGTGTTTTATTGGCATCTCATTTGAACATCGCCAATCGTAAATGACTTTTAAACTAGCGGCACGTCCCGGCTTTGCTCTGGTAGCTAGTAGCTTGTGAGAAATTACTATGTAATATAAAATTTGACGTGAAAAGTGCTTGTGAAGGTCTAATTTCTGAATAAATGATTTGATTTGGTAAAAACATAATAAATTTGCTTACTACTAAACCTGTAATCATACTATCTATTGGTAAAAACCCGCATGAAAATAGAATATAGATAGCATTAAATTGACCAATTCTCAAATAAGACATTTAATTTTTTATTTGGGACCATAAAGTTTAATGAACAAATCGCGCCCAGTGTATCTCCAGCCGAATTTCATCATCGGTAGAGCCACTAGCATTACTAGCCATACGAGATTGCGAAGCATTTGGCGAACATTTGGACTTTGTGGACTGAGCTGTATGGACCAGTTCATTTTTGAGCTTCTAACGTTTGAAACTGAACAATTTGTAAGTACAAACAGCTTCTTAATTTTTGCTTTATTTAAATATATTTTTACAGTGTGGCATTGCTAACACTTTGTGTCAGATTTTATTCAAGTCGCCTAAAGGCATCTGACATGACTTTTACGACCACCTACCGACGTAAACGTGGCAAGTGTCGCATGCTGGTGAACTTAAACTGTGTAAGTTTCCTCGCGATGTTCTATCGATGGTCTATGATAACTATTGAGTGTAACATGAAGTAATATTGGTATATACAAACTCGGTGGCAAGAGTAAGATTTGAAGCTTTTGATCACAAGACCGTTCGGTCTTTAACACTAAACTATCGCCGCTTAAATTTTTGCAGGTTTATATAAACGATAACAAAAGTTTTATATAAATGGCGGTTCTTTACTTGGTTGATCACTACAGAGAACGGAGAGGGACATAATATGAATTCAATAGCACATAATTCAAGTTCTTTATATAGGAGCGAATCGCTAGAAAAATACTAGCTCTAAACATGTACTCTAAAAATATAACACACCATTTACTGAGCAGTCGCTTAAAATCAACTAATTTCCGAGCTACCGCGTAGCGAGTCTCGTTCCGGCTATAATGACTTTTGGATCGCTCACAAAGCTTCTGAATTTGCAATAATAGCCTCTAAGAATCTCCCTCGGTCCAAAATTGTTCCATTTTGCACTATAAAGTAGTGTAAATTTAATTTAAGAATTTGTTCTGAACTAGCTTTTTCCCGCGACTTATTTCGCGTTTATTTTGTGCGTCCGCTCATAAATTATTTGTGTCAATGTCTCTGGTTTTAAGCAACGCATCACATTCGAAATGCAAGTAAATTGTAGTTTTGTGAAAAATTCTATCCTACTAATATTATATGTTTGAGGAAGTATGTGTGTGTGTAATTATGTGTATATTTGTTAGTTTTTGTTAGTCACGCAAAATCTACTGGACGGATTGTTATGAAATTTGGTACACGGGTAGAGTTTTGCTTGGTATAATACATAAGGTACTTTTAATCCCAAAATTTCCATAGGAGGGAAGCCCTGTGGCATAGCTAGTACTATATAATGTAAATTTGACGTGAAAAAGTGTCTGTGCAAGTCTAATTTCTGAATACATGCATTGACTTTAACAATTTGACTGTGAAGCTGATCCATTTGGATCAGATTTGAACTTTTGATAATCCAAACTAATATTATAAATGTGAAAGTCTGTCTGTCTATCTGACTGACTATTCGCTTTCACGACTAAACCGCTATACCCATATTGATGAAATTTGGTATACATATAGTTAAAAGGCCGTTCAAACATAGGATAGATTTTTTTCAAAAATCAACCCCAACTGACTAAAATGTGGGGGTGAAAGTTTATGTTCCGCTTTCGCAGAATATCTCATGCGGGCGAAGTCGCGGGCAATCATATATCAATTAACCCCAATTATATATTTGAATCTCCATATGTTATTATTATGTTGGTAAATAAAGTATTATTATTATTGTATTATTTAATTTTTTTATTTATATTTCCAAATGTTACAAATCAATGTATAATATTCCTGCATGCAATTCACATTACTATCTGGCTTTCACGTGCCAAATAAGAACAGTTTTATAATAAGTAGGTAAATAGATACAGTATATTATTTTTATATTATTACCAGTATTTTACGTTTTCTTTCTTATATCTTCTAAATCCTCCGCGAGTTTCCATCGTGATTGTTTTTTAGAACAAAACACTTAGCATCGAATTTTATAAAGCCACTGTCGACTCGGCAGTAAACTTGAGTGCCCATTTCCGTAAGATGTTTTTCTTCACAGGAAACAAATTTGTTCATAAAACTAACGGATTGTGATAGTCGAGTGGTTAAGACGTCTGGGGTCCTAGGTTCGAATCCTATTATTGCTATTTAAGTAGTTCATTAATACATTTATTATTTTTTGCAATAGTTTTGTGTACGCCGCCAGTGACAAGATGATACCATCTTGTCACTGGCGGCGTCAAAATCATGAATTTTTATCCAAAATAAAGAAAAGCGCTTGTTATTTATATTATAATCAGTAGTATACCTTCTATTTAAATTTACGTAAAACACTAGCCACATTTAACATTTCCAAAATAAGTAAATTGAAACATAAATTGAATCATAACACTTGATACGTTTAGCATTTAGTGTACCGTCCCGTAGAATATATTGTTTTGTTTGGAACTATGATTCCAGAATTGCATTTTAATTATACCATAGCGTTTTATAATAGACAAGTTTTTTACAAAATATCATTTTTGCCACGCAAGTTTGCATTATCGTCAGAGAGATCTTGTGGCATTTAGCGCCTGACAAAAACCCATGTCCGTGCTGTAAACCGTTTAGGAATGACACCTGATGGTGCATCCAGGATATGCTCCCAATGAGGGACAAATGGAAGTAGAAGAAATGTAACTTGCATAGATTCGATTAGAGACAGACATTGGGACAGGCTGAAACTAAATAAAAGCTTGTAAAAAGGATCGTCATTTACATTAATTTATTAGCTCCAAATTAAAACATAACAGTATCTTACATAATAATGTAAGATACTGTTATGTTTAAAGAATTAAATCATAGGTATCGGGTTAAAGAAATCTTTATTCTCATAAAAAACATTCACTTACATGAGAACTTAGAATCTATGGCTTAAATTAAAAAAAGATTTACAATGTTGTCGTTGCGCGCAAGATACAGTATTTTTTATACCTACATTCTATAAAATAAGCAAGTTAACTTTAATACAAAATAAGTAGGGTAGTGAGGCAATCATCACAACCGGCGGCTCACTAAACACTGGCGCGCAGCGATGTATTGTGTTCGTGTTGTTACAAAGATAAGCGCAACTAGATGTGACTAGCGCGGAGTTATTTAGTTGTTACGATAACAGTCTCAGCTTGTTATTATAGTATTTACTATTTTTGTAATTTATTTATTGTTATTTTTTTCTTTTTTATATATTTTATTACGTAAATATATTAAGTACATACATATGTATATAAGAAATCTTAATATCTGAAAAAATAAGTAATATTGTGTAGGTATTTATTATAAATTCCATAGATAATGTATGCTTTTTCATTCTTTGACGCAAATTTAAAAAAGTACCTAATTGCGTCAAAGAGAAATATTAAAATTTATTGTTGAACTCTAGTATGTGCAGAATATATATATATATATATATTCTATTAATATATAAGTAAGTGTATGAGTATACAATAATACATACAGCACACCGTGCAGGTCCCAGCGGCAGCGGTTCGTATCGTAAACACCTTTAAAACAATAGGAGTTGACAATACAAACTGTACTTCTAATACTCTGTATATTTTGTCCTGCACAGCGGTCCTGTGTCGGGGTAGGGGGATGGGGGGGGGGATGTGCTGTGTTGTCAAAGCTGCTCATTTCCACCAGGAAGGGGAACGCTTGCGACGTTTCCTCCACAAGTCCCGGCGCGACGAATACATACATAGAAGAGAGATTTCTCAAATATATTTAGCACTAGATGTTGCCCGGGGCTTCGTTCCAGGGAATTTTGAGGAAATACCCTATAGCAATCTTGGATAATGTACCTTTAAATGATGAAAGAATTTTTGAAATCGGTTCGGTAGTTTCGGAGATTACACGCCTCAAACATACAAACTCACAAACGCTTATAATAATAGTATAGATTTGTTCACAAATAACAATCGGCCTGTATCCGGTCCGTTTGCCCACAATACTATAAAAAAATTGTAGATTTTTCTTGTGATATAGGGATAATTATTTGTTAGACTAATTAAAAAACCCCCGACTTTCAATATTCATATCGCTGCAACTTTTGAACAGCTGAACCGATTTTCATTTAACATGGCCAAGGAAAGTACACTCGGGATAATTAACTATGATACAAAAAAAACTAAACGAAAATCCGATCATCCGTCTGGGAGCTATGATGCCACAGATACACAAGCAACACGTTAAACTTATTACTCTTTTTGCGTCGGGGGTTAAAAAAAAAAAACAAAATTACCACAGTGTTCCTAACAATTGACATACTCGATAAAAAATGTTTAGTGTGATTTCCGACCGATAATTGGGCAACTTCTCATTCTCCAGTCGCCTTGTAGGACAAGGCGACCAATTGATCAGGCTGGCAGGCGATCGTAAAATCTCTGCTGAAACTTAAAAATTTAAAGCATCTTTTTCAAATCAAAGCGAACTTCGAACGATAAGAAAGAAAGAAGTAAATTTACTATGATATAATGTGAAATACATGAAAAACTTTATTGTCAATTTGAACAATCTTCTTCACTATTTTCCACAGGTAATAAATATTTAGTCTGTGGCACAGTGCCATTTATTTTGATGAAATATTCCCGGCTCGCTGGCTACGGTCAGTTTGTCGCTGAAGCGCTGCACTTCGCAGTAATTCAGCGTATTTCAACTTGTTGCCAAATTAGGCAGCCGCTTTAAAAATTTCGCTTTGAGTTATGAAGCTGTTTTTGTTTAAGTTGGTTATGTGCGCTTTTAAATTTTGATTTTGTATTTTTATATGGCCAGTGGTAAAATAATCCTCGGCAATGAAATGTGGCAACGTTGTTGATTTGTTTTGATTCCAAAGATGAAGACAAGAAGAAATGAAACAGATAAACTTATACTACTAAGTAACTGGCAGGTAATACAAATTAAAAATTATTTTCATGATTCATTTTCACCTGATTGCAGACATGCGATTCCATTTGGATTTTAAAAATAAATAAGGAAAAAATAAATTCGAAAATCGAATTTCTATAGGACATAATCAGATAGATTTAGATGAGACTTTTATTATCTAACCGTTTTCCAAATGCTCACATTGAACATTTCAAATTAAAACTGAAAGAGCTCAAATAAATGAAATCACAAAATCTCACGCAAACAAATTTAATAACGCTTGTGTGCGCTTGTGACGTCACTGCCAGAATTAGGGTTGTCACAAGATCGATCCGGAGGGAATTGAATTACTTAAGTGTCAATCAATGCGAGGAGGTTTTGTTAATTTACAAGCTTTTACTTAGTTTTACCTGTCCCCATGTTATCTGTAATTAAATCTCTATCTAGCAAGTTAAATTTACTAAAATCTCGCTTGTTATCGAGTTAAAGTTTTCACGTCATCTCTTCAATAGGTATTTATATTGATGCATTATTATGATTAAGCATGGCCTGTGGTGCACCTACGATCGGCTCCTGACGAGAAAACTTCTCATCGGTACTATACGGATATGATTTTTAGTGGCAAATACGACATTATTGTAAAAAAGAATTTTTTTTTCGAAACATTGTAGTACATACTTTACATGATTATTATCCACGAGAGGATATGGAGTGGCCCTATCCTAGAGACGGCATACGTCACGGCAGAACGACAGAAGCACACAAATGAATAAGTAACTAAACAAATGCAGTGAATATAAAATCGATCATACGTCTCTGAACGACACGAGATATAAAAAAATACTCTTCAGTCTACATAAACTCCAGTCTCTTATTCGTTTTCCTACTCGGGGCAAAATAAAAGTGTTTTTCACCGATGCTATAATATCATTGATGTCATTTTATGATGGCATCAAATCTTTATGGTAGGCATGGGTTTATGGTGGCTCTCAAGTAATAAAAAGCGGCCGAGTTTTTTTGGAAATTACTACGAATTGTTGCCAACTCCATTGTGAATTCGTAATGGTTATCGCACCGTGATTTTCCATTTAATCAGATGACCTGTTACGATTGAAATTTGTTTTTATTTCACTTAGGAAACGTACAGCATTAAAATAATATAATAATAATTAACATACACATCAAATGAAATAACACAAATGTTTGTAAGCAAGTATATAAAGATTTTGAAGCAACAGTAAAAACATTATTTTTATTTTTTTAACGAATGAATACTGATCAAACAAAATGTAATTTTTTTTTCTCGTAACTTCTTCCTGCTTTGTACTAAACTTCTCTCTTCTTCTCTTATAGTTTCGACATACTATGTCCTTATATCTAGGTCAAAACCCACAGATTACTATCCCACTGATAGTTTTGATGAAGAGTGTATCGCTTTCTCAAAAAGTCTGCAACGCACCGGTGACCCGTATCAGATTGCCGGCGACACCGTTTGCTTACCACTAGATGACCTGCACGCTCATTAGCCCACTATACTATAAAATAAATACAAATGTTTGCCTATCTATACTATTATTATAAAGAGGTAACCGTTTGTAAGTTTGTGACTTTGTGAGTTTGTATGTTTGAGTCGAGTAATCTCCGAAACTACCGAACCGATTTTAAAAGGTCTTTCACCATTAGAAAGGTACATTATGCAAGATTGCTATAGGTTATATTTTATCTCAAAATTCCCACGGGAGCGAAGCCCCGGGCAACATCTAGTACCTAATATAAAATTGGACACATTCAAAATGTCCAATCATCAGGATTGATAAATTAATACTATACGAAGCGTACACTAGCAAATTCTATTACACAACTCCAAATTATATGTCCAATCACAACGTTGGCTATAAATTACTATTTTGCCCCCTTTTGTCCTGCCCCGACCGCCGCAGTGGCGACATCTGTCCCCAAATTACAAACTGCAGCAAATGTTGTGTGTAATATGTAATCTGTGATTCTTTTGGGGGCGAAATTAAGTGGATTAAAGTGTACAGTCGCGTACAATATTCTAAGTTTGATATAAATAGACTAAATAAATAAAAATGGTTATGTTCGGTTGAATGACAATAATTTTGCATGCTGCTATTTTACGTTAGGATTACATAAATTTTGTAATTTTCTGGCCTTAAAAATGCGTATGAAAATATTTAATACGTATTTTAGATTACATAAAAGTGGACATTTGAGTTAAAATGAATTTAACAGATTTATATATGATTAAAAGCGGTGGAGGTGTAATGGTTATGGGGCCTGTGAATCAAAAGATCCCAGGTTCGTATCCTACACGTGCCACATGTGTTTGTGTATCAATCTGACTCATGTATAGTTTTCATCGACCACCAATTGTCAAGAAAGTCGTTATGTATGTTTCATTTCACGTAATGATCACGATCCTCAGCCATAAGGAATACGACTATGAAGAAGAAAAAGAAAAAAGAATATATGGGTATAATCAAAATTTCTATAGAATTCAAATTTGAGTTACATAGAAAATAATAATTATTTTTAAGTTGAAGTATGAAGGTGGAAAGTAATTGGAAAATGTAAACAAATTAAAAAACATTTTTTTCTATGTTTTGAATCCGTACTATACTAAATTTTCTTCTTGGTACTTCAATAACTTTTATGACCACGACTGTACCGTGTCAAACGAATACAGTCTCGCTTCATACTGCATTCCTAATGATTGCTTCATACTACATTTGGTTATAGTTCGTCTTATTTACCGATTCGGAATAAAATTTTCACAAATTGCAATATACAAAAGTACAATAAGTACCTACATTGTACGTAAGGAAAATTAACGACCTCGGTGGTGCAGTGGTAAAGTTCTTGCCGCTGAACCGAGAGGTCCCGGGTTCGATCCCCGGTCGGGTCATGATGGAAAATGATCTTTTTCCGATTGGCCTGAGGCTTGGATGTTTATCTATATATGTATTTGTTATAAAATATAGTATCGTTGAGTTAGTATCCCATAACACAAGTCTCGAACTTACTTTGGGGCTAGCTCAACCTGTGTGGTTTATCCTAATATATTTATTTAAAATTATCAAATGAATATATTTGGATATATTATATCTCCAACTATATTCACAACGTTTCGTTTTCACGTGAAATAAGAACAAACTTTCAGAAGTATGGATTTTTTTATAAAATAAATAAATAAAACATTTTTTTAGATTTTTTCCAAAATTATAATTGTTTTCCGACATTAAAAAATGTAATATACCTAACGTTTAATTGTTACATAATTAGCGAGGTGAGCAAAAAATAGGAAAACGGACTGACAATCTATGACCGTGGAAGCAATCAGGGGGTTACCATCATCTCTTAACGCGATCCACATTGCGACTAAACTGAACTGCATCGCAAATTCGTACCATCGACTTAATTTTTAGTACGAATGCGATTCATTTTAGGTTCCTAAATTGAACTGAGTTGCATTGGAATCGTTCTGTAAAAGTTGATGGTAGGCCTGCAGGAAATTACACAGATGAGAGTGAAAGCTGTATTTATATCTACTTATTTTTCAAATTCCATCAAAATCCGTTGAAATAATGTTCCGTCAATGGCATTATAACATTAATAGGATAGAGTGGTTACGGCAAGTTTATGAACAGCACTACACTACATAATACAACTGAGTTGCTACATGACAAGTTTAAGTTAGATCGTATACTTGACTGGCTGCTAGCGAAGTGTGAACGTTGATAATACACACTGAGTTAGGCACAATCGCTGTGTGTGAATGACTTAACTAATAGGTAGGTTTATTTACACGAGGTCAGAGATGAATTTATGTCAGGCAACGTTTACGCCCGGCCTAACCAAATCTTTAATTTTTTAAGTTCCGGAACCTTTATAAAATCATACAAGTTTAAAAATAAATACAAACACAAATTCGACCTTTACAGTCACTTTTTCTCGTCAATTTTTATATTTATAGTTATTTCTCACAAGCTACAAACTACTTTTTGAATGGAAGAGAAACTCGTGGAAAAAGTTAAAAGAATGTATACAAAATGACCAAGAAGGAATCGACCTGCCAGCTGGGAAATAGACTAGATTCGGAGAAACTTTGCTATAAGACTATATCAAAAGAAAACATAGTAACGCTTTATAAAGAGCTTATATAATTAATTTAGTCCAATAAATTGACGTCAAGTATACTGGAACTAGGTAATAAGCTAAATTATTCTCGCAGAAATGATCTTACAACTAGTGAATTAAAAGCAACGATGTAACGGGCAAATTAAACTTTGTTTAAATTTTGGTAACCCATCCAACAGAAGGCGGCTTTGTTCGTTCCTTTCTAAACAAAGCATGAAAATAAAGTCTCAGTAATTTTATTACATATTGCAATAACAATCTAACATAGGTTTCGTAACATAGGTAACAAACTTATGTTAGATTTTCAATTTGATCACCGCTATAACTTTGAAAACTCTGTAGTTTTCCGTGATGCGCAAGCTAACATACAAAAACAAATGTCTTATTTTTTATTAGTCATATTGGATGTCTTTAGACGACTTTAAAGACCACCATAGCTCCGCGTAATATTTTGAATAGCACCTGAATATTACAACAATACAGGTAACAAGACGTGACGTACCAGAAACAGTCGACTGCGGTCAGTGTGATTGTTCACCGGACCAATTAATATGCGATGTGACGTCCACTGAACAGCAAATACACGTCAAGTTACCACTACGCTTGGGTCAATGTGGTTTCGTAATCGAGTAATTTGGTTGTTACAAAAAAATTGTATAGTTAGTTCATCGGTATATTAAATTTTTAGTTTGGTCGTCATTTATCATGACAGTCGTTATGTCAACTTGGTTGCTTTACATATCTCGGCACGTCGCGGCTGTAATGGCAAAAGTACCAGGAAAACAGAACTCTAGTAGAGTTTCATTCAAGTAAAGATTTTAAGATTGACGACACGGCCGGGCAAACTCGAAATTTTATTTAACAGTGTGTGTAAACATAGTTCTAGGAGAACAGAACTCAAGAAGAGTTTTAGTAAACTATTTAAGTGATGTTTTTAGTGAGACATTAAAACTTTCTTACAAGATTCTGCATTGTGAATATCTACACGCATCATACCTCCAAGTAACTTGTAATTTGTCAGTGTTTACACGTTCACTAACACTATACACAATGTGCATTGTCTAGCTCATCTTAATTTCCGTTCATTTAGCATTGCTATTGTTATCTCTGGTCATAGAATTCGGAATATTAAGACAATAGAAGTGAACAGATTCGTTTTCGTCATTTAATTTTAATAATTATTTATATTAATCCTTAAAAAGTTGAAGCATACTTATTTTGTCTCGTTCTGTCAATGTCAAATATTGTTAAAGTGCGATAGAAACAAAATATACTTCAGCTTAAAGAATACTTAACTTTTTTAGTAATAGAGCAAGACTAGAGTCTTTAAAGGTAGGTATATTTTTTATAATATTTGCTTTTGTAAGAAAAGGTTTTTTAGATAATAAATCGTGACACATGTATTTGACTTTGGTGTCAATCGTTTTGTTCAGCATAGATAATATAAGCTAGGTTAATAAATAGTTTATCAAGATTGCCAAAAATGGCAGTCAGTTCATCAGTCAGTTCGTATTTAGTTTGAGTATGTTTATATAACTAGCCGGATAGACAGCAGGTTAAATTCCCGCTCGATTCCAGAATTTTTTCATCTCATTATTATTTTCAAAAATGTTTATATACTTATTTATTTAGTACTTTCTTTTGTTCCAAACTTGGCACCAACTTCTACTCAAGCTGTAGGTACATGCTAATTTATTTTCTTCTCTAGGATTACCTGATTGTTGCTTTTATTTTGCGGTTTGAGAGTGTTACGAAAATCAAAGTAGGTTTAATTTTATTTTGCAGATGTACGTTCCTCTTAAATATACTTGATGTTACTTCTATTTAGCATATTATTTCGAATTCGTTGCAATCATTATGCAAGTTACTGACAGCCGCGATTTCATGACGTTAATGCCTGATTGGTAATCAAGTTATCGTCAAAATTCACATGTTTGGAGACACTATTCAATGATATAATTTTGACTTTGATATTCCATCGCGGTTTGTTGTCAGTTCAATAATAGGATGATGGAGTGGTTTTATTTTAGGGTGGAACCAAACACCACTATTTTTATATTATAAAGCATAACAATGTTTTACGTCGCAAACACAGAAATGATATAATCCTTCAGATTTATTTCTAAAAGCTTCCTCGAGCCCCTTAATGATTACGTGCACAGAATTCAAAATAAAGACAAATAGAAGTGTAATCCTATCCCTCTCTTTTATATTAGCATTTTAGCGATATAATTTAGGTACAAATATATAGTCATAGCACGAGTGAAACGAAACGATTAAAATTTCAAATCTACTTCTAGAACTAAAATTAAATTCATCATTTCATTCCGATCACTGCACTGTCTGTAAGATTTTTTATCGCATGCTTTGTGTTCCTGTTCTGGGCAAAGGCCATTATTTTCGTCTTCCATATAGTATGTATATCATATCGGTAAAGCAAATAATAAAAACCGACGCTTTATAGAAATCATATACAATGGTACCTTTGAGTGTCCAGGAAAATGCTCAGGTGAAAGAGATGGAGAAACAAAGGCGTTGTGGCTATGTCATAGAACTTACTTCTGCCGCACAGCTCCGAGCAAGTTGATGTTCGTTCAAAAGTGAACTTTAAAACATTCTCACCAGCTATACTTTTCATTTGACAACAAATTAGTGGAATGCTTACACCTCTCGCTCTCGCCTTGTCATGACGTATACGCGTCTATTCGCTGACTGAATTACTTCGCTGGCTCAGCGACCCAAAGAGTTCCTTGATCTCCAAAACTAGAATTTTCCATCTTTCCCTATTCTGTGCCACTACATAACACTCAACTCTTTGGAGGTCATCCAGGTCTCTCAGTGGAGACAGTACTTCATCACTGCAGCTGCTACCCAGGTACCGATCTGGAACGACAGTCTGGACGCGTCTATGCCACTTCTATTTGTTATAGGTATATTCCAAGTTCTATGTTAACAATTTAATAGGCCAAAGGATTAGGCCAAATAATATAAATTCTGCGACTTTTGGCATAAAATTAACTCTTTATAACTTAATCACACGCCTGGTGTGCGTTTTGGAGTAACTTTGATCTTAAGCCTTGGGGACGTATACGTACTTATTTTGTAATTAAACCAGTAAAATATAACAACGCTGCAAATAAAGTACTTACTTCTCTATCCATATTGTAATACTATAGTAGGTCTTATGCCTTAGGTGACTTGAAAGTTGACTTAACCAGCGTTAGCAATAACACACTCGATATGGAGAGGAAGAATATTAAAGTTATAAATATGAATAAATGAATGGAAATATTAACAGTAGGACCACTCCATATCCTCCCGTGGATGACGTATAAGGCGACTAAGGGATACACAGCCAGGCAGGAGGCAGTTGTAAAATTACAGCCAATTCATCAACAATGTAATTTTTACGCTGATCCTGGGCTTCACGGCGTCACAGTCCCGAACATAACCAGGAAGATGTAAAGGACAGTGAGAGCAATTCTTCAAATTAAATAGTGTCAGTTACTTATTCCATTATTTAATGCAAAATATTATGGTGTGAATTAATTATTATTCTCGCCAAACGCGGTGGGTCAAAACTCTTAATACTTAAAGTGTTGCTTAAGTAACAAAGGTTTTGCACTCGGTTACTGAAACTTGGACACCGCAAAGAACATAAGCGGATGAGACGAAATAGAACTGAGCTTTAACAGAGTTTAGGTGTTCCTTGCACTTTGGACAAAGTTTTTGGAATTATTTATGTGTACTTCATAATTTATAGGAATTTATTTTTGGATCTAATCCATAGCTTGATGATCTCACACCTGTCTTATGGGGCAATTATTCTACTTTTAAATAAAATGATAACAAAACGACTTTGATTTGAAAGATTTGTATTTTTGTTTCTTGTTTGTAATGGATAAACTCAAAAACGACTAGGCCGATTTTAGTGAAATTTGGCACAGATTTAGGCAAAAGTGACATAGGTTTTATTATGGTTTTACCCGAGCGAAGCCGGAGCGGGCCGCTAGTGGTGAATAAATATGTTGAGTTAGGAAAACATGATGAGGAATTGACTTGACTTAATTTGACGGTATCAATAAACACTTCCAATTAATTATCCTCATCATCAATTAATTTAAGATCATTGTTCTTGTCGGTAAAGCATTTTCCATCTGATTCTGTCCTCAGCCATTGATTTCACCTCCCTATGCGACACGACCTCCGCCTTCTCTTTTATTTCATCCAGGAATGCCCTTCTTGGTTTTCCTTTTCCTCTTCTTGCTTCGATTTTTCCTTCAATCAGATATTTCATAAAGTTGTCGTGTCGTATAAGGTGGCCAAACATCTTTCCCCTTCTTGTCTCTATTGCTTTCAATAATGATCTTTTTTCTTTGATCTTGTCTAGTACTTCTTCATTTGTTTATCTGTCCAATTAATTCTCTCCATGCGCCTCCAGCACTACATTTTAAAAGCTTGTAAACGCATTCGATCGAGCAAAGTCCACGCCTCACAGCCATACAACGCAATACTCCAAACATATTTTTTAATGAGACGTTTTTTCAAGGCCGTTTTAATTTTTGAACCAAATAAATATTTTTTTTATAGTCATTATACGACACAAATCAACATGTCAGTATATTTCGTTAAAAGTTTTGAGAATATTTTTCAAATAACTAAAATAACAGTAACGTAAAACGAAACACGCAACGAAATAGAGGAACGACTGACCGATTCAGTTTCGCTCCGTAGACAGTTTACTGTTTTGACTGGCAGGGGTGAAACGCAGGCTATTGTAAGCCCCCTACTATGAATTTTGAAAATATAACCAAAAATATTATGAAAAATGACGCGACAAAAAAGCCCGTGCAGTGAACCGTTGAGAGTTTCCTCGTCAGGTGCCGATCCCGGAGTTACAATCTAATCATGCGTACCATAATAATGCAAAATCGTCTTAAACTAAACATGTGTACATAATTTCAGCTCAATCGGTTGAAGATATCTGCTTAAAAATTTAGTTTCAAATTCACGCGAACAATCGGCACTAAAACAAGTTATTGTTTCTTCGTTTCAGTTGGAGCAGTAGCTCGTTAAGTCAAACGTTTGATGACCACGTGTTGTTAAAACGTCCAAAAAATATATAAAAAGGTACGTGCGTGTGTAAATACCTGTTAATGTCAACATACAAAACATCACCAGTAAAAATGTCAATATTGTATGTGCACATCCTTAAAAATTATAAAACAAAGTCCTCTGCTGCATTTGTCTGTCTATTCACGATTATAATGGATGCATGTGGCTTTTACCAATAGATAGTTTGAATCCTATGGAAGGTATATAATTTATTATGTTTTCAGCCGGGACGGACTGCTAGCTATTTATTAAGTAAAGTTAAGTACTAAGCAAATATAAAAAACTTGGCAAAAGAAATAAGATCATAGCAAACTAGCACCTAACCTATGGTAGTGGGTGTGAAATCTACGCTCGTTACCAATCGAAACCGGAGTTTTTTCTATTTCTACGTAAACTACAGTCAGACGGTACATTTTCAATACGGTCAGCGCATTCGGCACTTGAACAATAAAAACAAACGAAGCTCGCAAACAAAAAATACTCTTAATTAATGGAAATTGCTTTAGCAGAAAATTTGCTTACACCCATTTATTCTGGGGTTACTTTTGAAAAAGGTAATTAGCCTAAGTATTTATCAATATAATATTTTATCAAAATCGGTCCGGTTTAGTCGTGACAGCCTAACAGATAGACAAACTTCTCGGTTTTAATAAAACAAGTTTTTTACAAAAATGTCATTTTTGCCACATGCTTTTTGTTGTCAGATCTTATGGCATTTAATGCCTGATAAAAAACCCATGTCCATGCTAAACCTTTGAGGAGTTCTCTCCTTGGAGCCGATCCGGGCTGCACCATCAGGTCATACTTATCATAATAATGCATTGTCATGGAAACTGAAGCGACGTGGGAAATATCAACTCTGGTAGGTCAACTGGCAGTAGGAGAAATCTATCTTGCAAGATTTTATTACAGACAACGGGACAGGTGAAAAAAACTAAATAAAAGTTTGTAAAATAAAGTATTGAAAAAGGAGTTTTAAATGGGAATTCCAAACTGCAACCGTTGCTCGTAGAGTTTCAAAAACAAACAAAATGGCTGCCGATAGATATCTGTAATTAAATACTTTAACGGTTGTTACAGCTGTACAAAAATCCTAATGTTTCTGTTTATTTTAGAAGAATGAGAATAGTGGAGTATAACTTTGAGACTACGTCTTCACTGTATAAATTTAATCATTCTTGAGTAAAGGATATCCTCGGCTAAGTATATATCAATATATAGGACAAAACAAAATTGCTTCCCGCTGTCTGTCCCTATGTATGCTCTTTTAAAAATACGCAACGGATTTCATGCCGATTTTATAATAGGTAGAGTGATTCGAGAGGAAGGTTTATTTTACCCTTGAGAAGCCGGGGTTGGTCGATTGATGATTTTATATAAATAAATAATAAATAAAATACAAAATTTTACTTCCTATCCTACTAATATTATAAATGCGAAAATTTGTGAGGATGTATGTGTGTATGTTTGTTACTGTTTCACGTAATACTTAATGGATGGATTTTAATGTTTACGGGTAGAATATAACCTGGAATATCATATAGGGTCGCTCCCTTGGGAGTTTCATCCCGAAATTCCCAAGCGAGCGAAGCCCCGGGGCGCAGCTAGTAAAATAAAATTAGGATTAGATTTTCCCATATTAGCGTGTTAAACATTCTGTGACGTCGCAACGAATTAAGGAGAATTCTGATAGGAAAACTCTGTAGATATTGTAATATAAATGTAACATAGGCCCTGCCTACATCAGTGTCAATCTAAAATATTTTTTAACCTATCCCGCCCCACTGCTGGGCAAAAGTTTCCACCTAACTCTTTCCAAGCCGTTCTATCCGAAATCAAATCCTATCGATACGTCGATGATCGGTGATAGGTATCTAGATACCTATTTAGTTTAAAATAATAATATGTAGATTTAACAAAATACTTAATATCTGTATGGACAATTATAATTTTTTATAAAATAAAGTCAAGCTAATACCTGCTGAAATAGTTCATCTGAAATTAGCAGCGTTATCAATATATAACCTTCCATTATCTTTCAGCCATCTATCACAATTTCCCTTGTCAACAGTGATTGTTATAAATCGATTTAAGTTTCAAATCCCTTTGTTCTATTTCTGTATTATAATAGTAGGTTTTATGATTGTTTTAAATTATGTATGCATAGCTGTATTCTATAGTCCAACTAGAAAGTATAAGTTTAATTAATAGGCATATAAAATTGATCCATCATGAATTGGTTTCAGTATTAATTGACGATATTGTACACTGTGGGGTGTAGGTATAAGTATTTTAAGAAACAAACAATACAATATGAAGTACATTAATTATTTCATTTTCAAGATTTCTTACATAAATATCGTGTTTTTATAATATTCGGATTTTTTACCACTTTTAAGCTTAAAATAATATATTGTTATATGATTCCTTATCGGAAAGAATAGTCTGAGTGTTAAACTTATATGTAAAAGTATAAGATATAAACTTATAATTTATTAGATTAAACTTATATGTAAAAGTATAAGATATAAACTTATAATTTATTAGATTAAACTTATATGTAAAAGTATAAGATATAAACTTATAATTTATTAGATTAAACTTATATGTAAAAGTATAAGATATAAACTTATAATTTATTAGATTAAACTTATATGTAAAAGTATAAGATATAAACTTATAATTTATTAGATTAAACTTATATGTAAAAGTATAAGATTCATGTCGGACAAAAACGTGGGCGGAAAAATTAATAAAAAAGGTACATACGTAAGAATATGTAATATGTACATATGTAATCCGGTAGAAATAAAACGGAATCTCACTGAGTGCAAATATAATTTAGATTGACATCAAAATACATACGAGAGAACCTGCAACATTTTTTTATCAGTAGAAAATGTACTATTTCAATCGCTAAACATTTATTTCTACCGCATTCCAAAAATAGTTTCACAAAAGGCATTCAATGACATATCAATTAATTTCCAAAAACAATTGAACCAATGAAATAATCCCAAAAAATTTGGCCCACCTCCAAATCGAGGGCCGAGCCAAAATCCAGTAAATCTGACTCAGGCAAGTAAATCACACGGAGAATCACTTTCCGCTCAGATGCCTTCTTTCAGTATTTTAAGAATTCCTGATTATATCCAATAGACTGGAAAAAGTACAGAAAGTTTGGATATAACGTAATTTAAAAAAAAAAAATATAAATGTTGTTTTCTTTGATGAAGCGATGGTGGTCCAGTGCTTGCAATCGTAAGGTCCCAGGTTCGAATCCTACTCATGTCACACCAAATCTGACTAATAATATGTATAGTCGTTTTCATAGACCACCACTTTATTCCTTGAAAGGAAAACATCGGTAGGATTTCTGCACACTGGTCGACAGTTTAAGTTCACTGGTATGTGTATGTGATTAGTTGAATAATTGAAATGTAATATGTACGGATAGTTAAGCTTGTGGCGGCACTAAGTTATAGTTTCAAACTGGGTTGAAATTGTTAATTGATTGGCGACTCTCCGGGATTAGGCTGAGATTCGATTATGTCGGTCAATAGGCCAAAGTTTCTGCCAAAATCAATTTATTTTGGCCATGAGCAATTTCGGAGATTATGACACCTCGCAAACATACTATAATTTATGTTGTGTTCCTTGAATAAGTTAATATATTCTGTTACGGCCCAACCCGGCTTCGCTACATGTAAAAGATCCAACAAATCTATGAAGCATGTTTTAAAAAATATTAATTAATAAATTGTAATAGAAAAAACAATTTTTGATATTATCTCCTTTATTAACCGCATAGACAAATGTCTCCAACATGCGCATACCATTTTACCAATACATCCTTAATATTTTGTATTTAAATAAGTTTATTCGATTTCTTTTCCGCAGTGGTCCTTCCATAAAGCTGGTAGTATATAGCTTTAATAAATACGTGACTTATACAGAAATATACCCTTCTCATCAGAGTTCGCTTAAATGATAAATATTATTTATGCATATGTCTCGATGTACGCAATCGTGGAATCAAAATTTGACATGGATAAGTGTTCGAGGAGGTTTAATTTTTGAAAATGTTTGACTTGACTTTTTACACAGCGCATATCGTGATAAAAAAATGAAATCTAAAAACAACGTGACCAAACAGGAAACAGTTCAAACTCCAAGATAATTTTAAATGTACATTTTCAAAACAGAAGTTGAAAACTACTAGTTTAAACTATATGGTTACGGTTGATAACGTAATTAGAGCCTTTTAAATAGGTGCACTAATCCTACTTTAAATGGCTATTGTAGGTATACAATTACACACAGCCGGGAACATCGAAGAGCAAACGTCTTATTTTATGTATTTTTTATGGCATATATACATATTTAGAACCAATTCCTACCAGACAAATAAATATATAAAATAACAAAGTATTAGTAGGCCTTTACTCAGTGGTAGCTTCCCGTTGCTTTTCCTTCGTACTGTATTTTTTTCTTTAACTAAATACGTACGTTAAAGAAAAAAAATACATTACGACTATGTTGTTGGTAACGCCTACAATATATTTGGTTAAAACACTAAATTTAATTACAATAGGTGCACAAGAAGAAAATATTGTGTGCACCAAACAGTTCGTACGTATGTAGTGAGCGCTTAGCAACCAATTTGGTGCAGCTCAAAGGCATGTAATCGTTAGCTGTACGATAATGAGCTCATACAAACTAAACTCATTACCTGGCGATATTAGCCTTAGCGTTCAACTAAGAACGTTTTCATTAGCTAATAATAACATTTGTTTTCGATGTTATTTTAAGTTTGCGTAGACTAACAAATAAAAACACCTACGTAGGGAACAAATGTCTGGCAGTCCTTGCAGAATGGGTGAACTCAAAGATCAACAAAAAGTAAAAAAAAAATACGGGGGATTGGGCATTGATATTATTTTCTATTCAAACCTTTTAAGTTTTTTTTTTTCTGGGTTACACGGCGACAGCGACGGTTGACGGCTACTTATCACTCGCGCGGTCGACTTGATCTAGCCAGGAATCTGAGTCCATGTAGTTTTATTACCCGTGCAAGCTTGATAACGCGTGTGTTTCGCTTTTGTTTTAGCGGAGGGATGGGCAAACTCAATAAAAAATCTTCCTTTTTTATATACTTATTTATTTTGAGAGTGGCTTTAAACTCAGTCTTTTTTTCTGGTATTCTGTCAATGTTATTAATTTAGTTTTTTAATATTAAAGTGTTGCTATTGTCTTGCATATAAATTTCTATAGGTTATACTACATTGATAGCGGACATTTTTCGTTTGTTTTTTTCTGTAGAATATGTAATGACATTACTAATTTGCATACCAAAAACGGTCAAACGTGACTTATTGTACCATCTATTACTAAACTTTTCATTTTAAAAGTGCAGCAAGATTCTACTGGGTTTCGGGGAAGTTGTTTACGAAATAAAAGTGGACTATATGAAAGGCAAATAGCCGGTATATTCGATTGCAATTCCAAAGGAACGCGCCCGTCGCCTCAGAAAGGGTTTGGCCGAGTGCCGCCGCGGCGGCTGCCTGTCGCTAGGTGCTGCAAGCAAATCCTCAAGGAGGATTAATTTTTACGTGCCAATGGCGACGACCGGTGGGCGAAGTGCGGGTTTGCATTTCACTTCCCGCCATCGAATCGATTCGAAGTGAGACGCAGCGAACCAATCACATTGCGCCGCAACAGCGCAGCCATTATGATGCAACGACAACCACACTGCAATGTGATTGGTTCGCTGCGTCTCACTTCGAATCGATTCGATGATGAGAAGTGAAATGCAAACCCATACTAACCCCTCGGGTGAAGTCGAGGAAAAAGTTGAAAAGCGCATGCTAAGCTCCGACGATGTACGGTTGGGGAAGAAACCTGGACAATGTTCAGATGATAGCGATTTTTATTGAGGAGAGAGAAGTGAGTTTGGTACAAATTTATGAAAATTAAGAATGAAAGCAGACGTACTAATTGATAATCTAGAATTCTAGGTAAATGTCAGCTCAGTCTGAGTGACCTGAATCGCGGCGTGAATATTCATGAGGCCGCAATCCTGATGTTTTGTGTCCGTTTCATCCTGGAAGGATTTCTTTAAACTTTAAAATAAATATGAAGTTCCTTATAGAATAATATAAATATAAATAAATATATTAGGACAAAATCACACAGATTGAGCTAGCCCCAAAGTAAGTTCGAGACTTGTGTTATGGGATACTAACTCAACGATACTATATTTTATAACAAATACATATATAGATAAACATCCAAGACCCGGGCAAATCAGAAAAAGATCATTTTCCATCATGACCTGACCGGGACCTGATCGGTTCAGAGGCAAGCACTTTACCGCTGCGCCACCGAGGTAATTTGTTAGCTAAGTAAACAAGGCAGTTTCAGTCAAATCAAATTCTTTTTTTAATGTAAAATACAATCATTGCCATGAAACGTCACTAATGATCATTTTTGTCTAATGTTGATATTTTTTATAATAGGCACACAGCAAGTGCTGATGTGTGTATTTTTTTTATAATAAATAAATGCTGTCACTCCAACAGCGACTAAAATAGTACTCAAAGGATATACATTACATTTTTATCAAATTCTTTTATTTATTATCGAAAATTAAAAAGAAAATACTTATATTGCTTCTTAATATTGTATTTTCTTTGTTTACGTTTCTAATTTATAAACTTTTGGGCTACAACCCAGTTCTGAATTATAATGTTTTGTTTTGTGTAATGTGTTGGCTGTAACCTGTTTTGCACACCTTATGAAATAAATAAATAAATAAATCTCTACAAATTATGCCACACTAGATAAAGGATTTTATTCGAAAGTATTTTAGTCTTCATTACAAAACGTAGTCACGATCGTGTAGTAAAACTACACAACTTTAGGCGTTTAATTTCGCCAAAGTTACCTCTAAAATGACACTGCAAAACAACAAAAATAACTTTTAACGTTAAAACACGTAATACGTTTTCAAAATAGAGATTTTATTCGAATTGCCTAAAAGAAATTAGTCGAACTAACAAATATTCATATTATTTGAAAGCATCTGAATCGGAAAAGTCATGACTTTTGCGACTACCGCCAAATAACGTGCAGGTGTTGTATATTAAAATAACATACAAAGTTAAACCTCAGCAAACTCAGTAAGCACTAATCGCACGTCTAATTTGATTGCGGCTAGACAAGCTCACCGTCACTGTGTAATTGAAATACAATGCTACAACTAACAATTAAATTCACCATCTTAATAAGCTGCGCGATAACTGCCATATTTAATTTTTGAACCGTCGCAAAATTCGACAATTTGGCGAACTTCGATGTCCCATTTGGAATTAATTCCCTTAAAACAGCTATCCCTTGCTCGACGGCAAGTTCCAGCAAGTTCTCGCAAAGGTTAACTACAGTATTAGCATTTATATTAGAAACCACGTCATCAAATGACCTCAGAGAAGTTAAGGGACCAGTGTGTTATAACACTGAGTTAGGAGACTGTATATATTGTATTAATTTGCGCTTGTAATAAGAAAAAGTGCTGGTACACGTCGAAAATGAAAATTCCGTGGCAAATTTATTTTCTTACGAGCTCTTCTGTAAGAATTTCTGGAATTAATTTATATGTTGACTATGTTACTTATGTAGTATCACTTCAAGTGCATCATAGTAATTACACTTCACGAAAACCTTCTTGTTTCATTAAAAAAAACTTACCTTTGTGGTTGAATAAAGAGCCGACCATTTATCAAATGATTGAATGTAAATGCATTGCTGAAATCGAGTAAGTTTAACATAAAAATATTCTATCCAACTAATTCTACTAATATTATAAATTCGAAAGTTTGTAGAGATGTAGGTATATGTGTATGTTTGTTACTCCTTCGCGCAAACGGGATCTACTGGACGGATTGTTATGAAAATTGGCACACAGGTAGAATATAACCTGGAAAAATAAATAGGGTACTTTTTGTCCCGACATTCAGCGCAACTAGTATTAAATATAATGTACCCATTTAAGCGAAAAATCAAAAGGCAACATAATATGGTTTTTGTTGTAAAAATAGATTTCGTAGAAATTAAATATATTTTTTGAGTTATATCGATATAATCTCACTATTTTTATTAGATGTTAGAATATTCAAACAAAATATTCCTACGTATTATACCTACATTGGATTTTATTAGTATACAAACGGCGTAAATAATATTTATTGGAAAAGCGCGTAAACTCCATTCGCCTTAGCGATAAGGAAGCAATCGAACCCATCTCTCAGTGTGGTACAAACTATTAGTTGAAAGTGGTTTCTCCCAATAACAAAAATCCTACTTAAAAATTCCAAATTTAAAAAAGTAATCTATTTGTATAATTTAAAAAAAAATCTGTGAACAAGTTCTAAAGTCAATTTTGAATGTTAAAAATAGACTATCAGGTATTTTATTAGCAACCGATGACACAGGCCCTTACTGTTTATGTGTTAATGTAGTAGTGTATATTATATATATATTTAAAATTGTATCTCACTATTGGGTATAAGCAAGCTCATTAACAGTATCTTCTTCAATTGTCTCACGAAGTTGTAAACGCGTCCCGTCCCGGCTTCGTTCGGGTAAAACCATAATAAAAAGTAGCTACGGTGATAGACGAAACCTTCTGTTACTGCAGAAGGTTTCTGTTACAAATTTCATCAAAATCGTCTCAGTGGTTTTTGAGTTTATTCATTACGAACAAAATAATAAAAATCTTTTCTCTTTATAATATTAGTGTGGACTTGGACCACGCAACAAAAGGGATAAACAAAAGTCCCGATTAGAACGCTTGAGCGGCGCGAGTCTAATTTATAGGAGAAGTTGCAATTGCTTTTTCTGCATTTGAACACAAATACGAGAAATGCGTGAACAGAAGGCTTTATTAAAAAGAAACATTATTAGGTGGAAGAAATTTTTATTTGTTTTTAGCATAATCACAGTTGAACATTATTGTCATTATTGTCGTTTCATGTCAAGCTCTTTGTCAAGGCAATGAGATTGTAGTATACAATCAAGTGTTACAATGAGAATATCTTGAAATTTAAGTGGGTTGCACTAGATAATTATGATGTTAGCTTTAACCTGCGCGTCGCCGTCGTTAAGAGAAATGTGAAAGTTTATTAGGGAACTCTCTTTCATCTGTTTTCCCGATTCTTACTCAGCCCTTGACCATCGGATCAGAGCCCAGCGCCCGCTTTACTACATTTTCGTCTCCACTTCGCACGGTAGTCGGCATCCCTAGTTGTCAAGCCATTGTGAGGTTAATAAGTATGTTATTTATGCTTTTACGCCAAATCTACTGGACGATTGGGAGTTTTATGTTGTAATTTATTTAACACATGTGAGAAATTACCTAGATACAAGTAACATAGGTTCTTTGTCTCAATATTCTGACGGGAGTGAAAGCCTTGGTTTATAGCTGGTACTTTTATATGACAGCCAAATGGTTGGCAATCTTCTGTGACCTTAATATTTTGCAAATTGGGTTCTATTCCCGTGACTTACTTTTCGGGAAGAATTAATTGACCGAAATGTGACCCTGTGTCCCTGAGGACACCCGAGGTGAAGATTTACTTTCACCTTTTTAAGGGACATAGATATGGGACAGTAAGTGAGAGATTGCACTAGGAAGGAACTTATTAATCGCCTTGAAATCTCAGCTTCAATTGAAATATTTGTTTCTGGTTTGTCTGGTTTCTCCTTTAATCAACGTCGCAAAGTTTTCAAATATTAAAAGACTAGATTAGTAGGCACTTATACTATTTTGATATATTATTTCGTCGTTTCTTCCTCAACAGTGTTCGTTCCGAAATGTTAATACAAGTTTTTATACCTATAAATATCAAATAAATATATTTTTAAGACTTCGTTCAATAACGAGTGATGTTTATTGAATCCTTTTGATTTTTATTAAAGTTAGCCACATAATCAGAAATACCTAATCAGATGACAACATCTGCGGCTTACTTCGGGATAAATAAAACGCAAAATGACAGGGCCGGCCGCCGTAATCCCGCGGTCCAACGAAGCGAAAACTTGAGTGAGACGCTGCCTTGTGTATCATGATACATAACTGATTGACCACTTAGTCTTTTAGGCAGGATATCAATTAATTTATGATCATTTCATTCCTAAAGCCATCTGACACGACTTTTACAACTACCTATCGCCATCTAGTGGCAAGTATTCTTATATAAGTGAATTCAACAGTTAACCAGTGTGCAAGTTTCCTCAAGATGTATTCTTTTACCGAAAGGAAGTGGTTGTCAAATAAAAATACTATACAAGTGTCTGTATGTGATTGGAATTTTAGGATTCGAACCACAGGCGTACAGTCTTAACCACTGGACCACCGCATCTACTCGTATCCTTCTTCCTTTTTTTCATTTACGTCTCGTATCCCATCATTTTACCTAGTACACCTGCGCTAGAGAACTCTGCTCCTTGTTGTCATAAGGTTTATATCTCTTTAGCCTCTAGATCTCTTTTTGTATTGGCCTAACAGATTGAGCTAGCCTCAAAGTAAGTTCTAGACTTGTGTTATGGGATGCTAACTCAACGATACTATATTTATATAACATATACATATACTGTATAGATAAACATCCAAGGACCGAGCCAATCAGAAAAAGATAATTTTCCATCATGATCCGACCGGTGATCGAACCCGGGACCTCTCGGTTCAGAGGCAAGCACTTTACCACTGCACCACCGAGGTCATCATGGTTCATATCAGTGACATAGCAGATAAAATCCAGAAGTACCACCTTTACGGCTACGATTGGGAAAAAATATCTGGCTATGACGCTTCCATTTTGAACTGGCGTGTGGTCCCGTCCTAGAATACCACTCCATGTCCCTTGATTGTCGTGCAAAGCGACTAAGGGACAGCAGCCTTGGCAACTGATAAGCAATAGCATTCGCAGGGGGGCGTTTGAGTTGAATCTGTCGCAGATAAGTTATCAGTGATCACATGACACTACTATACGAAGCCGTCAGAATTTGACATATTACTTCCTTCAGCGGTGTCACTTAGCGGAGATGTAGCAGAAAATATTTTTTTCCATTTGCCTAATCCTGTCCAATATGGTGACAGGGCTGTCAATCTATTATAGACAAGCCATGATATAGTAGGAACCAGACAATATACAACAATGAATCATTTACAGATACAGAATTACGTCTTTATTCCTTTCGCGACATTACGATGTCTTTAAGCGAATTAAACAAAACCACCCGCATGACACCACTAATTACACTCGATAAGAAAAAAAGAACGGGCTGGAAAGAGCCAAGAATTGCGCAACTTAAAACTACATCTAGCTTTCGTAGGTAGTGGAATTGAGATAAATAATGACAGGTTGTCATTTTATCGCCCATGAGAATACGAATTTTAGCCTACAGTAATTTTCCTTGATAGAAGATAGAAATTGATGTAATGTAGTCACAAAGTAGGTAATGTATGTAATTACTTACTTTGTGACTATAATGTAGTCAATTCATCAATCAAAAAATCAATTTCTCATTTCATTACTGAATTAGTAAAGTATTCGGAGTTTCAGTACATTGCAAATTTTGGCAAATAACACACTATGTTCTAGTTCAGAATTTATTCTACGTGTGTACCAAATATTGAAAATAATGAGATAAAAAAATTCTGGAATCGAGCGGAAAAAAAGAACGTGTGACGTATATAACAAAACTATTTTAAATACCAAAAATACATTATTATTAGGATAATATTCAAAGTATCTTATCTTTGAGGAAACCATGTTTCTCATCACTTATTAAACACGCAATTTGAAATTCCAATCACCCTTACATAGTAACATATAATGATCATAACACAGTATCACATACATCGTATATTCTATGGTGTTACGATGTTACGGGCCGTAATTATGTACATTTGTAATGAAGATTATTCTGTTTTATATGCTAATGTATAATATATTGGGTATATTTGTTTCCTTGATTTATTGGGCCGTAAATTTGAAGTGAGCTTTAAATAATAACACTTTTTCAAAAAATATATAATAATTATAAAAAGCCCCAAATCGTTTGTCAAAATACTGCATTGATATTAACTAATTTATTGATAAATCATTTAGTGATTATACAACGTAATTTTTTACATAATATAACGACCGTCATTTAAATTTACACCTGTGTGTAAATTTTGTGGAAAACAGGCAACACATAACTAATCATGGATACTACTTATCTATACAATGATATATATTTATGATTGTTATTTAATGTAGATGACGTTTACACAACTTGATAGTAACCGTTTCGTGATAAGTGCTATACTTATACTATTGTATACTAATCAGGAAATTTAAAAAAATATCACTATCACGAATAGGCACCGTCGTCAGCGGCGTTTCAAGATATGAAAGGCAATAAGCATTTGCAGAAAAATATTATTATGTCGGTATTTTCTTTTTAATTTTTTCCTTGTCATCTGTCAGTTACAAATCTAATTTCCACCAATAAGACTGCTATCTAACTAAATGGCTTACTAGTAACGACATTTAACTCTGTGTACCTTGTCATACTGTATCTTACTGAAAGCCATTTCGAGTATGTAGTCAGCAATAAAATTAACATCTATATCGATGATAATAAAGTCGATGGCACATGTCATGTCTCCAAATCATGTATTCCACGTAACGTCGTGTATTTCATATTGATCTGCGAATCAGAGGCACCTCCAATATTCAAATGTGTGTAAATAAAAATAAGACGTAATGCTGCAAAGAAATCTCTCATCGTCTGAGTACTTCCAGTTATGTTTGTGACTTCTCAAAGCTAGCGGTGTGTTATAAAGGTAATTATGAATGAATGAATGACTTTATCGCTTGAAACGTGGTGTAATGGGAAGATTGTATAACATTTAGGTTTCACACAATAGTCATTTCTGACATGCAAGAGACAGTAAAATTTGTCAAATTAATTAAGTACAATGATGTCAAATTAAATTAAATTACGTTTATGTTTTATAGCTATTATGTCAGATTTTATGGTCAACTAATTCTGCACTTATTACATAATTATATAATTCTTTATTATTAAATAATTCTACAATAATATTAATGTCTATTTTCCAGATAATCTCTTACAGTATAAAAACAATGTGTCTTAGTATTACTTAATAAATATTCGGCTGTGGTTTTGTGTCCACCAAAATTTTTCCTTATATCAACCCTATTTGGGTATCTTTATATTTTCTTCGTTATTTAACCACTAGTTAATATCAAATTAAAGCACTTACCTACAGAGAATAGGCCCTAGGACAATATGTCGACGTACACTTACCTACAGATAGTAGGTACGTCGATATAATATTTTATTGTCGTATCCACTTCACCTACAGCAATTTAAATATAAAAGATATCAAAACAATTAATAAAAGTTTAATTATTATAATTATCACATACACGCTTTAAATATAACATGATGTTTCATAATATTATAATCTGATGTTATCAGTTAGCTTAAAATATTTTAATTGTCGACTTTATTGCAAAATAGTTTGCAAGAGATATATTTTTTACCTCTAAGTATTTTAGTTTCAAACATTAATTAATTAATAGCTACATCCCAAGGTGTTACAGTGTGCTACAAGGTGGACAGTAACGCCATCTACTTTATTAAGCGCCATTGACTTACTTTTTGCCTAACTCCTACAGAAATTGCATAAGTAGGTACTTTCGAAATAAAATGTGTTATCCAAGGTACTCGTATCAGCTACTTCAACACCAAATTTTATAAAAATTGGCCCAGCCGATTGAGCGTAAATAAATAACAAACATACTCGCGTCGCGCAGTCTACACTTTTTTAAAAGTCTGAAATATATACGCCACAAAAGAAAGTAGGTAATATTAATGAGATTTTATACGGAACCCATTGACTTTCAAATAAGCTCTTGATATTAAAATTTCTATGGTAATTTTCTTATGATTGATTATAAATCGCTGTAATGAGCATGGAAATCGAATTTCATGGAATTCACCTGTTATTTGTTATTTTTACTGGCGTTATTATTTTATGGATAAAATGAATTCCGAAAAGTGCTTTTTTATTTTTTCTCTTATGATTTGTGTTTAACACAACGAAATTATTATTCAATTAATTTTTGTTGTGAGAGATGTGTCCAAACAAAACACAGCTCAGATTAAGCGTAATGCCAGTTTGTTACGGCAGTTTTGCTAAGTAACTAACTAATTAATTATTAGTTACTTAGTAGAAGTCAACTAAACTATTTCCCGGAACATAAGTTTTGCTTGCCATTACTAATATTAAACGATGTATATTTTATTGGAAGGTATATTGTGTATAAAGCTGTGGAAGCGATAGCTAAAATTCTAATCTTGGAGAAGAAAAAGGTAATTTAATATAATAGTAATAATTTGTATATATATGTAATATGTACAGAAGAAAGAAAAAAATATCAAATTCGGAAGAAAGTACATACAAAGATGCTGTGCAAACAAGATGTATTCCAGCAGATCCTTGAAGATTATGTTTAAAAAATATTTTGTAAACAGTTACCTAATATATTATATTTTTAGCCCAAAAATATATAAAAATCATAACCTATATTTTCTTCTGCGCAACCTTCGTACCAGGAGAATAATAACAGCGAGTAGGTGAATGTACTTAATCCTGTGTCTTATACATAAGTTGAAAGGCACTCGATCGCACTTACCTCGTCGATTTTCGCCTCTTGTTTTAGCGAAATTATAAGGACATTTCCTTACCTTTACTATTCTGGATTTACGAATATTGACATATGACTTTTTATTGTACCGATTTTGTATATTTTTTACATGGTTGGCGTATCAACTCAAAGTATATTATTTTATCTATATAATAACTATATATTGTATAATAACATAATAGTGTTATTGTGTAATAATGATATAAAAAAATTACAAGCAATACATTCTTAAAAATGAAAAGTAACTTTAATTTTTATTTGTTTTTTTTTTTTCTTACTTTTTCCAGCCTATTGTCTTAAACGAGGGCGAATTACCAGAAATTATTTTCGTTCAAACTTGGCAAAAAGTATCTTGTTTTTTCATACAACAAGTTTACCTTGACGACCTCGGTGGCGCAGTGGTAAGGTTCTTGCCACTGAACCGAGAGGTCCCGGGTTCGATCCCCGGTCGGGTCATGATGGAAAATTATCGTTTTCTGATTGGTCCCGGTCTTGGATGTTTATCTATGTATGTATTTGTTATAAAATATAGTATCGTTGAGTTAGTATCCCATAACACAAGTATCGAACTTACTTTGGGGCTAGCTCAATCTGTGTGATTTGTCCTAATATATTTATTTATTTATTATTTATTACCTTAGGCCTTTATATACGAATATTTTATATTCGTTACTAATTTCAGTAAAATCGTTCTAGGTAGTAAAAGCTTATCAAATAATTATACTCTCATACATACTTATATACTAATACATTATCACATCTATTTCTCATGAGGGTAGGCAGAGATTTGTCATGATCGTAGCAAGTGGAAATCCCTACTTCCACTTGCTACGATTCTAAGAAATCTCACTCGTTTCCACTGTACTAATCACTCTCTTCATGCATGCTCTCCGGTTACGGATCTCGATGATATTTGAACACAAACAAATCACACTCACAAAGGAGATTCGCAATAATCTCTCTTAGAAAAATTAATCAAATAGACTTTCAGATGTGTAAAATTCGCACATTCCATTTCCTTCATAACTCCATGTTCCAGAAAAATCGTCGTTTCTCTTATGTAAGTGCTCCCATGATTCTGAGGAAATCGATGGCACACATTAAGGTGCTTTGTCACCGAACATTGCTATCGACGATTGCTCGCGCTATTACTTGCTTACCTTTTACAGATTGCAGGTTTGAATACACCTTTAGGTACATATAATGCTCGTGCGTGATTTGTGTTTTTTTATATGAAAAACATTTATTTCATATATCACTTTTCATGGAAACATCATAATATAAAAACTATATTGTTCCAAGTTCAATCAAGCGAAAGTGTTTGAATTTAGAACAATTTTTCTTTTCGCGTATGAAAACCTATTTTATTTTTAATTAATTAATTCACTCTATACTCACTCATTCTAACGTATCAAATATCATTTCAATATATTCTATGTATGTATGTTCTTTTTAATTATCTTTCCTATCTTTATTTTTAGAGTGGATAATCTCAGAGAAACAGGAACCCTTTTAAGATAATTTCTTTGTCGACTATCCGTTTGTCTGTCTTGTGCAATCGTAGAGGTATCAAATTGAAAATATCAACGTAAAATTTTTATATCAAGTATCGTCTACGTTTCTGATTTAGTGGTAATCCTGCACGTATCTTTCTATTTTGTTATATTTCTATCAGTGTTGCATACAATTTCTTAAATTACAGATTTTTTGTTTAAAATATATATTTAGGTTGAAAAAAAAAAACTAAATTTTCTTACATTAGTTGAAAAAAAGAAACGTATGAACATTAACATCGCTTTATTTCAATAAGAATTATAATCCGCCGAAAAGCAATTTCTAATTCCAATCCATAAATAAAATGATAAGGAAAAATTATCCTTTGCTGTATTTCCTTCTATCTCATATTATTATGAGTTAATCCTATTAGAATTGCATTTTCAAATACTGGAAAATAAAATCAGTGATCTGAATGCGTTATTTTTGTGGCTGTCTAGACTCGGCCATATTTTATTCATGCATTAAGCGATCAGGTACTTTAGACGAAGTGGTTTATTGTCAAGAGTTTTTGCTATGGTTTTTGGTACTTTATATCCCAAAATTTCTACGGGAGTAAATCCTCGGGCTGAAGCTAGTCATTTATATTTTTAATCAGAACCATAAACAAGGATCAAAATGTGTACCGAATCATTGGTACTTACATTAATTTTATTTTATTCTTTCTTAAGTCAGTTTTGGTGTTGTTTATTAACATTGTTTCATATCAACATTTTACAATTTAATGAAATTCGACACAAAACAATCCAGCTAAGTAAAATATCAGAATATTCATAAGTTTAAAACTTTATTGAATACATTAAAAAAGATTGCAAACAAAATGTGGCGGACTTAATGCCATATGGCATTCTCTAACAGTCAAGCATACGACCAAACAGATATATCGCATTATGATGCGATTAAGTGCAACTAACAAATAGAAAACTCACCGTATCAATTATTATGTACCCAACGTTTATAGGAGTATCATTTTTTGTATAAAAATATTAGAGTTTCATGAAAAGTGACTATACCAAAAAGTAACACAATTTGCTTTCCAAGTCAAATATGTTCCCACTCACCTTTTTATAAGTAGAACCGTTTACAATGTTACACAGAAGTCAAGACAGCTAAGGGGAGGAAAGAATTCCGTGTCAATATTTGATAAGACCGCTCTTTGCGTATCCCAAAGAGTTCGTACACATTAAAATTGTACCGGGATTCCTTTTTTTGACTTGGCAAGTATTTGCCTGCGCGTGTACGCGGCGAAAGAATGAATGACATCTTCCATTTATGAAATGAAAGATGATTTATTGAATGTTATGTACTGGCCGCTATTATTGCGAAAGATTTTGATTAAGAAGAAACAATATTAGGCTGCAGTTCCAGCCAGCAATTTTATTTCGGTTAATTTATCAATTCAGTGAAGTAGGTACATACATATGTCTTCTTCTATTTACATGTCTCTCTCTCTCTCGTCTGGGAAAATACTTGATAAGTATTTTCCCTGGTTTCCAGCTACAAAGTGTTGGAGCATAGGTTCCGCACCGCATGCACTATACTAGCAACTTGATATGCTATAAAATAAAACAATATTTAAAATTCGAAAACAGAACAGGATACATACTAAAACAAATAGGTATTAAATTAACGGATTTTTTCTTGTAGCATATTGTTTATAGTTTTCTATATAAAGTAAAATAGGCTAGTTGTAATTTTTTTGTTATAATGACTATTCGAAGGCCCATATATTAATAGAAACACCAGTAAAAGAATTACTGTGATAATGATAATGCTTTCAAAGATATGACAAAAATAAAATGGAATCGTCCAAACGCTCTATGACGCACAAGTGACGTCATAACTTACTAAATGTTCACAAAGAGAGATTATTTGTTCGATAGCTAGCTACATTAAATATTACGTTTATGGTGATGAGTTCATAAAGTTGTTACACAATTTTACTTTTTACTGAAGGTTAAGTTTGTTTTTATGATTTCACACTTTGAAAATTTACTTCAACTTTAAATCCACGAATAATGCATTCAGCTGCATTGTTATACCATTATGCCTATCATCATCATCATCATCAGCCTATAGCAGTCCACTGCTGGACATAGGTCTCTCCCAAGGTGCGCCACTAATGTCGATTTGTGGCTTTTCATTATGCCTGCCTGACACCAACTCTCTCTGGGTATGCGCTGGATGTTATTGTAGTATGCGCTGTTAAGACTATGTGTCACTTAGTCGGCTCGTACAACATGCACGGGATTATATGGAGTGGTCCTGTAGTAGGGAACACACGCCACAAATACTTGGATGTACTTATGCCAGCATAAGTGTTACTCAGATAGTGGACGTTTCATTAATAGGATTATTCGAAGTAGCAGTCCGCACTGAATGCAATCCTCTGAGTGTACTGCAGGCATTGCGTTTCGAATCATGTTTATTTAACGTTTAACGTGATTTAAACCAAGGCTTGCTTGGTGACCAAGCCAACAGAAGATCATTTTGTCGATTTGCGGGTAGTGAGACAAAATTTAACTGAAATATAAACCCATCGTTCTGCCTTGCATTTGTAGTTGCAGACTTATAAAAATATACACTCAAGGAAGTGTAATATTTAAGGAAATATTGAAGAAAAAAAACGATACAAATTTTAATATATCGAAAAATATTAACTTTATTGTAGCTTTGAAAGGGTAGGCAAATTAAGCCATTTTTTGAGTCGCAGATGTCCGTCCTGAGCAGTGGTCCAACTGCGTCGTCCAACTAGTTGGACCACGGGTCTTTTTTAGGGATGGTTGTCCAACTTTGCAGAGGCAGACAAAATTGCCTTGGACCGATACCTTTGAACAGCCATGGGATATGTAATCTGAAGGTTTAAAAACATCGTTGTTGACCGCGGCTTTGCTTGAGGTGAAAATTACCCAACAGGCTCTCTTCCCACTGTCTCCACCAAAAAATGCATCAATTAATTATTTAGTTTTAACGTAAAAGTCAAATAAACTAACACATTTTCACATTTATAATAATAGTATGTATAATAAGGATTTATTTAAATTATTGAAATTTAACTTAATCTTCTATAAATTTACTTATAAGACTAGCTATCTAAGTCTGAATGTCTATGTAAGTATAATCAAAACTTTTGTATGGATACGGAACTTTTGAAGAAAATGATTTAGTAAATTTCATCCAGGTCTATTCCAGGTAAAAATCTACATTTACTCGGAAAACATTCAAAAAAAAAATTTTATTTATTACTTATTTGGATCATACAAATCCAAAAATTGGGCTTTCTTTATGGTTAGTTTAGAGCCAATATAAAAAAATCATTTCTTATTAACAAACGATAAAGTATCGTGTTGAAGTTTCTAGGAAACTATTTTTTTATGAAAGCATTTGTATATTTTTCGATAAAATGCTTGCGGCAAAATCGGATCCATCCAACCCACGGAGATCGAAACAATAAGCCAATGAGAATTGGTGAAATGTCAAAATTCTTTATTCAATTTAGTATGATATATCTACATTCAATTATTACTATTACAATTACTACGCTGGGTCAGTGACCCCAAATGGATCTTGGCCTCCGAAACGAGAGTACGCCATAATCTTCTGTTCTGCACGGAGGTCTGCCAATGACCGCTCCCACCTCGTGCAGATCAGCCTTCACAGCGTCGCTCCAGCGATACCTGGGACGTCCGACTGGGCGGCGCCTCCCCGACACTTTTCCCAGATAAGCTGATTAAACGCCACGATCCTCCCTCATTCTCTTTAGATGACCAAGCCAGCGTAGTCGCTGTGACTTTATAAATGCCTTTATCACATTCAATTATTGCTATCTAAAATTATGCAACCCTTCGAGTAAGAGATAATGAAGACAATTGGGCCTTGCGTGAACTGAGTAGTTCATCCGAAAGAACAGCCGAATAATCAATATATTGTCAGTATTTTTTACTCTACTGTCCTAAATGTAACCGGGAGCGAGGTTTAGACCTAAGTCACTTCTGTTCGTTTTACACAGTTTTGATTTCTGTGTATCTGACCAGAATTTTATCAACATAAAATAATATTTTGAGAAATCCTAAACAGATGACGGTGAAACAGTAGCTCCTTTGTCAGTGTCATAACGCACCTGTAGTCGTCGTTAGGAGATTTATACAGCCAGAAGCGATGTTAATCTGTCTCCTTCTAATGTTATGACGTTGACAGAGATAGATTTAGGGTATTATTCTGCGAAGTTTCGACTGTATTTAAGTGTGATTAGATTAATTTTAGAGTATAAATTTAATGTTTATAAATCTAAACAAATCTTTGATAATTACAATGAAAATTAAAGAAAAAGTGGACTTGATATACACAGGTAATTAAATACAAATAACAGTTAAATGTGGATCCACCCTAGAATAATACCATATATTTCCGTGGATGTCATCATGCCGTGGCAGCTCATAGGCAACAATAGTGTTCCCAAGTAGGGTTGTCGTCAGACAGGCGGCCGGTTGTGAAATAAAAAAATCAAAATAAAAATCGCGAATTTATATGAGTATCATAAAAAATTACTCGTTCGGTTATTATATTTATTGATGCTGTATGTAATCGAAACACAGGCCACATAATGCGAAAGAACAAATATGAGTTCCTTCATTACCATATAAGGCAAGTTCCAAGGCCTGGACGAAGAAGAATTTCGTTGCTGATAAACCTACGCCAATGGTACAACAAAAGTACGCGATCTATGTTCCGAGCAGCCGTTTCAAAGATACAAATCGCATTGATGATTACCGACCTTCAATGATGATAAGAAAAAATAATAATATAACAAGCTTATTTGTTAGACAAATTAAAAAACCCCCGACTTTCAATATTCATTTCCCTACAACTTTTGAACGGTTGAAACGATTTTCAAGAAACATGGCTTGATCACTCGGGATAGATAATTTATCTATGACACAAAAAAAAAACTAAACGAAAATCAGTGTATCCATTTGGGAGCTACAATGACACAGACAGATACACACATACACAGACACGTTAAACTTATAACACCCCTGTTTTTGCTTCGGGGGTCAAAAAGAAGTATTTGCAGACGAAAATGAAATTGAGGACGGTAGAGCTTGCCAGTTTGCAACTGTACTTGTCTTCGTTGCAAAGTTTGCAAGGAACAAGGTTCGTACAAGTAAAACAAAGGGTAACAGCATAAATTTCGTATTATGTTCCCCATTTTCCTCAAGGACCCCTGAAAATCTCGACCAAGTACACATACATTGTACCCAGAAATTACATATATGAGCGTGGAAGTTGTACATTTTTCACAAAGTACAAGCGTAAATTGAAGATTCAGTAGATGAGCGACAATTTAAACGACAATTAATTATTTAATTTGTATAATTTAAGACAATTTTTTCTACTTTTTAACATATTAATCGTAAATAATGTGTCAGTTGCATTTTGGTTTTCGTGCAGTAGGTACAGTTGCATTGCAGTTGTGTTTGGCAGTTTGACGACTTGGACCGCAATGCAATCTGTGGTCCCAGTAACTCAAGCACTTATGTCAACCAATATTTTGTTTGAAAATAGTCGGACCGTATTTTCTATAATCCCAGTTTCAGTGATCCGAACTGCGGTCAAAGTTTTTTGTGGTCCCAGTCGCATACAGACCTTATGCGTTGATATTGTATTTGCAAGGTGATGGGGCAATTGTTCACGTTGAAAAGTTGTGAAGATGAATTTTCTGTACGCTATATATTCTGTGTCAAAGTGCTATATTACCTACGCTTCAGGAAAGTATAATTTTTCTTTTTCAGTGTACACTAGCGGAATATATCTCGTACACTTGGTAGTTCATAGCAAATATATTGCGTGTTTTATTTGTTTTTAAATGTTGTGTAAAGACGGCGTGAAAGCAGAGAGAAAAGGGCTTTTTATTGTACATTTTTATGCTGTTTAGAATACCGTAATCAGATATTATGCGAAGAACTTTTGGCTGTATTAAATATGTGCTACCAATTTGTAATGAAATATGTACTTTGAAAATTTTGACATGGCAATACCAAAATCTAATGCATGGTCAGGATTGGTTGATAAATGCTAGTGTTGCCAGCCAAAAAGACACAACTCTCTCAATTATTTTCTACTCTAAAGAGCAGTAGTAAACAAACTGTAATTTTAAACGCGTAGTTTTCTGTTAAATCATCCGTAACAATGTCACAGTCAATTGCTTCGTTGAAAAATTGGTTCGATTTTGTTGGAACAACCGAAATATAGGGACAGGTGTATACAATTTATGATTATGATGTGTACTGCTTCTCTCTCATATTGTTTCTATTCGGTTGCAATATCGGCTGTGACGTCCAAAGCCCGGGCATAATTGATGAGGTTGACTGTACTTTATGGTGTGTTAAATTTGAGCGGACTAGGGTGTCTAAAAACAGATGAGCTTGCCCACGTATAGTAAAGTTGGTTTCATTTGTAAATATTATGTACGTACCATAATTGTACATAATATTTACAAATGAGACATTCACTTGTGTAATATTGTAACCATTAGTTCTCGGTGGGCAGTCGTAAAAGTCATGTCAGATGCCTTTAGGCGGCACCAGTATTAGTAATAATACAAACGATAAGAAATAATTGTTATAAAGAAGTAGAAAAATATTAGATTTATTGTTAAACAAATTTTCCTAAACAAAGGCAAATGTTGTGTAAAATTTATTTTCTCGTTTACGATTTCAATTTTTCACAATTGTTGCAACACAAAATAATTTCAGCGTAAAATTCATAACTGTATTCAATTGATACAAACTGGCGAAAATACTGAATATTTCACGGTAAAAGATTAAAATCGACACTGGTGTGTTATCTATATGAATGCTTTCAGCTAGATTGTGTTGCTCGCACAATCGTTTTTGCAAAACAAATAACGTCGATGTGCCTATCTATACATTTCTATTTCTATGGTACGCTGTAATTGAAATGAAGTGATGGAACTTGGTGTTGGAACTATTGAAATATTTATTATACAATAATATATAATAAACATTTTGCTAACAGTTTTTTTTGGTGATTTTCCATGGTGCCTACAGAGGTCGGTAGCCATGGTCATCACGTCGGACTGCTATCATGGAGGTCCCGGATTCGATCCCCGGTAAGATTAAGATGGTAAATGATATTTTGGGCCCCAAAAAGTAACCGAACATGACTAACAATACCGTCTACGGTATCATTTTCGATTGACCTTTCAAATGCCGGCTCCACTCTGTCGTCGAACAGTTTGCCAAAATTTGGCGGATTTGGTATGCATTGCTGGTGTTTCATTGCGGTAAATAAAGGCACTCATACTAACTACGCGATGTTCACGTCGGCATGTGGCCGAATTCGGCGACAGTGTGGAGCTGGCAGAAAAGTCCGGATTGGTTACAAACTGTTTTCAACCTCTAGTGCTGGATTAACATTCCGGTCGGTTCCGGGAGATGTGTCCTATCCATGATCCCTAATACACGGAATTTGGGCTTAAGGAAAACTCACGAGATAATTAACCTGTAGCTTCATTATGGAGAAGTTTATCTACATTTCCAATTAATGTTCGTTGAAGGTTAACGAAGATATCTGCAAAACTTTTCTATAAAAAGTACATAGGTATAAATCGTTTTACGTTTACAGTCATTCTTGAAGCCTTAATAATGTGTCCAATTACTACCGTGTCGCAGTATGTTTTCAGCCAATAAACGTATCAATTCGTCTACATATTTAACGTTTAAAAAATCAAAATACAACTTGCAGTAAAAACTGAATTAAAAATTTATTAAAACCCCGACTCTGAAGTTGCTTGCATCATCTCATCCGCTAGAAAAGGTTTCCATACGGCTAAACACACATTTTGCAAACATAACTAAGAACACTCTCAATTAAATAATTTAATCTTTCAAATAAATAAAACTAGATGAAAGTCGACTCACCCGTTTAGCTGCTACGATGCTACCTTAAACCTTACGGGGCTCTAAGTATAATACAGAAAATGGCATGGGACGGTGAAATACCGACGACCTCGGTGGCGCAGTGGTGAAGTTCTTGCCTCTGAACTGAGAGGTCCTGAGTTCGATCCCCGGTCGGGCCATGATGGAAAATGATCTTTTTGTGATTGGCCCGGGTCTTGGATGTTAATCTATATAAGTATATATTATAAAATATAGTATCGTTGAGTTAGTATCCCATGACACAAGTCTAGAACTTTGGGGCTAGCTCAATCTGTGTAATTTGTCCTAATTTATTTATTTATTTAATAAAAGTAGAAGAAATAAAGAGACTGAAATTTAGTATAATTTTATACAAAATTTCAACCTTTTCTATATTGCGGAGAACCGAGACACAATGGATATATGATTGTTATCTGATATAATTTTTTAGTGTAGTTTTTGTTTGAGTTTATTTTTAAGATGGCCCAGTGGTAAAGAATGTCCGCCTGTGACCGAATACCATACGGACAACTTATATCTCTATCAATATATCATCATATAGTTAATAAGTTTCCTCACGACATTACCTATGTACGTACCATGTTTAAATAGCATAGTTAAAAAAATTGTATCTATAAAACTGTTCCTCCGACATAAACGTTTTGACCATTTGAGGCTAAACGTCGCAACCATTTCTCAAAAGAAAGAAAAAGAAAATTCCCAGCTTGTAGGTCAAAACACTTTGAGGTTACACCCTGTTTGATGTCTGTCGTAAAAATAAAACAGACAAATTCTTGGTAAGGTCGCTTTGGAAATGTAAAAAATGAGTGGGAAAATGCCTATCATTAGCACTTCTAAAACTTTTACAGATATCACGTCTTTATAGTAATAATACATTTATTTCGGGCAACAAATAAAAGTTTAGACAGAAAATTATAAAACTTAAATTTTATTACAGGCTAAACTAAGTCAAAAGGTTTACATAATAAGGACTGTAGTCGCTAGTCCATGGATCTAAAGCTAGGCGTCGCGAAATCTATAATAATTATAACGAAGATTACGGACTTGAAAAGGTAACATATATAAAGATAAGATGTACATATTGAAGACCTCGGTGGCGCAGTGGTAAAGTGCTTGCCTCTGAACCGAGACCGAGAGGTCCCGGGTTCGATACCCGGTCGGGTCATGATGAAAAATGATCTTTTTCTAATTGGCCCGGGCCTTGGATGTTTATCTATATATGGATTTGTTATAAAATATAGTATCCTTGAGTTAGTATCCCATAACACAAGTCTCGAGCTTACTTTGGGGCTAGCTCAATCTGTGTTATATATTTATTATTATTTATTTTATTATATAAGATTTTTTGATGCGGATATATTTCAAAGATATGTGTTTCAAGATAAATATTTAAATGTATAATTTAGGTTTTACCCGAGCGAAGCTGGGAAGGGCCAGTAGCAAACTATATACCTACTATCAGTCATATAATGATACAAATTAATAACCCATTTTTTTAAAATCTTATAGCTATTAACATAAGACAACATAACAAAACCACAATGTTCAATTGTAATAAACAGATGTGCTTAAAGCATTGTCTGAGTGATTGATTGATTGATGTATTGCGTTTGACCGCCTTTGTGATGTTCACTTGACCACATTGGTCAGGGACTGTCGAGGGTACTACTAATTATGGTCCAAGTTATGAAAGGTGGGAAAGTCTAACAAACAATATATTAACGCGTTGAGTGCTAAGATGGCCAGTCCAATACCGAAGCACTGGCATAACATGAATTCATCTTGGCAAATTTCAAATTATCACGTAGATGTAAGTACAAGCTTAAAGTCACCTACTAACATGGTATGGACTTTTCCGAAATAAAGATTTGTTATTATTATTATTATTAAAAAAACATGGCCTTTTAAACACCAGACAAATTTACAGAAGTTTAGATGACGATAAAAAGCTATTCATATATATATCTATATCAAACTATTCCAATTCTAAATTCCACCAATATGATTGGAATACAACTAAACGTGGCATTTTAGGAAAATGGACCTTGGGCTCCGACGCTCAACGGCTGAGGTAGGAACAACACACGCCTGGCCAAATAAATGATTCTTTTGAAATAGCAATTCCGAAGTCTCTTGTATTCTTAAGCCATGCACCAAATCTTCAAACCAGCCTGACGTTCTATCGTTTAACCTAATTGAGGGAGTTTGAGTACAAGCAAACATGATCAAACTCGACACTACACGATATAAAGACAAAACGATTTTTATATAAAGGTATTTAGTTTCACATGTCCCAAGGCTTGTCTGTAATCAAATTTTACAAGTTAAATTTCACTTATCCTACAGAGTTGAAATTATCCACGCCACGTCAGATTCCAAAACAATATTATGATACGATAAGCGTGACCTAATGGTGCGCCCAGGATCGGTACTTACGAGGGAACTCCTCAACGGTTTGCTGCACGGACATGATTTATTTTTACGTGCGTTGAATACAATAAGATCTCTCTGGCGACATTAAAATATTGTGACAAAAATGAAGAAACTTGTTTAAGGATTACGGCGGCAAACGAACAGCAAGTCATCTGATGGTAAGTGCTCATCGCTACTCAGAAAATAACTGTAATACTAGTAGTTGATAGGAATAATAGTCTCAAAAAGAGGTGACGTTAGGCAGGTGGCCGGTCGGTAAATCACAGATTCTTTAACATTTTGAGGTTTACACTTTACGCTTTGCCCGTTGTAACGCCCTTACCTCGCACTTAGTAACAAAAATTAAAAAAAAAAACGTATCACTACGCAGTATAAAACAAAGTCGCTTTCCCGCTGTCTATCAATTCGTTGTATGTCTATTTCTATTGTATGCTTAGGGTGGGTTGCACCGTTAAATTTGACGTGGACACAAAAACGCAAATTTAATTAACTTTAAACCGTTTAAAATCAACGTCAATTTTGTCAGTGCAGTCACCCTTAGATCATTAAAACTACGCAACGGATTTTGACGCGGTCTTTTAAAATAAATAGAGTGATTCAAAAAGGTTTAGGTGTATAATGAACTGTGATTTTAATAGAGGGAAGCTGGGATAGGATGCTAGAATATTACATATCTACAAATTATCACAATTTCATTCAGATCTATAACGTAATCGGTAAATTAAATGGATGTTACATTTTTCCTAATAGAATAACCTTTCAATACGACAAAGTGTAAAAGTTTATTTGAATCTATAAAATGCAAACTGCGCAGTGACATAAAGGTAATACTTATTTGAGGCCCTGTCGATGTCGATAACCATTGCGGAAATCGCTCGTTACAAATGTACCGACAGCAAAAAAAAGTTTAGATATTTTTTTAAAACGAGTGCAGCCGTAGTATTATTTCCGTCTAAGCGTATTCGCTTACATTACACTGTAACGAGCTGAGTAACTCAGCTTCATGTCATCGGACATTATTTTATGTCTGTCTGAAAATCAGTGTTGGACTTTCACATCAAGCATATTTATTTATTTACCAATTTATGTACACGAACAGTTTATATAAGAAAAGTAAAAAGTGAAATAATAGTACTTATTTCTAAAGAAATCTCTTCCTGCAGACCCGAGAGAAGAAAGCGTAAAGTGCGTGTGTACTAAACAAAACAAAATAAACCTACTTAAATTTACATACATATATACTTAAATATATACATACCAATCTATATAAATTACATATACATATATAAATCTACAATTCATCATGACAGAGAGAGGTTAATACTCTTTAATCCTTTTCTTAAAAACTGATATAGAATCACAGTCACGTATATCAGATGGCAGCGAATTCCACAACCTAACAGCTTCAACAGAAAAAGAGTGGGAATATGCAATAGATTCATGAGAAGGAAATTTAAGAAGGGATCTTAGATGGGAACGGCAAGGAGCATCAGCAGGGCGCAGAAAGGAAAACCGTTCTCGAATATATGAAGGAAGTGGGATTAAACAAGATATTTGAAAGGAGACAAAGGATTTTTGAATTTCTGCGTAGTCTGATGGGAAGCCAATAAAGCATAATACTGAAACGTCCTATTTGTGACACGAATACACATTGTTTATATCATTTTTTTATATAGTTATTATTCTTATATCTGTATGTGTGTCTATCTTTGCGAATAAACTATATACCCATTCTATACTACTTTCCTATTTTCTCATCTACTTTGTATGGTCTTTGGCTACCTTTGATTATTAGTGAGATTATGCATGAAACAGTTTGTCATTTTTTTTCTGTCTGTACTTCACGATATTCTTTTTTATTATTTTCATAAAGTGGCGTCTACTAAGTACTCGCTGATTTAGTTTACACCCCGACCTGAAAATTATTATTACTTTAACTTTTAAAACGAAGTTAAGCAGTTCTTACCCTAAGTTTAACATGGCTGAGTAAAAACAGAGCGTTATTTATTACAGTTTTTGTTAAACAATTTGTGAAGCAATTAAGGGGAAGTAAGCAGCTATATACCGGCTCCGAGCAAGCTGCATTGTTATTCTTGACTGTGATGCCCATAAGCCCAGGATCACTTATATTTATCAAGGTTCCTAATCCTCAAATGGTCCTACTCTAGATCAGGAACAAAAGCCAACGTAAGACGTCAGCCAAGTCGATAATAATTTAAAATTCAATAAAAAATAGTAATGGGGATTTTTATGGGCCTTATTAGAAACTAAAACCTTTTTTCTGTCTTTCTGTCTGTATGTTTGTTCGCACATCACGCAGAAAATACTGGATAGAATTTGATGCGGTATATAGCTGCATAGAGTCTCACTTTAAATCTGGTATAGGTTTCATCGCGATACATTACTTAATTATCTGGAGACATCAATAATAATAAGTCACGAGTGGATGTACGAAATAAACGCGACTGAAGCTACGGGCAAAAGCTAGTATGTAAGATGTATTATTTAAGCTTCACTATCGCTATTACTGTATATAGTTTCTTACTGTAATGGTAGTTGTAAGATGACAAATTCAACGTTCAACGTAGAATTTCGATATTGGTTCTCGACACATTCACAATTTATCGAACTCGGACACAGAACCTATATGAAATATCAATCAAATTTTAACAATCCAAACAACAATATTACACGCATCAATTCCAGACCGTGTATTCGTTTGAGGTAAACAAAACTCTAATCCCAGAGGAAATAAGGGATTTGATATACAGGCAAGGAGGACAGGTGATTTGTTCCCGAAATTGGAAACAGGAATCTGAATAATATACTGGAAGCATTAGCGGTCAGAGTTCGGGATTATTTACTTTTGAATAAGAATGGTCTTGTTTTACCATTTATTCATACTATGTTCCATGTTAGCATAATAACATGTGGCCGTCCAAATCAAAAGAGACCTTGGATATGGAGTTGTCCTATCCTAGGGCGGAACCACACGTCACAGGCGGTTATTACCTATCAGCTCATAAAGCTTTGGCAGCTCATAGGTAATAAAATCATACCTAAATAGGGATCAATCCAATAGACAAATCTTTAAAATTTTTTGGTTACTCTATTTTACCCGCTTAGAATTGTAATCGGAAGAACTCAATAAAGAGAGATTACTTTTTAAATGATTTGATGGAGTAAGAGTAGAGGTTATGTACTGTAAGTCAATTCCCGCTCGATTCCAGAATTTTTTCACCTCATTATTATTTTAATATAATATATAATATTATATTTGATATATAATATTAAGTTAAAAAACATGTGTGATACGTCTAACAAATCCATTTAAATAGATGCTTGAGTATTTTCAAAAAACATAATTTCTTGCTTGTAACAGCGGGGTTTATTGTTTAGTTAAGATTACTATTCTCGAAAACACTGTCCGTTGGCGTAAGACGAAAGAGATGAATTAATTCAGGCGAATCGTCATGATCTAGATAGCTCAGTGGTCTAGAGCACTGTCCCGGATAGACAGAGGCGCGGGTTCAATTCCCGCTCGACACCAAAATTTTTTCATCTCATTATTATTTTAAAAAATAATTTAAAAAGCATAAGTGACATGTATAACAAATCCATTTAAAGAGTAGAAGTTGTCAAGAAGGACATGCGTGCCAATATGCTCTGACCACTAAGGAAGATTTAGATCGTGTGAAGTGGAGAAAGAAGAAAAAGACGCTTAACGCCTTAGAAAGACATCGGAAAAACTTTCAAATGAGTCAGACATAATAAATATATGGATTGGAATGACTCGCACTTTCTAGTTTCATGTTATTAAACAACGCCATTTAAAGTCATGTATGTAACTATTAAATTAAAATACACTCAATTAGTTAATGGGGTTTACAGTAAGCGTTTTATTAGAAATAGCTTCAACACGTTTAAAATGCTATTTTTAATTTTGACAAAGTCATTGTGGGAATAGCCTATATTTTGTGCATAATAAACAACATCAAAACTCTCCAAAGGGCCTATACGTGTTGGATCCATATCCCCACGCAAGCCTCTCAAAGGACCGGACTCAGTGCCGTGAATTTATAAAAGGAGATACATAATAATAATAAACGTTTATTTCAGACCACAGATCCAAATAACAATATAAACAAAAATATCCTTATATACTAGTGTTAGTAAAATACATAATAAAATAAGAATTAAATTAAATGCCAGCCAGCTGGAGTAGCTGCAAACAGTTTTACGAAATAACTGCATGCAGCCTTATCCAGCGAGCTAGCATCCGCGAGTCCCAGCGATCTGCCAACGCGCACAGTATACTGTTGGGACTGTCACGCATGCGCCTGAGGTGAGAGGCGCATCGCTTCCTCATGATGGCTGCGAATTCATCAACAGGCAATAGTGACAATTAGGGATGCCGACGACCCTGCGAAGTGGAGACGAAAAAGTAGGAAAGCGGAGCACAGGTTCCAACGCTCAATATCTAAAACTGTAACTGGGTAAACGCTCTGAAAACCGAGTCTGTCAATTAATGAGAATAATATTTATTATTGGACTAATAGAAGAAACAAAACAATGTATTTTAGAATTTTTGTTTGTCTATCTGTATTTTCGTTCGCACATCACGCAAAAACTACTGCATGGAATTTGATGCGGTTTTCGCAGTTATATAGAATATGGTCTAACTTAAAATCTGGTATAGACATCATATAGACATCGTGACACATCGCGACACGATGATTAGAACCTCGAGATATTGATAAAAATAAGTTACGAGCGGCAGTTAATAAACGCGGACGAAGCCGCGGGCGAAAATCTAGTTAGAAAATAAAAAGAACTCACACATTAAACGTTTCGAACAAATTTTTGTAATAAGAATGTTGAAAGAAGAAACATTGAAGTGTGAAACTGGATTGAAGTGATACTTCAACGAAAAAGCACTATAAAAGTTAAACGCACTTAATTAAAGAACACAGGAAGTAATACCGACTTAGTAGGGTGGTGTTGTGTTTTTCGCGATGGGGCCGCAAATACCATACTGAGAATCTTCGAAGCAAACGGGTTGAACATCTGTGCCCATTAATATCGGGCGCGGGCTAAAAATGATGTGGAGATGTGTTTGACAATTTTTTTTTTACTTTACACACTTCACCCGAGTTAGTGTTTATACGTGTATAACTCAAATAAAATTACAATAAACTCCCGAACGATTTTTTATTTTTCTTTTCATTTGAACAAGATATGAAAATTATGCACATAGTATATTGATATGAAAAAAATGAAATTGAATTAATCTGTGAGCTAAAATCTTGATGCTTATAAAAATTTACAACTACTGTTTTACTTTGTTTAGTTGATGAAATAATAAGGAAAATTTAAACGTCTGATAGCATAAATTTACTTGATTTAGGCCGTTTCACGATCAAATTTAATGTATTCAAATTTTTAATTACAGCTCGTGGAAATATATAAAACAAATGAAAATTTATTATAGCACCAAAAAAAATTGGTTGTTTGTTATCGAATCCATTTAGAAGGCACCTAATATTTCGTATCAGAGTTATGACCTCTTAAACAAAATGAATTGTTTTAATTTGCATAACGACTCAATGGATTTTTAGGCTTTAAATTGACATGGGAAATTAATATCTCTTGCTTGTTATTAGAATATGTTTTTGTTTGACGCTGTATTCTTTTGATGTATAAGAATCAGTGGTGAGGAAAACTCGACAGCTGTTAACATTACTCAGATTTGTATAGACGATTGGTTTGTCTGTGTTGCCATTTATTTATACTAGTTGACTTCATGTATTAAAATACTTTACACTTTGAATGCGTACGTACGTACGTATGATTCGTACGTATTGATTTCGGTTGTATTACGGTTAAATTATCGAGTTAAATCTGTTTGGGATCAGTAGAAAATATTATATTGCTTGGTCTTATGTTTCTCTCTGTCATCGTTACATTTGGAGCTGTGACGTCTCAAAGCCCAGGCGTAAAAAAAAATTGCTATTAAATTTGTATTGATTTGGTCATTTGGTCATGATTTTACAACCTGCCGCTCGTCTGACGTCAACCCTTTTTGGGAATGCTATTTTTGCTTATCAGCTGTCAAAGCTTTGTGACCCTTAGTTCTTTCGATGAGAGCCGATCCTGACGTCATCATTAAATCAAGTTTATAATTAAATTGCATGGAAACTGAAACGAAGTGGACAATTTCAACGTTGCACAAGCTGAAGAAGGCGAAACACCGGAACAGATGAATCTAAATAAATGCATTTAAAAATTAAGCTTAAGTCGTAATTTTAAATCACGCTTTAAGCTTTATCTTTAGCTGTCATTCGCTTTACCTCAAAGTTGTAATAAAAAGCAAAAAGTCAGTTATTTAAAGGTTAGTATACTTCTCCTAACGACGTAAAAACGAACAGTTTAAAACATAAAGACTTGAAATTAACTATAAAATTTCTAACACATGTTCATTATATCTTTTATTTAATATTCAACTTTGTGTCAATATAAATACTGTTGCTTCTTCAATGCCAGCAGTAGTAAAAAAATATAGAGGGGGACTATTTAGCACGAAATTTATCGTTCGAGAAATCATTCTATACTGAAGTTATTTAAGGACATTTCAGACCATTAGCAAAGACTTTTTTTTACCATGAAAGTGTTTTTGATGTCGCTTTGATGTCATGTAATTTATTAATTTTTATGTTTCTGTCTGTTTTATTCGTGTGTGTGGTATTTTGAGTGGCTTGAGTGTTTATTCGTATGTTTTCATGTGTGTTGAAATGTCATGAATTGAAAAACAAATAAAACATATTTTTTACCTGATCAAACGAACTATCAGTGAAGTTCGATCTGAATTATCCTGTTTTCGCCGAAGAGATTTATTTTTATTTACCTTGTAGTACCCTTAGTACGACCACCCATTCCGCACGCATCTTTTAGCGTAGTAGGTTAAAAAATAAAATAAAAGTGAGGGTACCTCCACTACCACGCTATCGGCCGGTCAGCCGACCAAGCTCATTCATTTTAGAGAAAATAATTTTCAAGATATAAACATTGACATTGGGGACAATAATTAGAGATTAGGGTTGGGAGGGAACTTAAATCTCTTCGGCGAAAACAGGATAATTCAGATCGAACTTCACTGATAGTTCGTTTGATCAGGTAATTATCCTGTTATTCGCCTTCCGAGATTTATTTTTATTTACCTTGTAGATGTTTAGAGAAAAAAAACAAAGTCAATGTTTTGAAAATTTATGTAATCAAAAAATAGCAAAAATACAAATTATCATTTACGAGTAATCGAGCTAAACAAATTTGTATTGTCATTAGTAATTGGTCTATTGTAATAATTGGCAAAGACCGTTGACTGTCCCGTCCAACCAGCACACCGACGGATTGTGTCAACACTGACACCAGCTCGTAGAGCAGCTGACGTCGCTGCATGACGGGTACTGTGTGCACGGAACAGAGTGGTATCGACACCACTTTCCAACAGAGTCTGTTTAATCCAACGGCCTATGGTCTGGGATGAAGCTGCTCTATGAGGTTTCTTATATGAAATAAACATCCTCGTTTCAGAAATTGCACGAATAGAAGCAGTTGCTTCAATATATGCTATGATTGTGGATGCAGGGCAAATACTCGGTCTTTCTACAAAAAAAGGTAAGTCTAGAACTGGCTGAGCTCTGCCTGCAGCAGATGTCTTGACTAGGTCAGTGATCGTAATGATCACTCTATTATCATACGTATTGATATTAGGTAATTTTATTAAAGAAAGGGTCTGAGTCCTTTGTCCTGTAGCCAAGGCTAACAAAACGATACATTTACGAGTAAGTTTTTCTAAATTTTGTAAATCATTGGGATACAATGTGGAAAGATAATCTAAAACAATATTCGGGTTCCAAGTGACATTGTAACGAGGAAAAGATGGTTTTAATTTAAAAACTCCTTTAAAAAATCTCTTTAACCTTGCATCATCACTTATGTAATGTTTAGAAATCAAAGAGATTGCCGATCGATGATTATTCAGCGTACCGTAAGATGCACCAGAATGAAAACATTTGGTGAGGAAATCTAATAGTGTATTTACCTTTACGTTATAGAAATCAACATTATTTTCTGTACAGTAATCCCACCATTTACTTAAACTAAAAGAATACTGAGCTTTAGTACTATTCGAAAGTGATGACATCATAATATCTATAGCGGCGGTTGGTATGTCTTGTTTAAGGAAGGCTTGCCGCATACAACGCTCGCTGCCAATGAAAGATGATGGTGCAACGGGTGTATTTTCCTGAAAACAGAAGACAATAATTTTTTATTAGGAGGAATCAACATGACTTCCTTAATACAAAGAGAGGTAAATAGGGGATACCATGGTTGTGAGGGCCAATATGGTACGACTAATATTCCCATTGCACCGTCATTAACAATCTTCTTAAGAATTTTTAAAATTAAAGAAAATGGTGGGAATGCATAAAAAAAGAAAGAAGACCAATCAATAGTAAAGGCGTCGACATTAAACGCATATGGATCTCTTTTCCAGGATACATATTTATCACATTTTGAATTAATTCTAGAAGCAAAGAGATCGATATCAGGATTACCAAATCGAGCGATAATTTCCTCATACGTTTTATTGCAGAGTTCCCACTCCGTATCAATGTTTAGACGCCTTGACTCATAATCAGCTTCGGTGTTATGCGACGATTTTATGTAAGAAGCGAAAATATGAATTTGTCTCTCTTCGCACCATTGCCATATTTTTCTAGCTATATCTGAAAGATGAGGAAATTGTATGCCGCCCATTTTGTTGACGTATGAAATGGCAGTCGTATTGTCAATGCGTAGAAGGATCTCGCAGTCATTTATATCCTGTGCAAATGATCTTAGCCCAAAAAACACAGCTAATAATTCCAAATAATTTATGTGATTGGTTTGTTCTATATGTGTCCAATGGCCACCAGTCCGTTCGCCATTGCAAGCGGCTCCCCATCCCGTTTTTGAGGCATCCGAAAAAATCTCGAGCAAATATTTTCCATTTCGAATAGGATTGTAGGAAGATAAAATGTTATTTTTCCACCACAGCAAATCTTCATGTAAATGATTAGGAATATTTATGGTTGAATCATAATTATTATTATTGTCAAGCAAAGCTAGATATTTTTCTCTTTCGAATATTTTTGTGTACATCCAGCCATACGATATAGCTGGACATGCAGCAACAATATTACCTAAGAAACGTGCGAATTCACGAATCGAAATTATTTTTAATAAAAACATCTTTTCGACACGTTTTAAAATATCAGCTTTTTTATTTGCAGGTAATTCTAAAATCATTTTTTCGGAATTTAAAATGAAGCCTAAAAATTTACATGATTTGTTGGGTATCAGATTAGATTTATTATAATTTATTATGAAACCTAGATCTGTCAAACATTTTATTGTTTCGTTGATATTTTGTTGACATTCGGCGTAAGTGTGTCCAAAACACAAGATGTCATCCAGGTACCTAACTGAAAGGTACCCTTTAGCTCTGAGATTTGTAATAACCGGTTTTAGTATTTTAGTGAAAATATACGGTGCCGATGACAGGCCGAAAGGGAGACAGCAAAATTCGTACAAGTTTCCATTGAATGTAAACCGTAAAAATTTTCTATGGCTTTCATGAATTGAAAGTAAAAAATAGGCCTCTTTTAGGTCTAGATTTACCATAAAACAGTCTTGTGTTATTAATTTGGAGGCTGTTCTTATGTCTTCCATTTTAAAATGTTCACAATGAACAAATTTATTTAACTTTTTTAAATTCAGGATAAATCTAAATCCACCGTCTTTTTTGGGTATGAGAAAAATATCTGATATAAATTGACCTTTAACATGACAACATTTCGAAATAGCACCAATATCTAATAAGTGAGAAATTTCTGATGTCATAAATGCACTTTCAGTGGGAGAGAATACTCGTTTTGGGTATAAATTAGGATCTTGCACTGGTATTTCTATAAATGGAATCTTATAACCGGATATTGTATTTAAAATATATTCATCGTCGGTTATAGTAGACCAAGCATTGCGAAAATATTGTAAACGGCCTGCATGTACCTGGGATGACGGCATGGAGGCTAGTGAGTCGCTCCCGTTGTCCGTTCGGTCACCGTTGTGGCCGGCTGCTGTGCGCTGTGTTGGAGCGTGGTCGCAGCTGGCTGACGGCGGGGCGCTGTCTGCTGCCGACGCGATACCGCTGACGACGGTTGGGATGGAGCGGTTCGCCGGCGGTATGGCCTCTGGTAACCTCCGCCTCGAGTCACATACTTTTGTGACTGAAGTTGACGATAGCGAGACGAAGGTCCTTTGGAGTTTAAATTATTAGCTGCCGGTGCTTTAATGAGTTGACCCGTCTTACGAATGCCACGGGAGTTTTTAACTAACTCTCCGATCTTATCACCAAACAGAAATTCATCCCTTTTGCGATCTTTAAAAGTATCAACAAGTTCTTTATCTATCAGTGGCATAACAAGAGACTTTCTGGTATCAGTTTCAAGATAATGAGAATCTGCTAAAATTTTACTTGTGTCAGATAAAATAGATAAAATTTCGGGAATTTTGGGCTCTTTGCACAAAAGTAGAGATGTTGCTTTTGTCAATCCGCTCAGAGCTGATCCTAGCTGATTTTGTTTGTTATATAACCGTTTATCGCGATTCCGATTTGTTTCGCTAAGCATGGTATTTACCTCCGCATTTAGAGTGGGAGCTTTAGTTAAAGTAAAATTTTTAGGAAAAGGAAATTTCTTCAGAAGATTTTCCTTTTCTTCTTTTTTGAGCCCATTAAGCAAGAGTGGTTTAAGACGTATTGCGATTTGATCTACGATCGGTTCGCCCCAGTCTGTCTTTTCTTCTTCGAAAGCCCCAAGAACTTCGAGAAGTTGCGGATCCAAATTTAAGTTTGGAACGGACATACCCTCATTGGATATACTTTCCCCAGTTGCTGCTGGAGCGGATGACTCTGCGGTGACCGCGAGCTCAGCAGGTTCAGTGGAAGGCTCAGGCTCGTCCGGCACGGTAGGCGAAGCAACGGACGTATAGTCATATATTGGCATATCGTAGTAAGCAGTAAATCGTTCTTCTGGTTCTTGAGGACCTGAATAAAAAACCATAACGTTTAACGCAGGCCAGTATAAGAAGGATTTTTTGACGCATAAGCAAAAAATTCTACTTGATAACATCTCGTGTTAACTCGGAATAAAAATGGCTGCTGGTTAACATCTCGTGTTAACTCGGAGCAAAAATGGCTACTGGTTAACATCTCATGTTAACTCGGAGCGAAAGTGGCTACTGGCTAACATCTCGTGTTAACTCGGAGCGAAAGTGAATTCTGGGGTAGTATAAGTAATAAACATGAATATTACTAACCTATTATTTGTTCCTCAATATTATCAAGCACAATTCTTCTCCTTTTTTTTAACTTTTCTTCATATTTTTTAAATTTCCTCTGCCTTCTTCTTTGGATTCGTCATGAGTGCGTTTAGACATTTTATTATTTATATTTATAGAACGCGTGCGGTCGTGGCGCGTGCGCACAAAGGAATGAGCTTGGTCGGCTGACCGGCCGATAGCGTGGTAGTGGAGGTACCCTCACTTTTATTTTATTTTTTAACCTACTACGCTAAAAGATGCGTGCGGAATGGGTGGTCGTACTAAGGGTACTACAAGGTAAATAAAAATAAATCTCGGAAGGCGAATAACAGGATAATTACTTTTTTTTGTAATATTTATGTTGACTACAACATACATAATTTTAAACAATTACATATTACAACTAAAATTAGTTAAATCCTTTGCTTCTTGAGAGTTTGAGAGAATTACTTAAATTACTTTTGATTTGATTTGACAATATTATGTACTTGACTGTAAGATACTACCTTGACTGTAAGTACTACCTACTAAAACTACTAAACTCTAATAGTAATTCTATAGAGAGAAGCTGCAATAAACAACTGGTTTAAAATATAAACGATGCCATCTTACGAACAAACGGTAAACGTTCATTTGTCTTAAATTACGGAATTCTATTTGGAATAATTATAACAACCAAAAGAAACAAATGATGAAATTCTGCTTGAAATGCTCCACGTAGCACAGCTTCGGTCGAATCCGATTCCAAGTTGTGCTGTATCACTTTTTGTAATTAAGTAATGGTACACCACACATAATTATAATAAAAATACAGTGACTAACCGAGCACCGAACCCGCATAATGACTGTTAACATCTAAACAACCGGATCGGCGATACATAAATCATAATTAATCTAAAATTTCACAGTCGACGTCTGACGGCCATGAATTATTACTCTTTAGGCCCTTTCCGTTTTTGTTGGGTGCCACTTATATAAATACATTGTTTTTATGTATTTATCTATAGCTGGGTTAAAAGACATCAAATAAAAAGCTAACTTCTATTGCCACTCAAAAAAAAAAAAACTTAAAGTAGTAGTTTTTGTAGACAATGTTTATTTATTTATCAAAATTTTAAAACATCATAACAGTGTTCGCACTAAGACAGTGTTATAAGTACATGAATATATAGAACTAGATGTTGATCGGGACTTCGCTCTTGTGGGAGTTTTGAGATAAAATATAGACTATAGCAATTTTGGATAATGTAACTTTCTAATGGTGAAAGAATTTTTGAAATCGGTTCGATAGTTTCGGAGATTACCGGCCTCAAATATACAAACACACAAAGTTGCAAACTCACAAACTCTTACCTCTTTATAATAATAGTATGAATATTATATTTAAAAATTGTAATTGAACAAGTAATTAGCAGACCTGCACAGTACGCAGTAGGAAGTACCTACCTATGAATAAATGAATCTTCTGAAAGCCACTATATTGAATAGGAATAGGCTGGGTACATCCACCGAAAGCCTAACAAGGCCTGGGCAAAGTTAACCATTAATTGGCTTCCCACAAATCAGCGGAAACTTGGAGACATGGAAAATCAAAAATTAGATGACGAGACGATTTGAAAATTGCCACGTTTTCACGACGCTTGGCTCTGTCTAACAGACAGACACACACATTTGAGACAGAAATTTTGTACTATTTGACTCTTTCCCATTTTATAGTGTTTGCGGTTGCATTCCTGTTTGCCAATAAATCCAGAGATTGCGTGAAAAAAGCCATGAATTTTTGATTTGATTATGATTTTGCGACCGGCTGCCATATGACGTATTACATTCACGGAAGTGCATGAATATGTATTATTCTATGACAGGAACCAGTATTAACACTATATTAACTGTATTGGTGTTTAAAAGTACATCTTTTTTATAGTATCACAAAATTTTCAACCTCGACCTCGGTGACGCAGTGGTAAAGTGCTTGTTTCTAAACCTCCTCTAGGTTCAGTGGCAAGCACTTTACCACTGCGCCACCGAGGTATTAATATTCTATGACAGGAACCAGACACTATATTAACTGTATTGGTGTTTAAAAGTTAACCTTTTTATAGTACCACAAAATTTTCAACCTCAACCTCGGTGGCGCAGTGGTAAAGTGCTTGCCTCTGAACTTCCGGACCTCTGAAGAGGTCCGGGGTTCGATCGCTTAATGATCGATCGGGTAATGATGGAAAATGATCTTTTTCTGATTGGCCCGGGTCTTGGATGTTTATTTATATATGTGTATTTGTTATAAAATATAGTATCGTTGAGTTAGTATCCCATAACACAAGTCCCGGACTTACTTTGTGGCTAGCTCAATCTGTGTGATTTGTCCTAATATATTTATTATTATTTTTTTATGTTAACGTGTAGGTAATTTGAATAATCTCTTTAAATCTGTATCAAAGATTTTTGAAATAGTCATGTTATGCATTACGTCAGTGGTTCCTAGTAGTCACGTCCGGCTACGTACTTATACCTATCCAAAATTAATCAATTTAGAAAATATCTACACGATTGACTTGCCACACACATTACTGTTGGAAGCGATAAATTGTAAATGCGGTAACCATCCAATAGTCATGGTACAGACAACAGTACAACTTGCACTAATTCATTGCAACATCGCCTTTATTCCCGTGACATAGTCATGTAGGGTGACCACCCCTCATACAGTCACGGTGCATTGATATGGTAACAAAAGGCGACGCGTGATGCCAATAAATCAAAATTTAGTGGAAAGTTTCGGATATGCCTAGATTATAGGTTACAATTGGATTCGGGGCGTTGACGTTTTAATTGCAAAAAAAACATAGATTGAGAAGAAGTAACAAACATACAAACTTTCATTAACCCCCGACGAAAAGAGTTGTAAGTTTGACCGCTAAGTGTCTGTCTGTGTTTATTCGTTTGCCAAAATAAAAAAAAACCCCACCTTTCAATATTGATTTCGCTATAACTTTTGAACGGTTGAACGGATTTTGATCGAATATATTAAGAACCACCGCATAAAAATTTGCTATCAAATAAAAAAAACGCATCCATTTCGGTTCACCCGTTGGTGAGCTACGGTGTCACGTACACAGACCGACAGACAGATATACAGACACACTTAGCGGTCAAACTTATAACACCCCTCTTTTTACATCGGGGGTTAAACAAAGTTTGTATGTTTGTTACTTCTTCAAGCTCAAACGGTTGGCCAATTTATTTAGGAAATTTTGTATTAATATGTGTTTTGATGCTAAAATCCATTATAATATTATGTTGTAATAGTCAGTCGGCTTTTAATTTTGTATGACTTCCTATTCTGTTCAATGTGATATAATACCACCATTTTGGCCACCAGTCTTAAATAATTCTTTAATAATTATTACATGATGAATAGTACAGTCAACAGCCATATTAAGTTACCCTGCGTGAACCTCTACGGCGCGGTAATAGCAGCAAGTTTGCAATGAATTTGGTTAGGTTGATGTGCTGGACTGTGCAATGTAATACAATACGACCGTGGCTGAATGTGAACGATGTGTTGTCACGTGACGCGACTTGCGTCGACACGTGTCGCAGTGTGTTACTTGAGGGGATGCAGTATGGAGTACAAACAATACAGAGTTAAAGCCGTTTATTATTATGGTTTTGTATGTTTTTTTTATTTTTATTTTGTTATAATTTAAAGCTTTCTGTTTAAATCAAAATACAATTGGCTGCAGAAAAATAAAAACGTAATATAACAAACTATATCGCGCTCTAAAATGTTAAAGTCGCAATAAAATCACTTGTTTTTTACGTAGATATGTTTAAAAATCGAATAATGTATTTTAAAAAATCGAATAATATATTTTATAAAATTTTAAGTTGATTTTTCAGGTTAAATTATTCTTGCAAGGTCGCAATTATGTTATCGTCAAAAAAGAAGCATGATTGCATGATTATATTATTAGCCGTCTGACTTGTTTTTATTCATTTTTGTTGTTGACCCCCACCATCGCCGCCTATAAAAGGAGACGTTCAGCCGACTTTACCCCATTTGTCGATCGGCCGTCGCCCGATAAGGTGGTGGTTTCCGACAATACGTGAGTTCATTCCAAATATTCCAATATCATATTTGTTTATTGTGTTGATTTTTGCTTTGAAAATTATATTTAATATTTTTTGTTATGGTATTGATATTTCCGTTGACTATTTAAATTATCATGGACAACAACCCATAGACATTATTCAATGTACATTATAGGTAATAGAATGTCAGTTGATGATGATCAAAAATTGATAAAGCTTTGACTTTACATAATAATTTATTCCACTACTGTAAAGATACAGCAAAAATAGTGCATACTCGATAACATCAATTCAATGCAGACTCGCACGCGTCTACAAATCCCATACTTTAGTTTTGGTCTATAAAGATAAAAATGCTCGCCAACAGAAGCAATAAAATACGTCAACATTATTTCGCACGCATTATTTTATTCCGCTAAACTTTAAGAGAAAAAAATTAAACCCATATATCATTACTTGGTTGTAATGTTTTCAAATATAGGAGAAAACTCTGAAAATTTTAGTTCTGAAAACTGCAAAGTAGGAGTTTTGCTGGCACCTTTCTAAATTTTCTCCCCGGGTCCAGCCCGATGGATAAAGGATCTAGATATTGGGTTAAAATAAACCATATTGCCCTATGATAAATTATTCACTTAGCAATTTGACTTGCATCGTAACAATTTCCTTTTAACAACCATCTGTTATTGAATCTTGTGCAAGAAAGGGATGCAAGCATAATATATATATAGATATAATAGAAAAGGAAATTCGACATTTATTTCATTTGTGTACTTGCATCGTTTGCGGTTGCAAAGTGATTAGGGAATTATCCATACTTCCATACTAATATTATAAATAGAAAAGATTTGTATATTTGTTTGTAAGGAATAAAATCAAAAATTACTGGACCTATTTGGATCCGATATTTTTATTGTTTACCGGAGCGAAGACTGAACAGAATAAAATATAAAATAATCTCTCACTTGATCTGTCTGTATTAATAATAATAATATAATAATAATAAGTTTTTATTCAGACTTCACAATCCATTTTGTTAGTATTCCATTTGACTTAACCTAATGTTAGTAAAAATAATTGTTATAAATAATAAATAACATTGATCACTGTTGTACTATCCCATGTGAGACAGCACAACAGCGATTAACATACGTGCAGTCCAGTCTGCTGGCCACCATCATTAGGATGCTGTTGGGGCTGGCCCGCACCCTCCGTACCAGGGATGCACACCTTTTACGCATCGTTGCATAAAAACAGTCAACCCGAGCTTCCGTGAACATCCCTGAAGCACTACAGAATTTAGGCAACCCCATCAGCACCCTAAACGCGTTGTTAAACTGGACTCGTAGGGCATTGTAGGTTTTCTTAGTATACGCAGTCCAGAGGCTGCATGTATAAAAAGACGTGCAATATGCTCGAAAGAGTGAAATTTTCACTTCCTTCGAGCACCGTGCAAATCTACGGGCTATCATGTTTGCCCTTGTCGACAATGCCCTACGCTCCCTTTCGATATCCACATCGTCTTTGAGGTCAGAGGCAAGAATTGTATTGTTAAAGTCTTAGTCTTTGTTGAATATTCTCCACAATTTCAGCTCCGTTCGCTTCAGAACTGCCGAGGTACCGGGAAGTGCTCTCAATCTTCCAACAATATAACATTGTATACCGAACTAACAGTTTTGTACTGGCATTGTGTTTCTATAAAAGTGGCGCTTGATTTCACGATTTTATATATACTTTTAAATGGAATATGATCCAAGAAAGAAAAACGTTGTTTGTTTAAAAGTTATTCATTTAATAGTCGACAATAATACGACAATAGTTAGCTGATGTGGGAGAAAATATAATTATAAATTAAAATAGGATAGTGCGGGTCACGTACGCCGTATGAAAACAGAACGATGGACACAGAGAATTCCACCAGACGGTCACAGATGGTAAGGCCTTCTGAAATCATCAGACTATCTCTATGCTTCCCTCTCTTGTGGAAAGAAAACAGGTGGAGAATGTTAGGAGAAGCTGTTTGCGTGGAGTGGGACACGAGTTCTACTAATATTATAAATGCGAAAGTTTGTAAGGATCTGTGTATGTAAACATATATATGTTTGTTTGTTAGTCTTTCACGCATAACTGCCGCATAATATAACCTGGAATAACACATAGGGTAATTTTTATCCCGAAATACCCACGGGAACGAACCCACGATACAGCTAGAAGTCGATAAAAATAAGTTTATTGCAGGCTTCGGTGACCACTTCCCATTATGCGGCCGCAAGCCTGATACAACCGATGATGTACAATGTATACAATTTATTCAATTCATACATACATTATACAACCGAGCAGGTCTTTACCTGATACTTTTTACTAGCTGCGCCCTGGGGCTTCGTTCCCGTGGGTATTTCGGTATACAATTTATTCAATTCATACATACCTATATTATACCTATGTTTATCTGCTCGGTTGTATAATGTATGTACCTATGAATTAAATAAATTGTATATATTGTACATCATCGCTTATATCAGAATTATCTTGGACCACAGAGTACCATACATAACTGCATGTCATTCACAACACTGAACTAATCCATTAATTTAGCATTTTGTGTATTGTTCCCCTCTGCAGAACACAGTATTATAGGATTATGGTCCGCTATTGTCATAGATTTATTCAATGCAATTCATTTAGTAATTCGTTAGTGGCAATGTGTATGGCATTAAGGGTTTTAAGACCTTGATAATAAAGGTATTGTTATTATCGCTTGCTCGTTTTGCGCCGCCCCTAGTCTACTGTGACTACCTTATTTTATACAAAAATATAATACTGTCTACTATAATTATATATGTAGTGTGGCATAATATGTTAACTTTATTTTTTAAATTTCGAATTTGTTACGAAATGTTATAAAACATGTCTCTTTTCTTAAACACATTCTTGAAAAAGAGTGCAGCAAGTATTACGTAACATTTTGTAACACGCTGTGTGGGAGCAACTTAGAAAATAAAATATACTTAAAAAAAACTCTTTTTCTAATAATAAATATTAATATGCTGGGAGAAAGACATGACAACATCAAGCCATATATATAATCACACTCAAAATATTTGATTAGGGGGAGAAATTATAGTCTTAAATTCGTATAATCTTAAGTATTGCGTAATGACTATGTGCTGCTGTTCCAAATATCCCTTATATAGTAGTATAATAAATAGATTAAATAAACAAAACATACGTAATCTCAAAGTAACTTAACACACTTAAACATCTTCCTCGCATTGCTAAGTATGAATTATGGCTGGAAATTTTAATGAAACGGAGCAATGTATATTTAGTTAATTCCTACTTTTGTTTACCCGACTGCGCAGAAATTAAGGAGTGCCATCTGTGCTCGTATTAATTGTTGAATACAATCGATGGCGTAATTAGGTATCTAGGTCAAACAAAAGTGTTAGTTAATTTAACCAGAAACCATCTCAATTGTCCGCGCATCGTGTTGAATGAAACTAGCGTACCTTCGCAAAATGCTCCTTTCGCAAATTGCCTCTTCTGCAAAATGTCCCCCGCAAAATGTCCTCTCGTCACATAGTGCTCCTTTCGCAAACTGCCTCTTTTGCACAATGACCCTTTCGTAAAATGTTCCTTTCGCAAAATGCTCCTTTCGTAAATGCTCTTTTCGCAAAATGGTAATAAATTGGCTTTCCTTCGCAGAATGCATAAGTTTAGCTGTTTTCAATTACATATTTACATCTCCAAAAACATATTAACATGTAGGAACATAAACATACAATTTTGTTACCAGGGGATTTTGCGAAAATTTGCGATGAAGCGAAAACAATATGTCTCTGTGTCTGACATAAAATATAATTTGTGTCAATGATGACATTATTGTAAAAACTTTTTTAACGCATGCAATTACAATGATTGACTCTCACAGATATATATTAAATTGACTCTTATATAAATCTGTGTATTGACTCTTGAGACATGTGTATTGAAGACTTCAACACACATGTCTCACTTGCGAACTAGTTTCATTTACATTATGTAGTTAGTTTCAAGCATACCTAAGCTCAAATTTCTGAACATCTGTGCCAACATATCAATTAATCATAGAATGTGAGTAAACACACGGATTAGTGTATTTAGAGAATTTGTAATAATGATTGAAAGTTATGTAAACAAGATATATGTCTTGTTTTGTTTTGCTAATAAATATTGCTTTCCATTTTGTAAGACGTACGAAAGGAATTTTTAAAATATTTGTACCCAAACTTGTACTGTATTTTAAACATGTTAAAAATTAATACTAATGCATTGTTTTTAAATTAGTTTGCTTCTGGTGAAGTAATGGATCGTGAGGAAATGAGCACAACGGAATGGATGAATATATAGTTCACTAGTGTGGAAGCGACATTTGCCACAATTTACCACTAGATGGCGGTAGTCGGAAAAGTTAGATGCCCTTGGGCGCCTTCAATAACATCTAACACCAATATTAGCAATAACCCACTAAATATGAAAGAAATACTAAAAAATATGTACTTCGACCATGATTGTTGTGGTCCCATTAAATTCGTTCATACATTTTTAGCCTACACTGCATCAACCTACTGGTGGCTTACCATCATCTCTTAGTGCGATGCAGTTCAGGACCTAAACTGATCGCAAATTCGTACCATCAAGTTAATTTTTTGGATGAATACTACGATTGATTATTAATAATATGATTCATTTTAGGTCCTTATTTGAACTGAGTTGCATTTGAATCGTTCCGTAAGAGTTGATGGTAGGCCTGCTGCTCAGTATAAGGACTCCGATTTTTCGCGCCACTTTTTGCGATACTGTGCCAGTCTCGTCCATCTTTTTCACTTGACCCAAAACAATGACATTTTACCAGCGTGCTATTGGTTTACCCATTACATTACAATATTCTTATTCTAATGGTCAATAAAAAAAATCCTATTAGGTATAAGCCCGAAATTCATATTTTCAAAATATTTACCTACATCCTAGCAAACTATTACTTGCTTAAAAAAAAGACCTCGGTGATCGTGGCTCCGTAAAATTACATACAAAATCCTAGCATTTACAATTATAATATTCAAGTAAAAACTTGTACTGAGCTCACAATATTCAAATTAAAGACTTGTACAAAGTTTTACGAGACAATACAGTATCGGTTGTAAACCCAACACACATTTGCTTCCCCAAACACCATCTGTGTGGATTAACGTTGATTTAAAATTAAAATAATCTACCCACACCCCTATATCTTACGCCAAGTAGGGTGGCGAATGGAATGGAACGGAAATAAAAACTGAGACGTAGAAGTGTAGGTAATAATTGGCTATTTGACTGAGTAAAAAAATTAAATGCATAATCAAACACGGTAATTACTCGTAAATATCGCTTTAATTCATCAGTTTTATTAATAAAACGGTTTATGTTTTTTTTAATCTATTTATATTAATTATATGAATGCTTTTTGACTACAAAATTGTGACGGAATATCATTGTCGTGCAAGCTCCATATTTATTTTTGTTTTTGAAATTGATTTGTAAAATTACTAGTTATAAAATTGTCAATTGTGTAATAATGAAATGACACTAGTAAGAGATTTGTGGAAGGAGGGGAAGGCCTTTGCCCAGCAATGGGATACTTCAACAGGCTAAAAAAAACAATGTAACAATTTCGATGTAGATGCCTAACTTATTCTGAGCCTCATATTGGATATTTTCAGATAAAAAGATGTCACTTCTATTCACCTTACGTTCCAAACTCCGTGTCTGGCTCCCTACACTCTTATTAATAAATTAATAGTCACCGAAATAGTCTAGTCACGTACTATTATTGTCATTCTGTAATTTGTATGTTAATACTTAATAAGCCTTTGTTTTGGAAGTTAAAAAAAGATACAAGAATATAGATGTTGAAACAGAATTAATCATCTTTGTATAATTAAAAATATTTACAAACACGTGACTAGTGAAAAACTTTGATTAGTATGTGGAGTTAATGTCGTGTTTTTTTAGTAAGAAAATGAAAAAAGAAAAACACGACATTGAGAGTGGTCCTGGTTTCATACATTGATGTGACGCCATCCGCTTAAAAATTTTAACTTGATACAAATAATATCGAATGACCGACTTCAGAAGTGGCTAAATCTATTGTCTAATTTATTGTCACCCGAGTTAAAATAGAGAGACGCAAATTTTTGCTTTTTAAATTTTCTTGCGTTAACCTGTAATTTCTTTTTCTATTTTTTACCCCCCGACGACGGAATGAGAGGAGTAATACGCATAAAATGTTTGTTTATCTGTGTATCTGTCCGTGGCATCGCAGCAGCCAAACGGCTGTACATATTTTGATCTCGTTTATTTTTTATTTGAAAGAGAATTAAATCTAAAGTGTTCGTAGCTATGTCTGCAAAATGTATGTTTAGCCGTTTGGAAACCGTCAGTTCTGTTTTAGAAGATATGAGAATGCCAGCAAAGTCGGGGATTCTTAAATTTTTAATTTGACGTTTATAATTCACAGATTTTAACACCTGACGTAGCTAATTCTGCTAAAGACAAATTATATCATAAAAGTAACACCCGTAATCATTATGGAACACAAAGCTGCGTAGTAAAACATATTTTGTGACATTTCTGTCACTCTTATTATGTTCATTACTTTTAAAAACCACCATTAATTCACCATTTGATTATACTATTTTGGTGTAATCCCGTCTAAATATTCCATTGCAGATAGCTGCAATGATAGCATTAGCCGCATTTGATTAGGGTGTAATGAACCAAAACACAAGCAAATAATTACACATTGTCCACAAAATTCCATATAGCTACCAGTGATCAATTTGTAGCACTGGAAATGTCCGTATTTACTCATCATTTATGGTAAACCTACTTTGTGAATTTCAATTTGTGACGGAAATTGGATTTTTATTTGTCACATTTTAACGTTTGTAAAGAGTTTTTGGATTTGTCTTTTTTTTCTTGTGAGCGAGGCTAAACAATTATTGTATAGGGTAGACTAGAAGAAACTACACTTATTTGCAATGAATCTGCACTTTTGTTTTTATATTTAACTGCAAAGTAGATATGAAACAAAACGAGCGGATCCGGGACGGGCATACTACTAGCAGTATATTAATATTAAGCTTGATTGGAACCAGAGCAATCCTGAGAGGAATACCTCCAAAGTTGACGGAGTTTTCTCCTCCAAAAAGTTAATTTAAAAGTCTTCGCGAGTCAATGGTCCCATATTTTGAATACTTCACGGTTATTAATAAAAAGGAATGCCTTTGTCATTAAATCATGCATTAAACACTCGTGGCCATAAACTATACGGAAATATGATGCGTGTTTTAAACGACAATAACTTTGGAAGCAGTCCAAATCTATAAGTTCATAACTTTCGTTTTACCAGAAAGGAAATTCTTCGCATAGTTACTCAGGACGGCAAATGTTAATATTATATGATCACTATAGTTGCAGTTAATATAGTTTTTTTTTGTATGCAAGAATATCTTTCATACCTAATTTATATATCTCTCTCTCTCACCTCTATGATTCCTCAGTCGATGAAGTCGGAGCCCAGGGTCCGCTAATGCATGTTCCCGGTTGTGTTCGGTGTTGTGAAGCCGCGTAGCTCGAGGTAAGCTTAAGAAAACATCATTTTTTTTAAAGATTGGCCTGTTATTTTACAACCGGCGGCCCGCCTGACGTCAACCCTCCTTGGTAATGCTTTTGTTACATATAAACTGCCTAGGCTGTGTGTCCCTTAGTCGCCTTGTGAGACATCCACATATATGAAATGGTCCTATTCTAGGCGGGAACACTTCAGACTTAATTTACGTGGGTTTTATGTATTATTTTTGTTGCAGGTGGAGTCGCGGACAATAACTAGTATTGTATAAAAAAAAATAAAAAACTAAACGGTACAATTTTTGGAGCAAATTTTTCTAATTTGGATTTTCAACTTATCTCCTTCCGAAATAAGGCCAAAAGTCGATTGTCAGGGGGTTTTTCATATGTTTATTCCTGTCCTTTCCCCTGGAATCTTGACAAGTTATGATTGATGACAGGACATGGTGACTCTCAGCTGAGTCACCCGGAATATTCATATTGAGGCATGTCGCAGCTGAAATGTTGAATTGGTGTTACGGGAGAAAATTCGTTTATTTAGTTACAATTTTGTCGCGTTCGTCAAAAGTAATCAATTTTGGTTAATATGTGGTTTGTTTAGAAATAATTTGGCTTTTTACTTTTGAGTTTTATATTATTGGTTAGATATTCTATGTCCAATGTGTAGTTATTTATTTTCTGTTATGAAAAGTACCATATAGTACCATAGGTATTTAGTATAAGGTACCATAAGGTGACGACCTCGGTGGCGCAGTAGTAAAGTTCTTACCACTGAACCGAGAGGTCAGGGTTCGATCCCCGGTCGGGTCATGATGGAAAATGATCTTTTTCTGATTGACCCGGGTCTTGGATGTTTATTTATATATATATTTGTTATAAGATATAGTAACGTTGAGTTAGTAATCCCATAACAAGAGTCTCAAGAGTCTCGAACTTACTTTGGGGCTAGCTCAATCTGTGTGATTTGTCCTAATATATTTCTTTATTTTATTTATATGCCTTTCAAATTCTTAAATATGCGAAGTTTAAGTGTGTATAATCTCCACACAAATAAATCATACTTTATTTTGGCGTGAAATAAAGATAAAAATACAATCAAACATACACATTTACACATTAATATTGTAATTTTATAAAGCATTAATCAAAATTATAAACCCCATGACACGGAGTAAAGTACTCAGGCACAGGTGTACAAGGAAACCCGACTGCCAAATGAAATTGTATAAGGTTTGTTGAAAAAGGGAAAATAATCACGTATTAAACAAAGTCACTTTCCGGAAGATGTATATCTGTCAAGCTTAGATCGTTAAAATTACGCAACGGATTTTTAAGCGGATTTTTATTTTTAAATAGTCATTTGATGAGGAAATATTAGGTGTATAATTTATTATGGTTTCACTCGTCCGATGCCGGGATAGGCCGCTAGTAAAGTATGTAATACAATATAAAGTATAGTATAGTTATCGACAAAATATACCATGATCTTCTATGATTACGAAAAATTCTCGACAACTATACCATTTGATTATTGATTATAGCATTCCCTCTACCTAATATATAATTTAACATACGCGCTGTAACATGAATAGTCGTCAAAATTCCGCCATTCCCCGTACGTGGCTGTCACTTAGTGAATTGATGAATTCGAAATGGTTGGTTAGGAATTTAAGGTGTCAGCTCGTGTGTTATTAGAAAAAAAAACCCACGCTAATATTATAAATGCGAAAGTCTATCTCTCTCTTATTCTCGCGTGTTCTCGATTACATTCGGAGATAATGCCCGGAAGCCCAGTGATCGCGTAAAAAAATCCATATATATAAAACTCTTTTGTTACTGACTGACGGACAACGTACAGCCGAAACTATTGGGCGTAGAAATCTGAAATTTAGTATGTTCCTAGGACAGTGTAGGGGAGCACTAAGAAGGGATTTCCTGAAATTCCCACGGGAAACGGATTTTTACTCGCATACGTAGTTGTGGGCAAAAGCTTGTAACCTATAAATTTTAAATATTGGACTATGCCTTTACAACCGGCTGCCTGTTTGACGTCAACCCCTTGGGGGTGCTATTGTTGCTAATGAAATTTGGAACAGACGCGGTTGAAGCGAGTAACAGATACTTCATCTAAATGAGGGTAAGAGTATAAAGTCCGTAGAGATTATAGGTATATCATTTTATTTATTACTTGACTAAATGTTGCCCGGGGCTTCGCTTTCATGGGAATTTTGAGATAAAATATAGCCTATAGCAATCTTGGATAATATACCGTTCTAATGGTGAAAGAATTTTAGAAATCGGTTCGGTAGATTCGGAGATACCCGCCTAAAACATACAAACTCACAAACGCTGACCTCTTTATAATTATAGAATAGATTATTTAATTAATCATTATCATAATTTGATCATTTGGTGTGAATAACAGCACAACTTTTTCTTAGAATACAATAGAGTTTCCAATTTTCCGAACAGGGTTGACGTCAGGTTGTAGAATCACAGACGAATCTTCAAAGATTCAGGGCGTCACAGCTCCGAATGCAACCTGAACATGCGAAGGTGAGAAGAAGGTCCATCGAAGAAAATAATTAAGTTGTTGCGTCATAGCAGTAAGTAGTTTGTGTTTCAGTTTTTATTAAAAAATAAATAAATATATTAGGACAAATCACACAGATTGAGCGAACCCCAAAGTAAGTTCGAGACTTGTGTTATGGGATACTAACTCAACGATACTATATTTTATAACAAATACATATATAAATAAACATCCAAGACCAGGGTCAAACAGAAAAAGATCATTTTCCATCATGACCCGACCGGGGATCGAACCCGGGACCTCTCGGTTCAGTGGCAAGAACTTTTACCACTACGCCACCGAGGTCGTCTATTTATTTCTTTATATTTATTATTTAACTCCTTATTTATCATAATTAGTGTTGTTTTAGCAAAATTATTTGAGAACAATCAAAACTAACAAAGACATTCATTATACCCAAACAGCAAATAGTCCCTAACTTTTCCTATATAACTTGGCTTATACACTACCCCCTAAGGATGCTTAAAGCCTAAACAATTACATCATAACTTACATACATCCCTTGTTAACTTAGAACCGACATTAGCACTCTTAAGACTGGGTTGCACCGTCAATTTTGACGTTAAATTTAACGTGCACGGATAAACGCAAAGTACACCATTTTGTCTGCGAAGGTCTACCCATTCTTAATTCATTGTCTTGAATTGTCTTGTCTTGAATGAAGCGGTGGTGGTGTAATGATTAAGACTCTCCCGCCTGTGGATCTAAAGATCTCAGGTTCGTATCCTACTCGTGCCATAATTATATGGCACGTGGAGTTTGTATATCAATCTGACTCATATATAGTAGTTTTCATAGAACACCACTTGCTTCCGGTGAAGCAAAATATCGTGAGGAAACCTGCACACTGGTGCGCAGTTTAGTTCACTAGTGTGTGTGCGACTACCTGCCACTAGATGGCGGTAAGTAGTCGTAAAAGTCATGACAGATACCTGTAGGAGACTTGAATAAAATCTGACACCAGTGTTAGCAATAACACACTCGATATGATGATGACGACCAAGCGTGCATAGGAATCAAGTGATTGTGTTCAAATTTATTATTAGAGTAAAGAGTAACAAAACGTAAAGTACGTTATTTTGTCGTTACGTTAAGTTACGTTATTTATGCAGGTTAAATTCAACGTCAAAATTGATTTGTGCAACTCACCCTTAGCACTGGGACTAAATAAATATACAGACATGTAATTTCAAAGCTTATTTCGTACAAACTTGTACCTAGTTCTACATGAACTTGATTTTATTTTTTTTTTATTTTAAAATATTAAGTAATTCTTCTTCTTCTTGTTCTTCATATTAGCAGTTTCTATTTAGTTTCACTTGTCCCGATGTTTGTCTATGAAATCTTGAATTGAAACTTTTCCACGTTGCTTGCGTAGTCTGCTGGTGCACCTGGTATCTGCTACCGATGAGGATGTACAGGTTTTCCTTAGAGGATTACTGCAAAGAAGACATTCAAACTAGTGTCGGCATTTTTAAACAGGTTTATTGCCTAACCTTTACAATTTAAGTCTCAGGAGTGAGTTCATATCGCACCGCATTGCAAAGCTAGCGATAGTCAATATAATTCGAACCACACTGTCCTGGAGCGATGATCCTCAGTGGAATGGCTCGGCGTAGAAGTTGACCGCAGGGTTTTCTTATCCTCCAAAAAGTCAGCCGATAAAAGAAATTCTCGGTAATAGAAGCATTAGCAGAACGTAGCAACTAACATTTTGCCAAGAAACTGGATAAAGGATAATAAAATTATTATTAATTTTAGGGAAGTATTGGTTACGAACCGTTACAAGGAAATTCCTTCTCCTTAACGTTTTATTTCACGTAAGTATATATTTTTTGTCACGCGTTGAATGACAAGATCTCTCTTGCGCAACTGACATTCGTGTAAAAAACTTGTTTCGTAATTAAACAAGTTTTTGCAACAAGCAGGTGTGATTTCCACCCTAGAATAGAACCACTCCATAACCTCTGGATGTCGTACGATGCGATTAAGGTATATTATAATAATAACGAAACCCGACATTAGTGAATTTTCACAAGCTTGTATTGGTGTACATTATGAACAGAGAATTTTTTTTTTAATTTGACAACCGGATATATATTTTTTGTAGTTTACTTTAATTGAACCAGCATTCATTATACGAGAGCACGGAAATTAATTCGTATAATTATAATTACAACTTGTAGATTCTGTTTTCACTCTAATTAAGTTAGTTTGCCCTCTATTTACATTCAGAATTGTGGAAATAACTAGGATTTAATTTTAAAACTATAATAACTAGGGAGGGTTAAAGGTTCTGCAAAAAGGGACAAAAACTGGACTACAACATATGACCGAATGCAAAGAATGGAGACCCTAGCCCAACAGTGGGATACAGGATGACTCTAAATAAATATATAAATTAACTAGATGATTAACGCGGCGGTGGTTGGTGGTGTAATGGTTAAGATGCCTATGGACCGATAGGTCCCAGGTTCGAATCCTACTTGGTTGACATATAAGTTTGTATACAAATTCGTACCAATCTGACTCAATTATAGTACTGTTTATCGTCCAATACTTGCTTCCGGTGAAGGAAAACATCGTAAGAAAACCTGCACTTGGTTGATTATCAACTTGCAGAAAGCAATGCCAAACCACTCCATTAATAGTGACAAGAAAGTAATTTTGTGTGTTTCATTCCACCTAATGACCACGACTCTCAGTCATGAGGAAAACTATAACGAAGTTAGAAAAAGAGGAGAGGAGATTTTAATTAATCTTCGTCTCTGGAATTTTTCGAACTTTTTATTACTCAGGAACTTGTTCATTAATTCACATATCCCTCTCATTTGAGAGTGTTTCCAGTTTCTTCCTCGGTCGTTGAGCGTCGAAGCCCGCCCAGGGTCTACTTTTTTCGACTCCTCACGGTCGTTGTCAGACCATTGGCACGCATATCATCCTCGACGACATCAAGCCCACATTTCAGTAATACACATATCAAATAGCATTTTCTATATGACCCAAACATTAGTGTGCTGTACTTTTACAATTTGTATTTTATTTACTGCACATATTTTGTTTCTTAACATTTTTTAAAATATTATTATAAGTTGTATTTTATTTATTGTATTTTCTAGCTTGATGTCGCTAATGCAGATACACTATTTCAGTGCAAAATTAAATTAAGTCTATTATAGGGATAATGTTATTTACAGTCCTGTGCACTTAGCTCTAATGTGGTTTGCCAGTTTATCGCAATAGTATACCTTTCATAATATTAGTAAACCAATAATGTTTAAGTAATGTAAAGAAGAATATATTCATTGTTTGTTGATTGTTTTTTGCTAGTTTCGTTAAACTTAGTGAAATGTAATCCCACTGATATTATAAAGGCGCAAATTTGTTGTTTGTTACTTTTTCACGCTTAAATGGCTGGGAGAATATTTATAAAATTTGGTATCGAGGTAGTTGATACATGATACCTTGGATTAAACTATTACCAATATCAATACATACATACAATAAAATTGAAGAAAGGTCAAATTTGTACATTGGATTTTTTTTTAATTCTTCATGGAATATCCTTAGTTACTGATATAGATGACGAAAATATTGTTTTGGAAATTTTTGTCTGTCTGTCCGTCCGTCCGTCCGTCTGTCTGTCTGTCTGTCTGTCTGTCTGAACGCGCATCACTCGAAATCTACTGGACCGATTTGCTTGAAATTTGGTATGTAGGTACCTTACATACCGGGTTAACATCTTAGATACATTTCATCCCGGTAAATGGTCAGGTTCCCGTAGGATAATTGAAAAACTAATTATGAATCAAAAATTCCTCGGAATCCCGGGTTAACATCTTATAGACATTTCATCCCGGAAAATGAGGAGGGTCCTGTAGGAAAATTAAAATAATAATCCACGGAGCCGATTTACTTTAAACTTTTGTAGAAAGGTGTTAACAGAATATAAACAAATTGTTTTTATCGATTAAAGTCTGATATAGATATAATGGGCGCAGTATGTATCAACATATCAGTATAAAACTCTTTCGTTACTGAGTGACTGACTGGCTGACTGACTGACTGACAGACAACGGACACCCGAAACTGCTGGGTAGGTGATCACTACGAGAGGATTTTTGGAAATTCTACTCCGAAGTGGGTGAAAGGGGTGAAATCAGTAAATATGAAAGTTCTACACCGTTGAAGTTAGTGACTTGAAAATTTGGATTTTAGTTGTTTATAACAAAGTAATGAATACGTGTTTCAGATTTTTCTGAAATTAACCCTCAACCCCTTCATAAGGGGGGTGAAAGATTATATGGGACTTAATACAATTTTCAAGATAAAAAGCTGAAAATTGGCACACTTACTTTTTGTAGCAAATAACAGTAATAGTAAATACAAATAATGTTTTATTTACGTTTGTGGTTAATAAAAAACCAGGTCGTAAAACGTCATGGAAAATAGGACGGCACGCGTTGCAGAAAGCGGGAGTGGGAGTAGGAGCGAGAAATGGGAGACACGTAGTGGGCAACAGGACGGGACACATTGCAAAAAACATGATGGCACATCAACGTATGGAGATGGGATGTCAACTTTACATTACATAGCAGGAAGCGGGATTGGACAAGTTTGCGGGACGAGACACGCAGTGGGAAACAGAAAATTAAAGTAAATATGAGAAAAAATGCGAATTTGAATCGTATATGTTTACCAGTCTTACAGAGTACGCGATAAAATTACTGAGATTTTGCTATGAATTCACGCGGGCGAAGCCGCGGGCAAAAGCTAGTATATAATAAACCTAATAACTTTCGATGTCAAAGATATACGGTTTACCGGTTTAAGACATTTATCTCACATAAAATAATACAATTCACTTGCAATGGCAAAATTTATGTATTACACAATGCCTATAATACAAAATTTGCTTTTAATCCTTAAAGTACGCAATTCTTGTAGGATTTGGTCAAAAAGTCTGAAAGTCAAATTTTTAATATAAGCATAGCAATTTAAATATAAGCAGGTGAATAAAATACTTATTTGATCAGCAATAAGTTGATGACCAATTAGCTATTTAGCTAACCATGTATTTTTTGTTAGCCAAAATTAGAATAGTTTTCCTTTTTTTTTTTGCTAGCCGTTAAAATTAACGCCATTTAAATTTGAAGTTTCAATATCTCTGTTTTGAACATGTAAAAAATGTTATTCATTCCACTAAAAACATTTCAAATTCAACTGGATACAATATTTTCGTTAGCGCAAAATGTTTAAAAAACAAAATGGAAAATAATATTTTAAATTCCACATTTATATTCCATTCGACATGTAGTCACGTGCTGTTTTGTATATCGTTGGTTCGTGGTATCTGGCTTAGTAAAAAAATTAAAGACACAGTATAAGAAAATTGTACAAGGCTTGTCGTAATTAATAATTATTATAAAAAGAAGTCTGGATGGGCCGCTGATCTTGTATATAGGTATGTAAATTTCATTAATTAGCTACTAGAAATTAATTGAAAGACTAAGTTAAGAAGAGGTAACAAGGACGTCAAAAGAAAGCTATTAAATCAGAAATACGCAGCTACGATTCATTAAAACAAATGTTTTAACCAGAAATGGCTGTTGCAATAAAAACGCACAGAAACTGATTCGCAAACTTCGTCCAATTTCCGATGAAATATTAAAATATATCAGATGAAGTATACATATAAATAATACGTTTATTAACACGTTCCCATTTGCTAGCGCAACGTCTTTACTTTTTGTAATGTATAAAGTCATATTGTCCCCGGCTATTTTCTGTTGTATTATGTTCTATACAGATGCGTATCAGTATCCTGTATTTCAAAGTCTACATTACATTTTGTTGATAACATATAATCAGATCCAAATTGACATTTAAACGTGGATAAAATACATATGACACGAACTTTTCAAATAATACAATGAATATTGAAAATGCTAATTGTATATTTTACAACAATATTCGGACTAACACTATGTGCTGAACATATTATACCTAGTCATACACACATATACATACATCCTCACAAACTTTCGCATTTATAATATTAGTAGACTTAACATAAAATATCACTGTTCAAGAATATGTTTTTATAATAAAGCTTGCAGACGAAAAACGGTTGAAATGTTACGCTACAACTTTCACTCAAAAACCGATGTGGAGCTAAAATAAATGTGCATTTACTATACTTTGCTAATTACAAGCGCAAAAAGCAGAATTTTGGCGGGAAAATGTTGGACGTCAGACACAACGCGCGTAGTAAATCAGAAAATGATTTATTGTTTAAATGTAAGAGAGAGCTATATTATCATGGTTACATTTTTATAATAATAACTAGCCAAGCGCCTCACAACTTTGCGCCTTTTTCACTAGTGGCCTGCCCCGGCTTCGCTCGGATAAAAACATAATAAATTATACACCTAAACGATCCCCAGGAATCACACTATTTATTCGTGAAAACCGCATGAAAATCAGTGAAATAGTTTGAGTTTTATAATACGTAAGGACACTCTTATCTCTCTCAAATACTGTCTGTCGCGTGCTCCCGTATACCCGGTTATGACGCCTCGAAGCCGCTTAAAAACCTCAAAATTTCCGAATTTTCGACTGTTAATTAAAGGGGTAACCTTTGAAAGTAACTACTCAATCGATTTCCGATATTTTTTCACCTGTACGAAGGTATGGACTGTGGTGTGGATTACTTGGTTACATTAAATGATTTATTATTATACTAATTGGTAACATATTAGTGTGAATTCTGAGACAAAACCACGCGATGACACAGTATTTTATAAATAGCAAAATTTGTAAGGAGCTATCTATAATCTCCGACTAGACGACCTCGGTGGCGCAGTGGTAGTGCTAGTGAACCGAGAGGTCCCGGGTTCGATCCCCGGTCGGGTCGTGATGGAAAATGATCTTTTTCTAATTGGTCTTGGATGTTTATCTATAAATATATATATATACAAACACGAGCAAGCTTTTGAGGGCGAAACAGATACAAAAATATAAAAAATATATATATCCTTATCCTTAATTGTAAAATAAAGTAGGCTGCCGCATCTCTGTCTGTCTGTTCGCGATAAACTCAAAAACTACTGCACGGATTTTCATGCGGTTTTCACCAATAGATTGTGTGATTCTCGAGGAAGGTTTAAGTGTATGATTTATTATGTTTTTACACGTGCGAAGCCTGGGCGGGCCGCTAGTATATCATAACACACATCTCACAGAGACGTGAAAGCGTCACACGTAACAAATTTAATATCAACCTGCAAGTGCGTACAGCGTGGGCAAATCTAATAATGCAAAACAGACATGTCGTCTGTGTATAACGATAATATTGTGCTATCGTATTGTTAGTACCATATGATTGTCATCATTGGCAATACAATGTCCTTAATGCTGAAACACTCGCCATTTTGTTGTTTGGCATACCGGTTTTGACATAAAATATTTTGGCATAATAGGTCTAAGGCATAATTGATTTTTGGCGTACGAGTAAATGGGGCATAATTATTTTTTAGGTTAGGTTAGTTATGCGAAAACCGTTATCTGCCATAACACAGCTTAAATTTATATGCTTAAAGATATCTTCCAAAGATAGATTCTTCTGAGCGGTTACTGCAGGGATAATATTATATAAGAGGTATGGAACCCTAGAAACAACATGAATGATGGAACAAACAGCGTATCGTAACAACTTAATTTATGGTAAACAAAGTGTCATATCCACGACATAAGCAATGGCTAATTCAGTAGTTTACACTGTGTTCTAAGTAACCGACAAACAGAACAGGGTAGCGCGACGGAGCGAATCTAGCAAACAAATTACAGCAATTTGTATAAATCCTTGAAGACTACACAAAGTCACTTGACTGTTTTGTAATCTAATAGTGAGTTGCACAACTCAGCTTTGACGTGGAGTTCAAACTGCCGCTGACTTTTCAACAAAATGGTGTACTTAGAGTTTTTATATGCAGGTTAAAGTTGACGTCAAAGTTGACTGGTGTGAGTGAGTAATTAAAAAACTAAATAGAATGTAATATGCATTCATATTTGTGTATTTGAACCAGTGTTACCAGAACGTACCGATTTTGATGTTAGAACACAAAATTAACTTTTTATTCGTCCATTCTTCTGAATTTGTAAGATTTCACTACTGTATTTTAATTAAAAATAAAAAACCAGTGTAACTAATAATTTTTTTCTTCTATTAAATGCCAATTTTGACCAAATATCTCGATTTTTTCAATCATCAGATATTAAAATCACGCTTTGTCTAAAATGTAAGTAAAAATCTAGTAGCGCTGAATTTGACCTGCAGCATAAATGTGTTGTCGCCCTCACGCACGACGTCGTCCAGCGTTGTACAACGTGATGTCACTCGCCTAGGGCGTCGGGTCATTCTGCAAATAGTGCTAATAGTAGTAAATTATATGTTGCCACGGCTCAGTTATTACGGCACCTTCAGTGTTCCGTAATAACCCGTAATTAATACGTTGCTTAGTTAAACGTTGATTGCAAACAGCTATTTATAAGCTGGGTGCATAAATTAGTTTGCTATTAAACAATTTTTTAAATTGATATTTTACATGATTTAATTATTGGCAATTTGAACTGTTGAAGTAATTAGCTAATGTGTGCTTTTATGCTACCATTTGATTTGATTTATTATTTTGTCTGTAAAAATTAAATTTATGATTTGTTATTACCACTGTATAAAAAAAATATTACTCAACTATATTTTGCCCGCGACTTCGCCCGCATGATTTCCCACGGGAGCATTTATTTTTTCCGGGATGAGAGATACCTGCCCTATGTGCTTTTCAGTACTTCAAACTATACTTAAGCAAAATTTCAAGAAGATTGATTGAGTAGATAGAGCGTGAAGAGGTAACAAACGAACAAACTTACTTTCGCATTTATATTATTAGTTAGGTTAGGATTAGGATTTCCGGAATTAAAATTATTTTATTGCTTAAAGTGATTTATAAAAATTGGGACATACAATAAATAAGCCAAAAATATTGTTTCTTTTTTCAGATTAATCGATGGAATCGGACACTGATGCATATGACCCACGTTGAGTCAAAGTATATATTGATTGTATCGATCACTGGGTGTTAAATTTTGCACATGATCGGCCACACAGATACAGATCGGCAGACCGCAGACAGGCGGTGAAGAGGATTCGACAATACACGTCCATTAAGTGCCATTTAAGTTCATGAATATAACAATGCTCGGCTAACTCGAATGAAAATAAAATGCCATTTTATTATGCCTCCAAAAAGGGCGGTCTTTAAACTTTATATATATTAATAGTATTAAGGCGAAAACCTGTCAGGCGTTCTCGGCTAAACTGTTGGGCCGATTATGATAATTTTGATTTTGGAATATAGTTAATGTTTTAGGGTCAAACATCGCCTACTACAAATGGAACTGCGGGCAACAGCTAGTAGTCAAAGAAAGTAAAAATATTCTTATCTAAGTGGTATGGTACATACTAAGTTTATCTTTAGCTTTTTAAAGGTTGGAGACGTTTAATGGAATGAAACTCAATCATTTTCGTAATAAGGTCGTTATTTTTTAAATTAATCCATTAATTTTATTTACCTTATTCTTGATAGAATTTTATATTTTTTCAATATATGGATAATACTCCACCAGTCAACTTTGACGATAACTTTAACCTGTGCGCCGCTAATTAAATAAATTGGCATAAATTGCTTTGTTTGATGTGTTGTTAATGTCAAAATTGACGCAACGGCGACTAAGCAATAAGTGCCGTAACAGAAACATAACTGTTACAACAAACCACAGAACTCTCTCTCTCTCTTATCTGAGCATTTTCCCGGTTTCCTCTCAGCGGTTGAGCGTCGGAGCCCAGGATCCGTTTTCCTACTTTTCCGTGTCCACTTCACACGGTTGTCGGCATCCCAAATTGGCAGCCCACTGGCAACACATCCAGAACATCGGACAAATTATAATAACTATGAACAAATCTACAAACATACAATTTGTTTGCCAGACACAAGACTGCTACAGCACTTAATATAACATAACTTATTTTATGTCACGTCGGGCTAAATCGTTAATTAAATTACATTGTACGATTCGGTTAAAAATGTTTTAATTTCAACTTGATTACAAAAACAATTGTTCGCTTCTCTTAAGTCATTGTCTGGCGCAGTTTATCTAGATTTGGGGAACAAAGTGATTCCTCTTAATCCACAAAGGCTTATTAATGCTTTTAAGCTTAAATAAACCTTAAAATAAAGCCTTTTATAGACAACATTTCTTAAACTTTTGTGTTTTGAACACATACAATACTTAGGCTAACTATTTCAATTAATTTAGCTAACGTTTTAACTGGGTCTAGCAAAATCCCACTAAATTATGAAGGCAAAAGTTTGTGAGTACTTACGTTGTATACGCCTTCGCGCTCAAACAGATGGGCCAATTTTAAGAAATTCGGTAGGTATTAATGTAGGTAAAAGGAAAGTGCACGATTCCCGTAGGATTTGCTCAAAAAGTATGATGGTCAATGGCGCTTCATAAAGTAGACATACTCAACTGTACACAAAGACGACAGTATTTTTTTTAAATTACGCGTGTAGCACCGCATTGTGCAGCTAGTTATGTTCATAAATCGAAATAAATCAGGCAAATAATATACTAATGAATCTGCTCCGTTATTTCGCGAAGTGACCGTCAAATAAATTTATTTGGAAACAATTAACGCCGATACCCATGATTCATCCTCACAAATCTATCCGTCTATAACATGAGTTATAGATTCGCTATCCACAAGTTAATATATCAGGAAGACGGACAATGGATCGGCCGATATTTCACTCCAACATCTTTTGTTCCGTACGCCATTGTGGGTAGAAATTAAGCAGTTTTAGGTATTATTGTCTACTATCGGGCTTTCCCGGCTTTGTTCGGGTAAAAACATATAAATTATACGCCTAAACCTTGCTCAGGAACCACACTATCCATTGGTGAAAACCGCATCAAAATCCGTGCAGAGGTTGTAGACTTTATTTTATAATATCTGCATCTCGTATCCAGCTATCATATATAGTTCGGTTATCAGGGAGGAGAAATGTCTGCAGAAAATTTAAAATAGAGGGATCTAATCAGTTCTAGTAATCTGTAACATATACTTCTCTGTCTCCTCGGAGTGTCTTGCCGGTTTCTTCCTCAACCAGTCATACTATTTTTTATTTTTTAAGAACAAATCACGCAGATTGACCTAGCCCCAAAGTAAGTTCCAAACTTGTGTTATGGGATACTAACTCAACGATATATATATACTATAACATATACATATATATCTATAACATATACATATATAGATAAACATCCAAGACCAGGGCCAATCAGAAAAAGATCATTTTCCATCATGACCCGACCGGAATCGAACCCGGGACCTCTCGGTTCAGGCGCAGTTAAAACTATACAGGGTCCCGTTTCCTACGTTCCTTAAATCTAAGAAAAACTAGTATCTTTCTCTTTTTAAATATTTTCTTTTACCGTACATTGGATCTTTGGTAATATTGTATAGTGAGGGTAAACAGCCCGGTAATAGACTCCAAACAGCTGTTTTCGCGAACAAAGAAAATATTGAGCCATCGACTGTGTAGCGATTTTATTGAGCTTGTTACACCGTATTTATTATTTACAAGCTGCACTCCGGGACTTCGTTTCCGTTCGAATTCCGTGATAAAAAGTACACTGTGTGATTTTTCGGGTCACATTCCACCCGTGTACCCAATGTCACGATATTTATCATAAAGTGGTACCTAAAAAATCACACGCATATTTCGCATTTCTAATATCAGCTAGTTGATATTAGCCTCTCCCGGCAAAGTAAATAAATTAGACACAATATACCTTTGTCTGAAATCACACTGTCTATTGGTGAAAACTGTACAAAAATCCGTTCGGTGTTTTTGATTTTATCGCGTTCATACAGATAGACGCGACAGGGGGAATTCTATTTTTTAATATGATTTTTTCAAAATTTTGATAAAACAGTTGTGACCACTTGGTGTCATATATACCTCTGTAAAAAAACTTATTGAATACTTAAAACAAACGATATCATAAATCCAATTAGGTTAAGTAACATTTTTACACCACCAGACGATATAGTACATTAAAAATCTCTAGATTATTGCCAATATTATGTTCTTCGATACACGACCACTATCCAATTCAGATAGACCTCTGGCTGTATAAAAATTTATGATAAAAATGGGTCACGTAGTAATGGTGCGTAAGCCGCGTTAGGCGCAAGCATAAGGTATGTTCCCTCAGGAGTCGAGTAGATGTCATTTCGAGTTACATCACCCTAGTCTGTGATGTTTGATCAGATTTGGGGGCAAAAAGTTGTGGGAGAAATGGTTTCAGACGTTATAAGTGTAGTGATGGGACGAGGGGATTTGTAAGAATAGTATCTATAAAGGCACGTGCACACTGAATGAGTATGCAGCACGTACTCTGCAGGAATTTTAACGCACGTATACACGCGCGTTTATTAATACCATACAACCATGTGCCGTATTCATGAGCCGATAGGGTTCAATAAACTCACTTTTAGGGGAAAATTTATGGCACATAGGTAATTATTGTTTTACAAATTTGTGTCCACTACTCGTGCTATTGTGTGATTCGTGATACACACACGTGACATACAGGTTTCTTCTGAAAATTTTCTCACTTTTCTCTTAAAATTTTAGTTTTAAGGACAAATTGTAAAATGGTGTTGATATAAATAATTTTTTATTAAGTATTTTATGTTTATTTATAGTTGAAAATTAAAGATTTTTACCGAAACTTCTAAGGATAATGTATACGCTTATTACCAAAACGTAGTGATTTGGGATATTGCCGAAATATGACGTATACAATCAGAAGTTGCAATGTACTGCTGCTAAATTTCATGATAAATAAATATAATCTATATTACCTACGACTTACATAAATCGGGTTTATTCTTTCGCGGACGCTCGACGAGACACAAAACAAGTTTAAATTTTATCACTGCGTAACAGCAGTCGTGTGTCTCCGAAAATTATGACTAACACAATCTGATCATAATTAAATAGGTATAAATGTAAAACTTAAAATGAAAAGCTGCTGCTCAAATTTAATCCAAATATGTAAATGTTTAGTCAATCATAAAATACAAAAAAATATATATCTATTTATTTATCTTATGGTCTTGGATGTTTACGAGTACCTTATATGTGTATTTATTATAATATATAGTATCGTTGAGTTAGTATTCCATAACACAAGTCTCGAACTTACTTTGGGGTTAGCTCAATCTGTGTGATTTGTCCTATATAATATATTTATTTATTTATCTCAAACTTTCCACTTCCAAAACTCTCAATGATAACACTAGGCCTGCCAAAACCTGCAATGGGGGGTTGTCGAGATGTGACGTATTGTAAGCATTGTATTGTACTCCAGCGATATTTCATGATAAATACGCCCTTGTCTCGGATTACGGCCGCGGTGTCGAGACGCCGCACAATTCCGGTCGGATTATATTCGAAGTAAACGGGCTACTGTTAAAGTAAACCTTCCTGATCGACACTGGAACTGGCTATTTGACAGTTTTATGAAATATGTTTTAAAACTCGAACGATGTCGTTGTTTACTACAATAGAGTTTATTTAGAAAAAATACTTAATAGTTTAATAAAAATTAAATGTTTTTTTAACGTTGAAAATCTACTTGTCGAGTCGAATGACCATTAAAAACGGTGTTAGATCAGTATTTGGCCACGCTAATCGCTCTGTCGTTATTCATATCCTCCATTAGCAAATACGCATTTTCTAGAATCGGAATGATATTTCATTTTCTCATTCCATAATCCCAATACTAACAACACAATAACTTTGATTACTATTTCGAACGGCGTCGATTCGATACTAGACGAAAATTTCATTTTATTTATTTGTTTCTAATACGGTAAGTTTAACAGTAAAATGCGACTTCTCCGCGTTCCGACTTTTAATTCCCATGAAGTCTCACAAAAATCGCCGGCCTGCCCCAACCAGCAACATTCAATAACGATCTCCCTGATAAATGGGATGGGAAACCATTACAATTTATGGCTGGTTAGCTTTATCTACAGTAATGCGATGCTAATAAAACGAGATAAGTCCATCACTTTTGACACGACGTAAAAATGCTTATCTCGATACTTTAGGGTGGTAATGGCGGCAACTGTAGCTGCCATTACGTCTACAAGACTTTATTTTGGCCTAATAAGGATTTTTTGTTAACTTAGGCCGCTTCAAATTCATTGCGTGGAATGAGCTGACAATCTGCAATGGTGTGATTTTTGTACTTAGTATATTTTAATAAATAATAGGCTTTTGTGGCCGCGGCTTCGTCCGCATGAGTTATTCTGCGAAAGCGGAACACAAACTTTCATTACCCCCCATTATCGTCAATCGGGGTTGATTTTTGAAAAAATCTATCCTATGTTTGAACGGGAGCCTGTAATTTCATCAAATTCGGTCAACGTTTAGCCGTGAAAGCGAACAAACTCACAGACAGATAGACAGACTTTAGCATTTATTAGTATGGATTTAATTAAGTATATGTTTATTGCAAGTCTGTCTTGCAGTGGGTTTTGTGCAACAAGGATTTTTTTTCAGGTGGTCTTAAATAAATCTCTCTTTATCTCATCTCCGCATTTTCCCAGTTAAATTTGGGGCTGTGACGCCTCGAAGACCAGGGTCAGCGTAAAAATAACCTTAACATTTTAATCATTTAGTCTTGATATATACAGTCGATCTGCCTGACGTCAACCCTTGGTAATGCTATTGTTACCTGTCAGCTGCTTAGACTGTGTGTCCCTTAGTTGCCTCATATGACATCCACGGGAGGTTAAAATTGCTTTTAGTAAGTATAGATAAATTCTAAAAACAGTGATTTAAAAGTACCCTAAGTGTTATTCCAGGTCATTTTCTATCTGTGTACCAAATTTCATGCCAATCGGTCCAGTAGATAATGCGTGAAGAGGTAGCAGACAAACTTACTTTCGCATTTATAATATTAGTTGGGTTTATAGCGAAAAAATAGTTCTTCAGAAACAATTTATATTATTACTAGCTTTTGTCCACAACTTCGTATGTGAGTAAAAATAAGTTTCCCGTGAGAATTTCAGGAAATCTCTTCTTAGTGCACCACTACACTGTCCTAGGAACCTACACACCAAATTTCAGTATTTCAACGTCCAGTAGTTTCGGCTGTGCGTTGTCTGTCAGTCAGTCCCTCAGTAACGCAAGAGTTTTATATATATATATATAGATAACGCAACAGGAATCTGTTGTGGTTGCATGTAGAACCATTGTATCTTTTATAATAATAAATTGTTTCAGATGTGCATCGTATTTTTATCAATAATGTAAATAAGCATTTTATGTTCTGTAAATCAATTTGAAATACAAATTATATCCAATTAATTCCATTGAACGTTTATTTGTAGTTTATGCACGAACCGTGTCATTGATTTAGCAAAATGTTTTTGTAATTTGTCTTTGTGAAAACGCGTTGTGTAGTAACACAGTGAACTTTAGTCTCAAATTGTGATTAGTGCATATTTATTATAAATTGATTTATTAATGTTATTGAAAACAATGAAACTATTAGGAGTATTTGGTAATATTTTGCACATATACATACAAACATACATATAAACACATTGTATCACGTATTTACTCCTTACGAGGTAGACAGAGCCAAGAGTTGCGATACTCGAAGGCTTCATTTAGCTGTATAGTAGAGAAAAACGTATTGCGGTCTAGTTGAGATTCAATAGCAGTAGGTTGCTATCCTATCGCCTGTGAGAAGAAACAAGTTTATAGCCTTTTCCCTTGATTTACTTTTACAATCTGCTCGGGAAATGAAGCAGCTGGCAAATTTTATGGTTTTCCTTCACTAGCATGGACGACTGATATTTTGTATCGTCTTTTACTCAATAATTTGGTTTGGTTTTTTTTTAACAGATTTTTATTTTAATATTATGTCATAATTTATTTAATACAGGTAAAATAATTTATTTCCATAAAATATTTAAGATCAATAAAAAATGCCACCCCGAATCGTACCCGGCACGAGGGTGCCCATAATGCTTGCGGCGTTTTCTCGCTAAATAGAGCTATAGATGATAATCTTTGAACCTGGTACCAACGGCAATCTTTTTTGTGTTTTTTTTAATTGCTAAATATCAAAAAATATTTAATTTTTCAGTTCATAATTTTTTTTTCAGTGGTGATGGCGACAATGCAACTATATGTCGAAACTTACTCGATTAGGATGTGCGCGTGCCCAAAACAATACGATCCAGTATGTGGAAGCAACAAAAAAACATACAGCAACTTATGTATGATAAAATGTGACAAAAGACATCACCCTGACCTGTCTATACGCCACCGAGGCGTATGCAGACTAATGTTGTTATTCAAAAAAGAAAAATACAATTTGAAATCCTGACATCGTTTGTCGAATAAAAAAAAAAGTTAGTGCAAAAAAAAAAAAGTATTGGTCACAAATATTAAGGATACCCTTAAGATTTTTCAATATTTTCGATTTACCTGTAAGAAATGAATAAAGAAAATATAACGTTTACATGTGCAAAATCTTTCCTCATATTTTTCACTATAAATAGGACAGATATAGTGAAATGACAGCGTCCTGGGTGAGGAAGAAATGCAGCAAGAGAGCGCAACGCAGCGCGATCTCTCAAACACGCATAGCATTGCGTCATGCAGCGTTTTGTCGCTTACTTAGAATGTTGGATAAGATTAAGCCCCTTTTTACCACCGCCAAGCAGGTACTTATAACCTTCTTCAGTAAAAGCTCCTGTGTCAACATAGTATAAAACAAAGTCTCTTCCCGCGTGTATATTCATCTTTAAAACTACGTAACGGATTTGGATATGGGTTTCTTTAATAGATGAAAGTGATTCAAGAGGAAGGTTTATGTGTAAAATTTATGTAGCATTTATTCTAGACTAGTAAGGAAAGGATAACAAAAATGATTTCGTTACAAAAATTACAGACTTTAATTTTAGAAAATGTAACAAAAAGGAAATAGAAGAATACCATCAAATAGGTGGGTAACAAAATATTAACACATCCATCCCGATTGATAAAACGGTCTTTGAACAAAAACACCACTTCCTTTAATCCTCCAAATCAGCCAGACATCAAGAAAACTTAGGGAAAGGGAATAGCTTCTAAGTGCGGCCGTAGGATGAAGGGGAATCCGGTACCGGAGCGTAAATCCCCAAAATATTTGGGGATCCTATAAATAATTACAGACCTATCTTAATAGATAAATAGGTGATTAAAATGTATTTTAATCTTTAGACATTAGAATATAATCAACTAATCTTTCAGTTTGACATACAAGACAGATGACAAGACATTATCAAGAACAAAATAATAGACAAACAGAATGAAAGAGTTCCGAAAAGTAAAAAAAAAAATAAAACTAAAACATAAAGTGTTACATTTATTATGGTTTTATCCGAGCGATGCCGGGTCTAGCTGCTACTATGCGAGGAGTGTGTCTGGAATGAGTCTATGGAGTGTAGTACCGCTTTAAAACATTTCCTCCCATGGAGATCGTACGAGGCGAATGAGGGATATAACATTGACCTTTGATAGCATTCCCAAAGAGGGTAGACATCAAGCAAGCGGCTTGTTTTAAGTAAAAATAAAGCCACAACATTAAAGATTTAATTTCAACGCGAACCTTGGGTTTCAGGGCGTCACAGCCGGGAGACTGGAACCAAGGCGTTTAGTAATTATATGGTAATTAAGACAGAAATTTTGAAGCGGTTTACCATTTCTCACACTAGAAATGTTGATATTATGACGAATGTAATTATGCACTATGTATTCCGTTTAACCTACGCTCACGCGGGTAACCTCAAAGGCAGACTAATTTAGGACAAACATACATATATACAGACAGACAGACAGACATGACTAATCCCTGTGTTTGTCCGGTCTGTGTCCGTAATGACATGTCACAAACATATGCGAGTAATAATGCATGGGAAGTAACAGATATTAATTTTATTTTTCGAAGCATTCGAGACTCTCTGTGTACAGTCAACAGCACATCAAGTTACCCTACATGAACCTATATGGTGCGGTAATAGCGGCGAATTTGCAATGAATTTGGGTAGGTTACATAAAGATTCCAGGTTCTATTCTTTTTTCCTTTGTTCGTCGAGTTTTACTATACTATGTTTCGACTATACTATTAGCTTCCGGTGATGGCAAACATCGTGTGGAAACCTGTACTTAGGGTGTCCCAAGCTATAAGTGAAAAAAAATTTTTTTGCATAATCTGATACGCGTACCCTTTATATTTATTCGGTTTGACCTCAAAAGCCTAAATAATAAATACTATAGTAATACATTAATGTCATCGTGGCGACTTGACTTCAAAGTCGTGAATTAGGAATTAATATGGAAATAAAATGTAACTTAGTCTTAATTCAGGATTCGTAAAGAAAACAATCAATAATTTTATGAAAAAATTGTATTTAATGATATTTTTGTGTATTAACGGCTTTCTATATACTTTCGTTTTAAAGTTTTACGGTAAATTTTACGGTGTTCTTGTACACAACGTAACAAAAATTGCTTCTGTTCTTCTTTAACTGTGATTAACCTGTGAAAATCTTGCATCAATTTTACCGCTCATTCAGCAGTGTCATTCACTGATTTTAGCATTAATAGCTTCATTTTTGCTTCAAGAAATAAAGAATTTTTACACCATGAAGCAGGGCACTCTCCGAGAAAACTATCATCTATGTTCAAACGAGAGAAAAAAGACTTGCTTGAAGCTGATGTAAAAAAATTTCTCGTACAACAATCCGTCTAATTCTTCTTTTAAAGGTATGTAGCGCTTTTCTTGAGACAAGATACTATCCTTAGACAAATTTGATATAATTTTTTCTTTACTTTCTAGGCTCACCTCTCTTTCTCCTCACCTCTCTTTACAAAGAACAGGGTAGGTTTTCGTTTTATTGAAATTTTGCGCATGACCAATGAAAATGACCAAAATGACAAAATGAAAATGACATGAAAAATTACAATGACCAATGAATTATGTTATCTTTTCCAATGTTTCTTTAGTATGTGTATGTTTCATACACCAATTCCTACAAACAGTAATTCTAAATGCTACACCAGAACCACACTTAAAGCTAGGCTTACCGACCTCGACAAGTTGACACCATAATCCATACCTTGAAACAGGTCATTTTAAACCCTAAGGCCGAAACCTGTGTTTTTACACATTTATCATTTTAAGCGCACCATGTTTTCGAGATCAAAGCATATTTTGCGGTGTACCGTTCGTTTAGTATGTACATAAGTGTTTTCATTGGGATTAAGTTAAAAAGATGGCTGTTTATATAAATAACAGATCGTGAAAAATTTACAATCAAATGTAATCGTGACCGATGCCGAGTTCGAAAATTCAGTGAAACTTTTCGAGAAAAGGTAGGTAGTGTCTAACGCTTTGTTTAAATCGTTTTGGCCTTACAGTAGTGCCCTTAGATTTAATATGATCAATTAGCAATCTTATTTTAAAAAAATAATTTGTTTGTTTTAATTTCTTTTAGTTGTAAAATGTAAAAAATATTATTAAGTAATTAGATTGTTAAATTACTTACAATGTTATTTTACAATTTACAAAAAAAGGAATTGAAGGAAACTTTACTATTTTTTAAGGTTAATTTAGTTTTACATAAATGTAGCTCCATAACGATCGCTAATAATAAATAATTAAATAAATATAATTAGCGATAGCGATCTATTAGATTACTACGTGGACATTTTCTAGAATATAGTTTTTTGTATAGTAGTTTGTAGCTTAGAGAAATAACTATAAATATAAAATTTGTGGTGAAAAAGTGCCTGTGAAGGTCTAATTTCTGAATAAATGATACTTCAGAAGTAGTGTTATATAAAAAACACACATTTCTTTAATTATTTGCAAGTAGATCGCACAAAAACAAAAAAAAAACACTTTCATAACACAATACATTTGGCACTACACACAGCCATAAAGAACGTTTAAAATCTCATTTTCCGCACGCATTTGAATAGTCATTTGCCCCGCGTTCCGTTCCACGAGAAACGCAATGTTTTTGCCGAAAGAAATATCTCATATCGAAATCCGTAGTGATGAATGAGAAACTGTACTGTCGTAAATGTGAGTGTACGTTTGTGGAGGCTTGGAATGGAAAGAATTTTTCAATTCTCAGACGCTGAAAGTCTTACTGATAATATAAATACCAAAGTTTCTGAGGATGTATGCATGTATACTTTATTTTCTTTCACGCAACATCTAATCTAATTGTTATGAAATTTAATATTACAATCTTAGTAAATAGTTTTATTAAAATCTAGCGGACCAGTGCTTATTGAGTATAAAAAGCAGAAATTCAGTTTAATATGGGCACAGATTAAATAGCACTTTGGTATAGGAATTTTGTACAAGAACCTGTGTACCTCAGTTACCATCTCCGTTCCAAAATTATGATATTAAGTCCAAATATCTGCATATAAAATTATTTATTTTTATTTATTAATATGAATAAGCATCACTGAACGTGATGCCTTGTTTCGCAAAAAATCCGAGTGTCAATCCATTATGGCCCGCCATAATGGATTGACATAATATGTGATTTATAAGTAGGTAAGCGCTTTAATTTTTTTGGATCTAACGTACGATAGTCATGAAAAAATGTGATTTAACCTCAGTTGCTTGCACCTTTGACGTTAATTTTAACCTTCGTACAGAAGTTCGCCATTTTATTTAAATTAGTCATAGTACAAAAGCTGTTGTGAAAGTCATGCCTTTAGGGGGGGACTTGAATAGTTCAGATACTAGATTTAGCAATTACACATTCAATAGATGAAGAAGAAGATTACAAATCATAACTATGTAAAATTTTGTATTCATTACTCATTGAAGAAATTGCATATTAAATTTATAAAATAGTAAAACTATTTTCAACCTCGGAATCGGAAGGAGAAACCATTAATTTAATGGCAACACCTCATTGTTTTATTGTCAGATTCACAGATTAGAGTAATAAACTCGATTCCGGTTTAATATACCAACAAATGGTGGCTCTTCGCTTTTATTTTTTTTAACGATATGTCACACAAAGATTGGAATTTTTGATTTACAGAGGCCAACACTGTTCAAATTAGTTCATATCGCCTTTTCTGCGATTATTTTTTTATTTACTTCCCGTAACAAAATCTGGGAGGGAAATTCCTCTTTTTCTAGTTTAACAATGTTTATATACCTAACTAGCAGGGCAGGGCTTCGCTGGGGTACCCTATATGTTATTCCAGGTTATATTCTACCCGTGTACTAAATATCAAAACAATCCGTCCAGTAAGTAGGTTTCGCGTGAAAGAGTAACAAACATACATACATCCTCACAAACTTTGGCATTTATAATATCATTTAGATACATTATAAGTCAGTTGAAAGAAAATAATATAAAATAATAATATTGCTAGTTTCCTCTTCTGGAAGTTTCCTCAATATTCGTTCGATCAGATAGCCACATATTTCTATGGTAGGGTAGGTTCTAGATCATAGAAGCAGAGATACATGATACAGTTGGTCTTTTTTATATAAATAATAATATAAGTTTATTGCAGGTAACGCGAAGATCTACAAAATTATAAAATACATAAAACTATTAAAATTTGAAAAATATGTACAATTGAACACTACTTAGATAAAAGTTATTTAAAATCAAAGAGCAATTTCTTGTAATCAATCAATGTTAAAACATAAAAATGACACTTCAGGCATGGTTAAGTCAAAAATAAACAAATATTGACTGTAATATAAAAACAAAACAAGTGTAATGATCATTATATATATATTTTTTAAATCGCATCCCGCTGCCTGTCTGTCTCTATGTATGCTCAGAACTTTTCTTTTGCATAATGTTAATTCTTAGAACGATTTAGGTGTATATAACAATAACACACTCGAAAAAAAAGACGATCTCCTTCTTTCTTTGATCAAATAGTGCACCCCATCTTATCTTATAGGATAGATTCCGTTCCCCAGATTGAAGGAATCATTTTAACATTTTTTCGCACTCGTGTTGTTAAGAATATGCTCCTCGCGAGTAAGCGTGGGGATTTATTTATCAATATCGATAGTGCGATTCAAATTTATTCATCCATACTAAAATTATAAGATTTTTTTTGTAAATTTTGGGTTATTTGTTTGTAATGAATAAACTCAAAAACTACTGGGCCGATTTTGATGACATTTGACACAGAGATAGGCGAAACCTTCAGGTGTGACATTGACTAGTCTTCTCGGTTTCTTCCTCCGCCATTGAGTCAAATCATTGGCTCGCATATGACTCCTTGACGACATCAAGCCAGCAGTTATTGGGTTTGGAAAACATCGTGATTCTACCCGATCCATTTATCAAATCGTGTACGAATATAGAATGGCAAATTTCATCAATATTTGTCATCCTTGATGACATCAAGCCATCGTAAGACATTTGTTTCGCAATTTGCTGGTTTACACTATAGTATTATTAGTATCTATTTGTATGTTGCTATATTCATATAATATCTATCTTTACATATTATAAAACATAAGTCCTTTGCCGCGTCTGTCTGTATGTTCGCGATAAAGTCAAAAAATATTCCACGGATTTTCATGTGGTTTGTACCAATAGATAGTGTGATTCCTGAGGTAGGTATAGGTGTATAATTTATTATGTTCTTACCCAAGCGAAGCCAGGACGAGCCACTAGTACGATATAAATTAATGTGCAATCTGAGGGGCACGGGTTATAGGAAACTGTTTCTGAAACTCGTCTCCAAACAAGTGTACCATGTCACCATAACTAGAACTTCACTACGTCATACTTTGTCGACCTCGGTGGCGCAGTGGTAAAGTGTTTGCCTCTGAACCGAGAGGTCCCGGGTTCGATCCCCGGTCCGGTCATGATGGAAAATGATCTTTTTCTGATTGGCCCGAGTCTTGGATGTTAATCTATATATGTATTTGTTATAAAATATAGTATCGTTGAGTTAGTATCCCATAACACAAGTCTCGAACTTACTTTGGGGCCTAGCTCTTATTTATATTTATATATTTAGTATAAAACAAAGTCACTTCCCGCTGTCTGTCCCTATGTATGCTTAGATCTTTAAAACTATGCAACGGATTTTTTAAATAGATAAAGTGAACATGTACAATATTGCACACGCGGGAAGTCGGGGCGCGTCGATAGTATTTTATAAGACTCTAACGAAAAGAAAAATAAACATTTTATTGTTATTAAAAACGCGATATTATTTTGGTTGTGTGTAGGCTTGTAGGATTTGTGTGATAAGACACTAAACATGACGTTAATAAGCTGTCAGCGTCTCTGAATAGAATAGGGCTGTTTGCTCTTTATTTATACTTATTATAACGGTCCATATATAAATTACTAGATGTTGTACGGAGCTTCGCTCCCGTGGGAATTTTGAGGTAAAAAATAGCATGTAGCAATCTTACATAATGTAAATTTCTAATGGTGAAAGAATTTTTGAAATCTGTTCGGTAGTTTCGGAGATTACCCGCCTCAAACATACAAACTCACAAACGTTTATCTCTTTATAATAATATTATAGATGGAGAGAATGCTCCAGAATTATCAGTCCCAGATGTCAATTATAGATAGAATATATAATTATATATAGAATATATAATTATAGATAGAATAATAAGAACAGAATTCAGTCCAAGATGAACGTTAAAGCGACAAGGCAGCGCAGTTAGCACCGTAGGTACCTGAAAAGGTAAAACTGAACCCTGAAAATTCTATTTTTCTCCGTAACTACTGTACCGATTGTGTTGGAATTTAATATCATGTGTCATGGGACCACACGTCATATAAACTTCTGAGCATTTCATATAAATGTCAGTTTTAAGTCCACCTCTGCGCTATCTTGAGAGAGTTTCCTTTTTCCCCCTGACAGACGGACAGAAACTTGCAACGAAGTGATCTAACGAGCATTCCATTCATATCTATTGATGTACGGAACCCTAAAAAGGATTTACTTGTGTTGAAAGAAAAGGTGAAGAAAACTAAAGGTTAAGGTTCAAGTGAAAAATACATACTTTTCTATCACCATCGTGTTTTCCAAAAAGAAAAACTTTGTCTTTAAATACTTGAAATAACAATGTAAACGGGAGGAATACAACAAAACGAAGTGTACTTAAATGTTTGAAATAAGGGTTGGATAGATAAGAAAACCCTTATCAATGTCTGGCCCTTATGTGACTTACAATACAATCCTAGATTGCACTGAGCATTTTTCAAACAAGATACCGTTGATGAACAACGGGGTAAACTTGGCAACAATAACAATAAAACTAAAAATATTTCTTTTTTTGAAATAAAAATGTACTTATACCTAGTACACTCAATTGTGTGGGCATAAAATATACCGGCAACAATAAACTTAAAGCGAAATAATTAAATTTAACCAAATATTTGTTCTGTTGAAAAATAAATTTACTTAAATCTAGTACATTAAATTGATGATGATGAAACTCAGTCACACTTCAAACAGATACATTACGTATCTACATACTTTTCGATCAATGACACACAAGCAGTTTTTCTGTAGTTGTCTTCGTTATTTATAACACAATGGATTGTTTCCGCGAAAATATATTATCCCTCGGGATTAGTTGTTTTTCTATTTTTCTAGACTCAAAATGCGTTGTCTAATAGATTTCACGATAAATTGTACAAAAGGTTTTGAATTCTTCTTTCGCGTCGATGTTATTTGTCAGTACAAGAGCTTAACAAAACAGGTATATATTTAGGTATATATTTTTTCAAATTAAAAAACATAATTCGACATTTATGATACAAAAACTCATTCAATAACAATATATAAATATATAAATAAAGCATGTATATAGCTCCTCTTACTGCTTGTGGAAGTCTGCGCCATGTACAGGAGTTATAGGGGTTATGTAACTAATTAGTTAGGCATTTTATTAAAAACGATTTTATCGAATGAGCTTTTGCCCGCGGCTTCGCCCGCGTTTATTACTTGAGTCAGCTTATAACTTATTTTTGACCACATCTCGGGTTCTAAGCAACGTATTGGAATGAAATCTATACCAGATTTAAAGTTGACCATTTGCTATACAACTGTGTAAACGGCATCATCAATTACATCAAGTAGTTTTTGCGTGATGTGCGAACAAACATACAGATAGACAGAAAGACAGACAAGTAATGATTTAAAAAAATGTTTGTCTTCTATTAGTTCCATAAAGACTTCCTATAATTATTTTTCTATTGTATCCTTTACGTACATACAGATATAGCCCACTTACTTATTGTATGTACAGATTTCCGATATAACCTGACATTAATAATCATACAGATTTTCACAGTATTCAATAACACTGTACTGTTCTGTTTCCAATATTTCCAATATAGGTTTTTTATATAGGTATATATTTCCAATATAGGTAGGTATTGCTTCACATATAGAATTAATTTATTGTGTATTTATATGATTACTGTTTAAAAATATTTTTTCCCAATTCCTTTTTATTAAATTATTATTATTTAATGATAATTTCCCTCTCTCTTATCTCCGCATGTGCCGGGGGCGTACGGGGCTGTGACGCCACGTGGCCGAGAATCAGCGTAAAAGTATGTTGCGGAGAATTCTGCGCCGTTATTTTATGTTAACCCTCCTTAGGAATGCAATTGTTGCCGATCATAACAATAAGCAATATGTAATTAGCGTATTTGGCAGGCAGTTAAATTAACTGCCTGGACTGTCTTTTAGTCGCCTTATAAGACTTCCACGGGTAGATTGTTCGTATTCTAGGGCGGAACCACACATATTCAACGACACAGATCCACTGGAGTTAATCTAAACACACAATAAATAAATAAATAAATAAATAAATATATTAGGACAAATCACACAGATTGAGCTAGCCCCAAAGTAAGTTCGAGACTTGTGTTATGGGATACTAACTTAACGATATTATATTCTATAGATAACATATACATGTATAGATAAACATCCAAGACGCCGGCCAATCAGAAAAAGATCATTTTCCATCATGATCCGACCGGGGCTCGAACCCGGGACCTCTCGGTTCAGAGGTCCCGGGTTCGAGCCCCGGTCCCAATATTCGCAATATAAAATCGATTGCAAAAGGAAATTCCTGTCACAATTTCCTTTTGCAATCGATTTTATATTCCCTAACAAATTCACTTTTTAAATTACGATTGTTTAACGGATGGTAGGATTTTCCGTGATAAATTACAGAAATAAATCTAAGACTTAAAAGAATCAATAGACGTATCCCTTAATTCGACTGTTTTGTCACTGAACCATAGATATATATTAATGCTAGATACAATTCAGTTCATCCAACAAAATTTTGTCATGATTCAGCAATATATATAATCGTCCAACTTAAATGTATAATTAAAATTGTAAATACTTACTCTGGGACTTTCGGGAATAATGGTAATCTTATTTGCTATTCTAGCTTTGTACTAAATTTCCAAATTTGTCCAACAGATTTGCATTTAATACGCTAGGTATTGAGTAACAAAAAACCATATGGGCAAATTTGCTGCAGAAATTCAAGCGCAAGAAGTTATTTTCCATATGGAACTTGCTTGGTTCCGTTGCATGTATACGCTCTATATTTCATTTATTCGGCGTGACGCCCCGAAGCCATGTGCTCGTGACAAAAAAGAATTGAAAATTTGGCTGTGATTTTACGATTTTTTTTGGCTGTAATGCTGTTGTAGGCTCTTTATTCGACATCCACGACATTCCGTGGATGTCAAACATATATCATGGTTATGGAGTGGGTTAATTTTAGAATGGAAACTAAACGCCATTTTAATGGCATGCAGTATCTAGTAATAACAAGTCTTTGACTATAAGCCATAAAATGGGATAGGTAGCGTTCACAGGACAGTAAATTTTTACGGTCGCCCGGCAATAGGACAAACAGCGGTTTTTGTCCAATAAATATGGCTTGGTCTTCCCGTTTGTGTGTACACAGCTTTCTTTTCCGAATAATTACAAATAATACTAACTTTTTTATTTTATTCCGAAATTCCAAGTTTGAAGTTTAATATTAAAAGGTATTTGATTTTTATTTATTTGCACAAAATACAATGACATCACAGACATATAAGAATATTACATTGAATGTTCTTATATCTGTGAATTACATACATTTTCATTTTTATAAAACGTAAAAAATCTTAATTCAAAAATATAAAAAGAGATTATAATCCATATTTTTAATGATGTTCTTTTATTAAATTTAAAATTAATTCAAAAATGCAACATGTCACATACAACAACATTCCAATTCGAAATTCAAAAGTATTCGAATTTCGAAACGAATGTGGTAAAGTGTGGTTCGAGTGGCGAAATGAAATTACCTACAAGATTATCCGTTGAAAATTGGAAGCTGAATTTTGTTTCGACAACACTTGTATTGGCGCAGTTGTTATAATTGGTAAAGTAATTATAGGGTGGGTTGCACGAGTTGCCCAGTTGACTTTGACGTTGACTTTAACCTGGGCAGAAAAACTCATGTACGCCATCCTACTAATATTGTAAATGTGAAAGTTTGTGAGGACGTATGTGTTTAAGTTTGAACTCTGTCACACAGTCTACTGGACGGATTGTTATGAAATTTGGTACACGGGTAGAATATGACCTGGAATGACACATATAGTACTTTATATCTCGAAATTCCCACGGGAGTCAAAGCCTGAGGCGTAGCTAGTTTTATTTAAACGTCATCTATCTATTTTATCTAAATTACATAAAAAATGTATAACAGTTTTTTTTAATAAAACAGTATTTAAATACAAAAAAATGTAAAAGTATACATAAATGAAAAAGTATGCATTAATCGGTATAAAATATTTAAAGTAAGATTACTTAAATACGACAGCGTCCTAGATTCCCGTGACAAGGTTTGTTTAAGGGTTTGTTCAAGTTTTATTTTATTTTTTCCTCTTAAGCGTGACCTTTGAACAAAAACACCCGAGGCTTTCCGAACCTTTTTAAGATTGAGAGAAAAAACCCTGTAAGCACACTTTATAAATTCACAAATTCATTATCCATTCATTTGTTTTCCATTGTCATTAGCTTAATCTTGTAAAAAATCCAAGGCAATTAATACGACGGTTTCTGGCACAAGTCCATCCATAGTAAAACATTCAAACGGGATATGCCGTAGTATTTTTGCGGCCAGTTATAAACTCCATATAGATTTCAGCTACCCTTGGTATAGCGCTGTCCTTCTCGCACAGCCCCGACTAACACCCCAGTGCGTTTTGATGCTCCTCCTTGTCGAGACGCGTGTGCCCATTTCGCGCGCAATGGAAGATCGCGATTTTAATTTTGAATTTAGAATGTGCTGTTAAGTTTTTAATTTTCGTTTTGTTATCAGACAGTGGTATTTGGATTTCGAACAAGTTTGAAGTGTTTAATTTGTGGGTGCAAATAAAAATATTGAAAAGATTTATTGCGCATAAATAATTTATTTGTCTAATTTAATTAATAAGTAATTAAAGTGACGGTTCAGTGTATTATTAAAAAGAAGTTTTAAATTAAGTGAACATTGTTCCTGTTGGAAAAATTGATAAAGGTAAATTATGTAGCACTTTATTTTATTTATTTTCACTGATATTGTGTTTTAACATTTACTAACAATAATTTCTTGTTTTCATAAAAATCATAGATCAATGTAACGAATGGTATATTTTAAGATACTTTTTTTATTTGTACCTTTTATGATTTTTTCTCGTTGAATACAAAAAGGGTAGGGTAGGGTAGGGTAAGGGTAGGTACATAACTTGGCATCTGGATTTATTTCTGTGATGTTTTTAATGTTCTATATAATTTGTCGACATGGAGAGTGAAAATGTAAGCAATATGTACGTAAAGTACTTTCGTTGTCATATTAATTATATTTTATAACAAAAATAAGACTAACATATACCTAAGTATTGAAATACGAAACAGTCATTTCAAAAAATTACATTTTATTACGCTTTTTAGGAATAATAAATATTTTATTTTCATTTAAAAGTGCCTTCATTAAGTGCTACAGTAATAAATATGTATATAATAAAAATTAATATAAAATAAAGATTAAGATATAAAATAAAAAAGAACAATTTTGAAATATTATTTATGATTTATAAGCAGCTGAACACGGCAATACTCTAGGGTTCAAAGTTTAATTATTTAAAAGGCTGATAAATAACTATCGGGCGTAATGATCTTAGTAAACAATGTGTGTTTGTATTAAGAACTATTCTTAACAGATAAATGTTTTCTTGTTTATCTGTCTCATGTCATAGATTTAACTTCCAGTAATTATTACGTTTTTTGTCGCGCAGCAAAAACGTGCTGTCGTAGCAGATTGTAGCTCGTCGTAGCCTGTAGACGCCTCTTGTCGTAGCCGATAGGATAGAGACGTAGCGAAAATTTAAAAAATGTAATTCTTGGTACTTTCATATTATATTATGATTCATGGTCATTGAAATAACTAATTTTTAATTGATTCTGTGTGCAGATTCTTAAGCTGACTTGCGTATAATTTTGATAGATCGAGTTGGTTTAACTAAATTGATGCTAGCAAAATAAAATGACAATAAAATCGGTTAATATTTCATTTTATGTAATGTACCGTGGTTTTCATGAACGTAAAGCTACGACTACTAATTAAATTGTGAACAAAGTCCCTAATTGACGATGAAAAAACTCTAACTTGACGATTAACCAAATGATCAGAAAGTTTCTGGCCTTAATTTGATACACGCGTATAGTCACTAAGATATAAATAAATATAGATATAGATAGATTCGTAGATCTTTGTAACGGATTTCAATATTCTTTTTCTTTGTTATCTCTTGCTTATCTAACTGTATCTTTCTCTGCCATACATGTCGAAGCCCAGAGTCCGCATTCTGATATTTTCTTCAGCATTTCACAAGTTATTCTATAAATAAACGTACATTATAAAGTCAAACATTTATTTCACAAAAGTAATTTCCAAAAATATGTATTTCAATTAATACTGCTGTAAAATCATAAGAAGGTAGATGTTTTAGACGGTAAGATATTTATAATAAGACATGGAAGAAAAAACGTAGTTTACTCGGGTAGAAGCAAGCATTTTGCTCTGTTTTGCTTTTGCTCACTTTTTCTTAGCGAATACTCGACTAGCTAATGTAATGTAAAATATTTAAATCGAATACTCGTTGGGGTGTACTAAAAATTTCAGTGCAAAAGTGTGCATCTTAAAATAAGGCTCCCTTTTCCTTAGTTATGTAAATAGGAACGGGGTAGTACCAAGTCGTTTAAAATTTCTATCTTTTCTCCTTTCTTCGAAATAAAGTGGTTCATTTGGACTAAAATTAAACTTGGTTATTCATAAAAAAGTTTAAAGCATACTTGAAGCTAAAGGAAAGTACTTTGTAATATTTATTTTGACATTGACAGAAAGAGACAAAACATACTTTAGCTTCTAAAATGTTTTATTTTTTTTTATGAATGACAGGGTAAAACTTTATTTTGCAAAACGTAATTTAACGTAATTTAATTTAAATTACGTAATTTAACTTTATTGTGTAAGGGTAAAACTATATAGGTACATAGTTTGCTATTAACTATATATAAATATATAAGTGCTAACTATATATATAAGCCCGAAATTCGCTTAAATAGCCCTTTTTGAGTTTTAGCTGTGGTTAAACCCGCGGGCTGATGATATTCAAACAAGAAGATATATTTTTTGTCTTTAACAAACTTACTTATTTATTTTTAGCAGACTGATGTAAATGTGTTATTTCAGGTTATATTCTACCCGTGAACTAAATTTAGAATTTTTCGTGAAAGAGTAACAAACATACACACACTCACAAACTGTTGTAATTATAATATTAGTAGGATTAGGATTATGTTGTTTATAATTATTTATATTACTAAATTTGATCCCAAAAAAAACCTATTGTTTGTCCAAAATAATATTTTATTCTAAATAATATTTAAAATGCATAAATTGAGCGAGATATTTTAAGTGGGTCGAAACACAGGCCAGCAGAAACGAAAGAAGTTTATTTTTGTCTGTAATTAATTAAAAAATAATAATGAATTTGTTTTTAATTTTTTGTTCCAAACAATGTTTGAAGAACGAAAATAGAATGCTCATTGTATTTATGAAACTCTTGTCTGTGGCACTCGTCTATGCCTCCAATATTTTCTCATTTCATTTCGCTCGCCTCTGCTGTTTGTCCAAGAAACAAAGACAATATTAAAAATAAATGTTCTCTTTATTGAATTTCGATGAAAAAATATAATTTTTCTATGTTGTGACTGAATTCATTGACTAGCCTCTGTTCATAAAACAGTTTTTTTATAGCCTGTATTTTGCTGGGCATGGTCATATAAAAAAACTACTTTAGGTATGCTAAAGTATGTTTTGTGACTTAAAAAATTCCGTTCTTTTCCGTTGTTCTCAGAGAAAGAACGAGATTTATTGATTTATATCTTTTTAAACATAGATCCTTTTATTAGTAGTTAATAGGGAACATATGCGTTTTAAGAGACTTTATAAATGTTTATAATGTTCAAAGTATATTATAAAAAATGTGATTAATTTGCTGCAATATTATTTACACAATCACAATTACTACTGCAGATAATATAAGGAGTAACACGATAATTAAATGTCACTTTAATTCATACGTTTTATTAATTACGTGATTTACTTTTTTTTTGTTCTGATCAATACGTCACAGAATATTGCTGTCATGCCATCATCGTGCCGCGCGGAAACTGAAAGGCTTGTGGCAAAATTGATATTTTTGTACAAAACTTGTGTATTTTATTAATTTCTTAATCCTATTTAGTGCATTTTAATATGGTGTACAGTATAAGTTAAGCACAGTTATATTACTCATCTTATAATCAATTACTATAACACGACACTCCTGTGTTTTGGAAACTCGTGTTACCTCAACCGATTTTCCTTTGTTCGCTAACGATCCGTTCGGAAATTTTACAGGAATTAAATTAACTTGCTAACAAGCTTAGATCACAGAAAATAAAGATATATTTTTTAAAAGATCCACGTTTCTCTCTCTCTCTCGTCTGAGCGTATTCCAGGTTACTTCCTCAGCCGTTAAGCGTCGGAGCCTAGAGTATCCGCTTTCCTACTTTTTCGTCTCCCATCGCACGGTTGTCGGCATCCCTGGTTATCGGACCGTGTGTCATTATCATCTTTGACAACGAAGATCCACGGTAATTGATCACAAACCAAAATCTGATGGGTTTGTTTGTTTTGGAACGAAGTCACAAGATATGTGTTCAACGACATCACAAAACTTATATGTATATAGCCATTTAGATATAGTATGTACCATCAAATTTAACGTATGTATTTAACGTGAATGTAATCGGCTCGCCGCTGGCCTTTCGAGAAAATGGCGTATTTTGCGTTTTTCTGCGTAGGTAAAAGTTTGTCTAAACGCCAGCGGGGCATGCAGGTTAAACACAATGTCAAAATTGATGGTGCAACTCGCCCTAATTCGAAGTTACTTTAATAGCTTACAGTTAATAGGTTCTTAGATAATTCCAACAAGATTTTGGCCTCTCAAATTAATTCTAGTCCAATTGTCTCGGTATTAAACTAGGATGAGCCCACTAAGACACGCTGAACTAAATGCTGAGCTGAATATCTATTGTTTAAATGTAAAACGATTTAGCCCCATTCTAATTGTTTCTGTGCTATTATCCTAATTGTATCTACAACATAAATATGCAAGTGTTCAATTTAAATTTCTGTTAGATTCCAGTGGATTGATGTTAAAACCTACGCAAAACATGCAAAGAACCTAAGTACACCATTTTGTCTAAACGTCACCGGAGCGCAGATTAAAGTCGACATCAAAGTTGACTGGTACAACTCACCTTAGATGTGTCTGTTTCTGTGAAATCAGTTAGGGTGGGCCGCACCATCAACTTTGACGTTAATTTTGACGTGCGCAGAAAAACGTTAAATATGCCATTTGGTCTCTAAACGTCTACAACGTGTTGTTTAAAATCAACGTCAGATTTGATAGTGCAACTCACCCTTATATAACTATAACTTATAGAAAAAAGGTAAGGTGACTTACGTAGTTTATTGTTTTAACCTCTCGCTCTATGTTATCTCTTATAATTAGCTTATACCGGTTCCGTCCCTGTAATAGAGTGTGATTCAGTCAGATTAAATGAAATAATTTTGAAACTGTCTATCAGTTTCAAAAATATTTGATTTAATCTATCACTAGATTACTCACTGCGAAATCCCAGCCTTATATTGTGACCAAGATTACTGGAATAAATGACTGTTTTATTATATATTTTTAATCTTAAAATTGTAATTTCTCGAATAAAATAGTAACGAAAAACACCTAAAATTGATTGGTATGTATGTGTAGTAACTTTGGATGGACCAAAAGTAGCGAAACATCGACCGCTATTTTGATATTTAGAATTCGAACATAGCTACAGCATAAAGACTGATACAAAGAACTTTAAAATTCTACTACAAACGACGATATATTTATGAAATGTATATTCTTCAAACAGTAGATCGACGCGCTCGGAATTACTCACCAAGTCAATATTTCAATATTACAGAGCATTGTATTACTTACTGACTTCGTGAAGTTTACTGTTGTATTTTAAAGAATTCTCGACTACGCTACGATAATATGAGGCAAGAGCGCGGTCTCACTGCTCCGTTGTGTTACATTACGTCGACACAGATAGATGTATCTTTATTTGTTACAAACACACAAATCTCCATGTAGTCTCTGGGGAAAACCAGGGGATGTCCCACTCCATAATCTCAGAGTATGCGAATGAATGGGTACTTAATGATAACTGTTGGATTTTTATGTATATAATATGTATCTGTTATATGTATCGTTGAGTTAATATCCCATGCGTCACAAGTCTCGAACTTACTTTAGGGCTATCTCAATTGTGTGATTTGTTCTAATAATTTTTAAATTTTAAATACTACAGGTTTCAATTTATGTGCTAAGGAGTAAAAGTTTAATAACCATACAATACAATTTTCAAATTATTTCTGTCGATATCTCCCTTCTCCGGGAACAAAGAAATCAGTTTATCTTACGCTTAAATTTATTTTGTCCGTAGTTTCACCTGTGCAAGTGCATACTTCAAGAAATCTCTCTCCGGAGGTTCCCTTGGAGTTATGACTAGAAAAGTTTGAAAATATATAGTATACTTGCCTCTCAGTTATTGCCAAGAGATAGGTGAAATCGCGAAGAAATTTATATTCACTGGAGTGAAAATTCCTGTGCTAGTTTCAAACTAGAATATTGAAAACTGCTTTGTTAAAAGAAATTTTGTTAGTTGTATTTTTTTATTTATTTATCATTTTTGAACAAAACGTAAATAGTGTGAGCACAATCTTTTTCATGTGTCTCGCTCATCCTCGCGTTTAATTTATTTTTTCGGATTGAAAAGTACCCTATGACGTCCTTTTTCGTACTTCAAACTACGTGTATGAGAAATTTCAAGAAGATTGGTTGAATAGATAAAGCGTGAAGAGGTAACAAATTAAGTTACTCTCACATTTATAATATTAGTTAGGATTATTCAAATTTAAACTTACAATACAAGCGGTTATTTGATAACATAACATTAGCATAGGTTCTATTCTGAACCATCACTAACTTTCCTTCCGTATCTCAAAGCCTCGTTAGCTTAGTCTACTATCCAATTTAGTCCAACTTCCAATACTGATACAATTTATCTGATCACAACTAGTGTTGATAGAGATAACTTTTGTTTGGAATTGTGAATATTTAATAACTGTTATTTGGATTTGTGAATCTACTTGAATCGCTTACCATAAAGGTAATTATCATCATTATTTTACCGCTTGTGATTGGTAGGTTCTAATTTCGACTCCTTTTCGTGTCATACAGTTTTGTTACCAATCAGTTTTATGTATAGTAATTACTTTCATTGACATCTTTTCTTTTTTGTCTATATTCAGTTTACATTTTGTTTTTGGAAAAAAGTATCGATGTTATGTATGCCTCAGAAAATGTATAATTAACATTTTTTAATTTAGTTTTGTTTTATTACGGCTTTGTTTAATATAAACTTTTAAACGATTCACTAAAATATACGGCCGGTTTTAATTTGGCGGTTAATTGGTTATAAAAAAATATGACCAGGAAAATGCATATTTCCAATGGATGACTGTGCATTAGGAATACAGTTATTTATTAATGCGTATGAAATTAGAATTTATAACTGTTATAAAATACTCTTTATGTCTCCTCAGAACCGATTTGATAAGGTGTACTTAAAATATTGATGGCTATTGCGTTAGAAGGAATAATAAAAATCCAAATAATGGTCCGTAAGTAGGTTTTATGGAGAGAGAAAGAGAAAGGAGATATCTTTAGGCGTTTGACGTAACAGTTTTAGAATTGGACCATTCCAGGATGTCGTACGAGGCGAATAAGGGCTTTGGCAGCTTATTAGATCTTTAGGAATGCCATTGTTAACTATATCGGCAACAATATCATTCCCAAAGAAGATTGTAAAATCACAGCAAATTCTTCAAAATTTTTGAAGTGAAATCTACTTTAGCGGCCTTGTGATGGACACCACGTGACATGTCAATTTAATGAATGATTGATTTTGGAAAGGACTTCTTCCTTCAAACTGACGGATCGTAATGACAGCGCGGCCGCAGCGGTCGAAACGCTCTGAAAACCACCCGAGAACACGTGGACGCAATGGCGTGCTACCTGTTTTATATTTCGTGGTAGACCCCCCTGGTCTATAATTATAATTAATTAAATAATTATACTAGGACAAATCACACAGATTGAGCTAGCCCTAAAGTAAGTTCTAGACTTGTGTTATGGGATACTAACTCAACGATACTATATTTTATAACATATACATATATAGATAAACATCCAAGACCCGGGCCAGTCATAAAAAGATCATTTTCCATCATGACCCGACCGGGGATCGAACCCGGGACCTCTCGGTCCAGTGGCAAGAACTTTACCACTGCGCCAGCGAGGTCGTCAACTACCTTAGAATAAACTATGTCGTTTGCCTGACCAATTTATTATTATAATTACATCTAAACTCTAAACCCTAGTTAGTCACGTAGTAATTACTACAATGTTAATCCTTACAAGGGTTAGTCGTTAAAACCGAAACCAGTAAGACATACCTATTATCCGGAATATATTAGGTCGTTGATGCCAATATGACATACTAATAAATAGGTATATAGTGTATCTCTTTCTCATCTTGACGTGTTCCTGGTTACATTCGTTGTTGTGACGCCCTAAAGCCCAGGTTTAGCGTAAAAAAGCTTCGTCATTTTTATTAGGCACGGAAAGACATCAAATTTATATAACATTTTGCTAAAATTTTACAATGTTGCCGCATAAAAAAACAAAATAAATAGACATATACGCATAATACGAAACAGTGTCCCAAATATGTCCTCACGACCATACATTTTGCTAACTCCAAGTAATTAATTTCTGCTGTTTAACCCTAACTTAAGAATGGGCTTACAGTCTGCCTCTTTCTATAGGCCCAATTTCAGTCCAATGAGTAAATGCTACGGAAAAAAATACTTTATCGTTATAACTTAAGGTTTAAATTTGACTGTAGTTCATTGTAGACTTTTGGACAGATCCCGAAAAGGTCACTTTTAAGTCTGACCATGGCCTTTTTTGGTCATAAGGGTATCGGTATCTACACTAATGCCATCTTGTTTACGGGTTAACGACTAACCCTTACCATGGCGACTCTAAATACCACTCGGGATGGGGTATTTATTTTTTAATTCATGATCTTAAACGGCCAGTTCACGACCTTGCCGCTCCGAGCGGGAGCGTGGAGCGATTTGCCTGGCTGCTAAACAAAACTGGAAAGATCTTCTACCACGACACGATCTTCCGCCCATAGCGGACACGCGCGCGATTCAATCGCTGCGCGAATCGTCGGAATTTGTTAGTAGCAGCGAGCGACGCGAAGGCTACCATCAGTTTTCACTTATATAATAAACCAACCACCTGTATGAGGTCCAAACATAAATACAGAAGTGTTATCCACGATTGTATCTTTATTAATAATATGGAAAATATAATGTTTTAATACTTTCCAATCAAAGTAAAATAAGATAATTTCGACAACGACGTAATTTTCGGCTCTCTGAAGACGTCCACCTCGACCGCTCCCCGCTGGTCGCTGCTGAGAGTGCGTGCTTTGCTTTCAGTAATCACTTCGCGCGTCGCTTACACCGAAGTCATGAACCGGTCGTAATGCCTACTACCTGTAATAAAAAATAATGGATTTGTGCATTTGTTCGTACAGTGTTTTGCCATTAGTCTCATTAGAGCTTTTACTCGTCACTGAAATAATTAATAAATTACGTTCGATAGTAAAGTTTAATTAGTAAAATCATCATCGATTCATTTAAGAACGAGGTTCTTGTCGATCGAATATTTTGCTGCCATAGATTTTATCTTCCTACGACTTACCTTGTCTTTTGTGCCAAAAAGGATTCATAATCCTTTTTGGTTTTCCTTACCCTCTTTTAGCTTCAATTAATTAATAAAGAAAAACTTGTAAATCCCAACTTCCTATTTTGAAATATAAACGCGAAAGTAAGATTGTTTTTTATTCTTTAAGTCCTTCCATTTACAATTTACTTCAGTCGTTACAAGCACAGTATTCTTAATTCTGCATACATTTACTTGAGTGACATTCATCTCAGAAAAAGAACTGTTCCAGGGAAAATAATTTTAATAAAACAAATGCAATTTTGTCAATTACACATCTATAATAATATGTACTCAACCTCTACAAGTATCAATAAATTTGAGCGGTCCCTCCATATTATTTCACATTCGTCCACCGCATTGAATGGGAAATAATCTCCAAATGTATTGTGGGCAGACCACAATCGCGTAAACCGCGGCCCTCTACATTTTGTATGGAATTCGGAAACGAAAATTACCCTGCCGTGCAATTTTTCACGCTACAACGCACCCAGAAATTGGGCCGGCCCAAAATTTGGCAATTACAAAGCGCCCAATGTTTACCTAATCCTACTTTCTCTGTGTAAATCAACTTGCAAATTATTTTTGGACCACAGATTATAAGAACATTATATAATGCTTTTATATCTGTGCTTTGGACACATTCACAGATATAAGGGACATTACATTCATATATCTGTGGACAGATTTCTATTTTCGACACACGAATAGCTATAATATAATGATATAGCCTATAGGGTATTTTTTGTTTCCAATATGAGCTAAGCCTAAGGTGAAGGTTCTAAGGCGTAAAATTTCCCTCCGGACATATCCAAAACGATTTACCAATGGGGGATAAATGACGCTTATCCGGAACCAGTTTCGTATAAAGAATAAGAAACCTACTAGTTCCGAATAGAATTTAGTCTGTTGGACATTTAAGGGAACATTTTGGCCCGGACTGTTGTCCAACGGATTCTGATGTCGGAAATCGTTGTACTGGAATGTAGGGATTAATGAATTCTTTGTTATTTTTCTGGGAATGTATGTTTTTTTGGCGGATGATGTGGCAGCCATATTGCAGTCCAATATTTACGGACGATTGCTGTATTTATAACTTCTGAAGCGGGCAGTGAAAATATATTGTTTATGTTTCAATTTCTTTTTGTTTGGAAGATTACAATTTAGAAGGAAATATATGTAGATGAAATGATATGACTTTGCTAACAGCTCCGCTCAGACTTGAATAACCAAAAACATGTATTCCAAATTTCATCAAAATCTGCTCAGCAGTTTAGTTGTGAAAGTGTAACAGACAGACCGACTTTTATTTTCTAATATTAGTGAAAATGTATAAATTTGCTCGCGACTACATATTATGCGCATAAAAATTTTGTTATTTCTCGTTTCCATGGAAATTTCAGAAAAACTTATTTTAGAACATTCCTAAACGAACCCTTGGTATGTACCACAACTATATTCGCCCAGTAGTTTTGGCTACGAATCGTCTATAAGTTTTATTTTTAAAAAGTTTATATCAAAGTTGACTGGTTTAACTCGCCCTTAATGTTGAAATAGATTGGAACCAGTGTTTTAGTAAAATCAGCCAATCAACAGAGCAATTCGCTGATAGGCTTAAACTGAAGGTTAGACTGTGTACTTTGTTAGTTTACAGATTAATGAAAATTCATGATAAAACAACTATTTATCTATACGGCCTGACTAATAAATACAATCTAAAATCCATGCTTTTAATTTTTTTATACAATAAACAAATATGAAAAAGAAATATGCATTTTGAACACAGACATACATTAAATTAGATAAATGAAATGTTTGTGTTCCGCTGTGACGTCCTCTGTCATGTATTGTATGTAGTTTCGACGCAAGTCAATGTCAAAATATATAGAAAAAACCGCGCAGCATGTCGGAGCTACAACATTATGCGTCATCGCAACGGAGCACGACTGAACAATGAGAACAAGCTCTTAGAGTGCCAAATCTTGACGTCTTTAAATATCACTATTGTACTAGTGTAGATTTAGAAAAAATAGGTGTTTATTTTGTTCAATATATCCAACATTTAAGCCCCTGGTGGAGTATGACCCAATGGTTGACTGTTAGATAATGCTTTTAGCATTATGTCCACCTTTTGGACTTTTACAAATTGTATTTTGTGCAATAAATTAAAGAAATAAAACGAACAACATGTTAGTTTTTTCATCAATTTTCGTCAAGTGTAGTTCGAACCTAGAAGAAAGTTATGAAGCAGAAGAAAATTCCGTATCAACTCAATAATACTCCCAAGAAAACTTCCGGCACGTTCCGTTTTAAATTCATATCGTACGGGCTTTATTTTCTGTTATAACTCGATTATCTGAGAACTTGAATATAATGTATTCATAAGTATTTATGAGGAATTCTCGAGATATTCCGTTCAGCGCACCAATTCGAATTCTCGCTTAGGCAGAGTTTTAGTAAAGGGTCTTCAGAATCTTTTGTTTACAATTTTGCCCTTTGTGGTGGAATTATAAGAATTTGTTCTCTGATCTTCTGGTTGTTATCGGTTATAGCTATATTTGAATGGCTTTGATTTATTTTGTCTTAACGTAAAGTGGACTTTTGCAACTCATCCTAAGTAAAATGAGTATAAATATATACATGTACACTATGTACCTTAACAGGTTGGAAACTTCACAAATTTTTTGTGAATTATTTTTCGACAAAGCCAAATTATGCCATATCCTGCACCATGGAAGACAAATGACAAGGTAATTAATTATTGTGCTCACTTATTGGTCCAACTCAATGGCTCTTGCTTGCGAGATCGGGGTTATGTTCGGGGCTGTGACGGGATCAGCGTAAAAACACAAAAAAAACAAAAGTATAGTGTTAATAAAAACAATTCAGTCAATCGCTAGATCACTGAAGCGTTTTTGTTTACAAATTTGGTTCACTGGATTTTCACGCTTTTTGTACATTTTATTTTATACTACGCTCCGTTACATTGAGCCGATAGTGCAATGTTATGGGTCTGAATCACCATTTTCGTATAAAATATCATATTGTAATCTGCTGGAAAAACAAACCGATAGTTAAAAGTTAATAACACTTGTAAATCATAGTTTTTTGCGTTCTCTCCTCCACATATGTTCCCTGTTACATTCATAGATGTGACGTCCCGAAGACCAAGGTTCACGTAAAATATCATCCATTAATTTTTGAAAAAATGATTGTGCTTTAACAGCCAGCTGCCTGCCTGAAGTCAACCCTCTTTGAAGATGCTACTGCAGCCTATCAGATGTTAAGGCATTATGTACCCTCGTATGACATCCACGGGAGAAGTAGTCCTATTTTGAGGCGGGGTCACACATTTGAATTATTATTAAATTAAATTGAATATATAGGAACAAATCACACAGATTGAGTTAGCCCCAAAGTAGTTAAACTTGTGTTATGGGATACTAACTCAACGATGCAATATTCTATAACATATACATATATAAACATCCAAGACCCAGGTCAATCTGAAAAAGATCATTTCCCATGTTTATTATATATATTAACCTGATCGGGGATCAAACCTGGGACCTCCAGTGTAGCAGTCCGGCATGATGACTACTAGGCCACGGAGGTCGAATCGTCGTCGTATTGTATTCAATCTAGCAATCCGGTAGAGGTAATAATATTCAATCCGGATTTTTTTTATGCTTCCTGTGATTATTTGGTGCAAGAAATAAATTAAACGATTAAAATACAATCCCATTTTGACCATTATTCCGAGCTCCTGTCAGTTTTAATTCTAATAATGTCTAAAACAGCAAAACAATAACCAACCATTGCATTTCCCACAATAAGGTTAGATCCACTTCATACTATTTACGTGGTCCAGATCCTCGTCGGTTCAAGTTTACAACTTAATTTGGCCGCGGGACAACTTAGCGGAAAAATAACTTTAAACTTGATTCCGTTGCAGCTTATTCTGTTGGCATTTTGATGACTTGAACCGGAGAAAACTATTTTTAAAGCTGCATTTTTCCATGTATATTTTATGCGATAAAACTTAATTTATTTATTAGATTCATCATTTAAAATTATTTAACAAAAGAAATTAAAAGTAACAAAAACAAATTATTAAAATAAAAAAAAGAATTATTTAAAAGTGGAGCGGCGGAAGATGTTATTTGAGGTCCAATGTTGGGAATAAAAGTGACTTGGTCGAAAACACTTGATTTATTGCGGATATGGTACAATATTTGCTTATAGACTACGATATGCACTCCGTGGGTAATCCGAGGCAAGTGAAGTCTGGTGGGGGACGATACTGCACTAGATGGATCTTTGCATGTGTGCGTGTATGCGAACAAGATTCATTGTGTATGTAGAACACCGCTTCTACAATAAGTATATATTTACAAAAATGCCAGTCCCTGCAATTCGTTACCATGAGGTAGCGTGCCCAGAAAGAAGGCTGACAGCATTGTCATTGGATTCATTGAGGTAACAGGACCAAAAGGCTGGCATATATCTAGATATATCTAGATTAAACTTCACTTGTTGCAATTAAATATAGACGGTACATTTAACTTAGTGACTAGAAGTACAATCTTTACATTATTATAAAAAGTTGTTCTACTGACGCGTCTGTCTGTATGAACGCGATAAACTCAAAAACTACCAGACGGATTTATGTACGGTTTTCACCGATATATAGTGTGATTCTTGAGGAATGTTTAGGTGTATATGTTATTATGGTTTTATCTGAGTGAAGTTGGGACGAGCCGCTAGTAAAAACTAGTGTCGTCTGTAGGTTTACGCCAGGTTTTAAAAATTCACAGCCGAATTTTCAAAATTTCAACGTTATTTTTTACGCTGGCTTCGCGGCGTCACAACTTTGAACGCAATCGTCAACATGTATAGAGATTTCGTGTTAGTCATTATGAGACAAAATCAATCCCACCAAAAACATTTGAATGTCCCCACCGCTGGGGAACTGTCCTTCCTTACAGATGGATATTATTATTAAATTAAAAGTAATTAATTTTTTTCACACATCCTGAAAAAGGTCCACTACTAGACTGACACTATAGTCGATTTTTGACCACACGTAATTGACACGTATGTTTTTTTCCCACCTTAGTTTTAATCAAATTATATCAATTAGCTTTTTATCATCATCGACGATATGTTACAGTACAGTTATCTTTCTATAAATGTAATAACGAACCATTCTAACAGAGTCATTATAATAGCTACAGAGAGAATTGGCTATATTACTAGAACGTGTGAACCGGTCCAAACCAGTTTGATCCAGCTAGCCCCGGGCGAGTTCTATACGCCCGGGAATATACGAACCGTCAGCAACAGAAATAGTTATCAATAGTGAAATTGGTTCCGCGAATGCGCAGTTTTTGTTGTAATTTGGGATTATTATTTGACACCCTCTAGTGGTCTCAGTCTAAATTGGTTACAATTAGGCCTGTAGCTACTCATATCTTCGGTTCGACTAAGTTTAGCCGTTATCAATCTGTCTAAAACTAGATGCCGACGGTCGCAGATGATTTCACCTAGGTGTACCATGTTTATCTTCGGTTTCCGAGGTTCAGCCGTTACAATCCCGGCTATACCTGAGACCGGTTCCACTTAGGTCAAGCCGCTAACGGCTAAACCCAGATTTAGTAGCCTTTAGTGACCTAGTGTAGCCTACTATTTAGGTGTAGTAAGGTTAGTAAGGTGTAACCAACTGATATTGGCTAGAACTAGGTTTAGCTGGATAAATTTATTGTCTAGCCGCACTTTCGGGTTTAGCCCTAAAATCTTATAGTGACCATCATGAAGTTTTAAGAAATTGAAACTTTTAAAACCTATAATAAACTTATACTAACTATTCTTAAAGCTACAGATAGATTATTCACGATACTATTACTATACAATTATGTAAATCCAGGTCCAATTCAGACCAAATTTCGTTTCCGACTCTACTTAGATGTCGATTCGCTGAGAATTCGATGTCATCATTCTATGCATTTAGAGTACTTATTCCGACGGCAAAAGTCATTTTGCATAACCATTTCGTTGCTTACTGTACATGTTTCAGACTCCCTGGTGGAGTAAAAGAGACAAACTTATTAAAGGTGCAATTCCGTAATTGCGTAGTAAACGCATGTTTTTATTTAGATACGCAACATAACTGTGTAAATATAAAACCAGACACTTTTAAATTTCATAAAAATCTGTCCAGTCACTTTTGTGTGAAGTGAGCAATATCTTCGAATCCTCTCACAATATCAACAAATTTCAAATTAATAATCGTAAGTAATAGGATTTTGTTGCGAGGAAACCGTAAAAGACAGACTTTCGTATTTATAATACCTATTAGTGTGGAAATATGAATACTTAACTGTTTGTATAGTGTATCGCCCGTTTTCTTTTTTTTATTGGTTATTAGAAAGAGAAAAGTTCAAATTCTTTCTTCATATTTTGCATACTATATTTTGTGTTTTTTTTATCTCTTGCTGGCTGACAAAATAAGATAAATTCATAATTTATATTCTAATTCTGTATTATTTGATTTAATTTGGTGTGCAATGAAGTTGTTTAAAACCATAGCAAAGCTAATAAAGTTTGTCGCGCTAATGAATCGGCACCTTAACACCGTCGTGGACTCCATTCGTTTAGCTCCTCGCACGAGACAGTGGACAGGTAAATGGTTTACCGGACAGAATAGATTCTCAGAGTTTCATTAACTTGCCCAGGTTTGTGTTTAGAATGGACGTTTCGTGTTAAGACCGAATGTATATAATGAATGTATATAAACTACAGCAATAGATACCATTATTGTCTCTCAGCTACCAAGAATCACTCCCTCGTGAGTAAACTGAAAAATCCTTTGGGCCGGGATAACACATTTATATGACCAATTTTTTATCAATAATTCTGAACTAATAATTTATACTATAAAGGCGATATTTGTGGTATGTGGTCCCGCCCTAGAATAGGATTACTCCATATCCCGTACGAGGCGACTAAGGGACACTAGCCTTAACAGTTGATAGGAAGAAAGGTCCGAAAGAAGGAAGAAATTAATAGTCAATAAAAATAGTAATTTTTTACGCGAACCTTACGGGAACACGTGAAGAAAGAGAAAGAGAGAATATTATTAATGCGATAGTCTGTCTGTTTGTCTATCTGTCACGCTTTCACAGTAACCGCTTGGTCAAGTTTTTATGAAACTTATGTTACCATGAGCATAGCTGCGAGCAATAGCTAGACTTTACATAGTATAAAATGAAGTATGTCCACCTGTCGCGTATGTCTGCATAAACTAAATAAACTAAAAAAAAAAATACAGTTTTCACCAATAGATAGCGCGATTCCTGAGGAAGCTTTAGGTGTATAATTTATTACGGTTTTCGAGCGAAGCCGGGACAAGCTGCTAGTATACAAAACTATTTAGTATACAATATATTGAATATAATATTACCAAAATATGGCAATGTTGAAATCAATCACGCTTTATACCTCGTAATTATCAACTAATCTTTCAAACGCACATTCTATCCGTGTTAATTTGAAATTTTCCAATGACTGATTGAAAGCAGCGATATACGAGTATGTAGCAAAGCAACTTTTATAATATGGCAACTTTGGGGACGCCAGCACGTGAGTACGTGAGCTAACTGTCAATTTTGTTAATATTTTCTCGAGATACCTACACGGCTCTCTTTTTAAACCCAGGAAGTAGGTATAAAAAGATTTTAAGTTTTCAGTCTTGTATGATAACTTCGAAAAACTCCTTAATCGTTGCAGACATGCGGAAAACACTAATCTTTGTAGACTCCCACTAATATTATTAATGCCATAGTTTGTGAGTATGTTTGATTCTTCTTGAAGCTCAAACGGCTGAGCCAATTTTTATGGAATTCCGACTTGTCCAATCAGATATTTTACGTGCTTTGGCGACAACAAGACTTTTTTAATGTTTAACGAAATATGAAAAAAAATATTAGAAAAATACGCTTGTCATATCAAAACAACTTTCATACTTGACAATGCTGCCAGCCTTCTGACCACTTTACGAATTGCCGATTTTGGCATTTTTACAATTTTTTATAATTCTCTAATTTTTTTTCTCTAAAAAATGAATCTTAACATAGGTATTTTGTTGTATTAATTTGCCTAAGCCGCTTAGACAAATCTAATCGCGTTGAAGCATATTAGTAGACGCGAAGTTTTCTTGTAATCCTATTAGCCATGGACTTGTCAAATGTCAAACAGAATTATGTATATATATAATAGTAGGACCAGGAATTAGTAGGACGAGTACCTACTAATTCCATGAGTAGGACCGATTTGATAAGTCACAATTGACATCTGTCAGCCTATAGCTAGAACTGTCAAAAAATGCCTTCTTTTATTCAATATTATTTCTTTTACCGTATTATAATGGTGTAAAGTTTTTGAAGTTCTGATTTTGGAACAATAAATATTGTTTTATAAGGTTACATTTATGAATTCTGACGAAGTGTCAAAATTATAGGTCTTACAAATATATAGGTATAAAAAATTCAATTGAATGATTAAAGTACGTACTAGCTGTCTACCCGCGACTTCGTTAGCGTAGAATAATTATATTTTCCTGTAATTAATTTAACCCACTTAAGGTTACTAATTTGTAGGATCTATTTTTTGTGTGATAGCATATTAAGTCGGTTTTGGTCGTAATTTCAACATATTTTTATATACAAATTTAACGCCCCCATTTCTCTACTCTGTCTATTATAAAAACCGCATCAACATCCGTCGCGTAGCTTTAAAGTTCTAAGGATACATAGGAACAGACAGACGAGTTTTTTTTTTCCGACTTTATTTTATACGTAGTGATAAAGAGTACCACTGTAGCCAACTACATACTGTGAATAGCTCCGAACATGTATTTAATTAAAGTTTAAAGTGTATCGTGATTGTTCAAACAGCGAAGTTTCTGACAAAAAATAAAAATTGTGCAGAATTTCAATTTCATAACTCGAAAAGTATAATAAATCCTTAAAAGTTCATTATCTGCTTGTTTTCATGGCTATTTTATGTTATTATATTTATGATACTAATAATATTATATCGCAATTTTATTTTATATATATATAGTAATAAAAATAGATTTTTATTACTATATATATTTTATATATATAGTAATAAAAATCACTTATATACATCAATAGAAGGAGGCTTACAATTCGTATAATAATTAAATAATATTATACGAATATAATAATATTTTTCGTGCAATTTTTTGACGCTTCATTACGGGTTGTAATGCTTGGAGGTTTATTTAAGAACATAATTTATGGTTGACCTCGGTTTAATGTTTAATTCCACTAGTAACATTAATAATGCCATAATGAAACTGCATGTTACAATCGGGTTACTTTATAGTAATGGAGTGTAGAAAAAATACTTATAGGTACTACAACAAAGGAATCTTTTTCTAGATCTTTCTTCAGATTTTATTAAAGTCTACTAAAGCCATCTAATACGACTATAATTACTGTATATTACTGCCATCTAACGGTAGCAGTCGTATATACACTAGTAATCTAAACAGTCAGTCATAAACAAAATTTCCCTTTTTTTCTCGTGGTGAAAATTTGTTAATTTATTTATTTGTTTCCCAACTTTTATTTTATTATCTCAGATTCGCATCCAAAGCAATAGAATAAGCCCAATATAACCTTTATTTAAAAAAAAACATAACTTATTTTATGCTCTGCAATAAAACCTACGTGAATTCACTCAGAAAAATTTCCCGTACCGTTCCTGACAGAATATTTCCTGAGTTACACTTCTGTAATAACTTTATTTTTATTTCGACGAAATAATTAACTTTTAAATAGTAACTAACCATTGTTGATGACACTATGGTAATGTGGTTTGACGACTTAATGTCAAGTAAGCACTTTATAGTTATAATCGAGTAACTTGTAATGATGTTTTGCCATTTTAGTGTGTTTGGTTATCTTGTTGACATTTCATCGAACTTGTACTAAGAGATTTACAGAAAATCTAGCTATATATAGGGCTGTAGTGAGTCTATATATAAAATGTATTGATAGCTCCAGATTAGCTAGTGGAAAATAAAATTCAGCATTGTCGTATAAGGTTATGTATGTAAAGATGTAGTTACTAGCTTTTGCCTTCGTGAATTTATATGCGAAAACAGAACAGACACGATTTTCATACAAACTTTCACCCCCCATTAAGGCCGTGAGGGGTTGATATTTGAACAGAGATCTTTATCTACATGCCAACCAAATTTCATCAAAATCGATCCAGCGGTTTAGTCGTGAAAGCGGAACAGAGAGACAGGCTTTCGAATTTACATATAATATTAGTATGGAAGTACAGTGGGGCTGCAAATGATGTTGAATCTAAAAACATATTCTACTTTCCCATTTATATTATTGACTGTTCTTATACAATACTGAGCCAATAATGCTCAAATTAGATTCGTTCACGAACGATTATTTATCGATATTCATGAAGCAAGACTCCAAAATTGCGATTGAATCGTATCAACTTAAATACAGAATTACGAATTTATGAATATCTTGCACTGAGACCTTTCCTCGAATACGCAAGCAATATTTTATGTATTCATACGATTTTTCAAGGTTCTTACAAGTTGTGCCACGCACGGATGTATTCATAGAATGTAGAATGAAAATACAGAAGAATCACAGACGATCGGTTCCTACAGTCAAATTTCGAACGGTGGAGATTGCGAATGGTGAGGGAAGGGTGGGGCCGCTCCCGACGCTGTGCGTCGAAAATGCCATGGGTTGTAACTTTAGGAAAATTCAATACATTAACACATATTCAAATCAAATAATTTATTTAGACCTTTACAGGCACTTTTTCACGTCAATTTTAATGTTAAATAGTTCTTTCTCACAAGCTACAAACTACTAGCATTTCGGAACGGCCACTGCTGAGAAGAAATGCCGAAAGAAATTCATTTGTCAACAAATCATTTGAACAGTGTTGATCCCTATCATTCCAGAAGGGCTTAAGTACATAATTGTGCAATATTTTGTGACAGCCCTGACTGCCATTGTCGTCGCTGACACTTATTTCGCCTTTAGCAATGCCGTCGAACTGTACGAATTTGATGTAACTGTGGTAGAACTGTCAAAAACGCTTATTTTATCGCAGCCTTATGCATAGAACTAAAAATCTTAAGTAACTTACTCACGGGTGAAGTACATATTCAAGAGAATAAAAAAATATTCTATCTATCTACTTAAACTTTAACTATTTGGATTTGACTATTCACTCTCATTTGTAGAGTAGGTAGATCATACCATCATAAAAACCGATTTAAATGCGAAAGTGAGTTTGTTTATATCTAAATGAATATCTAAATAAAAACATAGGATACTTCGCTACCTAGCTGTAACTAATTTTTGTCAGCAAAAAGCGCTTCTGTTTTCTTTATTATTGCAAATTCTGTGTCTGTGTCGCTTCCTCATCTCCTATGGATATGATGAATAATGTATGCCGATGTTTCGCGTTGACTGACAATTTTCAGAGCCACGCGTCTACTGTTCATTTTTTTAACGATTTGATTTAATGTTGTTGTTTTTCTAGAATATGTAACAATGTATTATTTCATTACATTAAGGGTGCGTCACGCCTGTCAACTTTAACGTTATCACGAAGTACGACATTTTATCTAAAAGATGGCGGCGCGCAGATTTAATTTATCGTTAAAGTTGACTGGTGCAATCCTCTTAAAGCTTCATTTAGGGGAAAATAGTGTGAAAAGCCTTCATATCTAAGTAAAAACTGTATGCCAAAGTGATGTCAAGTAGACAGCCAGTCACAAAATTTTCGTTCAATCTTCAGAATTTGCGAGTTTTTTTTTTTTTTAAACAAGACCAGGGGGCTTACCATCATCTCTTAACGTGATTCACTTTACGACTTAAACTGAACTGCATCGCAAATTCGTACCATCGACTTAATTTTTAGTATGAATGCGATTCATTTTAGGTTCTAAAATTGAACTGAGTTGTATTGGAATCGTTCTGTAAAAGTTGATGGTAGGCCTGCTGGATTTGGGGCGTCATAGACGATAATGAAATATGGAACACACTCTGATGAGAGACGAAAAACACTACACAAAAACTGATACCTCTCTTGAATTTCTTAGTCACTGTATTCCTGTCACGATTTTTCATACTTATATACTTCATCATCAGCCTTTTTAACATCCCCACTGTTAGGGCACTGGCCTTCCTTGTGGATGGATAAGGAACATGGGCCACGACCCATCACGCAGGCCCATGGCTTAACGTGCTTACCGAAGCACGTAGAAACTCAAGATAATACATTTTTGGTCACCTATCCAATGACCGACAATTGTGAGAGTGACCTAACCATTATTATCACATGCCGAGCGCGCTAACCACTGAGCCATTGAGCCCCTCACTTATATTAGTAGTATACAATTTAAGTAAAATGTTTCAAGTACAGACGACAGATTTTCAATAAAAGACATTTTCACTTCTTAACATGAAATAAATTACTTGAGTTGAATAAATTCTTCGCCTTATTTAAACATATCCGTCCAATTCAAAAATGCAGCGCTTTCCACCGCTTACACGAATGTTAATTTGCCCTCACGAGATTGAATTCTACGTTGGATTTTCGTATTCACATTTCTACACATGCAACATTAATAATTCATACAATATTGTATCACAATTCTAAAAGAAAACGTGGAAATTTAATCCTTGATTTCTTTTATTCTATACTCGCGGACAATTTGAAACGTAGATACAAAAAAATGCAAAATTAAACTCGTGGATTCAATTTCTTGATTCACCGATGCAAAAATTTTGCAGTCCGCTGAAGAATCGCCCATCAACTTGTGATTTTAAAATTTTACGCTACGTTTCTATTTTAAAATCGCCCAACCACACTTATAAAAATTTTATCTGCATTTTAAATTTTCACAGCATGATTTTCGTGGCTTTTAAAATGGAAATTTAAAGGATGAAATTTAAAGTACGAAAAAAGAATGTGTTGTTTTAATCAACCATATTATTTAATAATTGGTTAAAATAAATTGATTTTGTATATGTATCTAAATATTATTTTGAAGAACAAACTAGGTAACAGTAAAACTTCATTTCTTTACTGTAAGTAAAGATGTGTTTTTTAGTTTGTACCTTTTTCCCGGTTTTCCTTAAACGTCGGAACCAGTGCCAGCTTTGATATTCTGTGTATATATTTATTCGCGCATCACACAAAAACTACTAGGTGAAATTTGATGCGGTTATATAGCGGATGGTCTAACTTGAATTCTGGTATAGGTTTCATCTCGATACGTTGCTTTGAACCAGAGATATAGACAATAATAACACGAAGAAACGCTGGCGAAGCCGCGTGCAATAGCTAGAAAATACAGGAAAATAGACTAGGTAGGTATCGTGACAGTTATTAATAACTATAACTTTGTCGATCTGAATGCCTTTCGTGCCTATAATTTTAATCTCGATCGATTAGCAGTGAAGCGAAGAGCGTGAACAAGTAACAAACAAACAAATTTACTTCCTTACATATTTATAATATAAGTTTTTATAACATTAGGATCAAAATAACATAATTACATGGGAAAATCACACATTGAATTAGCTCTAAAATAAGTTCGAGACTTATTTTTTCTTTAGAGATCTCTTTTATTTTTATTATGTAAATTTGTAAATCATCATTACATAGTATAAAACAATGTCGCTGCCCGTCGTCTGTGATTTAAATCTTTTAAAATATATATAACATCTTGCTATGCAGATTTTTTAAACAGATTGAGTAATTCAAGTAAAAAGATTTATATGAGTATAATACGCATAATATTACACCCGCGCAAAGCCGGGCGATTTGCTAGTCCTACTAATATGAAATATGAAATTTAGTGTGGATGTATGTATGTGTGTTTATTACTCTTCCACGCAAAAAATACGATTTTTATGAAATTTGGAACACTGGTAGAATATAACCTGGAACAACACATAGGGCACTTTTTCCCGAAATCCGTAGGGCAGCGCAGATTGTGTTAAATGAAATAAAAATAACAAGAATTTAGGTACTTCCATATTTCCTAATTTGAATATTATTATGTAAGTAAGTAGGTAGATCAAAGACCAAAGGTAATTATTATTTTATTTAGAAAATTAAATGTAAAAATCATTTACTAGAAATTGTTTTAAGATAATTTTATGTTGCTTTGATAATAATTATGTAACGAAAATTAAAGGAAACACTAACTGCAAAATATGTTTTCTATTTCGTGTTAAAAGTAATTTGCTGGAATAAAATTATTCAGCTGAAGCCTTAGGCATAACAAATAAGAAAAATAAACTAGAAATGAGAAAAAAAATTGCAAAAGAAACATTTACTTATTTGGGCGTACACAATGATGGCGTATAGGTTATAGGTTAGGCTGCTACGGGCATATTTTAAGAAGAGATGAAAATCACGTCACTCAAAAGGCATTAAATATGGAAGTAAAGGGTTCCAGGCATAGAGGAAGACCTAAGAAGAAATGGATGGAGTGTGTCAAGGATAGTATGAATAGGAAAGGAGTGTCAATTGATATGGCAAATGACTGAATGAAATGGAAGAAACTTACATACTGTGCCGACTCCACATGAGTGGGATAAGGACAAGAAGAAGAAGAATGATGGCGTAACAATGATATACAATGATGGCGTCGCCATTTTAACAAGAAAATGACACTTCGATGTTGTATCTGGACAAAAAATCCTTGTCATAAACACCTGCGCTTATTTGTCATTTTGATATTTTTAATTAAGTAATTAATTTATATCATTTGTATTATTTAGCTGTAAATATGTTATTATAATTAATAACGAATCATGTTGCGTATTTTTCTGTTATATATTTTGATGAAGGTTGTGGCGGTTATATGTCTGTTTTATTTATTGTCTCAAAATGAGTAATAATAAAAATATTTTCCTTTTTTATATGATAGAATTTTCGTAGTTGTGAAAATAAACATGAAAAAAATATGTAAGTATGATTGACATTTTTTTTCTTTCTTTACAGAATGCCCGAATCACACACCCCAATCGTCTACCGCACAAGATAGCACATGTTCCAACAAGTGATAAAAATGACTATAAACCTAAGTGAGTCACGCAAAATTATCCCAATGTGACGTTAAGAATCACAGTGCCAAGACAATGTATTGCTGTAAAGAACTAAAACTACTCTACGCCACTATTGTTCTACTATTGGAAGCTGAGTTATTGGTGAATACGGGTGCTATGGAGTCGAAAAAGTCTTCCATACTTGTGGCGCAAAGTGCTGATGATCTGAGATCATTGGAGCTGTGCACGTCGAGGAATCAACAAAGGTTGGGTAGTGTCTTCGGGAATTTCACAAGACATCACAAAAAAGGTAAGTTGAAATGTTTCTCCTAATTTAATCTGTTCGTTGGTGGTCCAGTGGTTAAGACTTTTCATTGCCTGTGATCGAAAGGTCTCAGGTTCGAATCCTACTCGCGCCATATGAGTTTGTATACCAATCTGACTCATGTATAGTAATTTTCATAAAAGGAAAAACCTGCACACTACTGATTGACAGTTTAGTTCACTTGTGTAGAATTACCTGGCTCCCGCTACAGCGACTTGAATAAAATCTGACACCAGTGTTAGCAATAACACACTCGATTGTGATGATGATCCTGATGATCGGTCCTCTCGCCACTGACGGGGGATTTAACCTCACACCTTGAAGCCCAAAAGTGTCAGGATAAATCCTCCCGCGTACTCTGAAGTTGTGAAATAATCTTTGCCGTGTGCTTCTCTAGAGAATACGACCTTTAGCTTTACAGAATGTTATACCACTTTAATTGTATACTAAAGGTTTATTAGATTGAATGATTGTAATATTTAACAAATTTTTTATATTTAAAAATGCGAAATTACGATCTTTATCATTATTGAATAATAAACCTACCAAAATTATAGATTTCGTTGGTATTTATTTTATATAGATATTTTGTTGTTATGTGTTATATTACTTACCCGCTGCAGTGACCGCACTTTCCATCAGTTGGATCGCTTACCTGTTTGTTTGCTTAATAGTAAAAAAAATTGGTTGATTTAAAACGTGGTGTTTATATTAATATTATTTAAAATTTATTTAATTAAATGGGAAAGTCTGTCTTTTACGATCTCACGCCCATTGTGAAGTCTCGAGAACTTAAAAGAGCATTGTAATATTATTTTTCCCTAAATCCTACAGGAACGAAGCACCAGATCACAGGAATACTGTTTAATTTCATTATCATGAGTTTTTAGCAAAAATACCTATGACATTTCGTATTTTAATGGAGGACCTCCATTTCCTGGAGTCAACTAATTAAGTCTTCCTTTTGAGATGCGAATTAATCTTGTTCTTGGGCAAAATAATTCAAGACTTAAACGAAATATACAGAATGGTATTTTAAATCTGAATCGGCTTGATTGCGTAACCCGAACGAATAATTAATTGAATCAAATTAATTTTAGGGCAGCTATTATAGCATTATACACCATTGGACAATATTGTTCTATTAATAAGCTAAGCTAATTGTAAGAAATTCTAATCCTGACCTACACATATAATAAAACTGTAGGTGTGCTATGTGTGAGATATTAAAGAAAAATAATTATTATGGGGGTCTTTCTAGGACTAATATAAGTCAAACCAATTTTTTTTTGTATTTTTGTCCGTCTGTCTTTGAAAACTTCTTTAGCGGCGTTGTGCACTTTGTGATGGGTAAAAAATGGTAAACTCGTCAGGACACGTGACTTTGTCGAAAATTCGTAAGACGTCAACAATGCACAACGTTAATATTCAAGTTTTCACTTCTGCCGGCACTCCCGGAGTGCAACCCGTATTTTTTTTTTTTTTAATTTTGTTGTGTTTTACAGGTCACAGAAGAAGAACGACCACAACTACCCAGCAGACGACAATACTATACACAACAGTTGAAAATCAAGACGACACCACAGAAATGTATAGAACACCTACAGAATTTGTAAATACGCAAACCACATATCCCAAATTACCAAAACCTTTGAAATTTATATCCGATAATGATTATAATGATTATGTACATAAAATAGATATGATAGAAGAAGTTAATGAACTTATAGGTAAAGATAGACACCATTCGAAACACGATAGATTAGCTGAGAATAAAGAAATTATAAAAGAATTGGAGGAAGCATCGTTAGCTAAGTCTATGAATAAGGTTAAGAAAATGTACAGAGACTCAACTGCGTCGGCTGTAAATAAGTTAAGTGGGAAAAGTGGGAAAAATGGTATATTTTTGACTGAAAACTGTACAACCGTTATAGCACAGATAGGAACTACTGCTATACTCCATTGTGAAGTTAGTGATATAACTGAAAATACGGTAAGTGTAACATAAAATTTCATTGTAATATTAGATGTCGGTTGGCGTAAAAGTGTTGTCAGACGCCTTTAGGCGGTTTGAATAAAATCTGGCACAAGTGTTAGCAAAACCACACTCGAAAAGGCAGATGTGTTGTCACAACTAAAATAAATTAAATAATATAATATGATAGGTACGAAAAAAATTATACTACATTTTTTATACATTGGCAACACTTTGTCAACATGCTCAGACATTCTGAAAAATGCGATGTTTTCAGTAAAAATCTATGGATATCTTTTATTTCTCGTATTTAATCTAAGAGGTTTAATTATATGGAACTATTAAAGGAACAAAATGTTTTTAGGTCACATGGATAAGAAAAAAGGACTATTCTCTTCTATCAGTGGGCCTTGTGACCTACAGTGCTGATAGCAGATTCTTCTCTGCCCATGGAAGACATGTTAAGGTGAGTTTTTCTTCTTCCTCTAATGGTATCAGGCTTGTGCAGCCCTGGAATAGAACGATACCAAAACCATCCGTGGATGTCGTACGAGGCTACTGTGGGACTCATAATGTTGGCAGCTGATAGGCACAATATTATTCTTATGGGGGGTTGACGTTAGACAAACGGCCGGTTGTCAAGTAACAGAAAATCGAAACTTTTAATGTAATATTAGTAAGTACAGACTAATTTACTGATCTTTTCCGTAAATATTATGGACACGAAACTCTAAATTATTATTCTCATAATCTTCAAAAATAAATATCTTGTCTATGCCTTTTTGTATTAAGCAAAACAATAAACATTACTTTTCATTAGTAAGTATCCTTTAATATCACTAATATTATAAACACGAAAATTTTAGTATGTTTGTTACTTTGTCACGCTCAAACGTATGGGCCAATTTTTGTTAAATTTGACATTAATTATTTGAATTAACACATAGGGTACTTTTTATCCCGAAAATATATGCGATTACCGTAAAATTTGGTCGAAAAGTCTAATAGTCTACATCTGGTGCTTTATAAAGTAAATTGTATTACTGTGCATAAACTTAAGCATTTTTCAAAAAATTAAACGAGCAACACCGCGCTTTGCAACTGGTAAATAACTCAAAACTCGATCAGTCTAAAATCATATTACCTATATGCCTTTTGTTATTTCTAAAAACGGAATTCAAAAAATTTCGCCGACCCCAATTTTTTCTACAGCCAAAAACAAAAGAATTGTGTTCAATATGCAAAAAGAAACGCAACCGTTCGGTGTGCCGCGCCGTCCCTTTTGAAAGGCGTTCGAAAAATACAAACTTCGTATTTCGGCTTGTGAAGGACATCTATTTCATTCGCACATCAAAGGTTATCTATTCGACTTCCATCGAGGGCTTTCGTGCGAATTCTACCTTCCATTTATATCAAACGTTTGAACGTAGGCTGAATGATAGAATTAGTGTTTGGGATGGCGTTCCCAAAAGGCTTTTACCGCTGTCTGTACGTCTTGACATTAAGGCCGTGTTTAATGATAAAGGTGATCTTTACTTTCTACTGCATGTTGTCATTTTGCGATTTGCCTGTATACTTTATACTTGGATTTTTTTAAACATATCAATAACTTAGGTTTAGGTCTTATATAAAATCATTCTTATAGTAGTTGTAGGTAGGTAGTTAGTTCTGCCTCTAAAATGTATCATCCAAATACACATTCTTCATATCATAATCGTAACATATCTTATCACTTATAGGTTAGCTATACCTAAATTTAGTTTTTGTGTTTTAACAGATAAAGCTGTAATTTACACTGAAATAATTGCATACAACGCTGTTAGTTTTCGAAATAAAGAAATAAGATAGACAACTCATTTATTTTTGTCACAATAAGTAAAGTAAGGAAACTTCCAAACAAAATAGTTAATAACAAAGCACATGCAAACACAGGTACAGGATAACCAAAAAAAGTTCGCACAGAGTCTGTGCATGCAAAATAAAACCGGTCAAGTGCGAATTGAAATCGCGTGAAGAGTGAGTGAGAAATTTGTACGCACAAATAATAGGTTTTCCTGTAATCTACAAGCTACACTGAACAGCTGCACTATCTGAAATAAGTTTTGTTTTATTTTTCTTTGTTTAAGTTTAGTCTCAGTCATTTTAGATAAAGAGATCAGGGAGCACGTACGGAACCTTAAAAAGCAACATGTCAGTTATAGACCCTATAAATATGTCCGCCGTTCCATAAGAAGGCTATCTTTGGAATCGTATACACTTGATTTTTAGTTTATTGTTAAAATTTGTATGACTTGTGTGATTGTGTATGTATGTTTTTCCATTCATCTACTATCATTCATCGGATTTTATATCCATATACATAATATAAGTTTTTTCCGCATGACGCCCAGCTAAAGAAAACATTCAGTATATAAATAAAGTGCTTTAAGAAAAGCACGTTCAAAAATAATGTCGCTTATGAAAAGAGATTTTATGTGAAGAAAATACATAATTTTTCGCTCGTTCACTTTAATTTTTTTCCATTTCGTTTCTTGACTGCGATATATTTTATACACAACTGCGAAAAGAATGATACGAACGATTTCAAAGGTAATTTCTGTATATTAGTTTCTATAACACTAGTCACTTAACTATCACTTTTACTTCATGGTGTAAAATACATTCGCCCTCAGCCTCTGTCTATAAACTTTTTTCTGGATTTGGATTGAGTTTTCACTGTTTTTTAAACAATTTATTTCCAAAGATTTATATACGTATAAAATATTCTAATTATTTGTATTATTAGAGAAAATTACTTTTTGTAATGAAGTCGTCAAGAAACGATTTTTCAATTATTCGATCGCTTCCATAATTATTGTGAACGCTGGCTTAATCCTGTGGGTTTATCTTTGGAATAAGCTGCAATGCTATTTCTGTGTAAAATAGGCCACTGGTTTTTGACTGGCCAACTGAAAATAAATTGAATACTCGGAGCCAAAATACAACATTACGATTCAATTTTACAATTCAATATGAATATAACTTGATGTAGGTAAATCAAAACTCTGATTAGATATAGGTAGCACAAGGAATCGGAACATAGGCTAAGTTTCGTACAATTACGTTTTCGTATGTACACTACCACAATCATGCAGTGTATGTGTGCGTGTCTACTAGCCGCTTGTCGCGTACACGTGCCGCAACTGGATAAAACCGGTTTACGCGCGCTCGGCCAGTAGACAAGCTGAGGGTCGCGCAATGGCGGTCACAATGTACTGAGCAAGACTCAGTAAACATTTACGAATTTTAAATTGGTTTTAATGCAATAAGGTTGAAATTATCTAACCGACCCCTACATTTTTGTCTGTAATTAATTACGTCAAAATATCAATCCAAACACGAATTACAAGTTACGGCTATTGGCTGAATAGAAAGATCGCTAAGATGAATATTGTATTGTATCTAATGTTTAATGTTCACATTTCTGTCAACGAGTTAAATTTGGTCAATAAATACAATTTATTGTTTTGTTTATATTGCAGATTAAGATCTTTGATTGAAAACGAAATGGCTATTGGTTTTGCGGGTAGACAGAATTTAAAATATGAAGTGCTTTTGTTTACATTTTAAATTTGTCGGTCGTTGTATTGAACAAGTAAATAGAAAAACATATAGGATGACGCGAAAAATTTCATTGCACGTAGACTATTTTAATTGTATAATACGTCATACAATTAAAATAGTCTACGTGCAATGAAAGCTTTATCCACGACTTCATCCGTGCGGAAATACTATTAATCGATGAAAAGTAAATCACGTGGGAACCGAACATTATTTCGAATTGGAATAAATAATATCGTTGGTTTAAATCCTTTTGGCAGATTTCTCATAAGTATGGGAAATTTTTGCTAAAAAACTGTTTTTACAAAGACTCAAATTGTTTCCTTTCAAATATACTTGGGTGACTGTAAGGAATCCCTTTCTGGTATCCCTAAATAACTTTTTTTAAATGTAAAAAAATGTAAGTGCTTCAGGCAATAAAGAGTTTACAAACTAAAATTCTCACTTTATTTTTCATGCTTAATAATATTTAACTAATATAATAAAATGATGCTGTAGCTTCCCTCGGGTAAAAAAGTAATTATACACCTAAACCTTCCTTAGGAATCACACTATCTATAGTTGAAAACCGCATGAAAAACGGTGCATCCGTTTTTGTGTTTATCGCGAACAGACGGACAGACGCGGCAGAGGGCTTTGTTTTATAATATTTTAGGACACAGTACCACGTGTTTTACATTTTGTGACAACCCTGACTGCATTGCCGACACTCCTACTAATATCAACAATCACACTAATATCCTACTAATATTATAAAAAGCGAAAGTTTGTGAGGATGGATGTATATATGTTTGTTTGTTACTCTTTCACGCAAAATCTCCAGTAGATTATTATCAAATTTGGTACACGGGTAGAATATAACATGGAATAACATATAGGGTACTTTTTATCAGAAAATTCCCACGGAGCGAAGCCCCGGGGCGCAGCTAGTAACTATATAAAAATTCAAATTCAAATAATTTATTCAGAAATTAGACCTTCACAGGCACTTTTTCTCATCAATTTTTATAATTTATTTCTCACAAGCTACAAACTACTATACAATTTACATCTCTTACTGTGCTTTTAACCTATAGTTTACAACATTTGCGAAGTCGGTACTGAGTAGGTAGTTATTGAGGCGCTTCACAACTAAATAAGCGCCTCTCCAAATAAGTTAAACTGTCACATAACTTGTTCCCAGTACACATGAAGTGATACAAACACTAATTAAATTATGACTGAGCCAGTCGTGGAGATGTATCAAAATTTAGCTTCTACTGTAGACTGCTAAAACTTAAATTGCTTAAGGACAACATTAATGTCTCTCATCTGAGCGTTTTCCTAGTTTCTTCCTCAGCCGTTTAGCGTGGAAGCCCAGGGTCTGATTATATTTAATGTTACGTTGAAGGAAAACATCGTGAGAAATCCTATAGTATATTTATTGATTTATTATTGTAGTGGTATTTATATCAAACATGTCGGAGAATATGACCCTCCATATCAACAACAGCATTCATAAAGAGGTCAACCCTCAGGTAACCGCCGGTCGTAAAACTAAGTCTTAGAAATTTTAAATAATCTGCTGTCTTTTAATGTATTTGTTATCATATTACGACTGTGAATAGAATAGAGGGCCGGTCAGCTAAATAAATAAATATTGATAATATTGGTTATCCCAACTAATATTATAAATGAGAAAGTAAGTTTGTTTATTTATTACCACTTCACGCTTTACCTGCTCAACCAATCTTCTCGAAATTTTCCATACACGTAGTTTGAAGTACGTAGAAGGACATAGGCTACTCTTTGTCCCAAAATTCCCACGGGAGCGAAGCCACGGGACGCAGCTAGTCTTGTATAATTTTAAGTCTAGTCTTGTAATAACATTCAATCTTTCTGTGGTAGAGTGGACTACACGCCACATTTTAAATAGTTTTTTTTTTTCCAAAGGACTGGGCGTTGCATATACGGTTCGCGACGTCAGCCGACGCGGGCTACTACGAATGTCAAGTGCCCACCCATCCGCCGACCAGCATCTTCTTCAAACTGGTTTTAGTTGGTGAGACTTTTTTCTCCACAACACTAATTATTTTTTGACAAAAAAACGAGTATAACTTCCAATGTTTTCCTTATTCTTAGAAACCACACGCCTCTTACGTTTAGGGTGGGTTGCACCATCAACTGTGACGTTAACTTTAACGTGCAGAGAAAAACGCAAAGCACGCCATTTTGTCTAAACGTCAGCGGCGCGTCGGTTAAAGTCAACGTCAAATTTGACGGTGCAACTCACTTAATCTACAAGAGTAGATAGTAGAGAAGTTGCGGCTTTGATGTTTATAATTACACAGTTACCATACTGTTGGTGCTCCCGGGATCAGCTCCCAACAGAGAAACTCGTCTATGATAAAGTTCAAGGACATGAGATATCATTGATGATAAAATATGTGACCAAAAAACTTTTGACAAAGTTTAAAAAAAGATACAATTGAATATTTATATAAAAAGAAAACAAAAGGCATTAAGCTATCTCTTTCTACCTTTGCGTGGGAGGAATCTTAGAAGGAGAAAGGCGTTAACACAGTAAATCTATACAAATCAAATCGGGACAAAAATACATTATTTCTATGTATCTATCAATGTATGAATGTTTGTAACGTGATAATTTGCGAATTGATCTGATTTTGATGAAATTTAAAAGGTATGTAGGATCTGTCAATAGAACTTTTAAGTTCGTGGGGCAACAAAATCTGTTAAGTCGTTTGATCGTCGTCGTGAAATATTCACAATTATGTAAAAAATTAATTTTGTGTTCGCGGCGAACAATTAGTTAGAGTTAACCCTGTAATGACACGTGACAAATGATAAATAAATAAATGAACAGTAGGTACATTACATCTTTGTACTTCCTCTATTGTTTCTTGTAAATAACGTTTTTTATTCTTTCAACAGCGGCATACGGAGAGATCATGGGCGAATCAGAGAAGATAATTCACGAAGGCTCCATGCTGAGGCTGGTCTGCATCGTGAAGAGGTCAACAGAACCACCTTCCTACGTCTTCTGGTACTTCGAGAATAGAATGATCAACTATGATTCCAGTAAGTGCTTTTTCTTTTTGGTAATTCCCTTTTTGCCATTTACTTAGCTTTCAAGGTATATTGTTCATCTAAAGCCTAATATAAATGCGAAAGTTTGGATGTATGTATGTATATACTATGATATTGTTATGAAGTTTGGTACACGAGTAGAATATAGAATGTAACCTGCTCATAGTGTGCAAATTCCCACGGGAACCAAGCAGGGAGCAGATAGTATCAAATAAAAATAAGGATACTTGACTGGTTTTCTTAAAGTAGGTACCTCAAATTGTTCATTATACAATAATACATAATTAGTTTGTCTAATCTTTGTGATCTTTTATAAAAATACAAAGTTTGAATTGATAAAAAAACACCCAAAATGTTATCACTTTATAAACCTTAGACAGTAGAACCACTGCTTCTACTAGACTGCTGTTATTGACTGAAAAAGCGTGACACGTGCGTGATCCAATTTTGTACATATTAATGTACTTAATAACATATTAAGGAAGATAAATTAACATATGTTGAACACGGTTGTAATTTTATTTTTTGAAGTTTATTTTTCTTTTTACTTTCATTGTGATGAATTACCATATTTTCACTCTGAAAATCTGAAATTCTTTGTCTATGGAACATACAATTTAGTCTCTATTAGTTACGTAAATATTGAATTTATTACACCACTCCATAATAATATTTGTTTTTGGAACGTTTCAAACATTATATCTTCAAATAATTAAATTATCACCAAGCAAACTTCATTAAACTGGCATAATTTGATACTTCATTATATAATAAAATTGAAATTTGAATTATGAAATTATCTATTAAACGAATAACATAAAATACCCGATTTAAATTAAGAATTAATAGTTATTCTGCACAAATTTTTAGACCAGATAATTTACTTATATAAATTTAGAAAAATTAAGTATGGCGTATAATGTACATTATATTTAATTTATTTATGGAATGCAGCGAGTTTGAAACTGGCAGCGTAGAATTTACACAGTTTATGAAACAAATTCCGTTTCATTCATATGTCAACAATGGGGCGCGGTGTGTTTTCTCTCGTTTTCCGTTGATAGAATTGTGTCAAGTTGAAACTGAGTTGAGAGCGCGACATTGTTAGTGGGAAAATAAATATTATGCACTTCGTTACGTCTAATTTTTTTTAAAGGCCAGACCCAATTAGGATTTTTAGAAAATGTACTGTCTTTAAACGTCAAGTCTAATTATAGGTAATAGACGTACTGAAGCACAAACAATATTCTGTAAAGATAAAATGTATATCATTATCATAATAAAAAGTTGTTTTAATAGTAATATGTGATATAATGGTGTTTTAAGTACATAATTTATTGTTATTAATTATTATAAATGGACTATAATCAATAGCACACACTAAACACACACACTTGTCTCGTGGGTCTGGTACATGAAACCGCACAACATACCCACAACTGCAGTAAAATTCTATGAAATATACTCAGCTAAGAAGAAAAAAAAAATCAGAATCGCATATTTTAAATTTACATTTTTTTATTTAACAGTATCTGTGTTGGTTCCTGTCAGAAGAACTTTTAGTTACTTCACATTAGCGGATTGTTCATTTAAATAAACCCAAGAGATAACTTTCCGTTACGATACGCGGTGAAAATAAGCCCACAAATAATTAATTCTCCATCTGAATTGCAAAATAATCTGAAAATATTTTAAATGTTAATTAAAAATTAAATTTTCATTAATGAGATCTTATAAATAATTTTATTGTTTCAGCGAAAGTCGTTTTTCAATTATCCATAACATGGTTTGGTCTGTGGAAATGAAATTGCATTGGTGAGCGCGCTCGGTCTGTGATAGTGACGGTTAAGTGAATGTCGCTGTGGTCGGTTATATTGATGGGTGACCAAAAATTTATTTATTATTATCAACATCCGTGCTTCCAACTTAGAATTTTGTATATGTATAGATTTCATCCTGATACGTTATTTAGGAAACGAGATGTTGACAATAATAAATTACAGCGGACGCACAAAATAAAAGCGAACGAAGCAGCTGACAATAGCTAGTTTAGTTTAAACGTGGAAAATATAACCTAACACTTTTAAGTTTTTTATTGTTTTCAAAAAGTAATTGTAGTTATAGGTAATTTATCGTAGAAAATATACATAATACAACAGACACATAATAAACATAACAAAATTACAAAAAAAAAATGAAAGGGCAATAACCTCCAAAGACATAATCCTCAAATCTTCTTCAGTACAAAGGTTTTGCCGCCATAAATTCTCTGAGAGCTTTATGATTTCTCCAAGAACTAAACGCAATATACCACAGATTATAGCCATATTTCTCTTTGAGGGACACAGATGCGCAAGAGATATTACATTTCTTTCTCTGCTGGTGATTTGGTCGATTTTATATTGAATATAGAAATATATATATCAGATTAATGTTATATCACGTCGTATCTTCGCGTGTTCAGGTTGCAATTAAAGAATTCGTCACCATAAAACAAACATATTAGTAGCTTTTTTGCAAACATATTACACAAAATCAATTGTGTGATTTTATGTGATTTTATTTTGGATATATTCAAAGCATTGCCATTATTTATTACAGTAATCCTTTCACTGGTTTTTTAATTAGATCCATGTCCCATTATTCAGTCGTACTCTATTATGGCTCCGCTATGTTCCGTTGACTTCTATAGGTTTTTACACTGACACGCGGGTGACGTACGTCGAAACTTCATACATTTTCTAACGTGAACATTGCTTAGTTAGTATGAGTGCTTTTATTTACCGCAATGAAAAAACCAGCAATGTATACGGTATACATTGCTGCTCCCGCCAAAGTTTGGCAAATTGAACGACGAAAGCGTAGAGCCGAAATAAGAGCCTTTGAATAATTATCAAAACATAACTTCGTCGCTTAAGGTGCTTCCACACAGCGTGTTACGAAATATTATATACACTTGCTGCCTTTGACACTCTTTTTGTCAAGAATGTGTTTAAGAAAAGAGACAACGAATATTTTATAACATTTCGTAACACGCTTTGTGGGAGTTTCTAGACCTTTACTCTAATTGCCTGTTTGTCCACTAGATGGCGTGACTGTCCACAACGGGCGGCAGACGAGCGAGCTGGTCATCGGCAAGGCTGAGCCCAAACACGCTGGAAACTACACGTGTGTACCAGCCAATGCTAAAGCTGCATCTGTCACTGTCCATGTCGTGCAAAGTAAGTCATTAATAATAATGAGATGAATATTATGGACTCGAGCGGCAATTGAATTAATTGAGTTAAAACACAGTTCATTTATGTTCTTTTTAACAGACTTTAAAATGAAGAATGAGAATTAAATTATAAATAAATAATCACACAGATTGAGCTAGCCCTAAAGTAAGTTCCAGACTTGTGTTATGGGATACTAACTCAACGATACCATATTTTATAACAAATACATATATAGATAAACATCCAAAACCCGGGCCAACCAGAAAAAGATCATTTTCCATCATGACCCGACCGGGGATCGAACCCTTTACCACTGCGCCACCGAGGTCGTAAAATTGACTATCGACCTGCCCCGGCTTCGCACGGGTGCAATATTATTCATGTTAAATACACATAAACCTTCCTCTTGAACAGACAAAGGGACTTTGTTTTATTCTAGTGGCGGATTTACTTTGTATCATGGTGGATGGTCATATAGATGGATGGATGGATAGCTGTAGATATTTTTATGTCCTTGGTCTGAATATTTCTTCCCCCCTCATGGGTCTGCCTCCCGTGGGTGGGCTACCCTGGCACTATGTGGAAGTTTTTGGGAAAGCTCTTTATCCAGCAGCGGACTTATCTTAGCTGAAATAATGAAATTATCGGTTGAAAAATATATTGAGTCGTTATCGACAACATTACTCTGATTAATGTCATCAAAGATCACATTACAATTCGAATTGGCCCAGTTTCATAAACCTTTTAAACAGGAACGTGTGATGTGACGTCATTTTAATGACGATGTAAAATTAACGCCCTCTGCAGCTAACGACAGGTGCTAAATTACACGTCATTTCAAAGGGAAGGGCTCTTATGGTCGTAAAGGTTTGGTGTGACTCCCAGCGTCATGTATTTTAACACAATATACTAGCTCCGCTCCGGGGATTAGCTCGTGAAAGATTTTGGGGGATAAAACGTGCTGTTCCAGGATGTATTCGACCTGTGTAACAAATTTCATCGAAATACGCCCAGTAGATTTTGCGTGATTGACTAAAATATACTCACACACTTCAATACATTCAAATTTATATACCTAGTGGGTATAAAATTATATCGTGACTTACTGAAATCATGCAACCATCTACCCATACAGTAATAATTAACTAGATAATTACAATGTGCAATACGTTTCTTTCAAGTTTTTATTATATGTAAGTATGTTCGGATGGAATCTTGTAATTTAATTTTGAACTAGATATGTTCAATCAATTGAGCTGAAATTTTGTACACACGTTTAGTTTCGATGATAATGCATTATATGGTAAGCATGACCTAATGGTACACCCAGGAACGGCTACCGACGAGGAAATTCTTCAACGTTTTACTGTACGGACATGATTTTTTTTTCACACATTGAATGTATAATAAATAATAGATAGAATAGATTTCTACCTCTGACAACAATAAAAGCTTATGTCAAAAATATTATTTTTATTAAAACATTATTAAAATTCAAACCAACGTCAAAACCCACGCAGGCTTAAGCGTCGATTTTAACAACAAAAACTTTCAACAAATAATATGAAAAGATAAAATATATTCTTTACTTTTGTATTAAAAAAAAACTTAAAAATATAAAATTCGAAAAATCCAACGCCAAAGAAAATTTTAAATTCGTTCTTTTGTATTGTTAGTAAAATATATTCTTTATGTCAAATTCACTGAATTCTTCCTATTGAGAGGCTCTTTCAACTTTTTAAAGAAGATATATTTCAGTATTCATTTTATGTCGTTAATAGTTGTTCGCAGAAGATTAAAAATTGTAGATTTTCATGAGTTTTAGTTTAACTTAAACACTATTTATATTCTCCTTCCCTAGTATCTTTCATCCCTCGTTAACCTATCAATTCCCGCGCAGCCCAGTTCTATACGAGTAGTCGTTCAATTGTTTTTATTACCTACCTTTCTTCAGGATCGATGGATTAAAATACTCTAATTATCACTGTTATTTTAGTTTCATTTCAAATTCAAATCATTTATTCAGAAATTTGACCTTCTGAATAAATGATTTGAATTTCACAAGCTACAAACTAGTGGCATTTCGGAACGACCACTGCTGAGAAGAAATGCCGAAAGAAACTCATTTGAAATTGTTTGAATTGAAAGAAACTCATTCGAATGTTGGTCCCTATCATGCCAGAAGGGCTTACCATTATTGTTTCATACAATGTTTTTTACTAATAATATATAAAAGTACATAATGTACATAGTCAAAAGGTATATCAAAACAGGTTATGATTGTGATCCGAGTGCTGATTATTATATATATATATATAATCGATAATTAAAGAAACACAATTAACTTACATAAAAATATATAAGAAACGATGACCAGTTCCCTCTGGCAGCACTCGTTCACGAGTTGACGCATGGGTCAGCCATCGCGAAGCTCAACCATAGTATGTACTTACTTATAAATATCCGAGGTTCGAATTCATTCATTAAACCATAATTGCCATCCATCAATAATTGAACTCATCAATCAGAAGTTTACAAAATGACTTTATTTTTATTAATAAGAAAACATTTGCCTATACTTCTTGGTATAATCGTCTGTTTATCACCCGTTTTCGTGCCTTTTACAGTCTAATGTTTCCGACCTACTTACAAGCGGTTGGTAACTTAGTAAACAAAGCTACAGCTTAAACTTGAGCACGGATTGTGCAAGCTACCTACATCTATATCTCTGTACATACAATAAAACTAAGTGGGCTATGTACAGACATATCGCATCAAATTTCATTTAGCAGTTTTTCCGTGATACGCGAATAATGCAGACAGACAGACAAAAATTTAAAAAAAGTTATATTTACAGAAATAGGACATATTAAATAAAAATAATTATGGGGGTCTTTATGGGACTAATAATAGTCAAAACAACTTTTTTAAAATTTTTGTCTGTCTGTCTGCATTATTCGCGTATCACGCAAAAACTGCTAAATGAAATTTGATGCGGTTTTCACACGCCCCCATTGCTGTCAGTGGGGGTAAGAATTTGTAGAAATAAATAAATAGCATATATTGTATGAATTTGGGTCTTTAACTATATACGTATCAAATTTCATCAGAATCGGTTTAGCTGTGAAAGCTAAAATCTAATAAATATAAGCATGAAAGTATGGATGGTATGTATTGATATTTAGTACTTTATATGGATGAAATGTTTCATACAAAAAAATGGGAAACCAAGAAAAATAAAAATTTACTTTTTCTTTTATAATTACACGAAGAACAGAACAATTGCAAGTGAACCCCCAAGCGAAAACTAGTTCTAAATTAAATAGACATACTGAAACAGTTTCCAAGTAGCTGCTAGCCGCAACCACTTTAATTTCTTAGTTTTCAACAGCGGCCTCGTGAATATACACAAAATATAGGTCTTACGTAGATTACGTAGTCTCGCCTAACAAGTTTAACAAAGCAATTTAATTCACAAGGTCCTATTACGGACTTTATTGGTATTAGACACATGCCATTTGAAGCCTGTAGGGATTTACACTACATAATGATGGGATACTGTCGGTATAAAGATCTATCCTTCTATTATTTAAATTCGGAAGTTTATGAGGATGTAGGTATGTGTTTATGTTTGTAACTCTTTCACGCGAAATCTATTGGATTTAAAAAAAAGTTATATTTACAGAAATAGGACATATTAAATAAAATCTATTGGACGAATTGTTATGAAATTTGGTTTACTGAAAGAATGTATCCTGGAATAACATATAGGGTAATTTCTATCCTCCCGCTAGCCGGAAAGAAGCTCCCGGACGTAGGTAGCTTTTTTCCGAAATGAGTGTTATTTTTTCCATATAAAAAATATATTATTTTCACACACTTAAGCCATTGAAATTGAAAATGAGACATAAAAGTTTTGACGACCTCCGTGGCCTAAAGGTCATCATGGCGGAATGCTACACTGAATCCCGGGTTCGAACCCCGGTCAGGTCAACATGAAAATTGATCTTTTTCAGATTGGCCTGGATCTTGGTTGTTTATCTATATAATGTGTATGTTATAGAATATAGTATCGTATGTAGTATCGTATCGAACTTACCTTGGGGCTAACTCAATGTGTGTGATTTATCCCTATATATTTATTATTATAATTATTTATATTGAGATTTGTATATATTATTATTGCAGAATAATACGCCTATTTATCTGTTTTATTTCTGTTGGCTCTGATTTTTTTTTACATACGTATTTTGTGAGCTTTCTTCTTTGATCACTTTATACTTACCTGATCATACAAATACATAGGTATATGTTATACTCTCGTTTTCCTAAACTTCCTAATGGCCTAATAACAGTTTTGTTTTTCGTTGTTAAAGGTGAAACGCCAGCGGCGATGCAACATGGAAACAACTCATCAGCTGTCATACAACAAATACACACACTCATACAAATAATTGTTGTTATTATATCGTGTAAAGTTGTGTTAAGCCACGTGTCTGAAGAAGGATAACCTTGAAATAGTACCTTATATTTTTGAAAGAGGGTAATTTGATGCTTATGAAACTTTGGCAGAGGGCATGGGGTATTAGGCAAAGTTTTTTTTACATTGCCAGTCAAAAGGCATTAGGCAAAAATATTAGGTTATATACTGTAAATGTTTTCACCTGAAATTAAATTATTTCGGCTTCATTGACAATTTGGGAGCGAAAATATAACACAGAATACGCCAGCTGCTTCTCCTCCCGCGCAGATTGTAAAAGTTAATCAAGGGAAAGAACTGACTATATTTCAGATTATTCTTATAGGCGGAGGAGCTAGCAACCTGTCACTTTTTAATTTCAATTCCACCATACAGCTAAACGTGGCCTTCTAGTTTCACATCTCTTGGCTCTGTCCACCCCGTAAGGGATCAAGACGTGATATTATATCTGTACGAAATTATTTATATGTATTTAAAAGACATGATAATAATTATATTGTTTTGTAATAGAAATTTAATAGAATTGTGGCCTAAAAGCGTGCATTACACTGCATTAAATCGCTACGCATACGGCCCACCGACCTTTACTGTAAAATTTATGACATGTTGTGGTATGGAAATGTCAAGTCGTAAAATGACACGTTCTGGACATGTCAAGATCTGGAAGGCGATCGAGAATTTCGTATTAATTTTTCTTGAAACATATCCTGTAATTCTCGCTTTGTAATTCTCCATACATTTCAGTTTTTAGTCACAAAAAGTATCAATTACCCTGCTCTGCCATGCACATAAAGTTTCAGGTGATAAAAATGGAGAATTTAGTAAAATATTGGTATGTTTTTAAACGTAGAATTTTATACATGTATCTCTTTCAGTAGTTTTTTTAGCTGTGAGTTTTGGATGCATTTGTCAAATTATCACAACCAATAGAATAAAAAAAAATACCTATAATTGAATTCAGTTTTTAAACTATATGCATACCGAAATTCATCAAAATATGTTTAGCAGTCTTGCTTTGAAAGCGTAACAGACATATATATATACTTTCACATTTCAAATCTTAGTTGTATTCGTACCTATATGTATTTAAATTGCGCTTTAAAAATGCCCGCGGGAACGAGGGGCAAAAGCTTGTTCATTAAGAGCCTCGCCCCATTGCATTGTCGACGTAGCACGTTGCAGCTCCGTTGTTTTCCATAGGTTTGACACGGACGTGCGCTGATGTATGTCGAATCACCATACAATTTTGGAACATCAACAATCATCAACAGATATCGACGGTTATAAACATTGAAATTTACAAATTATACTTTATGCTATCACACTAATATTTAAAGAAAAAAATTGTATTTTTGTTTGTAATGAATAAACTAAAAGTACTGGGCCGTTTTTGATGTTATTTGCCACAGATACTGGCGAAACGTTCAGGAGTAGGTAATATAGGCTTTTAAAATTATGATTTTACCCGAGCGAAGCCAGGACGGAGCTGCTACCTAGTATTCAATAAAAATCTATAATTTTATTTCGCAGTAATGAACTCTAAATGTCGTTGATTAAATGCATATTAATAATTCACTAACATTTTGTATTTTCATAATTAGTTTTCAGGGCTTTCATTTGTTTTAAATCTAAATAATAAATTCAATATCAATTCAATTCAATAATAAATTCAGACTCGCTCATAATTACCAGAAATTCGTAGTCGTATTCCTCACGTCACATCATTACGTGGAATGAAACACACCTATAATTAGAACTACTGTTAGAATATAACAAACAAACCAATATTTTACTAAAATTAAATGTTATTTTCCATTGTTGAATTTTGTAATTACTACAAAATACATTAAATTAATTAAATTATTATTTTGTATTAAATACATTAAAAATTATATTAAAAGTATACCAAGTGAGTACAATAATGTTAAATGTATATAAATTGTGAAATAATAATATAGTTTTTAAGTGCATAAACAAAATTGTAATTATCTGTCATTGTGTTTTAAAAATAAATAACATTTTGAATTTAACGTGCCAAGTCAATTTGTTTTATTTGTCAAGACTTTTTTATCCTTATTAGAAAAAAAAATAATCTGGCCAAGTGCGAGTCGGACTTTCGCACTAAGGGTTCTGCACCATAGCCTTCTTAAATATTGGTTTCTTACTGTTTTTTTTATATTGTGTTGTTATAGCGGCAATAGTAAAACATCGTCTATAAATATTGCAAACTATATCGGTTTATGAGATACAGCCTGGGTGTCATACGAAAAGACAGCAAGACCTTTACCGGAAGCAAGCGGTGGTTGTGAAAACTACTATATAGAGTCAGATTGGTATACAAACTCATATGGCACGAGTAGGATACGAACCTGAGACCTTTCGATGGGCGTCGTAACCATTACACCACCACCGCTTCAAACACACACATAATATATAATCTAGTGTGATAGTTTCTAAAACAAAACTTCTTACAAGTTAAAAAAAATCTTATATAGAATTGTTACAAAAATGTCTAGACAGTAATTCTCAATATTTAAAGTCCGGAGAAGAACAATCTGGTTAATAACAAACTAATAAAAAATGATATGCCATTCAGCGCAACAACTCTAATGGCTCCTAATAAATTAGAGTACTGTAAGAATACCGTAATTGTTTTGAAGAACTAATATAATTTAGAAGAATTTTTATTTTATTACAATTCTGGAGAACATTCCAGATCTCATCACTAGTAACTATGCAATTAATTATATTTCTAAATATTCATTAAATGAAAATAAATATAAATAAAAAAGAAAGTCGTACCACCTGATCCTGCTGTTCTAGAAGAACACATTTTAATAATCCCGATATTACGGTGCTATTTGAATTAATGCACAAAACGGTATACCACGATAAAAGTCCGAAGATACAAAAAATGTTATACGTACAGTCTACAACAATTATAATATAAGTACGAGTATCCACGTTTCTTATAATTTCATGATACAGTATTTAATTCGTCGGTTAACGCAAGACTTGTCTACGTCTTCTTCATTGTCGTATTCCTCATGGCTGACGGTCATGGTTATTACGTGGAATGAAAAACACACAAAAACTTTCTTGGCATTATTAATGGAGTGGTTTGCCATTGCCTTCTCCATTTCACACACAAGGTAATAAGAATCAACCAGTGTGCAGGTTTCTCACGATGTTTTCCTTCACCGGAAGCAAGTGATGGACGATGAAAACTACTATACATAAGTCAGATTGGTATACAAACTCATGTGGCACGAGTAGGATTCGAACCTGGGACCTTTCGATCCACAGGCGGCGTTATAACCATTACACCACCACCGCTTTTTACACCACCACCGCTTCTTACACCACCACCGCTTCTTACACCACCACCGCTTCTTACACCACCACCGCTTCTTACACCACCACCGCTTCTTACACCACCACCGCACCACTTCTTGTATACGTACCAAGGTGATTTTCACGAGCGTTTAACACTCCGCGGCGGGCTGTCATTAGTGTTTATTAAATTGTCCATACACAGTAATCAATTTGATCATCCTATTTTATAAATAAGTAAAGTACTGGTACAATGTAAATTTTATAAATATTTAATTAAAAAGAAATCTTTATTCAAAAAAATGTGAGACACTATGGAATCGCTACGCGCCGCGTTCAAATTGTCGTGAAATTCACCCACTAGCATTTGCACCAATCGAGCAGGAAGACCACAAAAAAAATGAAAACTGACACTTCGATGGCTTCAATAGATAGTCTGCCATCAAGTCAGCCCGAGTACTGGTGTTGGGGCAATCGGGACAGGCGAGAAGACAAGCTATCGATTGCGGGGAGAAGAAGGCTGCTCAGGTATTTACTGTGATTTGTGTTGTGGATAATTAATTGTGTGATTGACTGTACCTTTCTTTGTGCAGAGGAAAATAATTGTTTCCTTAAGTGTTTTCCTTTTACAAATTGTTGTAAAGTGTTTTCTTTGAAAGTAATAAACTGTAATCAAAGTTCTTCTTTGATATTGAATATTTTTACTTCGCAGTTATTTTGCATTTTTAGTGTGTATAAGAGACATAAAATATTTGAAGAAGATAAAGCTTGATGATGTAACAAACACACTTACTTTCGCATATGTAATTAGTTGGGATTGTGAATTTCACTATCATACCTATACCAAATTATAGGTTGAAAAAATTAATTAATAAATAAATTTGCTTGAAAATCAATTGCCATTCAAACACAGGGCATACAATTTATTCATATTACTTATGTGTAACTGTGTTTTTATTATTATTATTATTTTATGCACACGCCAATCTGCCCCTCTCACGGGTTTACAGAAAGATATTTTAAATGAAACATTAAATTTTTCATCACGAAATCTATAAGTTTCATATTTACCTAACTGATGCTAAAATAAATTAACAATACTAACATATTGTTTTAATTTGTAAAACGCATTATTTAATGGGCTACTGTGTATTAAAACTGAAATAGTCAGCCTTGTATAATAGAAAAGTATTTCTTGTAATGAGATTTTAAATCCCTCTATTGCTGAGACCCACTTGCAGTTTGATCTCCGAGCGACCATTTTCTTGTGAACTTAACAATTATATAGGACAAGATATTGTTTGTTATACGATATAATATTAAATGTAAAACTTAGCTTGGTATTAGGAAAAGTGTAGAATAGTGAGACACTGCATATTTTTATGACCCCCAGTCGACAAATTGATTTTTGTCACTGTTTTTTAATGTACAAAAAACATGGTTTACAGAACTTGTATGACGATGATGACGTGTGCTGTCGTAGTGACATCACGTTGATAATTATAATATGTACATCAGTAAGCGTTATAGCTTTGTTTTTACGAAAGACTAATATAAACATACAAATTCATATTGTAGTAACTCAATAACCAATTTATTTTAAGAAACGATTTCTTTCAGACAACTGGCGCAAACGAATAACACAGAAGCATCGCAAACAAGAATATTAAAAATTGAATTATTGGTCGGCCATTTTGTATGTCGGCCATGTTGTGCCCTAACACGTCTCATCACACCTTTAGAAACGTAACTTTATTTTGAAAAGGCCAGGCTCATTTCCCTTTTGTAAATTCACAACCAAATTAACTTTGGTTAAATTACGTTTTCAGATAAATTTTCCTGTTGTGAATTAATAAAATCCGACAGAGTACGAATATCAAAATTTCTTCGCCTTTTGTGATTACAATTAAGTTGTTTACAGTGGAATCGGATTATGGGAAGAAGGTTAAATTTTCCATTTTTAGAAGTTGTCATATTGCTGTATAAGATTTACTAAGCATTATGCATTAGAAAAAATAAATAAATTTAACATAAGAATCTGTCTATCGATTTCAAGAACCCTTTAACTTCTAATTGCAGTACAGGATTGAGGTTATTTTTAGCGTGACATAGGCTACTTTTTACTGCTGGAAGAGCCGCATGCAACAGCTACTAGTAAGGTAAAAATACATTAAGTATACATAAAAAAATCCGCCTATTTCAAAAACGAAATACTTAACAAACTCCAGCCATAATCGCGCGGCTAACCGACAGTTATTTGGCTAATATAGGTAATTTATTTTATTAGTTTGGAAACTAATTTATGTCTAAAGACCCCGATACACGTTTACGGGCGCCAGAGTGAAATGTTGAAACTTTTTACGAGCGAGTTGCTTTTATTGCGGGAATTTAAAGCTAGTTACAGACTGAGTGCATTCTCGTGTAACTGATATAGTCCCCGCAAAGGTACTTCATTGAAATGGCCACAACACTCTTGGATATAATCGTTACATTAAGCGTGAGAACTTTAGGCTAACGAAGAAAGATTTATGATATAAAATATGACACCGCCACACGTACTCAACACCGCGTAGTTTGTAGTAATATGCAAAGGTAAAGGCAAAGAAGATAAAAAGGGAGAAATAAGGTAAAAAAAAAAGACAGGCATCAAACCAATTTGATAAACGGATCGACAAGGATATCTTGGCGTGGTAAAATAGTTCCTGAGGTCAAATAAATTTGCAAATAAAAATTACATTGTAAAATTACTATAAGTTTCCAATTCTGATCACCAGCACACATAACATTTGTTAGGTAAGTGTACACAACATAATGTTTGTACGTACATCCTCCACAAATGACAAGTAATCGAGATGACATCCAAAAATTTACACATTCTAGCACCATTATGGATACGCGGACAGATTTATGGAAATAGGGCCCGAGGAGTTGCAACTGGTGATTAAATTTGACAAGTAAATGACATTTAAAAATGCTTTTTGAAAATTTCCACCAAATTCAAATTAAAAATTCTTTATTCAATTTAGGATGATATACATCACTTATTGACGTCAAAAAAAATTACTTAAACTAAGTCTACTGCCGGCTTCCTACGCGGAGGTGAAAAAGAAGCGGCGCAACAAACTTCACCGCAGCCTTTTCTCCAAGAACGTCAATTAACAAATATCTTATACATATATTAAAAATTAGGAGGACGAATTTACATCATTATTAAAAATTTCAAAATTTGAATGAATAAATAAAATAAAAGTTGTATTTCCAATAAAATTATTGAAAATTGTCAAACAAAATATATATATAAATAAAAAGCTAAATGTACAAAACGTACGTAATAATGTCTTGAATCAATTACATATATTATGAGGATACTGCACCATGCTTGGGCCAAACATTATTGTCGTTCACATAATCATCAGACTTGTAATATGCCTTTTTACAAAGTACTTCATTTATATAATTTCTAAATTTTTTGTCCGGCAAGACCAAGAGAACTATATCGCCGATGGACGAGTATAATCTCGTATTTTTACCCGATGTCGCGTAAAAATACGCGAATGCTCCAAATCTGTTCGTATCTTTATAGTTACACTTTGAGTTGGTTTTCCTAATGTCTAAGCTCGGCGTCGTAAAACTGACGATTTGTAAAAGGGCGCTTGAAAATCAATTGTGTGTTTAACTGACTGCATGATTTTGCTATTCATAGTCATATTATATTAGATTTTTATGCTTTATTCACTGGGTCCTTGATCTTTATGAATTTTCGAGGGTGTCGTAAAATGTAACCATTGTTAAATCTATATTTATTCAATTCTCTTACAGGTTTTCTACTTTATCCAAAGTTATAAACATAAATTAATACTAATTATAAATCATTGATTGGAGATTGGACTTTGTAGTGAACTTAACACTGTTGCTTGCAAAGTATTTTGTATTTGCTCTTGCCCAAGGCTTCACTCGCATGAATTTTTCACGAGAAATTTATTAATTCCGGAATGAAAAGTAGCATATGTCCTTTTCTGTACTCTTGACTATATAACATTAGAAATTTCAAGTGGATTGGTTGAGTAGACAAAGCGTGAAGGGGTCACCAACAGACAAACTTACTTTCGTACATATTAAAAAAAAATGTTGGGATTTTTTTTGGGAATTTTGTTGGGAAGTTTCCAAATTTTTCAAAGTAAAATTTGACGTTAAAAATCAGTATTATATAGAACAAAACAACAATAGAATTCTGAATTCTTAAAAAGCTATAAATCATTCGAGTGTGTCGATTGAAAGGATATATTTACTAACATGTATTCTAATTTGAATCCTATTGTAATAGAAATAAGGTTGTAAAATGTATTGAGAGTGTAAATTTATAATAATAATAATAGTTTTTCGATTGGTTTTTGTGTAATGTCGTTGTTGCGTGACAAAATGAAGGCTGTGTTTGCTAATACTGAATATTTAGTTCTTGATAATGTCTTTTGGAGCAGTTATGGTCGATTGGATAAGATGCTAGCCTCTGATGAAAAGGTCCCAGTTTCGAATACATACACTCGTTCTACATGGTCTTGCCGTTAATTGTCACTACATTTTTTATAACGGAATATAAATATTATCTATTAGTGAAGCATAAAGTTCTGTAGTATTGTTTTTCATTTTCTCTATTAATTAAAAGAAATTAATAAATAAACTGTGATGTTGACGCTAGTGCGCAAGGAGCACCCGCTTAAATCATATTAAAAGCTGTCGTTTAAAAAGACACTAACCGCGCAGTGAGAGATGTACCTAATGAAACGTTTGATGGCCTTCGTGACGTAATAACTTTGAAGTAACTTCAGAGACAGCGAACTTTTCCTTCGTCTCTCTCATTTGATCATTTTCATTCTCGATGTTTCCTCTCCCGTAAAGCGTCGAGGCCTAGTGTCCGCATTACTTGTTTTTCTTTTTCACTTCGCTCGGTCTTCGGCACACATATCTTTCTTGACAACAGCAGTTTTTAAGTATGCCCCTCCTGCCAAGCCCAGAACTATTTATTTAAAAAAAAAAATCAATATATTTTTTTAGCCTGTCGATGTGTCCCACTGCTGGGCTAAGGCCTTCCTTCTTTCACAAATCCCTGTCAATAGCAGCCTGTTATCAATCAATTAATCAACATTTATTTGCAAGAAAAGTCTGACCGTTTTTTTAGTAGTTAGTTACTGTCTATTTACATAAAAACTTTTACCATAATTTAGGGTAAACGCATTTTTTCCTTAAAAAGACGAAGGTATACCGAATAGCATTTAACAAACTTTAGTACTCCGCCCCTTCACAGAATAAGGTAATTTTACTTGTCTACAAACAGTTTACTGTCGATATTAATCATACAAAATAGAATTATAACATCTTAGCACGAGAGTTCAATGTTCAAGCTCAAGCGCCGCCGATACACTGCAAATACGAAATGTTGTTATTCTTAAAACTGTCACGCGAAATTGACACATAGTGCGTGGTCCTAACGTCCGTATTCCGTTGTCGATTTCGCTGGAAAAGAATGAAGAAATCCCCATGTGGGCAACGATTGTACCTAAATTTGTTAGCGATGCCGTACCTCCTCCCCCTATTAGCCAACTCTAATTTATCATTGTCAGATCAAGCTTTTGTTCCACCAAAATAAAAGTGTCGCTGTCAAACTAATTGATGTAATTGGCTTGAAGTACATAAAGAACCAATAGGATATTCTGGTAAATTGACTCTGATGGGAAAAGGGAAGGATAAACGTAAAAAAAAAACATGTGCGTGACGAAAATTGATCTGTAATTGATTTTTGTTGCTAGTTTTTATTCACTTTCTGTCTTTGTTCACATTGTGTTCACAATTTTAATAACCTATATTGTCATGTAGCTTTTTTTTATTAATATAGTCACAAACTAACACTTTTGAGTCATGTACCGTTGTAACACGCGTTACAACGTTAGGTTTTGATACTGACATATTTCGAGTTGGTTCTAAGCAATGGGGTATGGCTCTTATTCATTGTAAAGTCTGAAATAAACGCAGGCGCAGGCGGCTCTCCTGGAGCTTCTCCGCATTGTCACTGATATGAAAACGGCGCGAGTTCCTCACGCGATCATGACCATTTTTTCACACAAATGTGACTGACACAGGAGATTTTTTTACTCTTACGTTATTCCATACCTTCATTCGTTTAAACCGGATATTGTTAAAATATTCACCAATATTCATCAGATTTTACAATGCTTTTGGCCATGTTTGTTGAAGCGTCACTTGCGGGACCAATGAGCAATGATGAAACCAATAAATAATAATATATCGATATACTGTACGGTCAACAGCATAATTAGCTATCAGAATTGATCTTTGTTACCTTCACATAGACTTCCTTGGTGTAATAAGTTGATATTTGCTCGACTGCATGTTGTTATTTTTAAACGATCTGAATCAAACAATAAGTATATAGATTCCAATAAAGTTATATAGGATTTTATTTATTATTTTATTTATTAATTGTTGTTAAACTATTAAAAAACTTATCAGAAGAGACTTCAGACCTGGCTGCTTTCTCTTTCAGCGAGTATACAACGAGGAAATGCTGCCAGCATTCTTGGAACACTGCTTTGATCAGTCGCGCTTGATGATATATTTAATTAGTAGGTATTTAAAATTTAAATTTTACTATCAATTATGTACCTATGTAATTTTTCCCTTTCTCAGATTTAACGTTAGAAAATATAATAATAAAAACATATGTAAAAAAAAATTAAAAAAAGTCTGTCTAAATCTGCCAGTAATCTATGAAAGATTAAGCTTACAAGGGAATTTGTGGCAGGCAGGAATATTAAAAAAAAAAAGTCCCACGCCAGCCAGTCCAACAGCCATTTTGGAACGGTCATGTAAAAAATACATTTCCCAACACTTAACACGATTTATATAAAAACCATGTGATTTGTCAGGATCAAGACAAAGCAGCTACCCGCACTGTTTTCCTCGGGAGGCACCTCTTCTACCCATCTCACGCTCTATTTGAACACAAATCGGTGTCTTACTAAGGCCTTTACACAGAACTCGTAATGATACTGCAAGTGGAAGTGCTATTTAATTTAAAAATATGTTCTGTCATTTATATTTTTTTAAATCAACCGAATGTTTACAAAAGACGGGATGTATTTTAACATTCTCTTTCAGTCGAATTCTTGCTTGACTATAGAAAAGCACTTTTACAGCTTATTGATATAAAGATATACCTACATTATACGAACTCGGTGGCGCAGTGGTAAAGTTCTTGCCACTGAACCGAGAGGTCCTGGGTTCGATACCCGGTCGGGTCATGATGGAAAATGATCTTTTTCTGATTGATCCGGGTCTTGGATGTTTATCTATATATATATTTGTTATAAAATATAGTATCGTTGAGTTAGTATCCCATAACACAAGTCTCTCTAACTTACTTTGGGGCTAGCTCAATCTGTGTGATTTGTCCTAATATATTTATTTATTATTATTTATTTATTAAATAAATACTAAAAGTACAAAGTACAAAGTACTACAAGTATGGCTACCAGTCTTATGTTTCACTGTGTGAGTTAATTTTATTTATGGACTTCAGAGTATTTCTCTCACATGTGTGTGTTTTTCCAACACTTGACGGTTTCATCCTCACTATTGGTAGCCCTGGGCTCTAACGGTCTGATATCATACTTTTTGCTCTCCATTTAATTAGGCATTTAATGTCTACAACTTGGTCTGATTCTGATGAAATTTAAAAGGTATGTAGGATCTGTCAATAGAATTTTTAAGTTCGTGGGGCAACAAAATAGGTTAAGTCGTTTTTGTAATATTCACAATTTTGTAAAAAAATATTGTGTTCGCGTGGAACAACTAGTAGTTTTGTATCATATAAAGAACTTTTTCTCCCTTCTACCAGGGCACTAACACTTCTATTATCTACTTAATTTAAATTCTATGACCTTTAAGGATTCACTCGACTTTATTGTATAAAAAATCTCAGGTAAGCCCCAAATACAGGGTTGTTTCCATGTGAGTAGAAACGAATTGTCAATAACAGGGGTTTAGGTGTAGCCCCGTATTGTGAAGTCACGGGATCTAAGAGCATAAATGTTTTATATAAATAGGAAAAAGGTCGATTGTGAATGATATTTTCACACAATTACCTCAGTTTATCAATTGGTATAAAGAACTTACTATCCGGGCTCAATGACTTAAACGAGCCTCGCACGCAAATGTCTCCAATTAATCGATCAATTTATTTGTCAAACATAGGTACAACAATACAGATGTAAAAAATATATGATACAGACACCGTAGATATTAGCGTGCGAGTGTGTTGGCAGGGCTGTGGGACGGGACATCAGTTCCCGTCCATCGCTGGAGCTGGTGGTGATGGACTAAGCAAGTTACAAGCTGGTACAAATAGATATCACTCTTTGTAGGTCCTATTAGAGAAAATATATGTAGTTTGTAAATTGTAGGTTTTTAAAGTTACCTATAAAATCAACGCAGACTTGTACGTAAATGAAAACAATATTTCCGTCCGCTTACTAATTATTTGTTTCTATATTTGAAATAAATGCATTTTATTTTTTCAACTTATTGTTTGAATTAGTATAAGATGATTGAGTTTGCAAGGCTAATGTTAATGTTAATGTTGGGTTAAGCAAATTAAGGTGTGCCATGATTTGGATTGGTGATCGAGACACCGGCACATCGCCCGCTAATATTTTTTGTCAAAAAATAATGAAGTACCTAAACTAATTGATGACAATGAATTTTTGAACAAAACTAAATATTTCGAAAACGACTAAACTGATTTGGATGCCCCACGAACTTAAAAAAATCTATTGACAAATTCTATATACCTTTTAAATTTCATCAAAATTAAACCTACAGTTCGAAAGTTATCGCTTTGCAAATTTACATATATTCAAAAAATATAATTTTGCCCCAAGTCGATTTGTAGACCTCGCTCGCTTCGCTCGCTCAGTCAAATTCTCATTTCTCTTGGATTTACATAGTGGCTAAGTCAATCTGTATGATGTGTCAAAAATAGTGGTCTTCATTAGCTTATATTTGTTAGCGTATTGCGCATAAATTTCTGTAACGTAGAAAATATGATATAACTATTTAAGAAGATATGAATAAGCATATACAAATTAAAGTATAAAATTAACAAATAACATAAGACGATCTTTTCGACAATTTATTCGTTATACTGATTGGACAAAGCAGTATATATAACTTTGATAAAAATACAAATAAATTTTAAAACTTAAAAAGAAGAATTCAAATATTTTTACAGCGTTTTATGTCTAAAATCTGCCTGACCTGGGGAAAACAACCTTGATACATCGCAAATGTTATAGGCACTCCTGAATAGGGCACTTTCCCGCCAAAACGACTTCTTTTGTGGGCTACTACAATACATGATTTATTGTCGCTCGTCGCCGTGACCTCAACTTCGAACACTGATTAGAATAAATAGAATTGACAATGTTGGATTATAAAGTTTTTTCTTAGAAGTCAAGCAAACAATTTTATTATGTCTTTATAATATATGAAATGTCTTGCATGTTTAATAAACTTTGGAATGTTCTGTACATTCTATAGTAAAACATTTGTTTAGTTATATGTTCTTAAGTACCTATGAATAGTTTTCAACAACACTCAAAAATAAGTACTATGAATGTAAGAAAAAACGAACTTTAGATATACTGTGGTAGTAGAGAAAAAAACAAGAAAACATATTATTATAAGGCTTATTTTGAACGAATCATGTTGAAATTCTAATCAAGATTACAATTTGACTCCATCCAGTTAGTAGACCTCTACAGCATTATATAAGCTTAATTTATAAATAGGTTATGTAGAGACGGTGTACAGTCAATGAAGAATTTAAAAAAAAAAGTGTTTTTCGCGGCTCAACCCAGAATGAAACATGCGAGAATAATAGACCAATTTGTGATTACAAATTAGTCTATTATAAAAAAAAACCAAAGACGAAATCGAAGTAGGACTTTTTTATTATAAGTTAATTAATTAATTCCTGTATATTTAAATTGTCGTCTCTATGGAAATAATTCTTGTGAGTAAATAGGTCGATGAGGTTCAAGTACGACACAGCAAGGTAACACAGTTTTATATTTAAATGGTGTAATGTTACCTTATAACATACAGTGAACAACACATCGACCTATCCAAATCCATTGCAAACTCATCCTTGTTACCGCGGTATAGAGATTCGTGCTGCGTAACCTGACGTGCGCTTGACCGTACCTTATAATGAGGTGTTGCAAATTTGTTTTAATTTGTTAATTGGCTGTTATCCTACTCAAATGGGTAAAATGTATCAGGTGTATATTCCTTTTAGATCTACTTAAAAACGAAATTGTAATATGAGAATAATGATGAGATGAATTGTATATATATATATATATATATATATATATATATATATATATATATATATATATATATATATATATATATATATATATATATATATATATATATATATATTAGGATACTTTATGTATTCATTACATGTATGTGTTTCACTGTCAGAACTTTATTTTCAAATTACCAAAATCCCAAAATCCCGAAAATGGGGAATGTTAAAATATTTTTTAGTTAAAACATTCTGTTGTAAAATCCACTAGACAAATTTCTAATGGTAAATAATAGCACAGTGCCTTCCTTTATAGTCGTATTCCTCATGGCTGAGGGTCGTGGTCATTAAGTGGAATGAAACATACATAACTTTCTTGGCATTATTTAATGGGGTGGTTCGCCATTGCCTTCTCCATTTCACACACAAGTTTATAATAATCAACCAGTATGCATGTTTCCTCACGATGTTTTCCTTCACCGGATGCAAGTGTTGGTCTATGAAAACTACTATACATGAGTCAGATTGGTATACAAACTCATGTGGCACGAGTAAGATTCGAACCTGAGACCTTTCGTTCCACAGGCGGCGTCTTAATCATTACACCACCACCGCTTCAACAGTGCACTGTCATAAATCCGCTCAAGTTACTGTAAGTTACTTGAGAGATCAGGATTTTGAAGTTCCTTCCAAACTAAAAACTTGTCTAATATTATTTAGGAAAACTCTAAGGAAAGTCACTTAAGGCTAAAAGCTTATGTCTTGTTGAGATTGTTCAGACACTAGAGGAATCACGGAAATGAAATAACAAAACTGTAGAAGTGCCATAGATGACCATATATCATCTATCATCCAAAAAAAAATCTATTTAATTATTTAATTTAAAAATTGTTCAGCCACGCAAACGAAGTCGCGGGCATCAGCTAGTGAAATAATAAAACTGTAGAAGTGTCATATATCTATGACACTGGGTTGCCAACTCTATAATATAATAAAAGTATCCAACTTCGTGTTTTAGACGACTATCTGCTATTTAGAGTATATCAAAATATATTATATTTAGAGCCGACCTGAAAGAAGTGTTGGCTGATGTCATGTAGAATGTTAAGCGTACCAATGATCTGACAATTATGGATGCCAACGATCATGCGATGTGGAGAAAAGTAAAAAAGCCAGATCCTGGGCCGCGATGATCAACGGCTGATGTGAATCAATCGGGAAAACATTCAGATGTAAGAAAGAGACAAGCACATATAATTTCATAAGAACAATACACAAATTACTCTTACGTACTATATCGTCATAATGTAGTTAGCACCCCCGAATGATATTGTAATTCTTTATATTAAATTCTATTCTTATAGACGCGTAATTTTATAGCCGTGTGATATGCTGACGCTCAAAATTTTCCCTCTTATAGGTACTTTGCAAGTTGAACAAAAGCTTGTAAAATATCAATTGGCACTTCTATTTGGCTTTTGACATCTAAATTCTGCGAGAGGAACTCAGTACATTAATCACTGTTCTACTCAGATTTCTAAAGTTACAGCGAAATTTTGGCGCGAAATCGGAAACAATTTGCGCACAACAAACCCCATAATTTTCTCACCTTCCCATTGTGCTAGCACCCAGCGAATTCGCCTTGTTTATTTAATTCTGTATTTACTTTATGACCTCGATTGACTTGTTCTAAAATTAAATTTTGAAATTTACGCTTAATTCATTGTTATTTTGTTGGTACCTATATTTAAATGAAGAGATATTGTTTGAGGTTATTTATTGTTTAAAACCTACCTAGTAATATTCCACTGAAATTAGTATTGTTTAAGCAAGTTGAGTTGATGTCCTATTGTGCATGTGGTTTGAATGTCTTTGAAACGTGCAAACTTTAGGTATAGTCGAGAAAGATAATGAAATCTCACGACAAAACACAAAATATCTATATTGTGTTTTGTCGTGAGATGGTTGGGTTGGTTGGTTCTCAGAGCGTATCGAACGCTGCGGCCGCGCTGTCATTACGTTTATTCAAGTTTTAACAAAGACAAGAATTAGTTTTACTATCTGACTTTAAAATAATTAATCTGTGCGTCATTGAGAGCCACCCAGCATTACTGTACATGTTAAATATAACACGCATCCATATATATAGCAACGCCAACGACCACTTATCATCAGGTGGGCCACCTCCTTGGTAGTATAAAAACATATATATTTTATTGAACGATAATATATACGAATAATGAAATAATGACCTAGATTTATTTGTATAGGTTATCATATTACGAACAAATTATTGAATCCAAATGAAACTTCCCAATCAATATTTGAGTACTATCCTCAATTTTATTACTATTGTCTATTAAGAACCCAACATTATGTAATCCAATCATCTATTGTACACATTCAACAGTTAAAAGTTGGTATTAGAATTGGGTATTTGTGTAATGAGAACACACATTCAAATGTTGAATGGAACCAACTGAACGAATGGAATGAACAAAGGATTTTGTGGGTATCCGTGGTCTATATATAAATAGATACCTATATTAGAATTTTATTCTTGTAGGCCATTGCAGTAGACGTACCCCATGCGAAAACATAGTGTTTTGTCACTATATATACAATTTGAATTGTAATTACGTAGACGTACTATCTACTATTAATGTAGACGTTTCTCGAAACGTAAAACTAGATTCATATAATTTTATTTTAATATTTCTGATAGTGGTATTGAACACCAGCTAGAGGCTATACAGTTTTTATCAATAGATTATGTTTGAATAAATTGTAATGTGATAGCACTAACGTCTTCGCGTCTCGAAAAATCCTTTTGTTTATAATAAAATTTAATTCACAATTTCGCTAAAATAAAGGTCTTTTCCAACTGTTCTATCAATGATACTCATCGGTAGAATTCGGTTGAAATGGTTCATTGATTAAATGTCAAAAACATTGATATCTGACGGGCTTTATTATGAGGATGGTTCCTCTTAAATTTATTCCCTTTGTTTTTATTGTTAGAAAGTATAAACATAAAAATATTATTTATATATATTCCTCAGATGATGATCGCCGCTTTTCTACTTTTTCGTCTCCACTTCGTACGGTCGTCGGCTTCCCTATAAGTATAGTTATTAGACCATTGGGGCACGTGATTGGCACGCATATGATCCGTGACTACATAATTATGCAACTATGTAAGTACTACTTACATCACTAGTAGTGATAGTTTTCATAGACCAATAGTTACTACCATAATGTTCGAAAGTTCAAATCGTTTAAATTCAAAAATATCAGAAGATCAATGCTGGTATCAGGAAAATTAATTATTCATTCTAAACTACACCGATAGAACCACCCACATACTATTGAAAATTAAGTTTTGTTTATAAAATCGAATGGGCTGTGGGAATAGCAGCTAAAAGCAGACTGACTATTTTAGTAATGTATGATTTAAAAAATATGTCACTCGAGTTGTAATCATGGTCAATGGAGTCAATAAAAATATCTTCTCTCCGTGTCGACTCGACAAAATTTCTGAGTCAACGTCACCAAAGCAGCACTTTCTGTGGCTTCATACAGGTCCTTCAGTGTGCAGGTGGTAGAGCACAGGACAGGACGGTGTAAATTATATGACGATGTAAAGTATGTTTTGTCTCGTTCTGTCAATATCAAATAATGTAAGATGTGACGATGATAAAACATACTTTAGCTCAAAGAATGCTTTTAACTTTTTTATGCATGTACTGGCTTGTAGTGGTAGATTCTAGGGCGGAATCACACGCAACAAACATGCTTTAGAATCCCAAAAATACCTAAAAGTTAAGTTTTATTGCCAGGTTCATCCAGGTCATCATATTTCATAAAATTACGTCCAGTAATATCGTTTTTAACACTTCAAAAATGGCGGCCGCAATCTGTAATTTAGACGATAGAAGTTTGTAATCATTATACTGTTCGTGGTAGACTATTTCCGTAGATAATTACACTCGTATTGGCTTTGGAATTAACTTTTCAGTTATTTCCTTTAGTAGTCCTTTAATGTTATAGAATATTCAGAGCGAAAATAGGGATTTAGAAGCCTTACGAATAAATCTAGACAAATACACTAGATTACTATTGTATATCGAGACTTAATCAGTTTAACTATACTTAATCGCAAATTGACTAAATAGAAATTGGACGAGGTCTCAGTTGGTCTACTTATTGTCAAATTATACAGTAACATTTCATTTATTCATTTTGCAAATCATTCATGACTTTCCAATAATACTTACATCATATTTTCGTACCCAATATTGTTATTTTATCTGAAAAGCATCCATTTTCGACGTCAGCACATTGTAGTCTCAGAGTATTCCCAAAGGATCACCAGACTGTTGCCTTGTCCTTGTCATATACCCGTAGGAACATCATAGATAAATTGGCTGAGAAAAACTTTCTCTTCATGAAAAAAATATTCAGAATTTTTGCCTTGGGAAAAATGCGGAGGGATTTTTTTCGGGAACTATTCCGTGTATTTATAAATAGGCATGTATTAGCTTCCTAGAGGTTTTGTGGTTGCGTTGCATAACTACGCTATGTTCAGTCACGAGATGGGTGACCGAAATTTTATAATTTCGAGTTCCTCCGTGCCATGGAAGGCATGTGAATGCAGTCACTAATATCAATAAATCCTTCGTGGCATTTCCATCTAAAAACATAATAACTCGTGTTATTTTTTCTCAAATAATAATAGTAATAATATTTAAAATATTGTAAAAGTTTCTAATACGTTTTATTTCTCCCAAAAATCTCTCGGGAGAAACAATCTAAATCTCTTATTTATTGATCTCCGGAACCAAAAGTGTCAGAAAGTGATAGCTCGCTCAATTTGTTACACAATTTGTAATGCATTACGATACACACCTACGGGCGTGTCAAAAACAATATCTGAACATTGTTTTACACTTCGCTCGTAAATCATTTGGAACTTCAGTGGTTTTAGCTGATTTTATTTTCCAGATGTTGAGAAAGTTGTTTTTTGCTATCCAATCACATTGCGGTGTGGTTGTCACGCACAACACAACGGCGCACTGTGATTGGTTAGCTGCGTCTCACTGCGAATCGACTCGATAGTGAGATGTAAATTGCAGACCAACTTTCAGTTCTTAAAAAAGCTGTGTCAGTTTGTAGCTTTTAAAAAATCATATATAAAACGAAGTCTCTTGCTGCGTCAGTCTGTTCGAGATAAGCTCAAAAACTACTGCACGGATTTTCGCAAATAGTGTGATTCTTATATTACGTATTTACCCGAAAGAAGCCGGGACGGGTAGCTAGAACTATATAAAATTTGACATGAAAATATGCCTGTGAAGGTCTAATTTCTGAACAAATACTGGCTGGTTACTATCACAACAGTTTTCCACACGAACCCAGCTGCATTTCCGTCCCTACAATTTGCATAGGATTATTATGCATGTGTGCATTTGTTTTAGGTGTTGCCTCTTTAGGTGTTAGGATATTCAGTTTTGTACTTTTATCTGCACTTGTCTTTTGGTATTTAATAACTCGGCAGCTTCATTTTAAAACAAAGTAGATGATAGATGTCGAAAATGGAAGCGGTGGTGGTGTAAAGGTTAAGACGCCTGCCTGTGGATCGAAAGGTCTCAGGTTTGAATCCTACTCGTGCCACATGAGTTTGTATACAAATGTGACTCATATATAGTAGTTTTCATCGACCACCACTTGCTCCCGGTGAAGGAAAACTTCGTGAGGAAACCTGCACACTGGTTGATTATTATTAACTTGTGTGTGAAATGGAGAAGGCAATGCGAAACCACTCCATTAATAATGCCAAGAAAGTTGTTGTGTATGTTTCATTCCACGTAATGACCACGACCCTCAGCCATGAGGAATACGACTATGAAGAAGAGATGATAGACATAAGAGATTTAATCTCATTTTTTAAATTTAATTTGTAGAAAAGGATTGTTCGTGTCGTGATTTTTTATTTTATTTATAAGAAATTCCTTAAATTCCAAGGAAGAGAAGCCCTAACGGCGAGTTGGTAGATAAATTAAACCAATAACTTATTTTATTTATCTACTATACTATATAATAAACAGATGCAATAGTTATCATATAATCAGAGTTCATTCAATCAGAAGTAGACCATTATCCAGTGCATCGGATAAAATACTAAATGTGGAAACATTTTCCTCACTGGCAACACCGACTTAAAGCGAGAAGTTTTTTCATTAGCCGTAAGTTTATTGAAAAGATACTATTATTTTCTTACTTGGAGTATAATTTCTGATTTTCTCCAGTCATTTGGCTCTCATTTTATACGCTCAGCCAAGACATTCCCCATAGTTCCAAATTTGATTAATAATTTCAATTATTTGATATGTGAGTCCCAGATACGAGCATTTTTCTTAAACTTTCTTTCGTGTTTCTTCTTCGTCGAGTCGACCATTGTAATTGCAACATATGCAAACTTTTTTTTTCAGAATAGTATCTGCCACGGCCAGTGCATTATTATAATATTTGTTACATTTTTCACACAATATACCTAATTAAATTAAAAATAAAATTTCAAACAAAGAATTCCAAACAAAAGCAAAGCCATTACATAACTCCCAGACCATTAAAACTCAACGAACTCAAAATGAAGTTCGTTATGTCCTTTCCCACAATATTAACCAAAACTCATATATATACGGAACCAAGTTAATAAAGCCCGAACCTCGAGCCTCGGTTAGATATAAACCGGTTCATAATACAAAGGTTCAACCCAATTTTCTTTAGGCATTTTTTTTATACTATTGATTTTCATTTTGACATTTATGTAGACACGTCAAACATGACACAAATGGATTGTCAAATTATGGAACACGCAAAATTCAAAATATTAATATTGTTGTCGAACTTTTATTTTTTTTAATGTTTCAAACATCATTATAATATACATATAAAGTACCACATACATTTTCCATAGGTAATGAGTTTATAATAACATTACATAGCTTGAACAGTTTTTGAATTGGAAACATGAATTCCGAAAACATAACACTCCTTTTTTAGGGCAGTAAATATCATGTAAAATAAGACTGAAACATGAAATATCACCTATGTGTAGTCATAACATAGGTAATATTTCGTGTTTCAATATCAAATAGTACAATAAGTATATGGTTTGATAGTAATGGTTTGATATTTTTTTGCACGTGTAACTGGCTGACAATAGCCATTCGGTAAATAATAACTCGTATTTCTTATTTGAAAAAGGAACGAACTATTGTAAGTTGAAAATAAGGTGAAGACAAACAACAAAAAGAAAAAAAAGTCGTTTAAACCAAATGTTCGGTCACACTTAAATAGATTTACACTTAGAACGCTAGAGACCAATTTAAGATGGCCTTGCAAAACTAAAGATTGTTCATATTTTCGCTATAAATCGCTAGGTAGAGTGTGTCTAGTTATAATGGCTATCTTTAATAACGATCAGGAAGTCCTTGTCAAGTGTTCTTGGCGAATAATGGACGAACTTGGTGGAAGTTGCACCATCAATTATTGATGCTGTAAGTTCTTGGTCTACTTAGAACGAGGCTACGGAGTGATGGCACCATTTTTCTTGTAGGTGTCAAAAAAATTGGAGCAGAATTTATTATTTCTATGGGATTCGACGAAGTTAATTCATTGGGGACGACGCTGGTTGGCAAGATTCATTTTTTATTTTTAAATTGCCTATACGGAAGTTCGAATTTCAAAAGAAGCTGCGGACATTTTGATTTATGTATGAAATGTGGTTGAGTCCTTTAAGTTTATTAATTTTATCAAAGACAATTAATATCTCTTTCATCTTCGCAATTCCCCGTTTCGTTCTGGGCTGGTGATTTTACAACCGTCATTGACGTCAACCCTCTTCGAGAATGCTGTTGTTGCCTTCAGCTGCCTACATATTCATCCGGAGTGATTCTATTCTAGTGCGGAACCATATGTCTCAGTCTATGTTTTTCAGGTTATTTTATTCTTTGTCTACGGTTGAAGATAAAAAAAAAACAGTTTTTCCGTCCGTTCAGTTCCAAAAGAACTATTTTCCCGATCGGGATCTACTTCCAACAAGACCGAACTGTATGATAAAACATATAACGTATTTGAGCTTCAAAATGTATTTTCTTCTTCAAACGATCAAAGCATATGAACACACGGAACCTTCAAATGGTTGATCACACAACCGAATTAATTATGAATACTCAACCATGTGAGAAATTTTAGTTAAAGGTACCTCATGTACATCTCACATTATAATACTATAGGATATTTTTTTAATAAGTAGTGTATGTATGTTGTTACTCTTTCATTTCACGCAAAATCTACTGGACAGATATTTATGAAATTTGGTACACAGGTAGAATATCATCTGAAATATCACATAGGGTGTTTTATCCCGAAATTCCCACGGGAGCGAAGCCCCGGAGCGCAATTAGTATACAATGTATGTAAAAAAGTTATTATATAAAGAATGCCATTATATGTCATTAAGTCGACCTATCCTTAACTTTTATGCAATAAGGTTTGAATAAATAAAAAATAAATAAATAAAAAAATAGTAATATTATTATGAATATCAGCGGCTGAGATGTTTGTACCGTCAACAGCACAACCTACCAAATTCATTGCAAAGTCTCCGCTATTACCGCGCCATAGAGGTTCATGCAGGGTAAAAAATAGATCTAATTTTTCTAATACTTTTCCTTAAATCTGTAAAAGCTTTCCACAGTGGTTTCGTACACGAAAACAGTATTACAACCACAATGCAGAAAGAGCCTTAACGTCTATTCCATATCCAATGTAGCAGAAACGAATGTTTGGATATCAAAGCGAGTCTCATTCGACAGGACATTAGTTACGCACCGTGGAAGTGGAAACCTAACCGCTAAATGGGTTTCTTGGTCAATGAGTTGAAGATCGAAGGATCCGCGCCTATATACTCTCTTACACAAAGCTTGCCAGGTCTATAAGTAGATATGTCATAGACAAAAGCCCGTTCTGGCTTCGCTTAAAAACTTAAAACTAGTAGTTCGCCGCGAACTCAGACCTCGCGAACACAATACATTTTTATTTCTGATCCTACATAACTTTTAAATTTCATCAAAATCAGATCAAATTTTGTATGTATGTTACAAACATACAACAATTTTTTTTACCCTAAGTAGAATGTTACACCTTGCTCGCTTCCCTCGCTCGGTCAATTATACCTTTACCTAAACCTTCCTGAATTACGCTATCTATTTAAAAAAACCTCATCAAAATCCGTCGCGTGGTTTAAAATATATTGCCGTACAAAGGAACAGACAGACAGCAGAAGCGACTTTATTTTGTACTATGTAGTGATTACTGAAATCTTAGACAGAGAAAACTATAGATATCGTCCTATATTTCGTTTCGCTTACACTACCACTATAAACTGAAGTTTTCTTTGTCTTTGACTAAACGTGCTGTAAACATATATCATATTTAAAATGACACAGATCTCGACAGGTATGACATTTACAGTTTTTAATAATTATCGTTCAATCGTAAGGCGTTTATTACAATAGCAGAGCCATTATTTTCACGTTAACTTCCGAGGTGACACGTTAGACAGACATTACTTAATTTTCCACAAATTAATTTTGTTTCAAAAAGAAAAGGCCTTGGGCTGGCGTAATTTGTGAACAAACATGAACTTTGTATAACATTAAATTTAATGCTTCAGACCTTATTGTATTATATTTCACAAATATTCCTGTAAGTTGAAATGACAGAAATCCATGAACAAGATACATAAATAAATTGGGATAGAATTTTAAAATAAGGTTTTTACATCGAACGATGTTTTAGAACTAGCGGCCCGTCCCGGGTTCGCTTGTGTAAAACCATACTATTATAAATACCTTCCTCAGGAATCACACTAACTATTGGTGAAAACCGTAAAAAAAATCCGTCCGATATTTTTTGAATTTTTTTTATAGGATTAATTAGGACAAATCACACAGATTGAGCCAGCCCCAAAGTAAGTTTGTGTTATGGGATACTAACTCAACGATACAATATTTATAACAAATACATATATAGATAAACATCCAAGACCCGGGCCAATCAGAAAAAGATCATTTTCCATTATGACCCGACCGGGGATCGAACCCGGGACCTCTCGGTCCAAGAACTTTACCACTGCGCCACCGAGGTCGTCAAATTGCGCGTGGCACATGGCGCGTCTTCTTTTTATAAGTACTTTCGAAATAGGCTTCCCTTTTTTTAGGCTCCATCGTTATTCGCACGCCAAAACGAATAATCCGTAGCCGTCAAAATAGAAGAGTTCTATTTTTAACATGCTTACAGATTGTCATTTTATATTTTTCTTTTTTTCTTTGTGGCCAATGTTTACCTAATAATAGAAATAGTTTTAAAATCGAAAAAAAAAACGTTTGTCTGAAGCCAAACGTGTTTATAAACCCGTAACACAATTTCGATGGCTGAAAATTAAAAAAAAAATGAGTTGAATACCTATAAATAATTTTGAAATAACGAAATAACATTCGCCCTAACGTTTTCTTCGCCGACAACGTACACAAGGTCAAATTTTAATTTCTGCGATGTTGCCTGGCGAGAACCCCAGGAGTCTAATAGACACCTTCATTATTTTTGGCGAAATATTATAGTTTTTTGTGAAATTATCGTGACTGGAAGTGACAACTAACTTGATTTTAGATTTTATGTAGCCCAGCTTTAGAATTATGCTCTCGAGATCGATTTCGGTAAAAATATCTGATATTGACATATCAGAGAATCTTTAAAAAAACTTTTTATATAATTATCGTTAAAAATATTTTTTTTCATTGCTGTAATGATAATTGCTTCCGTGGCAATAAGAACTATTGTAATCCAATTTATTTTTTTTAGTATCCGCCACAAGCTTCGTCAAAATATACAACAGTAAAATCCGCAAGAAGCTTCGTCAAAATGTTTACATGAAGAAATCTGCAACATGCTTCGTCAAAAAGTTAATTAATCTATGAAACCACTCCGTGCCGAACCCGGCCCGAAGGTCCCCATAATGCTAGCTGCATTACCGCGTTGAATTGCTAAGGAGAGCCTTTGAGCCAGGAACGATATAAAGCGTCTATCATTGGATCGCTCGGAAATCCAATTCTTCCAAAAAAGTCTTTGCCTCAGATCCCCAAACGCCTCAAAACGGTCTCAAAAGCAACAGGTACAAATATATATGCTGTTGCTAAGCAAGAATATTTAGCATGTTTTAATTTGGCAGTATTTTCTGCCGCAGATCCTGCATTCTTAACGGTATCCTTAACATAAGATATGGCAAAAGTGCTAACACAAGTCGCATCCCACAACAGACAACGACCTCTGCACCATGGGATCAATGGGAAAGTCGCAGTGATGGTAAGCGTCCTGATGGTCTAACCATCAGGACGCTTACAATCACTGCGACTTAATCCAGGAGGCTCCAAAATACATGGTATATTAGCGGCAGCCATAACTCTTCGGATAATATCATTGAGAGCATGATATCTTGGATATCTTCCAGCACATCTTAGGCAGCTAAGGCCATGATATCACTTAACATCTACAAGCGCTCCACATACACATTGATGCGGCTCGCAAATATTGCGTCCGATTCTCAGACCTGCGGCAATCCTTAACGAATTGTTATCCAATAAGGTACCAAGCTGAGGTGATGGCAACTTATGCAACCACGCACCTGACCCTGGAGTTAATGCTGCCTTAACTCTTGCCAACTCAGTCCCTGAATTTTTGTTCAATATCTCCTCGACAACTGTCGGGACTCCTCGACAGCAAAGAATGCAAAACACATTACTTGAAAATAAACAGTTTTTCAATAAATTTAAACTGAAGTCAACGCTCGTAATTTTCCCGTCAAAAGTAAAAGTAAGGGAAAATTGAAAAAGCACACACAATTTGCCAGCCTCGGCTGGGATGAGTAAAAAATATTGTCATCTTTTTTAATTTCCCTGCAGACTTTCTTTCGGAATGTTTGCCGACCTTCTTTGTCGGATCACAGATTGGATTGAATTTGTTTTTACATATTATCGTGATTTTTTTGCCTGAACATATATTTTTAAATCCTATCAAACAATATTACAAAACGGAGCAATGAATTCATGTGATTTTTTATGTTATAGACGAGAGTAATATGCAGAAGCGGAGATATATTTTCGTAAATAAACATGATTTTTCTAATTAATAATAAACAAACGACAAACTTTATTCTAAAACCATTTTGTTCTCACCTTACTAGGTATTTAGGAACATATCAACATTGCCTTTCTTAAAACGTAAACAAACAAAGTAATTAATGTAGTCAACTGACAGATAAAAAAAAGTTAAAAAAGAAAATAATCAAACAAACTATTAATGCTATGTATTCGTACGATTAAAAAATATTTAAGCATGTTTAAAAATCGAACATGCTTGGAAAACTGTCATAATGCCATTTCCAGATAATATATTCAAGTCATCGACCTCTGCCAAGGTGTTGCCATGAATATATTAACAATAGGTACAAGTCAGTGATTTATAGCAAAACCATGAGAACAATTTATCAAACGGCTGAATGCTATATCGAATATTGTAGACTTTGTTATGAACTAAACAGTTCATTTATTACTTTTCTTTCAATATTGTAATGATGGATTTTTTGCTTCTTTTGTGCAAAAAATCTACATGTTTCAACAGTACTAAAGTAAATAGGCAAAACTGCTTTAATAAATCATTACTAATTGTGCAACCTTACTTCGACTGCGGGAGACCTGCGAGAGAGCTTCGAGAAATATAAATCATATAATATTTCCAATAGATTATAAAATATTTCCAGTAGTTTTATTAATATCTCCTATTATTCATATAAAAGTTAAATCATACTTTAAGCTAAGATATGTTTTGTCTCGTTCTGTTAATGTCAAATATTGTAAATTGACGACAGTGACAAATACTTTTTTTAATGAATAATAATGTTAGAAAATACTAATACCAATCCTATTTGCATATTGATATTCCGTGTTTAAAATTGTTATTCAAACTGTATTAGCATAATTAAAAATGATAAATTAGATACGCAAAATACATTTAATTTCATTCGATATTATTAACGTTGCGAAACGCAATTAAGTTGACAGATTTGGTCATTTATAACGAATATTACCCAAAAGGTGTGATATCACAATGCCTGTGTGCCTTTGGGACATGCCATAGGGTTGCCATTATTTCTATCTATATTATTATGGGACCTTTGCGATAAAAGCCTGAGAATTTTAGAATGTTTTTAATGACATTTAAATTAAACTACACAGGGTGAGTACATGTTAGGATTTATTGGCGCATTCTTGTTGTCATAATATGGGATTTTGAATTCAGGACAAGATGGTGAAATTGACAGTCCTGTGAATACGGAACGTGTGGTATGGCAACCCTAGGTGTACAGGTATGAATCTAATTTCCATAAACGTGAAAATATGTGGGGTCAGTCGAAATGCGAAAAGTTTTTGCGAAACGAAATTCAATTACGTACCCTTTGTGCGAGCAAAAGTTGGATTATATTCGTAAAAAGTGTTATCACCAATTTTCGAAATGCGTGAAATATCCAGGAAAAACTATATTTTGTCTTATGTTGATAGTTTTCAAAGGTGATTTTCTATAAATTCTATTTTTGTCAGTTTCGATGACGAATAAATTTTTTGAGTTGTAATTGATACCTTATATTAGGTATAGTTCGGTGGCTAATCAAAACATTTTTTATTGAATTTTAATTACAAATATATTTGATAATTTAGGTAATAAACCATCAATTTTTGCTCCGTAATTTAGCTAAAGAGCACGTTGATTTATCTCATTAACAACAGCACACGAACATTTAAAGTACACTTGTACCGAATGATATGTCCATTTTCAAGTGACACCGTGTGTGACAACCCTTAATTTCTAAAGCCAATGCTCCATACACGCCAATATAACACCACTCACGTTGCAACATAACACATTTTGGCATGAACACGCCGTCGGATCACGTGACGTGTGATGGTAATTCCAATTTTGATATTTAATTCCGCGCCATATGGTGCATTCTCACGGTTCGAAAGCCAAATCGAATTAAAGGCACGTACAGACCACGCCACTTAGCGTCGTCAATTAATTTGGAATTCAATTACAAAAGATGTCGGAATTCAGGTTTCGGTTCTGCCTTTGAAATGTTGTGATCGATGCGGTCTCGGATTTGCGGTTACAATGCAGAGATATTTTAGTGCATAATTTCAGCTATGTTTGTTTGTTGTTTTCAAGCACCTTTTTAATCGCATTGACCTCAAAAGCACCTGCTTAATTGGTCTTCTTATGCGCTCAATCATTTTCATGCACACTATAATACAATAACACTTTATAGCACAAATTAATTACATAGTATAAGTACATAAGTACAAAATATATCACACATAGTATAAAATAATGAAAAGATACATTGAAATAGATTGCTATAGAAAAATGATTATTTATATTTGAAAGAAAAAAGAAATTATTGGTACAATTGTTTCAAAAATAAATAAAAATTTAAACTTAAAATTATAACTTTTAAATAATCATGCACCAAATTGGTTGCCGCTCAACATATGTCTTGGTTGATAAAAATACCAGATTTTACGGTTAACATTATTCATATTAAGAATAATTTTAAAATTATATTTAAACTATACTTCATCATCGCCATCTGCAGACCCCAGCATCGTGACCCACTGCTGGGTACAGGCCTCCTCCCGTTTCCGCCAACCGTCTCTGTCCTGGGCAATCCTTATCCAGTTATTACCAGCAATCTCCTTTACATCATCGACCCATCTATTTTCCGGATGATACAAATTAAGAGAAAAAATATTGTATTATTTTTGTGTGTTACTTGTTTTAAAAAAATAAACTCAAAAATTACTGTACCGATTTCAACAGAAGTAAATAGGCTACTTTTTATGGCGAATAACGTGGACGAAGACGCGATCATTTGTATGTATGATCGCTTTCTCTTTTAAAAAAAAAAACAGTTAATAAGTACGAGTTTCCAAACTTCAGGTATTAGCTTTTTTAATAGCAAAATGCAAAACATCAATTAAAATGGACAACGTACAAAAAAAAAGAGAATCAAGAATATCATTCAAAAGTAACCCTTAGTAACCATGAAATTAAAATTCTAAATCGCTCAAAACATGTGCAATCGCGTGCCGGATTCGCCTGGAAGTTTGAATGCCAATTATTCGCTATTTAACGGGCTTTACACACTCAGACTTTAATATAAAATTACGTTATTAAGAAAACATTATTTTTATTATACTAAATCAATTTATAATCTTCTATATATATATATATAAACTAAAAACTCTACTGAGTGACTAACTGACTACTGGGCGTAGAAAGCTGAAATTTGGTGTGCAGGTTCTAGGTTCCTAGGGCAGTGCAGGGGAGCAAGAAGGGATTTCCTGTGGAATTCCTACGGGAAACGGATGTTTGTATACGAAGTTGTGGACAAAAGCTTGTAAATTATAAAATCAATAATTTGATCAAGAAAAACAAAGTAGAAAATTGCTACACTTGTTAGCCAGTAGTACGTGTGCTACGAGAATGCGATATCTCGTAGAGTGCTACGAATTTTCGTAGAGATCGTAGCAGATTCTACCTAGTCATCGCGCAGTAACTGTCAATGTGAACTGTATATTGTTCTTTTTTATGTACTTTAATCAATTTGTGCTGTAATTTTGATTTGATAAATCTATTTTTAAATCGTGATCAAAATTAAAAAATTAGTACAGTTTGGCATCCCTGGTTTTCAGATCAGATTTATTATATAGGTAATAAAGTATATAGGTATATACTCTTTTGGCTCAGTAATTCCCATAGATAAAATAAATATATATTATTTTATCTATGGTAATGTGGAATTTGGCCTCCGAAATGAAAAATCGCCACGGTCTTTTCCTGCATTACGGATGTATTGTTTTGTTACGTGCTAGTATATCTGCCGGTGTAAAGCGTACATTGACTGCTCTGTTAATTCACCATTAGCCGCGACGAACATTAGCAGCAATGTGTTCGCAATGAACGAACGCTAAATTTATAACGTATTGTGATGTTTTCGTTCGAAAATCAAATTTGAACTTGACGACTTCCGTAGTCACCGCGCCCTTCCGTTATCCGTTCGTGGAGGTCACGGGTTCGAATCCCAGCGCGTAAATATGTTGTACCAATGATTACAAATATTGGTATGAAATATTTGAATGTTGAATATGGGTATCAATCTAATTAAGGCTCAACAAGGGGTGTTGTTAATTTTTATGTTGACTACAATTAAAAAATATTTTAGGTACTTAAATAACTATATAGTTATGAATGAATAAATAAAAATAAAAATAAAACTATATAGTAATGGTAACATACCTAAGAATATTTATTTTTACAACAGCGTTCACACAAATTGCTATCAGACAGATCGTAGCATCAAAGCCAATTACACAAAATTGCAATTTTTTTGCGGATCCCATAAAGAAAACAGAAGAATACAAGCGAGGTGTTACCCAGTAGGTACATTAATATTACGAAATCAATGCACGATTCCGGTCATGTTTTCCAAAACGCCTCCAAAACCTAATAATATTGTACAGTCAACTCATCCACACACCCGAAATCATTGCAAATTTACCTCTATTGCCGCCTCTTAAAGCTTCATGCTGTGTAAAACGACATGCGGTTGTCTGTACAAAACAAAAGGCAAAGTTTAAATTAGTTCAAAGTGATGGTACACATAAATTTCACCGGACAATCGTTGAAATTTCCAGAAACCTCCATTCGAAACAATTGCGAAGATTTGAATTTATTATGAATCTCATTCGAATCGCGACTGAAGGTTCGCGTAAACAGAAACGGTAAATTAGAGTTGTAGAAGGGTTAAAATAAAGATTCCTGAGCAAACATCCCTAACCCGGAGTCCTAGCTGAGCTACAAATGCGAAAAGGCAGCGTGACTTTGAGAATTAACTACTTTTTCATACACACATATCGTTGTATTATTTTTATAACATAAAAATTACAAATAAAAAAACCTCCTCAAACGCACCGCACCGAGGCAACGTGCCCAGAATGCTGGCAACGTAATATCGTTGCGTCGCGTGTTATAGGTTATCCTCATTTTAAGATACTTACTTTGTATTTATTTTGAAGTGGTTATAATAATGCCAGTTTATGTTTTATGTCTAATTAAAGTTATTCTATTTTATATAGAAAGTGGCGCAAAGCTACACAATAAGTAAATATTGAATCGACACCTGGGGCCGGCGAGAGAGGTGTCGGGCGACCTGCGATGGGCGGACGATTAAAAGTCCCAGGTTGTTACCTTACTAATATAGAACGCTTGCTTCCGGTGAAGGAAAATATCGTGAGGAAACCTGCACACTGGTTTACAGTTTAGTTCACTAGTGTGTGTGCGACTACTTGTCACTAAGATGTCGGTAGATAGTCGTAAAAGTCATGTCGAATGATATGTCGGCGATTTGAATAAAATCTAACACCAGTATTAGCAATAACACACACGATTAAAAAGAAATCTACAGCGCGACTATTGTTGTATCGCGTCGCATCGCGTCGCGTCGCGAACTGTATCTCAAATAAAGACGCGGGATCATTGAGGATGCCCCGGGTTATTATAATTCCTAACTAATTTGTACGTACATCTAGGAATTTTAATTTTAATTAGGCACGTAAGTACCTACTAGCTGTAGCAGAATTATCTTCCTAGGTACCGCAATAGTAGTATGCGCACGATTTGATAACAACCACATTACACGTGGTGTTTCTCTTATGTTATACAATATGTAGAGTAATTGCATGAGCATAAAGTAAAATACTTATATAATATTCACATAACGAAACACGATTATGAAATGTCACTTTGATTCATCAATTTTATTTATGACTAGTTTTTGTTCAGGGCTTCGCTTCTGTGGGAATTTTGACATAAAATATAGCTTATAGCATTCTCGGATAATGTACCTTTCTAATGGTGAAAGAATTTTTGAAATCAGTTCGGTAGTTTCGGAAATTACCCGCCTCAAACATACAAACTAACAAACGCTTACAACTTTATTATAATAGTATAGATAACATTTAGTTTTATAATTTAAAACGCTTTTTGACTATTTGACATTTGACATTTGTGCCGTCACTTACAAGTCCTATATCATTTCATGTTTTTGACATATGGAAAAAAGTGTCTGATTTGACTGAATGTACTAATGTTATAAATGTGAAAGTCTTTCGTGTAACAGCCTTAAAGGCTAATCATACATAATAAAAAAAATCAATATAGTAATGAAAGTTATCAAACGGGATTCCACTTAAAATTAAATTTTATACGGATATCGACATAGACGGTATAATATGAACTCGAGGTCAAACATTCAAAGCTTACTTTCAAAAATCAAACACTAAGGAACTGAACTACGAAATAAAATCGCTGATTGACTGAAATCCTTGACTGAAATCCATTCATCAATATCAGGTTTTATTAGATTACTTTTAGCACGTATTCTTTGCACAACAAAGAGATTACAAACAAAGAAAAAACATTTTAAATCACTACGTGATACGTTGCACTGCTTTCTATAAAATTACAATTTTAAGTTCAAAAAACTTTGAGCACCACATTTCTGTAATGGGAAGGGTGAATGTTCCCAAACTCTTAGTCTGCTCCGCAGACTGCAAGCGGTTCTCAAACGTAATTACTGGATTTCCGCTTTGGGACCACAATCAATTAAACTTATGACGGCGAGTTTAACATCTATTGTTGTTCATTTCAACAAAACAAATGCTGGCATGCAACATCGATTGTGAAAACGTAAAGCTACATTAATTTGTAACTTGAAAATATACAAAATTAACATTAAGATCATCCAATTTATATCATTATATAAATTGGATGATCTTAATGTTACATTACAATGTTGTAATTACATGTCACATTTGGCATGTAATATTATGTAATCCTTTTATTATTTATATGAATAGTTTCCTAGTCGTATTTAGGTATTACAAAGATCTTTTGTTCAATATAGTCTTAATGTATGTATATATAAAATTGACGTCGGAAAAGAAATTTAAATTAACGTAATTTTTTCATCCATATTTAATCAAACATAGATTTTTGGATTAAGGCCATAAAAATCCATTATTTAATTTTTTTACCGATAATAATTTACAATTTATACAAAAAAGTTCATAACGTCTACTAACGTTCATAACTAGTCTACTTTCAAACGTGTATTTTTTCTTTTAACACCACATTGTAAATAATGTCTAAGTAATGTGTACTCATGATTTTGCAGATAAATAATCTTTGTCTTTGCTATGTAAAAACTAAAGTCACGAAGTTTTTGTCCGAAACGTTTTACGCAGACGTATTTCTCTACCCTCTCTATTTCATTCTGCCACGAGCAGAAACAAATTAAATCAAACAAACCTTAAATATTAATAATAAGCCATAGTGAGCGTTTAAAACAGTAAACAACTGTTGTTACATGTTCGTTAATTATACAGTAATTTTGAGTATTGTGTGAATTTGAGCGGCGTTACGCTGGATTTTGGTGACAAGCTTGTGTGCGGTTAGGTGATAAATGGTGGACTGATTATGTTTAAAATATAACTCTTCCCTGTCACTCAGTGACTGGTGAGAATTTTGTTAAAGAAATATTCTGTTCTAGCCTGCATTCAAAATCGGTCTAGTGCGAATAAAAATTGTCATTAGTTCTATAATCAATCTTTTCGATAAAACCAATGAGAATGATCGGTTTAATGGAGCTAATAAGTGGTCTAAAACTGTAACAAGTTTTTTACAAAAATGACATTTTTGACACAAGCTTTTATTGTTATCAGAGAGCTTATTGCATACGTGACAAAAAGAAATTGTCCGTGAAGAGTTCCGGTTGTCGGGAGCCGTTTCTGGGTCATGCTTATCATAATAATTCGTTGTCATCCAAACTGAACGTGTGTACAACATTTCAGCTGAATCAGTTAAAGATATCTGCTTCAATATAGGTACTTCACACAAATTCAAGGCCTATACCTCTTATGAAATGACTATTGCCATATCGTGGTGAAAAAAAAAACAATTTGATTTAACCTACCAATGCACCACAAACTCGACATCACTAAGTAAACAACTTAACGTGCGGTCTAGCCAAGAAACGTTCTCAACAGTAATTAGTGCGAAATAGACTCACAAACACACACACATGTAAATATCCGATAGAAGTGGCGACTTCTCATTGGCCCCGTTGCCAAAGCAAATCTGGTAATTGATAACGGCATTCGGAATTGAACCTTATCGCTATGAGTTAAGGTTACGGTTTAGTTGGGAGGTTGCAATGCAAATTTGCAGTACGCTAAGAACAGTAGCGAATGCCAAATTGTTTCTGGAATGTTCTAATGGAGTCTTACGTCAAGGAAATGATCTAGAAGATTCTACAATTACGAACTCAATCGAATGAAGGGAGGTGTTTTTTGGTGATTTTATTTTCTCTTTCTTATCGAGTGGTTTGTTGAGAAGAGATATTTGCTGTGAGAGATATGTGCCTCGGGGCTTCGCTCCCGTTCAATATATACGTACCCTTTTCCAGTCTTATTATCTACCTGTGTACCAAACACAATCCAAACGCTTTGCGTTTACAATATTAGTGGGATTGATTGATTGATGATGAGTGATACCAAAGGCTCACACGTTGTCATAGATGAGCGACAAATACGCCAATCATGCCCGACGCAATGCAATATTATCAAGAATAATATAGAGATATGTCTAAGTTTTCACATATTATTTGACTCAGATTTTAAGAGCAACCGCCAATCTGACAGCAACCTTCTTTGGAAATGCTGTTGTTGGCTTTACATCCCGTAGTCGTCTCGTATGACATACACGAGGCGATGAAGAGTGGTCCAAATCAAGGGAAGGGAAACATGCCTTATGACTAATGCAGATTTCTAATATGAGCGATGAGTGCAATCACACATTATTGTTTACGTCAAACACAGCACATAGTCACATTTCCTTGTATCTTTCATCTGTAATGTGTAGGAAAATAGTAGTAATTTATGGGAGACAGTTTTACATTTTGCGTTAGTTTAAAGTTGCGCACGCAAATTTATTGCTTCCGTACTCAAGGCATAACTTGTGTCAAAGCTCAAAAATAAGATAATAAATTGAATTACAAGTTCGAAGTGCTAAGAAAAACTTAATTGAAGTTTATATTGTACTGTCAGCTGTGAAGTGTTGTTGATTTCACTGTTGTAAATAAATAAAATAAATAAAAAACGACTTGACGTAAAAAACGTACCTATCGGAATATGGGACGAGACATGTTGAGAAAAATGGGACAAGGCTTGTAGCGAGTAGAAAAAGAACATGACACATAGCGGAAAACGAGACGGGTCACATAGCGAGAAACGGGGTGGGAAATTCAGTGGGAAACGGGAAATTGGATAAAAGATGGGAAGCGATTACACATCCTGCAGATTACGCGAAAAATGGATGAAAAAACCAGTGAGTATGAAGAAATCAGAGATCCAAGTTATGAAGTTAAGAAATGAAGGCTAATTTCTGAATATTCATTTCATTTCCAGAATATTCTGCGCGGTCGTGTGTCGCGCTAATTTTGCGGTACGAGCAATTTTGTGCGCAGCATAGAATGACTGCCGTGTTCTAGCGCAATAAAATTTTCATTTTCCGAATTGCGACTGACTGGAAGTTTGTACAACGACTAGATTCAGAAATATTATTTTAGGATTAGATAATAAATTATTTCAAATGTAAACAGCAAAAATACAGAACATATCAATGTGATTGCTTCCAGTTATTATTACTTTAGCGGGTTATTTAATTTTTAAATTAGTCGACTAAAGGCATCTGATACGACTAGATGGAGGAAACAAGATGGGTGTTCATGGGTAACAAGAAGGATATATTGGGCTGTGACGCTGCAAAGGTAAAACTAGAGACGATCTGATTTCAACTAAATATTTAATAAAAACAAATACTTTCGCCACTGCGCTAGTTGTAAATGCCGATAGTAGGAAAGAGAGCCAGAGTTCGTACTTATGTGATAGGTATTTTAAGAAACCGTTGTCCGTCTGTCAGTCTGTTACCTGGTCGTATTTTCTAATATACATTGATACGCTCCTGTCTCTCTTGGCCAAATAAGTTACTGGCCACTTATAATCAGATTAGACGAAGATTTTACTTTTTAGTTCTAGAACATTTTATTTTTGTATGACATTATATTTTACGCTCTCGAGCTAAGATAAATTCATATAGACTACAATTTTACATTATTTATTTCAATTGTATTGCACAAAATACAATTAGTAAAAGTACAAAAGATGCTAAAAGCATTATCTAACAGTAAACCATTGGGTCATACAGAGAATGCTAATTATGTGTGCAAAAAATAAAACAATAAGACGTAATAATTATTATGTTTATTCTCTCATTATGCTCTAGAGTTTAAAACTTAAGCAATGACGTCCAATCATAATGTCAAAGTTTATAAATATGAGAAGGGAGATAAATATTTGCGCTGGCTGCCATATAACAAATGTGTTTTTTTTAGTTTTTAAAGATACCAAATTTTTATTATATACCAAAATAAATATCGGTTTTTAGCGCTCCAACTTGGCTGTGTGTATCACAATTACACAATTGTAACCGTTATTAGCAGTCACAATGTTCCGTGACTCGCCACTATAATGCTTCTATCCTCGTGTAATGTGTATATATCTCGATATTATAACTATAGTCACACAAAGTCATACAAATATTGCACTTTGTTGCACTTTACTATCAGTTAACAAGTCGCCGAGAAGTACCTAAATATTTTGTTTAAGCTAAAAAACCTAAATAATTCATACGAATTTAATGCTAATCATATTCCATCCCACTAATATTATAACACGTCTTGTACTTTTGATGCCGAAGTACGGATATGATAAAAAAAAAGTCTGATAGGCAATCGCGCTTTATAAGTAGAAGGCGTTACTGGGCATAAAACTATTTTTTTATAATTACTCGGGTAACACCGCGGTATGCGGCTAGTTTAGTTATAAAGATTATCATTGCTACTAATATTAAAAAATTCTAAATTCAAATTCAAATAAAAAATAAATATAAAAGTGTATGTTTGTTACTCTCTCACGCAAATCTAGTGGACGAATATAACCTGGAATAACATATAGGGTACTTTTTATCCTGAAATTTATTTTCGAAGTCGACTCTAAGCGAATCTCACAGAATTTAAAATTATCACGTAGGTACTGAAGATAAAAATGCTGATATTTCAGATGTAGGTACAACAACACAATAAAAGCTAAATATAGAAGCCAATAAGCCAAAATAATTTCCTGTCACGACCGCTACGTGACCAAAGGCAATAAAATCGATAGTTATTGCATTACTAATGCTAGCTCACACATTCGACATAATGGTTGGGAAAAAAAATTGAAATTTTTAAAGTTTTTGTGCAAAATGGAAACAGATCTATAGCGAATTTCCGCTACAACCAACCAAGCCTATCTATTAAAACCCATGTGACATGCGTAGGATTCAATTCTGGGACCTATTGATCTCCTGAGATCAAGCCACCGCTAATATAACTTGTCAAAGAAATACCCTTCTTTTTCGATGCTTATATAAAATACTAGCTGCGCACTATGGCTTCGCTCCAATGGGAATTTCGGTATAAAAAGTACCCTATGTGTTATTCTAGTTTATATTCTACCCGTGTACCAAATTTCATAACAATCGGTTCAGTGGATTTTGCGGGATAGAATAACAAATCTACACAAACTTTCGCATTTATATATAATATTAGTAGGATGCAAAACGTGCTCTCTTAGAAATTGCATACATCATTGGAACTTACAAAAGCCTTTAAATTGATTAGAGAGCGCGACTATGAGACTTGATTCATTCATTCAACTAGGATGAGTTGCACCTGTCATTTTCACGTTGACTTTGACCAGCGCGCCGTTGACGTTTAGACAACTTTACATTTTTCTGCGCATTTTAAAGTGTTTAAAGTTACAGTAGAGTTGACTTTGTCATGCGCGCCGTTGACGTTTAGACTAAACTAGCTTTTGCCCGCGACTTCGCCCGCGATAATTTCGCATTGAAACATTATTTTTTGTGGGATAAAAAGCACCCTATGTCCGAGAAGGACCGTGTCCTGACTTCAAACTAATACATACCTATGTACAATTTCAAGAAGATTGATTAAACAGATAAAGCGTGAGGATGTAACAAACTTACTTTCGCATTTATTATTAGTTTGGATGGCGTACTTTTCGTTTTTCTGCGAGTGTTAAAGTTAAAATCAAACTTGACTGGTGCAACCCATTCTAAGTCTGTACAATCAGCTGCAGCAGCTGGTATATGACGAACTAATTCTAGTGTTGTCTATCCTGATTGCTCCCTTTGAGGTTCTAGCTTGGATCAGACTCTTGTGAATTATGCTAAGACTCAGATCTCTGAAGATAAAAACGTGCAGTGAAACTCATGCTTATGTTACATTATGCTATGGTTTTTTCACCAGCGCTGTTTTTTCGAGGATTTTCTCGAATAGATTTTTTCAGGTTTTCAGAAACATACTATTTATTAATCCAAAAAAGATGCTCTTCGCCCTTTTGATGACTTTGGTGGTGTAGTGGTAAAGTGCTTGCCTCTGAACCGAGAGGGTTCGATCTCCGGTCGGGTCATGATGGAAAATTATCTTTTTCTGATTGATTTGGGTCTTGGATGTTTATCTATGTATGTATTTGTTATAAAATATAGTATCGTTGAGTTAGTATCCCATAACACAAGCTCAATCTGTGTGATTTGTCAGAATTTATTTATTTATTTGGTTACATTCCAGGCTGTGACGTCCCACAACCCAAAATATCCCAAGCGTATAAAAAATATATCTTACATTTTGGAGACTCGGCTGTGTTTTCATGATCAGCAGCCTAGATGGCGTTGACGTCGACCGTCTTTGAAAATTCTGTTCTTGCTAACCTATTAAGATTATCCATTTCCCTTAGTACCTAAAATATGCACAGAAGGATATTTGGTAGTACTTTTCCAAGGTGGAAATCACAAGCCACAATTATTTGATTCCACAATTCATAATTTCCTTCTAGTTATCATAAGTATAACAGACAGACAGCAAGCCGTCAAACCGGAGCCGAATCTTTCAAAATTTTAGGTTAACTTTTCAGGGGAAACAAATTAGGAAAGTGACACGATTAATCGACTTAATGACAAGTTTAAAAAAAAACCCTTAAAAAGAAGCACAGTTAATAAGTCTTTTTACAAAAATTACATCTTTGACATAAGCTTTTATTATTGACAGAGATTTTAGATTGTCTGTTAAATTCCAATACTTATCATTGCATTGTCATCCAAACTAAATATGGGCACAAAATAAATTCAGCTCAATCGGCTGACATACATAGTGACATGTAATATAACCATATCACTATATCTATTCGAGTGTAATTCAATTGTACCTCAATTTTGATGCAGATATCTTCAGCCGATTGAACTGAATTTGTAAATAGAGCAAGTGAAGAAAAAGAAAAAAATGTTTTATTTTTTTTATGAAGAACAGGCGGACTATATAGGCTTTGAAGCATCGCAGCCGCGAATGTAACATAGACAGGAGACAGAGAGATGTGTATGTGAAAAAACCAGAAAAATAAGAATACATTATCTGTGCACTGATAAAAAATAATCAAAACAAAATACAATAATTAACTCTCAGGAACAACTAATTTCCAATTGAAACTACTGTCGACGGCAAGTTAGCTCTTTTTTGCTCGGACCTTTATGAGGTGGTGATAATTGAGAGCTATATATGCTGCTCACTGTACATGCGAGCACCTCTTTGATAATTACTGGGTTCTGTATAGTACTTTGGCGACTTTCCAGAAACTGTTTTGAGTGTTGTTTAAATAAAAACAAGACGATTTTTGAAAATGAAATGGATGGGAATAATAAAAATTAAAATAAACATAAAAAGTCTTAATTTAAAAAAATATTTTACAATTAGTTGACCTGTCAATATTTCAAGTTCACACGGTTGTAGTGGGTGCACGGGTGAACAAAAGTCACTGGTGGGTGGAAAGGTCACGGCTGAAAGTTTTTACACACAGGTCACTTTTGACACAAGCTTTTATTGTCGTTAGAGAGATCTTATTGCATGTAACATGTGACAAAAAATCTTGACCGTGCATAAACCGTTGAGGAGTTGACTTGTTGGGAGCCTATCCTGAGTGTACCTACCATCAGGTCATACAAAACATGTGTATAATGTATATGTTATGGACAATTCCAACATCTCATCAACATTGCCCTCTCATTTTGGGCATTATTCAAGTTGCGCGGGCATTTTGATAACGTCCAATTAATCACTTGGTCCATAACATAGATAAAATTTTAGCTCATTCGGTGGAAAATATCTGCTTCAAAATTGAATTACAAAATGGGATATGGTATCATGTATCTCATACATAAATCGCAAGTTAAATAAAAGCTCTGTCTATCCCGTGAGGGATATAGACGTGATGCTGTATTCGTCGCCTCAAGAACTCTTCAAAAGGTTATTCAGTACAAAATTAATTTCGAAAAGCCTGCGATTCACCGTCACCCATTGACCTGAAAGCGGAAATGGGACAAAAAGTATACAACGTACAAGTTTTAAGCGAAGTTCTGCATGGTTCCGTATATAGGGGTTTAGTTAGGGTTTTGGCGAACATCAATACTTGATCTCATAGCTATTAATAAAGGCTGTGGTAAATTCAGTTATTTTATTCGACTGCCGGCCCGTCCCGGCGTCGCTCGGGTAAAACATAATAAATTTACACCTAAACCTTCCTCAGGAATCACATTATGTATTGAATTTTGTTTTCCGCGAACTTAGAGGACTTTGTTTTGTAATATTATGGTAGTGTTAATGAAGTTATGACAGTTGTCTAAACTTTGAAGCCACTAGTCGTTATAACATCTGAACACACACTTCACTTCGCACTTATTTTAAGAAGCCTTTTTTTTATTAATTTTTAACCAATCCTCTATATAGCTCCAGCTGTATCTGGGACGACCAACCGGTCTACGATCAACCGTTCTACGACCAACCGGTCTACGACCAACCGGTCTACGACCAACCGGTCTACGACCAACCGGTCTACGACCAATCGGTTTACGTCCGACTGGTCGGCTCAAATAAGCTCTCTTCACTACACGATCTTCCTCCACCTTCACAACGTGGCCGAGCCGGTGAAGTCACGACGCGCGGGAGCTGGCGCGTCATTGAAGACGTGGCGTGCTCTTCTGTTGGAGGCCACGACTCATTTTGGGTTGCGGAGGCCGAATAGTGAGTAATAAACATAAAGTTTCTGCTGAAAAGCCGAAACAATAACAGAACAAAAGGCTCTCGTGTTAAAAAGAACCTCTGTTTTGAACCAGAGCGGCATATGAAACTTGAAATTAAAACTAACCTGTGTATCTATTTGTGTGTTAGGAACCCTAAAGAAATAAACCATAAAAAAATAATAGGATAGCGCTAAAAGAACATCGTTGACAGAACAGTTAAAAATAAATTCACATTTTAACGAACAAGTCATATAAAACTATATTTTAAAATGAAACCGTAAGATTTAATAGCAGTTTTCATTCACTATTTTGCAGTAATTTATATCTATTTAATCTATTTCTCTCCAGTTAAGGTATGATGAAAAATCTATCCTAGTTTTTGGCTCATCGAACGCGTTCACGTTTCGTGTCTCGCGTCGCGAACAGACAAATAGACGCGTGTAAGGTGTAAGGATAAAAATGGCTCCCATTAAAAACCGACAGACTCATAGTACCACTAACTATAATAGCAATAGGTTGAAAAGAAATACATTCAACGAGTTATTTTCGAACATCTAGCAAAAAAAGCCATTCGTAAACCAGCATACGTTTCAATGAACATAGAAAATTGCTAACAACCTAAAGCCATTTTTATAGTAACTGCGGAGTTTTCCCATAGGACTGCGATTTAGTGAACTATTCTAACGCGAGCTACTCTTTCGCAGAATATTTTCCGCTACGAGGAATGTGCAATGTGGTTAAGTTTAATTTTCTTTTGCCATTGTAATGCATTGTCGCTTCAGACCTTCAATTAAATTGAAACTTCTAACTAAAAAAATCGAGCGAACTTTATGTTATTATACTATAGTACTTAGTGGCATGTTTTATATTTTATAAATAGCTACAGCATGCCCATTGCTAAGCAAAAGACCTATTCCCTACCTCTCTTTCACTCTTCCCTTGTCACCTTGTCCCTGTTCTTTTCCATTTATTTCCTTTCTATTTATTATCGAAATCATTAAGATGAAAAATAACGGACTTTTCTGTAAAAATGTACGTGTGTATGTCTGTTTTTTTTTTTCCTTTATATTTTTTTGGGTTTTATCATTCTCATATTTTAGAAGTTACAGAAGTGGGCACTCATTTTACCACTTTGTCTCTCTCTCTCTCCCTCTCTGTCTCTCGCGCAAACTATCGGTTTAGAAAAAAATATATTAGAAACCTCAATGTCATTTTTGAAGACCTATCGATAGACCCCATACGTATGGGTTTGATAAAACAAAAAAAAATAAGTTTCAGTTCTTCAGTTCTACAGTAAATAAGATTCAGTATGGGGACAATTTTTTTTTCTAGTAATATCTTAATGCGGTTCATATAATACATCTTACCAAGTTTCAACAGCATAGTTCTGATAGTTTCGGAAAAATATGAATGTGGCGGATGGGCAGACAGACAGACATGACGAAGGGTTCCGTTTTTGCCATTTTGCTACGGAACCCAAAAAATGGACTTGAAAATGGTTTTGAATCCTAATCCGTAATTGAAATAAGTTAAATAAATAATTTTTTACATAGTTTTTAGTTTATTAATAAAATGAAATATAAATTTTACCGACGTCGAATACAGTCCCAATCTGTTTTGTAAACAATTACTAGTAAAATCATCACAAGGAAGATGTGTCCCACGCCGCTATCAATTTTGCCCGTATTGTCCATTTTTGTAAATGAAATTAAGTACCACGATGTTGTTTAAAAAATTGTTCCCAAGTCTTCACCAAATGTTGCAAGTTTATTGTATTTTTTGCGATGAAAACTTGTCCAGTGACCAAAAAATCTATTATAGGACATTATTTTTCATGTTTCACACTATTTTTGTCTTAAATATATAAAAGAAATACTAATATCTTCTAATATCTGTTGCCCAATTTGACACTGCTTTGTCATCTTACTGTCAAATATATTTTTTTCTAATAACTGTAGTAAGTCGCGTCAACGTTTTTACCAATGCAGCGCGAACTTTAAAAATCTACTTACTAGTTCAGCAACCCAAAATGAGTCTTGGCTTCCTACACAGTCACACGCCACCGTCCCGGTCATGGGCCAGCTGCCGCCAGCTTGCAGCTTAACAAAAATATGTCTAAAAATGAGTTTCATAGCTAGAATATATTAATCGTATATGCCACACTCGACCGTGATCCGCAGTAGGTCCATTGAATAACAAAATAGTTACTCATGTGACTGCAACATATGCCAAATGGCTCTATTTGCCGAAATAACCTCGTGGCACATCATTTGTGACAGTGATTCATATAATTTGATTTCTTTCTGCTTGTTTATTAATGTTTTGTTGTGTTTAATTTTCGGCAATATGTTAATTCATTCAATATAACAAGACTGATAAATTCGCACATTTTGAAACTTATAACAGCCATCTGCTTCGGAGGTCAAAACTCCTAAACGAAACATGATGTCAAAAGTTCCCTTCCCATTTGTCGCCAACTGACTAGCTGGTGTGGCCACAGTATCAATCATAGTGCAGCAACAGGTCTCCGTAGGGCAAGTGCGACATTATTACATCGCTCACTAGTAGTTACACTGCGGCAGTTGTTGGAAGTTATTTGATGTATTTAATATTCTTCTTTGTAAAAATGTACCTACTTTAATTTTTTTATGAATAAATTGCGGATATGTATCGGTTATGATCATATAACTATGGTTATGAAGGATAACGTGTCTGACCAAGATCTGAATCGAAAAGTAAAAATAATTTTGAAATAATATAAATGTATTTTTTTAAGTAGTGTGCCTATTATATGTATTATTTTCTCTTCAGTTCTTAGCCGTATCTTTTTCTTCTCTACTACCGTCATGGAAAACGGATTGGCACACAACCGCATGAGGCACGAATTGGATTTCAACCTGGGATCTTTCGACACTTTTGTCGAAGGGTCCCATGAGTCTTAACCATTAGACTACTACCGTTTCAATTCCGCTTCTACTAAACAAAATCTTCTCCGAATCCAGAACTCGTCGAGATGAAAACTTTGCATAAAGTGAGTTCTATCAAAACTATTCCTTGGCAATCCGCACTTTATTTTAAAAATAACATCGACATAGAATAGTTTGAACAGAAAGTTAACTTATATTTTAGTAATAAAAATGCTCTAGGGACGTAAAATCCACGTATAAAAGAAGAACCGAGGCAATATGTATAAAATATTCCATGTTGTTTTTTTCAGCGACTGGTAGCGCTAAGTCCAGGGACGTGGTGGGGATCTATCTGCGTGTGACACTATAACTGCATATATCGATTAATCTATACTATTACCTACTTCTAATGATGTTAAAACACGTTTATGCATACCTCCTTTTCCAAGTCGGTATAAAGTAAAAGTACAACTACATATTTTACTAATTTAGTGTTAATTTACAATTGTTAGTGCAATCTATCGCAATAGTCAACTATGACGTTAACTTTGACCTAGCGCCGCTGTCGTTTAGCTAAAATGGCGTTTGCATTGCTTTGCGCAGGTTAAAATTAACTGATTTAACCATAGATAAAAGAAATATATATAGATGTAACCCACTTTTATTAGTCAAACCATAGATAAAATTTATTTATTTTATCTATGAGTCAAACTCTGATCCCGACATTTTTAACAAAATTTAAGCATTTTAAAATTGGTTATGTTAATATTAGAATGCTAAAGTTTTAACCGAAAACATTTGATATCAATACATTTTAATTTCACACCACATCGTAAATAATGTTTTTGCAAATAATTGATGTCTTTAATACGATGTAATAAGCTAAAAAATGAATAGTATAAATATTGATCTGACATCGGTCTCTATTATGTACCAAATGGTACTATTCTGTTATAGTAAATTAATGTCCTGTCCAGGTGTCTGACTAAGACAATTTAATACGACATGTAATCGATGCAAACTCGTGGTATGGAGTTCCGTAATGCCCACTAGAACACTATCATCGATTGCCTAAGCATATGAATGAACATTGCGTAATTTGTATGAGAGCTTTTATTTATCCCAATGGAAAACCAGCAATGTACCTACGCCGAATGCGTTAAAGTTTGGTCACAATTTTTTTTATAATTACGTTTTTGCCTGTCGGATATATTACCAGTAGAAAACAAGATAATAAATCTTGATTACAGAATTACACATGCGGGCATTTCCTATGCATTCCTAATCTCCTTCTCCACTTCTGACGGTCCTCGGTATCCTTAAGCCAGATCTGGAAATTAAACTAAAATTTTCATGATATCTTTTTCTACAGATTGGCAAGGATAAACCCAGAGAGGAAATCACTTGTATAATAAATTTGACAAGAAAATTATATTTTAAAATAACTTGAAAGTTTTAGTATATGATCACCGGACCAGTAGCCAATGCTTCTCAGTCTCGTACTTGTTCTTTAGCTCCTTTTAACGGGTGTAGACGCTCTGTCATACTGTTGTCACTAGTGACGATATAGTACTTATTCATTCCACATACAAGAATCAAACCCAAGAACTTTTCTTCGCATTCATTAATGTGACAAAATAGTGCGTGACAGACAGTAGATAACGCTTTTAACAACTAGTTGATGGACAAGAAGATGGTAGATTTTTTTTTACAGACTTTGTTCCTAGCTCTTAAAACTTAACCCTTCATCGACATAGTCTACCCTTATTCCACTCTATGTGAGGTCTCAACCAGACATCCATGTCTGATGTTAACCGATCTGTTACGTCTTTCTTAGCCATATCCTGCCTAACGCACTCAATCCACCTCTTCTTCGGCATGCACCTACTGCTTTTCCCATTCAAAACCCTTTAAAGCCAAACACATTTAAGCTAATTATTGAAATATTATTAGATTGAAGATCAATTGTCCGGGTAAGTCATCCGCAACGACCCTCTTCTGGTTTGATTGTAGCTGTGGTTTAATTTGCACCTTGTACTGACCAACTTCTTTTTCAGTCATAATAAAGGGTTGGCCCAATTAGGGTAATGGACGAGCCAAGTTTGGCGACTCAGATGCTTAGTTGAAGTAAATAAGTGACAGGCTTATAGCGTTTTTGTTTTTGCGTCTCAAAAGCGTAGCGAGTTTCAGTTAGGCACATAAAAAAACGTACACTAAGTGTGCTAGTGGGTATAGTAATTTCACATTAAATATTAGATAATATGATATTTACAGGATTAGCTTTAATAAGATATAAACAAACTTTGAAGTTCGAAGTCGGGTTCGCTGCTGTTTAGTAAATTTGACAAGAAAATTACTATGGACAAATCTAGTCTCCAAGACAAAATAGTGCCTCTGTTTACTGACAGAGGTACAAGATTACTTGAATACTACATATCTCGTCCTGGAGACTAAAGTCAATTTACGAAAATTCAGGGTGAAAAGTAAGTCAGGGCAAAAATCACTAGCAAATAAACAAATCGCTGTCGCTTGTGTTATAAATCTCTTTGAGAAACGTAATAATGGCTGACATCGCGGAACTGTCAGTAGCTTGTTTCCAGTGGAGATCGGTCGGAACCCGCCCAAACCAGTTACATCTGGATTTAACCGGAACGGTCGAGAACGATATCGTTAAATCGGGAAATTCGAAGAATCTATCCTTTGTGGCTAGAAACATTTTGAATGGTTACCAAACCATTTTATATGTTTTATTTCAGTTTTGACGAGTCTGTCATTATAATTATTTAAAATATTAGGTAACATTTCATGAAATTTCGCTTCTATTCCGTATTTTGTTTTACAAATCTCTTCAGTTTGATCATAGACAAAGGTTTGGTTGGGTTACACCGTAAACATTGACGTTAACTTTAACGTGCGCGGAAAAACGCAAAGTACGCCATTTTATCTGAAGTTCAGCGTCGCGCCGGTTAAAGTCAACGTCAAATTTGACGGTGCAACTCACCCTTTATGTTGCATACAATATTATGATTAAAAAGATATACTGAACAAAATATTTTTACCATGACGGTTGATCCCCCAGAAAGTGGTATACAGCAAAGATATAGTAATAGAGTGCTGAAAAAATTGTACTAGTATAGAGTAAACTGTATCGATCGAACTTACCTTACCGATTATTCCTAAACTGACCCGAAATCCTGACCCGGTCGTGGGTTAGGTTAGGAATATGAAAAAATAATTAGTTTTTATTTCGAACGTAACGCTAGTCCTAACCTGACCCGACGTGTCGTTCCTATCATAACCCGAAGTGCGAAGTAGGTAGGTTTCCCCCTCCCCTTTCTAATAAAAAGAACTTATGTGTCAAATCAGAGTTTAATATTTGAAACACCTAATTAAAATATCATAGAAACAACATAATTATTGAATAATCAATTTACTTATAATTTTTTTTCACATCAAATGATACATTTACAAAATGTAAAAAAATAGTGTCGAATGTAAATTTAATATTTCTAAACTGTCCCTCACCTTAACATTTCTTCGGTATTTATCTTCTTTCTATAACTGAATTAAGTATTTCTTAATATATACATTTAATTAATGGTATAATAAACTGTTAATTGTGTTATTTTTACCAGTACAAAATTTTCACTTTTCAAATCAATGAACATTTAATAGCTGACTTACGAGTACATGCCCATGTCGTGATAATTTAGCGAAAATAGTCGAGTGCGGGACAAAGTGGCAATACTCTCAGCCATATTTACTTCCCTTCGGCCCCTGAATTATTTACATTGCCGACTCCACTGCTCCTTTGGCACAGTTCCATTAGACGAATCAATCAAATTTAGTGTACCAACCAACTTTAACAACTCGCTAATAAGAAAAGATCAAATAAATAAGGGACACTAATCTAATCGTTACATAGTACTAAACAAATAAATAAATAAATAGTATAAATCAAAGTCGCTTTACGCTGTCTATTCATGCTTAGATTTTTAAAACTACGCAACGTATTTTAATGCAGGTTTTTTTAAATAGGTAGTGCGAAATTTTGTATAAATATAGGTTTAAATTTACGGATAAGAGACGGGCATCTATGAAAGAAAACTTATCCCATGGGCGTTTTACGCGGGTGGAGCCGCGGGAGAAATATAGTCATCAATAAATCAAACACCAAAGACACTACACGCTACCTCAAGAATATCAGACGTAAGACCTTAAGCGGAATTGATTTATAGTAACTGAATTATGCTTGTTAGTGTACAACGCGAGGACGCAACTTTGGATGCGGCATGTTTTGGAAATTTAATGAAGTTTTAGCTTTTTGTTGAACAAATAATTCCATACAAAACCTTTGTCACCCAACACGTGATTGGTGTTGGGTGACAAAGGTTTTACTTTTACGTCGTTTTAGAAATATTCATAATTTTGTAAAAACTCATCATTTACACATGATGGTAAAACGGTTTTTTCGTTTTTAAAGCTTCAGTTAATCCATACTAATATTATAAATGTGAAAGTATCGCCGCTTTCACGGATAAACCGCTGGACCGATTTTGATAAAATAAAAACGTTCAAAACATAGGCTACACTTTATTTCTTTATGGGGTGAAAGTTTGTATGAAAATCACGTTTGTTCCAAATTTACGCGGGCGAAGCCAAAAGCTCTGTTTCTGTCTGGTTTAATTTACGCGTAATTTAGCTATTAAGTTAGTCTTTATGGTATTTATTATATTAATTACTGGCATTTGTATACTGCTCTTATGTTGTTACCTGAAATAAATGGATTTACTATTATTATTATTAAACCTGGTAGTTGCAAATATTCGCTTTAGAGGTAACTTAGAAATTTTTATGTTATAAAATTTACATATCATGTTTCTACATGGGTGGAACAAATGTGGTTATTAAAGTGTAATATAAGGAGAAAGGTGTGATATAAAATGCCTCATCTAAAGCCTTAGCATAGTTTTCCTCGCTGTCAGCAGTCTCCTGTGTGTTCCCGGCATTATCGACGCTTTAAATGAGATAGTCTGGCATTTCTAGTCTATATGTCATTATTAGATAACTAATTAACAAATGTTCATGTAATATTCTAGCGAGATACAGTTTCTCTCTTGGTGATTCTCAGAGCGTTTCGACGGGCTGCGGCTGCGCTGTCATTACGATCCGTCAGTTTTCTTAAAAAAGGAATCATTTCCAAAATCATTCATAAAATCGACATCACCACAGTTCAAATTTATTATTTTAAAGTCTTATTTTTGTTAAAATTTGAAAAATTGTAATGACAGCGCGTCCGCAGCGGTCGACACGTTCTGAGAACGATGCTCTCACTTCCCCCACTGTCTCCGGGGAAAATCCCGAAGTGGTCCGCATAAAAATAATGTATTAAGTGGCATAGATTAATGAGGCTATGCAAAAGGTCGAGAATTTTTTAAATCAGCAAGTTTTTATTGTTATAATTGAAGTCTACTGGAAGAAAAGAAGGACTATGACAAGATGAACAGAAAACATTGCATAAAAAATTGCAAAAGAACACCAAAGACTGGAATTCATGGAATAAAATAGGGGAGGCTTTTGCCCAGCAGTGGGACTTAAATAGTTAAAAAAATGAGTGGAGTATTGGTCAATACGATAGGCTATATAACATTGTCGTTCACTGTATCCTCAAACTAACAAAATAATCACAGTTAATGTATTCAAATATCCTAGAAAGCCGGGCGACGCTATCCGTCACGAAACGACGGAGACAAATTGTTAGCGCGCTCTAGATTAATAGTTGTAGGCTTATAGACTCTTGCAACTCTACGTTCTAAGTGAGCGATTGAACGTGGCACAACGCAATGCGACGCTGTGAGGTCAAAACGCATCTCGTTTGCTTTTTATTCAGTATTGCGCGTCGTGCGTGTTTATTTATAATTTACTAGATTTTAACCGCGGCTACGCCCGCGTGAATATCTCTACGAAAGTGCAACAGACATGATTTTCATACAAACTTTCACCCCCTATCATTTGGGGGTTGATGTTTGAAAAATTAGCCTACGTTTGAACGGGAATCGTTAACTACATGTATACTAAATTTTATTGTTTAGCAGTAAAAGCAGAACATACAGAGCGACAGACAGACTTTCACATTGATATATATTAATATATGTATGGTTTTACTTAACAATTTACCCACTACGATACGCTGACTGAGCTATGCATATTATGTGAGTGTTTATGGGGATATTCATTACCGCCGTAATATAGAATAGACCCACAAGTGTAAGGTGAATCACTTGGGGGTTATGTAATTAACCAAATAAAAACCACAAAATGTCGTTTTCACTCGCATTATAATCACAACTCAGTATTTCACAATATGAAGATAATATAACTTTCACAACTTCACTCTTTCGAGTCTCAAAAAGGAATGAACAAACTCGGCCAAGGCTCCGTGACGTGCGAAACAGTTGGTGGGAGAGCGCTGTTCTCCCATTGGTCGAATAATAAGCCAATGAAATACCAATATTTAGTTTCCGGTAAAATGATAATATAAAACAACAATTTATTTTGTGATAAATATTTTCATGAGTTGAAAAAAATATATAAAAAATAATTACATAAAATCACGAACCCTAACACAAGTAAATTCATTCATACAGTTTATTACCATCGCGCTGCACTGACCACCTAACGTTGCGGTACACAATATGACGCGGACGTGATTATTCACATCGCGCTGCGTTTTCACACTAGTAGCTCAGCTAGGACGTCGGGTATGCTTGAAAATTCTTACATTTTTCACTGTAAATGTAACACGTACACATAATGAACAGAATCCCAAATCGCAGAAGGGTGAAAATATCAAATTACTATTGAAATCGGATAGCATAATGAAATCAGGTTTGCCTTTATTCGAGAGGATGTCCTTTCTTCATGTAATCATATCAGCCGATGAATAAGGAAAAAATTTGGCAGATAAGGAGGGATTTCAAATCCGTACTAATATTATAAATGCGAAAGCCTGTCTATTTGTTTGACTGTCTATTCCGCTTTCACGGCTAAACCGCTGGACCGATGTTGATGAAATTTGGTATACATATAATTAAAGAGCCCCGTTTAAAAATAGGCTACTTTAAAAAATCTACCTCAACGTATCTATAATGGGGTTGAACGTTTGTATGAAAAACCTGTCTTTTCCGCTTTCGCTCAGACATTCACTTTCTAATGGTGAACGAAGATTTGAAATCGGTTCGGTAATTTCTGAGATTTACAAACATACAAACGCTTACTTCTTTATAATAACAGTATAAATAAATGCTGTGCATTTAAAATTTATTTGTCAGCATTCAGACGCAAACTATGTAGCGCACGTGCGGTGCCCCAATTAAAATGGCGACAAGTGTTTTGTGTACAAACATACGTGTAGCTGAATGGAAATGTTTTTCATTTTCGAGCTTCGATGTAACGGATATACATACATACGGGCTTGAGTTTGAATCGGATATCTTCAACCGATTGAGCTGAAATTTTTTTGGAGGACAATGCATTAATATACTAAGTATGACCAAGTGGTGCGCTCAATTCAACGGTTTACTGCACGGACATGATAATTGTCCGAGCTAACGAGGTCTACAAGTCAACTTGGGGCAAAAATAAATTTTTTGTATGTATGTATGTAACGCGATAACTTTCGAACCGTCTGATTTTGAGGAAATTTCAATGGTATATAGGATCTGTCAATAGAGTTTTTAAGTTCGCGGGGCATCAAAATCGGTTAAGTCGTTTTTGAAATATTCATAATTTTGTAAAAACTCATCAAAATTTATTGTGTTCGTGAGGTTTAAGTTCGTGGCGAACAACCAGTTACCATAATTACCATTACATTTAAACGCATAAAATGCAATAAGTCTCTCTGACATCTTGTAAAAAAAAAAAGTTTTTGCGTTTATTTCCGATAGCATGCTGCGTCTTTTGCACTTCATATTTCTCCGTTTTATTTTTTTTTTTTTGCTCCAAAGACAGGTTCATTGATGGCATAAAAAAGTTACGAGTATGTCGGCTGTGTCGCCAGTGTTAGCGGCTTAATATTTATGAATTACTAGAATTGTTAATATGCAATGCATATAGTTAAAGGAATAGTAGGCATACAAATTTCATTACAGTGGTATCGGTCTAGTGGTTTAGCTGTGAAAGCGAACAGACAGACAAATTTTTGCATTTATAATATTAGAATGGATTTTTAGCCTCAAAAAAAATTGTAACTTTTGTCAGTAGAAAATATTAACTTTACTGTAATCTGTGGGATTGATTTTATTAAATTGATGGTTTTGTTTCCTCCATAGAACATAGGAAACACGCAAATATATTACATAGGAGGTTTAGATAGAAAAGCGGAGTCTGGGCTCCAATGGCTCATAGCTGTGGATGCAACCTATTGGTTGACTTCTACTATGCACTTCCGTCCCATTTTACTATTTTAGTAAAAGATAGAATATATCTGTAAAAGAATCCTTCTTGTTATGTATGTACTTTTAAAATGACTGGTTCTTTGTACAATAACGATATTAAAGCCAAACATTTATTTTTTTACAATAATTTCATTGATTGATTGTTTCGTTCAACGCGTGACAAAAAATAATTTCCGCGCAGCAGTTAATCGTAGAGGAGTTACCTCGTCGGGAGACGATTCCGGTGCACCATCTGAGTATGCATATTATAATAATATATTGTCATAGAAATTTAAGCGACGTGGAAAATTAGCAAAATATGATATAAACATCGGGAGCTGTGAAATTAAATAATAAAGAAAAACTTGCACAAAACGAGACCCGCCTTTACCAACGCTATGAAGATTAAGTGACAATAAACCCAGACGTTCAGGTAATGGACAAGAATTATGTCTTAATAAAAACATGTTCTAATTCTTGTCCTTCCCCTAATGTTACACAAAACAGACCCCTATTAATTTGACAGAATAATAAATGTCATATATAACCTAATTTGGGATGATTATGCTCAAGTTTCGTGTGACAAAAGTGTCCATTTTTATTTTTAACCCCCGACGATAGAGTGAAGGGAGTTATAAGTTTAAGGCGTCTCTGTTGATTTGTATGTCTGTTCATGGCATCATATCAACCAAACGGCGGATAGAGTTTAGCCGATTTTGATATAAATTTTTTTATTTGAAAGAGAATTTAATTGAGAGCGAAAATGTGCATTCAGCCGTTTGATAGCTCTTTTCTAGCAGTTGAGATGATGCAACCAACTTCCCAGTCGGTGTTTCTTAGAATTTTGATTTAGTTTTATTTATATATAGCTTTTGAACATGGCTTCGGCCCACGGGAACAGTGCTTTTTAAATGGTACCGTCTATGTCCTTTTCCATATTGCGTATGCGAAATTTCTTGAAAAAATTCATCTTGAAAATATCGATGGCTAAGAAAAAGCGTGAAGGGTGAAGAAACAACAAATAAACTTACAATATATAAATAAATTTAGCGTGAGCAATATATTATGTGTGAGTTAGTATGAGCGCAGAGCTCCATACTAGGTACTTTTATATGGTAAGTTGTACCCGTCAACTTTGACGTTAACTTTAACCTATACAGAAAGAAAAACGCAATGTAGTTTTGTCTAAATGTCAAAGTCGACTAGTGCAACTGACCCTAACTGTACAATAGTAGCAGCATATTACATGAACTTAAATCGTAAATAATCTCATTGCAACCATATTGAAAATACATCAATTTTTATTGAATCAGCGCAACGGAAAAATTTTCCGGCTTATAAAGAATGTCATGAAAATTTTATTACGTCTCCGATCGGGTGCACAAAATTGTATGCGTAATTCTTTTTTATTCCGTTATCACTTATTTGGTTTGACATTCGAAATTTACTGCTCACATTTGGAGGTTATAAAAGTTTAACGATTCGCCTTCGACGCATTATAATGCGTTGCAAGGATTTTTTCGTATTTACGAATGTTTAATTTTTTTTTTTTACTTCATGTGTATTCATAGAGTATAAGGCCATAATGTACACTTAACTGGTAGTTTTATTCAAATTTGTGTTTTGTATCTTGTTTTTACCTATATCTCTCATATTAATTTCTCGTTTGTTCCAGCGGAGAAGCATTTAAACTAAATGTCTTTATACAGTTTCTTTTCCATTTCTTTTAACTTTGGCATCCTCATTGTCACGGTAAATTTATAATATGCTCCATAACTAAAGACCCAACTGAATAATATAATGTTACAAATTAATAATTGCACTGTTGTTAAAAACATTTTTATTATTGTACTGACACCATGGTACCTGATTTATTGCAAATAAATTGTTTCTTATCATTTCATATCATGGCGATATAAAGGCATCACTTTTTTCGTTTACCCAGGGTTCGCGTTGCCACTTTTTCGTCTCCACTTTCCCATGTGAAACATATTCTCGACAACATCAAACCAGCAATTCTAGCGTGAATGAGCGTGTTCCTGTATACCACACATCCAACGGAGCAATGTCATCTCCGTGACTCGCAACCCTCGTGCCGTCTCGAGCTCATGTTTCAATATCAATAACAATTACCAATTACTGTTTGTATAATTCCGTATATTCAATTTACTATGTGTATGCGACAACTTGTTATTAGATGGCGGCGGAAGATAATGTCGGATGCCTTTAGACGACTGCAACAGTGTTAGCCATAGATAAAATTAATATATATATTTCTTTTATCTGTGGTGTTAGCAATAACCATAGAGTTAGAAAAGGTCCCCGCGCAATACAAAAACAGCATAACACACTCGATAAGAAAGAAAGTATATTTTAGCTCAGCTCCTTTATAGAAACTCTGCCAATTCGAAACTGATAGAATTTATGAAAATTAATCTAATAAAACTCCGGGATATCAATCTTCGACGAAAGTGTATTTTGTGATCGGCAAACTTCGTATCGTATTTCCGAAACTTCGCAATTTTTAAGTTGCTAATGCGATTGTAGACTTGCGACTAATATATTGCGATTGAAGTGCATCACTACGTAGTATACAACTAAGCCGCTTCCCGCTGTCTATACCTATGTGAGCTTAGATCTTTAAAATTACGTAACAGAATTTGATGTGAGTTTTTAGTATATAGACTGATTCAAGAGGAAGGTTTAGTGTGTAATTTATTATGTTTTGGCTTTCCCAACACGTATATTGGACCTTGTAGGACGCGTTGGGAGCTAATCAATGACGGTTGCTTTTAGATAATAAAATCAATGACATATATACACAGTACCACGTCTCTTTCGCTTAAGGGATAAACAGAGTCATCCAAAGATTGTCTCGGAAATCCACGTTAAGGTGTATGGCAGACCAATAACCATACACCACCCATGGGTTACATAGATATTTTGAAATAAATACTTACGTAGTAATTTACTGGATCTTTTTATAATAGTACCTATTTACTTTGAATCCAAAAGGACAAAATTAAAGTAAGACAGTGACAAAAAACTTTAAACTTTTGACTTGACTCGATTTAATCTGCGTTTTTGCCATTTTACGAACGGTTACTGCCCTTTACATGCATGCATCTAAATACAAAAGTCGCAAGTCTGTACGTTTTCTCATAAAAAGAGAGGCATTCGTTACCAATGTGGGGGCTTATTTTCAAAGTTGCTTAAACAAAGATAAATCTGAATCGACTCGGAAGATTAATGGGGAAAGTTTATCATGAGCTGTCGTTGATCAGGAAGGTCGTGGTGTCGCTTCACCATCACCTTTTATGGAACGATTCTAATGCAGCACAGTTTAATTTGGAGCCCGGCTACATTGCTCCGTTGCGACGTCGTACGACATTGCGCTTTGTTGATTTTAAGTATTGACATTAACGTAAATTGTAACTCTATTTTAAGGTAGATCCATCGACGGACGTCCAAAAACAGGACGATGGAGCAATCGGGCATCGCTCTTGGGAACCCGAAATTATTCGCATAAGTATTGAGAATGTATGGCACTAATTTTCATTTTTTTGCAGACGTGTAATAAAATGATGACAACAGAAAATTTTACAAATACACATCTGAAAATTAGATTTAATTTAGGTATTCGTTTAAATACTAATAATACAAACGAGTATAATTTATTTACGAAAATATTTTAATCAAACGTTGAGTATATAAAGCTTATTATATCATTTGATATGGTTGACACTGTTGTGTGTCTTTGATTTATACACAACAGGTGACCCAGATGTGATGTATGGGAACTAGACCATGGCACAGTTGATAAGATTATAGCTATTTTTTATGTAATTTTTGTTATTATTTTAAAACCACTGTTCGAAATTGATTATTGATTTATATCCTGATTTTTGATTGATTGGACTAACATTAACTAATTCGCTGTATTGATAAACTTGTAACTCCCAATCCGGGTCCATGTTACTAACACCTACTAACGAGCATTATTGTAACAACCAATGTGAATATGTACATGAAAGCAAGGAATAAATGAATTGAATTGAATATTTAAATGGCCAATCACATCAAGAGCTATTTCACTTACAACTAAATGAAAAAGAACTGAACCTAGAGTGGGTTGCACTTTAACGTTAACTTTAATCTGCGCAGAAAAACGCTAAGTACGCAATTTGGTCTAAACATCTAATATAAACAATAATGTTGACCGGTGCAACTCACCCTTAGAAATAATTAAAAGAAAATGTATATTGTGTTTCCAAACAAGAGAACTGGAGACCGATTCCCACGCAATCGAAGTTCACTTCGTCCATTATGCTTTAAAATTCGGCTGTGATTTCACAACCGCCCGTCTGCCTAACGTCAACCATCTTTGGGAATGGTATTGTTGCCTATCAGCTGCCATGGTCACATGTCACTAAGTCGCCTTATAAGACATCCAACGTGAGGAAATGTAGTGGTCCTGCCACAGTATTATAATGACGACTGAAGTAAGGAATTTAAAATTTTTGAATCGCTACCGCCTATGACTTCCACCGCTTCCCGACCGTTTTTCCTCGACGGCCTGCTCGCTAAGGGTGCTCGTACGTACAGCTTAGAATGAGTTATGAACAGTTGTGGCGAAACTTTTTATACTATCCCGCCCTGTGTGTGTGTCATTGACTTTTTTAACCGCCAGCCCACGGTACGGGAATTTTCAATAAAATATTATTTACCCTGCACGACACTGGGCGGGCCTGCAATATGTATTTAAGAAAAAAACTTAATTTACTTAAGTACCTGTCAATTTTGTGGTGTGGTGTATATTGCGCGTTACAATGTACCTGTATGATTCGTGTAAAATATTTTTTAAAATGCGAACATATATTTTTTTTAATAATGTTAAATTTAATTGCCCTTACAAATTAAAGTAAAAAAATTAAAAATATTTTAATTTTTTTATCTATATCACCAATAATATGAGCGAAGCTAGTTTGTGCAAAGACTATAAGTCTAGACTATAAAAAAATACTTAAGTTAGTAATAAGTTTTTTTTAATATTGTCATGGTATCCACAAATCAAAATAAAAAACCGCAATTGAAAATATAATCACGATAAAAAAATATCGTAACTACCTTAATTTACCTTATCAGAGTTAATAGTACCAGTAATGAAGTTAACTTTATGTTTCAAACATTAAAATCACTTCAACTTGGAAACTTAGATTAAAAAGAAAACATGATAAAAAAATCCTTTTTACTCTGCATATTGGTTTATGCTTTATTTCGTGAGTTACATCATATTTTAAACTATTACCTAGTAATATTATAGGTAAATAAATAGGGACGAAATATTACAGAGATTCATTTAGCTCATGTCCGAGATTTTTGTCAAAAGAATCTATAGTATTAAGTCATTGATAAGAGTGCGTGTCACCTGCGCACCGCCCTTTAGATAAAATGGCGTACTTTATGTTTTCCCGCGCAGTTTATAGTTAACGTCAAAGATAACTGGTGGGTTACGGACCTTAAATTTTTTAACAATTTTTTTCAGATTATGAACGCGAAAATTGCTTTTTTCCTAAAAATGGAAAAAAAATCCAATTATAATAAATATTTATTTTTAAGCATATTTTGATTCCCACTGCTGGACAAAGTCTTCCCCTTTCTCCTTATATTATTATTCTAAATAAAATAAATTAAATTAAATATAGCTAACATATTACTAATACCCGCCAGGTTATTATTTACTATTTCATTCGTTTAAATTTTTCTATTTCATATACGGCAATCCGCAATGGGCCCGCGTGGTGGGTCATGGCCCATACCATCCATAAGGAAGGCCTGTGTCAGCTATGGGGTCGTACAAATTATTGATATTCTTCTCTTCAATGTTTTTCGATGGTTTCATGTAAATTGATTAACGAAAAAGTCCGATCGATCGACGTGCTCGATAGAACATTTTTGCTTTTCTTTCTCGCCAGAAACAGTGAATTATTCAGAAAATTAGAGAAAACTGATGAAATTAACAATTTTTCAAGAGATTGCAAGAGAATTGAGCCCCACAGCGCTCTTATTCACTTAGTTTTTGATCTATTGATCAAATGTTTCAGGTGTGATAGAAGGAAACTTCTGGCCGCCATATTATCACGACCTGGTAAGAGATTTCATGGTGCCACCTGTGTATAATCTAGAAGTGTCTAACGCAGTCCCCGATTTGACTAAGATAAAGAACTGCTCAATGTGCCCCAGAGTGTACTGGCCAGTTTGTGCCAAGGACAATATATCATATTTCAATCATTGTGTACTGAAATGTCTAAACAAAAGTAGCCTATACAGGCGAGACGGGGTTTGTATCAACTATAGAAGAAATTTAAATATGAACACAAGTATAATAAACTTGATATTGCCCAAAGACGTGGCTAAGAATGAATCCCAACATAAATATGAGCATACGGCGTTTACGAAGGACATAACTTTCTACAGCGCAACGTTCCTTAATCAATAAAGTTTCGAAATAGATTGTATGTATTTTTAATCTATGTATTCCCTGGCTTCACTCCGGTGGGAAGTTTTAAATGTTTTTCTCAAAAATCAGAAGTAACATACCTATAATGGAGCGGTGGTGTAATAGTTAAGACCATAGATAAGAGAAATATATTGTTAAGACACTCGCCTGTGGATCGAAAGGTCCCAGGTTCGAATCCTACTTGTGCCATATGATTTTGTATACCAATCTGACTCATGTACGTACAGCAGTTTTCATCCCAACCCACTCTTAATATTTCAATTTCAATTCAAAAATATATCTCTGATGGAGGCTATCGCTGTCACGCGGTTTTTCTGTTGATATTTCTATTGCAATATTTATTTCGTTAAATGCTTTATAAAAACAAGGTACCAAACAAACATACAAGTAACAAATCTTCTTATACAGAGCTATTTCTTTAAACGGGTCAAAGAAATGGGACATTTCTTGCTATCAGCTATCTTTTGCCACGTTTTCCTTGCATACGACGACCGAGCAGTGTTGGTATTAGTAGATTTTAATTGGTATCAGACATCAATTACATTAACACAACTAAAAAAAAGGCCGGTTAATGAAAATTATCTAAATTAATTTATATTAATATTTTGAGATTTTTATGAAAATAATGTCTACTGAATTAAGAAATTCGCATTTCATAAACTCAAACTTATTCTATATAAAAATAAAAATATTCAAATTGTGTTATTTAACAAAAATATTGGATATATTTCAATAACGTAACTATAATTTATGTTGCAAATATAACTTGATTTTAATGTTTAAAGCAGTCAAAGTGTAAATTTTAGGATAAATTTTATTTAGGTGTAAGTTAATTGTCATTCAATTAATGTAATGAAATACTGAGCAGCTTTTCATTAGATCAAATCTTTTGTAATTTTAGAATGAAATGTAGTATTTATGTAGTAATATTTGTAGATTTTTGAAAGTTTTAGTAATTACATTTTGAAATTAAAATCATTTATCATACAGTATTCTTAACTAGCTTTGTTTAATAAAAAAAAATACTCGCATTTTTTGCACTCCGACAGTGCCGGCAGCAGTGAAAACATATTAACGTTGTGCATTTTGACGTCTTACGAGTTTTCGATGTCACATGTCCTGACGCGAGTTTAACATTTTTTACCCATCACAAAAAGCGCACAACGCCGCTAAAGAAGTTTTCACTCCAAAAAAAATCACTCCAAAAAAAAACATTAATCAGTATTGCAGGGTGTTTCAAATCAGTTTATTAGAAACAATATTGTTTTATATTTCTTATTATTAATCACTTTAGATTAGCTCGCTGAAGTGGCAGTCGGCGTGACACAGTACGCAAAATTGATTGGCGTTGGGGCAGAAAGGTTCAGAAACGACGGTCACGTACCAGCAAGCGCAGCGCTGAATATCCACTAAACAGGTGGACTTACTATAGCGTCGCAGGCAGATGCTGTACGCAAGGTGCTTTAAATCATAATTGTTGAAGTCTTTAGGAGAGGCCTATGTCCAGCAGTGGACTTCTTGTGTCTGAGATGATAACTAATTTATTATGAATTTTAATAAATAGTATAATTTAATTGTATTATTGTCTGTCATAACTCTCTCTCTCTCTCTCTCATTTCATCACATGTTCCCGATTGCATTAGGGCTATGTCGCCGCGAAGAAGAATCAACGTAAGAAAATCAAGGATCAAAACTATTCGGTCAGTACTTAAACGTCTTAGAATGTTTCAACTTCCGAAATTGGATTTTCACGTTGACTGAGGATATCAAAGTCATGACTATTTTATGCGAATAATGCTTCAAGTGCTTGATTATCAAAAAAAAAACGTTTAATATTTCACTAATGAAATTTGAGTTGTCATAAATATTATTTCGTCGTTCATCATTATTCAATGAAGAACTTAACTTCCTTACAATGGATAAGGCGGATGGATGGATATGCAAATAGGTTATGAGCGAACGCACGAAAAAAATGCGGGCGAAATCGCGGGTAAAAGCTAATTTTCAATACATTTAAGGAGCTAATCGGTAGATTAGAAACATAATTTGATTTTAATGCCAATCAATTCGTAATTTACTACCACATTTGGCCTAACTTGTATTATAATGGCATAGTTAATTCAAAAGTTTAGTGTATACCTACAGAATGTTTCTCGTATGTGAGTACCTACCTAATTTTTTTTTACAATAAATTCGTTTTTTTTTATTTAACTTATAACTACAAGAATTTACTTCATTAATACAATGAGTTTTATTTCTTAGCGAAAATTAGGTGTGCCACACCGAATAAAGTTGCAAACATAAAAAATCTCGACATATTGCGAAATTGAACCAAATACAAAGTAAGGCTGCTTTTCCATCCTTATACATATTATAAAACAAAGTCGCGTCTGTCTGTCCGCGATAAACTCAAAAACTACTGCACGGATTTTCATACGAATTTCACCAATAGACAGAGTGATTCCTGAGGAAGGTTTAAGGTTATAATTTAATATATTTTTTCCCGAGCGAAGCCGGGAAGGGGCGCTAATTAGCTACATTGCTACGGATAGGTTTTGAATCCACCAATCACAGACATTTATTCAAATAGGACAGGTGGAACGGGACTAAACTTTTTTTTTTAAATTTATAATTCCAGACGCGGCGCTCCTCTTAACGGCATATATTTTTCAGAATGCGAAAATTACCGCGCGTTACGCGACAAATCAAGAGATTCAAGACTGGTATATGCATGATATAATGGACCCGTTGCCACTTTTAGAAAGCATAAGGGATTGTAAACTTTGTCCACGGGTCTACATCCCAGTCTGTGGCAACAATAACAAGACATATACAAATGTTTGTAGAATGAATTGTCTAAATCGCCGATTGCCTAAAAAAAAACGCATACGTATTCAGTATATGGGATTGTGTGTTTCTTTCATGGAACCGTATGATTATGACAATTCTTATATGGGCATTTAAATAGTATATAATAAATGTTATTGTCGCAAAATATACAAATTGGACATTTAATTAAATTTCATAGAAATATTGCTGTCTACAGGCTTTATTATTTATTAAAGTTTAAACCCTTGTCCCTTATTGTATTCGAATTTTAAATTAATTAAACAGAGTACGATTCTAAATCCAACTAGTGATTATGATAGTAGATTGAAGCGGTGGTGGTGTAATGGTTAAGACGCCCGCCTGTGGATCGACAGGTCCCAGGTTCGAATCCTACTCGTGCCCCATGAGTTTGTATACCAATCTGACTCATGTATAGTAGTTTTCTTAAACTACCAATTGCATCCGGTGAAGGAAACATCGTGAGGAAACCTGAACACTGATTTATTATTAACTTGTGTGTGAAATAGATATGAATATTATCTCTCCATTAATAGTGCCAAAAAACTTGTTGTGTGTGCTTCATTACACGTAATGACCCTGAACCTCAGCCATAAGGAATTACGACTATGAAGAATGTTGTAATAAAAATTAGGCTTTTGCCAGGCAAACACGTTTACAGTCAGGTGACCGCATGTGCTAGATTAAAACCATAAACGATCACGTTTTTAGATCGTTGTGTTAAAGGGGGGCATTCACGGCGGGGTTCTTTATTGGCTCATAATATATAAATGGGCAATACTCAACAGCCCACACATAGCACTAAGCTTAAGCTTAGTACCTATCGCAGGTCCGATGGACACAAACACAGAAACGGGCACAACATTCCCAGAATCACAGATAAATTATTTGACCGCACTGGGAATCGAAAATATTATCTCCAGATAGTTGGCGGGCAGTGACCAGCACGCCACAGAGGTCGTCAGTACTAAACGTAAATTTAGTACGTTTAGTCCTATTACAGTATTTAAGTAGTTAATAAAATCATATAACTTGTCAAAATTATGGTAAGGACAGTGTGAAGTGAAGAAGATCCTGGAAAGCGGATCTAACGACGCTCAGGACAGGACAGGACAACCCGAAAAACGCTAAGCTACGCTAATAAAAAATCGGGTTGCTCTTTGGGAGTGCCGGTAAAAGTGAAGACTTGAATATAACGTTGTGCATTTTTGAGGTTTTAGTTTAACATTTTTTTTTCGTCAAAAGAGAGCACAACGCACCTAAAGAAGTTTTCACTTAAAAAAAACTAATACATTTTTTGTCCGAGACGCTTTACGACTGAGAAAGTAACCGCCTAGCCCCCTTGAAAACTCTTCATGTCCATGTTCTGCCTGCACGAATCGACCGACGGTAAGTGGCCTCCTTGAAAACAATTTTCTAGACACTTTCGTGTTCTACCTACATGAATCGGCGGTAAAGTGGACTTCGTGAATAGGCGGCTTTAACTGTTGTAAAAATAGGCCAATATAGTTGCTATTTAAACCCAGAAGTCAAATCTCATCGGGCACAACTCTGTGTCCTTATTATCAGGTACTTAGATCCTGTTCGTATATTTTTTGACAAAAAAATACAGTTCTCTACAATCTCATTTCTTATATGAAACAATAAAAGTAACCTACACATTGAGAACATCAAAATGCATATGTACATATATTGTAAGTATTGATATTACTTTATTTCATGCTAGTATTTAACTTCTAGAAGTTGCCCGCGGCTTCGCTCCCGTGGGATGTTTGAGATAAAATATAGCCCATAACAATCTTGAATGATGTACCTTTCTAATGGTGAAAGAATTTTTGAAATCGGTAGTTTCGGAGATTACCCGCCTCAAACATACAAACTCACAAAGTACCAAACTCATAAACGGCTACCTCTTTATAACAATAGTATAGATTACCAAGCAGGAAAACAGGTATGCGGCTCACCTGATGATAAGTGGTCACCGCACGCAACACCAGGTGTCACACGCGCGTTGCCAACTTTATGTCCCAGGGTCTTTTGCCCTTTAATTACACTGCCTCTCTCGTCCTTCAAACCGGAACGCAACAATGCAAGCACTGCTCTATCTGCAAAGAGCAGTACTTGCATTGTTGCGTAAATGAAAGTGAGGTACCCACGCAGACGACCTTTGTACCAAGGACTACCAGCTGTGGTACAATTTACCAGAATATCACAATGTTAGCTGTTGTCGAAGTTTTGCTTCTGTGGGAATTTGGTTAAAAGTATATTCATGTGTTATTTCAGGCTATACGATATAGTATACGTAACAAATTTCATCTAAATCCGCTCAGTATTTGTATTTTTGTACAAACTTAAATAAAAACTTCTATAATGCAACTAACGGCTCATCCTGACTTCGTTCAGATGTAAAAGAATAATCTCAGACCTACTGAATATACACATAAAAATTTCATCGAAATCGATGAAGTCGTTTCGGAGCAGAATTGTAAATATATTTAAATTTAATATCAGATTATCCACGGAATATAGATTTCTGATTAATGAAAGAATCAGACGAGACATGATCTGCTCAATGCGGAACATTCTCAAATAGAGATTTTTTTTTCAGACGTATTTTTCTTATCATCAACACTACCAATATCATTCAGTCTATGGGGTATCGATTCGTTGAGGAGGTATGACCGTAACATGTGGAGGTTTATGCCAAACCTACCAAGATTGTCGCAGACTATGCCCTGTGAAGACTGTCCCGATGTTTACTTGCCTGTTTGCACCTTCAACAACGACACGTATATGAATATTTGTTTGTTCAGATGTCAGGAATTTCAGTGGCACGAAGACCATGTCGTGAGGCGTGGCATTTGTATTTATTTTTAGATTTTTATGCACAGAAAGATTGTTTCAACTTTTACTTTACTTTTGATGGGACTTAAAACGAACATAATTCTGTTTTTGTAATTAAAACTCATCTATGTTATGGTGGTTGAGGTGTTCTAGGGGAGCGACCAATGCTACAAGGCGGTGCGATGCGGCGTGATGCGTCAACATCAACATGGATGTATTTTGTAGCCTTTGTTGTCAGCGTATAATCAAAAGTCACACAGCGTTGCATCATGTTGTGCAGCGTCCCGCCGCTCAACTATCCCGGTGTCCTAGCTGAGTTAGAAATGCGAGACAGAGCGATAATATACAATACAGATCATTTATGAAGTACGTGTCACATACAAAATATTTTGTTATTATATGAGTCGTGTGATTATCGACGGAAAATCCGACTTTAGTTGCAGTCTTATAGAAGACCTTTTTCAATGTAAAGAAGTTAATATTTTTGTCACACCCGCTATATGTTCTCAGTCAGGCTCCTTTCAATAGACATATTTACAAAAACTTTTCACACAATAAACAAATATTGTCACATTAGGTTATACAAATACACATTTTCGATTGAATGTTCGTATTTTTGTGGGGCCTATTTTGTCGTTTTTCCTATTCACTTGGCGTTGCATCGCGTCGTGCAGCGGTTCGTCGTCCAATGAGGACAGTGAGACTGCGTAGTTATGTTAGCGGAATCCAAGAAGAGCAAAAAAAGCAGAATTTTTACTGAAACTAAATGGATTACGAGAAAGGCAGAGAAAGCTGAACAATTAGCTGAATTTGTTAAATAAATACAAAGTCTTTCCATTCTTTGTTTCTCATTCCTTTTCGTTGAAATATCAGAGGAAAATTTTCTGAATCGAATATCTTGTTAAACGGGACAAAAAAGTTATATACACAATACTAGATCCCTAGTGCCGCAGAAATTTTTATGCACCGTTTCAACGTGTACAAAATTTCATCGATATATGTTAATTCGATTCTACATGGTCGAGTTACAATGGTGCTCACAACTTTTCCAGTTACAACAGTTTTGAGGCGGACAATAGTCATAATGACGTCATTTTTAATTTTTAAAATTATTACCACAACAGTGCCAATCTAGAACAAAATGCCAATGTTCCGACTATTAAAGATACTAAAGACTGTGCGAAATGGAGAAGAAGAATATCAAAGCGGAGCCGCCCTGGCCTCCGACGCTTAATAGCTGAATAAAGACCCGGGATAACGCTCAAATGAGAGAGAGAGAGAGAAAGAGAAAGAGAGACAACTAAGAATAAATCCGGAGCACATTAAAATGAGGGAAAGTAAGGTTCCTATTTTCAACAATCTACTAACTTGTTTACTCACATTAAATCTATTTCGAAATGATTGACATACGTACATAGTATTCAAAAGTTGACTATACTCCTACATACAATAGGACTTTAAATTAAACTCAAGAATTTTCCAAACTTTGAAGACAAAGCTTTGACAATAAAACATTATTACTTCAAAAAGTGGCGGACATTAAAATGCGCATAAAAATTCTTCAACTGAGAGACTCTTGCACCAATAAATGAATTGAAATTTATGAGCTGAAAATTATGGATTTTGTGTGTCAAATTCGAGTCATAGTGGCCAGAGACTTTTCGTGAGAAAATTGATCGTAAAACTCTCTCATCTGAACATACTCACGGCTCCTTCCTTAGACGTTGAGCGTTGAAGCCCAGTTTCCTACTTTTTCGTCTCCACTTCGAAGATTCGCTAAAACTGAATACATTTGTACTGAAATCTGGTATCTGAAAATCAATTAAAAATCAATATTACTTTCATAGTGGCTGAAATAACATAAATATACCTACGTAGTACTAATAGAAAACCAGGCTTTTACGGACACCAGGTTTTCTTAACGGCCGAAGGGTATTTTTTAATTGGGTGTTTTTCTCCCTTTTTCGCGCCACTTCCTCGGGTCCTCTGCCAGTCTCATCCAGCGCTTTCCCAAAACAATATCATTTGACCATTGTTCATATACATTTGATTAACATGTCAATTACTACAGTATACAATTTTTATATAAACTATACCAAGTTGATACCAAGTTTTCATTACATCCCTTTCTTCATCCAACTTCAGAGATAGGCCTCCTCCAAGACGCCCTGTTCCTAGCCTTCCTCATCCAATTAAGAATAACATGCCTTTGGATATCATCCACCCACCTCTCTGCTGGAGGACTTCTTTCTCTGGTGGTCTCTCTTGGTCTCCATTCCTACTCCATTTTCAATTACTTAATTACTAACTTAGATATAGATAAATACATAAAAACATATGCTTTCAAACAGCCATTAATTACAGACTATAAAACCAAGCAACCAAATATAAAAACAACTGTTTTCAACACCTCTTTAGTCTAGTTTAAAAGCCATTTATACGGAAAAGATAGCTTTGCTGTTTTCTTTGCATCATTTAAAAGTTTTTTGCAGCTTCCAAGTGTTTTTGTGACATTAAGTAGACAATTCTTTGGTGGGTTCGAATCCTAGTCGTGCCACATGAGTTTGTATACAGTGGTGAAACTCTTCATCGATCACCACTTGCTTCCGGTGAAGGAAAACATCGTGAAGAAACATGCACACTCGTTGATTATTAACTTGAGTATGAAATGGAGACTAACCACTCCATTAATAGTGCCAAGAAAGTCGTTGTGTCTCATACCACGTAATGACCTCGACCCTCAACCCTCAACTATGAGGAATACGACTTTAAAAGAGATAATGGATTCCAGTCTGAATTATATTCATGTCTGTATTTAAAAAAATATTTGGAATATAAGAAAGAAGCAAAATAATTATCGCATTTATTCTGATTGTGTGAAAAACTACGTGGTTTTAACTGCATGATTGCTCGACCGTCTAGCGGTGTTTTAATGGTAAAGTTATAGGTCGTAAAAAGTGCTGCTAGTTTTATGGTCGAAAGGGAATCAAGATTAAGACGTTTTTGTTCGCCCATGATGGCAAAATTTTGGTATAGATTTTGATTGTTTTTGGAAATCGTATTTTGTTATAAATTGCATTTTACCCATGATAAAAGCCCGCCTCTCAGTGGGAAGTAAAATGCAAACACGCACTAAGCTCTCTGGGGGAGTTACGCAACGGACATGGATGGATGGCAATGTAGAGAGGCCTTTGCCCAGCAGTGGCACATCGTACAACAGATAAAAACCGACTTGTAGCATAAAAGCTGCACAGGTTCGTTGTGTTTTTTTTTTTTCAAGGTTTTAGTGCAATAAAATAATAAAAAAAAGAAATGTATAAGGAATACGTGTTTGTAAATCCAATTAAGATCTGTTTATTCAGTTGAAAGGTACTTAAAAATGTATTTTATTAATAACTCGGCCATTTGAAACTATTCAAAATGGCGCCTGTAATCACATCTAGAGTTATTAGCATAAAAATGTTTTATTTTTCTTTGTGTTAAATGAGCTGATTTTTTTTTCTTTTTGTTAATCTATGGAAGTAACATATCCGTATTAAAAAAAATACATCCAATTATTTTTTTGAAATCAAAACGGCACGCATTTTCCTACATACACTACAGACAGCGTCGCTCCAGCGGATATTTCACAATTCAGCTGGCACACGTTAAAAAAAGATTTTCCGTTGGACGCACACACTGGATCATAGATTTCTGGACATGTACAACTGATTTGTACAGCTTCAGTTGTTGTTGGCAATGCAGGAGTAGTGGTACTACTCGTAGTGTATTCTGTTTCAGCACTCGTCGATATGGTAGGGCTAGTTGGTATATATTCAGTTGGAGGCAAGTAGGTTATCGGTGTGGTTTCTTCATGAGATTCTGTCTGGTCGTGGTAATCTACAGGTGACCTATAATAGAAAATAGATGGATTAAAATCGGATAAAAAATTTTACGAAAATGTTATTAACGCATATCGTACGCGAAAACGATGATTTTGCGAACGTTAAGGTTGAGATTTAACATGGTATCGTTGAAGGTAGCTTATGCAAAGACATTATACGTACACTTAGGTACTCTGTTTTATTGGTATATGTACCACCAAGTAGTGGTTAAATTTAGTTATATTTGACTTTGTCTATACATCAAATTGCAAAGTGTGTAAAGCCTTATTGCTTTTTTGTTTTGTATTTTTTTTAATTTAAAATGTTATTATTGATATTTATTGTTGTTAGAGAGATCTTATTATTACAAATCATGTCCGTGCAGCATGCCATTAAGAAGTTCCCTCGTAGGGAGCCGTTCTTGGGTACACCAACAAATTTCAGCTCAATCGGTAAGATAAACCAGTGAAGGAAAACATCGCGACGAAACCTACACTGGTTGCTGTGTTGCTGTTAATCTCGTGTGTGAAATTGACAAACCCAATGAAGGAAAACATGGCGAGGAAACCTGCTGCTATTTATCATCTTGTTTCTGAAATGGTGAAGATAATGGCATCAATAAGTGCAATGTGTCACAATGAACTAAATGACGAACCACTTCGTTTATAGCGCCTGCCTAGAAAGTGTATTTCATTCCATGCAACGACTATCATAAGGAATATGAACAAAAAGCTGGTGATATGAAGAAGTGCAACTTACACCTCCTGCGCAAGTTGCGTGCTTGTTGATGTCGGCGTTAGGGTTGACGTTTCTTGAGACATGACGTGTGTTGCCAGAAACAAAAAAACAGGACCTGCGAAATTTCTTAGAATAGAGCCAAGCCCCATTTCTGCGTTGCTTCGTACCGACCCGATGTTTCCGTTGTTATCCATAGGTTACACAATTTTGACAAGTATTTTCATTAGAGAATCGTAGTTTCAATTCCCGCTCGATTTCAGATTTTGTATCTCATAATTATTATAAAAAAATTAGTTAAAAAGCATGTGTGTCATGTAAACAAAATTTGAACATATTAACCTATATCCATACTTTAAATTGTACTATATTTATTTGAAACAAATTAACTTAAAAAATCACTAGGCTGGTTTTGAATAAATATCGCATATAAACAGATTAGACCTAGATAATAAATAGGCTACATTTTATTGCCAAAAAAGGAGACAAAGTCGCGGGCGGACGCCAGTAAATGAAATGAAAATACTTACAAATAAAAAATATGTGTAGTGTTCTGGTGGTCATCGCAATAGAATACAAATCGACAGACGCATCTTAGTATGACATTACTGCGAAATCAATTTCACACAATCAATTTTATGAGATAAAACTGTGATTAGAAATTAATTTTGTATGACAGCGATTATGTAAACAGATTAATTAAGTTTTGTCTTCCTTTACTTTTGCAAGAAACTCCTTCCATAACAGTTTTTCCATTTTTTATGTATCATTTAGGATGCTAAGTCAAATTTAACGTCAACTTTAACGGACACAGAAAAGCGCCAAGTACGCCATTTTGTCCAAAAGTAAGCGCGGACGCGCCGATTAAAATCATATCATCTTTTCATAGAAGTGGCATAAGTATATGAGTGACTAAAATGTGGTTTTACTATGAAGTTCGTGTAAATACGTAAATAAATAAGTAAATAATTGAAAAACTATAGGAGTTCAATCTGTACGATTTATACTTTTATACTAATCTAGGTATATCTATCCTACAATTATTATAAATGCGAAAGTTTCTGAAGATATATGTGTGTATGTATGTTTGTTACTCTTTCACGCAAAATCTATTGGACGGATTTTTATGACATTTGGTACACGGGTAGAAGATAACCTTGAATAACACATATGGTACTTTTTATCCTGAAATTCCTTGGAGCAAAGCCCCGGGGCGCTGCTAGTACTCCTATATTTACGAGTATACACAGGTTTAGTGGTAATTAGCAAAATCGAGAGATTATTCGCAAAATATCAAAAGCAAGTTTGAGAGCGACATTAAAACTCCTGCCAAACTTAATTCTTACTTTAGTGGACTATCTATCCGTATATTTTCTATGAAATGATGAATAAAGCGCCCACATTTATCTCAATCCATTGAGCTGAAAACACCCTCCGAGCCTGATCGATCGGGAAACGAGTGAGAAACGATTTATAATAACAAGCTTTTGTATACTTTCAGGAGATACGGAATAATATGATTTTCAATATTTATTTTATTTACTTATGTACTAGTTTTTGCCCGCGGCTTAGCCCGCGTTTATTTTGTGCGTCCACTCTCAACTTATAAATGACAATATCTCGGGTTGTAAACAATGCAACGCAATGAAAGTTAAGTTGCATCAAATTCTATATAGTGCTTTTTACGAGATTTGCTAACAAACATACAGAAAGACAGACAAAAAAAATTTTAGCTTCTGTTAGTCCCAAAATTCATTATATTATGTATAGTAGTAGTAATGAAAAAAATTATGGGACGAATAGACTTGTCAAAAAATTATGCTTGTATACAATAGGCTGTATCATATTGTGTAAGTATAATCAAAAAATATTTTTATTGATAAAATAAGCAATAATAAAGAATTTGTTTTTCTCAATAACCACAAAATACTTTTGACAAAAGATTTGTTTCCTCGAATTTGAATTTGAAATTCGAATTGAAATAATTTTATCAGATAAAACATATACAAGAGCCAGTCTGTTCATTGAACTCTTTTCTAAATAATCTGTGGCATTCCATCTAATAGAAAAAAATATTATTTGTCTTTGAAATTCAAAATGCCAGGCTCACACACGCGGGCAGCCGAGATTGTCGGTTAATTGCTATACACATTACTCAGAGCCGAAAACTGTCCGAACAAAACGCAACGCATTTTTCTTGCGGAGTCAACCTATTTAATCATTATTAGGGTGCTTTTTGTTTAGCTGTTTTGCGAGGACGCTGAGTAGCAGTAAGTTTCTGGACCGTGAAAATCGTCAGTACTTATATATTTTTCTTTTTTTAATACTGGCCAAATTGAAATGAAAAAAGAAAAGTTATTCGATAAGATTTTTATTCTGACCGATTTATTATTTCAAGAAGATAGATTCATAGAAGAAAGTTAATTGCTTTTAAAAAATAACATTTCGCTTTATGGTTTATAGAGAGGAACGCGTAGGTATTTCTTTGAAATTTAATCAAGTGAATTGCTTAGTGGCGCCTATTAATTTATCTGAATCGCAAATGTTCCACCTACTAAACAACTTTTTACTATGCTGAATATAGCCAAAGTATTTTGTATAAAAACGAGTTTACAATATAATATTATGTAGCTAAACCACAATCTGGAGGCGGGTGCCTCCAGATTGTGGTCGCAAGTCGAGCAAAAAAAAAGGCACGGCCGTACCATCCATGTTTTAATGCGATGGCCAAGTCGATCTATTTATTTAAAACCTAAATGATTTTTAATATTGATATTATAACAACTTGCGTAATAACTTAAGAGAGAAGGTCGCTTAAGTAGGGACTAAATAAATTAATCGACTTGGTAACATGGATCTAACAACTTTTTACGGTAGAAAAACTGAGCTGCGAGACTTGGGTTTTTTATAGCATGTTTTTGATGGCATATTTCTTTCCGGAACATAATATACGTGGTAATTCTTTGAGGTAGTCTAAAAATAAATTGGCTCCTATTGAAATTCAGTTCGCGAACTTTCTAGAACAGTCTCAATAATAAAACAAGCTGGTACTTCGAAATTTACTGATAACTACTTAAAAATATATCGGCAAGAAGGCAGGCCTATTCTGGTGGGTTTGGATTTAGCAAACAATTATTTAGCGAAACTATTAGCCAATTGATGTTCACGTTATGAAATTTAAGATTTGGAGTTGCCAATAGTTTTTCTTTGATTCGATTTTAGACATACAATTAAAGAAAAATTTGAATGGGAATGATTACAATATTTTAATTACGCTATAAAACTGTTATAGTACTATGTTTTTCCTTCAGATTTTAATTAAAGAATGATTTTTTATTTATTTACAAGGACACAAAGAAACTCAAATTAAATCTGAAATAAGTATTTTTATGTCTCTTCTTGAAACAACTCCAATTTTAATGAAGTGATAAATGTACTTTATTGTACAGTACCCTATAATAACAAAGAAACAAATAATACAACTACCAAATTACAATTGGCGGTCAAAATCAACTTCAATTTGTTTCAATGCAACTCAATTTGTAGCTCTTAATCTTGACTTTTTACTTTAAACGCTGAAATCTCGCATTATCCTCTATAAAAAAAAAACTCGAAAGTGTCGTTACAACCCGGAATAGGGCTCCGCCTGTTCCGAAGTTCCCGAAAGTGTGTCGTAGCGGTTGTTTCGCGTTCTTTTTGGTTAAAAACATCTGGAGTGTCGCCAGACCGCAGACTTCTTGTAGTCTAAGAGCTGGGGCCCGATATTAACACATACAAAATTCATAAATTTCTTCATAATTTTTTTCAATATTTTAAAGGTCGTCACAAAATTTCGTGCGTACGCATATAACTATTCCCGTTATCGTTGTAATTTTTTTTAACAATCGAAAATAATTGTAGAAAATTGATGAAGTGAATTTCGATTACGTGAGAATCGTGACCGTGGCCGGGACGTAGCGTGACGAAGGCTTCTTTACTTAAATGCCAAGATAAAACGCAAAATTGTTATAGCACTATGTTTTTTCCTTTAGATTTTAATTTAATTTATTTAATATTATAAAAAAGAGGCTTTATTTACCAATAATCAAAATTCTCATGTATGTAACTTTTAAAATTAAATATCAAATAATTATGTTTTAAAATATTAAAGTTTTCACAGAAAAACTTTCTTTCATTTGTTTTTGGCTCATTAACACTGATGTTTTAGCTTTAATAACAATTATATGGTTATTGAAAGTACTCATATCAGCCATACAAAATGTTAAACGAACTTTAAAGTCAAAGATTTCTGTATTTTTTCATCCTAAGTGTAACTGTCAATATTTTTTTAATTAATACCGAAACATAGGTGCGTATGTGTTAAAAGTAGAACATAAATAAACCTTTAAGATAACGTCTGCCCCTGGCCTATACAGCTACGGGCGATCGTTAACATAATGCTACCTATCTAAACAGTGCACTGATTTGTATATCACCGGAAAGAATTTTCACAATAAATTCTTCTTCGTAAGTTTGGGCTGACAAAACATTGTACATTTTACTAGGTTAGTGGGCTAATTTTGCAGCTTACTGATAAAGTATCTGGTAGTTTATCTGTATCATATCTGATAAAATTTATCGAAGCGGGCTAACTGGCCATTCGCATCAATTGCATTTGTTAATTTATCTGTCAGATCACAATATGTTTCTTTTTAAGAAAATGATAAAACATACCTTAATACGAAAATTTGAAATTTTAAAAAGTAAAATCCTAATGAATTTTTAAAATTGTTTAAATTAAAAAAGAATTGCATTTTTTCCGTCTATTTCAGATTTTTCGGAATAAAAATTAATCAATTTCTGTTTCATTTTGTAACAACATAACCTCCCACACAAACATCCCCAACTTTTGCGTTTAATGGAATATTTTAATATTACATTTAATTTTTACTTTGATTATTCAATAAATTCGCATTGTTCAAACATTCAACAAAGCTCTCAAGACTTATGTATTTTTGTTTATAAATATCCATTAGAAATATAAGAAATGCTGGACTTTTTCTCTATGTCATTCGCAAGACCTCCCTATTCAACGGTAAATCCTTAACTTATTGAGGAGATAAATTGTTTTACTCGCCTTTTACGGACAATTCAGTAATTCGCAAAAGCGGATAATGGGAGACGACGATGTTATTGTGTCCAAATGGAAAAATGTATTGGGATTTCTCAGTGAAATCTGGTTGCAATTTTCAGTATAATAAATGCTAGCTTATATATATAGCGGTGACAGTTTATTGTATACAGCCGGGGCTTCGCTCCCGTGGCAATTTCGCGATAAAAAGTACCCGAAGTGTTATATTCTACCCGTGTACCAAATTTTATAACATTCTTCTTCTTCAAATTTGCGTGTAAATGTAACAAACATACACACGTACATGCTCACAAACTTCGAATAGTCATCAACACAAACTTTTGTCAATTAGCCTATTGATAGATGTCATTATACCTCTATTAAATTAATCCTAATTAATATTATAAATACGAAAGTAAGTTTGTTTCTTTACCTCTTGACGCTCTATCTACTCAACCAATCTTCTTGAAATTTTGCATACATGTAGTTTGAAGTATGGAAAAGGACACATTCTTTCCTATATATAAAATTTAGTTTTTAAAAAATTATTAGCAGATTTAATTGTTACTTAGAAAGTGATTAGGTTTTGATCCCGTGATGCGGGTCACGGGACAAGTTCATTTGAACGTTATCTTTGTACAGAGTCATCTCATTATAGATAATTTTTGTGGAAAGCCTGTGAAAAATGTGGCCATTACGAGCGAGAAAATTCAGAGTAACCCGCGAATTTTTCCTTTGATCCCCAGATTATGTTCAAAGATCTTTACGCTCTGATCACAAAATAAAGTGATCACAGAATTTTTTTTTTAGAAGGAAAATTTGCAAAAGAAAATACGCAACTATACTTAAAAGTCATATCAAATTACATCTTTATTAATTTACGTACCTACTTCTATTATAACAGGCTAACCCATTTCTATAGTTTAACTAATATAATGATATTAGTTAAACTAAACTATAACTATTAGTGAACTTGTGAATTCACTCGAAAATAAGTACATCAATAGCCCTCAATATTATTGGCCAAAATATTGTTTTTTATAAACTCGATTACATATGTATATTTCTTAATAAATAAACTTTTATGTCTGTGTTAAAAAAATCTGTCAGTTTGCGTTTTCAGTGACGCCCCGAACCCTGGCTTTTGGCCTGACGCCAAGGATAGGGGCATCATAACTGAGTAAAAAATAAACCTTTCAATTGTATAGATTCCGATGTTTTTCGGCCTAAAATCAAACCAATGAACATTCTGTCGTTGCCTATCAACTGTCATGGCTGTATTTATCTGTCTGTCGCCTCATACGTCATCCAATAGTCCTGAGGCAAGCACCACCCAATTTGTCTTATGCCACATCTATATCCTCTTTAATGTATGTTCAAATGTTCAACCATTATCTGCGTTTTAAGGATTATATTTTAATGCACGTTTTTTATTGCCAGCTATTCAAACTTTTGATAGAGGGCCACAAAGCTTAGAAAACGATGACCGTTTGAAATGAGTGAGCAATTACTTCTCCCGTAAATTGTGTTAATCTTTTTTACCTTGGGGCATCTTTCATCGTCTGTCTCTATTCATGTTCTGATGTTTTAAAATGGAGCAAAGTATGAAGACGCCTTCCACATATTATAATAATCTTAATTCAATAAGTTGTATCATAGAAACTTGCGTTTGGAGAGTCCGCTTTTTCACAGTTTGCGCAAGTTACTTATACGTAACTTATAATATCCAAAAACTCAATTACAATTTTAGCTCATTAAGTTACAGTAGGTAATTAAATCGGTGCGGTGCTATTCATTTGAAGCGGCGGTGGTACATAATAAACCTGCTAGTACTTTCTCCCATAAAATTTAGGTAGGACGTCATAAAAATCATTTTATGCCTTTAGGTGACAACAATGTTAACAATAACACACTCGATAAGAGTTTCCCAACTCTGCTTTATGTGCCCCATATCTACATACTCTTTCTAATAATAATATAATATCTATTTTATCAGTAAACAGTTCCCTGAACTTGGCTGTTGCGATGTACATTGCTGGTTTTTCTTTGCTGTCAAAAATTGCTCACATACGTACTACGCAACGTACGTTAATTCCAGTCGGCATATAAGTTGGCAATGTGGAGCTGGAATAAGATCATTAGTTTAGTGTTACACAAGTAAATCTCAGAAATGTCGAACACAAGCAAATCCTAACTTATCTATCGAAAGGTCTCTACTAAATCCGAAGACAAAACTGAGAAATGTCTAGAATGCGCCAACTCTAGTCTAGATCGAGTGGGGTTTACAAGGTTCTTGGGAATACTCGAGATAGTCCAAATATTACGTTGGTATATTTATTTATTTAGAAGAGACAAGGGTGTTTCTTAGTAGAGCATTTCGACCGCTGCGCTGCGGTCACGCTGTCATTTTTCTGTCAATTTTCTAGAGGAAGTACATGGATTTAGTAAGTACTTCGTACCTAATAATTCCATGGGAAGGTATCATTTCCAAAATCGATTATCATAAATATAATCATTGACCTTACAGATTATTTTAAAGTCTGATAGTTAAATTCATTCTTGTCTTTGTTAAAATTTGAAAAATTGTAATGACAGCCCGCCCACAGCAGTCGAAACGCTCTGAGATCCACCTAAAATACAAAAACTGAGACTTATAAATTGAAGACACAATATATTGATACGATGATTGTGTAATTTTTATATCTTCACTCTCATTTTCCAGGTTGCTACCGCCGCCATTGAGCGTCGGAGCCCAGGGTCCGCTTTCCTCGTTTTTCTTCTTCATTTTGCACATAATAAATGATTAATTCATCGCGGTTCGATGCTATCGATAATAGCTACCAATATTATTGCTCAGAAATAGCTATCGTTATAACTATTGATACGTTACTGTAGTTTTAAACAGGTTTTCGATTCCAACTAAATGAACCAAAACTGTTGTTCGTGCATAAATGTTTTTTTTTTCATTAAAAGACAAATGCATTCAGTGTGTCCACGGCCGAATACTTACAAATTGTGACTTCCGCAATGCGGTAGAAAGAGCGGATTTATTGTCTGTGGACCGCCATAGACGAGTCTGCAATTGTTTTGAGGATTCACTAGGCTTCGTGTTTATGGCGCCGAGTTTAATAGCATTGATTTTAGTTTTAATAAAATCAAATTGAAACCGAAGCTTCGGTAATTACCGTGAACCGTTAAATTTGACGTTGATTTTAGCTGGCGCGCCGCTGACGTTTAGACAAAAAATTTTCTGTGCATGTTAACGTCAATGTAGACGGTGCAACCAATCCTAAATATATTATTCGTTGAATAACGACTGAAATACTAGATCGCAACAAAAATCGTGATAATTCTTATAAAATATCATAAATAACACTTAAACATAAGAAACTCCTGTTGTTTTTTTTAAAGTCGGTTGAAAATTGAATTATCTGATTAAATGTCATGAATAATATACTCGAACATGGAAAAAATCACTATTCTTTGGAAGTCGGTAGAAAATTAAATTATTGCCGTCAAGATAGTAAAACAAGATGTTTTATACATATTCTTTTAGTCATTACAAAGTTAAACCACACTATGAGCAGATGTATGTTTTGTCAATGTCAAATATTATAAAGTGCTGTATTTAAAATAAGTATGATAAGCATCATCTATAAGTACTATTATTATAAAGAGATAAGCGTTTGTGAGTTTGTATGTTTTAGGTGGGTAATCTCCGAAACTACTGAACCGTTTTCAAAAATTCTTTCACCGTTACAAGGTACATTTTTTATCTCAAAATTCCCACGGGAGCGAAGCCCCGGGCAACTTCTAGAAGTCAAATACTATTATGTAATAAAGTAATATCAATACTTATGTACGTACATTTTGATATTCTCAATGTGTAGTCACTTTTATTGTTTCATATAAGAAATGAGATTGTAGAGAACTGTATTTTTTTGTCAAAAAATATACGAACAGGATCTAAGTACCTGATAATAAGGACACAGAGTTGTGCACGATGAGATTTGACTTCTGGGTTTTAATAGCAACTATATTGGCCTATTTTTACAACAGTTAAAGCCGTCTATCTAAGGGAGCGAAGTACCGGGCAACATCTAGTGGTAAATACACAAATTATAGATTCCGATATTACGTATTCGAAATATAACTTAGTCGAAGTAATGATTCACTTCATGTAACATGTTATAATCGCAGTTGCGAACAATGACACCTATTACGGGCACCACACTACAGTTTAGCGACATTCACGTCAACCAACTTCGACAATAAAGAGGTAATGGGACTTGCTTGCAGTATGTTACTAAGGACTCACGATGCGTTGTCGATTTAAATTCTCTCGCTCATAAGAAACAAATGCGAGGAAAGCCGCGGGCAAAAGCTTGTTTCTGAACAAATGTCAACAAATATATATTTTTGTATTTAACAACATTAAGATTATTGATTTATCAAGATTTGTAGAAGAAAGTTGTTTATTATGATATTTGTTATCTTTCTATAACGCGCGGGAATTTAGCGGGAATTTTATAAGTAACACCACATTTTTATACTCTTCGTAGTCGTATTCCTCATGGCCATGAGATGGTCGTGGTCATTACGTGGAATGAAATACACACAACAACTTTTTTGGCATTATTAATGGAGTGGTTTGCCTTCTCCATTTCACACACAAGTTAATAAGAATCAACTAGTGTGCAGGTTCACGATGTTTTCCTTCACCGGAAGCAAGTGGTGGTCGATGAAAACTACTATACATAAGTGAGATTGGTATACAAACTCATGTGGCACGAGTAGGATTCGAACCTGAGACCTTTCGATCCACTGGCGGGCGTCTTAACCATTAACAACCATACCATAACACCACCGCTTCTTTTTTTTTCTACTCCATAAACTATTATTTCAAGATATGTGATTTCAATTAACAAATCTATGAGAACCGATGGTAACAAATATGTACTACATTTTCAGTTAAAGCATTAAATACTCATTTTCTCAAGTCCAAACGTATTTTATATCTGTGAAGACCCGAGATGGCTATGATAAACTAATTTGCTCAAAATTATGACATAGATATAAGGTACATTATATATTCCAATTGTATTGGACATATACATTTGTAGATGAAAGGAAACAACTGCATTCCCAAAGAGGGTTGACATCAGGCATGCGGCCGGTCATGAAATCAGAGCTAAATCTCCAAAATTCGAAGGTTTATTTTTTACACGTACCCTGACGGTTTCGGGCGCCACAACTGTGAATGCAACCGGGTACATATCAAGTTGAGTGAGAGATTTGAGAGCATGTCATAATAAGTGAATAATAAGCACAATATATATTTACAAACTCATTAAAAATACTTAAAACACACTTAAATAGTAATGACTCATATCTTAAGTCCTGTCAAGCATTTTACGAATATAAAGAAAACTGTTTTTATTATTAGACCCTTCAAGAGGGCTGTATTAACTGATTCTAATATTAACTCTGGAGTTAAGGACAAATTTAATGGGCCCTCTGAGGGACAGACTCAAGCAATTCCGATTTATAACTCGGGTATTATTAATTTTACGACTTGTCCAGGTTTCGACGGCAGATGACAGATTTGCAAGTCGAAAGCGTAACAGACAGACAAATATACATTTATTTTCAATAAACATCCAACCAATGACAATTTTTAGTATAAAAACATTGGTGTTATAAAGAAAAACTTAGGGCCTGTTAAAATACCACCACTTTCTGATAAAATATTATTCAGACAGATGAATCTGGCTGCTAAACAAAACCTGCTGTGATTGGCCAGCTAGCCTTATCGAACACTTGTGAAACACAATTTTTAACGCTATCTGTTCGAAATGTATCAGATATCTATCAGATACTTTATCAGCAAGCGGTGAAATAGACTCGTATACTTATATAGTAGGGAAAATGCTAAGCAAAAATAAAATAAGTCCTACAAAAAAACGTTTACAATTTTAGCGGCTTTCGTAGCGTTATCATCGTTATAACCTTAGATCATTACTAAATTATCTAAGCAGTCTACTATTTATCAATAGTATCGGAAAAAAAAAAAATTAGAATATTATGCATGACGAGCTGTTGTCCGCGGTACTATTGGACGAACCAACTAACGAACTAAACGGACATTTAATAAATGTGTATTCTAGATTTCAACAAAAACGGTCCAGTCGGTTTGCTGCAAAACGTAACAGCAGACAAACATACTGATAAACTTTCACATTTATAATATTAATATATATGTTTGGATAAAATTAATTTCGGCCGTTTCACGGTTGCCCCCGATAAGATACTCCACAACCATTAACGTACGAGAAACTTTAATGATTATTTATCCCAAAGTTGCAAAGCTAAAGTCCTGTGGGATGGATACAAATACTTCGTGTAGGGTCACCCGCATGCCCGGATGGTAGGATTCCGCGGCGACACGCTCATTTTTAACAGGGCGAACTAACTCTGCGTCCGCATTGAGTGACGGAACGCTATTCTGCGCGATACGACGCTGTGCGCGTTTGAAAGATTACGGTGACAATATAGGCTAGGTGTATAAATACATACGCTAAAACTGCTTGCATTGTATCCTCATTGGGTCGTGATCCTCATGTGACATGTTCCTGTGTACTGTGTTTCGCAATTCAGTGGGCGAAGTGCGGTTTAGCATTTCACTTCTCACCATCTAATCTATTCGAAATGACACACAGCGAACCAATCACATTGCGCCATTGTGACGTAACGACAACCACACTGTAATGTCATTGGTTCGCTGCGTCACACATCGAATCGAAATGCAAACGCGCACTTCGCCATGCTCTGCCGTATATTATTATACCATCACTCCAACTCCAGTTTTTAAATATATCATCTATGCAGACTACATAATATCAGCACACTCAAGCAGTTGCCGACGCGAATTTTCAATTGTGCAACTTCTATGTCATCTTTTCTTTTACCACAAAACCAGCAATGTAAGTATGACAACACCGCCAAATTTCGGCACACTGTAAGCCTATAGTGTATAACCGGCTTAACAAAAGACGTGGTGACTTCATAGGTCGAGATTTTTATTCGGCCGGGTAGTACTTAGGAGTACGTACGTTTTATAGTGTCGCGCTGCCTTTTTGCATTTATAGCTCAGCTAGGGCCGGGTAAATCCCACTAATTTTGTGTCCGGAAGTTTTGAGATTGTTATTTAGTGGGATCTTTGTTCTAGTGCTATCCAAAAAATGTTCTGGAAAAATAGTTATCTCGCCATCTATCTATCTTATTATTACAAAGAGGTAAGCGTTTGTGAGTTTGTGAGTTTGTGAGTTTGTATGTTTAAGGCAGGTAATCTCCGAAACTACTGTACCGATTTCAAAAATTCTTTCACCATTAGAAAGGTACATTATCCAAGATTGTTATAGGCTATATTTTATATCAAAATTCCCACGGGAGCGAAGCCCCGGGCAATATCTAGTACGATTACTATACTATTATTATAAAGAAGTAAGCGTTTGTGCGTTTGTATGTTTGAGGTGGGAATCTCCGAAACTACTGTACCGATTTCAAAAATTATTTCACCATTAGAAAGGTACATTATCCAAGATTGCTTGATAGGCCATATTTTATCTCAAAATTTCCATGATAGCAAAGCACCGAGCAACATCTAGTCATTAAAAAGTCCTTTATTCTCATTAGATATCAATGATATAACTCTGATTTCACCATTTTCGTTGATTTATTTCAAGTCTCGTATTAATTTGATGAGACCCTGTTTGCAAGTCAGGCAAATAGTTTCCGTTAATTCTGTCAGACTTGTTACGAATTTATGTTAAGGGTTGCGATCCTTAGTTTCCTCAGCTATAGACCTCATTTCCGCGCCGGCGAGCCAGTGGAACGTAGGCTTTTGCAGTTTAAGGTTTTTGTACACGTGAGAATTCATGCTTAACAATTATAATATAATGATAAATCATTTAATTTTTCGTAATATCATAAGTACAGTGTAAAAATATAAAGGAATATAGAAAACCAATGATGTTTTACGTAAAAAGTATATAAGCAGAAAGTTACCTGCGGTGTAAGAACCTTTTCATTTAAAAATATTAATTTGCAACAAATAGGGGCTTCGCTTCGGCTATACGTTAAAATGTTGTTAAATTGATTTCAAGTCTATGACGCGACGAATAATGTTGTCCATTACATCTTTTGTTTTTAAAATTAGTGACGAACTAGTAATGAAAATATTAAATAAATACATAAATATCTTAGGACAATTCAAACAGTCACAGAGACTTGTGTTATGAGATACTAACTCGACGATACTATATTTTATAACAAATACATATATAGATAAACATCCAAGACCCGGGCTAATCAGAAAAAGATCATTTTCCATCATGACCCGACCGGGGATCGAACCCGAGACCTCTCGGTTCAGAGGCAAGCAATAAGCATCACTGCGCCACCGAGGTCGTCAATATTAGTACCTACTTATTGTTCAAAATTATGTTATAAATTTACACCACTCTGGTCAATAGTGGGATTATACAAATCATCCCCCTCATATGACAACTAAGGATCAACGACCGCGCGAAGTGAAGATGGAAAAGTAGGAAAACGGACCCTGGGCTCCAACGCTCGACGGCTGCGAAAGAAACAGGTAAAACGGGATAAGACAACTCTCTGTCTTATCCCGTCGGGCATACTATTAAATACTTACGTCACACCATACTTAAAAGGTATTCGCCAGAACTCTCTTTTTTGCTTTAATTATCTCTTCTCTAATGTCTTTCTCAAACTTGATACGACATGATGTCGCCTACCTTCTCTTCCCTCTGAAAAGATAACCCCCTATATAGACAGAGCCAAGAGTTGCGAAATTCAAGGGCCACGTTTGAATGTATGGCGGCCTTATTTAATATTTAAAAACCTGTAACTGTCTGTTGTAGCCCTTAACAGTTCCAAGCAGACCCGTCGCAACGAAATTACAAGGGTCCAGGCCTTTCAGCCCTGTAAGTTAAATAAGGTCAACTTTTATAGAGTGGGAACGTAGTAAAAATCCGATAAATTTGGCCCGAGGGTCACACGTTTGTCATTCCCCATAATTACCTCCGGGAGAATATGGTTTCATATCAGAATAGCACGTTTCGAAGATTTATTCTTTAGATAACGTGTGATTTAAGAAGCAGTTTTTTCTGGAAGATGGCTGTGAACATGGGTAGGTACGGTTGAAAATAATAATTGTGCTCCATAAATTGTTATAAATTCCCTTTAGTTTTTGTTTTTCAAACGTTTACCTTGCACGTTTTTAGTCATTTAGAAAAAAAAATCTGATTTGCCTCGCTGTTATATAATTTAGGTCAAATTGCCTTTAAAGTATGTAGGTATCAAATTCAATTTTTTTTATTCGGAATTTAAACGCTTATAATGTCGTCAATTATTCTTTTTTTAACTCTCGAATACTGGCCACATAAATTAAATGTCAAACAATCAAACTTCCAATTCGCTACATTAAAACGAACGCAAGAATCCACAGACAGCAAAAACGCCACGTAAGATAGCAATCACCTTAGTGACGGTATTCCATTTGCTGACCGTACCTAGTATACATACGAGTATAACTGGGCCCTTTCAACCATCCGTGTAGGGCTCGGAATTTTTCAATTACTTAGTCGCATCGATGACTGGACTGAAAAAACTGTCAAGAATAATGCCTGTTGACCACACAGAGCATTAAGGTTAAAATGTTTAGTAATCGATTCTCTTCTTCCACCTATACTCCGTTTAATTAATGATATAAAAAACATATTTAAAAGGTATGCTATATACTATTAAATACTTATATCGCACCATACTTAAAAGGTATTCGCCAGAACTCTCTTTTTTTGCTTTAATTATCTCTTCTCTAATCTCTTTCTCAAACTTGATACGACATGACGCCACCTGCCTTCTCTTCCAGTTGAAATAACTCTTCCTCGGCCTTTCTGCACCTCAAGTCCCATTCACCAAATAAAATTCCATTCCCAAAGTAAATAAAATATATCAAAAAATACATTTCATCCGCACCTTGAATACAAAAACTTGACGACCTCGGTGGCGCAGTGGTAAAGTTCTTGCCACTGAACCAAGAGGTGGATTCGATCCCCGGTCGGGTCACGATGGAAAATGATCTTTTTCTGATTGATCCGGGTCTTGGACGTTTATCTATTATATGTATTTGTTATAAAATATAGTAGTATCGTTGAATTAGTATCCCATAACACAAGTCTCGAACTTACTTTGGGGCTAGGTCAATCTGTGTGATTTGTCCTCATATATTTATTTATTTATAAAAAGATTATTATTGATTTCACTATTCCTAAGAAATAGATACTCCCTCAGACCACACGCACATACTTTAGATTGAACGGACAAACACAAACAGACATAAAGACAATTATTCGCAATTTATATCTCTAGACTACTGCAGAGGTTAAAAACAATTTCAATATAGTCAAAGTACACATGTGATAGTAAAGGCATCAAACTTCTGTTGACTGGCAAACATTGTCGACAGATTTCTACATCGACTAGCTATACTAATAGACTGCAAATATTTTTATACGATTCTTGGTATCGTTTGTTTGTATCCATTCCGGTATAAAAAACCTATGGGTAGGTTATATATTATACCCGTGTACCAAATTTCTACATACTACATCCAGTAGATTTTGCGTAATAGAATAACAAACATACATACATCCTCGCAATTTTTCGCATTTATTATATTAGTAGAAAGGATGAAATAGGCTTAAATTATGTCATAACGTTTTCACGCGATAACATTTATATAACATACGCACGCAATTCTAGCATAAAAATTGACTAGTGTAAAAATATGTGTCGTTATGCATACTTCTATAATCTGCTACTAAACTATTCACACCATAAATAAAACAAGTGAATGTGGTCTCACACTTCTTGAAATTCTATGAAAATATGCTTGGGATTTAATAAACATTCTATAACAATTGTGAAAGTCACGAAAGTCACAAAGTGAATCTCACGAGCGTTGTGAACTCCGCCGCGGGCTCTCATTAGTGTTTATTAAATTATACTACACCAGTAAACAGTTTAACCATCCTGTTTTATAAATAAGTAAAGTACTGGTAGAATGTTAATTTTATAAATGTTTAATCGAAAAAATATGATTATTTATTCAAAAAAAAATGTCGGACACTAATGAAACACTACACGCCGCGATCAAACGCTCGTGTAAATCACCCACAACCGCTTTCACCCGTGGTACGTCACATAATTATATTCACTATTCGTTGTCTATGTCAGTATAATATCTGTGAACTTTACTATCACTTGGCAAAGTTTGAGTTGCATGAAATTCGGTTCGCACGAACTGGTTATTAGCACAAAGTTGTATAATGAATTGTTCAAGTGAACGTTTCCAGAAATAAATCCATTTACGTACAAAATATCACCTTGTGAGCTTCGAACTTTGTTATAATTTATATTGATATGTTAATTTATAGTGGTTATTATAGGACCCATAAAAGAATAGGGGAAAATGTTAGGATACTTGATACGACACGATGCCTTCTTCAGATTATTATAGAAGAAAAGGTGGAAGGAAGAAGGGGCGCAGGAAGACCAGGAGACGACTACACCTGCCAAATAGAAGAAAACGTGGGTGTCGTGTCGTATAAAGAATTGAAGGAGTTGGCTTTGGAAAGAGAATGAAACTCCACCGACAAGAGCCTCGCTTAAATGACATGATGATTGTGAAAAGAATACTAAACCAATTATTTTATGGATCCTTTTGGTCTAATCTATGAGTAGTAAAAGTTAGCACTTAGCATTTTTAACCTCCGACGCAAAAAGAGGGTGTTATAAGTTTGACCGCTAAGTGTGTCTGTCTGTCTGTGTACGTGGCACCGTAGCTCATCAACGGGTGAACCGATTTGGATCAAAAGTTATAGCGAAATGAATATTGAAAAAACCAATTGACCTACTTACGCGACGGAATGCTGCGATGCTGTGCTCATATCAATATTAACGGTGAAACACACGTCACGAGTAAATACGCGTATTTTGATAGTGTACGTGTGTGAGCACACCGTTTAATTATTGAGTTAAAACAGGTTTATTTTTTGCGTGATAACGTTCAGCAATAAGATCGGCTACGTAAGCCACATGTGAGAACATCAGCGAATATAAAATAGTTGAAGTTACGTACGTAATATACTGCCTGCTTTTGCCGTTAACGTAAGCCCCATCTGAAATCCATACTATTCTATATTCCATATTTTCAATCCTTATAAATTATTAAATACTATTATTATAAATGCAAAAGTCTGTCTGTCTGTGTGTTCCGCTTTCACGGATTTTAATGAATTTCACGGATTTTAATGGTAATAAGAGATCCCCTTTCAAATGTAGGCTTTTTTCAAAACTCAACCTCCAAATGACGACAATAGGGGATTAAAGTTTGCATGAAAATCATTATTATCTGCTTCCGTAGATAAAATCACGCTGGCGAAGTCGCGAGCACAAGCTAGTGGTACATGTAGCACCATTAGATTATCTTACAACAATAGTCTATATCCGTCCAGCAGTTACTGTTAGCCATTAAAGCCTGTAACTCAGCGTAATGACTGTTATCTCATGACGTCACAATGCCTAGATTAATCTAAGTTATGGAGCCTAAGTCTGGTCGTAAATCTAGGAAATTGATTCAAGTTGACCTATGTTGAAACATATGATGAATCTTCGAACTCTGATGAACTGTCACATTTATCTAAGTCTTCGTTTTGCTAACACAGGTGTCTTCTTTCATTTAAGTCGCCTAATGTCCGCTCCCGCTTGACCCTGGCAGAAGGGGCAAACTACTTAATATGTCATACATATTATATCTACTATTATGCTGTCGGTACCTAAAAGAGAGGAACATACCTAGGGTCTGCTTAAATCGACATGACTTTGAGCGTACATTTCATTAAATTAAAAAGAATATAAGATAAAAATATAGTAAGTAGCAGGTTTAGCTGTCCGGCAACTGCCGAGTGCCGAAAAAAGTGTGCCTACTCACCCAACATACAAACCAACCCAAGAAATGTTGGCTTGATGTCGTCAGGCATGATATGCGTGTCAATGCTACGACAACCGAAGTGGAGACGAAAAATTAGTAACGCGGGCCCTGACTCCGACGCTCAACGGCTGGGAATGAGCGAGAGAGAGAGACTGGTGTAAAATTTTATTCAAGTCACCTGAAAGCAATTGATATGACTTTTACGACTACCAACCAAGTCCAGTGGCAAGTAATTGCATACACACTAAGTAGAGAACTTAAACTGTCAACCAGTGTGCAAGTTTCCTCACGATATTTCCCTTCACCGGAAGCATGTGGTAGTCTATGAAAATTACTACCTATACATGAGTCAGATTAATATACAAACTCATATGGCACTAGTTTTTATGTCTATAGGGTCGGCGAACACTACTAAACACTAAGTTATGAGTTCAAAATCCCCATCAAAATGATGGTAAGCCCCCTAAATTGTAATACGTAATTAATATACGCTCAATAGAACTGAAATTTTCTATTCGACCCTACCATTCATACGAATACGTTTAAGCTTCTAAGAAGGTTGTTCAACTTAGCTTTTTAATTACCTCACATTTTATTTAGATGTTCTCAAAGATGTCAATTTCATCGAATACATTACGAATGTTTTTCAAGGCAGATTAATTTGAAATCTTTTTCGTAATGGATGTAAAAACATAATGATCTAAAAACAGATTAACCTTTTAGATCCATTATGATAGCATAAGTATATTCATATATTATTTAATGTGCGAGTATTGCGAGGAGGCTGATTCATTTTTGGAGTTTTTATATTACCATTTTTCGAGATTTTGTGTTTTACAAAGATTCATATTTATATTATAGAATTTTAATTGACTGATTTTTTATTAAAAACTTCAGCCTACTTAATTATATCTTGTAGATTTTCCCGAAGGTGAAGGTTTTGGTAAGACAGGCTGAGAATGCTTTTAGCATTACGTAGTCCTTTATACTGTCTTAGTAAATAAATTTTGACTAAATACATTTATAAACTTAATATCCTATGGTTGTGATGACGAAATTCACGTCTAAAACCTATCATTTTGAATGCACCTTTTTGTGTTTGAACGCGTCAGACCGTCGACCAAACTTCCGACCTCTACATATATACATACATATAAAGGTACGCAAAATTGTTTCTATCTGAGCGCGTCGGTATTTTTGGGGAATGGTATATTGGGTTGCGGTATCCGTGTCACAAAGAACAAGAGGACAATCGAAGCCGCTTTGTAGTTTCAACTTACACAATTTAATATTCAAACTCAATATTCTTTCTCGCTCCCCTTTCTAAATCTATGCTTTATCCAACTTAGTGTGATACACGTCACCTATTAACGTCAAATATTTGCCTTAAACTAAGTTTAGTGCCGCCTTCCAAAGCTGCAAAAGAGAAGCGGCGCAACAAACGCAGCGTTTTCTTCAAAGACGTCTATTTTTTAGATTTTACTGTGATACAAGTCTCATGGTACTGTACGTTTTTCTGCGCAGGTTAAAGTTAATGTCAAAGTGACTAGTGCAACCTTACATTTTAAAATAGTTTATACACTATTTCCTTCTACACAATTTTGTACCATCGCTAAGGATGATTATCTTGTGTGTTTACTTTTACAACGTGTGAAAATGGGACAGGAAGATTTTTGTCCTTTTTTTTGTACCGACGCAGAGTAAATATTGGGCCGTTTTGAAAGGAACCGGGTCGAGCGCAGTGAAGGTGATTCCTGAAACGAGGTGAGGGTGAATGCAAGCCTTAAGCTATTTTAGGAATTTTTGCAACCCTATGCTCATAGTTGCTATATCCTATATAACTACACTAGCTGCGCGCCGGGGCTTTGCTCGCGTGGGAATTTCGGGATAAAAAGTTAAATTTCATAACAATCCGTCCAGTAGATTTCGCATAAAATAGTAACAAACATACACTCATACATCCTCACAAACTTTCGCAATTCATAATATTATAATCATCAATTAATTTTCCGTCATATTCTGTCCTCAGCCATCGATTTCACCTCCCTATACGACACGAGCTCTGGCCGCCCTAGACACATATATCAAAATGTCTAGGTAGACATTTTGATAATTTTGTATCTAGAAAAATAGAACAATGTAAATTAATTTCACAAAAATAAAAATATTCTTCTTCTTTTCGAGTGTGTGAATTGCAAATTAAATACTCGTGTCGAACTATATACGAGTCGCCTAAAAGCAATCGACATATCTTTTATATCTATAAGATAAATTACCCAAATGTCAAGCAAAAATGACAAATTATTAAATAAAAACAACTCGAGTTTCCAATAGGTGCCATCAATCATTTTTTTATTAATAAAAACATTTTTTTTTCATTTCATTTAAATCAAAAGAACCTTTGACACTGCTTATTAAAATGGGGCGCTCTGTTGCATTCTAAATTACTTTAACTAAGTATTGATTAATTATAGGTGTGTATAAAAATTGCTGAAGAAGGAATCTCAATAAAACCATTGATTTTATTTATATAATTAAAATTTATTGCACGACATAAAAGTTACCAATAGATGGACTTAGTGCCGTGAGGCGTTCTCTGCCGGTCAAACCCGCCGGTTGGAACCAAACAGAAATAGGCAAAAATTACGGTGTTTTATAAAGAAAATGAAATAGAAAAACTATTACATTTCCCAAAAGTTTTATGTTTTGTCACTATCGCTCTTTACACAATTCGTCATTGACAGAACGAGACAAGACATAGTTTAGCTTTAAGTATGCTTTATTTTTGTATGAATAGTAGGGATATTTATTTTGTATTATGTGTAATATGTAACTAATCCTAACTAATATTGTAAATACAAAAGTAAGTTTGTTTGTTTGTTACCTCTTCATGCTCTATCATCTACTCAACCAATCTTCTTGAAATTTTGCATAAGTAGGTACATATAGTTTGAAGTACGGAGAAGGACATAGGGTACCTTTCATCCCGGAAAAATGACTGCGCTCGTGGGAAATAAAGTACGATAAAGTATTAGGTAAGTACTAATAATAGTACTCATAGACTTATTAGATAAGTATAATATACACTCAATGCCTAGCACAGATAGAGCATTTTTTTGTCAACCTATACATATAGCAGTATAAATCCGCGCACTACAATAACAAGGTAGCACCGTCTCACAAAAGATGAAGAACTTTTCCCCTTCACAATTCGAGCAAAAGCATTGTGCCGGAGACTCCTAAGGACGGCACGGACACTTTAGTTAGTGTCTATGAATAAAACTCGAAGTCGAACTAAAAATTTGAAGAGCGCGAAAACTTGTGCAATTTTCTTTTTGAAAAATTTTCTAGACGGTTCCATCTTGTTAAAATTATTATGTTGGAAAAAATTGGGACACAATGCTGTGTAATCTTGCCATAATCTTGCAGAAAAAATGCGAGAAAAGATTTGGCAAATGATATCGCATCTAGCCGTTACTAGCCGCACTTTTGAAAATAGAAATTATATTTTTGAAATACAGCGAAATTAAACTATTGTAAAATAATTGTCAACGAGAAAACCAACCTACGTTCCATTTTCAAAATTAGAACTATTGAAACCCAGTGTCTAAATGTTACAATTATCTATGGTTATCTTACCCAAAATGTACATCGAAATATTTAATAAATCATTACGATATCATTCCGTACTTTATATTAATTTATTTTTGTTTTCAATCAAAAACAAATCTCAAAGAATGTGATAAATTCCGGAAGCGCGGCCACACTGTCCTCGCCCAATACCGCAAATAAAACATAAGGCAGACAGTTCGATAAAATATTCAAAAGTTGGTGTCGCAGTGCTATTCTAAGCGTACTGTCAATTCGATAAGTGTCATGTTCCATTGAACATGACACTTATCGAATTTGTTGAAAATTCGCCTCTGTTACCGTGGAATACAAGCCTTTGCTGATGAACTTCAAATAAGTAGACTGTACTAAACGTTGTTACGTTTAGACAGTGTGAATGAAAAGAATATGGATATATTTTTTAGTCTTGGTCAACAATATATGGAAGTTTATATTTGTACGGGTAGGTATGTAAAATATCTGAATACATTTCTGAAATCTTACTAATATTATAAATGCGTAAGTTTGTGAGGATGTACGTGTGTAAGTTTATTACTCTTTCACGCAAAATCTACAGATTGGGTTGTTATGAAATTTGGCACACCGGTAGAATATAACCTGGAGTAAAACACAAAGGATCACTTTTTATCTTTAAATTCCCACAGAAGCGAAGCCCCGGGGTGAAAAAATAAAACACTACAACACAACAAGACTCCCGAAGTTTTTGAACCTTTGGAAACTAGCAATTGTGTTAGAACATGCTAATACCTATTTACTATTCTACTACATAGGCACCATTTACCGACACCCGCCATGTCCGAATATTTTCGCTTCAATCGACTGTTTATTTAGGATCAGGCAATTTATTTAAATATTTAATTCAGTTGAACACATATTAAAAATCACAAATGTAAAGCGAAGTCATATTTGATGCCGTAATTATAAACTTCTAACACGAACAAAAGGATTCGAAATTTGAAATTGTACGCCATTTTGTTGTGCCTAATTGGCGGTGAGAAATTCCTGGAATTTACTGTGATTTAATTTCCTGAATTCAAATCAAGTTTGTATTTTTCTATTAGAGAACTTGTAAAATATTAAATATAAACATCATGCAAAAATGAACATTGTTTTAATATTTGCAAACGCTTTTTTACAAAGGTATCTAGGTAACAAAGTTATATTAAAATTATTTACAGGACTTTAATATATATATAACTAGTCATGTTTGTGCTAAAACATATTTAATATATTTCATGTCAACATAACGGATTTACCGTTATGTTAGAGCCTACAATCCTCTACTCTTTTTCTTTATGTGAGGCATAATTAAAAAAAAATAGAATTAAAAACAGTTATATTGTATTTTATATTAATATAACAAAGTATACATTAATCACCAATCTCTGCCGAAGTATTGATTACCTTTACGACCGCGCCTTCCTGACAACCCTCTATGAGAACGCTGATGATAACTGTCAGCTATTACGCTTTTACGATTATATAAGTTAGTCGCCATCACACACAACATCCATCCACAAGAGGATATGAAGTGGTCCAAACATATTTTAGAGCGGGAGCTACACGCCCCCTTATAATATTACCTGTATACCACATAAAGGTTTAAACACCTCACACCTGATTACAATGTAATTGAAAAACAACCAAGAAAAAAATCCCTCAACATCTGCACGATAAAATATATTTTTCGTAGGGTTTTCATGACGCCTTCCTTCGCACAATAGAATTGAACAAAAGATGACCTTCCCTAGGGAACCAGTAGGTACAATAAGGATCACGTAGTCTCTTTGTGACTCAGTCGAATGCTCCTAAGTACTGATTCGGAATAGTTCGAGGGGATGTTTCTGTCGAAAAACAAAAAACATCAATTTTTTACAAGTTCTTATAAGTATGTCCTTTCACTATGTCCCGGATGGAATCATGCAATTCAAGTTTGAAGCAGATATCTTCAACCGATTGTACTGAAATTTTGTACTCACGTTTAGTTTGGATGACAATGCATTATTATGATAAGCATGACCTGATGCACCATTCATGCACGGCTCCAGACGAGTACTCTTCAACGGTTTACTGCACGAACAAGATTTTTTTGTCACACATTATTCTGACAACAATAAAAGTTTGTGTTAAAAATGTCATTTTTGCAAAATACTTTTCGCTAGATTTCGTGACTGATGGAAGTACGTATCAGGAAACCGAGGAAAGCTGTAATTGTTTTTATTAGACTTAATTGAAGGTTGCAGTTGCGAGATATGAAATACTTTTTCATTTGAAACTAATAACTTTTATTGTTCTCACACTTTATCTTCCAGACTATATATTCCAGAGAATATCATTCTTTGATATTTTTAAAAAAATATCTAATATTATTATTCTATCTAATTTAGTTCAGCAATTACGTCGAAAATGTCGTCGGAAATATTATGTTAATCTCAACTTTCTCATAATAATGTTACAAACTTTTCCCTCGGTTCGCTCAAAGGGAATCATGATGGCAATGACCTCAGCTATGTCATTCTAACCGACGATGTATGCTTTATAAAAATAAAATGTTTATTTTTTTATTATTCACAAATACAAAATGGCGGACAGTGTGCGTGAATCATAGATAAAGATTTTGGTTCCAAGAATATTATATATACTTGTGTACCTACAATTTACTATTTTGATAAGATGGGTCATTGCGCAATGAAGGAAGATTATTTCAAATTTGGAATTGATTACAGAATCATACACATTTAACCATAATTTACTGGTATTTTTTTCCTAAGATGATTTTTTAGTCTATTTTCGTCTTCCCTTTCCTGAAACATGCCATTTATTTTATTAAAGCCTGCCATTAAACATTTATTTTGATACTAAAAAATATTTTTCCTCCTCTTGTTTAGATTAATAAAAATAATTAAATATTTTCCTCGACTACCTCATTTCCTTACTTTATTAATATAAAATTTACCAGGTAATACTTAGATTAATTAAATTTATAATTGAAAATGTTTTTTGAAACAAAATCGCTTAATCCGAAATTCTACTCAATCCTAATTAATATTATGAACGGGAAAGTACCTAAGTTAGTTTACTTATTTTACCTCATCACACTTCTGCTTGAAATTTTGCATACATAAATAATGTACTTACGAAGAAAATAGAAACATAGATACCTTTCTTCCCAGAAATAAATGGGAAACTCACGCGAGGGCAGGCAATAGCTGGTTATATGTCATTGAGATGTGCTAAAGACTAATTTCAATTTTGTAGTGGCTATAGATCGACCAAAAAGAAAAAGATATTGGTATATATATACCTAGTCGTGTGTATGTTTGATTAATACTTTCGGCTTTTAAAATGTCTAATACATTTTCATAAATCACAACGTTTTTATTCTTATTATACAGGGTTACTGGTATCAAAACCTCCTTAAGACTACTTGGGTACTTCAAAACAAGCAACTTTAATTCTACGACTTTTCGTAGTTCGTAGTTTTTTTTTCCTATTAAAAAAATCTAATTTGTGATCTTAACTCTATGTAATAGCCAAGCAATACGAGACAGTACAGTAGCGTTATGTGTAGCAGAATCGAACATAGAGTTAACGTTTTATAGAAACGACATTAAAACTAAAAAAAGGGAGTTTTTTGTATGTATTACGTCGTAGAACGAAAAATGTTAGCCCCTATGTACCTTATTCGCCTGTGGGAGGTTATGCGTTAGATACCGGTAACCTTGTATAACATTACCTACATAAATACATACAAAAGCAAAGAAACATCTTAGAAACATTTTGAAGAACATTCTCACGTGCCATGAAAACGTTAGAAGGTATTTTTAGTAATATACAAATATTTCATGAATACGTAACGTAATATTTTCGATGTCAACATAATTTTATCATATTAAAAACTCCAGCATCAAGAGAAAACTCAAAAATCAATACTGTTCGATTCCATCAAAGCTAATACGTACTTACGAGCGAACGGTACGCGAGAGACACTGCCGCATTTACACCAGCACAAGTATTAAACTCTCTTATTTTCGCCTACTTACGAATGCTATAGTGTATCTGGGGTGAGTCACATCAATCAACTTTGATGTTAACCTGCGAAGAAAAACGCAAAGTACACTATTATGTCTAAAAGTCAGCGGCGCGCAGGTCAAAATCAACATCAAAATTGCAACACACTCTTACCACTACAAAGTACACACTTTGAATAACCGATGTTAAATGATCTGAGATTAGTTAGTCAATTGTTATAATTATGTCAACTTTTTATTCGCGAAATAAGTTGATAACTTTGATCCTAGTAGTCAACATAAATTTTATTTACGGTAGTTAAGGAAAGTTGTCATATTATCAATACTTCCATATTAATATAAATATGAATAAACTCAAAAACTTCTGGACAGATCTTGATAAAATATGACACAGAGACAGATGAAATCTTCAGGTGTACCATACCGTGTTTTTATTATGGTTTTACGGGGCGAATCCGGGGCAGACCTCTAGTCATAATTGTAATAAACAACTGTTTATTGATCCCTTAATATAAATTTGTCAAAATCTTTCAGCTACCAGAAACCTGCGATCCAAATTAAATTTCACCAAGTGGTTCGGGGTTCAACATTTCTTATGTAATTATCACGGTGTGACAGTCAGCCTAAGACCGTAATATACGCAAACAAAGATCAGAGATAAGTGGCAACACTGCCTATTTTTCTCACATTTACCCGAAAAGCACATCCATCCATCCCTCCCCAAAATTTATTAGTGTAACCTTTCTTTTTGCAACTTGATTTAGACTCCTCTTTGGCGCTATCTTAATTGAGGAGGACCGTTGGGACGTTTCTTTATGGGACCCGTGATGAAGGCGTTTAATGGATGGTAAGTACAGCATAATGTTGGCATTAATTCTTCATGGGCCGCTGTTGTTTTTGATAAAATGAAAACTGTTAGTAGCAAAAATTTATGAAGCTTGTGTCTATGTCAATCAATCGAAATAATCGCAGAAAGAATGAAGTTGAACAAAGATCAAGATATCCTACGATGATATTTATGCTGTGGTAATAGAAGCGAATTACCAATGAATTTGGGTAGGCTGATTTACTGTTCACTGTACAAGGATAGGACAGGCTTCTTTGTTGCGACCCAAATGTTCCTTTCTTTATCCCACTCCCACTAAAATTACAAGGCGAAAGTTTGTAAATATGTTTGTTACTTCTGGGCTGGGCCGATTTATACGAAATTTGGTATTGAATTAGCTGACACCTTGAATTAACACATAAGGTACTTTTTATCCCGAAAGTACGCGATTATCGTAAAATTTAGTCAAAAAGTCTGAGAGTCAATGGCGCTTTATAAAGTGGGTGGCGCTAATATATAAACGTAGTATTTTTTTAAACAATTACGCAAGTAACACCGCGGTTTGCAGCAAGTATTACGTGTAAAAAAATACATTGAATCTCTGCCTAGTATTTCTAAGACCGTCGATTATATTATATCGAAAGCAGTGGCTCAGAATGATAATTTGATTTTCGATTGTCTCGGTTCTTTAGGTACTGTTTTGGTACTCGTCACTGCGATGCGACATTATAGAGACGTAACCAAGTGAGGATATAATGGCTAGTCTAGGTCGTGTATTGGGGGAATTTGGTCTAGGTTAAAATATATAATTCGAGTTAACTGGATCTAGTTTAAAAAACATTTACTTTCATAATAATATAAAAACAAAAGACGAGATGATAATCATCATTATCATTTAAGAACGTCGTTCTTGTCTGTGGAGTTCTTTCCATCTCTTTCTATCCTCAGCCATTGTTTTGACCTTCCTGTACGACATCAATCTTGCTGTCTCCTTTATTTGGTCCATATAAGCTCTTCTTGGCTTTCCTTTTCTTCTTTTCGCTTCTATTTTACCTTCTATTATGTTTTTAATTAGATTATTATGTCGCCTCAACTCTAATAACGTTATATTTTCCTTTACTAGGTCTAATACTTCTGAAAAGAAGACAAATGTCTTCTTTTCTATGCAGTTTATTTTCTTCATTCGTCTCCAACACCACATTTCGAAAGCCTCCAATCAGATGATAATACTCATATGGTAATATGCTTCATTGGTGGGAAGTGGTGATGGCCCAGTGGTTGAGACCTTCCGCCTGTGATCGAAAGAACCCAGATTTGAATCCTACTCATTAGCAGTTTTCGTCGTCGAAAACGTCGTGAGGAAACCTGCGCATTGGTGGACAGTTTAGTGTACTAGTGTATCCGATTACTTGCCACATAGTGGCAAGGTAGGTAGTCGTAAAAGTCCTGTCAGATACCTTAAGGCGACTTGAATAAAATTTGAAACCAGTATTAGCAATAACACACTCGCTATGATGACAATGATGATTAGTGGGCAAGAGACGTTGCCACTTTGGACAACGAAAAAAATGACATTCATTAATGAATATAAAAAAATCCCATTTGCCCGCTAATAGTTCTAGCCAATTTCAGTTCGGACAAAACTGATTCCGTTCCTGGCTTCAGAATATCCAGAAAACGATAAGCCTGGATCTGGCCCTAATTCAAATATTTCAGTAGGTTTAGAACTCTCATTTTAAATGCCTATTTCACGAAGAAGAGAAATCTTTTGTTCCCATTCAAATGCTTTTCCTTTTTGGTAACAAACTTCTCTTTGTACATAGGAAAGTAAATCGCAAAATACAGATTCGTCGAATCGAAGACTGTTTATACATAGATATTGGAATTATAAGAATATAGAATTGATATAATAGGTACTTAAGCGTCATAGGAGTAAGGCTCCACACTATCGCTCACCAGTTCACTGAACTTGGCGGATTCGGCACACTCTTCATAGTCGTATTCCTCATGGCTGAGGGTCGTGGTCATTACGTGGAATGAAACACACACAACAACTTTCTTGGCATTATTAATGGAGTGGTTTGCCATTACCGACGCGTACATATAAACATTGCTTTTGCCAAATGCAATGTTTATGTGTACGCGCCGATAGTGTGTAATCATTATCTACAATAATACTTCGAAGATGTATGTACCTCTACGCTTTATAATAATTTATTATAAATAGTTTTGACTCAAATATAGTTAGCTAATATGGTTAGGACTAAAGAAAATCACGTGTGTTTTTCATCGAAGATATTATTTGTTACTTTGTAATACCATCTCAGTGGGAAATTGACGTAAGCGTTCTCATGTAATTAAATAGCAATCACTTTTTACCTTACTCCAAATTCTGTGATTTAATTATAATATTCTTTATAAAATATCTTCATAAAAAAGTTAACAAAAGAGTCACAAGTTTAGGAGAAATAAGCAATTTGCTGAGTTCGGTAATAAATTTCCATATCTGTTAAAATTCAATGATCGATGCGTCAGGGGAAAGTTTTGGACCCGAAACTTTGTTTCGAATACACCTCGAACTTTGAATGTACAGGGAACAAAATACCGATACAGTACAGCCATCGGAATATCGACCTACCCAGCTTGTTCACAAACTCGCCGCTATCAAAAATAAAGTCACTGTTTAACTTGGAATGCTTGGCTGTACCGTTATGGCAACAATTCTTTAACATTTTTACCTTAAAAAACCAATGAACGCAGCCATCTTTACAAATCCTTGCCACGGTAAATTGACAAGTTAATTTAAAATCATATGTTTTAGGTACTTCTTCTTTCTTTCTTATAGCGATTTTCATTCAAAATTTTTATAATTCAAATATATTATGGTGCTCTAACAAAACCATCCCTTTCGCTTATACTAACTGGTTACATTTTTGCTGTGACGCGCCGAAGATAATGGTCCGATCAAAATACGCACCTTTTAATTTTGAATTCGACTGACGTCAACCATCTTTGGAAATGGTGTTATTGCCTGGTTTTTTATCCCTAAATTACCGGGAACTAAAACAAAAATATTTTGTTAAAGGTGAAATAAAACTAAGAATTTCGTATGCATAATTATACTTAGTTTGAATATAAAATAGTTACACTAACATTAACTTAACTATATAATATCACATATCACCAGCGACATAGTTCGTGAAATAAATACGAAATGTTCAACATTTGGCAAGCAGTATACATTCATCACAGATAAGATAATTTCTTTTAGTTTTCCAAAAGCATTTACTTAACTATCACTTACATTTAAAGATATAGAAAACTATAAACATGAAGAGTTAGTGTGGCCACATGAGATAAAAGTACAGTAAATAAAAGACATTAACGCTCTGATCTGTATTTTTTTAATCGCGTTTATTTTCCAAAATAGAAGAAGAACGATGTCTATAGTTTTCTCTGTTTACGCTAACATTAAATTCGTCGTGTGTTCATTGTGAACAACGCGACACTATTCTACCTTGTGATTGGTCGGTGGAGAAAAGCGTTGAAGTTCAAAATGAAAACTCCACTCGCCTTGCTTATTATACAGAATATAATTTTTTATTCCTGTGAAAAGTTGTTTAAATAATTTCCTTTCATTCAACGACCATAACGTAACATATCGCTATGTTACGAATCCTTACAGGGATTACAAAGACTGATGTGGTCGTAGCTAAATGTTGATTTGCTGACATTATTACGAATGTACCAAGAAATATTAAGAATGAAATCAATTATTCACATAAACATTCCATGGTTTTTAAAGGTCACATTTATTTATTATATCTCCTATGTACAGACATAGTTCAGTTACAGTTTTATTGTAAGTATATGTTAATCATTGCACCAGACACCTACTGCATAATAAAGGTAAGTACTGTCCAATAAATAAATTACTGAATCGTAGATCTAACATCAAATCACACAAATAAAAATCACAATATAAGTACTGACAATGTTTCTGAATCTCCAGAATTAATATTATACATTGGATAAAAAAAATTACGTTGCTATACAAATTTTTACTAACCAAAAACCACATATTAAAACTAAACTGACTAATGAATTGGAACTGTTAGCAGATGACGTTGAATTCATTACAACAACAGGCCACCAATGAGTTATTGATATAAAATTACTCTCTTCCTTAGGTTTTTCTGTTGCATGCTCTAGCATATTATCTGGGATGTAACTGCCACACGTTGGGAAATCTCTAGGTACAGGCACCATATCTTTATGATCGCCAACTTTAAAAACTAACGCCATGCCGACTTCCACATGAAATTCTATGTGACAATGGAACAGCCAATATCCTGGATTGTCCGCTTTAAATCTTAGCACCGTATACCCACCGTCTGGGACGGTAACTGTATCTTTAATAGGTGGATTCTTTAGATTTCTTTTCAAGAGTCCAGCTTCATCGAAGGCTTTGACTTCCTCTATGGTCGTTTCATTTGCCAGTCTCCTTAAACCGACTACTCTAAAGCTATGACCGTGTAAATGGAACGGATGATTAGCATCAAAAGTAACACCTTCATCTAAAATGATCAGTTCAACAACAGAGTTGAGTTTGACAGATAAGACGTGGGAACATTCGCAGTAGCCTTCTTCACATGACGGAGCTATACTGGAAGAATTGCAGAAGTTGTCAGGTGATGGCCTGGTTAGCAGCAGGGGACTTGAAGGCATCTTCATACTTATATGATTCAGTTGCGGCGTATAAAGACGGCTATTTTTGTGTGGTACTGTAAAAAATAAATAATTTATGAATGTGACTAGCCTTTATGTCCTTTATACATCACTACAATTGACTATTATAGGACAATTTTGACCTCACTATTTTTAGTGACACGCATCCCACTGTGTGTTTTGCTTTGTTGTCTCCACCTTTTCTTAGGGTGAGTTATGCCAGTCAACTTTGACGTTGACCTTAACCTACACGCCGCCGTTTAGACCAAATGACGTAGTTTGCGTTTTTCTGCGCAGGTTAAAGTTAGCGTCTAAGTTAACTGGTTCACATTTAGTCTATTATTATAAAGAGGTAAGCGTTTGTTAGTTTGTATGTTTGAGGCGGGTAATCTCCGAAACTACCGAATCGATTTCAAAAATTCATTCACCATTATAAAGGTACATTATCCAAGATTGCTGTAGGCTATATATGATCTCAAAATTCAAAATATTATGTTATAAATAGACTAACAATTAAAGGATTCGGACGCTGACTGAATGATTGATACAATTGTATAAACGCAGATCTGAAACGAAACCTTGAACTATATTGTGTATAGCGTAAAGAGCACTAAGAAACATTATTTTTTATGATCCGCGTATAAGACAGAATAAAACCGAAATTCACGCGAATGTAGTCGACAAAAGCAATCGTTTTAACAATCACCTTGATAAAACCCATAATACGGAGAGCGGTGGTAGTGGGAGTTGTTTTTCGCGTAGAAATCATAGGCAATATAGAACTGGTAGTCGGCCACTTCCTTCAAACTATCGTCTGGACCTGCCAGCGACCGCATCTCAGCCACGCTTATCGTTTCGTCTTCTTCTTCACCCTTGTTCAGGGCATTTAGTTGCTGTAACAATAATATTAAAATTAATGACAAATTAACATAATTATATTTAAAATTACATTTTACATAAAATAAATTAACTCAAATATGTCTACAAGTAAGATCGCAATACATTTACTATCTACCAATGCAAATAACATTTTAATGTTTTGAATGTATAGTCTTTGTTATACATTAAATAGCACGATAGATTTCCAATGAGATAAGCGTATAACCTTTACATGTGCCTAACATAAACATATTGACATGCATACATTTACGACATTATCGGGAGGACATAACAGCCAAACCGGCTTATCATGCCTTGATATAGGCCAACGATATTTTTACGACCCTACAGGGACTTCTGTAAGACGTCTACGCACTACACACCAGCCAATATATTTTTATGGTGAAGAAAATTACTTGGTAGATAGTGGAGCTGAAAATATTAAGTGGGTAGTTCCATGGCTGCCGTAGATCAACAAAAAAACCCGGGGATTGGGTATTGACATTCTTTTCTATTTGAATCTTTGAAGCAATTTTTGCCGGGGGCTTAAGGTTAAACACTATGGCGTGTACAGATAACAAACAAATCTGTACACCATTAAATGTAAAAAAAGAACAATTTTTGATGGAATTAGTAGGTACTCCCGTAGTTCTTAGTACTAATCATTTTATATAGCTTTCTGTGACAGCTGTTTCGATATACAAGCTCCAATAGTTTTCGTACAAAAATATTCAGCTGTTTTTTGGATCTCGATTTATCATCCAATACATCCATGCTTTTATGGCAACCTGGAGAAGCGCTTGTAAACAATGGATATTTAATAAAACAAATTTCCCACTTGTGCGTAGAATAAGAAAACAATGGAGTCGCTAAAGACAAGTAGGTAATAAAATTTCCCACTTCCAACAAAATAACAATGGAGTCGCACCTTATGTCCGGCCGGTATAAAACTGGGTTTATGTATTCTGGCAACAGCTGTTTAGTTTGATAACTCGAAAATAAATTGACGGAGGCTCGCTTGTTTCCTAACTTTCAGTTATTTTTGCCCCGTGATGCACAAGACATGATGACAAGGAAAATATATTTATCCCGTATGGTTTCAGTTACATTTTTGTAGATTTTTTTTTAATCTACGAAATTTAAAACACCAGATTATGCTACATGAAATAATGGATACTTTAGCCACTTTAGACAAGATCCTAATCCATAAATTCATATAATAACAAATCAATTCCACAAACGGGTTAAGATTATGAATGAAGTATTATATTTAGCAATACATAATATGTTATACCACCCGCTGGAATTCTGCCAAGGCTAAATGCAGCTCTGATATGATTAGAATGTGCCTCTATTATTATATTGCGTGGTAATCGGCTTTTAGACTTTTAATATTTTTTTAATTGCCCGTTTTTAGGAAGCGTTATCGAGAAAGAGAATGGAAATCATTCCCCAGTAAATTTAGGGAATGTTATTTGCCGCAACGAATAGTGTATTTTCTGTTTTAAATAAATTAATAAATAAATTGTGTGCCCATAAAGAATTTCCAAACTCTGGCTGTGATTTTCGTAAATAAATCATTGACGACCTCGGTGGCGCAGTGGTAAGGTTCTAGCCACTGAACCGAGAGGTCCCGGGTTCGATCCCCGGTCGGTTCATGATGGAAAATGATCTTTTTCTGATTGGCCCGGGTCTTGGATGTTTATCTATATATGTATTTGTTATAAAATATAGTATCGTTTAGTTAGTTATCCCATAACACAAGTCTCGAACTTACTTTGGGGCTAGCTCAATCTGTGTGATTTGTCCTAATATATTTATTTATTATTTATTTATTTATTTATTTATTTATTTATTTAAATTATAAATATATAAAATGTTGTTATAAGATAATTAAATTTATTAATTTCTACATTTCTTTTGTCACACATAGAAGTTTTTAATCGCATTATCGATTTTGTTATCGAACCTTAAAATTAGTCTTTTTTTTAAATAAAGAAATAAATCCACAAAAATATCTATGCTTTGGATGAGTTGCAATAGTTGACTTTGACCTGCACGCCGTTGACGTTAAGACAAAATGGCGTACTTTGCGTTTTTCTGCGCACGCTAAAGTTAACGCCAAAGTTGAATGGTGCGACCCCCTCTTAAGTAAATAGAATAGAATGCAAATGAACCAAATGTAATAACTGGTCAGGTTGGATTAGCACCGAATTAGTTTCAAAGGCGCCGCCAACAAAAGGTTAACTCAGGTTATAGGAGTTAGACAAACAGTTGGTTTAACCAAGTACATTATCGTGTAAAAGTCAATTATGTTTCATTATTATGTTAGTTCAGTAGTGGCCCGAATTCGCAAAGGAATACAGACCTTATTGAATTATTCATGCATCCCTTTAAAGACTACTTCAGAATAACACATTTTAAACTATCGCTTTTAAACGCGCACGTACCCTTATACTTCGGACGTTTCGCTCGGAAAGGTACTTACGTGCGCGTTTCATTCTTTGGAGTAAACCAAAATTAAAAATTATTACTGCTGACTTAGACAGACGTCAGTACAATATTCTGAGTCTATGTGAGACTCAGAATTATACTGACATCTGTCTAAGGACGAGCGTCAGAGCCTGGGACCTTTCGGTTCACACTGGTCATAACCACTAGATCACCACCGTTAAACAATAGTACAAAACACTACAAACTACTCACTAATCCTTCATTGTGGAGTTCCTCCCAAGTCGGGTCCCCTTCCGGCTCTGTTTCCATAGCTCCTTCGTAGTGTAACACAGCGACTTGTTTCGCTTTTGTGAACCTGTTTGCATACAAGATTTTGTTAGGTACTTTGATCTCTCTCTCTTTCTCTCTTTTGTATTCTCTTTCTGTGTCGCCTAAGATTTAATTCTAGGCAAAAATATACAAACATTAATATTTCCAGATTGAGACAGAGACAGAAAAACAGACAGACAGACAGACAAAAAATAAACTCTTTTGGCTTTTATCAGTCTCATAAAGATCTCCCATGATTATTATTCTTTTAATATCTCGTAAGCAGACACAGTTACAGAATTATTATATGTAACTACAAAAAATAAATAAAGTTAAGATTTTAAATGTATTAAAATTTTCCCTTGTATTTATATGTGGTAAGTTTTTAGATTTGGTTATAAAATCACGTTCATACTCACAAACCGCTTTTAAGACTTTGTACTTAACTAAGTACGATGAAGCTTCTTAGAATAAACAAGCTTATGCCTTCACAAAGGGGATAAACTTAATATTTTGGAGCTTTGGTAAGCATAATTCAGTTTGCAATATCTTTTATGGCTTTGTATGTAATTTTGCAAATATATTTTGTCTTTCATTGTTCCCGATTGATCTTAAACTTTAAATAAATATAACTAAATATTATTTAAACACAAATAATGTAATTCCATAATTTGACTTATATTGTCAGATATAAGTTCCCTGGCAAGAAATATTATTTAATAGTTTATTGTATAACAATCCTATCCCACAAAAATTATAAATGCGAAAGTTTGTGAGAATGTAACTGTGTATATAGGTGTTTGTGTTTGTTACTCTTTCACGCAAAATGTACTGGACGGATTGTTATAAAATTTGGTACGCGGGTAGAAGATAACCTGGAATGACACATAGGCTACTTTTTATCCCGAAATTCCGGCGAAGCCCCGGCGCGCAACTAGTCTACAGCTGCCTAGACTATGTGTTCCTTAGTCAACTCGAACGACATCAACCGAGCGAAGTCGGGATGGGCCGCTAGTTTTATATATATCTACCTCTCGTCACAGTCCATGAGGCCTCTGAAGCGTATCCAGTAATTGTCGATCTCACTGTTGGCATCCAGAATGAAGTCGTACCGCTCGCCCGCATAAGTCACCAACGATGTAGCTACAACAACACTAATATTTAATTTCTTTCGTATATCTTGTTGTTAGGTTTAATTCAAGTCACCTAATGCCGTCTTGCATGACCTTAGACTGATGTGGCAGCATTCGAACCAGCCTCTGATATAACGATCTGACTCATGTGATGGAAAACTTCGTGGGGACAAAGAAGAGCACTATATGCATTTGCATAACTCCCATGTAGACAAATAAATATGAATACAGATTTCGAATACAAATTAAATCACCTTTTTCTAAGGATTTACATCTATCATCTTCTCCAACCGAACAAGTGTCAGAGGGCGAAGTGCGGGCTTGCATTTCATTTCTCACTATCGAGTCGATTCGCAGCGAGACGCAGCGAACCAATCACATTAAGTTGTAGCTGTCGTTGCGTCACAATGACGCACTGTAATTGGTGCGCTGCGCCTCACTTCAATTCGACTACATGCTGAGATGTAAATAGTAAAGTCGCACGCACTACTCATACAGATTATATTGTTCATACGAAAACAGTAAGTTTTTTCCCATTCAATTGGCGGCAAAAACGGTAGAGTTCAATTCCAAAAGGTCGAAAGGATAAACAGTTTTTGTGAAGGTATTAGAGAAGAGTGTCGGCGGTAGCATAGGGCGACGCTCTGGGCGTATGACACAAAGGGGCGCCATGGATTTGTAAATTTACGAGGTCCCACAACTCTAGAATTACTATATAATTTGTGTTATAAAAAACAGATGATCTATTTATCTCATGGTCTATTGTTATGTGGGATTGCAACTAAGTGTAAGATATAATAATACTTTAATGATGTATACAAATGAGATTTAAGATTGTCTGTAAGAAAGGGATATAACATAATTTGTGTAAAAGGGAAAATGGAGGTTCTAAAATTATTACCCTTACAAGGTAGGCTCCTTATTTACAAGGAGACATTTTAAATGATTATGTTGATATAACACGATATTTATTTAAATATGCTGAATACGGTGCAGAGTATACAGCGGCTCAGTTAAAATGATCAACCATAAATTTTATAACCACAAATAAGGGGCGCCGTAGAAATTTTGCCCATGTCGATTGTTGTGGTAAAACCGGCACTGCTAGAGGAAGGTCCCGTATATAAAATAGGGTTGGATTATAACTTTCAACGCTCAATGTAAGAAATGTTGACATAGGTATATTTTATTAACTAGACTTCATTTGCAATGAATACTCGTAGTAGATGTTACGGAATTTTCTGTATTCTGATTGATGCCAATGGTTATCGGTTATAACTTTGATTAAATTTAAAATAAATAAATAAATATATTAGGACAAATCACACAGGTTGAGCTAGCCCCCGAGGAGGTCGTCAACTACATACTCAATTTCATTTATTAGGAAAAAAAAACAATTTTACTGGAAGCCGAACAGAATGAAGAAATACCGACAATCGTTTGGAAGCTGTGTGCGTAGTGCGACTTTGCTATTTCTCACTATCAAGTCGATACGCAGTGAGACACAGTTAACCAATCACAGTGTGCTATTATGACGCAACGACAACCACACCGCAATATGATTGGTTGGATGCGTCTCACTTCGAAAACTTTCGACGGTCGATACTATGGCCTTTGAAGTAAAATAAGAGAAATAATTATTTAAACATCAGAGAGTAAGTTCAGTGCCCTCGATAACAATGAATTATGAAAAAAATGTTTATCTAAACTTTTTCATAACTTTTAATAAGTCCTTTTCAAGAATCTCTTTCAAATCTAGATCCCGAAATCGGACGAGACCCCGGGAAACGAAAAGTTTTTAAAAGTTTGAATGTCGTTACTCCATAGATCTTTTATTCCTTTTGGTACTACTACTTTTGAATTATGTTTAACATTAATAATGTTAACGTTAATAATCCTATCAATTTTGAAGATTTGGCTATGATTTTTCAACCGGCTGCATGCCTGACGTCAACCCACTTTGGAAATGCTACTGTTGCCTATCACCAAGGCTACGTATTCCGTAGTCGCTTCGTATAATATCCACGATATTTGGAGTACCTAGTCCTAATTCTAGGGTGAAATCAGTTGCCAGAACCACGATATTATCATTCTTACTATATACAAACTTGTATATGATCTCATTCTTTGGAAGTTGACAGTAGACTTAGTTGAGTATGTTGAAGTCTAATTTGATGAAAAAATAGATAAGCGGCAGTAGGTGAAATTTAACTGGCAAGATTTCACAAACATCGTTTCAGGTAAAAATAAAAGCTTGTAATTAACTCTTTCTCATCTGAGCGTTCTTCTGGTTCCTTTCTCAGGATCTGCTTTCATACTTTTAGCCTCCAGTCCGCGTGCTCATCAGCTTGTAATAAAATTAACGTACTATATTCTTCATTTCTCTTAATGTTTATACAAATAATACTGGAATGAGGTCATCCCAGATAAAGCGAAATCCCGTTAATAGCTTTACGGATAAACCGTATCAGGAGGAACACAGTCGACGAGACCTTTCTGTGTCAACAACTTTTTATTACACCAATTAAACTGATTCAAATTAATTGGTGCAGGGTCGAATTGGGAGGTTTCGAGTGGATGTTAACATCGAAAATCTTGCGAATTATTATTCAAAATAACATTATTTTAATTCGTACTACAATGCAGGTAAACAGGCCTGATGGTAAGTGGTCACTACAGCCTCTCAAAGCCTGCAACACCCAGGGTAAATACACTGCCTTTCTCACCCTTCAAACCAGAACATAGTGCAAGCACTGAATTAGTTTATTAATATTGAAACACGTTAAGTATTTGAATGTCACTTAAATTGATCCTAATTCCTAGTTAAGCGATCTGGTATTTTTTTCTTAGCCATATCCTGCTTAACGCACTCAATCCAACTCTTCTTCGGCCTGCCCCTATTTATTTTCACATTAAATTTAAAATCAATAACCCTTCTTACAACGTTATTCTCGTGGCCTACTTTTGTGATATAGGTGTCTATTTGTACAAAATCAAATTATTATCTCCTTATACAACTTGTATGATTCAATTCATTAATGAGAGTCAACCATATTTACTCCTTAAATATTATAAAAAGAAGTCCTTGTCGCGTCTGTCGCGTCTGTCGCGTATAAACGCGATAAACTTAAAAACTACCGTACGCATTTTCGTATGGTTTTCACCAACAAATAGTGTGATTCCTAAGGAAGTTTTAGTTGTACAATTTATTATGATTTTACGAAGCGAGCCTACAGAAGCCGGGAGGGGCCACAGGTAATGAATAAAACAATACTGTTTCCTTATGCAACAGAGGAGACAGGCCCACTATACAAACTGTATTGTAGGTATATATGCAACAGAAAGAGACAGAACTACCCTCTCTTTCCCACCGCAGTATATCTTTGTCAATTAAGGCCACAATGTTAGGAGATTAAGGAAACGCTGAATCAGCGTGAATTCCCCCCATTCATGCAATGTTAAGTCGACGTCAGATTCAATCTTAATGTCAGCTCGACACTGTCGCCGAACTCAGACACATGCCGACGCGAATTCGTGAGCATTGCGTAGTTAGTATAAATGCTTTTATTTACCGCAATGAAAAACCAGCAATGTATACCGAATCCGCTAAAGTTTGGCAAACTGTTTGGCTCCAGTTTTTGAGGGCGCAGTTTATTTGGAAGCTTAGGCAGTTAGTGATGTGGCTATTTAGTCTTATTCAAGCGGAGATAACGATGAGGAAACGAATTTTCATGAAAAATTGATACTTAATCTGCTTGAAACCATTGTGTAATTTTTAAACCCTGTGTCCAGTAGTATAAAACGAATCATTTATCAATTATTAATCGATATTTATCGATTATTTTGTCCATTTATCTATGGTGAAACTTGAGGTTATTACTTAGGGTTATTAAGTCTGTGTGCTAGAATAAGAAATTAGTATAATGTAATTTCAGGTTGAATTTTATGCTTAATGATGGTAAAAAACGGCTTTTATATGAGGGAGAAAAAATGTTTAATAAATTACTCCGAGATGTTCAAAGTTATCAGTTTTTAATAGAAATAGTCAAATAATAATAATCACAGCCGCAAACTGATATTTGTCTTTTAAAACAAACATCAATTTGCGGCTGTGATTTTAAGACCGGCCGCCTGCCTGACGATAGGTGTTCCTATGGGAATATTATTATTTCCTATTAGCTGCTTAGGCAATGTTTCTCTTAGTACCCTTGTACGACATCCACGCGACGATAGGAAGTGGTCCTATTCCAGGGCGGGACCACAAATCAAAACTCAAATATTATTTCTAGAATTAATCAGGGTTTTATATCGATTGCTAGCTTTTAAATTTAACTTGCATTATATCGTTCGGGTGGAATCTTGTAATTCAATTTTGAAGCAGATATCTTCAACCGATTGAGCTGAAATTGTGTAACACACATTTAGTTTGAATGATAATGTATTATCACAATAAGCATGACCTGACTTATTGAATGCAATAAGATCTCTCTGGCCACAATAAAAACTTTGTGTCAAAAATGACATTTTAGTAAAAAAAAACTTTCCGTTCCAATATGAAGTTTCAATCTTTAAATTAAAAAAAAAGAAAGAAATCTTTAAATTCGTGAAAAATCACATGTCGTCAGATTTATGTTCGAAAAATCCTACTTATATTTCCCTAGCCTCAACACTTGGACGTATTCTTAGAAACTCCCATGCGATTGAATAAATTCAACTGATATTTTTGCTATCTAAATAAAGTGTCAGTTTAGAAAACTCTTTAGTGTCCCAAGTATGTGACAAACGTGGCAAGGCAGTGCGACGCGACGCAGTCGATCATTCAACAACAATCAAGGGTATTTGTTTCAATTCCATTTTAAACGGTAAACATGTTGAAAATACAGTGGTATTCGTTTGAAATGAAAATAAATTATGAATTAGGATATGGATCAGTTAACCATAAACACTATATTTAGAAGTCACTGGGCTTTTCGTTAGCCATTTCTTTTTAATTTATTTGCACTTATGTTCAACACATGCAGGCGCACACACACAACACGCGTAGCGTCGCATTGCGTAGCGCAGCATTTAATCGCTCACCCAGGACGCCGGGTAAAGCACAATATTTTCGTTTTCCTATCGCCGAGAATATAAAGCGAGGCACAGATCCCGTTTGATGTGTGGAAGTGTATTATATTTCTGTATTTGCATAACGGATTCAATTTTTGTATTCACTTTAATATGCGGTACTCGAGGAAGGCTTCTTGGGACAGATATTCCATTTTTGATTTTGAGAATCTTGATTTATTATCACTAACACAGAAAGGGATTAAGTTCAAAGTTTAAACACTGATGAATCCAAAATTGTAAAATCCAAAAAAGTTAAATTTCATCTAATTAGTTTATAAGTGGCCAGTTGCTTAATTGGCCGAGACAATCAAGCGCTTCTGTCTATGAATATTATATAATTTTGAACGCTAATAAATATTAATATTATAAATTTCCTTGCGATTGAAGTGAAAAGTAAAGTATAGTATACTTAATTCGATCGAATAATAATAATAATTATGGGCTGGTGACTATTTTGGTCGTCGACCTTCTGGGAACTCTACCGACGACGACAATGCCGAATAAGCGGGCTCATTTCTTTTTTTTTTAATTTTGAATAAAAACTAAAAGTAAAAAAAAAATCTAATTTACGGACTCTTCTAGGAACAAGTTAATTAGGGTTAATCCCTTACCCGGGGAAGTAACGATGCAAATGACAGGTGATTTCCCTCTGAGATGTAGCCCCAATGTAGGCACACACGTCTGTCGGCTCTTGATTACCGTTGTGTCGTCAGTCTATGTTAATTTACTCGGTCCAAGAATTCGTTAGCGTGAATTTCGGACCATATATATTTTGTATTGCTTATTTTTTTATCGCCATAGAGAAGATATATCATGAGAGAAGCAAAGTGTTAAATTTAATACTGACTATTACAATCTATATCGATGTTATAGATTGTAAAATTTTAATTATTTTTGGGCATACCCAAACAATATTGTGTGCCTAAATAAATAAATAAAAATAAATGAGAATACGAGAGTAAATCATAGATAATCTAACTGCATAAGTAATTGTTCTCTATGCTGAAATCTATGACATTATTATGTAGGCCATGCAATGGTAAATACATAAAAAAAAATTGAAACGAAAATATATATAAGATTGACGACAAATTCAGCGACATGAAAACATTTACCCGCATAATTCCATAACATTAATTTCGTTAAAATTACATCCCTTTAACAATTCTTCTCCACAAAACTTCATCATCTAGAATTTGATTTTATTCTTTTTTTTTTAGATTATTTTATTCATTTTTTCAGAATAAAAATATTTCAGCCAGCATCATAAATTAATGACTCTTGCAACTGAATTTCGGGATAAAATACGATTTATCACTCACAGAACATTACATTTTCGCTGTGAGACTAGAATCAGCGTAGATCTAGACTAATGAATTAGTTCATAGCGGTACGTTTGTCTTTCTGTTCGTTTCCCAACAATTTCAATTTAGCGGTGTAATTTATGAATGCATTTTCGACTGATATCGAAAAAATAAAGGGGCCCGATTCTCACGTAATCGAAATTATAATTTCATTAAATTTTTTCCAAGGTTTAAAGCAAATTCACTTTTAAAAAAGGGTTGAGATCTTCCGGTCAAATCAGTAAGTTCAAATCGTAGACAGAGCTATAGAAACTGTCATATCATCAATTTCGCTCATACAAGAAAGATATGTATACGCGTATTAAAAATACATGAGACAGAGCGATGACAGATTTTGTCTCTCATGACGTGCCCGGACCAATCTGCTACTTTGTACGAGATTAGCCTAATATAAATATCGAAATTTTCTATCTAATTTGGTTACACTCTATACAATTATATTATTAGTTTTTGTTAAGAAATCTTTTTAAAAAATGATAAAATTTTAATGAAAACCGGTTTAGACATATTCAGACCTTGACATCATAAACATAAAATATAAAATGTTAAGTTAGGTAAGTAACATAAAAAGTGAAACAAAAGTTACAATGTAGTTTAATACTTGCCTACATGACAGTGTTGTTAAAATATTGCTTCGCCTAGTGTGGAAAATTTACAATGTCATATTATATGTACCTTTATCTACTAATAATAAACTATCTAGGTAATATCGTTGAACAACTAAAAGGTTCCTTATATCATTTGAACCGATATAAATTTAAAACGTTAATCCTACTAACGGATTGTTATAAAATTTGGTACGCGGGTGGAATGGACACATAGGGTATTTTTTATCACGAAATTCCATCGGGAGCCAAGTCCCGGGGCGTAGCTAGTATAGTATAAATCATGACAAAATGGCACATAGGTATATTACCATTGCAATAGGGTAGTAGGCTGGGTATAAAATAAAATGTATAAATAAATTCACATAAAAAACACGATAATTTGATAAATGTTATTAATAGTTAAATTTAGTATTGACGTCACTTCGTCCTACTGACATACAAGCCCCATATATATTTTTTTTGTTTTTGACAAATGAAAAAAGTGTCTGATTCGCCTTGATGGCAACTATCCTATTATAGAATCGAATAAAAAATAATTGTAGATACTGAAAAATATAAACAAGCTCAAGATGTTTTGAAATTTGAATTGGGAACATTGCAACTACCTATCCTAGGTATTAATCTAAAAAATATTGTTCTACTGAAAAAATATAAACAAACTCAAGATGTTTTTAAATTTTGAATTAGGAACATCTTTACTGCCAGTGTTTGTGTTGATTTTATGGGTACATACACATATTTTTGTTCAGTTTTTAATGTTATGTTTCCCATTATCTAAATACCCAATATTTTATTATCCTGAAACAGCTAAAGTAGTTATTTATTTTGTCAAAATGAAATTTCCCTGCGACGTAATATTTCGTTGTCTCACGACTTTAAAATGCCGTTTTGGTCATAAATCTCTATAGAAGTGTGCTTTACGCAAGATTTCATCTCGAGAGATAAAGTACGCAATATATTCTAGCAGGATTATACTGATAGTCTAAGAGACTTACTAAATTTTTATGTATATTTTTGGAAATATATTTTTTTATTTCATCATTAATCATCTTAGTCGTCGACGCGAAAGTCTATCTGTTATCTATCTGATACGCTTTCACGGCACAGAAAAAAGTGTACTATGTATTATAATGCTGAAAGCGAGAAATTCACGCGGGTGAAGCTGCGTGTAAATCTATTTTAAAAATTATATATACAAAGAAACATAATTAACGTATTATCAGTTCATTTGGTAAGTAAGCTACGTTCAATAAGATAGAATTTCTTAATAACAGAAAAGGGTTCCAAGTAAACCAGACCGCAATCAAGACTCCATTCTACTTACTTTCAAACAGTAGAAACTTTGCGTCCAACTTTTAACTAAAGTTCAGATAAAAGAAATATTTTTTAACTTTGGATTGGACGGTGGATCCGAACTCTATTTCATCGAAGGTTCATTGATTTTTATCATGGAATGGTCTATGTTGAAGATTGCGCGGAATGTAGAAGAAAAAGTAGGAAAGCGGACCCTGGGCCCCGACGCCGAATAGCAACCGAAAAAACAATCATGTGAGAGATTCCATATGAACAGCAATACCTTCGTCTAACCTAATAAAACTGAAAATGTATGGAAAAAACTTGTGATTTCTTTTATGTGTGACGTGCATGCGTACACGTATGCTCTTAACCAACTAACGTTACTATTGTATTTTATATTTTATACGCTACGATTATAATGTTAACATGAAATCAAAATTAGGAATTTTAACGAGGTGCACAGGGATGTATTGATATCCAGGGTCGGAGCCTGCACGCTATAGAATTAATATTACGCAAAGCTCGATATAGGTAAATGCACCACCAATGCAGGCCATCAGGTCATGCTTTGGAAGTCTATCACTGTCAATGCCAAAATATAAATGCGAAAGTAAGTTCATTTATTAATCTGCTAAACCAATGTTGTGTTTATGCTTCTTACATGTAACACGATTTATTTTTTCATTTAAGATTCTCGGAACTCTCCTAGACTAAACCTCAACATCGAGTTAATTTAAAAATACCGTGTGCTGTGCACGGTTTTTGATAAAAGAGTTTATGTCGCATAAACCGGCAAAATAAAGGAGTGTAGCAATTACATTCATTGCGGTTAAGGAGTGCCTACACTGATGTTTGGTTATAATAAATTGTCCTCTTTCCTTGCTCTCTTGTATGTTCAACATAATTTATACATATGTATGTGTTTTCTTGCATATGGATGCATATTTCTTTTATTGGCTAATAAATTTATTGAACTGGTTCACATTTTGAAAGTGCCCGCGGTACACTATTATCATTTTGATCAGCATCAGTAGTGGTTTAGCTGTGAAATCCGATAGACTTTCATATTATAATATTTATACTTCTATATATGGTCTTGGATGTTTATCTATATATGTATTTGTTATAAAATACAGTATCGTTGAGTTAATATCCCATAACACAAGTCTCGAACTTACTTTGGGGCTTGCTCAATTTGTGTGATTTGTCCTAATATATATTTATTTATTTACTTTTTACTTTTAATATGTATTTATATATATTTACTATATTTTATTTCGTATTATATATTATACGGATTATTTAGTTTCATTTTATCTAATTTTTGAACGATAAGTAAGTCTAATTTTTAGTCATATTTTTTTACAATTTTATTTAGGAATTTTGTTTGTAAAACATTAGGTACCGAATACATTTTTATTTTAAAAAATACCATCACGTCGTAGGTGCTAATGCGACTACTATTAGCACAGTTCATACAATTAAAAAAGCAATTTAAACTCTTTTTTTTTGTGTACCACAGGCTTGAGTACGAAAACGAAATTTACATTGTTGCAATGCGAAAATGGAAAAGTGTGGCTAACGAAGCAAAAACAGTTAATTGAAACTAGTGCAGCAATAAAATGGGAATGTGGGTCTGTCAGTGTTGGCGAAGACGTCAATGGAAATAGACGATTTCTAGTAGGTACGGCTGACCAACTTGGTACTTATCACCGGCCAATTGCAGTCCACTGCTGGGTTTTACGGTTTTGGGTTTTACGCATCCAGTCGTAATTCATGCCAGCTCCACGCTGTCGCCGAACTCAGACACACGCCAACGCGTATGCGTGAACTTTTATTTGCCGCAATGAAAAACCAGCAATGTATAAGGAAGCGTTACAATAAGAGAAGTTTGGTAAACTGTTCGACGATAGTGTTTAGCCAGCATTACAGTCTTTCGCAGATCATCGCGCCAACAACGCCAGTATGTGACCGATGCTTCGGTTACCCGGGCGCGGTCTCCACTCGGGAACACTTCTACTGAGGCGGTTATTTGTTTTTCTACGTGGTCCTTCGACGTGGTCAGCCCATTGCCAATTTAGCTTCTCAAATTCAAAATTCTTTACGATGACTTTTTCGGCTATATCGTAACTTGGTTCTCTCTTTTTATTATAATTGGATGTGACGCCTCGATACCCGGTTAGCGTAAAAATAATCAATCAAAACCGATCAACTTGGTTCACAACTTTTTTTCTACTCAAGAATACCAAATAGGATTGTAGCATATCTAGTAAGTTCTCCAAAAATGAAAGTCGAGTCGATGTATTGTCCTAGACATAATATGTAATTTAGGTAATGTATTTTAGTAAGAAACATGGATTAAGTAATGCTTAAAATTTTACGAATCAAATCGAGCATTAACAAGAAAATAATTGAAAAAATAAATAGTAAAATGACATCAATAACATCGTGTTGTCCATGAGTCTTTGGAAAATATCAAAAGTAAGAAAACAACATAAATTAATTTTTACTACCTACTTAATTACATTAAGAACCTCTTTCTCATCTGAGCGTTTTGCCGGTTCCTTCCGCAGCCGTTGAGTCCGTTCGTCCTTCCCAGGGTCCGTTTTCCTACTTTTTCGCCTCCATTACAATAAGAGAATTAAATTTATCTCTTAGTATCATAGATTAAAAAAAACTAGAATTATAAATCTGTCTGAGAATAAATAATTTTATTTACTTACTAGCTGATGCCCGAGGCTTCGCCCGCGTTAATTTTCCGAGATGAAAGGTAACCTATGGCCTTCTCCATACTTCAAACTACATGTATGCAAAATTTTAAGAAGATTGGTTGAGTAGATAGAGCGTGAAGAGGTAACAAACAAACTTATTTAGGATTACTATTAGTTAGGATTAGGATTAAAAAAACAATCTATGAAAAAGAAGAAAAGCTACTAAAGAACTAAAAAATAATTACCATTTTGTGGAGTTTAAAATGAGAACGCATCCGAGCTACTACTGGCCACTGAGAAAATTTGCAATTTTATTAAAATAGTTCTACACCCGAAAATTAAGTTACGTCAATGCAAATGAAACATGAAACTGGAGAGTGGATTGTGCCGGTATTTAAATTCAGAATTTACGTGATTCTTGCGCTTGAGTGCATGATTAAAACGGGAATGGTTTGGGCACGACCTTCGTAGGTTAGTAAAAAATATATCTTTAGTTCATTATTTACTTAATTAATTTTGAATGTCTGAAAGAAAGGTATTTTCATGCTGTGTAGTGTATACAACTTTTATTAATGAGAATGGGATAATTTAGGAAGAGCTGTCAAAACAATAACCCTTGTTAATGGGGATTAAAGTCATGATACTGGGGTATTATGTAATCTGTGGTCATGACAAGCATAGTGATGGATAGACAAATTAAACTAAACAAAAAAACAAGTCGTATTTTCTTATTATACCTAAAGTCCCTCTCTCTCTTGTTATATCTGACCCAAATTCATGTTCACAGTTCCAGATTCCAACAGTACTCTAAAATGTCATAAATGAAAACAAATTTCATATGCCAGTAATAATTTGTGAAAATATCTTCAATATTAATTATGACGAAAATAATTCAAATTTCCATCAACACGACTTTTCACATTGCAAAATATTTACATAAAAGTTGCCAGCATTTAACTTCATAATTTAATATGAAAATGGATTTCATTAAAACAATTTCTGAATTCAAACGCAATGATACCACAGACTAAAACAGTTTGTTCGCAGCTCGCAAACTATGTTCAGTCTGAATGAAAGCCAGACGGGCAGACCATTGAAAAAATGTTTTAGACATTTACACATTTTAAAAAAGAAAATTATTTTGAAAGCAAAAAATACGATTGTATGTCGACTTTTGTAATTTTTCAGGGTAAAGGGTTTCTTTTTTAACATTTTTAAATCCATATGATAACTCCTTTAAAATTATTTTTTTAATATCTTGAAATAATAACATCTTACAGCCGTGATCTTATTTATTAAGTTATTAAAAAATTTTCTGTGACTAACCATACAAAACACTGGCACGCTGATCTCGTCCTTAGTTAACTAGTAATAAGGTTCACTTACCAGTGATCGGCTCCAGGTCGTAGCCATCGGACGCTATGACTGTGATGTTGTGGCCGTCAACTGACATCTCTATGGGGCAGTTGAGGAACTCCGCGTTGATCACGCGAAAACGATACTTATACCCCTGGGAACAAAGGCGAAACTAGCTATTTATGTTGTGATTGGAGAGTTGTGATTCCCGCCATAAGATGCCTAGAATCTGAAGACCACCACTATCTCCACCCGTAGATGTCGTAAGAGGCGAATAAGGCATACCTTAATAATTATAGTCTTGCCAGCTGATTGACAATAATAGTATTCCGAAAACGATGTTCTAGGGAGTATAATAACACAGAGGTACATAGTTATAATCAACTTGTGAAGTTTTAAATAATAAATCATATTGTCATAACTAAGATTTTAAAAAATCTTTAAATTAAAAAAAAATATCTTGAGTTGGAATTATGTTACGATTTTAGAATGTCTTTGCATAGGTTAAATATAACATTTGTTAAATATCATGTTAAATTTATACCAGATATCGTATAAAATGTTTACACACTGAATTAAAGATCTGACGTTACAACACAGCACGCAAAACAAAGGTAAGTTCCGACAAACCATTAGCAATATGGATATTACACAAAGCTCAGCGCAGATGGCGCTACTGGTACAACTAAGGTACACAAACAAACATTGCCAATGAAGGCAAAAAGCTCCAATTTTCAATATTGTTGCAGATTTACGACCAAAAATACCTTCTACGCAATCGTGGTGCGAGTTAAAAGGAAAAAGGAAAGATTTAGTGGATTATCCTGAAAATAATAATACTATTTTAGGTTATGTTCTGCATTATTTGGTCAACTGTGGTCATAAACTGATATAAACTTGATTTTGACTGAAGATCTTACCTGTATGAAGTCCATATTTTAATAAGTTTTTACGTGTGAAGTGTTCCTTTGTTTCAACCCTTTACAGGCTCGAAAATTTTACAGCGTGAGGCGTATCCCATAGTTTTCGAAGTATTTTATCTTATGAAAAACGATTGTTCCCAATATTTCGGCACCCGAATATGCTACATTGTTATACATTTTCACAAACGAATGCTTACATAATGAAAGGATTTATAAAGTAGGTACTCTAAAATAAACGTTTTAATCGACATAGCAAAAGGCGGCAAAGCTTTTGTGTACCTAACATATAGTGCTGTACTCTTGCGGGATAAATGTGCAGTAATACTCCCTATTTGTTGGGAAGACGACTAAATATAAGTATTTCATGCCGACATTTCCTGTTGGCCAAACAAACACACCCGTGCACACAGTACTGCACTACTGTCACAAGGAATAACTGAATAACTGTATTACTGCTGTCATAAGGGAAAAAAGTTATATAAGATTAGTTGTAGATATAATCGAAATCAACAAAGAAATACGATTTTGAATGTGTACCAGAACTCAGGTTCGAAGAAATGTCAGATACGACATTCTGCCGTGTGTCAGTGGCAGCTTTATTTATATATTCTCACGTAGTTGAGGCGACCCACAAAATGGTAACATCGCCTAACGAGGTGGCCACGAGATACGAAAATATAAAGAAGAAAAAAAAAACGTTCCATGCAGTCTCGGAGTTCGAAATTCAAAAACTGTTTTAAAGATGCTTAATTAGAACGAACATAGAAAGCAACATTTTTTTATCATTCCTTTTTTAAATAAAAATTTTTAGATTTCTTTGTATTGCTAATAATTGTTATTTATTTAGGGCGCCTTACACTTTAGAATGATATCATTATTTTTCTTTCAGAATAAAAATACTGGTGTGTTTGAATAGACTATTTTCGAACATGTAAAAAAACATATAAAATGCATATTTATGATAGATTTCGTAAATACGTAAACGGGAAAAGTCGATATCTATTCATAAAAAATAAATGTTGATTCGATAGTATATTTCCATTTTAAAAATCATGTATTTTTATGTCAAAATTTTTATGTCGCTCTGCGCCTTATTGGGTTCCAGCTGACGTTATTCCGTTAGTAATCTATACTGAACGAGTGAGTATGTGTGTCAGTAATGCGTATGAAAATGAAATTACTAACGCTGTGACGTCACGAGTCGAAATGCATGGCGGCTTGCGTTTCCGCGCGCAATTTCAAACTGATAAATTAAAAATTGTTTCTAGAGTATTATTCGGTTTCATAAAATTGAAATAAACATTGTAATGGCTCATTGCGAACAGTTTTTAAAAAGTTTAAAAAATTCAAACTACGTTCTCCTTTGAATTTAACCATGTGTGTTCGTTCTTACGCAGAAGTAGTGATCTGTTTCTATTCAATTTCCACATTAATCTGCAGTAATCGTCTGCTCGTATGTTGCATATACTATATCCCACTAAAATTTTCTATGCGAAAGTTTAAAGTATAAAGATTTGCCACTTAAACACGCAAAGGAAAGTATAACATCGCTTCCGTTTTCATGACGATGAATCATTATGATACGCATAACCTGATGGTGCACCCATTGGCTATCGGAGAGGACATTTTATCATCTGTTTTTGTCATACGTTAAATGCGAAAAGATTTCGCTTATGGCGATAATGCTTTTTTGACTTATTCATTGTAGTTCAACTTGTAAGACTACTCAGTTGTACTACTTGGAACACATGTAATTTTCGTGGCCCGTGCGATTTTATTTTTTTATTCAGCGCCTACGTTTCCCGGCACCTTTGTAAAATATGTACAAGAGTATTTGCTATTCCACAACACAAGGCGTTCAAAGCATGTACGTACACTACAGAAATGTGAACGGTAAATTTTTTATTTAAATGTATTTATTTATTTAGTTTATACACAAACAGATTACAATCAAAACAAGGCATAAATAATTAAAGAATATGACGCCTATTTACCTTTACTTGCTTAAATATAACTTAAAGAGTTCCAACATGATCACATCACTTTATTCTCACATCTAATGAATATAAGATACAAAATATAAATAAAACAATTTTCTCAACGAGGGTAACGGATGACTCCGGTGGAAAAATCGACGAATCAATCTGAATTCGGGTTTCGGGACGTCACACACAAAGCCGGCCGACCGGAAATACGATAGAATAAGAAAGAAAAGGAGAATAGAAGCTCCGACTACGTAATCCGAAAAAACTTTATACTTTGTCCTTTTTTCTCTCGTCCATTTAAATCCTTCTATCCTTTTTCCCTCGTTTGTCTTCTATATTTCTATTATGCCATCTTCAAAACTCGTCATGAAAATATGAATACCTAATTTCTACTATACAAACTCACAAACTACTATAAATCATACTTAAACTTGACTGACCTTATTTCTAAATGGTTAAAGGCGTAGATTTAGTATCTACTATAATTATTAACTATCCTATAATAATTTCAGTTCCATATTTAAAATACACAAAATAGTAATAAGGTAATGATTACCTACGCTATTGTTATTAATTTAATTCTACAAGAGAAATAAATTACAATCTTCGTAAAATCATTTTATTATGAAATACGTACAATGCTACCAATAAATTCCACACTTAGTTAAGATTGAGAACCATAATTTAAAAAGGTTACACGTAATATGCGTTCGTAATAATTTTTTTTGTGAAATCTAGAAAAGACGGAGTGATTTATCATGCCAGGGGAAAAAAGCGCTTTATGAAAATAAAAATGGTATAAAATTGAACAAAGAAGGACTTCTTTGTTCCCCTGTAACAGCGATGCAGCTAATAACCAAGCGTTTGTTTTAATAAGCCTTAGGATACTGTTACAGAGCTGCGCTCTCTCTTTCTCACTCTGATCTACGCATTTTGCTCGTTATTTGAGAGCTGTGATCCCGCAAAGCCCTAGGTCAACGAAAATATAACTTAAAAATTTTGAAAATTCAGCGTGATTCAATTTGTGAATTTACAACTATGTGTCCCTTAGTCGTCCCGTACGATATCCACGGTAAGATATGGATGAAGTTGTACTAATCTAGGGTGGAAAAACAGTGCTGCGCTCTATATTTTCAAACAAACTATTGCTTGTGACTTTTCCATTTTTTAAAATTAGGAATTTCGGAAAATAATGCCACTCTTCAAGGAGCAAACATTGACATTTCGGTAATTCCTCAACATTTGGGAATATCCCGATTTAAGTAACTGTGTCACTCAGTATAATCAATGGTTACGTGTATTTTCTGTAGCATTATAATTAGATATCCGTTTGATTTCCAAATAATAAATAAATAATAATGTAGCTTCCTCCTGAAGACATTTGAAAATGGGTTGAGTAAAAGTAGTTCCGATTATGATCCCCCTACAGATACTACAAACACTTCCTCTTTATTATGATAGTGTAGATAGTATAAATTGTAGGAATTTAGGAAATATGCATAGCGTAGCTTATCGGAGCGCAGCGATGGATGCTTGCCTTAAGAACCCTTGTTTGGCTGTGTACTCATAAAAGATATATAAAAGGACATAAAACTAACAAATGCATTTTATTGCTGGAAATATGAAATATTTTTATGTTTATGAGTTTAGAACGTTGCATGTGGAATATTTTCAAATATATGTGTCAAGTCAAAGTGATCCAAGAAAAGTTGTGTGTGCGCCCTAGACTATAGTTATTCCCCACTCCATACTCCATGTCGTACAAGGCGACTAAGGGTATTATACCCTTAGTCTTCACAGCTGATAAGCGTCAGCCGTATCTTCAAAACAAAAATATATTTTCTTAAATACTTCGGGGCGTCACAGCCGCGAAATAAGTATAATAATAAATGATGAAATTTAATTTATTTAATTGCAGTATATAACTGCAATCAAATAATAATGTAATAAACTATACTTTTCATCTCTAAATTCCCACATCACGGAAGCCGCGGCACATTACTAGTCTCATTAAAGTAGTAAGTTAAACCAATTAAAAGTTACAACAACGAGACACAACAAACAACAGAGTATACGAAGTCTAACTAAGAACAAAGACATTCTGAAGGGGATATACGAGTACGAAGGTTTATTCGCTATGAGACTACATGACAATGTGGCGTGTGGTTCCGCCTTAAAATAGGACCTCTTATCCTCCCGTGGATGTCGTTCGAGGCGACTACAGGAAGGAAAAAATGCAGCCTTGGCTGCTGATACACAACGATGACATTTCCAAAGAGGGTCGACGTCAGTCAGGTTAAAATCACAGTCGAATCATCAAAATTTTAATTCACAGTTCCAAATGTGACCGGGAGCAACTGGAGATCAGAGAAATATAATTTGGATCGAATGAGAAAAATATACTCGCATGATCGTAATTTTTTTCGATTCGATTCGATTTTTTTCAGTCGCAAATTTTGTCGAGTTTAACCATCTGACCACACTTATGATCAGTCCCTGTGCGGTCTCATAGTGAATAACCCAAAGGATGAGTTTAATAAAGACCATGTAGACGAGCATAACTAGACGCGATGTATTAAGATCGCGCTACAGTCAACTTTGACTAAGACATGTTAGTAAAATGACAAATAATTTAAATAGATACAACGAATATATCTATTTAATATACTATAAAGTAAGTACTATAAAATAATAAGATAATATATAGTATAAGTTTGTAACTTCGTGAGTTTGTATTTGAAAGTCCGGTAAACTCTGAAACTACCGAACCGAATTTAAAAATCCTTTCACCATTAGAAAGGTACATTATCCTTGATTGCTATAGGCTATATTTTATATAAAAATTCCCATGAGAGCGAAGCTCCAGGCAATATCTAGATTTGAGAATTTTGACTGACACACCGAAGCATTTTTTGCTTAAATATATATCGTTAAAAGTTAAAAATGTCACGAAACCTATTCAGCTCATAATTAATATATGGACAAACATAAATAAATAAATTTTTTTCTGTCTATCTACACATACATAAATTTATAGATCTATATAAATTCGGTGCTAAAGATTTATTTCATTGTTAATTAGATCCCAAAAATTTTTGGATGATCTTTATTACGTACCTAAAATGTCTATCTCTCAGTACGTCTGTACATAAGCAGTGTAAGCAAGCATAACTTTTACTCATTTTCCGACTTGAGTTCAAAATGTGCATTAGAAGCAAAACAGAACGCTAGGATTCGTGTTACAACTTCAAATGTAATTTCTGCCATCTTAATATGTTGTTAGATCCATAGATTTAGAAAGCGCTCGCCTGGTTAGATCGATAATTTTGAATCGAGAATTTGAAATCAACATTCTATACTTGAGGTTAATAACTCTATGATTCTATCCTACATAGTTCAACGCATTATAATGGAAGTTTATTCAAGAGTAGAAAAAAGAATTTTTTATTTTTGCTATTGAAAATACCAATCAGAATGGTCAAGAATGGTTGATGAACAAAAGTTTCAAAATCAAAGCGCTGTGTCCCTTGTTGCCAAAAGGACACAGCGCTTTGATTTTTTTTTCTTCTCTTTATAGACAGATTTAGTAAATTTAATTAGGTGACATTGGTTTTGAAAATGGTCTAAGGTCGAAACTACACATTTCCGTCGATAATCACACGTGTGTAAACCCGTGTGATTAGGCATCCAGTATGCACTAGCCACACTACTAATTTAAATTCACATTTTAAAAGAAAAGTACTTTTTACAAACTACCCAATAATTAAAATAATTGATAACATTTATAAGAAAGGATTTGTTTACGTAAACTAAATCTAGAACCGTTTTAGATGTTGTAATTGTATAAATTTTGACTTATCTATCTGAATTCCGAGACTCAAAGAGGTCAAGAGCATCTTTGCCTCTGTACATTATTCTGTTACTCTTGATTACCTCTTTGTAATGAAATACCGCAAAGGTATCAAAATTTAGTTTATCATTTAATGTTGTTTTATTGACCAGTTGTTCTTTGTTATTTGAGTGGAAATGGTATTAGTGTTAGAACTCCTAATGTCAGTGGAGCAATTTTCGAAATTCAACTTATAAATGTGCGCCGCCTGATTTTTTTGTAGCAAACTGGGAAAAAATACCCATATAGTATCACGTCTTTATCACATAAAATAGCAAGATTTTCTAAACTCAAGACCATTTAGTTACTGTGACTGTGAAAGTCATTAGTGTTAAATTGCTAGGCAATCGCCTATGAAAAGAATTTCCTAAATATAAGTCTGTGGAATTTCCACTATATAACTGGGAAATTACTAGGCTATACTTTAATGTACTTTTTAATGAAATCATTAAATACTTCAACCTATCTATGCCCTTGAACTTATGGTTGTTTCTCTGAGCGTTTCGACCGCGCTGTCATTACAGTTTTTCAAATTTTAACACAGCCAAAAATTAGTTTAATTAAGTATCTGACTTTAAAATAATTAATCTGTGATAATGTCAAATTTATGAATTATTCTTTGTGATTTTAGAAATGATTCCTTCCTCAAGAAAATTTACGGATCGTAATGACAGCGCGGCCGCAGCGGTCGATTGTTTTACCTGTTCAACAACAAAGCTAGCAGCCTTCATATAAAACAGCTTGTTGCTCTTATCGAAAATCTTGAATCTTCCCAGTCCGTTGATGAGCAGAGTTGGCGGCTTGTTGTCACCCTTGGAGTGGTGGTGGTCCACGAACATGCTGACTGATAGCTCGTGGATCCAGTCCGTTACCAACATATAATGCTCGGACCTATGGAAGAAACTCCACATTAATTTCAAAAGGTTAATCACTGACTATTTTCAGAGAATTTATTTCTGACGAAAAGTTTTATGACCTTCAAAAACCTGGGCATAATTTTGACGACATCCGTGGAGTTGAGGTCACCACGACCTTTCTGGAGGTCCGTGGTAGGAAAATAAATGCACATGCGATCAGATCAATATCTGGTTCTGGATGTATTATTCCCATTTCTGTATTTGTGTCAATCAAACTTAGTCAACCACTCGCTCACATAATTTGATGTCAATTTACAAAAAAATATATATTAACTCATCATCAAAACGGTAGACCGTTTGAATTATTCTAGCTTTTGTCCTATCGTAGTCCTTTCTTTTCATCAAAATCAACAAAGTATTTGAGTAAAGGAATTATGAGTAACTATCACCGAAGTACTACTAAGTAATGGATGTAAGTAATGGAATTATAAGTTGTCTTACTATCAGCAGTGTGAGATTAGCACAGAATCGAACATGTCCAATATACGGCGTGGAGAAACCCAGCCCACTTAATATTCTTCCCACAAAACCTTTTATAGACTCTGGCTCACGTCGGGCCGTGTCCGAACTTCGTAGTTCAGAAGTCAATCTATTAGTTTGTACGTCTACTTGAGCTTAAGTGCACTTAAAATGCGTATACTTTTGCATTCGAAGTCTTTATTTTGTACTAACTAGTTTCATATTGAAACAATCTCTTATATTGTTTCAAATCCTACTTTAGAAAAATAATAGATTGTTTCAAATCCCACTTTAGAACTCATGTTGGTTGGATTTAGCAGTCAATAAGATGAGGCTCATCTTGGATGCCATGCCTCATTGCTGAGTTGTGCTCAGTTGCAATGTCGCAGCAGGTTGCCACAAGACATTCGCAAGGTCAAGAATCATGTCAGGCGGCTTGAATAAATTCTAAATTCGCAATAGCACAGTCGATAACAATGAAGATTGTTGCCAAAATGAGCAGAAAATGCACCTGTCGTAATCATATAGTGCTCCGTGCGGGTCTTGCGACTTAGGTTTCCTGACGATGAAAGCTCCCGCGGCGCCGTCCGCTCGCTGCATGCCAGAGTGGCTGTGCCAGAAATGGGTGCCAGCGTGCGTAGCGTTGAACTGGTATCTAGAATTATAAATTTCACAAATTAAAGCATTAATGTTTACTCCCCGGAACACATTATACCCTCTTCATTATAATATAACTAGCTTTTGTCCGCGACTTCACCCGCGTAACTTATTATTAGCAATATCTCGGATTCTAAGCCACGTATCACGATGAAACCTAATACCAGATTTAAGTTAGCTCATCCGCTATATAACTGTGAACACCGCATTAAACTCCATCCAGTAGTTCTTGCGTGGTGCGCGAACAAACATACAGATAGAAAGACAGGAAGACAAAAAAATCTAAAAAATAAAATATTTAGGCGTCTATTAGTCCCATCAAGATTTATTATTATAGTTTTTTTAATATACAGACAGACATGGCTAACTTTTATTTTATTACATGTACTCGTATGGATGTCGACCGGGGCTCAACAGCTAATGAAAAGAGATAAGAGAGAGTGCTAGAAAATTATGATTTTTTACCAACCTTATATAGACTTTGGTGCAAAGGTCATTTGCATCTGCACCTCTATATTCTGCCGTCAAACAACAGTGCTTGCCTTGACATGTTCCCGTTTGAGGGGTAAGAGAGACAGAGTAATTATAGGGTACCTACTGTGGCAAAATTACCTCTTTTCTGAATGTACGAAAAAGTATTTATTTATAAAGAAAATTACTTTAAAAAATTGGGCTCATTGCCTAACGTGTAATACAAAATGAGACGAAGCAATATTTATATATTGTAAAATATTATAAAATGTTCAGACCGGGACGAAGGAAGCATATAGTTTGGGATGAAGGAAGAAATTTATTAGTGGAAAAAAATTTAGTGGTACGAAACGAACAAAGACAGAATCGAAAGACAACAGACCACAAAATCGGTGGCTTTGCCACCTTCAGATGACAGAGCTAACCTGAAGGTAGTCTCGGGCAGTATGGGGCACTGCGTGACGTAAGGAGTCCCGTCCATGTAGGGCGTGCCTCTCTGGTGCTGTCCGTGCCAGTGTACCGTCGTGCCTTCAGTCATTAGGTCGTTCTCCACGTCGACTATCACGCGGTCGTGTTGGCACACCTGAAATAGAAAAAGGGGAAATTGAAGAATTTCATTCGCCAATGACCGCGGAACAAAAATGAGTAAATTCTTTATTTACTTAAAGGATTTTGTACAATATTTAACAGATAAGTTATAAAAACAGGTTCCTTTATTAGCCCCCGTCGCAAAAAGAGGGGTGTTATAAGTTTGACCGCTAAGTGTGTCTGTCTGTCTGTGTACCGTAGCTCATCAACGGGTGAACCGATTTGGATGCAGTTTTTTAAATTTAATAGTTAATTTGTATGTGATTGTTCTTAGATATCTTTGATCAAAATCGGTTCACCCGTTCAAAAGTTGTAGCGAAATGAATCTTGAAAGTCGGGGGTTTTTCATTTGTCTAAAAAACTAAGTACAGGGAGTCTTTTAAGCTTGTTTTAATAGATTTTCATAAACATTTATTATCATATTAACATTTCAAAGGTCGTATGACAATTAATTTCAGAAAATAGGAATTCATGCTTTTAAAAATTATCATTGTATTCATCATCCAGTAACGAACTTATTTTTAATTGTAAGCAAAATGACAATAATAAGAGAGGAAATAAGCCATGTTTGCGCCCTTGTTTTCGTCCCAAAAATAGGCCGTCAAAATATAATCTGTGTGACGACGTAATTATCACGTTTATGTGATCTGTGAGGAGTTTATTAAAGCCCATATTATATGTCAAACGCTTTATATTACAATTAAATTATATTACAATTTTGTCATTATGTAATAACGCAATGATTTGTTTATGAAAGTATTTACTTTCAACATCATTTAAATTCCAGTTTACATGTAAGTACATTTGTACCTACATGTAAACTGGAATTTAAATGATGTTGTTGTCGAAATAAATAAAGTAGGCACCCTAGAGAATTTGTAAATAAACTTTCATTACATAACTAGTACAGAAGAAAAATTGTTAGTTTTACTATCGAAAGTGGACCTTCTCAAGGCTAAGGATATTGATAAAAACTAGTACTAAATATCGTTGAATTTGATTTTTAAAAATTTAAGAATTAGTTATTTCTCTATAATATATAATCTCCTTCAATCCCTGTCGTCTTCGTTTTGCGTATTAAACATCTTGCAAGGATTATTTAAATATTTATAACCTAATTTCGTTACCACGAGCTGCTGGCCGAGACTTTGCCTGCCCACCAGCTAATTATACACATTTCATATAAAAAGTAAAAAACACTTAGGATAAAAGATATTGACTAAGTCTTCATTCAAACCACATCAATTATGAGACCCGCATTGGTTGATTGACGTTTTTGTAGAAAATGCTGCGATGAAGTTTGTTGCGCCGCTTCTTCTTCACCTGCGCTTTGGAAGTCAGCGGTAGACTTAGCTTTAATTAAATTTTTGACGTCAATAAAGGTTACTTATATATCATCCTAAGTCATCTAAAGAATTTTGTTTTTTTTTTTTTTATTTCAAATATGCACAATACATATTTTACCGTTCTATTTTAACAAGACAAGCCCTATAAACTTAAAGCAAAATCATAATTTTGCAAATTTCAGGGAGCTGTGACGTCTTATCCGACCCTTTATCGTCGAGGTCCTTTAAGGGAGAATCTGCCTTAAAATCTCGACGAGCTAATTCAAGGCACGATTTGAGTATCTCGACGGCTTCTGTTTATCTTTCTGTACACAAACATCACTGTTATAAAATGACAAAATGTTGAGGTAGATCATGTTTGTACAAAAAATATTCTTACGTTATAGTATTGATATGAAAATAAATTATTCTGGTTAAAACTTCGTTAAAATGAACTCTTCTGGTTCGATAGACCAATATTTTGAAATGCTTCTTGCGGCTTTTTCGTAATGTTTGTTATTTTGTGATAATAGACTTATGCATTGAAAGTTTAGTACCGGAATAAACGATTTCAGTTTTCAGATAATACTCGTAGGTACTTACACTTGCTACTGTTTTTTTTTTTGTTTCTTGTGTTTCCTTTTTTTTAATCTTACAATAAAGTTATTTCAAACAAACAATCAATATAAAGTCTTCCGAGTAATACTACATAATCCTACTTCCTATCCTGCTAATATTGTAATTGCGAAAGTTTGTGAGGATGTATGTGTGTATTTTTGTTACTCTTTCATGCAAAATCTACTTCACGGATTGTTATGAAATTTGGTATACAGATAGAATATAATCTGGAATAACACATAGGATACTTTTTATGCTGAAATTCCCACGGGATCGAAGTTTCGGAGCGCAGTGATTTGGCCTGGCTCACGATAATTGACGTAAATATATCATCAAAAGTGGAATAAAAAAATTTGAACTATGAAAATAAATTAATCAGTATTTCAATAAACATTTCAATAAAACCCAATAATCAAATATTTATTCGGATATTAATATGTTATTTACAGAAACGGAGAATGGCATGGCAATTTCACAAATAAAATTATATAAAACATTTCAGTTTCAAAGAGTCAAAGAGAAATAATTATCCTCTCGCATATTTAAAATATTATGAGATATATCAAAATGTAAAGGTTTTATTTTTACGTGGACTCCAGGCTTCGCGGTAACACAACCCCAAATTAACCATTACAGAGAAAAATACATAAATTTTATTTCAGATTTCTGTAATGTAACAAAAACAATAAAATTTTCGAAAATACGTACCTCAATTTGTGGTCCAGGCATTTTTCTATTGACAACGTTTAACGCCCTGTTCATACCGTCAGCTGGTATGCAATCTGGTCTAAAACAGTCTGTGACATTGAACGGACAATCGTAGCACGCCTTGCTCATAGTTTGATACCATTCCAAGTTGAAATGATAATAGCAAATCATTGGTTCCTCTCCTTCTCTGCATTCTCTATGGCAAGGATGTTCACCATCGACAATTTCTCCTGTCACTTCATCATACTGCACATGAGCCCTTAGGTGACCTTTTTTGACAGGCTTTGTATCCTTTGACGCTGTAACTTCAACTCTGTCCACAGAACTTTTATTACTAACTTCATTAGTCAAAAGATTGGTTATATTTTTGTAAATCGCTGGCATTATCACTCTTGATGCGCTTTCTGGTGGCTTAAGTGCTGTTGCTTCATTGAACTTAACATTGTGTACTTCTGGTGGGTCGTCAGTATCCACATCCATCATAGATACATCATCTATATTTCTGGTATTGCTTCTTGAATGTCTATTATTTTGTATTGAGTTATCGACAATTGTTGTTAATTCTGTTTCTGTTGTTGTATGTTGTTCAAATACTGTTGTTGTATCAACCACTGTCGTTGTTTCTGCTTTCGAGTTAATTACTGGAATAGCTGTAATAAAAAAAAACAGTAATTAAAAGATATATATAAACAATGTCATTGCATTTGTAAATCTCTAAGCAAACGTTGTTTGTCATTATAGTTTATCACTCATTTCGTGAGTACCTACCTAGGTAGTCGTAAAAGCCACGTCAACCTTTAAGCGACTAGAATATGATCTGAATCAGTGTTGGAAATTAACACAATCGATAAAACAGGAGGAGGACTCGTTTCTATATTAATTAACCCGTGATCAAATATTTTATCATATTATTATGAGATATCATTGATGATGTCGTTGACCTCGATGAGTCATGTGATGGGCTTTCCTCAAATTAGCATTGACCTGAATTAAGTAGCCATTAAATTGACCACGCATCGATCTTATAAGGTATCGTGTGACCATCTTCACGATGTTTATTATCTAGTAAGTAGACTATATTAGAACTATCCTTTTGAGTATTACATAGATGCGTTTCATATCTTCTGTTCTATTTCTATTCTACGATGTATTCACAAAAATATAGCTATCATACTATACATTAAATCAAAATTATTTCCCCAATAAGACACGTAGTTTCCATGATTAGGTCGAACAAAAAACTCTTCGACATTATTACGTTAGTGAAGTTGATTACATAGTAAATAATAACATCATTTAAGTATATAGGAAGTAATAAGTAAATAGTAACATCACGTGTATATTATAGTGAATTAGCAATAAAAAAATAGATCCGTATGGCTGTACGTTGATTGCATTTTTTGTCTAAAACCTTGAACTTGAAATAAAACTAATTAGTTAATTACACCGTTATCGTTTGATGATGTTCTGATGAGATTTTCTGATCATAAAAAACAGCCAAGCGTGTTTTGGACTCGCGCACAAAGGGTTCTGTATAAATATGAACCATAACTGCCGAATAATTTAATAATCACTAGAGGACCGTCCCGGTTTCCCTCAGATGAAAACCTAATAAATTATACAACCTTTGTATCTAATAGTAAACCGCACGAAAATCCGTTTTGAATTTATCGAAAGACGCGGCAGATGACTTTCGAAGAACCCATTTAAATTTAGAAGCACTCATTTTATCTTTTTTCTTATTATGTTTCACAGATTGCACACCATATTTCCATATTCCATTTACACTTATTATGAAAATACAATTTAATTATATTTATCTTCAATAGTTATAAGGCAACATTTGTGAGGAGATTTAAGGGGGTTATCCCCTAAAGATTTGCCGTTATACATCCTAACTAATATTATAGATGCGAAAGTAAGTTTGTTTACCTTTTCACGCTCCATCTCTATCGCTCTATATATCTATCTAGTTTGGATATCTTTCATACTTTCATCCTGAAAAAATAAGTGTTCCCGTGGGAAACCACGCGGGCGAAGCCGCGAGTAAAGGCTAGTAATATTTAAATCTTTGGATATACACATTGAATTTCCTGTGTTTCATTAAAAAAAACTCATTATAAATTGGTTACGGAATCCTAACAATTAAATCCTATCATATCAGAGTAAATTGATATCGTTGACCGACTGACTTAATAACACCTACCATTCAAGATGTTTAAGTATTAAATTGATATTTTAATGGGACAAAAAAAATATGGTTACGTTGCTATCAAGTCTTTTTGCGTCAATTATCTTAATTTATTTAGTTAAATCTTGAGATGCTATCAAAAAACAGGTTTATATATACAATTTTAAAAAAAAGCTTGTAAAAACCAAAACAAACATAATTAAAATTTATTTGCAGATAGCTTCCAAAATTTAAAAAGGCAAGGGACAAGATGACCAAGTCAGAAAAATTTAATGAATATTTATATATAATGTAATGAATAAATGAATCGTTATAATAATATACACTGAAACAACGCTACTGCATTGTATGAAGATATAAAGCTAGTTGGAAAGTCCATATTAAAAAATTATACAAATAAACTCAACCATAGTAGAAAACCAAAATGTTGTAACAACTTTTGTCAATAAGTCATCACTATAAACGCAATATTTAAGGTAAATGTCGAACAAAAACAGCTTTTTTTCGCTAAGATACTACTCAATCATTTTAGAGTGCTAAAATGTGTGTTTTTGTTTTTTGTTAAGTCACTAAAATAAAAATGTGTCAGTGTCGGTTGTAATTATGCCTATTGTAATGTAACTTAACTGTATTATAGAGTATGTTAGACTTTTTTAAACTTGTCTTTGGTTTATTATTTTTTAATTATCTATTTTTATCTTTTGTTTGGATGTAGGTACCTACTATTTTTATTAGAAATGCTGCTTATAATATAATTGTTTATAGGATACTATTCGATGTCCGGGGCTTCGCTCCCGTGGGAATTTTGAGGTAAAATGTAGCAATCTCACATAATATACCTTTTAAATTTACCTTATTCAATAAAAATAAAATGATTGGTCTTTTCTGAGAGATGCCAGACGACCAGTTGGAGAATCCTAACTATCTCAAGTTCCCAACTAATATTATAAATGCGAAAGTAAGTTTATTTGTTACCTCCTCACGCTTCATCCAAAACCAGTCTTAACTTTAATTTTAATCTTAACTTCGGAAAGTTAGTCCAAGTTGTGCTATAGAGTTTAAATAAATACATAGTATACATAAGTGATGGTAGGCTGAGTAGTCTCGTCCCGTGGAATATTAACACGAGCGAAACTGCCTACGGAAAAAAATCAATATATAAGTATAACTATATATAATATTATATATTGGTAAGGTTCCGAGCAAAAGGTATTGAGTATTGTCGTCATTATTTTAAACACCGGATTGATGTGTTAACATAATCAAATATATTTAAACACCAAAGTACATACATACATATGTATATGAAACATATATACATATAACTTGAAATCTATAAACAAAATTACCTGACTTTGTTAAGTGTAGAATTGCTTTTTATTTCCCGACGTTAGAAGGAGGTATAAGTTTAACGTGTCTGTGTATCTGTCTGTCTATGGCATCATGGAAGCCAAACGGCTGAACTGATTTTGATCTACTTCATTTTATTTGAAAGAGGATGTACCTAATCGAGAGTGTTCTTAGCTATGTTTGGAAAATGTGTGTTCAGATGAAAGCGGGACGCATAGAGATGCATCGGCGGGACCGCAGCGCGCAGCGACAATACTAGGCGTTAATCCATATATCTACCTACTCCTGATGCTTAATTATTATTAAATAGCTATTCAAACCAGCTCTGAATAAGACGAAATTTATGTATGCATAGATTTTTAAAATTACGTAATGAAATTTCATGGATTTTTCTTAATAGATAGAGTGATTCAAGAGGAAGGTTAATATGTGTATAACATGAATAATATTGCACCTCTTCAAAGCCAGGGCGGGACGCTAGTGAAGAATAAGACTAAGAAGCTTATTAGCATTGTATTCTTGGTCTTACCTGGTCAACAACAAAGTTCGCAGCCGTCATAAGAATGCGACTGCTTATCGAATTCAATCGCGCAACAGTCGCGCGAGTCTAGTCCACCAATCAAGACTAGCCAGTAGACCAACTAATCGTAACATTCATCTAGACGTGTACCACGACCAACATGTCTTGATGATAGATCTCTATTTTCAAGTTTTTAAGTTGAAGTTGCAATGAATGTACACGTAGATATGAATGAATGAATGAACAATTCGCGCTCGAATGTCATACCTACTTTCGCAATGTATTACAAAATGATGTCTATCAACGATGTCAAGGTCATCGGATGATGAATTAAATAACATTATTCATAAACTCAACGTTATTACTAGTTAATTTAACTGGTTATTCTACTATTTGGTATAGAAAGGCTGGTTGTAATTGTCAAAATTTACTTCTGTAGCGAGCAGACTCATTTCCTTTCGTGTGCGTTCGGAAGGAAACGAGCTCGTGGCTAAGAGACTGAATAAAAATTGTCATTCAAAATATATGTTTAATATACATTTATATATGACGACCTCGGTGGTGCAGTGGTAAAGTTCTTGCCACTGAACCGAGGTCTCGGATTCGATCCCCGGTCGGGTCATGATGGAAAATGATCTATTTCTGATTGACCCGGGTCTTGGATGTTTATCTATATATGTATATGTTATAAAATATAGTATCGTTGAGTTAGTATCCCATAACACAAGTCTCGAACTTACTTTGGGGCTCACTCAATCTGTGTGATTTGTCCTAATATTTAATAATATATTTTTATTTATTTCATTTATTATTATTTCCTTTATTATTTTTTCTAGTCTAGTGTCGTGTGCTCACTGCAAAAGCCTTCATTCTTCCAAGAATCTCTATAGGTTGAATCTCGCTGCCACCCTCTTTCGCGGTGTTCCCCTACCTCTACCCCTTCTGGCACTCACGGGGCCATCTTTTATAATTATTAAAATAAGACTATAAAAAATGGCACTTAGATAATTATGATCCAAGAGCTAGACAGTAAAGAAAAAAATTTCAAAATATATGTCATGAATTTTTTGAACTAATTAAAAATTACAAAGCATTACATATTTTTTCTTAATAAACAGGTATTATTTTTCATAAAGGATTATTATACCAAATTTTATTCTATTTATTCAATTGAGTAAACAGAAATATATATCTGCAATATGCTTCATCAAAATTTCAATAAATTTAAAAAAATTTTAGAAACCAATACCAACTTAAGATGTTATCTTCATTAAAATGTTTGCTTTTGTTTTTATTGAAATTTTAATGCAGGACGGTGCTCAATTTATTAGGTCAATTTTTGAGAAATTTAATTATTGAAAAAAACTATGATGCTGCGAATTCCAAGTAGTCAAAGTTAAAGTAAAAAATGGCACTTAAATACTTAAGTTTTTATTATTATTTAAATCATTATGGCCTCATCACTATAATTTATTTACCCACTATATTTTGCCCACGAATCCGCCTGAGGAAAAATTTAAACTAGAATATGAGCAGATGCGTCGCCACAGTTACTGGCTACAACAACGTGGCCGAACTTTTATTGATAGTTCCCCATTTTACCGCGAAACTTCTTTCATAGCACGGAAACTAGGTATATCGTTAATCATACGTATACATACGTATACATGGGAACATAATATTATATTTATGACGTAAAATATATTTATCATCTAAATCATTTTAGTGAGTGGCGAAAAACTATTTGTGTCACAATTTTTATTACCTACTCAATCTCGCAAAATCTGCTGAACGGATTTTGATAAAATTTAATAAACGAAGACAACCTGTGCCAAACCAGTAGAATATAACCTAGAATACTTTCAAATAATGCTTTTAGCTATAACTATATTGTATTTTTGTGCAATCAATACAAATAAGATAATTTTCATGATAAAAAGACAGCTAAATTACGACTTAATTACATTTCTTTATATATAATAATAATATAGCTAATCTGTGATAAGTTATTATAGTCAAATGTCCTGGAGAACACATAATAATTTTTCTTTGCCCGTGAATGACATTCTATGTCTAGGAAAATTGAATCGACTTCATCATTATTGATGACATTCAAGAATATGATCATGGATCTCATCAATATAATGTTGTTGTTTATATGATTTAATATCTAAAATGACATTTCCTTTTGCATTGTCAATTTTTTCTATTTCTTTCATTGTTAAAAGTATTATTTACTTCTATATATATATATTTTACACTACCAAGCCAATAGACATGCAGTCCACCTAGACAAAGTGTAAAAAGCTCCGTCAATGGATCTCCAAGATGATTAATGGTTGTAGGGACCACAACCAGGGGTGTCACACGCACGTTACCTACTTTGTGGTATCACATCAAATCATTTGTTGCGTCCTTAATGTAAAATACAGGTATTTTCAAAGAATTACAACCAATTAAGAGCCCTGACGGGCGCTGCAATGAGAGAAGGGCCATTATATTACAAAAACTAAATTAGTATCCCTATACTTGATTTGATTCTTTTGCCACAGTATATTACACTGCATTTATTATTTTAATTTTAACATATCAATTATTTATTTTTGTACATTAAAGTTGTTCCAATCTAGCGGCCTGTTTTGTTTCGCTCGTATGAAACCATAATAAAAATATAGCCTATGGTACTCGTGAAGGTTTCGTCTGTTTCTTTGCCAAATTTCATCAATAATGGCTCAAAATTATCAAAATCTCGTTAATATTTATTATGTATAATAAATCCATTTAACATGACTCAAAAGTTGTTTCAGTTTATTCATTACAAACAAAGAAACAAAAAACAAAAATACACATCTTGTCTCTTTATAATATTAGTATCATGTACGGACAAAAAAAAATAATATTTGTCACATATACTAGTATCAAGAAGAGGCGGTCATTTCGTGGGAATTCAATATCTGTCCGATCGAGATACACCATCACAGGGCACAGTGCCTGTTAAGGCGAGGCCTAATCACGATTTTCGGAAAACTGTCTTTAAACGTCAAGTGTGAACCATAAGTTAGACGTACTAAAGATAAAATGCTAAACTCATTAAATCAAACTACAAATAAAATTGTCAAGACAAGTTATTTTTTCCTTTGTCGGCGAAAATTACCGTAATTTAAGCGGTAATAGTAAAAAAAAATAAAAAAATAAAATAAAGAATACAATTATCTGAAAGAATAACCGCTTATTTTTTGATATTTAATCATAATTAAAAGAAAACCGCTAAAAACATTACCCCAGTAGTCTAACAAGGCCAGCCAACAAAAACACAAAATACTGAACGCCCGAAAAGGAACTTTATGTGTCGCTTGCTAATGTCTCGCCTTAAAACACTATTACTGGACACTTTACCACAGGTTAAATCTAACATATATCACGTTCTAGATGTATTAATATAAGACTGAAAAAAAAATGCACCAAAATTTTTTCTCTTCTTAAATTTTTAAGGTTTGTATTTTTATGACCGGCTGCTTCTGACGACAACCTTGGGAATGCTGTTGTTTTGCTTGTCAGCTGCGTAAAGCTTTATATGTCCCGTCGTGAACTAGGTCGAAATCCACGGTTTTGGAATGGATCCTATTCTAGATGTATATAGGTATGGTAAACAGAATTTAACGAAATATTCAATTTGTTATACTTATAGCCCATAGTAAAGTACTTCAAATGTATGGATATATTTTTATGATTTATATTGTCGCCGTAATCAATCACAGCACAGCGTCGCATCGCTTCATGCAGTGTTGAGTGAATCAGTTAGGACGCCGGGTTATCTGGCAGCTGAGGTGCGCATGGGAATTAAATAATTTATGTCTTATGGAGCGAGCATAGGGTTGGCAATTAAGATATTGTAAAATTATATTTTACTAGCTGCGCCCCGGGGCTTCGCTCCCGTGGGAATTTCGGAATAAAAGGCACCCAATAAAAGGCAATATGTTATTCCAGGTTATATTCTACCACCGTGTACCAAATTTCATAACAATCCGTCCAGTAAATTTTGCGTGAAAGAGTAACAAATATACATGCACAGATACATCCTCACAAACTTTCGCATTTATAATATTAATAGGATTAAATTTTAAGTATAACACTTACGAGAAAATGACACTTTGTTTTTATTGTTCTACGTGTGAATAGTCACACATAGACGTTTTCTTCGTGAAGCCTATAACCAAAAATCCGCATTCTCTCAGTTTCTTTCGGAGCTGTGACGCCACGGAATCCGTTGTCAGTGTAAAAATAACCTTGAAATTTTGTGTTTTCTGACTTTAAACCTCCTTGGGAATGATATTGTTGTCGCTTCTATAAGCGACACACAGCCTAGGCAGCTGATATACAACAATATAATTCCTTGGGAATTATATTGGTTTAAAGTCAGAAAACACAAAATTTCAAGGTTATTTTTACACTGACAACGGACTCCGTGGCGTCACAGCTCCGAAAGAAACTGAGAGAATGCGGATTTTTGGTTATAGGCTTCACGAAGAAAATTGTAATCAGTATTTCTGCACATTTAAAACTGAAACTAACAAAATAAAACCGAATATATCTGGCCATCGACATCTTGTTTCCAAGGTTGTCATGTGAAAATTTAGAGATTTTTTTTTCATTATTTACATCCCTATCGTTTTTAAAACAATTTACTTTATGAACAGTTTACTCTCAAGGTGAGAATAAGCATTACTTTTAATATGTGGCGACCCTCGGTTCACCCCTTGTGGATTACAAAATTAGGCTGATGTAATCCACCCTGGGCCTAATTCGGAGTGTTCATTTTAAGTGTGTTTATCAGCCGCAATAGGGTGAAACATAGAATATAACCATTAAAAAGCCATTATACACCATATACAAATTTTTATAGCATATTATTGCATGATATCTACACACAAAGTGCATAGATTATTTAAAAATATCAAAACATTGCTAAGTATGGATATTTTTGTTTACTGTTTTGTAAAGAATGATAAAGAATGAAATGAAAAATATAATGTATTTTCCACAAACACCAATAAAATACAATAACATTTAATATTATTTAATGCTAGATATTACCCTGGGCTTTGCTTTCGTGGGAATTTTGAGACAAAATATAGCCTATAGCAATTGGATAACGTACCTTCCTAATGGTTTAAGAATTTTTGAAATCGGTTCAGTAGTTTCGAAGATTACCCGCCTCAAACTCACAAACGCTTATCTCTTTAGAATAATAGTATACATTGGGCAGTAGAGAATAACTGAAATATATAATGAATAACTTTATAATTACAGCATCACATTCTTTTAGGGAATGGCTGAGGAAGTAAGCAGGAAAACTCTCAGATGAGAGAGAGAGGGAGAGAGAATTCTGTAATGGATAAAGCCCCATACACCAAGGCGATGTCTCCCCGAGCGAGAAAATCGTGGCGATATAATCGTGGATACAGGCGCCATAGAAAGTGTTTAGAAATATGTATGACGACGATAATATTGACGCAGTTCTCTCTCTCGTGGAGACAGCGTCCAAGAGTTCTATCTCGAATCTAGATCACCACACTTTGCTATCAAAATCAAATCATTTATTCCGAAAAAATGCCGAAAGAAACTCATTCAAACAGTGTTGGTCCCTATTATGCCAGAAAGGCTTACCATTTTTTAAATATAAATTTATAATTTAAGCTGTACCGGGTGGCGGATTTGTTGGTAAAATTGTTATTGAGTTGATAGATAGTATGCTAGCGTATCACTTATGAGAAGAGTCTCCAGGTCTTAATATTACGTACATTAACATTTAAAGCGATACTAGTATGCTAGATCTGAAATGCGTGTGACACCCCTGGTGTTGTGGTGACCACTCCCCATCAGGTAGGCTCCATGACTATTGCCGACTTGATAATATAAAAAGACTATGTTTTTTTGTATACTATATATAGACGCCTTTTGCTGTAGAAACCCTGGGTCCTTGGGGTGTGGTTACAAAAACCCTTTACAAAGAAATTTCCGCACGCCTGGTCGATGTCTCCGGGGACCCAAGGGCTGGTGACTATTTTGGCCAACGTTTGAGTTTGGCCATACAAAGAGGAAATGTCGCCAGCATTCTGGGAACTTTACCGCACGACCACGGCGATTTAGTGTCATTTTTTTATTTAAATTAATTTAGTATTTATTATTTTAGTTTTAATTTATAGTGATTATGTTGTAAATATTTTTATTATTGTAGTATATATTTTACTTTAAAAAAGTAACTATGTAATACTTTTTAATAAACGCAAGGTTGTGTTACTATGAATAAACAACCGACATCTTTTGATAAATTATAAAATCTACATATAGTATAAGAAATTATACTTACTGATAAATAAAACTAACATCGTCGTCCTCACGACGTGTGCGATATATCGTCCGCGCATTGTGGCCAATCTGAAACAAACACACAGATATATTACATAGACAGACCAATTTATATTAGTGAAGACAATACTGTTAAAAGCCTAAATTATGACAAGTTATCATAAGGTGTGTTCATTACGTATACTAGATACACTGGGCGGTTTTACCAGAGTAATTATTTCAAAGTTTTTACCTGGGCTTCGTGACCTCATAGCCACGAACGCCACATGCGGAGATGCGGAGAAAAAAGCTTTATCTATCTTAATACTACGTTTTTCTTAATGGCGATGTCGTAATAAGGAAAACTAAAAATAAAAAAGGTTGTTAGATAAATACTCTTTGAATAGGTACCTATGGATGAGATCAGAAAGGTAGACTTAAGGAAATTCTCCTTAACATAATGTTATCCATTTTATTTTACCATTTCCCCATGGAATAACAATTTTAATGAATTATAATGAAGCAGTGGTGGTGTAATGGTTAAGACGCCCGCCTGTGGATCGAAAGGTCTCAGGTTCGTATCCTACTCGTGCCATATTAGTTTGTGTACCAATCTGACTCATATATAGTAGTTTTCATAGACCACCACTTGCTTCCGTTGAAGGAAAACATCGTGAGGAAACCTACACACTGGTGGACAGTTTAGTTCACTAGTGTGTTAATAAGTGGCCAATGGGTCATGGTTACATATAATCTAAGTAAATTGTAGGTTAATGCAGTCGTACAAATACGTCATAATGGCTATACATTAGCGCTAATACAGTTCGCTGAACTTTGCCGAATTCGGTATACATTGCTGGTTTTTATTGCGGTAATAAAAGCTGTCGTGCAAATCACGCAATGTTTATGCATTCGCTTCGACATCTGAGTGTGACGTTAGCCGTGCCGACAGTACATGAACCGTAAGTGTGTCAATGACGATCACTCATCAATGACATTGGAGATTGGGCAGTTCCACAATGATGATATAATTATGTACGTACAGTCAACAGCATATCCAGTCCCCTACATGACCCTCTATGGCGCGATAATAGCGGTGAGTTTGCCATGAATTTGGATAGGTTGATGTGCTGTTGACTGTACTATGTCATATATGTGTGAATAGAGTTCGTATTATGCTATATGTAATGACCTTAAATATAAAAAATCACAATGAATGGTTCCTAAAAAAAATTTCGGCGTATGGTCCCGTCCTAGACAACTGGTTTTGTAGATTCAGCGGTGGTTTTACCTGCCTGGCGTCAACCCTCTTTTGGAATGATGCTGTTGCTTATCTGTCGAAATGTTTATATAATAAGACTTTTTAGTGACCAATCCCGTATCCGACCACAGAGAAAGTCGCTTAACCTCCATTATAGCAGGCCAAGCCAAGCTGCCATATACTTAAGTATCTGTTAAGCTATTTTAAGAAATATTTTCTTGATGTTTTAACGTGTTCACGCCGCGACCGCCGCGCGCCGTCAAGGCATAATAAAGATAATGTTTTAATGTCAGGTATAACAAAGAATTCCCGAGAAATAACTTCCGACCGCGGTATACTTTGCTTTGGTTTATTTCAAAGGCAGACTATTTCTTTATGCAGTGGCGTAACGTGGACTACTTTAGACGCGGGCAAAACGCGTCAAGGGTGCCCTTTTTTTTCTTTCCTAAGGTCTACACAATATACTATTTCTCTTGCATAACGTATATATTTATATATGTTATGGACCAGGTGATTAATTCTCGCCGAAATTCATTTTTGATTTACCAAAAAGCGATACACGATATCTAAACCTCATTAAACAAATATAATGCCAGAGGGAAAATTTTGATTACATTTGAAAAATTTTATGCAATTGAAGTCTAATGGCCATACAGTGCGTATAGTAAAATGAATGCTTCGCGAATTGGTAGCATTCGATGTGTAGAAAACTCGTGACACCCCTTAATGTACGAAGCCGAGGCCAGGACACACAACGCCCACGCTTAGCTACACCACTTTCCATAAGCACTAGCTAGTCATATTTTTAACTCCTGTGTATAACCACATACTTTCTTTGTATTTAATATTAAAAGAGTATAAAAATAGTTTTACCACAAACGATATATATTCATTCATATCGAGTGTGGCTAACACTGGTATCAGATTTTATTGAAGTCGTTTAGACGACTTCAATAAAATCTGCGAACGAAAGATATGACTTTTACTACTACACAACCACTGGCAAGTAGCCACTAGTTGGCGATAGGTAGTCATGCCTTGTCATGCATACACACTAGTGACTAAACTATCATCCAATGTGCTTCCAGTCGTGAAGGTTTCCTCAAGTTTTTCTTGATTTGGTGCAAGATTCCGTTACAGATACACAGACAGATAGATGGTAAAATAAGTAAAAAGTTATAATATTATTAACTAATTTGCCGAAATAATATTCCAATTTGAATTTGAAACACGAATTTCCAATTCTTATTTCAAATTTAATTTGGAATTTGCGAAATTGTAGACACGTTGTAGCTATTTTAGATTGAATATAAATTAATTATTTTCTTCTATTTTTCAAAGGTCGAAAAGACGTGATTAAGACTCTAATTTACTCACGATTCGTGTAATTAATTATACATAAATTATGTTTTAATGTATTCCATTTGTCGTGAAATCTTTCTCTAACCTTGGAGATAATAAACATAACTTGTAACAGCTATTTTAATAGCTATTACATGTCATTCTCTATCGTTTCGTGGAGTCACAGCACGCCAGGATTAGAGATTCAAGGACACATATTAAATAACATTTTAACAACAGCCTGATTTTACCTAGACACAGTTATTTTTACTATCTGATTGAGTGTTGGGCAAAATCCTCCCACAAATCCTTCCACGCATTCCTGTCCTCGGTGCTCTCTTGCTGTTCCTTGTCCCCATATCTCTTCTTATTTTCCTGCCTCCGTCGGTAGGAATCCAAGTAGTCATCATATCATATCGAGTGTCGCCTAAAGGCATCTGTCATGTCTTTTACGACTGCTTACCGCCATCAAGTGGCGGCAGGTAACCAACCAGTGTGCAGGTTTCCTCACGATGTTTTCCTTCACCGGAAGCCAGTGGTGGTCTATGAAAACTACTATATATGAGTCAGATTGGTATACAAAGTCATATGGCACGAGTAGGATACGAACCTGAGACCTTTCGATCCACAGGCGGGCGTCTTAACCATTACACCACCACCGCTATGTATAGTCAAACTGTCATCTGTGCATGCGGCAGACATGACCGTCACTTCAATCTGCCTTTGTTCCCACAACTATGTTTGTGACACGGCATAGTGTTCCTCACTCGGTCTAAGAGTTTGCATCTGTGTGTACAGACACAGTATCAAGTCTTTATACACGTCCCTGTGTATGCTTAGATCTTTGAAACTACACAATGGATTTTGATGTAGGTTTTTAAATAGAGTGATTCAAGAGAAATGTTTATTATATTATATTATACACTTATATGCATAATATTGCACCCGAGCGAAGCCGGGGCGGGTCGATAGTATCATATATGGTAAAAATGTTAGGTCCTTACATATGAAATTGGCGTTTTGTTGTACTGGTCACTTTAATCACAAATTTCTCCTCTTTGGTTAGGAATTCCAAATTAAAATTTATACAGCTATTTACACATGTATTTTTATTTCGTTAACCGTCATTCATTTGTTTTTTTTTCTGATTTTTTTGTTTGCGTCACTCAGTTTGGAATGGAAAACTTGAAATATCGCGAATATTTACAAGGGTTAATGATGTGTTAATGAAGGGTTAATGATGTGTATGGCAGTCGGGTCGCAAAAGAAAACACATTACGTTTTTGGTTCCAACGTTTTCGTTCTGGAAATTTTGACCTGCAGAAGAAGCCCCGTGGACGGCCGGAGACCCTAGTTGATAATAAAGAATTGAAGGCTATTGTGGAAGCGGATCCATCGCAAACCACGTCCGAGTTAGCTTCAGGCTTCGGTGTTAGTGATAAACCTATTTTAATTCACTTGAAGCAAATTGGGAAGATTAAGAAACTTGAAAGGTGGGTACCTCACGAATTGAGTGAAGCAAACCGGCAAACGCGTGACGACTGCTGCGTTACATTACTTAACCGCACAACAATGAAGGGTTTTTAAATTAAACCACTACCTGTGTTGAAAAGCGGATTCTCTGCTCCAACAGATTACCACTTTTTTCAAAATTTGGATAACTTCTTCCAAGGGAAAAAAATCAACTCCGATAGGGCAGTTCAAACCGCCTTCAAAGATTTTATTGATTCCCGTCCGAATGGTTTTTTAGTAAAGGGATCAATGAACTACCTATGAGATAGCAAAAGTGCATAGACAATAATGGTTCTTACTTTGATTAAATAAATATATTATATTAAAAAATATTCGACTTTTTGTTTCTCCTATACCAAACGCCAATTTTATATGTAAGGACCTAATAATAGGAATTCCTTTATTTATTAGTTTTTGAAAATGATTACATCCACGTTATTGTATATCAAATGAATCCTAAGCCATATTGTGGGCATCGACTACAAAAAGTGCCATTTTTAATTTATTTTATAAAATAAAGGACAACGGCTTTCCCCCTTTCCCTTAATTGACTCTAACAATCTGCGCAGAACGAAAATTCACTAACAGTCTATTTGTCATTTGCCTTTCTCCCAAACAAGTATGGACAGTAAATTAAGTTAACCATAGAACACCTAGATGAATCAAGGGTACAAAAAGTTACTCGTAGAACACCTAGGTGAACCAGTTCGGTGATCCACGGGTCAGAAAGGGGGAAAAAGGCTTTAAACCAACTAATTAAAAGCTTGTATAATAATAACACCGTCACTGTACAAGTACTCGCGACTACTAAACCAATTTACACAATTAGCTTGTTTTAATTAATAACCGCCCTTAAAAACACAACTCGAAAGCCACTACAGTTTGTTATTTTATTCCCGGGTTTCGCGAATTTCTGTTAATTTAAAGGACGTTGGAAACTGTAAAATTAACCTAAAAGTTACTGAGCTTGCACAATGACTACTTGTAACATAGACTACACAATTAGGTATTACTGCTAATGCTGGTGTTAGATTTTAATAAAGTCGCCTAAAGGTCTCTGACAAGTTTAATGATCAAGCTAAATGATAAGCTTATACAAATATTTTTTTATTCACACAATGTAGGTATGTATTACAAGAGCATTTTGGAAATATGTAAATATACTCCCAGTGTGTTTCCAATAATACGTGATATTTGTGTAACAAAGTTCATCAAAGTCTATTCGCATGAAATATGTAAACATTCATATCGAAATCATCATCTAAATAGGCCTCTCTCAACGATTTCCCAAACGGCCGATAAATAGCTGTAACGGCCGATAAGTATATAAAGTGATATGAGTGATGAAGCAAAATATAAATTTAGCCTTTTTTTAATTGGTTACAAAGTAAAGGGGGAATCAAGAACCATGATCTTAGCCTTGTAGGGACTCGACATTGAGCCAGGATGCGCGATGAGCCGTGAAATTTAATGAATCATTATCTCAAAATAAAATAAACACAGAAGTGTCGCTGCGTACTTTCACTTTCTAAAATATAAAATATCTCTACTATATAGAAATCTAGAAGAGATATTTTACATTTGAGTGAGCCAAAGTGTTGGAAATACTTAATTCTGTGCAAGTATTGTAATGTTAGTGTTGTAACAGAAATTTCCAAGACCAATACATTAAGTAAAACCTTCAAGCCCTTTTTACTGTAAAAGCAAACCCTCGCCCATCATTTCCTGCAAAATTAATTCCATGAGTCGACAAATAACCTTCTTGATTTTTCTGTTTGTCCTAATGGTTAGCTGGGAGAGAATGCTTTTAGTATTAATTAACCACATAAAAATTGTTTATATATTGATTCTCGATTCTCCGCGCTCGACTGTTTAAGTTCGCTTTTTGTTTATAAATATGTTTTTCTACTTGGAACAATAGGTAAAGTTTATTAAATAAATAAATAAATAACCTGGCCGAGAGCGTATAAAAATTGTACCTACTTCCTATAACATCAATAAATATGACTTTGAATATGGTGCAATCGAATATGTGTCTGTGCCGAACTTATTGAATAGAAGTTAGAAAATTTACGCGAATTCAAACGAATGAGTGCAATACATTTATCTTCATTTATGACTGAATGTTAGCTGTCACTTGCTTTACTTGAATTTTATCCAAAGCCATATCATGCCAGAGTATCTGAATAATTACTCGAGTGTTTTGAATCCCGTCCACTCTCCGACGTTTCTGAGCCCTATCAACTTGGGCCTTGCATTACACATTACATTTTCAGCGACTGCATCTGTACAATCCATTTCTACGTCATTGTCCCGATAAGAATGGCAGGTAATGGTACGAATTAAACGACTTTCCGTGAAGGCTTCTCTTTTTTGTTTGTTTTTGATGCCCTTGTGTAGACAAGGTCGTTGAAGAATTGATGGACCAATGCTAAGAAAGGTGATTGTTTAAGTAGGTAATTACATTATTTTATTTTTATTCGTAATTATGTTTAACTGTGAATGGAAGCGAAAATCAAATCATAATTTAAAAATTCTTTATTTTCTCTACAATCCACAGATGTATTAAAAATGCTACAATCTTAAAAAGCGGTGATGGTCCATTGGTTATGACGCCCGAAAGCTATACCAATCTGACTAGTATATCATGTTTAATATATTATTTCATCGGCCAAAACTTACTTACGTTTAAGGAAAATATGTTGAGGAAACATGCTCTCAATAATTTATCATATTCTGTGTGAAATAGAGAAGACACAAAACACTCCATTAATATTGCCAAGAAAGTCGTTGTGTGTGTTTCATTCCACTTAATGATAACGACCCTCGGCCTTGAGGAATGAGACTGTAAATAAAGAATTGTGAGTGGTAATTCTGATTTCTGTGTACAAATAAAATTAATAACATAATTTTGAAAATCATTTTCCCTATATATTAAAGAAGAAGTCCCCTGGTGCGTCTGTCTGTATGAATGCGATAAACACAAAAACGAAGTTAGATTTTTATACGGTTTTCACCAATAGATATAGTGATTTCTGTGGAAGGTTTATGTTTATAATTCATTATCCGCTTTTTTACTTTTTCGTATCCCCAGTTGTTACACCAATGACCTTCATCCTTAACGATATCAAACATTCCTTGGGCACAAGAGTAGGGAATCGAAAGAGAGACAAAGCGCTTGGTAGTTCTCAAAGTCAGAGCGTTTCGGACGCAGCGGCCGCGCTGTCATTACAATTTTTCAAATTTTAACAAAGACAAGAATTAGTTTTACTGTCGGACTTTGAAATAATTAATCTATACTGCAGTAATATCAATTTTATGAATGATTTCGGAAATGATACCTTCCCCAAGAAAATTGACAGCCGCAGCAGCTGTGGAAACGCTCTGAGAACTATCTATTAAGGAGCGTCCGAAATTTATTACGTTTACTCCTCCGGATCAAGCTAAGTGTTTACATTTTTTTGACTATTTATTTACACTTTATTATAAATATATATTAGGACAAATCACACAAATTGAACCTGCCCCAAAGCAAGTTCGAGACGTGTGTTATGGGATACTAACTCAACGATATTTTATAACAAATACACATATACATATATAAACATCCAAGACCCGGCCAATCAGAAAAAATCATTTTCCATCGTGACCCGACGGGTCACGATGGAAAATGATGACGGGACGGGATGACGGGACGGGATCGAACCTGGGACCTGCCTCTGAACCGAGTTCAGAGGCAAGCATTTTACCACTGCGCCACGGAGGTCGACAATTATTCCACTAAAAACAATTTAATGAATGATGATGTGAGGTTAGTATGTACGACTTTAAAATAAAGTTATTTTCTTCTTAAATATTGTATATATCCTATCGGCTTAACAAAACACAAGGTCAATGGCTTACAATTTTCCTTCAATATTATGTGCAGCTTTATCATTTTCACATTTACCACAACAAAACTTTAGCGACACCTGTCATAGTCATAAAATGACATTTGAATGAAAATTACAAATCGTAAAATTGAAAATGGTCCCGTACAAGTGAGTCGCAGACTATCATGAAATTCGAGTAATCCTCATACATATTATAAAACATCGTCCTATGCCGTGTTTGTGTATCTGTCTGTTTGTTTGTTGGTACCGAAGCTCCTAAATATATGAACCAATTTTATTCCAATTTTTTTTTTAAATTAATTTAAGAGTGTACTAAATCACTACTCAATGTTGGAGCTGTTCGTTAACCTGAGGAACCCCAAAATAAAATAATGCGAAATGTCAAAACAGCGCGAATCTGTAATTGTGAAAACCATGGACGTGCTAAAGCCTAGTCTAATTAACGTAAACAGAGAGACAGATGATTTTAAATAAACCCGTGAACATTTTTTGTGTAATTTAAGGCAGAAGAGGAAGAATATCGATGAATGAATATGTTAAAAAAATGCAAATGAATGATGAAGAATCAATTTGTAATAGAAATCCCAAACTATAATAGATGCAAAAATAAGTAAGTGTTTTTTTGTTACTTTACGATTTATCTACATATCCTGTCACAGCTAGCCTACCCTTCACACAAGTAAATCTACAGGAAAATCTAGTTAAATTAAGTTCACTTTTCAATCCGATAAAATATTTGTGAAACATTTTAAAAAAATAATAAAAACCAATGACTGGACCTCCGTGTAATACTATAAACATTATATAAATTATATTGAAGAAAAACTTTGTGAGAAAACCTGCACACTGGTTGATTATCAACTTGTGTGTGAAATAGAGAAGGCAATGGCAAATCACTCCATTAATACACACAACAACTTTCTTGTCACTACAAGAATGTTGTTGTGTGTATTTCATTCCACAGAAATAACCACAGAAATGACCACGACTATGAAGAACAATTTTAGTAAAAATAAAATGGCAAGACCAGCTCCATTTTTTGCTGCATTAAAATCTCCGCATTCGCCTAATTATCAAAATGTTTAAAGTATGGAGATAAAGCTTTGTGCGTTCTTTACATTTTATTAATAAATTTCTTGATCGTATTTTTAAGCAATAAAGTTTAAGTAAAATATAATTGATATAGCCTCGCAATGACTTTATTTATTTTACAAAATGATAAATACGTTTGATAGTAAACACGCGGAGATGAAAGAATACATGTACTGCGTGTGATATCAACCAAACTTAGGTCTAGACCAAGATAAGTAGACTACACCAAAGTTTTAAGGTAATCCATTGTGTAAAGCACCCGAGCAAAGCCGCTACTTAATTAATAACTTCTTTCACATCAATTCAACAGCAGCGACGCGCTCACAAAGCTTGACTTCTATACGATTTATGTGCTTATTTACTATGCGGATAGTTCACCCGCATCAAAATAACTGTGCCCACTGGGCCGAGCACAGATGCGTGGGGAAAAAATTTAAAAAAAACGCAATATGCGCCAGCCCGGTGATCACTAACGGGTTGAATACGGCAGCGTGTAATATTAATTGCAAACTTCACACATCAGTTCAGATATGATTGCGTGATTTATAAAAAAAATAGACAAAGAAAAAAATATTTTTACATTCTACTAACTGATTCTTTTTCTTCTATATTCACTTACTCCGGATGCGGCTTACGTAGACAGACAAATTACGTAGGGAACAAGATGGTTCTCTTTCGACGGCTGCGGCGCGCTGTCATTACGATCCGTGAATTTTCTTGGGGAAGGAATCATTCAATCCAAAATGATTCATAAAATTGACATTATCACAGTACAGATTAATAATTTTAAAGTCAGACAGTAAAAGTAATTGTTATCTTTGTTAAAATTTGAAAAATTGTAATGACAGCGCGACCCCAACGTTCGAAACGCTCTGAGAACCACTCACAAATCTGGCTATGCCACTCCCGCCTTGCTGCACTGGCTGCTTTTCTGCGCAGGTTAAAGTTAACGTCAAAGTTGACTGGTACAAGCCACCCTAAGTTGTTTTTATTATGACTCGTTTCGTAAAATGATTTATTTCGGCTTCTAAATTAACACAACAAGGATGTTGTTATAGTTTTTATTGCTGTAATTAAATGTACCTACTTAAGAAATGCTCTAGTAAAATCAGTTTTAAGAAAACTTAAAAAATAACTATTTGATTGGGAAAATTACTAAGAAATCGACATAATATGAGCGTAAGAGTTCCACACTAAAACAGAGAGCAAAAGTATTTGTCATATTTTATAATAAAATAAAAGTAACTTTTCTAGGCAGGTTGTGTAAAAATAAAATCGCATTCTTATTGCGGCCTCCCGCCCTGGAATAGGACTACATCACACCTTCCCCCCTTAGGAACTTCTCAACGGTTTACAACACGGACATGGGTTTTTTGTCAAACATTAAATGCCACAAGTTTATCTGACGACAATAAATAAAAGCATGTCGCGAACATGACATTTTTATAAAAAAAATATTTCTTGATCAACGATCAACCGAGATCTAAACAACGAGATCATTTAGACTTGTTTACAATAAGGTGGAATCAATCAAAATGTATGTGTAACATTTAATATCTCATAGTACAAGGTCAACGTCGTATGGATCCGTTTGGGCAAACACGTACATTCAGGATGTAAGCCGACGTCCTAAATGGGCGATGGAAAATGCCACTACGCGATTCGACTATGTGCATATACAAGTGAATAAGTGATAACAGCGTCGACGACGACATAGGCCGTAAGCCGCAAGTTTGCGCCACGTCGTGTAGCCTTGTTGGTTTTGTCGCTCAACTAGGACCCTGGGTACGCCAGGAATTCAGGATCTATAAGTCACGTGAGCTAAATTCATAAAATTAATTGCAATTACTACCTACCGCTTGATTAGGTATGTGACTAGTCCGTAAAATTTTATATCTATGTATTATATATGTGTATCATTGTTTTTGTTTATGGTAACAGTAATAGAGAATAGAAAACGTTGTTTCATTTGTTTGTTCCGCCTGATGTTTCTTGAATCGTTATCCTAACTAATATTATCCTAACCTATAATTTGTTTGTTACCTCTTCACTCTCTATCTACTCAAACAATCTTCTTGAATTTTTGAGAAGGACATATGGTACCTTTCATCCCGGAAAAATACCTCTCCCGTTAAAAATATACGCGTGCGAATATATGTCTCGGGCAAAAGCTAATTTTCAATAAAGGTCGATTTATAGCCAACTCTATCGTTATTATGTTGATTTCATCGAATTAGTTAGTTAGGTACTTACGGAGTACCTACTAATTCCATTGTTGATTTATTTACTGTTTACAACTTTTACTTTCTACTATCAATGACAGTTAGTTCAATAGATTTAATAAATGAATAAAATTTTATAATTGTGTATAATTCGTTACGATGCGACGGACAGACAGACACCCACCTCACAACAGCACAGAGGTTGATTTTACACTTGTCTTGATTTCCGATAAATAATGACATTACTTGTCGACTTATCAGAAGAAATTACAAACATTAAATGTATCTAGTCATTTGTCGACTACTTCAGGTAGTCTCCTCTTAAAATTTTCTTACAACTTTTAAAATAAAATGAAAAATGATAATCACACGAAAAAATTAATGAATATTCTTCATAGTCGTATTCCTCATTCATGGTCATTGAGAATTAAACACACACAACAACTTCCTTGGCATTAGTATTTGAGTGGTTTGCCATTGCCTTCTCCATTTCACACACAAGTTAATAATAAACCAGTGTGCTGGTTTCCTCACGATGTTTACCTTCACCGGAAGCAAGTGGTGGTCGATGAAAACTACTATACATGAGTCAAATTGGTATAGAAACTCATGTGGCACGAGTAGGATTCGAACCTGGGACCTTTTGATCCACATGCTTAACCACTACACCACTGCCGCTTAATAAAGATAATAATTAATTACACTTTTATACTACCAAGCAGGCAAAGAGGCTTGCGGCCCACCTGATGGTAAGTGGTCACCGCAGACTAAGAACGCTTGCAACACCAGGGGTGGCCTAAGCTCTTTAGGTAATTATTAACAAAGAATTGCACTGAATACTAAATAATTATCTTTTTAACCCCCGACGACAGGAGGGTAGTTATATGTTTAATGTGTCTGTGCATCTGTATGTCCGATAACCGATTTTGATCTAGTTCTTTTTTTTTTCATTTAAATGAGAATTTAATCGAGAAAGTTGTTACCTAGTATTAGTATGTTTCAAAAAGTACTCTAATTGGTCAAATTTCATGCATCTGTAAGAATTTTGCATGCATAATTGCATATACACACATCATGTTGTATATATTCAGGTTTTAGTCATAACTTGGTAAACTCACAAACTTGTACAAACACGTGCAAGTGCGTTTTAGATAAGTGTACGGGTCAAGGAGAACTGTGTGAGGAAACTATCTGGTTTATTACTGAGGCTCTTGGATTTATATTTCGACGTATGGTCAGCAACACATACCTCTTTCGATGAAAGATGTGCATGTGCATGTTGCATTCGTGGCTGTGACGCCCCTAAGCTAGGGGTCGGCGTGAAAAATAAACTTTATGGTTTTGAAGGTTTGGCTGTGATCTGACAATCGGCTGCCTGTCTGACGTCATATTTTTTTGGAATGATGTGGTCAAATGTCTGCCGTCAAACATAGTTGCATCTGAATAAAAATATCTGCTGTCGAGGTTATGCCACATAGTGGCATCGTATGATGTCCTCGAGAGGGTATGGAGTCCTACCATATTTTTCTTTTATCTAGGAGTCCTAAGTACGCCAAACAATACAAAAACAATCCCACTGTCCTAACTAATATTATAAATGCGAAAGTAAGTTTGTTACCTCGTCACGGTCTATCTACTCAAGCAACCTTCTTGAAATTTTGCGTAGTAATAGTTTGAAGCATGGAAAAGAACATAGGGTACCATCATTTCATCCCGAAAAATAACTGTTCCCGTGAAAAATTTACGCTGGCGAAGCCGCGGGCAAAAGCTAGTAACTAGACCTCGCGAACACAATATTTGTTATAAAAGTGTGACTATTTCAAAAACGACTAAACCGATTTTGATGTCTCACGAACTTAAAAATTGTATTGGCATACCTTTCAAATTTCATCAAAATCGGACCAACGGTTCGAAAGTTATCGCATTACAAATAAATATACGTACAAAAAATATATTTTTGCCTCATGTAGAATGTTTAAAACATGGAAAAGAACATAGGGTACCTTTCATCCCAAAAAAATAACGGTTTTCGTGAAAAAATTACGCTGGCGAAGCCGCGGGCAAAAGCTAGTAATTAAATAAAAACAGTATCAAGTTTTTATCATCATCTATATTGATATATTTAATCAATGTTAAACAAAACAAATGCCACACGATATAATGAAAGTTATATAGAAATTCTCCTCTTGGCATGCCTAGATTTAACAATTCACGCATCGTTCGATTCCCGGTAGACTAGACATCGGTGAATCACCTTGCAAATGCTAAGTTATTAAACTTAACGGCATTGTGCAGGAATATGCAACTTTGCGTTTGATAATATTAAAACTTAAATAAGATTCATTTAAATAATGCTACTAAAAATTGACCTAAAAATAATATCAGACTGATATTTTCTTTTAATGACTCCATTTTAAATTTCGAATGAGGCACAAACCTGTATTGATCTCGATCATAGATAATTTTGAAAAAGGGACTTTCTGTAAATCGATGTATGTACCGATAATGTTTTGTTAACTTTATTTAACAATTGATGTTAAAAATACATTGATAGACATTAGAAAAACGGATAACTTAATGTAGGAGATAATGCTCATTAACATACAAAATTAAAACCTATTCGTTCTCGTAAACGTCTAAACTATTAGTTCACTGGTAAGTATATGGGATTGTCATGTTCTTTCAAAAGAAAGAATTTAAAATGTATCTCTCTTTTATTGAAATATAAAATTACTGCAAAAATCAATATCTTTTTGCATTCCGTACTAATTAAATATTTATTTATTTTCTCAAATAATTAATTTTTAATTAATTTGAGTGTGTCTATTCAATTTAAAGTTGTGTACCTACATTAACCAAAATATCTTAACAAAACTTAGTGCTGTTATAAACGCTCGTACGCTAATATATTACTTACCTTGAACTACAAAAATAACTAATGAATATTCACAAAACTTGCAACACTGCACTGCAAAAATCACAACCAGCCAGTGGTATTCCAGCCACAGTCGTAGATAATGTTTTGTTTTTAAAATGAAACTTTTTAAAATTTCAAATCGAATACCGCGGCGTTCTTTTAAAATGGCGCGGCCGCGAACTCTGCGTGTGGTTTGCGTGGTAAATGACCATAGCATGGTTGTCTCACCTGCTAGTTGATAGGAACGCATCTAAGCATAACAATATATAAAATGTACCGTCTGAAAGTATTTGTTTGTGAAAATGCAATTTTAAGAATTTTATTAATAACAGCAATTTTAGCTATTTGAGAATATCGGAAGAATGGATGGATATCGTTAGACACTTTTTCCCGGACCGCGAACGCTACAAACACTAAAGTCACCACACAAAGTAAATAATAATTTGAAAAAAAAAACCGTTTTTAATAGTCATCCTTAGATGTTCAACGTATTGTTTCTTATCTTAGATTTAGTTCACTGCTGATAAGTATAATTCAATTCAATGTGTTTATTCTATTAAGTGGTACTTTATTATAATCGAACACCACAGTGGTTGTCTGTGTTCATGTTAATGGAAGTGTTACATTATAAACATTATATAATATTAGCAATAGTTGAAAAGACCAAAAAAAATATTTGTTTTCATTATCTTGTTTTTCTTTATTTTAATTTCATTGTAATTACATCGTATGTACATTGAATATATTTTTTTTATTATAAATACATCTTAATTCGAGCAAATCCGCGGCCGAGGCTTGTTTCGACACAAAGACCTTGTGGCATACGCGAGGAGGAATTTGGCGCGCCGCGCGTGCATGTTGCAGTCAGTTCGTTGTTTGTTTTGGTTACGGGCTTAGAATATGGTCAAATGTCTGTATGGGCTTCAATCCTTTGCCTTTCCATATGGATAATCTAAACAAAAAAAAGATTATGGCCAAAGTTAAATTACTATTATTCCATAAAAATAAATATAGGAAATAAATTTTTCACTTCTGTTTTATTTTTTGTAAAAGTGTAATTGACATTTTTTTAAATTATATACTATATATAATTTTCAATATATTTAGGATTTAAGAAATCGGATACAATAAGTATCGGTTTATAGGTTTTAACTAAAAATTGATATTTCAAATTACGATTACAAAATACGATGTTACCTAATATTTAATTTCATAATACGTCATTCTATTTAAACCAACTTTCACTGATAAAAAAAAACAAGTTTTGGATTAACTTGCAATGTATCGAGTGCAGTTTAAATTTTTCTGATTTCGAAAACATAACACAAGATGCTTAAGCTCTATGATATATATTTTTAGCAGTAATATCAGCACAGTAGACAATTTTAAAATAAATGGCGGGAGTCCATTAGAAACATGAAACTATAGGTAAAACTCGTAAGACTGGAGCCAGTACTACTACAGAAAGAGAGGTCAATACACCTATGTACTCGTACCTTGCATCAAAAAGTTTTTGGGAGTACACCTATAGCTTCATGATCGGGAAGAGAAGCACGTATATAGACGTTCGAAAAATAAAATTCTTTTTTTTAATTATCGTGACGGGGCCCTTTCAAAATCCATTCATTTTAGTAGGTTACTTACAGATTGACAAGAATTTCTGGCCCGGTGAAGGAATATCTGACTGCTCAACTGTCACATAAAAATGACTTTTGACAGTTTGCAATTTAGATCACCGGACGCGGGTTATTTTTAATTTTTTGTTCGATTATTGTCGGTCTGAACTGTTACAAGAATTTCAATATACATTTATACGATATCCTTATAACATTTACTTTCTTTATGTTAACACTGGTGAATCCTCGATGAAATTCACAAGCTAGTAAGAACAGGAAAATGGCTGCTCTGACAATATTTCCTTGTTACTGACCCCAAACAACTAGCTTCAAAGAATCAGATCTTTGTAATTCTACCTGAACGGTAAAAAAGTAATTGTAAATACATACAACTATCTGATCTTGTCATGCCACGCCATGTCTTGCCATGGTGTCACTTTATTGTGTTTATAGTATATATAAAATTCTCTATTTATTAATCTTTTTTTTTGTTAGCCCATAGTGTCGCACTGCTAGCCAAAATTAAAATTATCTTATTTAGTACTCAGTACTAGGTAAATACTGAAGACACTAACTTCATTTGTTACTTATTAGAAGAATGCATAACCTACCCAATGCCTAATCTTATTATCTAACTACTTATTTGTCAGGTGGCTTAAATTAATTGATTTATCAAATATCATTTTAGCCTTTTAAACCCCTGTGATTCTTTTTAAAATTATACTAATTTATAAAGAAAACAAAAACATTTAGTTATGCAAAACATACAACGGTAAAATAGGGGGAAATAATAAAATCCTAATGTATTAGGATTTGTCATAAAGATGTCCTTTATTTGCGACCGTCGCTTCTTAAAGCATAATTTTATGAGGATCGTAATCGGTTTCATTTATTGTTTTTGGATTTTGTGTAAGTCAGTATTATAAGTACTATACACAAGGATGTCGTTATATTCACAAGTTCAATAACCCAAAATGGAATTGTTTCATAAAAATCGTACTTACATACTCAAACCTTTACCAATTTAAAAAATGTATCATAAAGGTTTATGAGCTCAATCGCATAATAGGCTGATTTAAACGAAATTTAGTCCTCAAGTAAGTAAGTAAGTAGGCTATATCAAGGATTAATTGGCATAAAGAATAAAATAATGAGTCAGTAGGGTTATTATGTTTCTCTAAAAATGAATGCAATTATTTGTATTTCTAATTTGGTAATCTTCAAAATTACCGAAAAAGCGGTGTGAAAATCGGAAACAATTAAGTAACTAAGTAAGGGATGATTCTAACACAAACAAAAATTTGTCATTTTTATTGGCATGAAAAAAAATCTCTAAATTTCTCTAAAACCATTTCATTTGAAAAATTGCAAGTAGTAAAAGTGATTTGCAATTAAACATTTGCGAAAAAATTAGGCACCAAGCAAGTGGCTACTTTTTGTACAAAAAACAACAGCATGTTTCAGTCATTGGTTTTCGTCATAAAATGGGTTAATATACGAAGACGTGTCTCCGTGATAAAATGTAACAATAAAGATAGCATGCCAGTCCTTCACTCATGGAAATTAGCAAATAAAATAAGTACTCTTCAAGATAACGTGTCGTGAAATCTCTAGAAATAGAAGCATGCGCCGGATGTTTATTTATTCAAAAATGTTACTTGTTTTCCTGTATTTAAGTAAGATATATTTTATTTTCAATTTGCCCTTTATGAACAATTTGGACTAAGTGACCAGAACATATTTATATACAAGTATTCTCTCTGTCATTCTTCATCTTCGACACGATTTCAACTTTAACTTAGTATATAAACAAACAAATTAACATCTCCAATTGTCTATTCGAGTCGGATTCCACAGACGAAGTCGGCTGCGGGCGGAAATTAGCTGAGCGATGCTCTGACGACGACTAATTGTATGATTCCATTGTGGAGAACGTGTCATAATCTGTTCAGTTAATTACTATTCTATTTATTTAAACTTTATTGGAATAAAATAAATCCACGTCAAACATTGGCGCCAAAGTCAGAAAACGGCAAAAATGGGTGGTGCTATTACGTCAATAAGAGAAAAATTAAACTTTAATAACTACATTATGAAGGTATGTTACCTACAAAATATAAACTAAACCCTCAATTTCAACATCTTGTGTCTTTAAAAAAAAAGCAAAAGACTTAAATTCAGAACAAACAATAAAAACTAAATCAGATCATGTCGTTTAGGACCAATAAATAATTTTTGTGACCTTTGAGTTCTAAAAGATCGCTTCTATGAGCATGGTGGTTTTAAATGTGAAAATAAAAGCTTATAAAATTTAAAATTTATTTTTATATATCGATTATGTTCCCGGATGCGTTCGGGGCTTTGACGCCGCGAAGCCCAGGATCAGCGTAAAGTAAGTTTAAAATTGCCTGTCGTTAACCCTCCTTGGGAATTCTATTGCCAATCCGTTGTCTAGTCTGTGTCCCTTAGTCGCTTCGTACGACATCTACATTAGGGCATGGAGTGGTCCTATTCCAGGGCGGAACCATACTCCACAATAACTAAAGGCATGTAAGCGAAATTCTAGTTTTAACTTGAACATAATATATTTTCCCGAGTGTGAAACCGGTTTTAAATTCCACCACCACACATCTTACGACTTAAGTTTCGTAAGTTACTGGCGCCGGCACTTAACCGGAATATAAAGTAGGTATGCGGTTTGATCCTTATTGCTAAACTTGAGAACTTGCATTTTTAATTAATGAATTAAGCACTTTACTGGCTTTTTATAGTTGGTTAAATGGTTGGGACGTATTTTTTATTTATATTCGCGTTTAATTCAACTAAATTAAAAGGAGTCAAGGCAAAAATATTCGGATTTTGATTTTTATAAACTAGCTTTTGTAAGCATAAGCATTTCCCATGGGAAAAGTTATTGTCCAGGATGAAATGTACCCTATGTCATTATCCATAGTACATGTATACAAAATTTCTACATGTATACAAAATTTCAAGAAGATTCGTTGAGATAGAGCGTAAAGAGGTAACAAACAAACAAACCTACTTTCGCATTTATAATATTAAGTAGTTAGATATTAGTAATAATACAATTGACGTCATAAACTTTTCCCATGAAACAGCGTGCAGCGCACCCAAGTCGTGGATTTCCCATTTATGACCATAAATGGTTCGTTTTAGATTATTTTACGTTTAAATTATACAATATTAGCAGTTTCCTTCCTCGAATCTTGGCCAAAGAAATAAACAAGCAAAATTTGCATAATGTTATGGAACATGCATTAATTTAAACTTATACGGTTCAAATTTCCCTTGAAATAATGAGTAATGTTTTCTCATAACCCGTTTTTGGTTTTTAGTTTGGGCTTGATGACTTAGCAACACCATTATAGTGTAAATCCTAACATAAATTCAAATAATTTACGACAAAATTTACGCAGTAATCTCTCATAAAGCTACAAATTAAATGAAACTAAAATAAAACATATAAACAATTACAAAAAATACAGAATCGCAAGCAAATACCTACAATCTGAAATACAAATATTTGCTTATAGTTTTTTACAAATATAAAGTTTTTGATGCAAGCTTTTATTATTGTCAGAGAGATCTTATCACATTCAATGCGTGACAAAAATTTAATTGAAGCATACATGCTTTGTCACAAATGTTTTACTCGTGACCATAAATTGATATTTCTTAATGACGTCATTACCGCGGGTAACGATCATTTTTTATCACAGTCGATTGACACCGAGACGGAGACAGGAAAACCCCTCGTGATGTCATCTCGATATCCGTTTGAAAACATTACACTAATAAATACTTATCATGCAACAGGTTAATTGCATGGATACAATCTGTCCACGCCCGACTAACCTTCACTCCGCTCTGTCACACTGGTGTGACGGTGAGGAAAGAATTATATTATCTTCGATGATTTTGTGGTGCAGTTACAATAGCTCTACCAAGGAGGGTTGGTCAGGCAGGCGACCGGTAGTAAAATCATAGAAGAATCTTCAAATTAAGGTTTATTCTTACAAAGTATATACCGTACTGTACTAATAAACAAAATTGTTTATTAGTACAGTGGTCAACAGAAATTAATTAAATGTTTCATTAGTATAACATTGTATTAGGCATTAATATATAAACATGTATATTTTAACATAAAATTAGAGAGCTACTTACCTAATAGAACGTTGGAAAGGTAAAACAATCGCAGTTATTTAATTATTACAGATATTAAAAAATATATAGGTAAACAATGAACAATCATTTTGATATCCATGAATAATGTACAGTGTCAATCGAATTCCGTACAATTGTGATAATTTCGTCCATATTAATTCTGACCTTAATCTGAAAGGCAGAACAAATATCAATTTGACTGTTCACCAAACGAATTACAACCCTAATCTAAAACAATAAGGCTTATAGAATGGCAAAATAAATTTTGTATAGCCGTGTCTACTGGGAGTGCTGTGGATAATACGAGCGATATTCGGATATTGTATAGGATTAACCTCTAGAGACTTGATAGCGGTGTCTGTTTGTTACTATATATATTAGGTTGCTGAAAATCAAAATGATAACGGAAATGATGCTTGGATACACATAATACAATCCATACTAATATTATAAAGAATAAAGATTTGTATTTTTATTTGTAATGAATAAACTCAAAAACTACTGGGACGATTTTCATGAAATTTGACACAGATATAGACGAAACCTTCAGGAGTAACATAGGCTATTTTTTATCATGGTCTTACTCGAGCGAAGCCGGGACAGACCTCTAATACTATATAATTTGAGTATGTATCGACCATTAGGTAAATAAATTGTCAGGAGATTGATGTTTGTATAGTTCCGAATATAACACCAGGACGGTTAAACTTTTTATTAACATGACTTTCAAAACGCAAACACGCTAGTACTTGTAAACTAAATAGACAAAGTCTTCTTATTATATAAAATAAAATTTATTCAGAAATCAGACTAAATCAGACTTTCACAAGCACTTTTTCACGTCATTTTTTTTTTCTTTTCGTTTGAATTTCGGGATAAAAAATACCCTATGAGTTATTCCAGGTTATATTCTATCCGTGTACCAAACTTCACAACAATCTGTCCAGTAGATTTCACGTGAAAGAGTAAGAAACATACACACATACATCCTCACAAATCTTCGCGTTTATAATATTAGTAGTAGGTAGGATGGTTATTTCCCAAAAAGCTATAACCTTAGGTACTTGCATTTTTTGCTAGATTAAAAAAATATATTAAATCCAATTAACGCTTGATGGTGACTTTATCGTGAAGGTGAGTTGGTAATTGTAAATCAATACATCTCAAAGACCTCTTATGAGTTTGAATTTGTCTAGTAAATCACAAAGTTCATTGTCATTGATTTATACAACTAAGTACAACCCACCTTCCCAGACGTGGACAAATCTTACGAAATAACTCGAATTTCTACATCAATTTTGCAATAGACTTTCTCAACTACGATAGGTATCTATGCGATAATTCTTTGTTTGAACTATATTCCTAAAATTCCTTTTTAATTCAAGCATTGGTCCAACAAGAAATTAGTATATTTTTAAAAATTCAGACAAATTAAAAAGATTTCATTCTTAAAATCGAAATCGAATATACAAATCCTTTATAAAATTAAATGTCTTGAAAATGAAACTCATAATATGAATTCGATAATTGAAAAGCAAATTTTTTTTTTTTTACTTGTTATTGCTGGCAATGCAAATCCTTAAACTTTGAATTTAAAAAAAGATTTAATTGAAAGCTATGCCAGTATTTAAAAAGTAAAAATAAAAAATGTGCACTGAAAATATCATTTTTGTCGATGTAAACTTTCAACCGGTTGACACGCTCAAAACTGATGAATTCGCTCGAACACGGACTCGGTAAATCACGGATTTTAAATAAAAAAACATTTTGCCTCGTCTGCGCTATGTTATGATTGAAATATAATAGAAGAATTGAATAAAAAATCAACATACAAAATACTTAGTTGCTGAAAAATTTAGTTTTATCGTTCGAAGTTTAATTTGATATTTATAATCAAAGGATTTTTATGAATAATGATTTGCCATGAAATATAACTATACCATAGGTTTATATTCGTCGGGCAGACAAATTGAAAGATAGAACTAGATAGACCAACCCAGCATCGTCAGTAGTATATATCTCCTTAAATAAGTATAATAATTTATGAACCAAGAACGTTAAACGTGTTTAAACTCGTCTAACGTTCTCGGTTCATAATTTCATAATGGAACAAGATAGAAAGAAAGAAAGAAAGAAAGAAAGAAAGAAAGAAAGAAAGAAAGAAAGAAAGAAAGAAAGAAAGAAAGAAAGAAAGAAAGAAAGAAAGAAAGAAAGAAAGAAAGAAAGAAAGAAAGAAAGAAAGAAAGAAAGAAAGAAAGAAAGAAAGAAAGAAAGAAAGAAAGAAAGAAAGAAAGAAAGAAAGAAAGAAAGAAAGAAATCATTTATTCGGCAAACACATAAAATCCAAACATACAAAAGAGTAACAAATATATATCGAATAAAATATGTAAGCCGAAATGGCGACCAGCTCAGCATGGTGCCAAGGTATCAAGCCAAGGCGCTGATTTTCAGCTAGAACCAAGTACAAAAGTAGGTATGGTGGCAAAATAAACAAGTTAATATGTACGGAAACAGAAACAAACAAAAACAAACAACAGCAAACAATAGGATTAAACATATGACTTAGGAAAAAATGTAAAAAAAGGAATAATAGAAAGATAAATAAAATGATGCTTGTAAACTTGTTAGGTACATCAAAAATGCTTGATAAAACTAAAAACGTAAAATGTTAAATAATAGATTAAAGATATAATTAATTCGATCTGTGTACTTGTAAAATTAGTAACGTTGTAAGATACAAGTAAATGACAAACTTACCTAAATTATTGTTTCAGCAAATATCCAACACTAATAAAGGTATACAAATGCACGTGCTATGTTGGGAGTACGTGAGTATATTTACCTTTAAAATATATTCTTAATTATATTTTAGTTAAGGAGAAGATTGTACACAACGGCTTACCAGGATAAGTGTGCTGCTTAGGTACCGGATCTCATGCTCCGTATCGGGTTATTCGCACCATCAAAATAAAATAACATATAAAACTATATAAGTACCTAAATGAAAAGTACAATAATTTATTGGCACTTTCACTTTAATTGCTAAATTTTAATAATTAGGTACGATACTTAGGTAGATACTTTTCCATGAAACAGTTGTCATTCGGACATCTCCGTCGTAAAAAAATATAAATTGTTAAATTGTAAATTACTAATTGTTGACATCCAGAAAAAATATATCTGAATCGAATAAGTAAAACAGCTTGTTAGGAATAGGCATTGCGATTTTGTTCATAACAAAAAGTGACATTTTATTCTCAAAATATCTTAATTTTTGTAATTCTAAAAAGACAAAGAATGAGCAAAATTAATTAACGATTGACCTAATCTCTTAATTCGTCAAATTACCTACATGTCTTATGGTCTATTCATTCGAACTTTTGTACAAGTTAGATACCATCCGCACGATACAGACAAAAGTTCCTCGATTCAAACTTCTCGTTCTTGTCCCTTATTTCGACGGTCGTCGGCAAGGGCGCGCCCTTCAGAGCCTAAATTTGCGTCTTTAAGGTCATTATTTTGACAGAAAACGCCATTTTATTTCTTAATCTAAGGCGTTTTACTTCGTATATTTCGAATTTCTTATTGCCCTGTTTTGCCTAATGAAATTGTTTCGTACACTAACTGAAATAAGTATTACTCGACTAGGTACAAATATTTAAATGAAGGTAAAATTCAACTGGCAAAATGTAAGCATTGTCAACCTCAACACATTTTCTCTATATTCTTTGTTCTTTAAGTAATTACTTACAAATTTTAATATCACCTTAATATATTACTTTAATATATCATCACATGTACAGTTTGAGTATTTTGGCTCACTAATATAATGCTGTGTACTTAAATTTTTAATTGTTTTTGGAAAGAAATTTAATATTTTCTTCGAAAAAAATGTATGTACTTTTTCTACAGCTTCTTTATAATGACGAAATATCTCAAAAACACAATTTTCTAATCAATTTAGGTACACAAGCCATAAGCGACTCATTTTGTAAAGGCTAAGTAATGTGTTATAATTCAAGTTCGGATTTCTATGTAAGATCTGAATAATCAAACTTTTAACCGAAAAGAGGTCATAATGTGTTTAAAAAACACGTTATTTTTTCCGAGATGAAAGGTACCTTATCCTTCTCCACACTTCATATATGCAAAATTTCAAGAAGATTGGTTGAGTAAATAGACCATGAAGAGGTAACAAACAAACTCACTTTCGCATTTATAATATTAGTAAGGATAAACTAATAGAGCTTCCCCTTAAAGCGTGTCGAATCCTGCGCATCTCTGCTCGGATTGGCCACGGTAATTACAGTTTACGGCGAGTTTTGTGACCGCGCCAATTAACCGCTGATACACGAGAACAATGGCTGAACAGAAGTGTAATATTATGGTAGATTTTTTCATTGTCTGAAACATGTCATGCAGCATGTGGGTCCGCCCTAGGATAAGACCACTTTATGTCCTCCCGTGGTAGTCGTATGACGCGAGTAAAGGACTATTAGCGTTGGCAACAAAAGCATTCCGGCAGGCGGCCGGTTGCAAAACCACATTTTTACGCTGTCTCTGGAATTCGCAGTGTCACAGCCCCAGATGCAATCGATGATACACGAAGAAGAGAGAAAGAGATCATTATTATTCAAACGATTAAAGAAAATTGATTGTAGTATTTGTTGATTAGAATTCTCTAGTCAATAACTCGATGGCGAAATTACACTGGTTACTCATAGAGGACCTTTTCCCCCATCCTTGGCTTAGGCAGGGCCCTAAATACGACATCATCAGCCATTACCAATTCAATGCCTACAGAGACACCTACTGGCATTGTCGTCCAATCACTGCTGGCCAATTGCTTTATTGCGATCTACCTACAGACTAGGGATGTAACCGTAACTACAGGATATCCGAAATATTTATCCGCAAAAGGCGCTAATAATGTTGTTTATCACTACATAGTGTAAACCAAAGTCGCCCTGCGCCTCTTGTGTCTGTTTCTAAGCTTTCTTCTTTTAAACCACGCAACAGATTTTGAGGCAGAATTCTTTCATTCAATATATTCCCGAATGTTTGTACATACAAAATCTCAGGAGCAAAACCGCGATGGGACGCTAGTATAATAAAATAACTACATTTTTGAGCCTTTCGGGGTGGAATTGCTAGGTTAATTAATAAACTTTTTAAGTACATTAATCAAATCATCGAGGTATCCCGTGCCCAAAGGGATGAAGCTTTTTCCGTCAGGCTCAGTACTGGAGTACAAATTGACAATGATTCCAGTCATTTGCGCACGTTGCCGCAGGGCAACCCTTGATGGGCTATCCGATTTGTATTTTTGAACTTAATTTATTTTTAAGATCAGTTTAATTTTGATTGTAATCTGTGATCTAAATTTAATCGAAGGAAGTTTCGAATAATTTCAGATGGCTCAGCAATGTCTAAATGAGACAGCAAGAAAGCATGCAAGATTTTATTAAATACTTATTTTCTGCCATAAACACTAGTCATAAACGAGCGAGCGGAAAAACTATAAATTACAATAAATATTTGAGTTTTATTAACTATCCAGATCCGAAATTTCTTATCGAAATACATGCCTGCTTCACACTAAACTAATAAAATTGTATCCAACAATCTGCAGGTAAATCCGTCTTATCACAATAGCAATAAAGTTCAACCTTGTAATTTATTGAATGAGATTGGTATGCAGAGTTGAATGGAGTACGAGTAAAGGAAGTAAGGAGCAACTCACGTGGTGCTAAGAATACACTGAGCGAAATTTTGGCATAGGACATGATTATTGTATATTTCAACAACTTTATTTTATTACCATCTAGATTTTGCCCGCGGGTTCGCCCGCATGAATATCTGAAACATACTCCTTAAGCGGAACAGATATGATTTTCATACAAACTTTCATCTTATTATAGACATTTGGGGGTCGATTTTTGAAAAAAAAGCCTATGTTTGAACGAGGGTCTTGCGTACCAAATTTGGACAGAGATTTCCGCATTTATAATATTAATAAAACATATTTTCTGTAACTAAGGCCTCCATTCAAACAATTTCATGGACTGTACCTACCTATTTTATTTTGCAGGTTGGAATCATTTTGATTTTCAAACACCTAAATATGCGTCTAATTTTGGCATTTGTTTTCGACAGAAAAACTTTGCTTGCTTTACTTTGTGATTTTCGATAGTATTTGCATCACACATTTTTTTTAAATATTCAACACTTTCTTTATTCTCTCTTAATTATTACTTTTATTCAGAAGAAATCAAGTTTTCACATTGGCGACCGAGTATATCATTATCTCATAATTGTAATATAGATCTGTTTCTACAACTATTATAAATATCGTAATTATTAACATATGAAAAAGAATATATTTTCCTTATTATGTGTGACTATGGCGTGATTTATCTATGGTCCATAAAGAAATCACGTGTGTTCCGGATCCTGCCGGTTCACGTGACTCACAGAAATATGTTGTGATGGTGCTGGTCGGTCACTCTTCTCACCGACGTCTAAGTACTTTGTTTTCATTGTCTATAGATTTGAACACGGAATGCAGATATTGTTTAAACTGAATTTGTTTTTTTTTTATTTGTTTTATTCAGTACGTTTAAATCTTGAATTAATAAACAAGTACGATAGGAGTAGTATTTGACGGGAACTTTCAAATTATGCAATCCTTTTTTTAAAATATAAAATAAGATGAAATATATAATTTTGAATGACGGTGAGCTAAAATACGTAGCTCAGCATCCTCTTCAAAGTGAAAATGTGTTTGCAAAACCGCATGAAAATGCGTACAGTAGTTTCCGAGTTTATCGCGAACAGACGGCAGAGGACTCGTATTATAATATGTAAGGATTACATAAAGATAAACATCCAAGCCCAAGTCAATCTGATAAAAAATCATTTTCCATCTTGACCTGAACGGGGATCGAACTTGGGACTTCTTGTCTAGTGTAGCAGATTGACATGATGACCATTCCATTATGCTACCAGAGGTCGTCAATAATGTCACATGTCAGGGCTTCCGTATCATTTATATTTATCTAATCTATGGTACCTTGCACACAAATAGGGGCCTCCTACGTAAGACTTACGTACCGGTTACCATCACCTATCACAGGAATTAGCTCTTTCAATGAGCTGTTATAGATAATATTATATCTTGAGTATTGACTGACTGATATTGTCTTTGGATTGATAATGTTTTATACTTATGTATTTACATATCTATGTGTTCAGGAAAATATACACGGAGTAACAATGATTAATTCATAACATGTGATAAATCAAAATAAAAAATAACTTACCGTTTTCAATCCGATACAAGTAACGATTTGGTCGCTGCTGATATGTGAGATTTTTATAACTTTACGAAATAAACTGTCACAAAGTATTAACTAAAACGCGTTAAATTTAAACGTAGCTAGAGGCTATAGAAAAACGGAGTTTCTTCTTGAAAATTTTCATCTTTCTCATCACGAAAGTATCCACCTTCAAATATTGTATCTCAATTAAACTTCTTGAATAAACCACTTAAGAAACTTTTAGGTTTAAAAAATACTGGCCGAATATTCGATGACCGTCGTCGTCAAAAAACCCATTTGCTTTATGGTTGTAAGAGTGAAGGTTCGCGGGTATATTCAAAAATAGGATCTGTTCGCGCGTCACGTCACTGGTGCACGGGAAGACGGCGCGGTCATATGTGGTCACTATTTTGACCGTGCCTTGGTCATATTATTTATTTTTATTGGAAAATTAGTCTATAAACGGTTGTAATCTTAACGGGTATAGAGGATCTGAACCCACGCGGCATCAGTACGCGACTGAACTCAAGCAATCCTGTCTTCAAATTCTGTTTAATAATTTAAGAGGATTGTATGCTATAGGATTCTGTATGTTAGTACGTGGCATATATCTGGTGTCATTTGTATACTTTGTGACGCAAGAGACATCATCTAGAGTTGATAACGCCTTACTCTAAATAGTTGTCAAAAAACATGACCACACATGACAAGGTAAAAATGTAAATAGAATCTATTTTCACAGCACTGGCTGAAAATAATTAACATTGAATTAGGTTAGGGAGGTATACAATTATTAATACTTAAATAGTTTTTTCCTCCTATACCTTTCTGCTATGCAGCAAATGTTTAATACTTCATTTCGATGAGAAACTAGATATTACATTACCACCAAATCCAGAAATAAATGCCATGCAAGAAAGTTACATGTTTAGCTGTTGTGCCGACTATAAGTACCGCTTGTATGAAATTATTAGTTATACCTCAGCCTAGCTCCATGGGTGATAGGCGTGATAATATTATTCAGTTTTTTATACCACAATTTTTCAGTTAAATTCTCCTGAGTATAAATACCAGTTTGAAGCAAAAAAACTCACACTATGGTTATTGCATACTTATGTCTGTTGAGAACATAAAAAATAATAAAAACAAAAAAATCTTTACGTAAAAAAATCGGTAGTGTTACAATTGACATCTCTAGATAATTCTGTCTGAATATAGACTTATGTTTCAATAATTTTATTGAGCACTGAGACAACGCACCGCCTACCTACCCATTAGCTGCTGCTGACTGTACTAGTAAGGTCGGCACATAAATCATAATTCCGTGATTTAGTTTGTGCTATTTCCGAAGCTAGTGGTGTAGTGGGTACATATTTTTTTATAGGGCTACTAGTTAAAATTTTGGGCAATTTACAATTATATATTTGATACAAAGTATGCAGCGTCCCATCAGAGTAAGAGGTATATAATTATGTATATATTGCAATATATACTTATTGAGTGTATTGGATGATGAAGATAATGGTTAAAAAGAGAAGAGTTTCATTTAGGTTCTCTTTATTGTTTTTAAATTCTGTATTATTGTATGTACCTTTGTGTTTATTTTGGGTCTTGGTATTTTCTTCTTTTAGTGTTGATTGGAGGAAATTAAATTTTCGTGGAGTTCGATCCGGTGACTATGGCATGCCACGACGTAGTCGTGACGTGTTTTCGCGAAAATTGGGCAAGTTTTTAAAATGTGGAATGTCTTGTGTTCCTATGCTTTGTTGTGCTATATATCCCTTAGTCGCCTAGTACGGCATACACGAGAGGATATCGAGTGGTCAATTTTAGTTCGGAATTACATACTGCACATGTTCATAGCCAATGTTTTATTATACAGAGCAAAAATGTAAGTATGTCTTCTAAGTATGTCACGATGTTATCCGTGCTTGCCTCTGAACTGAGAGGTCTCGGGTTCGATCCCCAGTCGGGACATGAGGCAAAATGATCTGTTTCTAATTGGCCCGGGTCTTGAATGTTTATAGTAGTGTATAAAATATAATATCGTTGAGTTAGTATCCCACAACACAAGTCTCGAATTTACTTTGGGGCTAGCTCAATCTGTGTGATTTGTCCTAATATATATTTTTATTTATTTAATTAATTTTACGAAATAATCGGTGCTAAAATTCAGAAAAGTGTAATTTAAGACCAATACAAAAGGTTCCTAAATGGGCAATCAACCTCATTCATTTGCGAGTTATGTAGGTGTAGGTACGCGTCATTTTTGACGAATGACATTTCAACACGTGATGTTCCAAATCACAATAAGTAGGTACAGAATGGACATCGGCCCGAGATACCAAAGACTAAGAAAACTATATAGACGATAGACGAGAGTAACCAAAGATACAGAGAGATAGAGAATTTCTCTAACATGGAATTAGTACATACTGTAAAAAGTACTTACTAAATCCATTTTCCAAATCCAATTTTGACACAAGCCTTTATTGTTGTCAAAGAGATCTTATTGCATTCAATGCGTGCAAAAAATTCATGTCCATGCAATAAAGTGTTGAGGAGTTTCCTCTTCGACACCGTTACTGGGTGCACCATCAGGTCATTAAAACATAGGAATTAGATCTGACATCCAAAGTAAACGTGTGTATAAAATTTCAGCTCAATCGGTTGAAGACACTTTCTTTCATCTTCGCGTATTCTCGGTTACATTCGGAGCTGGGACGCCGCAAACCCCAGGGTTAGCTTATTAAATTTGGTAGATTTGGTTATGATTTTACAACCGACCGCCCGCCTGACGTCAACTCATTTTGGGAATGCTCATGTTTCCTATTCGCTGTTAAGGCTTTATGTCCCTTAGTCGCCTCGCATGACATGACGGAACGATATGAGTGTTCCTATTCTCTAGGACACGCAGCCATCGGTTGAAGACACCTGCTTCAAAATAGACTTAAGTATAAATTTTCAGCTGAACATACATACGTACTTACATACATTGCATGTTATATAAAAGCTTGTACTAGAGAAGCAATTAGCAGATGGATTGCTGTATCTTGTCATCAGAGAACATAGGAATTAGATCTGCCAAATTAATTGCATGTTTCATGATCCATGTTGATCCTAATCTTGATTGAAGTTCTCATCATAGGAGCCACTGTTTAGCCTATTGTGCAACGCTGTCAATAGAAAAATTGCTAAAGGGTTGTTTGACATTCATAGAAAACTTCCATTACGCATCATCATTGATCATTGATCTTGACTTTAACAGAATTTTAACTAGGTACCTAAATCAGAAATCAAAATATAAGCGTGAGTTACACCGAAATATTTGGCGCGCTGCCGCGTTTAGATAAAATGGCGTTGGGGTACTTTTCGTTTTTCTGTGTAAGTTAAAGTTATCGTTACAGTTGATAGTGCAACCCACTCTACTATTTCTCTCTGTTTAATTAGGTACATTTTCATTTATTTCATGTAGTACGAAAACACATTAAAAATACATACAAAACAAGAAGGTAGTTAATTGAAATAAAAACTAAATTAAAATCACCTAAACTTTGCCTAAACAAAGACAATGTAGGTAACTTTAACAAATAAAATTAAAACTAAAATATAAAGAAATAAAATTAATTTGAATACAAATTTTACCCTAAATCGGCATCGTCGTGCGGTAGTTCCTGGGCCAAGCGCTAGTGCTATCTTACATTTTTTAAAACAGTCTTCTACCACGTCTGTCTCTCAACGCAAAAACTACTGCACGAATTTTCATGCGGTTTTCACCAATAGATAGAGTGATTCCTGAGAAAGGTTTAGGAGTATAATTTATTAGGTTTTTACCCGAGCGAAGCCGGGACGGGCCGCTAGTATGATGATAATAACTTATCTAGATCTTTATAAGTAGGTAGGTACATAGTAAAAATAATAAAGGATTGAATCGCACTTAGATACAACCAACTGAAAATAACGGCCCAGAGCCGCGAGGGTTTCCGTATGCTGACCTCCAAACTTCAATTCGGCGACGGCACTACAAGAGGTACACGGTAGGTACATTTTCCTCGTACTATGTTTTGCTACTTCCCACGCTATTTTCTAATCAGCACGCAGGTCGCAGGGCCCCGTATCGTGCAGGAACATTATTATTGCCCATCTCCGAGGTTGTTCCGTATCTGAGGAGGGTGCGTAATCGGCAGTTTCAATAGAATACACACATAGATATATACCCACATCGACTTCTGTAAATATGTCCTATACGAATAGACATATTATTTAAATATGCAATGACTGGTTTCAAAGGGAAAGCATATAAGGACAACATATCAGGATCCCGGCTTACGCTTCCTGCGTGCCTTTGATTTTTTTCAGATAGGCACTGTGTTTATGACTACGAAACGGTGTAAATGAGGAAGTTACATTGACTTTTGAAATTTTGGCTGCCTCGACATATTAATTTTATTTTCGGTAATTCAATTATTATATGTAGTTTTATTATAATTGATGTCAATTGCAGCACCCCATAGGACCACTCCATATCCTTCTGTGTCAAATTCAAATTCAAATTCAAAATTCTTTATTCAATTTAGGATGATATACATCACTTATTGACGTCAAAAAAAAAACTTAAACTAAGTCTACTGCCGGCTTCCAAAGCGCAAGTGAAGAAGAAGCGGCGCAACAAACTTTACCGCAGCCTTTTCTCCAAGGACGTCAATTAACAAATATAGGTCTTATATATATATTAAAAATTAGGAGGACGAATTTACATCATTATTAAAAATGTCAAAATTTGAATAAATAAATAAAATAAAATATGTATTTCCAATAAAATTATTGAAAATTGTCACACAAAATATATATATAAATAAAAAGCTAAATGTACAAAACGTACGTAATAATGTCATAAATCAATTACATATCTTATGAGGATACTGCACCATGCTTGGGCCAAAACGAGGCAACTAAGGGACAGCAACCGGGAACACACGAAGATGAGAGAGAGAATAGGTTTATATATATGTATACGAATTTTCTCTTACCATTTACTCGTAATTCCATAAATAGTTCCAGAGTTTAGCGAATACAACCTTCAGTTTATTAAGTACTATATATTTTAGGTTATTTCCGTGTTTAATGGGCCCGTGGCGTAACCAAAGGGTGGCCATTAGGCAAATGACTACGGGGCGCCAGCGGTGGTGCAAAGGGCTCCTGTGTGTATACCTAGGGCTAATTCCTATTTTTGGGGTCAGTCACTCTTGGTTTGGTGTCTGGGTGCCAAAGATAGGTATCATAAGGAGTGGCAACTGCTTCTCCTAACGCGCAAATTAAAAGAGTTTTTTATTATTATCCAAAAAATCTATGATAAAAGATTTTATAATTTTTTCTCTATAACTAATATTGACCAATCATCTGAATGGAAAGTCAAAATTTCAAATTTTTTAAAAGTTATTGCACTTATGGTCTATAGATTTTTTATATAGGTACTTCAAAAGCCACGCCAGAGAACCCAGGTAACCTTTACCAAATTTTAACTAATTAGCTAAAGTTATGTATATATAAATATACATTGCTGGTTTTTAATTGTGGTAAATAAAAATACTAAATACGCAATCTTCACAAAATCTCGTCGGCATGTGTCTGAGTTGGGCGACAGTGTGGAGCTGGCATTAAATTGAGGGCCCCAAACATAAATGAGCTTTTCTCCTTCAGGCTAGTGACGCCACTGGTTGTAAGCTAAACCGAACATTGAACATCTTAACTAAAACCACGTGCCGAGTTAACACACCGTTTACAAAACACCCTCGCCGAGTTATTTGAGCATCGCGAGGAAATGAGCACTTTGCTTTCAAACCTCCCGAGTGTTTACCAACTCGTCGAGTTAATCAGCCAGTTAATTTAGACGTTAAGGCTTGTTTCCCACTATAATTTCACCAGAAAACATTAAGTGTAGATCCATTTACAAAATAATGAGGTAGAGTTATTTATATCCTAACTACTATTATAAATGCGAAAGTAATTTTGTTTGCTTGTTACCTCTTAATCTACTAAACCAATCTTCTTGAAAATTTGCATATAGACTGACTTCACTTAGTTTGAAGTATGGAGAAGGACATAGGGTACCTTTCATTCCGGAAAAATTTATACGGGCGAAGCCGCGGCCAAAAAGCTAGTTTAACATAAATTTCTACATATACTCCATAAGGTGGTACGTTCTTCATAGTTTGGGAGAAAATAAAACCACTGATAAAAACATTGAATACCTATCAACATCACCTCCCGCGCAGATTATAAAAAATGGCTACATAAACTGGAGATTCTTCACATTGGCGAGAGAACATGGCATGAGAACACCAAGAACAGAAATGCAAATGGTAGGGAAGGCTTTTGCCCAGCAGTGGGACTTAAATAGCTAGAAAAAAGATATTTCCTTACTTTAGTAACATTACTATCTATACACTATAAAAATGTACTTACAAATGGTGAATACTTCCTAATTTCCTATGCTTCCATTTAAAATATACTTTCTGTTTAACACAAATGATGCAATAAATGTTTATTTTACCATTACAAATTGAAAAAAATTCACACACACAGTCACACGTTTAACAGTTTGTTGTATAACTGTCTTATATTATCTCTATCCTACATCATACATATCTAATCGCCTCTGTAAGAAACACACATTAATCTGTTATATGAAAGAGATTCGTGAATGATGGAAATGGTTTGATCATCATCGTGAAATTTGCTCACATTGATTGTCAGCTCACAACTTACTTATCTGCGTTTTCGAAATCGGTAGGAGTCAGTTTTGAGCACAGGTTTTGACTGAAAACCTGTGATAATATATGCGTAATATGCATGCATACGTCACAAATTTACGTCAAAAATTTACTTACGCATGCTTAATACGCATGTATATTACGCATATCATTCTAAATTCGAAATATATATTTTTAAAAATTTTGAAGAATTTTGCCTTTGATTAGCTTTGTTAACGAATAGGGCATATTAAGCAAAGCTCAGCGCAGATGGCGCTACTAGTACAACTACGGTACACAAACATTGCCAATGGAGGCAAAAAGCGCCAATTTTCAATATTGTTGTAGATTTACGTCCAAAAATACCTTCTACGCAATCGTGGTGCTGAAAATAATAACACTATTTTAGCTTATGTTCTGCATTATTTGGTCAACTGTGGTCATACACTGATATAAACTTGATTTTGACTGAAGATCTTACCTGTATGAAGTCCATATTTTAATAAGTCTTCACGTGTGACGTGTTCTGAGCTTCTTTTCGACCGTTTACTATACAGCGTGAGGCGTATTCCACAGTTTTCGAAGTTTTTTTATCTTATGGAAAACGATGCTTCCCAATATTTCGGCACCCGAATATGCTACATTGTTGTACATTTTCACAAACGAATGCTTACATAATGAAAGGATTAATAAAGGATTAATAATATACTCTAAAATAAACGTTTTAATCGACATAGCAAAAGGCGGCAAAGCTTTTGTGTACCTAACATACAGTGCTGTACTCTGGCGGGATAAATGTGCAGTAATAGGTATTCCCTTTTGGCGTTCGCTTTGAAAACTAATAAGTAGAGGTAGGTACCACAGAAGTTATAGACTGGGTAGAAAAAGGTTCCTATTTAAATAACCAAACACTTGATCAGTTTTATTAGTTACCTACGTAATATTTTTTTTATTATCATTACTAACCCAATCTATGGAAAAGTTATTCTATAATAAAATTATTCTTATATTATTAAAGTGGGTTTATTAAGAATACATTTTGACTACAAAAAATCGTCACGTCACATTTACCGTCATTCGAGTTACATATACTTAGGTATTTTAGGTTTTTGATATTTAAAAAAAGTATCTGACTTGTAGTCAAGTCAATACTGTACAATACTGTTGAAAATTAGTCAAATTATGTAGTTAACACGAATAGAAAAGTTTATTACTTTTGACGTTCTACTCGCAGCTTTACCAACGAGAACGAAACTATTAAGTTTAATCTCAACAGACTCAACTTTATGGTTATCCACTTGAAGCTAGGGAATGTATGTGAAATTGTGTAAAAACATTCAGTGATTTTATTTTATTTTATCTTTTATTCAATTTCACTCGTCGCGGAAATTGTTTGTTGCGTTGTTTGAAACATTTTGTACCCGAAATAAGTAACTATAATGTTCAAGGTATACTTCTAATTGCAAAAATAAAACTTTGATGAGATGATTTTTTGCATTATTTTTAATTAGATAACGTTGCCTATGCAATATTCTATTATTCGGCTTCGCTTGGGTTTCTCGAATCACGTTATCTATTGGTGAAAACCTCATGAAATTCCGTGCCGTGCCTACTGCTAAGTTTTTGAGTTTATGACAAACTGAAAGACATACAGACAGACGCGGAAGAGAACTTTGTTTTATAATATGTAAGGACAAGTAACGAATTTCCCACCAACATTACTCCGTTCTCTGTACTTTTTTGGCATGAAATTAATGAACTAATTGTGCACTCTATAAGGCCGGTAAAGTACTTAATTCCGAGTGAACCATTGAGCTAATGCTAGTCTCGGAGAAGCCTTTGTTAATGGAATTCCCTTTAAATTAAGTGGACGTTCGAAACTACCAGCAATTAGTGTCACAAGGGGAACAAGAAAGAAAAAATTAAGGAAATCGTTACGTTTTCGACGTAAAACATTGAGGCTACAGAGGTAACGACGTATAGAAGTGCTAAAGTGATTACTGATTACTGTAAATGAATTTAAAATCTTTCTCTCATCTGAAAGTTTCTTCGGTTTTTTCCTTATCGAGTGTGTTATTGCAAACACTGGTGTCATATTTTATTCAAGTCGCTTAAGGGCATCTGACATGACTTTTACGACTGTTTACCGCCATCTAGTGGCAGGTAGTCGCATACACACTAGTGAACTAAACTGTCCACTAGTTTGCAGGTTCCCTCACGATGTTTTCCTTCACCGGAAGCAAGTGGTGATCTATGAAAACTACTATATATGAGTCCGATTGGTATACAAACTCATATGGCACGAACCTGAGACCTTTCGCGGGTGCCACACAGGCGGGCATCTTAACCATTACACCACCACACCTTCGCCGGTTTTTTCCTGATATGCAAACTCAGCTTTCCTAATTATTTTTCTTCTCCACTTCGCACGGTCCTCGCCACATGTCTTTTCTCACCTTTAAATAGAACTAATAATATAATTAATCAAACTGGTCATATTAAGTGACATTTTATTACATACCTATTGTGTTTGAATATTTAAATACATTTTATGCAATTGTTTTTTTTTACGTTGATGACTTTGGACATAAATTGTTATGCCGGATATTCAATATCAGGAAACAGTTCGCCAAATTTTGCCGTTATGACATTGCTGTTTTTACTTGCGGTAAATAGGCTCTCATAGAAACTACGCGATGTAGGTACGCGTTAATGCGCGTCCGCATCTAAGTTCGCCGATAGTTATCTTTGTACTCTCGGCGTGCTGTGCTTTTGTTTTTGAGATAGAAATAACGAGACGCGACACGCAGCCTTATCGCTGATTTATCTAATTTAATACAGAACTCATCTGCCTAAAACTTTTATTTTATTATTGTTATTTATTATTTATTTTATTTTATTATTGTTATTTATTATTTATTTTATTTTATTATTGTTATTTATTTATTATTTATTTATTTTTTATTTATACGCACTTGTGTAAATCAATAAAACCAGCCAAGTGTTATCGTCAATCAGACTAAACTTCTCTCTGTCTCTCATCTAAGCTTATTCCGGTTTCATCCTCCGCCACATACGGACGGAGCCCAGGGTGCGTTTTCCAACTTGTCTCACTTTTTAAGGTCTAAATGATTAGAAATTTGGAATACACCTTTGGATAAGAAATTTATGCACTAAGTATTATGATATGCTTGAGCTGACGGTGCCTCCAGGATCGGCTCCCGACGAGGGAATTCTTCGACGAAAAGAGAAATACATTCCTCTCTCTCTCAACATAGGATTGATTTTCTATTACGCAGTATAGCACAGCTACAGCAGTTATAGGTACCTAACAACGATTCACGCATTTGAGTCATGCCTGCTATCGTGTCTTTATTAATCAAGAAAGCTTCTACGTAATCAATAAATAAATTTTCTGCAAAGAATAATTTTGCTAGAACGCAGAACATGCAACGTTTTATTTTTCAAGGCTGTAATTTTAATTGATCTTATAGATAAGCGACGACTTCAATTAAAATCGTTGACTCGTATGAATAAAGACAATGAAAAGCTTAAAACAAATGAAGAGTTTTACTTTCTGATTTCACAATTAACAGTTGAAACGAATTAAATACTTACCAGCTTATAAACAGCCTATGGGTTGGCGGTCTCCAGTCTCAATACTCCAAAAATAGGTGAAGGTAGTGAGTAATCGATCCATTATGTAAAACGGTTTCTTTGTTTAAAAAATTTTGTAATGTCAGTGTCAGATAAAATTGACGCATATGACAGGACAATAATATATTGACATGTTAAAAATTAATTGTTTCATTCAGCATGATCTGGCTGTTATTTTCTACAATTCGCTTATAAAACTAATAAAATTCCATGTGTAATGTCTTTATTCGAAAACGCGGTATTTAACACTACCCTATACGAGGCTTTGTATCTTCAAATCGGAGATACTTTCGCTTTCGCCAGGGATTTCGTTGGATCGTGCGTATCATCTTTGCCGATCGAGAATTTTGGCAAAACGTTTGTGAATTTTTCGGAATTATCGTTGTACGACGATTTTATCGAGGTTTTCTATTTCAATGAGTTCCAGATACTACTCTTGAAGACGTTCTCCTTAATATTATTGATCACGTTGTTGTTGATATTTGTATCTTGGCGTGTGTACGGGAAACGCATATCGGAACGGTTTATGAAACCAGGTAAGCTTTTTTTCAATAGTTATTTGAGACAAAAAATCATCCAATATACAAAAAGAAATACTCTAGTGAAATACACAATAGATTGTTGTACTGTATTGAATTTTTGTGAGTCATTACCAGTTTACAATTTTTTTTCCCTATCAAAACACACCTGATAACATTTATCTTACATTATCTTCCCTTCAGCTACTTCAGCAACTATAGAACAGTTAAAGGAAAGTGTATCAAAACTAAAGCTACCTAAAGAGCATACACCAAGAATATAAAATGGCAGACAAAATCAAAAAGTTCTTTCAGAAGAAGAAAGTAGATGCAAAGTTCAAATTAGCAGGACCAGGACATAAATTGAGCGAGGACACACTGAGTAGCTCAAGTTCGAATACCTCGCAAAGATTGGTGCCCGTTGTGAAACGAGCTGGGCTTTCGGAAGAGGCAAAGGTTGCAGCAGATGCAGCATTGGCTAGGTTACAACAGAAGCGAGAGAATCCTGCATTTAACACATCATTGGCAGCTATTCAGGTGAAATCTACTATTACATTATAATAATTTTTAAACTATCAAGCAGGCATGCAACCCCATGTTAAGTGCTCGCCTCAGCCTCTTGACACCTGCAGCTTGCTTCTTTACTCTATAGGATCTCTTTACACTGGACTCATGCAGGACTCACTTCAGAATCTTTTGCCACATTACCCTGTAATTTCACTATGCAACTCAACAATTCGCAATAACTGTAAAAGGTGGCTAAATTATAAACACTAATTAATTGTAATTACTTTTAAGATCATTATAACACTCACTTGGCGAATAAACAATATGAATATGCAAGCACTTCTGTTTTGTGGCAGAAATAAATGAGAGTGTGGTACCCATGCAGACAACCTTTAAATATTGTTGTTTTATTACTAAATATTTCAGGCACAAGTGAAGAAAGAACTAGAAAATGAGAAGGTACAATCATCTCCTTCTACGACCACAAGCAGTGAAGACTCATTGAAACGAGAACAGCCCGTGGTGGCCAAAAATTTTGCTGCTTCCGGAATCTTCTTCAGGTAATCCTAATTTCTTGAATTGGTGCCTGCAATAACAGGAGGAGTCCATGAAAATTATCATCACAGTACTCTTTGGATATTAATTTAAAGTAAAATTTTATTGACCACAAAAATAATATCCTAAAAAGTATATATGTAGCTGTAAAATTATAAAAAGAAAATTGTATTTAACATTCTTTACATAATACAAATAAATATTCCTAAGAAAAAATTGAGTCTTACTAAAACTCTTTTTATTTAAAGATATTTTTTTTTTAGTTTACATGTGATATCTGCAGTTGACTGGTTCCTTTGTATTCGACAATAAAAATTAGTCATACATTATATCTATTTTTCCCTTTATTAAAATTTACACAGTTTTCTTAGCTCGAAGCTCCTTTTAAACATCTCTTTCTCTGTCTTAATATAACTGTTGGAAGTAAATTTTAATATGTTAAACATTACCTTTACTGGATTTCCCTTCGAGAGATGAGTGGTTGCTTTTGTTTGTCTTCTGATTTGCAAACTGTCTTAATATTTTCCTTTTTTGTTTTTCTTGTAATACTTGTATTTCTTAAAATGTTTAAGTACACAATTTTATTTTTTTATAACTACATTTACGGCAATAACTGAAAATCAGTGTTTTTGTACTGATGTGCAGAAAGTTCACTGAATTATGGCCTTTTTGCCTTGCTGCAGCTCACTAATTCTTTTAGCATTATCAGTTGCCTGCATTGGGTTATGACTTTAGTTTATTTTTGCCGGTTTTTCCTTATCCGGTCGGTCCGTGTAAACAGAATGCAATGTGTTGTTTTCGTTTCTTTTACTGTGCAGTTCAAATAAATAGTTTCAATAGAAATCTTGTTTATTTCTAATTAATAATCGTTTATGTACGTGTCAGATGTCCGATGATAAGCAACGACGTGTTGCCTCGCGATGAGTGGAAGGCGAACATCAAGGCGTTCCTGTACGAGCAGCTGGAGCACGAGCGGGGCCTCACCGCCTGCCTCATCATACACTCCTGCAACATCAACAGGGACAAGGTAGATATATCACTACATAATCATCACAAGTTGAAGTGATGGTGGTGTAATGGATAAGACCGAAAGGTCCCAGCATCGCATCATACTCATGCCACTTGAGTTTGTATACCAATCTGACTCATGTATAGTAGTTTTCATAATTATCGACTAGAGTGCAGGTTTCCTCACGATGTTTTCCTTCACCGGAAGCAAGTTGTGGTCTATGAAAATTACTGAACATGAGTCAGATTGGTATACAAAATCATATGGCACGAGTAGGATTCGAACCTGGGACCTTCGATCACAGGCGGTCTTAACCACTGAACCACCACCGTTTTGCAAGTGTATTTAATGTCTAATGTGATATATTTACTTTTGCAGATTGACACGTGTGTGGAGACACTGTGCAAGTATTTGGAGAATATTATCACTTATCCAGAAGAAGAGAAATATCAGAAAATTCGGATGTCCAACAGGTGGCAATGTCATTTATAACACCAATGAGTGAGCGTAAAAGGTCAAGGTCAAGATGAAAAATTATATTTTACAGATTGACTGAATCTTGGATGTTTATCTAAGTACTAGCTGCGCCGCGAGGCTTCTACATGTGAAATTAGGAGTAAAAAGTATCCTATGTGTTAATCCAGGTTATATTCTACCCGTGCACCAAATTTCATAACAATCAATCCAGTAGATTTTGCGTGAAACTATCGTCAGAAACTTTCGCATTTATAATATTACTACGATATTATAAAATATGATATCCTTGAGTTAGTATCCCATAACACAAGTCTCAAATTTACTTTGGGGCTAACTCAATATGTGTGATTTGTCCAAATATATTTATTTATATAACAGGGCGTTTTCTGAACGCGTCCAGCCCATAGAGGGTTCTCTTGAACTGCTGCAGGCGGCGGGGTTCACGCAGCAGAAGGTGGCCAACGCCGACGGGACTGAGGAAGACTATCTGGTGTTCCGCAGGGAGAACGTGCCTTCCGTCGAGAGCTTGACTGTGAGTCCCATTTCTCCTTTCAGACCCACCGCAGTTGGTAGTCCAAGAGTGTGTCTTGACTGGTAGTGCCGTGGGGAATATTTTTTCCCTATTCTACTCCGGTGAAGGAAAACATCGTGAGGAAACCTGCACAGCACATTAATTATTAACTTGTGTGTGAAATGGAGAAGGCAATGGCAAATCACTTCATTAATAGTGCCAAGAAAGTTGTCGTGTATGTTTCATTCATTCACAGACCACGACCCTCAGCCGTGGGGAAATACGACTACTGCACTACGAGCCAGTAGCGTCGCTGGTGATTTATACGAGTCCTTACATCAGTCCAATAGAGTAGTATTACAAATTATTTCCTTGGTTTCTACAGTCGAAGCGATCTCGGTCCAATGGAATGGTTAAGGCTGTCTAAAGGTTCCAGGTTCGAATCCTACTCGTGCTACATGAATTTTGTATATCAATCTGACTCATGTATAGCACTTTTTTTCTTGCTTCTGGTGAAGGGAAACATCTTGAGAAAGTAATCGTAAAAGACATGCCAGATGCCTTTAGGCGACTTGAACACAATCTAACACCAGTGTAAGCAATAACACTATCGATAAGAAATAAATAGAACTATCCCATAACACATGTGTCGAACTTTGGTGCCGACTCATATATATTTCACTGAATAATATAATTGTGTTTTGCATTCAAGACGTTGATCGAAGCCCTACGCTCCGCGGAGCCGATACAACTGGAACTAGACAGGAACGTGCAAGTGTTACTTCCGTCCCAAGCGGCCGCCAAGATGCAACTTCCGGACACATTCTACGCTTTGACACCAGAGGAACTGAAGAGAGAGCAACAATTAAGGTGATTATAACCAATACTGCTTTCTTTCGTAAAGAACTACAATATTGTTCTAAAATTTAAATGTACAGAAAATAAATATTAAAATAAAAAAGCCACAAAGACAAAGAAATGTCAAATAATGCCCGCCTTTTTGGACATCTTTGGTCACTATTGGACACTGTCTAAATGTTTCCAATTAGTCACTTTCGGTCAGAAAATAATGAAACAATTATCCCCGCCTTTTTTAGTCATTTTTGGTCACTTTTAGACAATGTCAAAGTGGTTTTATCCTTCTCGGTCTTGTGCCTATGCCTATAATTATAAAATATAAAATACTAGCTACACCCGCTGTGGGAATTTCTGGATAAAAAGTGCCCTATGTGTATATTATTTCAGGTTATATTCTACCCGTGTACCAAATTTCATAATAATCCGCCCACTATATTTTGTGTGAAATAGTAACAAACATACATAGACACATTCTCACAAACTTTAGATATAGAATTAGATAATTCTTTTTTTAATATATGATTAGATAATTACAATAATACTCAATATTTTTATTGCATACCATAAAGTTGACATGGTGTTATAAACTATATAAAAAAGCACATATTTATGGACCCCGGCGGGCACAGCAACATGAATAGATGAGAGGAGGTCGCACTCAAAATAAATGTTTATAAGTAAATTGTAAATTACGGACTCAATTCAATTTAAATTCATAGATCAATCAGTTAAAAAATTACTATTTAAAATATCTGTTTAATATATATACTTACATAGTCAACCTAATTATTATTTATCAATAAAAATTTAATTTTCAATCGTATATAGTTTATCTAATCTATTCTTAAAATGATGTTGGTACACTTGGTACAACTCCAGAGCGGAAGCTATGGAGAGGAGTCAGATGCTGCGGACTAAAGCGATGAGAGAGAAGGACGAGCTGCGGGAGATGAGGAAGTACAAGTTTGCGATCATCCGGGTTCGGTTCCCGGACGGGATACTGCTGCAGGTATTGTTACGATTTTATCGAATACTTACTGAGCAACTATTTTTTTTAATCAAATTTTATTGCACAACTTAAAAGGTTAACAATAGGACTTTATGACATAAAGCATTCTGTTTCTCTGCCAATCAAAAGTATCCCCCAAAGAAGGGAACGATACTGTATGAATGATAGAATGAATGATTTTTTATTTATAAACTCACACGTGCACAAAAATAATTTACCAATTGGCTCCAACACTGGTGACGAAAATTGCAAATTAACTGAAACACCTTTTTGTACTTATCGGGGAAATTTTGTATACATAAGTTTAAATGACAATGCATTATGATAATAAGCATGACAATCCAGGCATCATCAAGTCATGCTTATCATAATGTATTTACACAGGATCGGCACAAAGCTTGTAGCAAAAATGTTTTTTTTTTGTAAAAAAGTAACTTGTTTTCCAGGGCACATTCTCAGTATACGAGCGGTACAACGAAATTCACGAGTTCGTTCAAGAAAACCTAGAACATGGCGGACTACCCTTTAACCTTTGCACTCCTTTAGGACAAAAACTAAACATCGACGAAGATGCGAATAAGACCCTTATAGACCTCCGATTGGTACCGGCCACAGTGCTCACTTTCGGTTGGCACACCTCGGTCGCAGAACAAATACAGAGAAGCCCAAGTTGTAACGTATACTTGAAGCCAGAAATAATGCTTTTAGTCCAAGAAGTGTAATTGAATAATTAAACTTTGTATTTTCAAACTACGACACATTAAATTGATTTGAATATTGACATAATATGTCGATGTGAGACTTATTTATTGCAGTCTAAAACGGTTCTCCGACAATTGCTTCGTCTACGAATGTTTCGACATCGGGCATTTGAACGACAGAATAGAGGAGACATTCTGTCGGCAAATCCTTCGTAGATGAAGGGTTCTGTCGTACAAACGCCCGATGTCGAAACATTCTGTCGACGAAACGTTCGTAGACGAAGGAATTGTCGGAGAAGCGTTTCAGAGTCTATTTATTGCTTTGAGAAGAATCGCCTTGCCCATTTGTTGGTGTTATAAGGCAACAAATTGTGATTGTGGTCCTTGAGAGGTTATATTTTTAAACGTTGCGTATTGCATTTATATGTATATTTTCTCACAATGTTTTAAATTCCATGAATGTTATCCTTCCACATTTAGAATAATAATAATTATATTGCATGTTGTTCGATTAATTTTTTCCATAATTTTTTTCTTCTGCCAGACTGATAGTTTGATGGTAGAAAGCTAGTCATATGATTTTTTGTCATTAATTTTTGACAACTGTCAAATTGAAACTAATGATAAAACATTTGACAATCTAGTTTCGCCCAATTAGAGTTTCTATCAAACCCAAAATAAAAATTTGTTGTACCTATATGAATGAATTAACTGTGTTATCATAATCATAGAATTTAGATAATCCCACGCATCTGTATGAGAACAAATAAGATTCACTCTGTCGATAAAATCACACCGCTATTTATGGCGACGTCATTATTAGACTTATCGTCCTAGAAATGTTTTGTCTCGTTCGTTCAAGTCAAATATTGGAGAGAACTTACTAAACTGTGGATAAATGTCTTACTTCTACCGCACCGCACATTATAGCTCACTTTTCAACGCACGTCGTCTTGCCGGCAAGACGACGTGCATTGAAAAGTGAACTATAATACGTCGTCTGTAGGCATAATTTACATTGACAACAAATAAGCGGACTATTCGCTACCAGCTCTCTTCTTGTCAATGGAAAATATGTCTACTGTGGAGGCTTTAAAGCTCACTTTTCAATTAATGCCATCTTGTCAAGTCGGAGCGGTGCGGTAGAAATATTCGATACCCTTAATTATGACAAACGAATTCAAACTTTATTTTTAAGTCATAATGATGTCACCACCTCAATGTGCTAGAAAAAGGTTATCGGGGCCTTTTGCATTGGTAGTTAAATAATCCGATAAATTTGACAGTTCACATCAAATTCTTTGTCCCAATATTACTGATATCTCTTTCATGTTGCATATCATTTCGAAAGAGATAGCAATTTTATGGGCCAAAGAATATGATGAGTGGTATCGGCCTTAGTCAAGTTGCAAATCTATATAATAAAGTTGGTTTTGTTTTATCGCAAATAGTTATATAAATGCTGTTGTATCACCTATGTATATGTCTATTGAATAAATAAATATAGCATGTTGAAACTTGAAACTACCCGCTGTAATATTTATAATTGCAAAATATATTCTTTTTGTAGAAAAAAATAGATTTTTCATTCTCTATCCTGCTAATTATTTGTTTGTTACTTACACGTAAAATCTATTGGACCGATTGTTATATTTGGCACACGGGTAGAATATAACTTGAAATAAGACATAGGGTACTTTTTGACCCGAAATTCCCGCGGGAGCGAAGCCCCGGGGCGCAACTGTTTCTCAGATTAACCTGGGGTCATCTTAAAAATAATTGTAATACATCCGGCCGCCATCCCTCCTTGGGAGTGCTGTTTTTGCCTATCAGTTAACCTACGCTATGGTCTCTTGTTGCATCACACATCGGAGCTTATTATTCCTAGTAAATAAAATTAAAAATTATTAGGTACCTACCTGGAGTTTCGCAGCCGACCGTGTATCGACGCACTCTATTTTAAATACACACAGATCCACGGTTTTCTCTCTCATCGCATGTTCCTTGTTACATTCGGAGCTATGACGCCCCAAAACCTAGGGTTCGGTCACAGATATAAGAACATTTCAAAGTAATGTTCATATATCTGTGGGTTCGGTACAGTTTCATGATAGAACTACTGATAATTTTCATTCTTATATTCACTAGTTTCATTGCACGCAAAAATAAAAAAAAAAATACAAAAAACCCTTTATTTTACGTCACCTATGGAACGAACGGATACGAACACTTGGGCAGCTAAGACGAATGTAACGATACCTTAATTATGTAAATCCGTTCAGCGGTTTTAGAGGTACCTATAACGTAATAAAGAATATTACATACATACAATATGCTCGAAAAATAAACAACACCCTTCCTTTGCAGTCTGGTAAAAAATAATATTACGCAAAGCACAGCGCAAATGGCACTACTGATACAACTAAGGTACACAAATATTGGCAATGGAGGCAAAAAGCGCAAATTTTCAATATTGTTGCGGATTTACGACAAAATATACCTTCTACGCAATCGTGGTGTGAGTTTAAAGGAAAAAGGAAGGATTTAGTGGATTATTCTGAAAACAATAACACTATTTAGGTTCTACATTATTTGGTCAACTGTGATCAAACTTATATAAACTTGATTTTGACTGATGATCTTACCTGTATGAAGTCCATATTTTAATAAGTCTTCAAGTGTTCCGAGCTTATTTTCGACCGTTTACTGGCTCGAAAATTTTACAGCGTGAGGCGTATCCCATAGTGTTCGAAGATTTTTTACTTATGGAAAACGATTTTCCCAAAATTTCGGCACCCGAATATGCTACATTGTTGTATATTTTCACAAACAAATGCTTACATAATGAAAGGATTAATAAAGTACTCTAAAATAAACGTTTTAATCGACATAGCAAAAGGCGGCAAAGCTTTTGTGTAAGTACCTAACATACAGTGCTGTACAATACAGTAATACTCCCTATTACCTACTTAAAGATAATTAAAACCAACAACACTATTTATGTCACTTTAACGTCAAACTTCCGTTACGTCAAAAAGTCTAAACAAAACTTGTGCAGAGTTGTTGCAAAGTTGAAAGTTGTTGGATTAAAGTTTCCAATTTTTATGTTTAACAAAGTGATTAAGTGACATATCTTTGGTTTTTGGTATCCAAATTAAACTATATTTTTGTCACCTTTTATATGGCATATTTATTATTCTATACCTTCACCAGAAATCACACAGAAAATGGAACTCGATACTGGTATTTCGGTGGTCGTGTATTATTTCATTGCAGTGCAGGTTTTATATACCTAAGTGGAAACTTTGAAATGTTAACATCTCACTAGAACATTATATTTATTGGTTTACCCATCTACTTACTGTGAAATATTTATTTAAAAAGCAACAATGGATCTACAAAAATCTTGTGAAATTATCAATAAAATTAAGTTATTCTATGAAAAATTGGAGACTTCTAAATATGTCATGAATAACTATTATGCCGATGCCTATCTTGAAAAACTTAAGGATATGGATGACCCAGGTAAATTCTTAACCTATAAAGTTGTTACTAAGTTTTTAAAAACATTTGATAATAGATAAAGATTTAGGTACATCATAGTTATTTGAAATAGTCTAATGCCAATATTTAGCTTTACTTTTAAAAAATATTGCCAAAGCGAAAATGAACAAATGAATCTAAAAACTTCAGCATTTTTTGATTTGGGTGAACTTCTTGTCTGGATCTTGCTTTGTTTAGGTCACTGTGGAACTAACAAACCTAACGACTTTTTGCACAAATTTATCTATTAATTTAAGTAACTTTTTCAGACTTTTCTATATTCTAAACCCAATCCCAACCACACTATACAAACTCCACTCAACTCCTGTTCCATTTAGATCTGACACTAGTCTTTTCACTTAACACTATTCATACTTTCTCTGACACTGTCCATTCTCTTTGGTTTTGTTGTACATATTTTTACTATATACCTGATCTCTACTGATAACTTCTTGACCTTCTGTTTATAATGGGTTATTTGTTAAAAAATGACTTCTATTGATAACATGCCCTCAAAATAAGTTTTATCAGTGCATTATTGTTATCTTAAATGATTATTGTATAATTATTAGTATTATTATGGATGTTCTCTGAATCTTATCTTCTGTTATACTTATTTTATTAGGCTTGCCTTTCTATTTATTCAATGGTTAATGTATTATTGTTGTTATTTATTAATTTATTATGCATTTGTTTATTTATTCTATTGTTAAGCTATTATGAATATTTGTGAGAATCAAATCATACCACATCATAACAACATCAGTATGGAAAATCATCAAGTTTCTCCAGTGCTAGCCCCACTTAAAAAATAACTATTAAAATAAAAAATTATACTATTAACAAAGATACTTTTTATTTCTTTTAACAGAAGTGGCTCAAATCTTCTTGCCGCCAGTGGTGGGTTACATGACTGACATGCTCTCACATTGTCTGATTCGCTCTGAAAACTACCACATTTCTGTGAGAATATTCTTCACCAAAATTTTAGGACAAGTCTGCACCAAAGAACTCTATTTTGTGAAGGTTTTTGACCAAAGCTCTGATTACATCAATAAATGCTTCAAAAATATTCACTCTACAGATATGAATAAGAGTTTAATAGTGGCATACTTAGAATTGGCTATCTTGCTTATAGATCATGGCTCCGGATTGGAATGGATATTAAAAACAGGAATATGGAAAGATGTTCTCATGTTGGTCAATAAAAATATCTTTTTCATAGTTCGTCATGTTTACAAGTTTGTTTCCAAATTCATGTGGTCACTCAATGATATTGGCGACTTGAACAATTTGAACGCAGCTTTAAACTTTATTCTGGCACCTATTGAGGAATTTGGGCTTATTAATCAAGCTATAATAAGCGATGAGTATGAAACTGAAGTGTGCAAGAAGATTGAGCCTATGTGCCATATGCTTTTAGCAATATTTACCGAGAAAGATCGCGTACACACATCCAATAAACTTATGAATTGTCTGTTGAATGAACGCTTCCTTACTCACAAAATAGGGATCTGTCTGAACAAATTACGGTCAGAAGAAATAGTGATCTTGTGCACCAAAGTGTCCTTTTGGGCAACATTGGCTAACATATTTCAATGGAAGCCTTTGGAACCAGGAGTTATGTACTCGAAAGAGGATTTTCTTGGACTGCTGGCTTTTTATTATAGCACATTAAAGTTTTTGACACTGAGACGAAATCCCAAGTTGGTGATAGACTACGGGTCAGCTTGCTGCATCATTTGGGATACCATATGGCAGAAACAGATGCCTTTTTTGAAGTATAATAACAAAAATATAGAAATGCAGAGCCAGATGATGTTCATAACTGTGATGCCTCTATTGATTTGGGTAACAAGGAATAAGAAATATACAGAAATAATGGAGGACGAAATAGTTGTTAAGAATGTGACAACAATGATGAATAATGCTCATGTGGAGCATACAATGCGTGCGGGATATAATTTGAGAGATGTCATCTTTGAGACAGATAGTGTGATGCAAACATTGACTCACAGCATGAAAATGCTGAATCGTATTAAAACTCGTATAACAGATGAGATGGCAACACTACTGTTTCAATGTTTATTCTTTATACTGAGAAGCTACAATGAAGAAGAGATCAGTGTAGACGAAGTAAATTGTTCAAAGGTACAGAAAATCAATTTGTACAGCCACATGATGGAGATCATGCTGTCGCTGGTGAAACATTATAATATCACATGGAACGAGAGTTTGGAGGTGCTAAACTTGTATAGTCTGGTGCATGGAATACTGAAAAAGCCCGACTTACCATCTAAGGTTGGTCTTTGCCAAATTTTGTGTCTCTATTGTGATATGAACTCTTCTAACTTAACTTTCATGTATGTGTTACACATTTCATAACTGCAATCTATCAATTAGTTTGTTATAGTTTCTCTAACCGTCCTGGCATTCTCTGTGAAGAAGTTCCTAACACCGAACCTATCACTTCTGCTGGAGTCCACTCCAGGGTCTGCAGTGCACGAGATAGGATCCCTGATACACCTCAAGATGAACGATGAGGATTGGGAAGTGAGGGATTCAGCTTTGGAATTGCTTTTTGTTTGCACGGACATATCTTTTATTAGTGAGTACCCCAGGGAGATGCATTGGGCCCTCTTCCTTTTATAAAAGCATCAAAACTGTCGCATGCTCTTCACTACTTTTCTTTCTTTTGTTTATCTGCATCCCTTTCATCCCTGTCTAATAATGTGCCTAAAATTGCAAAATAAGCCTAAAAATGCTATTCTTAAAATTTCCAAAAAAATATTGTATTATTTAAGCGAGTGTAAGGTAAGGTAGTGTGCGAGTGTCAGGTGGTTGCTTGTCTCCCACACGAGGGAGATTATTTTAATAATGATAAAAGCCTGTAAATACTACAATGGTAATTTTGGTATTTTATATTTTCAAGTATGCGTAAGTTTGTAAAAATATATGTATATGTTTATTATTCTTTCACGCAAAATCTACTGGGCGGATTGTTATATAATTTAGTACATAGGACTTTTTATCCCGAAATTCGGGAGCGAATCCCCGGGGCGCAGCTAGTGCTAATTAAATGTTTGTTTTACAGAATTCCCGCCTTTTCAAAAGCAAATCATAGCGGAGAAACTAATCAACGTGGCGGCGGGTATTGCGTTAAACGACCGGGAGTCGTACGTGCAGGCCTCCGCCCTCAAGTGCCTCGGCGCCGCCGCCCGGGTGTCCTGCGTGTGGGAACAGCTCAAGGCTGAATACCCTAATATACTCGTGAGTTGTACATTTTATAGTTATATTAGCGGCCTGTCCCGGCTTCGCTCAGGTATAAACATAAAAAATTATACAATTAAATCTTCCTCAGGAACCACACTATCTATTGGTGAAAACCGTTCAGTACTTTTTGAGTTTATCGCGAACAGACAGACTCGACGGAGAACTTTGTTTTATAATATGTATACAATTATACAGTGCCCATTAGCTCGGAACTAGTGACACAAATACATCCGTACATTATAAAAAAAAGTCTGAATCAAATATAACTTAATCAGAAATTTGATTTTCATAACTACTATTAAACTTTCGCTCTGCATAATTATATATTAACCGACAGGTATTAAACGCGCACATACCTTTTTTACATAACAAGGTCCGAAACGTATGGGAAATAAAAAAGGTATGTGCGCGTTTAATACCTGTCGATTGACATATAAAATTAGATTTTCACCTCATATTTTGCATTATATGTATTGATTGTACTTCTCCAATATCTACAAACTAGCTAGTAAGCAAAAGTACATTTACATCAGTGGTAGTTACAAGGTTTTTGTAATAGAATAAAGATCGTTCTTCTTTTATTTTCTTATCTTTCTCATCTTCGAGAATTCCTATTGCATTCGGAGCCGTTTACATAAACATACGCCTTGAATTCATTGGTTGAATTCGGCAGTGATTTTGCAACTGATCATCAAAACTAAAAGTTGCTTCAAAATTGAGTTGCAAGATTCTACCTAATGATACACGCACATAGAAAACATAGAAAATTAAATAACAGTTACGTTGTTACGCAATCGGTGTGCACCAGCCTTAAATTATACTTGGTGATAGCTAAAATAACAACGCTTAGTCTAAACAGAGATAATAAATAACAATCTAACGACTATGTTATCATTAAATACACATTATAGAATAATTACATTCGAATTTGGAATAACTTGAATATTATAGTCATACTTGTGCTCGCGGCTTCGCCCGCGTCTATGTCCCTTCCGCCTGCCCCTGGAAGAAAGGTCAAACCCAAGAAGTGTTGGCTTGATGTCATCATCTGAATGCGTGACGATAGAGAAAAGTAGGATAGCGGGCCCATGGCATCGACGCTCTATGAATGAGTAAGAAACCAGGAAAGCCGTCAGATGAGAGATAGGGAGACTTATACTACGATGAAATTCTTATGAAATATTTTATCAACACTTTTGTTTTTGTTTAAACATCTTGTTATCAGACACAAGCCCTATATCATAATCTTTGATATGATAGCTTATATTTAGACTGTTGACAGAAGTAATAATGACTGAAATAAAACTAATATTATATTACATCTGCGTTTGTTTCGTGCGTCCGCTCATTTTTTTTTGTCAATATCTCGGGTTCTAGCAACGTATCTCGATGAAACCTATATCAGATTGAAATTAAGACTATCCGACTACTGTGAAAACCGCATCCAATTCCATCCAGTAGTTTATGCGTGATGCGCGAACAAACATACAGATTCTAGTGTACAATAGATATATTTTTAACATATTACATGTTTTTGCTTGCACTAAAAATAATGATAGCTTGCACTAAAAATAATGATAAAAAAAGTCCACCAATTTAGACTTAGGATTTCATTTCGTCCTTTCGTCTTTATGAATGCAATTAATTTTTTTATCAATGTAATTGTTTGCTCACAGGTTGTATGTACTCATGATTTTTGCAAATTTTTCTTTCTTCCAGGAACTACTTCTGTCAACTCTATGCATGAATCCAGATGGAATGGTGCGGAAAGAGGCCTGTACCGTTCTCTGTGAAATTTACCAACACGTGAAAATGTTACCGTGCGCCAAACGATGCCTTTACGAACATATGGTATCGGCTGCTTTGAACGACTTCCATTGGGAAGTCCAGATCAGTGCGCTCAGATTCTGGCGACACGTCATAAAAACGTTGCTCACAGACCAAGGCATGTTGGACGGTACCTTCCCACCTGTGACGTTTTCGAAAGAATCTCGCAAAATAGTCCATTTAAACCCGACAGAAATCCAAAGAAGACTGATGAAGGTTTTAGACGAACTGTCCGCAATAGGCTGCTTGTCTGTTCTAGTCAAATTATTGAATGAAGAAACCGAGGTTGATATAATGGAGTTAACATTAAACATATCATTGGAATTTTTAGAGATTTTAGACAATTACAACTTGTCGGAATGTTTTAAAGTGATGGAAAACGATTTAAGAATTGAAGAAATTACATACCAAATTGTTGAAGATGATGATGAGGCTATGGATATCACGCCTTCTACTTCAGAAAAAGCTGAAGGTATAATTGATGGAATATTAAAGTCTGACGATGTCAATTTACTTTCAAACATATACGAACGCCATATGAGCATGGATGCTTCGGAATCAAGAATAAAACCGAAAATAAGATTGCAGAAGTTTGCGACTCCTAGTTTGTTTGTGGTTTACGTGAAAAGCAAAGATTTTAAAGCTTTGCTAGATCACAAAAAGCAGTGGAAGAAAGGCGTGCGGAGTCTGTCGGCGCTGTTAGATGATTTTCTTGGTTACGAGTGCAATGAAGAAGTTAATTCGTTAGACTGTTATTGAGATATGTAGTTGTAAAACAAAAGCAAATACAGGGCAAAATGTATATTTTATTTACAACTTGTTAACATTTTTTACACCGGTTGTATATGTAAATATAAATAAATTCTATTTAAATATTTGTTGTTTCTCTTTTGTACAAACCCTATATTTTGAGTAATCGAAAAACAGTATATGCCATCTTTTCGAAAAGATCGGCAGGGACAGACAGACAGATGGACAGGGGATGGCAAGGGACCCACAGACCGGGCAGATTCTTCTCATGGGTCAACCAAATCGTGACAATTATTTCAGAAAAGAACGTTATTAAATTATCCTACATACATACGAAGAAAAAGGTATACATAAGGACCGACAAATTCTATTTAGCGACTAAATATCACAGATCAACAACAAAAATCCAACAAACTCTCAGTGTAATGAGAATTTAAATCAAAGATGCTGGTTACGTCAAGAAGGACAAAGTAACTGCTTAAATCTGAAGGATAAAGTAACTGCTTAAATCTGAAGGATAAAGTAACTGCTTAAATCTGAAGGATAAAGTAACTGCTTAAATCTGAAGGATAAAGTAACTGCTTAAATCTGAAGGATAAAGTAAACTACTTAAATCTGGGGTCGCACTACCTCACGAAGATTCCTACGAACACTTCGTGCTAGAACTCTATGAAAATCTTGATGTAAAGACGTAGACAACTAAGGAAAACATTGAAACGTATTATCTTTATATGCTCATCATTTATCGTATTAATTAATATCGTGCAATGACCTTCTGAGAGTTCATTTGATATGAGTCACTATGTAGGCTCACTTCTTCCTTTTTTTCAACAAAAATCATCTTATCAGACCACAGATTAACGAAAAAGAAAAATAACCGTACCTAACAGACAGAATAATGGTAGTACGGTGTTTCTTTTACATAAATTAAAACTGTAGTTAGCTTATATGTATGTGTGCTATATGTATATGATGTGCTTCTATAGGGTTTTTAATAGCCAAAAATATATATTTTTAATTTGTCTGCTGTGTGAAGATTCCACGTCTAATCTAAGGATTTTGTCTTAAGCTAAATAACAAAAATTTCTGTAATATTTTATTGTTTAAAATACATCCTTATCACAGAACCTTAACACTTCTAATCATTCAACGAAGTACAAAAATAGTTCACTTAATTACAGAAAATTTACCTAACGGTGGTGTTCCACTGTAAAGTTTCTTTGGCCAAATTACCCAATTTGGCCGTTTGGTCGAGTTTTACTATATATTTACTATATCTGGTTAGTACGTGTGATGTGAGATTTTTCCAACAATTTGATCAAAATAGTGGAAGGCCGCCCTACTCATGCAAAACGAGTTTCCATTTCACAACTGTGATCGTCTAATCTTAGATCAGAGCTTTTAATATACATTTCAACCTCCTGAAAAATAGGATTTTGATAAACAGACGGACAACGAAGTTATCCCATAAGGGTTTTTACCTCTTGAACTACAGAACCCTAAACACCATATTAACCAGCGACATCATTGACGTGTTCAGGCACTTTATTCTCTATGGTAACAGACTTTGTGCAGTCCTCTGTCTTGTAGATGCCGACCAGTCTGTTGGAGACTTCAAACATGTTGTATCGCAGGGATATTATTATGAACTGCGCGTTTCGCGTGCGCTCCTGTTGAATAAAATTGCTATTTATTTAAAGCAAATAAATAAATGTTGATTTTTGATTTAACATTTAACAAATGCAATGTATTTGAGACACATTTTAATAAAATCAAATTTAATTAAATATTTAAAGAAATAATAATTAATTTTAATTAAATTTACTTCCCCTTGTCCCCATACGCAATCCCCGTTAAAGGGGACAACGAGAATTTAATGAAATAACTCAAATTACTACCCGTTGTCCCCATTACGATAAAAACTCCCTGTGGAAAAAAACATTGATACGCACCTTAATATAATTAGCCACAATAGAGACGTTCTTGAAATCTAGAGCCGCGTCGATCTCGTCCATGACGTAGAGCGGCGTGGGCTTGTAGTAATGTAGCGCGAACACGAGCGCTAGAGACGATAGAGTCTTCTCGCCTCCGGACAAGTTAGATATGTTCTTCCACGATTTGTTCGGGGGACGGACGCTACGACGGAATATCGTTTATGAAAATTAAGTTTTCCACTTCTCATTATGAATGGTAAAAAAAAATTAGATAAATTTATTTAAATAAACAAACACAATAATTAAATTTCACTTTAATTGGTCAGTTCTATATTTATTTATTTATTTATTAAGTTACGCCAACAGTATTTACATAAAATATTGGACACGAAACACATAAAATTAAGTTCTAATGTAAACACCGTTGACAGGTATACAACGTTTACCATAAATATCAAATTGACTAAACAAATTTTATTAAAAATATAATTATTTAAATTACGTAATTCACTATTATTTTGTTTTCGTCACAGTAGGATAGCATTTTGACTCTAAAAATCGTGACGTCATAGCACATGACATGAGTTTTTGACATTAGGACTACGTTATTTGACTAGTTGGGAAGTGACCAATTGTTTGGCGATAGTGTATGTATGTAGCAATGGACAACATAATCAGGAAATCATAGAAAAACATAGTATGTAATAAATCCTTACCTAAATATGATGCCCTCTGTGAAAGGATCTAACGAATCGACTAATTCTAATTCGGCGTCGCCTCCCAAAGTGATCATTTGGTACATCTCCTTCAGTTTACTCGTTATCGTGTTGAAACCTGACAGAAAACATGAACGATACGTGAAGTTCATAGATTTTCATTTAAAAAAATAACAATTCCCTAAACAAATACCTATATGGAATAAAGAAATTTGAATTGGAGCAGAAATACCTACAAAAAGGCTTATCTCAATTTCACGGACGGTATTTAGGTGCCAAAATATATTTACATTTTATATTTATATGATAACTAGCTTTTGCTCGCGCTTCGGCCGCGTGAATTTCTCACGGGTACAGTATTATTCCGGGATGAAAGGTACCCTATGTCCTTCTCCATACTTCAAACTATATTGTATGCAAAATTTCAAGAAGATTGAGTAGATACGAGTAGAGCGTGAAGAGGTAACAAACTTACGTTCGCATTTATAATATTAGTTAGAATACTAACCGCACAAGAAGTCAGTGGTGCGCTTCTTCCTCAGCTGGTCGTAGAGCGCCCGCATCTCGTTCCTCTTTGTGGTGATCTCGTCTAGTTCTGCTGCGCGCTTTATATATAACTCCTCTTTCGTTTTATAGTCCTGGTAAAAAGGTACAAAAACGTTTTTAAAAAGCCTATTTTTGCTGGAAACCATTTTTTAAATTTAAAAAATATATATTATGTCAAAAGCATGCATATTTTTTATTGTGGTTATTTATTTAGATAAAGGTAAATAATAAACTTTATTGACTAAAAACACAGGGGATTTGAATTTCTGTGACAACATAATATTTATAAATATATCTGGATATTTTCTTATCTTTATTGAACTACGGCGAAGTCATTATTATTAAGTGGCATTCTACTTTAAAACTGGTTTCAGATTTTTAAGACGGAGTAAAAAATTAAAAATTTTGAAGTGACACACTCAACACTCTTTAAGAATACTATTGTTGCCTATCAGCCAGCTCATAATTTCGGCGGCAGCACAGCCGACTGACCTGTATAGCCTGTATGTTGGGTTTGGCATCTCCCAGCCGCGTCTTCTGCGCCGCCAGTCTGTTCCGCAGCTCTTCTACCGAAGACTCCTCTAACTCTTCTGCTGTGTGTTTGTCTAGCGGCGACGGCCGCTCTATGCCGGGTATACCGTCTAAACCTGGATCTTCTAGCTTCAGGGTCTTCAGCTGAAATTATTTCTCATTTTTAAGGTATTTCTTTTAATCATTAATCCCAGGCGAAAGTTTATGAGTATGTTTGTTACTTCTGCACGCTAAAACGGTAAGGCCAATTTTAAACAGTTAGTGAAATTAAGTATTGAGGTGAATCAACCCTAGATCTTAAGATATCCGTACTTTGTCAAAAAATCTGATAGGCAATGGCGCTTTATAAAGTACAAAGCGATACTGTGCATAAAAATAAAAACGTAAGTTAACGTTCAAATAATTATTATAAGATTAAAACAGTCATTTGTTTAAACTTTATTGCATACACATTAAGTAAAGGATTATTTAACAGTGAATCATTAGCTCGTACAGAGAATGCTATGTGAGTGCAAATAAAAATAATAATTCTAATAAAATCCTTTATCTAATATAGCATAATTTCGAAAAAAGCCGAAGTAGTGTGCAGATTTCCAGCCTAATGGTATGGATAAAATGAGCTTATATGAAATCTCACCTCCTTGTCCCACATGGGCGCCTTGCTCCGACAGTCCAGTATGGTCTTGCTCATCTTGTCCACGGCGTTGTTGGCCTCCAACCGCTCACTCTTGATCTTATTCTCCTTGCTCTGCAGTTTCGCTATCTCCTGCTTTAGTTCCGAGAACTCACCAATACCTTCGTTTATTTGCTCCTCTAGCTGCAAACAAAGATATTATTATAAATTGTGCCCGCGGCTTCGCCCGCGTGATTTTCTCCGCGAAAGCGGCTCAGACATTAATTTCATACAAACTTTCACCCCCCCCTATAGTAGTCATTCGGAGATTGATTTTTGAAATCAATTTGAATAAAAAAATTTGAGTCATGCATACATTCATCAAAATCGGTCCAGGATTGATTGGTTTTACGTTGTATTTTTAGATGACAATACATTATTATGTGTGCACTACAGGATCGGCTCCTGACGAGCGAATTTTCACAACGGTTAACTGCACGGTCATGATATTTTTCACGTGTTGAATTTAATAATGACGACAATAAAAGCAAGCATATTTATTTTACTGTAAATTGTTTTTATCTACGACTGCTTCTTGATACATCAAGAAGCAGTCAGTATAGTGAGATACGAAATTCTCACTATTTTGTTAGGAAACAACATGAATTCTAAATACCTCATCAAATTTCTTCTGCAGCTGCGCAGTGTCAAGAGTGAGCTGTTTCTTCTGATTGTTCAGATTCTCCAAATTCTTCTCCGTCTCCGACAAATCAGCTTCCATTAGGTTTATCTTGTCTTTGGACTTCTTCGCGTTCCTGAAATTAGTTTAATTTTAAAAATTAAATTCAAAATCCGCAATAAGCACTATTAATTCACATATTGCTTTTTGGCCAAAAAGGCAGTCACATCTGTTCATCATTTATTTCGTTATAATTTAATTTCGTATTTTTATAATAAATTATCTCTCTCATCTTCCCGTGGTGTCATTCACGGTCATGACGTCTCGAAGCCTAAAAATAAACCTTTAAAATTTGTTTCAGACTTGATTACAGACAAACATCGGGAAAGACCTCTATAATTAACACTAGAAATGAAAACAAAACATGGCACAGCAAATTCTACCTTATGCTGGTGTTAATAGCGACGCGCAACTTTGTGATCTCAGTGGAGACTTTATCGATTTTTTTGGTCAGCTCATCGACGTTTTTCTGTAAATCCTTGACTTTGCCGCCCGCCACCGCAGATATTTGTGCGTCCACGCCGTGAACCTCTTTTTCTACCTAAAATAAAAACATCATATCGAATGCCAACTGAACTACGTTTATTTAGGTATTTTGAGTAAAAATACACAATCTTATCATATCTTTTTAAAAAATATTTTTTCTGATATTCTTCGATTCCGACCGAATGCAGTCTTTTTTCCATATTCAGTTCTAGGGATTAAAGTATGTATTTAATTCTAAGATTGTGTGTATATTTTTTGGGCTTTAGTTATATTGTATGTTAGATTTTATGATATTTATGTACAAAAGTTAGATTTATTAAAATAATAGTTTAAGCATTCGGTCGGAATCGTAGAATATCGGAAAAAATATTTTTTTAAAAACATATGAGCACAGCTGTACTACAAGTTAATGAACTAAGAACAAGCATACGCATAAATGTATTTAAAAAAAAAACCAGTACCATATAATTAATTTGTGTTTTATCAATATGTTTTAATGAAGCCTTACTATATTTATATCATTTTAAGTGAAATGTAAATTTCTTATTATAAGTTCTTTATACCTATATGATCGTGGATTTGCGCCAAATAAAACGCGAATTTGTTTATTTCATATTGATACGTTTGTACATCGACTTCTTAAGTGCCTATTCATTACAGAATGTTGGTTGTCAGCTCCTTAAAATTGAAAATGATAAAATTGAAAAAGCATATATCGACTAAACCATTATGATTACCTCGCCAGCGTCGTGTTTAGCGTTGTCCAGTTTTTCCTCCGCTATTTTCAAAGCGGCTTCCAACTTCGCTTTATGTTTCGAGTCCACTTTGCTCGACGAGGCCTTGACTTCTTGATGCTTTATTTGGTTCTATGGAAATGCAAAAAGTAATTTCGTTATTTTTTTTTTCGATTTATTTAATGGTTAAAAGTAAAGCTAATGTGTGTTATGTCACTTTCTGGCACTTTTCACGTCATATTCTAAATTAAACAATATTTACCAAAGCTACAAACAATTTTTACTATTTCCAAACTAGTAGTATTTCGAATCACGAACCACTGCTACACAGATTAATTTCAACATCATCAAAGACTGTATGTCTCATAAATCAGGAATGGGATTAATTCAATATCGTCTCTTGACGACTACATATTTGGAATATCGCTTATTTTTTTGTTTAATTTTCAAAAGTTATTATTATACTGTGTACTAAATTAAATATATTTGATTTGATTTAGGGCTTTCCAAAAGGGCTTTAACCCTTTAAAAAAGTTTGAAATACATTAATATACTAGTACCTTTAAAACAGGCAGTTGTTCAGTCAGGCTGTTGAGTTCCACATTTAGCTTATGTAATGTAGTCTTTCCTTCGCGAGTGCTCCTCTGTAGTGACACCACCGAATCTTCTAAGTTGACTTGTTCATTGCGAAGCTCCGTTAGCCTGAAATTAATACATGCTCAATATATATTATTCAAATACAAAGCATTTCTTCAAATTTTTAGTTGCTTTTTCCGGAACCGCTTAGCCCACGCGTCTGCTTCGGTCCCGCGTATTGTCACACAACTTTTGTTACCGAAATGCCAGTAATTCGAAACTTTTTCGATAAATATTGTGTAATTTAAAATTTGACGTGAAACATTTGTCAAATTGTATCTGGTCATCCAATTTCTGCTTCAACTTTGACTCTGGCTATAAATAAATAAATAAATTATATTTAATGTAATAACCGTAAAATAAGCATCTGTTCTTCAAGACGATAATTTTAGTACCTCATCTCCAAGCTGTTAAGTTTGTTTTCCTTGTCCTGCAGCAGCGCGGGGTCCCGGCCGCCGCCGCCGGCGCCGGCGCTGCACAGGCGCCCGCGCGCGGCGCTGCGGCCGCCGCCCGACATCGTGCCTGCGGGGTCGGGACCACATTCATGTGTAGTATAGGCTAGCTGCGCCCCGGAGGTTCGCCCTCGTAGGAATTTCAAGATAAAAAGTACCCTATGTGTAATTCCAGGTTCTATTCTACCCGTGTACCAAATTTCATAACAATCCGTTCAGGAGATTTTTCATAAAAGAGTAACAAACATAAACACATACATCCTCTTCACAAACTTTCGCATTTATAATATTAGTAGGATAAAACTTACCGGCAATCTCAATGACGTCGCCCTTGAGAGTGACCACCCTATATCTGGTGGTTCCGTACGATATCCGCGTCGCTTGTTCTAGATCGTTCGCGACTAGTGTGTCGCGCAATGCGAAGTAGAACGCCGGTTGGACTCGTAAATCTTTTAGTTTGACCAGGTCGAATAGACGAGGCGCGTTTTCTGGACTGAAAATGTTATTTATATTGTTAACTAGCGTATGCGGAACAGACACGATTTTCATACAAACTTTCACCGCCCCTTATAGTAATAAGGGGATTGATTATTGAACAAAAAAATGTGCCTGTTTGAACAGGGGTCTTTAACTACATGCATACCAAATTTCATCAAAATTGGTCTCGCGGTTTAGCCGTAAAAGCGAATTAGATAAATAAACAGACAGACAGACTTTCGCATTTATAATATTAGTTACATATATATCTATATATTGTCTTGTTGGATAAAGGTGAATACGAATTTAATGAATCATATATTTATTTTGTAAACATATATAGATGTTATATGTATTTATAGATTTCTACATGTCTAACCATATTGGTATACGAAAATCGTTTCTTCATTATGTTAAATATAGAAATAGAGGTACTTAGAATATCTACTTCATTAAGTTTAAATTCAAAAGATTAATACGAAAATAGAGGTATAGGAAGGAGTCGGTTATAAGGAGACATTACAAAAATAAACGCTGTGGAACTCCACAAAGCCTGGCTAATGTCCACTGCGTCACACAGCATATCATTTAAAGTACTTACTACGTAACATTCCTCTCGTAATATTGCTTCAGATGCTGCTGCTTGTCGAGCGCTATGAAAGTGGCTCGTCCTATGTCGTGACGCTTGAGGAACTCCACACAAGCCTGGGCGGTCTCCACAGTGTCACACACTATGTTGTCCAAAGGGCCACAACAGGTGGATATTGCGACGTCGTATTTCGCGTCTATACCACCGAGGTCTCCCTGGAGGAAGATTTAGAATCGAGTCGTTCAATTTAAGATTTATTGCTGGCATTTAATGTCAGTAAAATATAAATGTTTGGACCAAGAAAATTAAATAATATAGTACAGTCAACAACACATCAAGTTACCCTGCTAGAACCTATGGCGCGGTAATAGTGGCGAGTTTGCAATGAATTCGGGTAGGTTGATGTGTTGTTGACTGTACATAAGTAATATATAAATCTGTAACTACAGAGTTTTAGTATAATGATACTAATAAGATGTACATTAAATACTGCTGGAATGGAAGGCTAGGTTTACCCATCCGCCAAAGAAAAGTGAGCTCGGATCCCTAGCTAGACCAAGTCGATCACGCGAGTGAATGAGTAGCTGCTGTCATTTCACGTTATTATTTTCAATTAGATCATAAAATAGACTCACCAATCTTCCAAACACTCCGGGCAAGTTGCCTCGCTGTTTCTCCTTCATGAGCGCGTCTAGAACTCTGCCTCTGGATTTGTTCGCGCTCATTGCTTGTCTCGATTCTTCTAACTGAGCTCTGTTAGAATTATTATAAAACATTTCTATTTAAAATCTATTTTGGGTAATAAACAACAGTGAAACGTTTAACTTATTCTAATTTACAATGTATATAATGAATATTTTTAATTTTCATCTACCACGGAAAATATACAATGAATTTGTTTCCATGTAAAATCAAGCACAATTTCGAAATATTATAAATATATTAAGATGACAAATTTCGAACATTTTCGTCAAATTATTTTATTAAAAACTTTTCGCATCTAAAAAATGTTTATATAAACTGAATTTCTGTCACTAATAAATTAGAAGCTTTCCAAAATTACATGTTCGATATTGGATGATAAACGCCTAGTGTTGCCAGCCAAATGAAACTAAATTTGATGTTGATGATTTTGTAATGATGTCGAAACATACCTCAACGATCTGGCTTCACTCGACACCGTGGCCTCCTCTTTCTTCAAAGTCTGCAGTTTGGTCTGGATCTCTTGCAACTGTTTCTCTTTTAAAGGCACCGTGGTTGATAACTCTTCTTGTAACCTGAACATAAACAATAATAATATTTACTTAACCAGTTATTCATAAAAAAAAGTTAAAACACACTTTAAACCCCAGGAAGTGAAAAGTCAAAATGAAATAGTGAATAAATTAATATTTAATTTTGAAGAGGGTACACATAATAGTAAATGTTTAACAAATATAGAGCTTGTTCAGCCATTGTAAAATTAAAAAATATATATTAAAAAAATAAGTAAACTTACATCATTTATGGTCATCAGCTGTGATTGTAGTTGAAAATATTTTAATAGTGTAAAATCTATGTTCGAAAAATTTATGTTTATGTACATAAACAAAAATCAACTCACGCTTTCTTATCTTCCAAATCACTCTGCGCCTTCTCATACGCCTCCTTTATCTTTTCTAACTTCTCACTCTCCTTCTGTTCTGTGCTCAAGTATATTTTCAGTTCTGATTCCGCCAACTTGTACTGCTTATTCGCCTCGTCCACTATCTTCTTCAAGTCAATTAGTTTGGCTTGTAGTCTGTCTTTGGTCTCTTGCAGACCTTGGGTTTTGGACCTAAAAATGTTAAAAAAAACAATTCAGAACTTAGACCTTTGCAAACACTTTTTTACGTCAAATTTTAAATTACATAGTACTACCTAGTACTATAAATTAAATTAAAATTTAAGTGGTGCTATCTCGCAACCAATATCAGACGAGTTTGAGGCGATATTAACGGCCGAAATATTCTTCTCGATATTTATTCACATTCGATAATAACGATACAATTAACATTTCTTACCTAACACCCGCCATGACAGTTTCTAGCTCTTCTTCAGCTTGTTTCTTGTTCTTCTCGTGTTTCTCTAGCAGTTTCTCACACTCTTCGATTTCTCGCTTGTTTTTATCGGGCACCTAAAAAGAAAGATGTGGTTGAAAATTAGATTTTTTATAAAAAGAAGACGATGAAAAGCTAATTATGACTAGATACATTTTGAAATTGAAGTATTTCTCGAAAACCGTTCTGAAAAAAATATTTTATAAGAAATCATTTTTTTCAAAACCAAAACATTTTTTAGAAATTGGACGTACATAGGAATTTTATATTTAATATTTATTCTCAAACTACTAGCGTTTCGGAACCACATTGAGAAGAAATGCCGAAATAATCCATTTGGGACCAATACTTAGATGATTCCAAATTTTTTATATAACAAAGTTATATAGCATACCAGCTCTAAGTCAACAAGTTTCCCCTTCTCCTGCGCCAGCAATTGCTGCAAATTCTTCTTCTTCTTATTCCCCTGAGTGGTGTCCGCTACTACTGAGACTGTTTGCTTCTTATACTGCTGCAACTTCTCCGATATCTCGTCCTTCTGTTTTTGAAGGTCGTCATATTTTCTGGAGAGATTATTTTATATACATAAAATAAAAATCCCATTCCTTCATCATTCCTTTGCCCAGCAGTGGGACGAAATAAGTTAAAAAAAAGAGTAACCACACAGATCGAGTTAGTCCCAAAATAATAATATACATATTTTCTAATATAATTTCTTTGAAATATTAGTATCACCACTAATATTTCAAAGTCAAAATTCTTTATTTAAAATGATATACATCACTAATTGACGTCAAAATGTTACTTAAAACTGAGTCTACTGCCGACTTCCAAAGCGCAGGTGAATAAGACCTATGGCTTCGGGGCGTCACAGCCAATAATGAGAGAGGAAATCATCTAAAAATATGTTAAAGTATGACAGAACTTACTGTGTGCCATTTTTGAGTACAGTAGTTTTCTCATGCAACTCATCTTTGATCTTGTTCAACTTTTCGTCTATTGCGTTCAAGTTCTGTTTCAATTCGTCCATTTCCTTTTCCTTGTTGTCGATTATTTTGTTTGTTTCGTGTCTGAAATTACAATTATTTTAAATTACCGGTTACCGGTTCGATTAACACATTCGAAAAAGAAGATGAAAAATACACTACTTTTTTTCTTACGAGTTTTCTGTAAACAATCTTCACAGTACTTATTGTAACAACTCAAACCTATTCTAAAGTAAAACATTTAACAATTGTGGTTACTATTTAGTCCATTTTAATGTATACTGAGACATTGTAAAATTGTTTACGTTAAGACCTGTAGGAAAAAACTGAGTTTACTTACATATACTTCTGCAGCAGCATATTCCTAGTCCGCAGCATAGTGTTGGTCAGGTTCATCTGTTCCACCGCTTCTCTCATTGGCTGCTCCAGCTTCTGCTTCTCTTGTTCCACCAGGCGCACTCTATTTAACTTCTCCTTTCGCATCTCTGTGTATTCCTCCACTTTGACTGACAGCTTCTCTATTGGTTCCTGATTTTGTTTATTTAATTTTAAAACTAGCTTTTGCCCGCGTAAACAGTAATAATTTTATAATACAAACCCGCGTAAACAGTAAAATTCCCCAAGAAAGTGCTTAGGAGACTTAGAAACAAGATAAATATATAATAATAATAATAATCATTTATATCAGATTTCAATTCATATGCGAGTTATAAATAAAATAAAATAAATGACAAGTCAAATTAAAATTAATTGCATCTATTCTATGCTGCTAATATTCCCTTCAATGAAATATTTAGACACTTTAACTAATCTGGTTTCCCCATACAAACTTTGAAACCCCTTTTTGCCCCCTTAGAGGATGAATTTTGAAAAATCCTTTCTAGACCACATAAGGATGTGGTCTAGGGTGCACTGAAGGATTTTTTAGCCTACGTGCTAAATTAGAAGTTTCTGTGTCTGAAAACCCAGCGGTTTGGGCTGTGCTTTGATATGTCAGTCAGTCATTCAGTGTCTTGTTTTGTATATATAGATTTACCTTATATCTAGACGTGCCGATGATGTCCTCCAGATATTCGAGCATGCCTGACTCGTGTTCAGTCTGCGCTTTGGGCTTCATCATCGCTATCTGCTCCACCTCGCCCTGAAACCATATCACGTTTAATAACTATTCATAGGACCATCAGGTTCTATTACATCACTTTCTGATATTATATTGTAAACTGACAGAAAACTAACTGTTATAGATAAAGTCAGTCTGATGTGATTGGCCAATTATCCGTATCCAAACACTTGTGAAATACATTTTTAACGCCATCTGTTCGATATGTCACATATAGACTATCAGATACTTTAATATAAACAGCCTGTCCAAGTTAGAATCGTCAATCTATTAAGATGTACCTAGCAATACTTATGTTATACAGTCCACTTGAGAGTCGATGATATTTTAGTTGCAAATAAACAGTCATTGAGATCGTACGTAATTATTATTTAAAATAATCCCCACAACGAAGAGTCAATCTTATCGACATCAACATATGGTCCTTAATCGAACCGGATCAGTGGACGAGCATCGGACTTGCGACGAGCCTACGAAAGATAAGAAACCGGTCGAGCAGCCTACGAAGGCCTACGAGTAGTGCTACGCGGTGCAGTTTCAAAGCAAATTAAATGACGTGTTATTTTATTCAATTGGAGTGATAAAAACTTTGGTGTTTTAATTGATTTCCTGACTTTCGGTACGAGATTTTGTGGACGTTATAGTGAGTGAGTGAGTTGAGCTTCGAGACTTTACAAAAACTGAGTAATTTCGTACATTGTTCTATGAGTTATTAAGGAGATTAACTTAGGATACCTGGATTGCCTACGAAGTCGTTGTGGGTATTATATCGAGGGAGTGAGTTTTTATTATACCTATACAATGGAGGCGCTTGTAGCTATTCAAATGGAGTATTTAAGTAATTTGCAACGAGCTGAGAAGAATTATAGAAAATCTCCTAAAGAAAGGATTAAGAAATCGTATGTAGAAACCAGATTAGAGATGTTAGATCAAAAATTTATGGATTTTAAGGAAGGACATAAGCAAGTGATATTAAATGCATCAAAAGATAGAAACGAGGCATATTTTACAAACGGCGTTTATAACGAATATGAAGATTTGTATGTTCAATACAAAACCACGTTGCGGGAAGCTTTAGAGTCGTTCCTACCGTCGACTTCCACGTCAACGGTGGCTGGCGAGCGCAGTAACAGTAATGACGCAATCAAACTGCCGCGTCTGATTTTACCTACTTTCTCTGGAGCGTACCAAGATTGGCAAACATTTTATGATATTTTCTTATCCCTTATACATAACAACAAGAATATTACGCACGTACAAAAATTACACTATTTAAAAGGAAATTTATCTGGAGAGGCAAGAGATTTGTTGCGTAACTTTTCAACAACCGATGCAAATTATGAGGAGGCTTGGAAACAATTGGTACGACGATACAACAATAAGAGATATAACTGTAATGCGGTTATGAAGAATTTGTTCGCGCCTAGGAAAATTAATTCTGAATCCTCCTTAGCAATCAAGCAGTTGGTGGATAATACCTCATCTTGTTTGAAATCATTGCAAAATATGGGCATCAACATCACATCATGGGACACAATAATAATATTTTTAGTGATTTCTAAACTGGATTCGGAGTCTGTGAAACTATGGGAACAGCATCTAAATATTATTGGTGATGAGTTGCCTAGTTGGGAACAACTAAGAGATTTTTTGGAGTCTAGATTCAGGGCACTCGAGATGATCGATACCACGTGCACACGCCCTTCACCAACTAAACCTGCGGCCAAGGCAAAGACTTTCCATACTGCTATTGCAAGCAAACAGAAAAGTAAGGAGATTGAATGTGCAAAATGCAATGAAAATCATTACATTTATCACTGCAAACAATTCGAAATAATGTCGCCAAGAGCACGACAGGATTTTGTACAGAATGGTCGCCTGTGTTTCAATTGCTTATCACCTACGCACACAGTGATAAAATGTCGGCAATCTAATTGTAGAAAATGTGGAAGGAAACACCACACGATGTTACATTTTGAGAAGGAGGAGCGAGGAACCCATCTGGATGCGGCAATAGTACCAGCGAGCGGCGCTACAGCGACGGCGTCATCCAGTGGCCAAGAGGGAGCGAATTCATTACGAGGTGACCCACAAATTACAGTAGCGTTTTCCAGAGGAGGTCTTCAGCCAGACAGGGTGCTTCTGGCAACGGCTAGAGTTAAGGTATTGTCAACTAATGGTTGCAAATATGTTATACGAGCTTTACTTGATCAAGGGTCTCAGGCATCCTTCTTGACAGAGGCTACGGCTCAATTACTTGGTCTTAAACGTAAATCTGTAAGTGGTTGGGTGTCAGGGTTAGGAGATAGTCGTACAAATATTAAACATTCGGTTTCACTGCGCCTTGAATCACGTCATAGCCATCAAACTATATATGTCAATGCGTACGTTTTACCTTCACTTACTTCATTGCTTCCAGCATGCAAAGTTAGCAAACCAGTGTGGTCAGAGATTGATAGTCTGCCTTTAGCAGATCCTACATATACCATTCCAGGTAAAATCGATATCCTTTTAGGAGCAGAAGTGTATGCAGAGTCACTGTTAGATGGAATGTTAAAAAATCCTGATGGTATTATAGCCCAGAATACTATCTTTGGCTGGGTTTTATCGGGAAGGGCGTTACGTGAAACTGAGCAGCAGGTACATGTGGATATTAATAGCTTACACATACAGGTTGGAGAGGATGAATTGCTAAAAAGGTTTTGGGAAATGGAAGATGAACCTAACATGCTACAAAAGGAGATGACAAGGGAGGATAAATTATGCGAGGAGATTTTTAATGCTACAACGATAAGAGATGAAGAAGGGAGAGTTGTAGTAAAATTGCCATTTTCTTCAAATGATCCTAAATGTCAATATGGCAATTCTAGAGATATATGCGTAAAGAGGTTAGAGATTTTAGAGAGAAAATTACACAAAAATCCACAATTGAGACAAGAATACAACAAAGTGATGAGTGAGTATTTGTGTATGAATCACATGAGACTAATTACAGAGAACGAGCGAGAAAATAACAAGGCGGTTTATCTACCACACCATGCTGTGGTTCGAGAGGATAAGGAGACTACAAAAGTACGAGTGGTTTTTGATGCTTCGAGTAAGGGTACAAACAATGTGGCATTAAACGATGATCTGCTCATCGGGCCAAAGTTGCAGCAGGATCTTAGACATATTTTGATAAGATGGAGAAACCACAAGGTATGTATCATCGCGGACATTGTGAAAATGTATAGGATGGTTTGTGTCGCCGAGGAGGATACTGAATTCCAGCGAATGGTTTGGAGATTCGCAGCTGACGGATCAGAGCCTATACAAGATTACAAATTGCTCAGACTAACTTTCGGGACAGCCTGTGCGCCGTACTTAGCAGTAAAATCTTTGCAAAGATTAGCAGAATTAGAGCAAGATAAGTATCCAATAGCAGCTAGAGTAACTAAGCAGGACTACTATATGGATGTTCTTATTAGTGGTGCAGAAGATGAAGCTGAAGCGTTGAGAATATATGATGAGATGAAAAAATTATTGAAACTAGGAGGGTTTGAACTTCAGAAGTGGAACAGTAATAGTGAGAGTTTGCTACAGAAAATGGACAGATTGAGTGAATATGAGACATCAGATGCCATTAAGTTAAATAAATCGATTAAAATTCTTGGAGTGAGTTGGAGTAGAGAGACTGATAATTTCGAGTATGTAGTGAATTTACCTGAGTGTAAGGAACCTGTCACGAAAAGGCAAGTACTTTCTGATGTAGCAAAGTTATACGACCCATTAGGTTGGATCGCACCAGTGGTGGTTGTTGCAAAAATATTTATTCAGCGTTTGTGGCAATCAGGTCTGCAGTGGGATGATAGTTTGACAGAAGAACTACTTAAACAGTGGGTTGCTTACAGAAGTAGTTTAAATGATTTAAAACATTATGCATTACCGAGATGGTTGAATGTAACACGAGGAACCAAAACGGAATTGCACGTCTTCTCAGACGCATCGAGATCAGCCTTTGCTGCCGTTGTATATATGCGAGTCGTTGACGAGGCAAAGGAAACAATATATGTACACCTTGTGACAGGGAAGACGAAAGTAGCTCCTGTTCAAAAGGAGATCTCGATCCCGAGACTGGAGTTGGCGGCAGCAGCTTTAGCAGCTAAACTTATTTTAGAGGTTTCACAGGTAATGAGTATACCTAAGGAAGACTTGCATGGGTGGACGGACTCCACCATCGTTTTGGCTTGGCTCAAAGGAGGATCATCGCGTTGGACAACTTTTGTAAGTAACCGGGTGTCCACTATTTTGAATATAATGGACGTTGGGCAGTGGAGCCACGTGCCTACAGAGTCGAACCCTGCAGACTGCGCTTCGAGAGGGTTGTCACCCAAGGAGTTGATAGATCACCCACTCTGGTTAAGGGGACCAAAATGGTTGACAAGTAATCAAATAGAGTTTGGCACGATAGTCGAAGATACACATGAAGAAGAGAGAGTAAGGTCTTTTATTGCTTTATCTAATTCTGATAAAAACGAATGTATTTGGTCAAGATTTTCGTCGTTAATGAGATTGTTGAAAGTAGTGTCTTATTGTCGAAGAGTAATGAATTTTAAAATATCAAAAAATGTGAGAGATAAAATTTCGAAATTTATAACTGTTGAGGAAATGAATATGACACTATTAGTATGCATTAAACTGGTACAGGAATTAGAATTTGAGAAAGAGATAAAGCAGTTGAAGACTTCAGGTTATGTGCCTAAAAGGAGTAAGCTCCGCACTCTTTGCCCTTTTTTGGACCAAAAAGGAGTACTTAGAGTTTCTGGACGTATAACTCAGTCGGAAGCATGTTATGATATACGACATCCAATAATTATGCCTGGTAAAAATCATTTTACTATGCTTTTAATTTTGGATGCTCATCATAACACTAAACATGGTGGGCCACAACTCATGCTTAATTATCTTAGAACTAAGTATTGGATTTTACGAGGAAAGGAGCGAGTTAAGAAAGTATTTAGAGAATGTGTCATTTGTGTGAGGTACTCGAACAGAAATAGTACTCCCTTGATGGGTTTGTTACCGAAGGCGAGAGTAAAACCGAGTAAACCATTCAAATCGGCTGGAGTAGACTATTGCGGTCCAATAAATATTAGATTTTCACCAGGTCGCGGTGCAAAGGCCTACAAGGGGTACATCTGTTTATTTGTGTGCATGGTAACCCGAGCTGTGCATTTAGAGGCAGTTACAGATTTGACGTCAAAGGGCTTTATCGCAGCCTTTAGGCGTTTTACAGCTCGCAGAGGCCATTGTCAGGATTTATATAGTGACAATGGCACTAATTTCGTTGGTGCTGATAGAAAAATGCGAGAAATGTTTGACAGGGCTAAGTCACGAGTGCCTGAAGAGATAGCTGCTCAGCTTACGTTGTTTCGGACGACGTGGCATTATATCCCTCCCCATGCCCCGAATTTCGGAGGTTTATGGGAATCCTCTGTGCGCAGCACAAAGACCCATCTGCATAAAGTAGTCGGGAATTGTACGCTTACATATGAGGAGATGGTTACTGTCCTGGCGCAAGTGGAAGCATGTCTAAATTCGCGTCCAATATCTTTATTAAGTGACGACCCAAACGATCCTCTACCCTTGACACCAGGTCACTTTTTGGTAGGTGAACCATTATTAAATATAGCGGATGACGACTACACAAAACATAATATTACTGGTTTAGACAGATGGCGCTTAACGCAAAAAATTGTATCTGATTTTTGGAATAGATGGTACAAGGAATATCTGGTTAATCTTAATGTAAGACATAAATGGAATAAAAATTGTACTGAGTTTGAGATTGGAGACATTGTATTGTTAAAGGAAGACAACATTCCTCCTGCTAAATGGATTTTAGGTAAAATTATAGATAAACATCCAGGACCTGATCTGATTACACGAGTTGTTTCTGTTAAATGTAAATCAGGTGTACTTAAACGTCCAGTGAGTAAACTTTGTGTCATAACTAAATAAATTATATTTTGTAATTTTGCTTGTTATCATATTTTGAAGTTTTTGTTATTACGGTTGAATTGTTTTGCAATTATTGGGTCATGTATGTGAATCATTGTTGCTCTTAAGTTAGATATAGTGACGGTGGGCGGCAATTACTTGTTTATCGACCACATTTTGTTTCTTTTAAATTCATTGGGTTTGTTCAGATTTTTTGTTTTGTTAAGTTTCTATAGGTTTATGTTTGATATGAGTTGTATTGAGAGGTAGGCATCTGTAGGCTACCGAGTGAGTTAGTTGCTTGATACATATTGTTAATTAAAGAACTAGGGTTCTTGGTGGGCGGAATGTCCAAGTTAGAATCGTCAATCTATTACTATACTTATGTTATACAGTCCACTTGAGAGTCGATGATATTTTAGTTGCAAATAAACAGTCATTGAGATCGTACGTAATTATTATTTAAAATAATCCCCACAACGAAGAGTCAATCTTATCGACATCAACACAGCCCTTACTAATATTACGTCCCAAAAGGTTGCCTGGAAAAAATCCTTAACAGCGGTAAGGCCACATCTTGCGCACTTTATCTAAATCATCATATAAGTTACTAGATGTTGCCCGGGGCTTCGCTCCCGTGGGATGTTTGAGATAAAATATAGCCTATAGCAATCTTGGATAATGTACCTACCTTTCTAATGGTGAAAGAATTTTTGAAATCGGTTCAGTAGTTTCGGAGATTACCCGCTTCAAACATACAAACTCACAAAGACTTACCTCTTTATAATAATTGTATAGATGTGTGATAAATTTTGTACTTATGTATACTACTCGTATGTAACTCATATGTGCAATATAGTATTTTATCTTTTTTAAATATTACTGACTATTTATTGTTGATAAGATGTTGTCATTTGTAACAGGGTAATAGATTGTGATGGTGGTGGTAGACTCGGAGCAAATTAGCTACAGACAGACGGACGGACAGACAAACACACAAGTGATCCTATAAGGGATCCGTTTTTTATTTTGTACGGAAGCCCTAAAACAAGCATTACCTGCAAAATAAGGAATCTATTGTGATCCAGGTCAATGCCGTGCGACCTCAACATCCTGGCCACCTCCTTGAACTGCACCCGGCGGTTGTTCAGCGTGTAGCAGGACGAGTTGTCCTTGAATGCGGTGCGGGTCACCACTATCTCGCTGTTGGGGACCACTGTGAACTCCTCGCCCTCCTGGATAGATGAAAGTTCTCAATAAATAATAAATAAATAAATGTATTAGGACAAATCACACAGAATGAGTTCGCCCCAAAGTAAGTTTGAGACTTGTGTTATGGGATACTAACTCAACGATACTAAATTTTATAACAAATACATATATAGACAAACATCCAAGACAATATATATAATACAAGTTTATTTGTTAGACAAATTAAAAAGCCCCCGACTTACAATATTCATTTCGCTACAACTTTTGAACGACTAAATGGATTTTCATGAAACATGGTTAAGAACACTCGGGATAAAATTATCTACGACACAAAAAAAAAACGAAAATCGGTTCATCCGTTTGGGAGCTACGACGACACAGAAGTTAAACTTATAACACCCTCTTTTTGCGTCGGGGGTTAAAAACAATATAAATGTGTCTGTACATTTACTTATTAATGTTTGTAAAAATTTAAAGCTATATGTAGAAATAGTAATGGAATAAAATTTTGGAAAATAAATTTCAGTCTGTTGTATAATACCAATACTTGAATAAATCCTCTGCGAGCCCATGCAGTAAATATTGGTGTGTATTTAAGTTATTCTTGCTGGATTGCTTGTGATTGTGTAAAATAAAACAGCGACGTTGGTATTTGTAAGCGAGACTAATTATTATTTAAAATATAAAATAACATTACATAGCTCTGAATTCATCCTAATATAGAAATCAATTGTCAACAAAAGAAAAATATTTGAATCTGGAACGCACATTTTCACTAATTTCTTTTTAGATTCTAGGCGGCCAGCGTAGTATAAAAACATGTAAACCTATTTTAATTAATACATTAAAAAGCTGTTAACCAGTCTGTATTATATATCTGTTTGTTTGTACACGTTAAACTTCGGAATTAGGTAGTTCCGACTGGACGAATTTTGATAAAACTGACGAATTTTGATAAAACTTATTTTATTGTATGGCTATATAATAGAATAGAACACTTCGTATTTTCTCGTGAATTGAATGTTAGGCAACTAAGGGACACAGCCTTTGTTTAGGCAACATTAGCATTCCCAAGGAGGTGACGTTAGACAGGCGGCTGGTTGCAAAATTGGAATCTTCAAAATTGTATAATTATTTTTTAAGCTGGCGTCACTGCCCCGAGTGCAACCGAATTGGAGTACAAGCTCATGTGACACGAATACAATTATTATTTTAATTGTATTTCAGATGTGACGAATATGTTCAAATGAAATAAATGTTTATGAGTAACATATTTCGAGCGACCGTGACGACCTGAATATGTACATCACATCCCACTAATATAACTTATAATAAATAATATTATAAATGCAAAAGTTTTCATGTATATGTGAGTGGTACAAATGTTGATAAATCACGAAAAATTAAATGCCGGCTACACGCTACAGCCGAAAGACACATGCCGAATGAATAACTTATTGTATCGGCAACCATGATCGGCAAGTTTTTTGTTATTTTAATTATGACATTACATTCGTCCACATAGTTGTTATATATACTTGTAAGATCCAGTTGAAGAAAAGGCTGCAGTGAAGTTTGTTGCGCCGCTTCTTCTTCACCTGCGCTTTGGAAGTCGGCAGTAGTCTTAGTTTTAAGTAAATTTTTATCATCCTAAGTTGAAAAAAGAATTTTAAATCTGAAGGATACTTTTTATTCCGAAATCCAAATGGAAGCGAAGCCCCGGAGCGCAACTTGTTTAAATATATATTTTTAATTTCGTTAAGGGTTTACAACCATTACTGATACACTTATTTGATTTACAACGGTGTTTTGACACACACTCCAAAGTTATAAATTATTGTAACCATTGAAACACATAGTGAGTCCTGGATTACCTACATTGAAGAAGATTATACTATAACTACGTATTTTATATATGTATAAAATACGTTAACTATGAAGTTAATAATTATATCACGTAAGTAGACTTAAAATATCATACGAGTAATAAATAAAATAAATACTCATTTACATCAAATTAAATTCGCAGAAACTTTTTACGAAATTGATGTCTTAACGGGTGATTTCTAACTTAAAAAAATGGGGGAGGCCTTTGCCCAGCAGTGGGACACAACATTCACAGGCTAGATAAAGATGGCAAATTATGCTATAACGAAGGATGGATATTAATAATTTATGTTCTATCGGTTTCAAAATTGAGTAGCAAGATTCCACCCGAATAGAAATACGGACATACTTTGCAAATTAAATAAAAGCTTCTAAAAAAAAATAGGTTACACAAATAATTGTCATTTCATTCAGTTTTCGGGTTGTTCGGTCTATCAAAGCAAGCGGAAGCGCCGACTCCTACGCAACTCGATGTGCCCTCATCTCCTGTAGCCACGGCAACTGAATCAAGAAGCTCTATACCCTGGTCAAATGGAAACCCTGACACGCCGGCCGCCACAAGATCCTGGCCTAATACTGACGTATACCCTGATACTACGCCAACGGCCACAGGATTCGTCATACCCGTTGGACACCCCGGCTACAGACCTGTTACCCCGGCCTTCGTCATCCCCGTAAAACCAACCACTTCAGGAAACGCTGTACCCTGGCCAAACAACGGATACCCTGACTCCACGCCAACAGCTACAGGGTATGTTATACCTGCTGGATACCCAGGCTACCGTCCAGATACTCCAGGCTTCGTCATTCCTGTAGGATACCCTGGCTATAGACCAAATATCCCAAGTTTCATAATTCCTGTAGGACACCCTGGCTATAGACCAAATTTACCAGGGTTCGTTCTTCCTGTAGGATACCCTAGGCCAACGGGAAGCACAATACCCTGGACAAACAACAATTAATATCCTGCACAGTACCAGCACAGTTTATGATCCTGTGTCCACATAGTGCCGTCTATACTGACCTCAGTTTAGACCACCTGCAACTAATATGTATATCCATATATATTATTTATTTCTCAATAAATGTGCCCTTTACACATTGTTCAAATGTTTTTTATACATATGACAAGTATGATGTAAGCAAATTGATGTATTTTATTATATTTTTGGCCAAAGAATTAATAAATTTAGAATATCACATAACTGGTAAGGTATACATGGCTTAGCAGAGTTATAACAGTTTCTGTGTTGTAAACGTAATTGATTTTACCACCGTATGGTACATTACATGCATATTATGCATGTATAATTCTACATGTTAGCATGTCCATATTAATAGGATTTTTGTACTTATTACCGATAAAACATTACTTATCGAAAAATGAGTACTGGAAATGAATTTGTGTAAATAGGATGTGGCGATAAAATTATTTGATGAAAGATTAAAAGAGAAATATAAATATTTCAACCATCGACCATGAAGAGAGTAATTTTATTGCTGATGTGTAAGTTTAAAATTATTGATTTACACATGAATGCTGAAATAGATCGTTTTTGAAGTAAATCACCCTCACGATATTTACATCTCGTCTAATTCCGACTCCATCGAACTTACTGACAGATTCGGCATAAATTGCAGTAAATAAAAGCATAAAAGCACTCATACAAACTACACAATGTTCATGCATGATAGTGTGAAGCTGGCATAAAACGCTTCGCTTTATCTTGGTGTCTACTGTTTCTGTGTCTTAAAAACAGTATATTGATATGTCCATATACCTTTGCAGTAACTATCTCCAATGGACTGTGTCAACATATATACAATGGGGAAGATAGCCCGGAATTCAAAAGTGGAGAGAGTCCCTTTGATCCAGACTATGATGACAATGTTGCCATTCCAGCACATTTTTATACAAATTTTTTCTGCTATTGCCCAGATGACACAAGTGGTCCAGTGTGCGCTAGTAATTGGAGAACGTACAGAAACAAATGTGTGATGGAATGTGATGTTGTGTATCGGGATTTGGAAGTCATGTTTTATGGAAGCTGCGATAATGTACGCACTGTGCCTGAATAGTGGTGCATTGAAATTTGTTGCTTATATAATTTGAGGATTTAAAAAAAAAAACATTTTTTGTGTTTTTATTTCGGGCTTTAGCTCTCATCAGGTCATGCTTATCATAATAATGCATAATGGGAACTGTGACTAGAAAATTTCAATGCTGGACAAGCTGGAGTTGGTAAATTTAACTTGCAAGATTTGATTACAGAACATCAGGACAAGTGAAACTGAATAATTAAGTGGTTACTATCTCTTGACTACGATTCTACTGAACATCTTATACAAATTATTTCACAACCCTCCCTTCATAACCCCATTACCTCACAATTATCACAATTATATCACAGCTTCCCCACACACAAACAAAACACTTACACATACATCCACCCACTACGGTTTATCATTTAATTTTAACTACTCATATCTTTCTATTTCGTTTTCCTCTCTTTATTATTCTACTACTGGTGTCATTGTGTACTTGTGCATTTTCGATCATGGCGAGGAGTGAGCCTGGTGACCTGTAATACAGGAGGTCTTACCTACCTATCTCAGACACCAGTTCTCTCCGCATTTATGTAAGTTTTGTACCTACCCTAAACAAATTTTGTAAATTATTAGTAAGTGGAGAGAATAATTAATGATTTATTATTTTAAAAAAGAAAAAAGCTTGTAAAAACAGGGAACTCACCCCATCTATAATCTGACAGAAATGTACTGCAACACTGGCACTATTGATGTGAGGGAACTTGCTCGAGGAGTGAATTAACACAGAAATCTTCTTGGAACGGATCTTTGTGGCTCGATAGCCAAACACAAACAGCATGGAGTCGATAACATTACTCTTGCCACTGCCGTTGGGGCCAATTATGGCTGTGAAACTCTGCAAAGATATAAGAGCATTACTAGAAACAATACAATGTGTTAGATAGAAATCTAAAAAATATTTAAATAACTAGAAATTGTTCTAAAATTGAGCTTAGGCCCAAGAAGTTGTTGTGTGTATTACTTGACATAATGAGCAGAACCTTAGTAATGTAGAATATGAATTATAAATATGCTAGTTAGCTCAAACAAGAAGCTAGTACATAAGATAATTTTAAATATGTAAAATATTCATGTCAAAAATATAAGTCTTACCATTTTGTTCTAATTACATACCTTATGGAAAGGCCCCAAAGTCTGCACGCCTGCGTAACTTTTAAAATTCTCATTAACAATGTGAGTAATGAGAAGCCTGGGACCAGTAGCATCGAATGTTAGCGCTGGCTTAGGCGCTGGTGGTATATAAATATCTCCAATACGCACTCCACCTTCGTCGTCGTCAGAAATATGATCAATGTCACCGTTCATTGCGTTGTTTTCATCAGATTTTTGAGATCCCCCGTTTTGTGATGGTGCAGGGCCCTCCTCCACTTCCATCGGCTCTTCGTCTCCTCTCTTCTTTTTTGTTTTCTGCATATTTTTACTTGCAGATATGTGAATATAAAAAACGATGCACAACGTTTAGAACACTTATGTTGTTCAGGGTCAGGATAAATAAATCAGGATAATGGCAAAATAAATTATTATAAACAAACCGTTTCCAAATCAAAACCGCGGTTTGTTGTAGTTTTATAGCTTTTGAAGTGATAGTGACAGTTGTCGTTGACGCAGTCAGTTTAAGTTATTTTTTAATTATTTAGAGCAGCGACTGTTGGCCTAGAAAACAACTAGAAATTTTTCCGTTGTCACTTGTCAAAAAATTATCTCTTTTGCTAACTTTTCGCAAACCAAGAATTCTCATATATAAAGGGTCTGCCATACAAATATTGAAGTTTCTAGATCTCAGAAACATGGCTTACTAATAAGTACTTAGTAAAGCCATATTTCACCTACTAATTCAACATTTTGACTTATAAATCCGCATTTGATTCTAGATATCGTTATCGTCCATTTAACAATACACAACGTTCAGGTTTCTGCCAAAAAAATATAAGCATAGTTCTGGACTTATTTGGTTTCGGTCCTAAAAGTCTCGGTTTCGACGAGAACAGAGAAGTTCCTGCCGTGACATTATTAAAAAATAAATATGTCAAATTAAAAACTTCAAGCGTCAACAACTCAACTGTCAAAACAAAAATGGCGAACCGCACGGTAAAAGACGCGAAATCAATTCGCGGTACAAATCCACAATATTTAATTGAAAAAATCATAAGATCGAGGATTTACGATTCTAAATATTGGAAGGAAGAATGCTTCGCATTAACAGCAGAATTACTTGTGGACAAGGCTATGGAATTGCGCTACATTGGTGGTGTGCACGGTGGCTTCATATATCCAACACCCTTTTTATGTTTGGTTTTGAAAATGTTACAAATTCAACCGGAAAAAGATATTGTGGTCGAGTTCATAAAGAATGAGGAATTCAAATACGTTCGTGCTTTGGGTGCTTTTTACATGAGACTCACAGGTTCTTCTGTAGACTGTTACAAATATCTTGAACCATTATACAATGACAACCGTAAACTTAGGAAACAGAATCGTGAGGGCCAGTACGAAATAGTGCACATGGATGAGTTTATTGATGAATTGTTAAGAGAGGAAAGACTATGCGATGTAATTCTACCAAGAATCCAAAAACGTTATGTGTTGGAAGAAAATAATGAATTGGAGCCTAAAGTGTCTGCTTTGGACGATGATTTAGATGAAGATATGCCGTCAGATGAAGATAATGCTGACCCAGATGCCAAAGAAAACAGGAGAGACAAGGAGAAACGAGACAGGGATAGAAGGAGAGACCGGTACTACAAATTTTTATACTGTTTCCCACAGCTCTGTCTGCATTATCCTATGTATGACCCTTGGTCATCAACTTCATTCTAAATTTCATCAAAGTAAGCATAGCAGTTTAGCTGTGAAAGTGCGATAGACTTTCATATACATTTATAATATTGAATATTGTCAAAAAATATAGTAGCAATATTCCAAATTATCTTAGCAGTGTAGGCTTATTTGGGTAACTATTAAAAGTTATTTTTACAAATCTACGGAATGTGTTTCCACTACTGTAAATTGGATAGTGCATATTCAATTTACAGTAGTGGAAATTAAAATTAGTTACAATTATCTAATTTAGAAAGTAATAACTAAAAATGATGGAAAAATATTTTCAGATCAAGAGAACGTGACCGTCGAGACAAAGACCGCAAGCGAGAACGATCAAGGAGTAGAGATAGAGAACGTAGACGGGAACGCGAAAGAGAGAGAGGAAAAGAGAGGGACCGAGCCAGGGAGCAGAGGGACCGGGAACGAGAGCTGAGGGACAGGGAAAGGGAGAAAGAAAGAAGAGTTAGAGAGAGAAGGGAGCCTGAGATTGACAGAAGAAGAGAAAGAGGCAGATATTAAGGTTAAGATTAAACACTTTAGACTTATTGGATAGTTTTTGTTCAAATCCTTTTCGACCTACCTAGCTACCTTTCTCAATATAATTAAAAAGAGAAGGGAATGTTCCTAAACAAATATTTTTGTCTCATGTGATCTAGTACATTTCTAGTTCACTTGTATTTTTAAAGCAATAAGAGATTGTAAAATGTGGTTCTGCCCTAGAATATCACTCCATATCTTATATTATATGGAGTAGCCTAGCCTTAGCAACCATAGGAAACAATAGCATTCCCAAGGATTGGCGGCGGGCAGGCGGCCGGTTTTAAAATCATAGCAGAATCTTCAAAATCTTGAAAGTAAATACAATACAATAAAAATAGTAAAATTAAATTAAATTGATAAATATTTTTTTATTATTGCTATCAGAACAACAGTTAATAAAAATATAATAATTACATTCTCTTTACATGGAATATTTCATTTCAAAATTACAAACAGTAATTACAATTTATTTACACAACAAAATACTGAACTAACTGAGCGAGTATAATATCTAGATGAGACTCTGTTTACGCCGTAAGATCGTGATGAAATTGTATAATTCATGGTTATTTGAAGCTTTCAACAAGCTATATTCACAGGCACAGACTTATATATTTTTACAGACTTACCCCAAACATTTTACATAAAAAAGTTGAAGTATACTTTAAGCTAAAGTATGTTTTGTCTCTTTCTGTAAATTTCAAATATTATAAACAGCGATAGTGTCAAACACATTTTAGCTTAAAGTATATTTTATTTTAATAAATAATGGCGTAACTACCTAGTCACATTTACCGGCAGCTCGACCAATGGCCTTGTATCGTCTTAGTGTGATCAAGATATATAAAATATGTATATAATTCTGCTACTAAAAACATAATATTTTGTCGTTCATAACAGTAAAAGTTCATATTTATATTGTAAACAGTGAACTTAACACTCGAACAACAAGTTGTTTGGCAAAAAACAGTAAATAAATATTTTTGGCGGGCGGTACTACATGTGTGTAGTAATACAATATATATTTGTTGTATATATAATGTTTTATAATTGCAGAAAAAGACTGAGATGATGACACAAACGTATTAAACATAAAAAATTGCCCCTAGCATCAGAAACGATGTCATTGCATTAAATATCCTATATATACCATGTTTGTTCAGGTAATATAAAATATCATAAAAGTTAACAATCTTGATGGGTACTTAGATCTTTGAAATGATAATATATTAACCTTAAAATTCAAAATCTTGTCACATTACAAATCAGTCATTTTATACATCAGAAATTACATAAAAAAATTGTAATGTGCAATATTGATTTTTAAAGTGTATATTTGAATAAAAATATATGTAAAGATTGTGTGCCAATTTTCGAGTACCTAAACAAATGCATTGGCATCTCGTAAGGGTTAATAGGTCAAAAACATTTTTTTTTTCACTTCTTATGCATGTAAGCTGACTAAAATTGGATTGGATTAGGAGAAGAGGAGAGAAATCTTCTACTATGATTTTCTTTCCTACGATAACCACGTAACGTAGTTACGGCCTTATCTAATCTGGTTTATAATCTGCTATATGCAAGCGTGTACCATGAATTCTTTCGATACCGCGTTCGCGTGACTTTATCAGGGGAACAATTCTTTTAATAGCCATACAGTAACTATATTTTTGCAAAATTTCATGAGTTTTCATTTCATTCATTCAAGAGTCGTTGAGTAGACCAAGAATGAGAAAAAGGGGACATTAACTTTCGCATTATTTAATATTTAACTAGTTAAATATAATTTTGAACATTTATCTCATAATAAAGTACTAGCTAGCTACACTAAACAAGTAGATAGTTTCTAGTTTAATAAATTAGTTTTTGTTCTAACTAAACAATTTTTACAAATTTCATCAAGATGTTTATGAAAGATTCCAGTCTAGATCTTTCTATAAAATGGCTATCACATAGGAACTGTTTCATTGCCAAAAGTGTTGGCACACACATTTTCCTTCACTATTCCAATTATTCGATTGATTTCTGGTACAGTCGACCACAAGTCTAGTACTATTTATATCGCGGTAATATTTGATCTGCTGTCGACTGTACAAGCAATGTTGCCTGATCCATATGTGATCGATGTCGGCAATGGGACTTTTGGGTCTTTTGGTAAATTAGTGCCATGTGACTGGGACTTGTCCCATGGGACTGGGATGAAACCGACTCAATTGTCCCACTATGGGACAACTCAATGAGACACTTGTAATTAAGTAGAAGTTTACAATGAAGATTCTGTGTCTCTTCCTTCCTGATCCATATACGATATTTGTCCTAAAGTAGGTCCCTCATTATAGACGATCTGATAGCTCCGTGTATCACGGAGAAGTTTAGCTAGAAGGTCGGGGCGTTCATAATGAAGATCCTGTGCTCTTCTTTCCTGATCCACTGCAGTATTCGGTCCACCGCTCGGATCGCTTGGTCCTTTTCCATAAGGGGGTCGAAAGTTACATATAGTTCAAAGCCTGAGGTCACCTGAAAAATATGTATTACGATACTGAGTACTCTGTCGATAAATGAGAAGCCCCACTTATTTATGACTAGATGTTGCCCAGGGCTTCGCTCCTGTGGGAATTTTGAGATAAAATATAGCCTATAGCAATCTTGTATATTATACCTTTCTAATGGTGAAAGAATTTTTGTCTCAGGGATTACCCACCTCAAACATACAAACTCACGCTTACCTTTTTTATAATAATAGTATAGATAAAAATTAAATATTTCTAATAATTACCAAGTAGTAATCATACGTTTTTTTTTTCAAAAAAAATAATTTGTAATATGTCAAGTTCTGGTAAAGTAAACCATAAGACGTCCGCCCTAGGATAGGACCACTCCATATCCTAAATCACAAGAACAGCTTTGACAGCTGATATGAAAATTTTATTTTAAACTTACCCACGCCAAAACAGTGTCCATTGAATTCGACCTGAATATCAACTTGGCTGGCGTCGAAGTGCAATGCATTTGGCTACAAAAACTCCTATAATTCTGCACATAGTCTATATCCGACAGTTTCTCCGGCCTTTTCACCTCAATATCACCATAATCCTTATACCTTATTCTGTAATCTTGTAATCGGTCTAAACATATGGGGTCCGAAGTAAAGAGTTGTGCTGTTGTTTTAGATTTATACATAAAGTGTCTTATTTCTGGTATTCCTATGTGTTTCAGTGGATTTGTGGTTGGTAATTCTACGTTTCGGTTCAGTGCGTCGTTAATTGCGGTGAGACAGTTGTTCCTTCTCAGTTTCTCGGCTATGTTGTGCTTGGCTTGCGAGAGAGGGAAGAACGCGTCTCGTTGGACCGTGAGGAGTAAGAGACACGCTTGACAATCTTCGGATATGTAGGACACGTGGCCGTGGAGGAATCCCCTGGGAACAATCAATTATATCAAGATTGTAAATCGATGCGTTTCGAGCGAGGCGTTTATCTTACATTAGTAAGCATTATAAATGCGAAAGTCTGTCTGTTTCGCTTTCACCGCTGGTACAATATTGATGAAATTTCGTATGCATGTAGTTAAAGACCCCAATTTTAACATAGGCTACTTTTTTCAAAAATCAACCCCCTGTTAGACTATAAAGGAGGGTGAAAATACACACGGGCGAATGCTTAGGAGAAAGCTATTCTATTATATTTTAACAGAGCGAAGCCGGGGCGGGCCGCCAGTTACTCACGTGGCATCGAATTTCGGCAAACAAATAGGCGTCCAGCTCTCCGCAGTTTTGAAACTCTCCGTACACCGGACCAGATTGAACAGCAAATGTATGTCGGACGGGTGTAGGGTGTACTTCTTCATCCTGACCAGTGTGATCAGCTGATTGCCAGCGATCATTATTGCGAAAACTAAATCCCTTATTTTGTTACACGAAGATATTATTGCATTCGTTATGTTTTCACGTGCTTTCTCTGGCAGTGGTAGACATCTGACGGCGCCTGAAATTAATAGAAATTAAACAAATTGCATGTATTTATTTAGGTGTTTCTCATAGCGTTTCGACCGCTGCTTTTATTATTACAATAATAAAATTACCGCACTGTCATTACAATTTTTCAAATTTTAACAAAGACTTGAATTAGTTTTTCTATCTGACTTTAAAATAATTAATGTGTACTGGGGTAATGTAAATTTTATGAATGATTGATTTTGTAGATGATTCCTTCCTCAAGAAATTGACGGATCGTAATAACAGCTGCTGGTCGCAGCGATCGAAACGCTCTGAGAAATATCTATTTATGGATTGCAGTCTCAAATAAATTATGTTGACGAGACGAATCGGGACGTTACAGCCGATAATAAAACCAAATTCAAATGTGTGAAATTTTATTCTTCTTCACTTCGAGTCTGAATCACCGTCATTGATCTCATTCAGGTACTTTATGGAGCAGGAAGAGGGACAGTTTGAGCGAGACAACCGAAATTATTATTATACCTACCTAAGAAGGGTTGACCTTTGTAAAATCACAGCAAAATTTTGAAATTTTAGTTTTTTTGTTTTAATCTGCGGCATCACAGCCTCTAATACAAACGAGAAATCGAAAAAAGGGACAGAGATTCTACTCACCGAGCAGGAAAGCGGGTTCCTTCTCAGTAAACACAAGTAGATGGTCTATGAGTCTCTCCGCTCCAGACAGCAATCTCCGTAGGTCATAGTTTCTTCTCTGCTCAAAAATCCTGTTCAGTTGAGTCAGGGTAAGCACTGACACTATTTGGTTGAAAGCGTAGCTGGAATAATATTTTGATAAACATTTAAGTAATTTTAATTCAATACTTCACCAAAAATTTAATTAACTAACTGTTTTGGGTGGTTCACAGAGCGTTTCGACCGCTGAGGTCGCGCTATCATTACAATGTTTCAAATTTTAACAAAGACAAGAATGAGTTTTACTATATATGACTTAACATTAATTACTCTGTACTGTAGTAATGTAAATTTTATGAATGATTGATTTTGGAAATGATTCTTTCCTCAAGAAAATTTACTGATTGTAAGGACCGCGCAGCCGCAGCAGTGGAAACGTTCTGCGAACCATCCTTTTATTCATAAAAAAGAAAAAGCATCCTCTAAGTCAAAGTATGTTTTGTTTTTTTCTGTCAATGTAAAATAGTAAAAACTTACGTCAACTGCAGTACCAGCTGCGTCTCACTCTCGTTAGACTTAGACACCGCAACAAGAATCAGCGGGCCTTTCACCAGGAACACAGCCTTGCAATCTTTCGTAGTCAGCGACCGGAGTATATCCTGATTCTGCTCCTCCACCACGCTGACCAAAGCTTGAATGACGCCACACAGACCAGCTAATTTGTCTTCATTACCGTATCTGGGAATTGCAGAAGTAATTACAAACACTTGGGAAACTGACGTTTGAATTTCACAGTGGAAGTAACCACAAAAAGTACAGAGAGAGTAATTAACTAAAGAAGGAACACTCTCAGATGAGAGAGAGAGAGAGGGAGAGTAATATATACAGTCTGTCAAGCAATCTTAAACATTGATGGTATTGCTATGACAAAAAATGTAGTTATCAAAAATCTATTTTCACTAAAGTGTACACTGTGGTTTGATGTTAGTTTCATATTGATTTCCTTTTTTCTAACCTGCATTTGAAAAATCCTATATCTAAGAATTTTTAAAATAATTTTTATTATTATTATTTTTAAATACAGATATTCAAGTATTTCAAATGTTATGCCAAGATTTAATGTCATTATAATTGTCATAATAATAGATAACATGGCACAATTAACTTATCAATTACCTTGAATATATAGGTTTCCCGGCAGAGCTCAGTATAAACACATGTTTCTCCTTGTTCACCAGCTCTGGTGACTGTAAGTACTCGTCGCGCTCGTCATCAGAGTCATTGCCATTCTGTTCTTCCAAATTTGATGTGCTGGCTGATGCTGTAATGGACTCCTGGAAAGGGAGAGATTTATGAGGAGAAATAAATAAAATAAATAAATATATTACGACAATTCACACAGATCAAGTTAGCCCCAAAGTAAATAAGTAAATATGAAACTTGTGTTATGGGATACTAACTAAATGATACTATATTTTATAACGAATACATGTATGTATGTATATATATATGTATATATATAGATAAACATCCAATAAAAAGGTCATTTTCCATCATGACCCCACTGGGGATCCCCGACACCTCTCCTTCTCTCGTTCAGAGGCACTTTACCATTGCGCCACCAAGGTTATAATAATAAGAAATAACAAATATTTAGTCAGCCTCAAAGTAAATTTGAGGACTAGAGACACTTCGGTTGACATTCTAAATGTGACAGTCCTTCTTCAGACTTCCCATTGCAGATGAGTAAGACAATAGGATGATGTTCAAGACTTAACAATACTATTCATATATTTTACTTACTAGCTGCGCCCGGGGCTACGCTCCCATGGGATTTTTTCATTGACATGATTTTTTTTTTAATTTTGCACACTTGATGATTACTATTTACCACATGATAGTAATTTAATCGAGTCAGATGCCTTTAGGCAACTTGATAAAAGCTAACTTCTGTGTTAACCAGAACATATTTTAAGGTATAAATGAAATCTCATGTAGAGTACCAACCTCAGAGTTCTTTAGAAACATAGATATCCATTATCAAATTGTGATAAAAACAAACACTTACATTTTTGTTCTGCATATCATCACATGACTTTGAATCTTTCACTTCACTTTCTTTCGATTTTTCACAAATCTCACTTTGAATTTCACTTATTGTGCTGCTCTTAGTGGTCAAAGAATTGTTTCTCTCTAGAAGACTTGAACTCATTTCTGATGCGAACTCCTCAAAAGAGTCTGTAGGATTCAAAACGCTTTCAGGGCACGCCCCAGGCCCTAAATCGTCCGGAGTGTTGGGCTTTAGGTTATTTGATTCTGGTACTCCATCTTTAGATGTAGAAGCCATTTCAATTTATAAACAAATAAAAAACAATTTTTAGAAAAACTGATCTCTCATTTCTTTTCTAAAATCTTAGTTTTGGAGTGAACTGTCATCACACAAAGATAGCTGTCAATGTCAATCTGTCAGGACGACATTATTTTTTTATGTTGGTACCTGAGAATAAATGTTGCAAGCAATAAAAAAGCTCCAATTCACTTACTGTCATTCTTATTTCGCAGCGGAATCAAAAACGATTCTCTATTTTGACAAAATCAGTCTTGGCCATTTTCGCCTCCCCTAAATTAAATTATCAAGCTTACATTCTCCTAAGGGTTACATTGTTTATTACGAATATATTCTATCTTCTATTTTCATGTAAATACTGAAAAATAAAAATATTCAACAAGATTCCAAAATTCATACGCGAATTGCCATTAAATCATTTTAAAAGACAATTAAATAAATGGCTTCTTGATAAATGTTTATCCACAATCAAAGATTTTTTGGATTGCAATGACATTAATTAACATACATGTAGATTGACATTTTATCTTAATTTAATCTGATGTCATTTTATAGCTTTTTAAATATGCCATTATTAACATTTGCATACTGTTGACAACGGCTAAATAGGCTTGTTCTAAACCATTATGTGGATATTGTATTACCTACCCTATTTAAGCAAATAAAAATGATTTCATTTGATTTAAAAAATATTACTCAATAGGAAACACAAACAGCTTTATGTACCTAAAAATCGTATTTCCCATTGTATACCCATTTCCATATTGTGTAACAATAAAATGAAAAATAAATTGTATTTTTGAGAAATATTGTTTATTTTACAAATAAAAAATATAACGGGGAACACATTTCAAAGTATAACAACTTACTAGTGACACTAAACTTTAGTAAACTCACAAATGGCACTGTATTAGGCGCCATTTATACATATCTATATTATAAATTACAAACGAAACACGTAACCATGAAATATAGGACAACGTTTTCATTTGAAAACGTTGTCCTATATTTAGGATAGTTTCACCCAATTAATAAAATCAACAATTCGTTTTATCTTATTTCATAATTTAAAAAATTAATAAATTCGCACCTAATAAAACGAGTAGGTATAATTTTGTAAATTTTTGACGTAATCAAATAAATTAAACCACAATAATAACTAATGTCGTCAATCACTGGGCCTTAAATGTTAGTAAAATAAAATAGTAAAAAAAAAATATTTTTTAATCTATGTCTTTTTATCATGAAAAGCTTACTCACAGTAATCCCCTGATTTTCTGTATGGAGGCTGTCTATGTTGTAAACACAATCGTCTCTGACAAGTGAAATTTGTCATATACAAATTATAGTTAGTAAGGGCTCGGCCCCATTACTCCATCGTGCTCCGTTGCGTCGATGCAGTGTCATTCTGTTGCTTTACATAGGTTTTGACATTGACGTGCGTCGACGTATCTCGGAATATCATAAATCTGTCAACTGACGTCACAATCACACAATCGAGGTCGACGGAGCAATGATGCCAGGCTTTATGTCAAATTATCTAAATAATGAAAAACATAAGTCCATAAAAATTGATAAAAAAAAACACTGTAGAAAAATTACCTACTAAATGAAACTTACTACACGGGACAAGTTCTCTGGCAAGTCAATGTTGCCATAGAAAAACATGTAATTATTCCTAAAGGAGAAGGAATTCACAATAATTAAATATTAGATTTTCAAACACCACAGATACTGACAAGCCAATGTTGCCATATTAAAACACGTAATTATTCCTAAATGTGAGGAAATGCGCGAAGTTGAAGTATTTAGGCATCGCGTTAATCAGCGCCGTGTAGTGCGAGGTGAAGGACTCCGGGTGGTGGATCAGGTGCGCGTGGTGGGACACGTCCACCACCGGCGACGACTGCAGCGACAGCGGGACCTGGGGATTACTCGGGTTTAAACGATTCATCCTAATCATAACTAATATTATAAATGCGAAAGTAAGTTTGTTTGTTAACTCTTCCCGCTTTATCTACTCAAACAATCTTCTTGAAATTTTGCATTTTGCATATATTTAGTTTGAAGTACGGAGAAGGACATAGGGTACCTTTTATCCCAATCGCTCAAGCAGTTTATCCGTGAAAGCGTTACAGACAGACAGATAATATGAGCATGGATATTCGGGTGGAGTTCGGGAAAAAGTATCTGATTTGATTTAATGGCAACCCTATCTACTATCCTATTCTACACTATAAAAAAGTACTCACAATAAAGTTAGCAGTGATAACAAGCGGTTGCACAGTATCACTGTACGTGGCTATAGAGTGCACTATGACGTACACGGGCCGCCCCAGCTGGGTGAAGGAGGGCTGCGGGGCGGGGGTTAACGACCACGATGTGAGGTTTGCGCCCTCTCGCGGCCAGAACGTCAGTAGGTTATGTGGTGCAGCTAAAAATAAAAATGTATACTTACTGACAAGAAAAAAAATGAAAATAAAGTATTTTTCTTTCCTTTTCATTACAATTTGCATAAGTGAGATCGACTATGTGGTATCTCACTCGAGTCAATAATAATGCGCTAGACAGTATGATATGTTGCGCGTCAAAATATGTTTCCCAGTGCATTCGTGGCTTAAATGAGGGCGCTGTCTCCTGTTGGCTGGCAACATTGTGTGAATATCCGCCAATCTTGACCATTGTATTTGGTATTGCAATGGCAAAAAAAAGTCGATAAAATATCCGCTTTCTTCACTTCCTTGACAGTGTAGACATATATGTTCAACAAGCGAGTCGTTCCGGCTTTGCTCGGGTAAAAACATAATAAATTATACATTTTAACATGTTGTTTTATCCGAATAATTCGTTATCTCTGCCACTACGTTATTAACGTGTTAATTATGAAAGTATTACAGTATTGTCACTAGAGGCATTGCAACACTCGACGACATCGGTAGCGCAGTGGTAAAGTGCTTACCTTTGAACCGAGAGGTCCTGGGTTCGATCCCCGATCGGGTCATGATGGAAAATGATCTTTTTCTGATTGGCCCGGGTTTTGGATGTCTATCTATATATGTATTTGTTATAAAATACCGTTGAGTTAGTATCCCATAACACAAGTCTCGAACTTTCTTTGGGGCTAGCTCAATCTGTGTGATTTGTCCTAATATATTTATTTATTTATTTAATTAATGCACAATGTGACAGCTCATAGAAAAAAATATATAAAAAAAGAAAATAATAAACAAAAAAAAGAAACTCATAGAACGAGAAAATACTACTACTAATAAATTTGATCGTGTTTAGACAATATTGGAAGACAATGCGCAATAGGCTAAAGGCCAAAGAAGACACAAAAACCATAACTCACGTGTGATAGTGAAGACGTACGTGCAGAGTTCCCCCTGACAGGAGCGCGCGGAGGTGAGGCCGGCGGGGGGGGAGAACTCCGCGGGGCCATTCGTGTACACGAATAGACCGTGTTTTCTGGAATCAGACACGTTTCTTTGCTTAGAATATAATCTGAATCTATAATCCATACAATATTATAAATGCGAAAGTCTGTCCGTCTGTCTGTCAGTCTGTTGAAAACGTTGTCAGCCGTGAAAGCGTTCACGGCTAAACCGCTGGACCGATTTTGATGAAATTTGGTATACATATAGTTAAAGGCTCCCGTTCAAACATAGGGTGATATTTTTTTTTCAAAGATCAACCCCCAATTGACTATAATGGGGGGTGAAAGTTTGTGATCCGCTTTCGCAGAATAAATAACGATAGCCGCGGGAAAAAGCCAGTTAAAAATATATAATAAATAAAACTATGATAATAAATATACATTTTATATGGACAAATCACACATATATAGTACGATACTACGCATGCGTGTGTGCGCAACACATTTAAAAGTTATATTAAAAAAATATATATGTTTATATCCCACATGCGTGCATCGTCGATTACACTGCTGGGCAATTACAAGTCTCCTCTAATTTCTTCCACGCAAACCTGATTTTGGTTTTTGAAAAAAAAAAAACTTACAAATATCTTCCGAAGGATGTTCTGTACAGCGGCAGATTACAATACACAAATTTTTCACAATCTTCGCTGAAATCAGTCCGCGAGTTGAAATTGTACCCTCTGTCTTTCAAGTAGGGTAACACCCGCTCTGTGGAATAGGGGTCGTGTTTGGTAACTAATAAGCCTGTGGTTCGTTCGGTTATCTGTCTGTTGATGTCGTAGGACTTGATCTCTGTGTGGAACCAGTAATGGCGTTGGGTTGAGGGGACATCTTCGTTGTAGGGACTGGAAATGAAATATTTATTTATTTATTTCGTTATTTTGTTTTATTTATTAAGTACTAGATGTTGCCCGAGGCTTCGCTCCCGTGGGAGTTTGAAATTAGTTCGGCAGTTTCGGAGATTATATTATATTATACAAACAAACAAACAAAGAAACAAACAAACAAAGAAACAAACAAACAAACAAACAAACAAACAAACAAACAAACAAACAAACAAACAAACAAACAAACAAACAAACAAACAAACAAACAAACAAACAAACAAACAAACAAACAAACAAACAAACAAACAAACAAACAACAGCCATTCTTAATAATAATTTAAAGTTTTTCTTCATTTTATTATATATAGTAGTAGTAGTTTATATATATATATATATCTATAAACTACTGGGCCGATATTGATGAAATTTGGCACAGATATTGATGAAACCTGCAGGAGTAACATAGGTTACCTTTTTCAATTAAGGTTTTACCGAAGCAAAGTATGGAATAAAGGGATTTGTATTGTACTTTTCAATAATACCGTAGATTATATATAGATTATCATTCTTAACTTATTTACATAAAATAATAAAAATAAAACTTACCTAAATGGAATGAACATTAAGACGATGCATGCAACCGACACCAAACCAATTGAGATCCACATGCGTCTCCGTGAGAACAGCAGTTCGATTCCCGACTGTAACAAAATTGGACAGGTCATCCTAACTAATATTATAAAAGCGAAAGTTAATTTGTTTATCAATCAATCTCTTTGAAATTTTGCATACATGCAGTTTGAAGTATGGAGAAGTACATAGGGTACCTTTCATACCTATGATATACCTATTTCCCTATGGGAAAATAACTGCTCCCGTGGGAAAGTCACGCGGGTGAAGCCGCGGTCAAATGCTAGTTTAAGGTGTGTGTGTAACCTGAAACCGCATAAATTTGGTAGATACCTAAGGTGCAGTATCGTACTAGCTTTTTCCGGCGGATTCACCCGCGTAAATTTTCACCCGTCATTATAGTCATTTGGGAGATGATTTTTGAAAAATAAATAGCCTACTTACTTACTACGCTTACACGGGGATCTCTAACTATTCGTATCAAAACAAAATCGGTCCACTGGTTTAGCCGTGAAAGCGGAACAGATAGACAGACTTTCACATTTATAACTTTAGTATGGATTTTGTAACGCCCTATATAGTTAGAAGGAACTTTTCATCCCAGAAACAGTGTTTCCATGAGAAAATATTATCTTAAATTTTATAAAACTAGCGGCACCGTCCCGGCTTCGATCGGGTAAAACTATAAAAAGAAGAAGAACGTACAGACTGACAGACAGACGTGGCGGGGGCACATGTCCTCCTTACTTATTACAAAAATAAGTCCTCCTGTACTTTTTGTACGGTTTTCACCAATAGCGATTCCTGAGGAAGATTTCGACTAAGTTTAGAGTAGTTATCCGAGCGAGGCCGGGACCGGCCGCTAGTTCAACCTAACAATGAATAAACTACATACCACAGTACTGCACAGAAGTATAGCGAAAGCCAAATTAACCACAGCCACAATATTATCCGGGTTGTCTATGGCACTTCGCCCCATCACTGGCAACAATACTGCGTTCAGACGTAGCACTGTTGTTAGTACAAACATCACAACGGGTAGAGATAGAACGATTTCTAGGATTAAATGTTGCCATGCTGCAATACAAAATGTAGTTTTGATATTAATCCTTCGGTCCTGGAGATAACAGTAACAAAAAAAAAAAGAAATGTCGATTTGTCGTTTGAGGGACAGAGGTTTAAATAACCGCTCCGGTTGGTATTTGGTCCAGAGAATATATCCATCTGAGAATGTAATGACAAATCTCTCCATTAATATTGTCAAGAAAGTCATTACATTTCAATTAATTACCTATCACGATCATCAGGGACGATACGACTGAATAATGCAATACGCGTGTTCGTATTATAAAATAAAAAATATCTCACCAGCCAGTTTCCAATATCTGACAACTGTCAAAGTGACACAAGCTGTCAGACTCATAATAAAAAGCGGGACAGTGACCCCATATCTCACTGGCGTCAACTTGGGCACGCACGACATTATCAACAGACAGACAGACAGGAGAAAACGAGTCGCCGCCATAGCTTGTAGTGTGCGGATGCAGCGGTTGAGGCCAGTCTGAAATAATTATGAATAATTACACCCGAATATAATATCTATTTATCGTACTATTTGGGGACTCCCCGTCGTTTTTCATTAGAACCTATGGATGGCGTAAGAGCCGACCAAGGGAAAACGCTGAGTATTTCAATATGTCAGGCTACAGATAATGGCGGTTTAACCATTTCGAATAGGCAATGGGCTAATGATGGGCAGCAAGCTAATGACCTAAGAGAAACGGCATTCAAGAAGGACGATGAGTGGTTCTATTTTAAGGTAGGTGTGTTATTACACGCCAAATGTGATGTGAATTGTTCACTAATTGATGCTTCCTATGTTTACCTTTTTCTGTATTTGTGTATGTGGAAATTATATATGTATGTGTTTTTTTTACAAATACTTATAAGTTGTTGAAAAAATTTAGTTTTTAAATACATTTATAGTCAAAACTATACAGACCAAGGACGAGTGTAACCATAAAAGATAGAAGATTTCCATACATCACTGCGGCCCAATCCGTGACGATGGACCAAAGATGTCAGCGCTCTGTCTCGCTCCTTCTCATGTATTTCTAATACGCACATCTCTTTCTTATATGATTAAAACTGAATATGACGGGGTATACAACTTTCTCGGTCTACTGTTATAGTTAAACTCGGAAAAAATCAAGAGAAATCACTCAACTAAATAATCTTACCCTCTTAACACGCCATCGGTCGTACAGATGCGATACACAGACAGCAGTTATCACATACGGCATCCAGAACACGGGCACCACCAACCACGGTTGAGTTAGATATCTGAACAAGAACACAATATTTTTTTCGCCACAAGCTTTTGTTTGTTTGTAAACACTTTATTGAACAATGAATATAAGAAAGAGGTGAAAAAAAAAGACGCGTGCAAAGACGGATTTGTCCCAGAAAGTGATTTCCAGTCACAAGTATTTTAAAGGCAACAATTTAAACCAAAAATTAAGGTATACATATGTGTTAAGTGAAGAAAAATAAAAGTACACGAAACATAGAGTAATATAGAGATACCATATTGCATATAACGCGTAACCTAACTTATAGATAAATCTACATGATATGATTGGCCGTATCCAACACTTGTGAAACACAATTTGTGCGATATGTTACATTTAGGCTACCTGATACTTTATCAGCAATGGTGAAATAGGTAGGTAGGTAGTAATATAAATTTAGAAAAAAAAGTTACATTACATTCATTCATACCTCAAAAATTTAGTAAAAAAAATTGCATATTACCTCATTTGTATAGTAGTGGCGATCATAATAGATAAAAATATAAAGGTGATTATTGCACCCGCAATCAATGCAGCGCCGCGGCTCGACGCTGTGAGAAGCAACTCACTGACTGTCGACCATCCTGATAAACCAATCAATGAATAAAAAAAATAAACAAAACTTTTTATTGACCACCCGTTTCTTAATCCTAATAATATTATAAATATGCAAAAGTTTGCGAGGATGTATGTGCGTATGTATGTGTGTATGTTTGTTACTCTTTCAAGCAAAATCTCCTGGACGGATTGTTATGAAATTTTTTACACGGGTAGAATATAACCTGGAATAGAATATTCCCACGGGTAGAATATTCCCACGGGAGCGAAGCCCCGGGGCTACAGTAATTGTGAGGCAAGTTCGACGCTCAACCATCTACCATAGAACTAGGAGCAGATCTATATATCGATTGGCATAAGGTGTTTTGAATGATCCGATAGAGTAAGCTGAAGAATTAAATTTAACTTAAAAGTAAGTACTTGCTCGTACCAATAAGCCAGACTTAGTAAGCCACGCTGACCAAACCTAACGACCGACCAATAACACCATATAAATCATTAAAAATAAAAGGACTTTTAAGTAAATATATACCTAGTCAGACATAGTAAGCCGGGCTGACCAAACCAGGTGACAAATCACCCTAAATTTCCTTTTAAAATAAAAGGATATCGACTTTTAAGTGATTACTTACTCAGTCCAACGAGCCAGACGAAGTAAGCCACGCTGACCAAACCAAACAGGGCGACTAACACGTCGACCGCGTACGCGGCTCTTAGCGGATACCAGATCATGAACGTGTTCAGGTAATCGAAGTAAACTGACGATTCTGGAGTGACCTGTAATAAAACATAAGGTTTATTAAAAAATAAAACATTACATTCATAAATGGGCTTACTCCCAGTTTCTTCTCAAACGGTCGGGAGCAAAACCCAACTAGGAGATGGGTTTACGCCGGACTGTTTGAAATGAAACCATATTTTCCAGAATGTTCCCAGATACTGCCCAACTACTGCTAAACTATTATCCTAACTAATATTATAAACGCCAAAGTAAGTTTGTTTGTAAAGACCCCCAATATAGTATATAAAGAAATTTTAATCTCTCTAATAATTTTGATTCCTTACCAAAAATTGTTCGGCCACGCGAACCAAGTCGCGGGCATCAGCTAATGTTACAAATAATATAAAGCTGTTTGTTTTGACCTGAATAAAGGAAACAAACTATGAAAACAAAGGAAACCTTATTGGCCATGTCCTCATTGTCAGCCAACTCGCTGACGAGCCCTATGACCATGCTGCCAGCGTTCTGGATCACACCGGTTTGGATGAGGTCCGGGTGATCGAACCGCGTGTGATACACGTGGCCGAACTTGGAGAATGCTATGTCTATGCCTGGAAAGAATATAAAATAACAACCCTACTAATATTATAAATGCGAAACTTTGTGAGGATATATGTGTGTGTGTGTGTGTATGTTTGTTACTATTTCAAGCAGTTAGACCATCCGCTATACAACTGTGAAAACCACATCAAATTACATCCATTACTTTCAACAAACATACAGACAGACAAAAATTCTTAAAAACAATGTTTGGCTTCCATGAGTCCCATAACTCCCATAATTATTATTTTTTATATTCACTATGTACAGACATAGCTTACAGTTTTATTATATGTATAGATTGTAAAAAAAAATAACGGAACGAGAACAATATCACTTTCCAGTTGTCAAACTATGTATTTTCATTCTGAGCGGATATTGTATTAAGAAATATTTTTGTGTACGAGATATAATTTGTAATTATAAGGTGACCAAGGAGTGTCTCAGCTTCAGTTATCCTCAACAATCTTCTTCATAGTCGTATTCCTCATGGCTGAGGGTCGTGGTCATTATGTGGAATGAAACACACACAACAACTTTCTTGGCATTACATGAGTGGTTTGCCATTGCCTTCTCCATTTCACACACAATTTGATAATCAACCAGTGTGCAGGTTTCCTCACGATGTTTTTTTTCCATCACCGGAAGCAAGTGGTGGTCGATAAAAACTACTGTCATCAGTACATGATTACAGATTGGTATACAAACTCATGTTGGCCCGAGTAGAATTCGAACCTGGGACCTTTCGATCCACAGGCTTACCATTACACCACCACCGCTTCTCCCCAACAATAAGTAGGAGAAAACGCTGATTTTCAGAAACAGAAAAAAGCTATTGACACAAAAAACCATTTACCATTTAGACGGCCGAAGTACCTCCATATTCTGAAGTCAGTATCGGACGGTATGATGCCGGAAGTGAATAGGAATTCTCCGAACGATTGCGCGTTGGGACGGCTGACGCGGCGCTTGTACGCTGATAGCGCTCGCGGGTCTGTCACCTAACGAAATCGGACCTTACTACCATAACAATAAAGTCGATGATTCTATGTACAGGCTAAAATATTTTTTTAAACGTAAGTTTTTTGCTGTCCCACTGTTAAAAACAAAACCAAAATAGCTTTTGAATAGAAAAATAATAATGTACTATTATTATTTTTTTTCTCGGTTTCCGATAAACCGGTATACTGATAGCACGGGCCAAGTGGATATCAGTAAGGGAATCAATATCGTTAATTTGAATCACTTAATCTGCTGGAGCTAGAATTTTGCATGACTTGATAGGGGAGTGTATTATCGAGGTGAGTATTAGGCAGACGGTGTGATTGCTGAGGGATGGGACTGTGTGACAAATGTGTTTATGGAAGAATGAGTGTCTGTTTGCAAGAATTTTCTAACTAGGCGACAGGTGTTTAATATGACAGCATTTTGTAATAGGTTGTAGGTACGTGGTGCTAGATTTAGATGTTCTTAGTGATTGATGTAGTTGCTCTGGGATAACGCCAGTAGATGAGAGGACTATTGGAATTATTGTTACTCTTTTGAGATGCCAGATTCTAGTAAATTCATCTTTTAGTTCGATATATTTGGAAAGTTTTTCAGCTATGGTATTTTGCAGGTTATGTGTGTTTGGTACGGCGATGTCTATGAGAAACGCAGTTTTATCAGATTTATTTATAAGCGTTATATCAGGTCTGTTGTAATGTATTGTTCGGTCGGTAAGGATGGCTCTGTCAAAATATAGTTTGTTCGTATTATTTTCTAGTACTGTTTGAGGTACTTATATATTTATAGTAGGGCTGTATTGATTCGATAAAGTTACATTGTAGAGCAAGGTTTTGGTGTATGATATGCTATTACATCTTCTACAGATATCAGATACTAAGTTTTTTATTATGTATTTTTGGTAATTTCTGGTCTCAATGACCTGATCTTGAATGGCCAGCATGAAGCCCTCCGTCTCCGGGAAGAGAATTGGTGAAAACCGCATGAAAATCCGTGCGCAGTAGTTTTTGAGTTTATCTCGAACAGGCAGACAGACGCCGTAGAAAACCGCATGAAAATCCGTGCGCAGTAGTTTTTGAGTTTATCTCGAACAGACGCCTTAGAGGATTTGTTTTATAATATGTAAGGATAAAGTGAGCTAACCTGGAAAACAGCCGGTTTCCCGTTCATCCCCGCAGCGTCTAAGTTCACAACCACCGACACGCCGCTGAACCACGGGTGGGAGATGAAACCATGGCTGGCCTGAGAAGGAAAAAAATCTTTGTTTGTTACATATAAATAGTATAGTAATTTTTATTGGTATGGTCATTAAGATGGTATATTATTACGGCCCCTCCCGGCTTCGTGCGGGTAAAAAACCTTTTTTAGGAACAGACAGACAGACGCGGCAAGGGACTTTATTTTATAATATGTAAGGATATTTTACAGGGTGTAATATTTAAGCTGCACAATCGCAATAGTCTCTAACTGTAACGGTAGTAGTAAGATGATGATATATAAAAATAAAGAGATAAAAATAAAGAATTACCTGTAAGGGGTTCTCCTCAGCGCCGTTGAACAAGAATATGATGTTGTGTTTGAACTTCTGAGTCCTTCTCGACAGTTTGCTGAGAGTCTCCGCCATCGCCGCGCAAAATACCACGTTGTCAGACGCACCTGAAATGTTTCTTTTTCTAATATTCATTTTCCTAATTAAAAATATTATTATTCCAATTTACCTTAGTAGATTTACTCGCCACATATCACAAACAAAATATACTGAAATTCCCACGGGAGCGCAGCCCCGTGGCACAACTAATACTATATATATATACCTTTCCTGAACCGAACCGACGTTTTATACATGCAAGGAATTTACTAAGAAAATAAAATAAACCTTATTACCTAGCGCAAACGGCACAGAATCGTAATGGCAGTTGACGAGTATGGACGATCCTATAGTGCCGTTGCTATGGAAACCGCTTTCTCCTTCCAGCACCGCCACCACATTTGATAGATTCTGGTAGTAATTCACGAAGGGGAATGCAATGTTCATCCAGAAAGAACCTAAAAAAAATCAATACAATAAAACAAGTTAAAAAATCAATGTAGAATGTATATAAAAACCACAATGTCATTTAAAGTTTTTAAGTACTGAAAAATTCTTGATATCGCTATGGTAATCGTATTTGCTTTCGATCAAGTACGATATATCCTAATGGATTATTGGACTAAGAATTTCAGTAAAAAACGTATAAAATCCAGTCTTAAGTATAAAAATAATTGATAAAGATATATTTTCGCATGAAAGTATTATCAAGTCTCGTAGAACAAACTTTTTATGATGCCAGCTCAGCTATTTAGTTCGAGATTGTTGATATTTCAAAAATAAACGGTATTACGATAATTTGGAAATCATTTATGCAAAATTTCAAGTCAAGGTCCTCGCACACTAGCGCCACCTTACAATTTTTATTAATTTCTTTCATTTATAAAATATTGTTTTACAGTAATCTAAAAGTAAAGGTGCTGTATTTTTTTATACATAGTTCTTGTGTATACCAGTAACAAGCTGCCAGTCGGTCCTCACAGTTTGCCGTGCGCTTGCGGCTATATTGTCCACAATGTTCTTCATGTCCTGGGTCTTGTGAAGGTGGTACTCTGTCCCGGCGACCCTCGGCTGGTCGCCCAGGATCTGATTCAGATATTTCCATGCCGCTTCCTCGCTGAAGGTCGTTGAGTCCTGATGTAAAAAAAATACCGAAGTAAGTTCGAGACTTGTGTCATGGGATATTAGTTTTACTCAATGATTTTGTAACATATACATATATAGATGAGACCCAGGTAAACCTGAAAAATATTTCCATCTTGACCTGACCGGGTATCGAACCACGAACTTCCAGTGTAACAGTCTGGCCGGCATGATGACCTTTAGGCTATAGAAATAAATCGTCAAATAAACCCATGTTAATTATGTTCTAATCATCAACGAAAACAAAGAGCAATTAAAAGAAATCAAGGATATGTTTTTTTTTCATTGTTGACCGATATACTGAAATCATAAACTGAAATTCATTCAACTTAAAATGAACATAACATAGTGACGTCACACACGACGTATGACATATAACTTAAGAAAAAATATAACTTAGTACATACAATTGGTAGTATTATCTTTAAGAGCGATTTTTATCATGTCATGCCACTTTATCAACGTATTATACTTAAATAAAACTTACTTCTCTGGCAATATCAGCGTCGTTGATGACACTAGGCATGTCATCTTCCACCAGCTGTGTCAGGTATCCCAGCAGTAGGTATGTTCCCAACACCAATATTATAAGAGTGCTGGGCACCTATAGGGATGACATTCAATAGTTTTATAAACAGCACAGGGATTAATTGTCTAAGAGTCTTCTAATAGAGAATCGATTCTGTAGTTTGTATATCCTGCGTGTCAAGCTATTTTGAGTTTTATGATAATGACAAAAAGTCCAAAGTATTTATTTGAAAAAGTAGTTTAAGCAACATTCATTTTTTAGCAACAAGCAGATATTCATTAAAAATATTTATCTTTTTGAGAGATTTTATAATTGTTTTTTATTTATTATAATTAATTACTTACCGCTTTGTACCTAACTTATATAAACTATTTGAGCAGACTTAGAAACTAATTTTAAACAAGAACTTTGCAAACAGCGGACAGAAAAAAGTTAAAACGACATTCAAATATTCTCAATTTAAATCAAATAGAGGGTAAGTAAGTACCTATATTATCAATAAAATAAATAAAAATAAAAAATCAAACCAAAACAGACATAAGCATTTAAATGGCACAGGCCACCACCTTGTCATAGCATATATGTTTAAAAAAACAAAACAGTGATTTATAAAAAGTTAATGAGAATTAGTATGAACAGAGGTTGTCAATAAATTAACTGAAACAATGTTTATATAATATCTATAAAATGATAGTAGCACATAAGAAAAAAAATGTCATGAATGTATTATTTTGTGGTTAATAAATGTAACAAACAGTTTTATTTTGGTATGTTTATTTTACATTTTTTTCTTAATAATACTGACTTCCACGTTTAAAATTCTTTAAAATGATGTTCTTATATAAACTATCCTTAAACATATGTATGTAATTACTCGAGTTAGCAATGCGATAAGATAGAATTTGTTATCTATAGTGACCATATATCTGTATGTATGATATATTTATTCCAAATTAATGGTTTATTTCCTAGTGCATGACTTTTCTAAATCATTTCCTAATTTAGTCAGATCAGTGTAACATAATAAAATAATAAAAATACATAAGTGCAATCTGATAAATACAAACACAATATTTAGTTTCAAAATGTATACACCAAAAAAGCATAATTATTATTTAATATTATAAATAATATATTTCTGCAATTTATGAAAATTCCCAGACAACACAAAAATCAACATATTTCCGAATTTTGCAGTCATAACCCATTACTCACTGATTTTACGGGTTCATATAAATGTGTCCCCTTTCTTGTGATTCCGTAAACAACCTAAAAGTATTAAAAAAATAAAAAAAACTGTATTTAAAAAATATTGAACTGTATTTAAATATTTCTATGGTATCATGATATTTTAGAACAATTGAAGTTCCTCCAGAATAGTAAAAGACGTAGTCAAATAACGAAAAAAATATCAAATTGAAACACAAATGAGAGACATGATGTTAGCTGAGAATTAGAAAGGTGTCAATTGTGAAATGATTTAGTTCAGATGAAAAATTAACATTTTAACTGCATTTTTCTTCATCAGCAACATTGTTATCCATACAAAATTAATAGGTAGGTATACAAATCTATGAAAAAAATAGTATAATAAAATAATATTACAATGTTTATTTGTAATTTGTTATCAATTACATTTTTTAAATATAACAGTCAAAGTATTAATTTTTATTTGTAAAGTGTTAAGATATTTTATGGCATGTTATGATAGTGTATGTATGTGTGAGTGAAAGTAAATAGAGAATAACCCGCTGCCAGGGTTTTTCTTCCTTGTCTTTGAACTGGTACGTGATAACCCCGGTATAGACTCGTTCGCCATCCTGGAAGGAAAGGGAGATAGATGCCGGTTTATATGTAGAAATAAAAAAAGATTGCATCGTCGTAAAATTGAAAGTGTTGTGAGTTTTAATAAATTAAATGTTAGTCATATTCAAGAAAACAAACTAAGAAATATGTTTAAAATCAGGGGTTTTTCATTAACCTGGGCGGGTAGTAGTAGTGCACAAAGACACTCAATAATTACTGTGATTTTAGATTGAACATTGAATACATTTTATCATCATTAAAATCTCCCGATTGGTATCATACTTGTTTAATATAAAAATAAAAAAGCGAATATTTCAATTGACGAGAACAATAAGGTAGATAAAAAATTGTATTTTGATGACTATTCGAAGGCCCATCGAAGGCCCTTATATTTTTAGGAACACCAGTGTAAAAAATATTATTTTGAATTATTTTCGACTCGTCCAAACGCTCCATCTTAGCGAAAAAACCTATGTTTGTTCGCCAGCTACCTTAACAATTCCATTCCTTCTTAATAAAAGTTGTATCAAAATTTTAGTTTTATACGATAGTTGGGTTTATTTTTAGATATAATTTTATTATTTTTTGAAATGGACTCTCCAACCAACTTAAATGTTCGTATAATGATCCAGCTGCATGGTTACAGTCCATGAATTATCACAATGATCTTAAATATCTACTGATCCGATATCTACTGATTTGCTTATTTGTTAATATTATCAGATAAAGAATATCTCGTGTGATGTTTCAGTGAGGAATTATATTATTATTTGTTCCAACACAACTTTTGTGTAGACAAATCATATATTTTCTTACTACTTTATAATGTACCTATATGCTTTAAATACAAACTGCCCAACTGGATTTTCTAAAGTAAAATATTATTACCTAGGTACAAATTAATTTCCGATAAAGGTCATATTTTTTCCATTTCCAATTCCAAATTATCTTTGAAAAACCACATTATTTTTTAAATAAGAAACGACTGATTGTTATATATAAATAAATTTATTTATTACTAATTTATTTATTCGTATATGTAAGTATTTATTTCATTATTGCATCTATATGTAAATGATTGTTTGAATGGTGAATAAAATGTGCTAGGTAGTTTATTGTAACTGCATTGGTGATAGTGTAGATGCGTGCATAATGTTTAATGCAAACATACCTAATGTAAGAAGTTTGAGCGGAACCCTCGGTGTGTGGTTTGGTTCTATAACTCTTATTCTACAGACTTCTTACATTACAACGAAACAATGACGAAACAATGATAATGACTTGATTTATTTCTACCAATACTAAGGCTCAACTTTTTGCTGGCTGTTTTTCACTACCTGGGTTGTAATATTTTTTTTCTTTCTTTCTTTCAATCCCTCTTTGTCATCCATAGCTACAATTTATTAATTTATAATGCAATTAAAATTAAGTAAATAATGTCTGTATTGTATCTGTTAAAAATGTCTTTTTAGTTCTTCCCAGAATTTTGTTTTTCTCAAACTTTATAAACCTTCAACTTTTTTTGAATAAAATGTTTCACTGCATCTTCACTTTTAATTTACACACGTTTAACACATGAAATAAAATGAACTATGGTATATTTAATAATAAAATGGAATAAAAAAATAAAATCTGCATTTAAAAAAAAGCGAGCAATACACATGTAGAATAATAACTGAGGAAAATCCCTTTATTTGTTACTATCAGATATATTAAGACAGGTTTATTGCACATATAATCGTTGTACAGACAGCGCCCAAAATTAAACAATAAAATAGTTTCTAAATTCAATACAACAAGGACGAGATTGCAATACAATTTTGTTGATATATTTTTGTTGCTGACGTTACTATGGTTAGCGACGCGTCGCGGTGCTTTTTATACTTGCTATCTTAATCTGAAACTGGAATTATACTAGAAGTCAGCTGAATTAAGCGAAGATTAAAAATAAACTTTTAATTAATTCCAGTTAATTGACAAATATGTTATGGCGCTTATTCAAAATCATGAATAGTCGTATAATACCATAATACCATACGTAATAATACCATATCTAGGGTTTTTATTGCTAACACTGGTGACAGATTTTATTCAAGTCGCCTAAAGACATCTGACATGACTTCTACGACTATTTACCGCCATCTAGTGGCAGGTAGTCGCATACACACTAGGCAATAAACTGTCAACCAGTGTGCAGGTTTCCTCACGATGTTTTTCTTCACCGGAAGCAAGTGGTGGTCGATGAAAACTACTGTATATGAGTCAGATTACTATACAAACTCATGTGGCACGAGTAGGATACGAACCTGAGAACTTTCGAACCACAGGCGGGCGTCTTAACTATTACACCACCACTGCTTTATTATTAAGTATAGTCTAATCAAGGGCGAAAAGTAAATTTTGAAAATAGAATTCAAGGATCGGAAGTTGATGGACTGAGAATTTTAATGCACAAAGTAACTAGATACGATGTAACATGACATCGCCGTTGTAGTACCCAATGACTTGACCATATTTTATTTATTAAAAAACTTAACTGGCTTAACTTTACTTAACAGGTGGTTCTCAGAGTGTTTCGACCGCTGCGGCCGCGCTCTGTAATACTAAGCATTTTTATGTAAGATTCAATGTTTTGCAAACATATACTTATCATAAACAGAAATTGATTTGTCTAAAAAATATCTCTGAAATGAATCTTTTAACATATTAAATAACAAGTACAAAGTCTGCGGATGAATGTAAATATTTATCAGAATATCTTCATTGGTGCAATAAATTCATAAAAAATAATTTACAGGAAGGTTGTAATGCCATTGCCGTATCGTAGAATAATAAATTAAACTATCTATTACTTTTTACAACTTTGATAGGAAAATGTGGTAAATATGATGCACAACACAGGGAATTTCCTACAAAATATCAATAATTCATGAAGCAGACCTTCAGTATATTATATGTGAATAAGTGCTGCCGGATTAAACTGGTCAGTTCGATCTTTGGTTTGGTCCATCTTATTTTATATCTATTTTTTCTATTAGATCACAATCATAATAATGTTTGTTTTACTTTTTGGCCATGTATTTTATGTGTACTGTGTTAAAACACACTTCATCAAATATCTCATCTGACAAGGTGAGACCAACACTGTGTATATGAGTTTCAGCATTTCAGTGGTTGTCATGAAATGCTAGTAGTTTGTAGCTTTGATAAATATTATTTAGAATATGATGTGATGGTATGAAGAGTCTAGTGTATAAACAACTTTGTAACCCAATTGTTACAGCTAACTATTGGAGCAATATTTATGTATATATTACAGGTAAATCAAGACAAATACTGGCAATTGATTTAGCCTGAAAATTTCATAGGAGATAACAGGAATTATTAGCTGATATAAACCAAATAGGTACTGAATTGACTAATAACATGATATCACTTCTTTTTTGGTATTGTACATATTCTATGAATAACTATGAGGGATATCTATGAAATAAACATGATAATGACTAAAAGAAGAACATGAAGTTTTTCAAAAATAATATGAAAGAATTCTCAAAAATTAGTATTTGTTTTTATTTTATAACTATTTATAGTCTCAATTATTTATAGGGGTATACAGGGGAGAATTGAAATATATAAAATTTAAGGTATGTATGAAGAGGAATTTGATCTTTAAAAAAAAAATAATTATCACATAAATTTATGGTTTTAATTTAAAATTAGGGCATAATAATATTATATTAACATCATACATTGATTTAAGTTGTCCTTATCTAACAATCACAAGTATGTTATGTTTTGCAGACTGCTATATTGAACCAAAGTTAACAAGTGTTATATAAAGATAAATTTTAAGGTAAGTACTGATTATCTCACATGGAATGTTAGCGGTTAGTCTAGATTTATTCCTTGTAAAGGTTTATCAGGTTTATTATCAGAATTTCAATGCTATTCACTGATATTAAAAGTACTTACCTGAGGCACATCTTTTTTTGGTCGTAAAACCTGTAATTCAACTGCATCCTTCATGTTGATTATTTAAAATAGTAGATAATAAAACATTAAGACCACATTGACTTGTATTTATATCAAAATTTAAAAAGTTAAGTAAGAATTACTACCTATTTCAGAAGTCTTTTTTGAACTCCAGTTGTTATCATTTTGTTGATATTATCGTCTCTTCTATCAATGTCTAATGTCATTAATTTGTAATGTGACAATGACATTTACTACATGTGACTTTTCTTATCAATAGTGTTGCCATAAACATATAAGAAAATTCCACTTATATACTGCAGTTTATTTTAATCTTATAAATTATCCGAAACCAAAATATTACTATGCTCTCAAATCTTTTAATGTTGAGAAAGCATGAAAGTTGTGCAAACAAATATGCCACTAAGAAATTTCCTCCCTTGTGAATTCTCGCAAATTTCCAAGAAAAATTCTCATTGGATATTTTCGAAACTTTAAAAACGGCATTTCACTACAAGAGTACAAAAACACATAGAGGTTTTATTTTGAAATAGCTAACTTATTAAAAATAATTTGGCCTTCTTTATACGACAGATATTGGGTTTACGTCCAGTAATTACTGGACGTACTTGGTACTTGATGGGTGGACAGGTCGCGGCTATTCCTTAGTAGGGTTAATGAACATTATCGTCTTTCATTCGTCAGACGAAATAAAATTCGGTTTATGTAGGTACTCAATAATTTTATTAATTTTATGCGCACAAGCTAAGTACAGTGTATAGTGTAATTAACTACTGAATAAATTAACATCTGGTAATCTCTAAAAAGATTAGCACATACATCACTCTTTTTACATAGAAAAGTTAATACAGTATTTTCAAAGTCTGCACAGTAATGTCACGAAATAAGTAGGTACCTAGTTGGTAATTAATTTAATTTGCAATACAGATTGAAATTAAATAACAGAGGCAATACTTACTAAAGGTATACAATGAAGACTTTGAAACTTCAGATTTTGACATTTCGTAGACATTGCGAATAAGATTCAAATAAAAGATCTTGAAATAATGACCTATCGTGGTTGGATATACGTCTAACTATATACATGTTATAAACAAAAATGTGTAATTGATTGTGTTAAATGTACACATCTTTCACAGTGAAGGCCTTAGTATTCTATTATTTCCTTAGAAGCTAAATAATATGCTGTACTTAATTATTATATTCATTTTATACAATATATTTACATAGAATTCTATATACATTACTAACACTAACAGATCTTCATTATAATATATTGAAATAATTATACCCCAAGGTATTTGAAACTAAATAAAGTATATAATATAAATAAAACTAATGGTAAACATCAAGCACATAATATTGGTATTTATTATGTCCATGTAAAAAAAATACAACAATAACGAATTAATGTTTGAACTGAAATATTTAAAATATGCGCAAATTTTCGCTGTAATTTTGTGCATTTTGAACTAGGTAACTACATATAAATCATGTCCAGTAAAAACATATCTTAAAAAATATTTGCACACTCCCAAACGTCAAAAATTGCCTAATTTTACGGTAGATACAATTTCTTTTTCAGATATCGAATCGAATAACAATTTATTCAGTGCAAAATATTTTCATGAATTTGATGTAATTTATCATTAAAATAGGTTGGTAATCAATTACTATTTTTTACAGCCTTTTTACAAAGAGAAGAAAATTAATGAGGGCGCTGTCTCTTCTTAGTTGGCAACACCGGGTATTTATAAACCAATTTTCCATTTTATATTGCAATGGCAATTAAAAATCTGTTTTCTAATCTTTATAGTTAGACTGTAAATCTATTTCTTGGTGATAATGGTCATAATTTAATGTAATTTGCTTTTTAAGTGTATTATGTGCAAGTACAAACTTTTCATAGGAATATTCACTACTCCTACGCAAAGTTTATCTTGGCATCAAGCTTATTAATTAACTTGTAAGTAAGTACAGTATGGACAAGATTCGTAAAAAACCTTAAGCGACTGATACGTGAATTCTACTCGCACTGTGTATCGTGGTTGCCACAGATAAGTCTTTCGTTCCACTTCGTGGATACTTTAGGAGAGACGACACTAGGGCGACGGCGGGAGACTGTCGTCGCTCTCGAGGTAGGTGACGTAGTTGTCCTCGGCGCCGTGCGGCGCGCGCGGCGGCGGCAGCGACGGCACGTCGTAGCCGTGCATCTGCAATTCATATTGTTACATTTAATAACAGATAACATTACGTCATCTCGAGGATTGGTTTAAGTTAAGACTATACAGCAGAATAGATTCTCTATTGTTTGAGAATTAACTTATAGCTTCGCTTTGTAGCTGTTTCCGCTAGAATTTTGGGATTTGAGTAATCGAACGTCAAACATTTGTCCAATTTTTTTGACGGACACAATGAAGGCACGATGAGGAACGGTAGTTAAAACTGTCGAGAATGTTAAGCAGAAATGATTCTGCTATTAATTATTCTGGGTACTCATATGATATGAGTACCCACTGTTAATTTTATTATCCAAAGGTATTATTATTACTGATTTTTGTAAAACTTACAGTCTATTAATATAAGTAAATCGTGACAAAACGAAAAAGTTATTTTCAATTACCAGTTATCACAGACACGTTACAGTAACTATGTAAGTATTTATATTATTATTATTTAAGAAAACCAACAGCATAACATCGTTACTTTTATAGAGGTTTAACCGTAATCGGTTAAATCTCTATAAAAGTAATAGTCGGTGAAATAATGACAGTACAAGTGACCTGATTAACGAGCTGCTGGAAGGCAGCGCTGTGGTGCGGCGCGCGGTCGAGGTCGGCGTGCAGCGCGAAGTCGGAGAGCGCCTTCCAGGGCGGCTGGTAGGCCGTCACCTCCAGCGCCAGCGAGCCGGCCGCCTCGTGCCGCACGGGCGAGCCCGCCACTAGCGGCACGCCCATCGACATGTAGCCCATGCGTCGGCCTTCCTGAAACCATATCCCCGAGTTAGGATCGCGGTGCCGGCTAAATCCGATTCTATCACTAATCATTATTTAGATATGTACTCGCGTTTTTAAAACGACTAAAGATTTCGTTAAAATTTTAGATAATATACTTGTGCTAACGGAGGCAAAAATATATTAGGCTAGGTCCCATGTCTGGGCAGTGTGATAATATATTTAAGTAAATCTATTAAATATTAGGGACGAGTGTGAATATACCGGTAGATAAGTGATTTATCTATGATTGAATCCTTTGACGACTCCAAATTAGAAAATGACGATACGAGTACACATCTTTTAAAATGCAGAAGACTCGAAGTTTTTTAACATAAATAATTAGAACAACTGAGCACGTTCTATAAAAACCATATTACTCACGGTTGCCGTATTACTACGCGTGGTGTAGCTACGTTATAATACTTAAACCTATTATACTCATCAAATGTTAATTACCACCTTCTCCTGCTGCATCTGCATCTTCAATTGCATGGTTTTCTTCTTGTCTTTGCACCGTTTGTTCTGGAACCAAACCCTGATAACCCTGGGACTGAGGCCGGTCATCTCTACAAGCTGTTCCTTCATCAGCGCATCTGGCCGAGGATTTGCTGCGTAACATGTTCTGAAAATGGTCAATACCATATTTTAAGAAAATACTTTATTTCATTATAGACTCTTTAGTTTCGTTTAGTCGAATAAACAAATTTGATTGCCGCTAAAGAGTAGATACAAAGATTATTTAAAAATTGATAAATGTTTGTTAAGTCGAACAAAGAATACGTAAATACTTATTAAAAGAGAATAAAAAAAACTTATTGAGGCTTCATTGCAGGAGTACCTAAGTAAAAGTGTCCATTTATATTTTTTGTTACGTTTTAATAAGTATGATGATGACTCTGATGTGGGAAATAAATGTTATAAAAACCCACCGTTTTTACTACGTATATGTTTCAAATTGACATAATGGCTCAGTCATAAAAATGCCGTAAAACTGGTAAACTTGTTAAAGTAACCAATGGTTGTTTTATAAGCCGGTAATGAGACAAATCGAATTAAAAAGCAGACTTCATCGACATAAAATCTAAAAAAAGGTCTTTTTACAGCCTTTATTATTTATTCCGCTTTTTTTTCAGAATCTTAATAATTGCTACTTCATCTTCTGTGCCTGGTTAAGTATATGCTTGATATATAATTATAATTTATTACTTCATACTAAGAATTGTGTACTAAGATAGAGCTAAAAATGATCATATGTACACATACATACATGAGGTTGCTCTTTTGTCACTAGCTCTAGGTACCTGGAAATGCTGCCATCACATTTTTTGAAATTTATTACAATTCATAGCCTAACTAGATTAAGCATTTTATATATATTATTGTAGTTTTTGATTGGTGTTAGATTACTAGTCTAAAACTTTCGAGCACCGCCATTTGATTATAAAAAAGGAATGTTTGTAAATCATTGCTAGGCAGGTGAACTGATTGCCTACCTAAGCGTATGGAGTTGCTTCTCATTGAGGACGGTGCGAACTCTGGTTGGTTTTCCGTCAGCTGCTGCCGTAGTACGCGCACGTCCACTTTTATGCGAGCCGGACTCACTTCCCGAATCTGCAATGAATTTCAAAAATAATCAGGTTTTACTCTTAATACACACGTGAAATCTATACGTAGGAAAAGAAAAAATAATATTTATCAATTTAGTTCTTAAGACATTATTTTTTTCTACTGGTATTCAACGGTTGTATCTCGGTTTTCCCGACTTTCGGGGTACTATTATGGCCTGGCATCTCTGTAGTTTTTTTCTCACTTGACGTTGACACTTGAATGACTAACGTCATTATCGTCACGTAAACTTCTTTTCGATATGAATTGGTCGGACTGAACTCGGGAGCGACAGATTTGATTGGCAACGAATTTAGTTTTGCTGAGTTATTTTATTTCAACTTTAACTTTTGTTTCAATTTATAGTACCTATATTATATAAAATTTGACTGCAATATATTAGTCTATAAGACAAATGTGTAGTTAAGCAGTTTGCAATTAGATTAAAAATTGTTTGTCTTCTTCATTCCTCAAAATACGGGACCGTAATAACCGGAGATAATATCTCCTGTCCAGCACCCTCCGAATATCAAACACAAGCTTAACACCAATGCTTATCTCAGATTAGACCGGTGGCCGTTTCACACCTCACTGATCCAGGGTTGCCTTTGTAAATATCAAATTGGTCAACAAAGACTCATTTGACAAATTACTGGCCCGATTAACACCTTGTGCATTTGTGATCTTCATAGAGTTTCAGGTTTCAATGGAATTTAGAATAAAATTTAGCTTGTAGGTATTTTTAATTAATCGGATATTATTATCTGAATGCATTTAATCACGGGTTCGGTACTTACCTCAAAAGGTTAAATCAGAATCTTTACCCTAATGTCATTATCTGTCTGTCTGTGTATGCCTCTCCGTAATAAGTTAATTTGATTACAGTCAAATCCAAATTATTTGGATATACTTACTATGTTTTAAGTTTACAAAACTTATTTTTCCGTTGACCTCCTCTACCTGTAGTTATTGAAAGTCATCTAATTTCATCATTTTAAAAAAATTCAGAAAACCGTGTAAAGTGCATTAATAAAATAAGTAAGCTAATTTTACAGAAATTTCTACTCGAACTTGACCAGTTTCTTTGGTTTCGAAATTACGTGAGAGTCAAAATGGTCGTACAGGTAGGTACTATTATATTAAGTAAGTAAATCGAGATTTACGAAATCCAAGGTAACAATAGTAATAGGTAGTTGAGTACCACTCTCACTTCTGTCGAGTTTGTTATTGCTAATACCGGTGTTAGATTGTATACAAGTTGCCTAAAGTCATCTGACAAGACTTTTAAGACAAATTGTCGTTGGAAGATTCAAAATAATTTATGACAAATGAGAGACTCATTGTGAGGAAATTTGTATTATAGTTGATGTAATGTATGTACGAGGTTTATACCTCGTACATACATTACATCAATAAGCACAGATTATATATACATGAAGCTAGGGAGATGAAAAAAGCCACGACATAGGTACATTTTTATATTAAATACAAGAAAATTATGTGTTTCATGTCACATGAAATCATGACATCCACAATTATTACATACATTATAAAAAAAATGTACCAAAATATCTAAATCACATCACAGGCTAAAATTGCAAATTTGTTCCGTGTAATCCGCAATCACGGCTCGGTCGACGAAATTATGAGTTTTTTTTTTTAATCTGTACACTAGTAATTAGTTATCATTATCATATCAGAGGCGATGCAATCGCGCGATAACTTTGATGTTCGCCGACAAAGCGCGGCGGCGTTTGATTTTGCCGCGACCTACTTTAGCGCGAGTTCACATTGTATGTTGTATGTCCATATTAAGTACATATTTTTGTGTCACATTTTTCTAACCATGACTATATTTCTCTGTCTACGGCTTAACACTTTCAAAAAAGTGTACTTTTTTTGGAATGTGATTAACCACCTTTATATTAAAGGCCATATCGACTTCACTGCGTGAATTTTTTGAGATAAAATTAGTAGATGCGTAGGTACGGTAAACAAAAAAACTCTTGTACACGCGTGCTTGCTACATCCAGCTTGTATCATTAAAATATACGATATTTAGAAGTTTAGTGTATAAGTTGGTACCTATAGATAAATACAGTCGAAAGCTAAGTCATGTAATCTTATGTCTCTTGAAAAAAAAAACATTTTAAAGAAACAATAAATTTCATAACAGGATCACTCGGGATTTGTTACACTTTTAAGATTATCCTACATATTATGAAACAAAGTCCTCTACCGCGTCTGACTGTCTGTTCGCTGCGGTTTTCGCCAATAGATAGATATCTATTGGATTCCTTAGGAAAATTTAGGGATATAATTTATTATGTTTTTACCCGAGCGAAGCCGGGACCAGTATTTAATATTTTGCACAAGTTTTAAGTTGAGGGTAGATCTAATCGATCTCTACTTTAAAATATCAATGTGTACTAGTCCTTATGTTGATAATATACTGAAAACGGGAAAGGTCCGAAGCGGATAATGTATATATTTTGTTAATATAAATTCATAGTACTTATATGTAACTATATGCTCAAGTAAATAAATATCATTTTAATTAATAAGTCCTCATAGCCTTGGCAACAGTCAGGTTATAATTTTCGCTCCCGTGGGAATTTCGGGATAAAAGGTACCCTATCTGTTATCCCAGGTTATTTTCTACCCGTATACCAAATTTAATATCGGTCCAGTAACAAACACACTTTCGCATTTATAATATAGTTGAGATCATCATCGTTTTAAATTTGTATTTGCGTGTCGATGGATCTACGAACGCTCTATTGGACACTAAATATTTTCTTGCCAAAACCGAGCCACTTCGTTGACTTCATCACAAACTGCCATCCGGGTGTTTGGACACTCGAGACATACGAGCGAGCGGCGAGCACAGTCTTTACGTGGTTTGGCAATTGCTGACGGCCATTGAGCAGATTTTGTTGAAATTATACCTAGGGGCAGAATAAATGATTTAGTAGCACGATGCGTACTATCGTCCTTCGTGCAGTTTAATTTCTGGAATAATATACCTCACACAGGATACTTTTTGTCCCAAAATTCTCATCCGATGTAAGTTCCGGAATAGTCACATCAATTTTCACTTACGAAAAAGCAATTAAACCATATGCGCCAAGAGCCAAAAAGAAACATATAATGTGCTTCTCCTCTCGCTTAAATTGTAAAAGTCAATCAAGGAAAAGGGCTATAAACTGGATCCTATATTCATACGATAATTAATCTCAATTACATATCTAAAGCTAAAATTGGTTTTTGAGTTTCGCAATTCTCGGGTCTGTAATAATATCCCGTAAGGGTAGAGGTGATAATAAGTAATTGTAAGAAGAATAGTAAAAAGAACCTTTTTTTCATTTTTATTTCGTGGATCTACTGGAAGGAGTTTCTATAGAAAGAAGTAAGTAGTACCTTTATACTTAGTTTCCTATTTGTAAGTTTTATATTTCCATTGTTATGTTGTCATCAACATCATCAGCCTACCCTTATCCCCCTTTATGTGTGGTCGGTACAGCATGTCAGTCTCCTCCACTTCTCCCTGTTTGATGTTAACCGCTCTGTTACTTCCTTTTTAGCCATATCCTGTATAATTCATTACATTGTTATGTTGTGTACATAAATAAATAAAGAAGAACTTACCAGACATAGAACCAAGTTCATGTGGATGATGCGAGTTGTTATTGCTTAGTGTTGTGTTGTTATTGCTCTCGGCGTTCCCGCTGCTCCCACTTGTATTCGCGGTCTGGAAACAATAACAACTTTTATTTATTCTAATAAGAGTATTATATTAATAATATTATCTTTAAGTACTAATATTGTAAATACGAAAGTGTCTCTGTTCAGTCCGCTTTCACGGCAAAAAATCTGCGGACGGATTTTGACGAAATTTGGTATACGTATTTACATGTAATTAAAGATCTCTGTACAAACGCTATGCTACTTTTTTCTAAAATCAACCCCTCAATGACAATATTATTGGGGTTGGTGGAAGTTTGTATGAAAATCAAGTTGCTATTATAATTGTCTTATTCACTAACTCGATTTGTCCAATAAAATAATTATATTTAAACAAAGAAACGTGGCGGCCAGTTTCGTTCGTTAATTTAACAATAATAATTGTGATGATGGTTTATGCAGATAAAATTAAAAAGATTCCGTGAAAGTCGAAGCTAATAAAAAAATGTAAGAATAAAAACAATTTACCTTTTCTAAAACATCGTGATCTTCTCTACAGTATAACGCTCCGCCTTCTCTCAACGCAAATTCATCACCTGAGAAAGAAATTTTAACCTTTAGTAATCAAAATTGATAGTTAAGTATACGGTCGTTTGATAAGAATTTACCTAAACCATAGACCTTATTAATAAGAAGTATTAGTTGCTTTTATGGAGAGCAGTTTAAACTTAAAAATTACATACTTATGTCAAAATTTGGCTATACTGTAGTATAGTCGACCGCAAAAGGAGTTACTCTGCATCGATCTTTATGCCGCGGTAATAGCGATGAATTTGTAGCGGTATGTAGCTTACGGTGTTGGTAGTGTACGTACTGTTAAAGCGAGTATTGTCTATAAAGATGTCAATTTTCAAGATACTTATTTCTGAAGTTGTACAGAAATTTTAAAATTTTCAGAAAAATAAACGAACCAGGATTGCAGCACTTATACCATAACTTTTTGTTGCATCGTATGCGAAATCTTATCTATTGTAATTGATTACGGTCATTACACGAAAAGCCAAGTTTTATCAAGTGTTTGTTGCTCAGATCGATGATTGATGATTAGTATTCTTGTTTTTATAATTTGCACACACCCATCAATTTGCAGAGAATGCAACAATTAAAAAACAAATAAGCAAAAGTCATCGATCTAAAAATTTTACCAAAAAAGGAAATAAAATGTACCTAAAATTTAGGTATAAAATAGCACTAGAAAAGAAGAAATTCATAACTTCACGCACAAATGCGTAGTCAATTCTGTAGCTATTTACCAGATCGAATGGTACTTTAAACATTTACTATAATCAAAGATCCAAGTAAAATAAATTTCCTGTACGAAAATAAAATCAATTAATCATTTTAACGTTTAGAAAACAGTAATTAGTGTATGTGGCAAGAACATTTCCTTTGTTGTCTGTTGTTGTATGGAAAATGCACAGGTGGGCTGTATCCGCGCCTGTCCGGAAATACCAGAGTAAATATTTTGTACAGACCAGACAGTACAAAATAATAATAATTTTATTTATAGCTTTTCATTTTATTGACATTTAGACTTCCCTATGCAGTGCTTAAACACTAGTTGAATGCTACCTTTTAAAAACAAAAAATCAATGACTTAACAGGCATCTATGGCCTGTATGGTTAGGGATTTGAATTTCGAATAGGTATATAGGTATGCATTTATCCCCTCCGGAACGATCGGTCTATTTTCCCGGTTTCTTGGTTCTAAAAAAATCAAATGAATTTTCATTTTTCTCCCCATTTAATGTTGATTCAAAGGGGGATTGATTTTATATAGATTTTTGTGAAAAAATACCTGGTATGAGTTGTCTTGCGCAGGCACAACACCGAAAACAGTCGATGTGGTAGATTTTCGTCTTGGCTCTCATCACGAAGTCGTTTTTGCTGAAGGACGCGCCACATTTGTCACATTTAGTGCCGAATAACCTGAGAACAATAAGATATTTTTATATGTTATTTTCGTATCAAAATTCAACACCACACCGGCAAATATAATTGGATCAATTTTAAAGTACCTAATTTCATATTTTTTATTATGTAGTTCCTTTCTATTTTGTTGTGCGTCCATCATTCGCGTCAGAGACGCCCTGTCTTTCAGGACCCGCTTTAAAATTCCCTTGAAATTTTGTAGATTCTGATTTCATGATTGGCCGCCCGCCTGACACAAACACTCATTGGGAAAGCTCCAGTTGTCTAAAAAGCTCCAGCTGTATTGGGTTTGTATCCCTCGCATCCCTCTAGACGCAAACCTTTGTCGACTTTTATGAGAGGAAATGGAGTGGTCTTGTTCTAGGGCGCGATGCATATTTTTTTTCCTCTTCGATAATTACCACAGATAATATAGCGATTACGCATAGAAAACAATCACGTGATATATATTTGATCTTTTGTGTTACCTAGTATTTATTTAGAGTGGGTTGCACCGTCAACTTTGACGTTAGCTTTAACCTGCGCAGAAAAACGCAAACTGGCATATTTTGCCTAAACGTCAGAGGCGCACAATGAAGTCAAAGTCAAACTGGTGCAACTCACCCTTATAATATAATCCATATGTAACTGTGACTTTCTATATGAGATTTTGTGATATGATACGCGTCTGAGTTATTTGTTTGTTTCATATATGATTACAATCTGCTTATCAGTTTACAATGTGCAATGCTGATATGAAATTCTATGCAAAATTAAACGAATGAGGCCTTGGCCTTTGTTTTAAACAGAAATATTGATTTAAAATAATAAGTTTCAACAAATCCTTCACAATAAAATCGGATTAGTGGAGTATTACCTATGTCTTATTAGAGTTACTTAGGTATTCGATTAATGATTCGTGAATAATCAGAGTAAAAAACCATACTGCCTCGGACTAATTCGTCGAACTACTTAGGTAAGTGTGTTCGGCATACATTGCTGGTTCTCATTGCGGTAAAAGCAGTCATACAAACTACGCAATGTGCATGTATTCGCGTTTAGACACGGAGCACGGAGCACATCTGAGTGTGAAGCCCGCATGATTGTGCATAAAACTATTCAAAGTGATCATTTCAATTCAGTTTTTACTTTATGAGCCACACCACTCAAAAAACTAATAAACATCTCGAAATTCTCAAAAAAAAAACATAACACCCTCCTTCCGCACCCGGCGAAAACGGGGGTGTTCACGACAAACCTCTAAGCACATTTTGAGCCCCGGTTATTGACCGGCACTTAGCGAATGAAGCGCCCCCTAGCAATATCGCTAAAAGCATAGACTATAGGTATGCATAGACTATAGATAGGTATGCAGTGGTAGGGTTATGGAAAACTAGGGTGGGGCTCGTGCAGCGTTTTACTGTCGAGTTTTCCGATCGAAAGTGCGTTATTTTCGATTGTGTTCTATACTTTTTATCCCACTTCCAGAAAAGGAGAAGTTTATATGTTCATTAAATGTGTTGTTGTTCGCAACTAACACTGGTGTCAGACGGCCCATCCTGGCTTCGCTCGGGTAAAACACCATAATGAATAATACACCTAAACCTTCCTCAGGAATCTCACTATCTATTTGTGAAACCCGTACAAAAATCCGTCCGTAGTCCGTAGTTTTAGAGTTTATCGCGTTCATACAGATAGACAGGACTTTTTTTAAAGACTCTTAGCATTTTTAAAGCAATGGTTTATTGCCATCTCCATTCGATATTTAAAATTCACAAACCTGTCAGAATATTGACGGATCTTTGGCCTTTCTATTTTTACACTGCTAATTACTAAAAAGCCAAGCAAAACAAACGACCACTAGCAGCGGGTAAATCTGGCATCGAACCTGTGAACATCTGCAATTAGCGACACCCGATACCGACATAAGTCTCGCGTTATACTGCTAGCACTGGCTACTGGGGGTATCTTGGGTAGGGCTGCCACCCGTAATAATTGTACAGGTTATTACATAAATACCTACCTATGAACATAGTAGGAATGTATATAGGTATTTTGTAACATTCTGATATTATAGAACTAGACCCGAGCGAAGCCTTGACAGACGTCAAGGCTTCGCTCGGGTAAAAACATAATAAAAAGTTGCCTATGTCACTCTAAAAGGTTTCGTCTATATCGGTGTCAAATTTCATCAAAATCAATTTTTAACTTTATCCATTACAAACAAAAATACAAATCTTTTATACCTGTAATTCAAATATTTCGATTTTTTCTTATTCACGCAATACCTAAACTTCGTAATAAGTGTGAAGTGTTTCGTAAGTGTTGGTTAATGTTGATGATGCACTTATTAGATAATAAGGGATGAAATATCAGGTAAATATATATTTCAATTTCTTCTGCATGGACTTCCTCTTTGGCGACTTGTGAAGTGATTGTGATTGTACGCATTTCGGCTTGGATTAGACTGAATTCGAATTTGAAATAAATAGCCTATTTTATTGGATTTTCGAACTAATGACTTCGACTTCGACTTTGACTTCATTGTGCGCCTCTGACGTTTAGGCAAAATATGCCAGTTTGCGTTTTTCTGCGCAGGTTAAAGCTAACGTCAAAGTTGACGGTGCAACCCACTCTAAATAAATACTAGGTAACACAAAAGATCAAATATATATCACGTGATTGTTTTCTATGCGTAATCGCTATATTATCTGTGGTAATTATCGAAGAGGAAAAAATAAAAGATTGAAAATAAACTTTGTCTGTGGCCTAGCTAGACCAAAAGTGTTCGAAAATCAAATAAAATTAGCTAATTGGCCTTATACATAAAAATACGCATAAATTAAATGCATTAGACAGGTATTTCTGACACGCTATCTTGCAGCATTCATCATCGCCAGTATGAAAAAGAGGAATGTAGTTTTCTAAAATAAAAATGAAAAGCAGTTATTCGGATGTTTATATAAAATCGTCACTCGATACCACGTAAACACGCGCTTCCGCCCGTATCCGCTTACAAAGGGTTAGATAAAGGTGATTTTATTTCGATAGAGGTAAGTTATCTTAGTAACCCTTTATTTTGGGTTCTCTTTCTTATGGTACCTACCTCACCAACTGACTAGCGAAGGTTGGCTGTCAATCTTGCATACCTACTCGTCTCAATTTCTGGCGACGCGAAATAGTTCTGTTGCACTTGCTATCCCGGCCCACTCCGGAATGTAGCGTAACCAAGACTTTCCCTCCGGCCGACATTTTGGGTTATAGATAAGAAAAATTAAAAATTTTATATTGTACCTACTTACGTTAAATAATTGTATTGCAACTTTTAGTAGAGTAACTAACTACTAGGTACTTAATTTAAGAATTATCATATAAGTATTAGTAAGTAAAATGTAACATGTTTTTTGAGGAAATATATGAAAAATTCTCAAAAAAATATGTCTTCTATCGGCATTTCTCAATAGGTATATAAAGAAACCGACAATATTGACACAGAGCAGAACATTTAAAATCATACATTACAAAAAATGTAATCGAAAACCCGCTTATCCGGGCTGCGTAAACGGGAACAAACATACCATAGACATATCGTGTTCCCGCCGCCCGCCGCGCTGTCAAAGTGACAGTTTGTTTTGGCGCCGAAATACATAATGCTCAGTCAAACTCAGTTTGTTTTCTCTACGGAACATCAGAGTAGAGCGACAAAGACAATATCTAAGTTTGGAAATCGAATTTTACGGGAAATTTACTCGAATATCGTGCTTAAAGCTAAGGAATAGAAGTTATATTTATCTTCTATTGAGGTTATAGTCGACGTAATGTTGTTTGTCGATCCGTAATTCTATATTTTGGCGGCGAGAGATGGAAGGGTGAAAAGGTAAACAGATGCAAGTTATTTTAGTGAATTCATCTTTGGTCTGTGTGTATAAAAAGTGGCGCCGTTCGCGATGGTGATTGACGTTAGTTATGAATTTCGTTTCATATAGGGCTTAGGTTATAAAATGACGTGTTTGACTGTTTGCCTTTCGTTTTTGCTTTGAAGCGAATTGCAATCGGTTCGAAATTAGTCTGTGTTAATTTTAAACATATCCGTAACTTATTATCATGTTAGCCTAGCTGAATCGCCATTTTTAGGATCATAATTTAGGTAAGTACCAGAAAAATATTTTTTAAATAAGCTAATATCGGTGTTGAGTTTACACTGAACTAACCTACCTGAAATATGGTAAGCTATTTCTGTACAATAACTAGGTAATGAGTATTAGACATTTTCCATACGATCATATCTTCCCATATAAATTGTTTACCTAGTATAATCTCTCTTGCAGTACGTCTTGCCGTCCCTGACGAAGCAGGTGCAGGACTCGTCGAGGAACTGGCGGCACTCCTGGCACTTGAGGCAGGCGGCGTGCCACTCCAGGTCCGGGGCCACCCTCAGGATGTACTGGTCGTGGATCTGGCCGCCGCACCCCACGCACAGAGATAGCCGGAGTTTTTCTGAAAAAAGAAAATATATGATAGCTACTTATTAATAAAAAAGTTAAAACGTAGGTACCTACTCTAAGCTGAAATATGTTTTGTCTCTTTCTGTTAATTTCTAAAATTAAAAATGCGATAGTGAAAACATATTTTAGCTTAGAGTACCTATGTTTTAACCTTTTTAGTGCTTAACCACACTAAAAAAGTAAATGTAAAAAAAATATAGCTCTATTGCTGGAACAATGTTTGTATTTGTAGTGTCGACCACATGTCAAATTGCATGGATTTTTATGTTGTGATTATAATGGCTTACCGTAAACCGTTGGCGTACCTTTTATTGCTTCTTTTGAATTAGCTCTGAATGAACTATGAATTTGAAGAACATTAAGAATGATATCGGAATAAATCAGTTTAAAATAATATTTACATAAGGTATCTAAATAACTAATTAGCTAACCTGTTAGGTATATGTAAACTTGATGCAACTTTTCTGAAGATGAATATTTTTTTGAATTAATTTTGTTATACATGTTTTTAATTAAATGTTTCATACCATAATAAATGTATATAACATAAACATACATATAATAATTAATCTTATTATAATTAATTTATGTTTGCAAGTTCCAGATCCAAGGATCCCCGCCGTGAAATACAGTACTACAAATAAAAAATCTTTGTCAGGTTTTTTTAGGTAAATTCGATATTCAAATTAATTCCCTGTGTTTACAAAAAGATCTATGGCTGGCAATAATAAAGAAATTATGAATAAATTATTGTTCCGAAATCGATAATATTTCGGTGGGCGTGGTCTAACGCCGCGCCCTGTTGTAGCGGTGCTGAGAGGTTTATATCCATCCTTGTTGCAAACACTATCTCTGTTACTCGTACTGTGCAGTTCTATGTGTATTCAGATTGTAAGATTTTTTAATAACTTTATGTATGGAATTCGATTAAACCCTCTATGTGGGTACTGCGGAGGTTACGCACTGTGTGTATTGTTAGTTATTTAAACGCATAATAATTAATGTTACGGAAATTTCCTGAATGGCCACTATAGGTATTGTTGTGTATAAAAAACTGTTTACTGGTATTGGTTAATTAACATATTGTCGACACATATTTAAGCATAAATAATAATATTTATTTATTTATACAATATACCTAACAATGTACTCGTAACGTGTAAATATAAAACGTACAAATAGGAAACTGAGTACAAAGTTACCACTTTAGATAGAAATTTCTTCGAGAAAGTAATAGTGCCGTCCTATTATTGTAAACAGTTTTATTTACTACCTATACGAGCACAGCGACCAAAAATGAGTTTGATTTTGAGTTTCAAATTTCTGAATTTAATTTCACATTACTCCGCACGATTACAATAGGAAGTCATAAAAATTGACAACCCTGCCCGGACAGATAATCAAAATAAAAAACAAAGATCTCAGCAACTTAGCCCCCATTTGGGCAAGTCCACTTTATCGAGAGCGGAGAGATAAACAGATAGGTATACCTAGGTATACTTATTTATTTATGTAATAGATGTATATATATGTGAAAGTGTCTGTTTGTTCCGTTTTCACGGCTAAACTGCTGGACCGATTTTGATGAATTTGGTAAGAATGTAGTTAAAGACCCCTGCCAGAAGCGACTATTCTACGCTGACGAAGTCTCGGGTACACTATAAATTGTGTGTTAATTATAAATTCTGTGGCACGATAGAGTCGGCTCTTTCGTTTTCGCATTTAAATTAATTATTTGGCTTTTTTCAATCGTTTAAGGATAAGCAGATGTCCTTTGATAATTATATTATATATATGTTAAAAATAAATAAACAAATGAAGGTCTACGACCTTACAACATGAGTCATATCTAGTAATCTCAAAGTCTGGTGCGCATACGCGTATCGAAATGACTTATCATTTTATAGTCATTATATCCGGGCGGATTCGTCTACAAGTAAGTATAAGTATGTATAAGCAAATCCTTTGTCGCGTCTGTTTACTGTCTGTCTGTTCTGAAAATGTGAACTCAAATACTGCACCGATTTTCACGCGGTTTTCAATAATAGATAGCGTGATTCCCGAGGATGGTTTAGGTGTAGGTATATTTTATTGTGTTTTTACTAATCAATAAATTATAAACTCTTTTTTTAAAAGTAATTTTATTACTTAAAACCTCAAATAAATCAACCTACCAACGAAATCGCAGCAACAACGAATAAGTTTCACAATATTTCGTGACTATCATACAATCTGAAGCATGATTGTGTTGTATCGAAACATAGTATTTGTATATGTAAACACTAATTGATACATAGCAACAGTATTGCCTGTCTGAGTGGAAATTGGTCATCAAATTACGTTGCTGGCTTATGGCCTAAGTATATTAAGAACAATGTTACTTTTCCAAGAGTTATAGAGTAAATATGATCAAATAACACAAAGTAAAAAAAGAAAAATAAACAAAATATCATGACGAATTGAGAACCTCCTATTTTTTGAAGTCGGTTAAAAATGGCTGTACAGTGTACATTAATTGAAAATTGAGTTACCGGAAGTGACGAATCGCTAACCAATAGAAAAGCCGCATTACGAATTCCGAGATTAAAAAATATATCTCATCCGAGTTTCGTGGCGTATCAAATGAATGCAAATTTTTGTAACTGTGAATGCAACAATGCACGACGAATGCACTCACAATCTGAGAACTTTTGCAATAAAATGTTATAAGTATTTCCGCGAAAATCAGCGCAAAAACTTTATTGTTTAGCGCCGAGTAATTAATTAAGGCCACCCAGTGTGACGGATTACTTTAGTTTCCTTTTATTTGGCGATTTTAAAACACATGTAATTAAAATTTCAAAAATATCTCGGTATTCTTACGACTTACATTTTTATTCGAATTATAAAAGGAAACGGAGGAAAAAGTCATTCATTCTCAAATTTGTGGAATAAATGTAAATTAAATGAATCAATATTGTCTAGCGTTGTACAAAACACTAAATGTTTAAACTTTAATAATACAAAATATTACCATTTTCCACCTCATAAGAGAACAAAAAATCTTGAAAATATCTCGTATGCTTTCCAACGAGATGGTCCAATGTCGCTTTGGAAAGAGATATACGTACCTACCTATTGTTTAAATATTAACAAAAAATATATTATAAACTAAGTAGGTAGATGTGGAAACGACCAATTATACAATCATAAAAAAATATTTTTTTACTTTTAACATGTTCTATTACATTAGGTACATTGTTTTTGCTGTTTACGGTGTGTGGTGCATTAGTTAAAAAAATAAAACTTAAACATTCGCAGTATGATAGACGACCACAAAATACCTACTACGAATAAACGAGACTACATGTATTGATAGAATCAGCTATATGTATGTGTGTCAATGTTAACAGAACCACGCGTGATGTTGAGTGTGTGTGTGGCTTTAAAATGCGTGAGTTAGAATTTATTGTGTCAATAATGAGGCAGCGCCGCCGTGCCATGTCGTCCTGTAGGGTTGGCACGCACGAGGACAAATAAATAATTTGATAAGTATTTATAAGATGTCTATTGGGTAAGGGCATGGTAAGGCCTACTGTAGTTGAGAGATGACAGTTATTCAGAAACATTGACAGAGTCCGTGAGAAGACAAAATTCGTGTCGCTTGTAGAGAACGAAAAACTTGTAAGTGAATACAACACGTACCTTACACAAGAATAAGCGGGACAGAACATAATATATGTTACGTCAATCTACCGCTTTATGTGAAATGGACCGGACAGGTTGTATGGTAATGTTCTATCTCATTTGGCTAAGAGTTTTAATTTTTGTTTATGTTCAAAAAAAAATAACATGACATAATTTTCTCGCCAGCAATTCTGACATTCATCTTAATTTTTTTTAATATTAGTGTTATTTTTTAATAATATTTAACTCTAAATTAAATAATAAATAATTCGATTCATGTTCATTTCTTTTTCAATTCAAGGGTTTGTCAATGCTGGACAAACCCAAATTGCAAATGTCCTGAAATTCATATTTTTAGTAAATAGTAAACAGAAAACTTAATATTATATGCTTTGAACCGTTATTCGAAACCTATAGAGTGAGATAGCATTACTTCCGATGACGTCATCAGCCCCCAATATGCTCCTTCTACCCCCTCCGCCCCACTACCGGCGGCTCTAATGAGAGTGGAGGGGATCTTTGCTTGCTGCCAGCGCAGTGTTGGCTCGTCACATTGGCATTGACTTTCGTCAAGTGCACACCCCCATTTAAACAAAGTTATTGTTCGAAAAAAAAAAAAAAGGCAGTGCATTTTCTCTGCAGAAGGGAATATTTTTTGAGCGTTCTGCGGAAGAACTACTCTTGGCATGGAATACACCATGGGAGAATCTCCTGTGCGTGATTCATTGCCCGAGGAGCTTGATGTTCGTGAAAATAGCCCGGTCCTCGCCGGAAACACTGGCGAACGGGTTTCTAGACCCGTCGAGCGACACCGCCCGCGGAGGCGGCGCTCCGTCAAGTCTCCTCAGCAGGCTACTAGGCCCGCACTCAAGCGCCGCACAAGGCGAGCGCGTAGTTCCAGCAGCAGCAGCTCCGCATCGTCGTCTTCTTCTTCATCGTCGTCTTCGAGCTCCGAGCGTCCCCGGCGGCATAGAAAGCGGTCTTCGCGTCAACGACGGTCGAGAGTACGGTCCAGGGATGATAACAAATTGGATTCTTTATCCAATCAGGTCGGTGACATTTTAAAATACTTGAATAGGCAAGAACTGAATTGCGAGTATGATTCCGACATACTTTCTCTGCACCCTTCACAAAATTTAAAAAGATTGGTAACTTTAAATGAGCCGTTAGTTAATAAACCTAAAAAAATAGGATCACTGGACTGTAGCCTTAAGACTAATCTTAAAGAAGCCACAGTTGTCAACACATCTCAAGCTAGACTTTCCACTTTATCTAATTTACATCATTTCGACACAAATGAATGGGACCGAGTGCGGTATATCGAAACCGAGAAGAAATATCTTGCCACACCTGGTTTTTACGATTTAGATGTAAATACTGAATTACGATTTTATGATCCGAACTCATCTTGGCTCAAGTCACTTGACCGCTCATTTGGTGCTTTAACTCATGCTGTTATTCAGCAGAATGAAGTTTTCAAAAGTAATTTACAGCAAATAGTGGATTGGTCTCACAAACCAGACTGTACTCTTACTCCGGATTCCCTTTTCGAGAAACTTAATGAAGTTTTTTCCAGTAAGTCTGATTACATAAAGCTATCTGAGGATATTCTTCAACTCGTTTGCGGAAGACGAGCAGATACTATCCAAAAACGACGAGATAGCATATTATCAGGTATTAAAGACCGATACATTAAGGAAGATTTACGAAAAATCCCTCCTACAAACAGTTGTTTATTTAACCCAGACGTTATGAGTGCATTTTTAACAAAAGCTGGCGGTACAAATAAATTATTTCTCATTAGAAAACGCCCAGCGGATGAGCCAATTATGTCCCTGAGAAATAACGTGCAGGCCCAAAACAAGCGACCGCGGAGGTCAGCACACTTTAAAAAGGAGGATGAGCGTTACACCTCTCCTGGGCCATCTTCTGGTAATAAGAATCACAGTAGATTCGCGGTTAATCGTAATGACAACACGAGAACGCAGTCAAAACAGGAAAATAAAAAATCGGGCCGTTCTACCCTCAAAACCAATAACAAGTCCTTTCGTAAATGACAACAAACAAGACTCGTTTTACGGCGGTTGTTTAATAAGTTATTTAAATATTTGGAAAAAATTAGGAGCACCTCATCACGTAATGAAAACAATTTCCGGCTACAGACTCCCATTTTATCAAAAACCCGGGCTCCTCAAGCCCGATCAGCTAGGGAAATACTTAACACCCACAAGTCACTCAATGACAAAACAAATTACAGATTTAAAAAACCAAAAAATTCTAATACTAGCACCGCCGTCTCCGAGTTTTGTTTGTCCAATGTTTTTAGTAAAGAAGTCGGATTCCAGCGATCGCCCGATATTCAATTTGAAGAACCTAAATCAACATCTGACAGACTTCAAATTCAGATTAATCAACGTTCAGAAGGTACCAGATTTCCTTCAAAGGGGAGACTGGGCCATAAAAATCGACCTGAAACAGGCCTATTTTCCGGTTGGGCGCATTATGTCCAATTCGCGTAATGTCCAATTGTCCAGTTCGCAATTGGTCCAGTTCGCATTTGGTCCAGTTCGCATGTGGTCCAGTTCGCATTTGGTCCAGTTCGCAATTAGTCCAATTCGCGATTGGTCCAGGAAATTAGGAGGTGGTCAATATTATATCCCTCCATGCTTCGCTCTCCTCAGTGCTGAGGGTCGTGACCTCCTCCACGGATCACTTTATCTGAGATAATGGTTTTCCAGGCATTGCGATCCCTTGCGACTTCCAAGGCACTGTGGACCTGGACAGGTCAATAATATTATATATAAGGGCGATAAACACCAAACTGGAGAGTGAAAAGAATAAATAATTTATAATCAACACTTTTATTAGAAAAAATACACATCTGTATAAACAATTTGACGCTGGTTCTGGTTCATCATAATCGGTATTAAGTTCAATAAAATGCATAGAAAAATAATATAATACAGTAATGTAGGTAGTGTTTTAATTTGTATGTATATATACATACTTGCATATATATTATATATATATAATGTAAATAAGTATTTACATACAAACTTACATATTATATATATAATGTAAATAAGTATTTAAGTTTTTTATACAATTGAAATCAACATAAGTTAGGCCGACTTATCTAGAAATAATAATAATATCGCTATTAAATAGGAACAAAAATTATCATCACATCAATCATCATCATCAAATATTACGTACTGTGATACTTTTAACGTAGGTGGGTGCATAATTTTAACATCAATGCTTAAACAGCGTAAGACGAAGAAATATAATCTTTGTAAAAAAACTTTTAAGACTAAGTTTACCTTCTTGCAGTTCGATTAAATATTTTTTGTACTTTTTATCAAATGTAATGTCTCTTAATTTTCTTCTATTTCTTTCCGTTTTGAATAAAGAATCCTGAAGGCGATTATCACAATACTTGGCTTCTTTTAACAGCTTAAAAAGAAAATGATATAAATTCGGATTTTTCAAAATACGTCCGTTGATGCGCCGGTGCCAACCTTCAAGAGCATTTGTGGTGCGATGTCTCTGATTTGCACAGCTGAGAACGGTTGGTGGTAATTGCGGATACCACTGTTTCTCAAAATATATACGAAACTGCTTCATTTCTTCGCAAGTCGAATATTTATCTAAAATATATCTCCATGCAGCAGGAATCAGATTCGCAGGTATTAAGGGGATTATCGCAACCATTCTTGAAATATTTCGTCCATTTCTAGTTTTGACAAATTGTTTTTTTTTTTTAAATCGCCAAATTGCCTCATTATAATGATGATAACATCCACTGATTGAAACTGATGGGAAAACGGACGAAATTGCATTGATTTGAGCGATTTCATAATCGCACTTGAACTTTGTTATTTCGATGTTAAATTTTTGTTTTATGAGGGTAAATAATCGCCTATAAGTCTTTTCTTTTTTATTTGGTAGTAGTGAAAATATTACAGGGACAATGTTCGTCGACTTGCTGTTTGAATTACAATCAATATGCATAACATACATTTGGTAAAACGGCTTAGGACATACTCTAAACGTACCATCAGCATAGAATGACCTATGTCTTTTTACAAATTTTCGGGCCGTTTTTGTAGCAAAAATAAAAATCTTCTCTTGTTCCCCATCTTCACAAATTAAGAAATCTCTTGCCAAAGCCTCTGGGATAGTGACAGTGCTTGTATCGCTATGACTAAGTGAATCAATATTTAAATATCTTCGTCGGGCCCTATAAAATGTATCTTTTATTGATTGAAATTGAGGTACTGTATAATCATCATCTTCAGTTTGCTGTGTTCTAGCCTTCGTCAATGATTCATTTTCTTCAACTATTTTTCGTAACTGACCTAAATTTTCACAAACTGCCCTTTTCAAGTCTGCTTTTCCCTTCAAAACTTGATTTGAAGTTTTGCTTGGTACACAAACATGGCACGATTCACGTAAAATCACTTTTTTGTCTTGATCCAGTGTAATTGAAGCAGAACATATTTTACGATTAATGCACCGCCACAATGTCGTATTATTAGTATTTGTCCAATTCAGATTATACCGGTGGCCATCATTGCGAATCAAACTCAACTTTCCCTTCTGATTTTCAATAAATTCAAACTCTTGGTTCATTGTTACTTGCTTTAAACATATCCACACTAGGCACTTCTAAGTAGGTACCTAAGTATTTTAAAATAAACAAACAATAATAATCTATTTCCTTGTTTAACTATATGTAAAGTATTACGTGTTCTACAAACGTGACTTTAAGATAATTAATTAAGTGCCTACCCTAACTTGCATTTTTCTGTCAGCGATTTTTATAAATACCCTCAAATAAAATATAAAAATGCCTGCGTTTAGTTATAGAAAATTAGACGGCATTTAGCTACAGTAAATTTATTTAAAATAGTAGTAATCATAATAATTAAAATAAGTATTTATTAATATAAATACTATCGTAGGTAATTCACAATGTTACTGTTTATAAAAACATATCACAAAAGGAAAAAATAAACGAAACAGAAACCTATCTCAACACAGGCAAAGGAGAAAAAAAGCCTTTATCTCCAAGCGGTTTGTAACAAGCCATTTTTGTACACATATTACTACTTGTAATAAAATATCTATAGTAAAAAAGTAAAAAATTAAATTATATTGACTGATATTTGAATTGGTCAATGTGCGAATTGGACCAAATGCTAATTGGACAATTTGAGATTTGGACAACATGCGAATTGGACCAATTGCTAATTGGACAATTTGAGACTTGGACATTGTGATAATTGGACATTTTGAGGCCCCTGGACATTTTGAGAATTGGACATAATGCGCCCGACCGCTATTTTCATATACCTGTGGCTCGATCTCATCAGCCGTTTCTGAGAGTACTGTACAAGCCCGAACATTCGAACAATCCAGAACTCTTACAACTAACGAGTCTGCCCTTCGGTCTTTCGTCAGCTCCAATGATATTTGCGACTGTCTCCAACTGGGTAGCACAACTGCTACGAAGCAAAGGCCTGAGAGTAATCGTATACCTGGACGACTACCTTATAGTCAATCAGAACAAACAGATTCTGATAGATCAGGCTGCGGAAGCCGTTCAGACTCTATCGTCTTTGGGTTGGAATATCAATTTCGAAAAATCCATTTTGGCTCCGACTCAAATAATAGAGTATTTAGGAGTCCAGTGGAATCTTCAAGCGAACATGAAGCTACTACCTCTCGAAAAGCAGCGCAAAGTGAGTATGAAGCTACATCGTATTCTGAAAACGAAAGAATGGAGTTTAAAAGAAGCTCAGAGTTTGCTAGGAATGCTAAACTTCGCGTCATTTATCATTCCAAGAGGTCGACTTCGGTGCCGACCAATTCAAATGGCCTGTTCTCTTCTCCCGAAAGACCAGCCATACACAAAATACGCTCTTGGCCCATCGCCTTTGGTGGAGCTAAGATGGTGGTCGACAATGCTTTCGGCAAGCACGTCCATACACCCAGAGCCTGTAACACATTTCATAACTACAGATGCATCAGGCAAAGGCTGGGGTGCCGTGCTAGACGGCACTCGAATGAGCGGCGGCCGTTGGCAGCTCAGTCAGAGAGCTTGGCACAGCAATCTCAAGGAGATGTGGGCTATTATTCAATCCATTCTAAAGTTCCAGGCTCGTCTAAGAGGGACGTCGGTGTTGGTTCAATCCGACAACAAGAGTGTAGTGAGTTACATAAGGAAAGAAGGTGGATTACGTTCAAAGGCCCTTTTTCAGATGACGGAGTTACTTTTTCAGCTCTTAGACCAGAACGATATTCATGTGATACCAAACTACATACCGGGCCCATACAACGAGGAGGCAGACTCGCTATCTCGCCAGAAAGGCCATGCAGAGTGGACCTTATCGATAAAAGCCTGTCGGCAAATTTTCCGTCGTTTTGGAATACCACAGATCGATCTTTTTGCGTCCAAGAACGCTCACGTCGTCCCACGTTACGTGTCACGAGATTGCAAGGACATGAAAGCCGAATACCACGATGCCTTCAGCAGGCTTTGGTACTATCACAGAGCTTGGATTTTCCCACCACCACACTTGGTGCCGCGAGTTCTTGCGCACCTCAATCAGGCGAAGGGCATTTTCCTCCTGGTAGTCCCTCGCTGGCACAAAGTGTTTTGGCGCCCAGACCTGAAGAGGAGAGCAATAGCAGCTCCTTGGACGTTAACCCAACTGAGGGAGAAGTTGTTGGATGTACAGACCCAAATGCCACCAGCACAGGTAGATCAAATGTGTCTCGAAGTATGGTTAGTGAAGGGTGGGACCATTTATTGATAAATTGGTCAAAGGAAGAAAAGGAGTTACTAGACTCTAGTTGGAGGCCATCCACAAAACGAGTTTATTCTTCAGTGTGGTCTAAATGGCAAGTTTGGTGTCTTTCTAAAAGTATTGATCACTTGAATCCTACTGGATCCCAGTTAGCCAGATACCTAGCTTACCTCCATCTTCAACAAGGCCTTTCTTATAAGACTATTTTAGTATATAAGTCGACTATAGCGACATTAACTAATCCAGACGCAACTTCACTTACCGATAATCCCGTAGTGAAGCGCATGCTTAAAGCTATATCCATAGCTAATGCAAGGTCTTCTTTCAAGAAACCTTTTGTATGGGACCCTAGGTTGGTAGTCGAATGGTTGTTAGGAAACAAGCCAACAGAACTTACTTTGTACGAAGTTTCGAGACGCACAGCACTTATTTTACTTCTCGCCTCTAGCCGCCGAGTGCACGACCTAACACTTCTTCACATCGATATAGATCACTACGAAGATAGGAAGGACCATATACTCTTGCACCCAAGATTTGGTTCCAAGACGGACAGCTATCTCCATAGACAATCATCATGGAAATTTTTTGAGGGTCATGACAAATCAATATGTCCCGTATTTTGGATAAAACAGTTAATAGAGGTTTCGGCACAACGCAGAAAAAATAACAATTTGTCGGAATTGTTCATATCGGCGTGTGGTAAAGTGCGACCCGCATCCCGCACCGTGCTGGGCGGCTGGGTGCGCTCGCTGCTGCGGGCGGCCGGCGTCGCCGCCAGCGCGGGCAGCACGCGCAGCGCTGCCGCATCTCTCAACTGGCTGCAGCAATGCTCTATCGATGAAGTTATGGCAAAAGGAAACTGGCGTTCTGCTAACACTTTTGCTAGATATTATTCTGCTGAAATTCGTTCTCAGCAAAATGATTATAACAACCTTGCACACACGTTTGATACACTATGAATCGACCTATTTCCCACAAGCTTATGGATTTATTTATTTTTCTTTTTGTATTTTTACAATTAATTGTTCAAATTATGAAAATGTCAACTAAATTGATTAGTTACATTAATAATAACACAATTGTGATTATGTAACCCTTATTTTTCATTTCACACATTGGCATCCTTATAATAATATCAAAATATTGCTTGCCACCAGGCGATAACAAACACATCTCACTCTATAGGTTTCGAATAACGGTTCAAAGCATATAATATAATGTTTTACCTGAAAATAAAACAGTTATTATATGCGTAACCTTATTCGAAACCTATATTTCTATTTCTGCCTGCTGGCCTCATTAATTTCACAGGACTCAAGTGAGATGCAATGTGACGAGCCAACACTGCGCTGGCAGCAAGCAAAGATCCCCTCCACTCTCATTAGAGCCGCCGGTAGTGGGGCGGAGGGGGTAGAAGGAGCATATTGGGGGCTGATGACGTCATCGGAAGTAATGCTATCTCACTCTATAGGTTTCGAATAAGGTTACGCATATAATAACTGTTTTATTTTCAGGTAAAACATTATATTTATTTAAGTTTTTTTTTTCGTTTAGTAGTTATTACACAAGAGATAAAAAGTATAACATGAAGTAAATGAAACCAAATTGAAAACAGATTCGTGTCAGCCCTACGCGCAGTGTTCGGATCAACAAAGCGTCAAAGACGCCGCTATCTCGCTGGAGGCTGCGTGGTAGTTGCCAGTTGTATGACATTACACCGACGCGGTCGCTCTTTGCTAAATCACTAATAGACCGGTTCAACTAATCTAATTCAAGAGAAGCTTCGATTCGGAATTCGGACATGTTATATAATCTGTGGTGTTTCAGCCATATTGTGTTTTGTATGAGCCGATAACACTACTCATTGTTATTTCGATACCTAATTTTTTGCCACATATAAACTTCGATACTTTCAATGACGACCTCGGTGGCGCAGTGATAAAGTGCTTGCCTCTGAACCGAGAGGTCCCGGGTTTGATCCCGTCATGATGGAAAATGATCTTTTTATGATTGGCCCGGGTCTTGGATGTATATCTATATATGTATATATTATAAAATATAGTATCGTTGAATTAGTATCCCATAACACAAGTCTAGAACTTACTTTGGCGCTACCTCAATCTGTGTAATTTGACCTAATATATTTATTTATTTAAAGTGAATATGGCACACTAATCCATACATTTTCTCGATGATGATGGTGATGGCAATTCGACTACACCAGTTTAAATACATAGTGATCAGTTTCTTATGATATGGGATTAGTTTATTGTGATTAAAAAATTATACTACGTTACGTACCGTGTCTGGATTAGAAACGTGGGCGTCAAGATAACAGGTCTAAAGTGGCTGGGTTCAACATGTTTGCCGCACGCCAGCAGATTTGCAAGAAGTATTGTTGTGTTATGACCAATTTAACTACTGCAGTACACGAATGTTCGTATTGTGCTTTCAAGGATCTACTGTTCTTTTTATTCTGTTATTTTGTGTCTGTAACAGTTTAATAAACAATTTATCTATCTATCTATCGGATAGATGAGCTGGGTACGTATCACCACAAGGGTTCGCGAAGGGCGCAGGCGTCAGTACAAACAAAATGGCGGGAGTCGGGACGGTCTAGAAAAGTTTCAGAGCGGTTGGCAGTTGGCGGTAAATTGTAGAATAATTGAAGACAAAATGGAAGGTCTGTGCCCAGCAGTGGGACAATTAAAAATACACCGATATATATTGTACTTACATTTGGGTATGAAAATCAATACCGGTTTAAATTTAAATACACGTAACTTTTTATAACTTACATTATGTATATTTTTTAATAAGAGTATCTAAATATCAAACTTGTTTATTTTTTATTGGCAAATTCTATAGAATACATATAGTTCTATAATAGTAAAGGTAACATACCCTTTCCAAATATTTGAACAATGCGATTTTGGCGATTTGAATGGAACTGCCGTTTGACCCACATATTTTTCCTCTCCGCTGACAACAAGGTATATAAAATTAACGCTCGAACTGAACGTTGAAGAATTAAATATTGAAATCTGAACTCTAATAAGTGTCCAAACATATTAACTCAACTTTACACTGTCCTCAAGGTTGAGAATGCCATATCGATAAATTAAAAAAAATATGTTTTCAAAAGAGATTTTTCTTAAACACGCACGCGATTCTGACCCGTGCGGGGAGACTTGTTGATTTTACCTTTATTTGAAAAGGATGGTTAAAATTAGCAGGTACTACTGCGGTGTGCCCAAAGGGCTCTGAAGGGTAATAGTTTGGACAAATATGAAAATACAAATATCACTTTGAAAATAGGTATTGTGGAGTCGGGGTATGGCTGTTTGTGGACTGTTAACAGGTTGGGAAATTGGTCGTTCGTGGCGCCGACGTGGTAATAGTTAATTATGTATTCACTCTGCTTACGACGTCCTTGGATGTCTTATTAACTTTTGGGGAAAAGACGTTCCTCTGCAGAAAAAATAGTCAAAGACAACAATTTCCCCCTTTTCCCTTTCTTATAATTTCATCATCATGGTGCAATCGTTTGCAATCGAAAAAGCGATTGCAACCACATGGGCGTCGGGTGCAGGATTAGCTTCAAAATTTTTCTTTTGCAATTTCGACGCCCTTGGGTAGTAATAATCGACTTTCGATGTTGACGTCGAGGCAGAACTATTTTATGTATGCTTACGGATCGAGGGTTAGGGAATTAGTAGGTACTCCGTGAAGTACTTATTAAATCCATGGTATTACATTAGCTACAGACGGCGGTTCTCGAGCGACAAAGACAAATTTTCTCTTTTGCTTCTATTTTATGGCGTTCAAAAAATAATAATATGCGGCCTCATAAAACGATTGTTATGAAATCAGAAACACGACTGTTTTCCGGTACTTAATCATATAAATTTTGTTCTGCATCATTACACTAAGATAAAACTTATTTATACGGATTTCCTTGTATGTTTGGTATCTGTATCCGAAAGTGTTCCCGCTAATCATATGCTCAATAACCCAATTCCTTACGCCAGGAAACCAGCCACTTAGCCACCGAACGTCCAAAAAACGTGATTTTTTATTATTAAACAAAAAAGACGGGTTTTTGTGTACAAACCACAATCTTTGGCGGTGCGCGTCAAAGCGATCCGTAAGAGTGGGATTCGGTTTTGTGAGATAAAAGTGGATTTTTAATTTTCGAAATGCGCGATGTTTATTTTTTAATAAGAAGATAGTGATGGTGCCAGGTCTTTTCACTTTTGATTTTAAAACCAGCCCAAAATGTTGTATTTTAAAGACTAACTACCATAAAGATTTTAGATAAGAATCCATGTCTAAATCTGCCAACGAGAATAGGTACTTAGATTTCAAGCAAACAAGTTCTAGCTAATTTCCCGCTTAGTGTACACAGATATAAAAACATTGTTAGTGTAGCACTAAGACATTAAAAAATAAGTTCTATATTATATAGTACTAATTTTAGGAAATACCTATGAACGGACTCTTTTCAGCTTCTTAAAATGAAAAAACGACCGTGTACGACTTTTAGATAAAGTGATAGAACATTTTGACACATACAATACATATATACCTACTTGAAGGGTTGAACTTTAAACATCCTTGGCGAGAGGCGCGTGAGAACCAACTTGTAAAATAAAAGTGTACAGTCATTTAAATATTTTATCAATCCATCTGTGATTAGAGCTAAGAATGCTACCGGATTGGGGCCACGAAATCAGAGGCTATCGAACGGAAGGATGGCAGTAATAACAAGTTTACTGTAAGGTATTTGGATATTTGTAATCACAAGTTTACGGTAAGGATTCGACAGATGCCGTTTTAAAACTACCTAAGGCTAGCTCATTAATAAAGACTTGTGGATAATAAAGACTATGATGACATGACCAGATGGTGCACCCAGGAATAGCCAAAGACGTGGGAACTCCTCAACGATTTACTACTTTACGGCCATAGTTTTTTTAATCGCTCAATCATCGCTCAAAGCTCAAAAATCACATTGAATACCATAAGATCTGTGCCAACAATAAAATGTAGCGTGTCAATGTAGCGATCACTATGGAACAGTCCCGTTAATAGGGTCCCTACAGTCAGTAAGAGCGTCTTAAAAAATGTAGCTGGTTTCGTGGCCCCACCGGCTGAGATCAAGATAAACGCCTTTTCTGTACTGATTTGACGTCTATATCACGCATCGAGCGCCATCTTGGATCTCGAATAAGGTAAAATATCAGCTGTCAAACGGATTACGAAAGCGTGATGAGAAAAAATGATGAGTAATCTTTGGATTTTGCTAAACAACGTGGCAGAGTGTGGGCGGAGAAAAATTATTAACTCAAGTAAAAATATAAGATTTATGAACAAGATTATTGTATTTTTGTACAAAAAAGTAACATAGTTATTTATTAAAAAAAAACATAAGACAGACTAGATCTTTCAATAGTATAGTGAATTACTTACTTTTTATGGAGAAAAACGCGAACAGCGTCGTGGGGGAGGGGGGAGGCAGGACGTATAAACATATAATCTCAACAACTATTATTACTATATATATATATATATTGTATACTACATACCTATCACACGAGTTTATATAATTTGAATTCATTGTAGACACAATAACACTACTATTGTCCAAATAAACTTTAATATACCTTGAATTTTAATTGATTTTATTGTCTAGATTATACTGAAACTATAGTGAAATATTTTCTTGATGTATAGTGTATATACGTATGTTTAAGTCTATTAACACACGGTCATTCTTTATTCAATCATTGCATGTAGCGTCTTTATCAAAGTGGGTTACAATTAAAATGAAACGGTAATTAAATAAATTTAAAGGTGTTAAGACAAACCTCTGGTCAGCATTTGTAAGATTCAATTCCCGCTCGATTTCAGAATTTTTCATCTCATTATTATTTTCAAAAACTTTTGTAAGAGTTTTTATTTTTATCGAGTGTATTTTCTTGTCGAGTCCTTGTTTGTCAAAGGAGGCTGACATCACAACCAATTTTATCCAGAAGCACGATATATCAGTGCCACAGTTTAAAGTGACATGTAATAAAAAAAAACTGAGCGTTCTGGCTGGAATTTTAAATCCTTGTTATTTGTTGTTAAACATTCATTAATTCATTAAGGACCTGGTTATCTAGTATCCGCAGTTTAACTGCAAAACTGCAACATCGACTCCCTGTTTGCCAAAGGGGCTGGCATTAAGTACCTGGTTAGCCAGTAGCATGATATGTCAGCGAGGCAGTCCAGTAGCAGTCAGTCACACGTCGGCTTATTCTGGACACGGCTTACGGCCGCGACCATGAAGCTTTGTAAGACTGGAGTCAGTACACCCATAATTTTTGAACTTGCTTCAAAATGTACGTGTATTGCTATCTCTCTCATCGGTAGCCCGACCTCTCTTTCTTGAACTCAACGTATAGTTATACCTTAAAGTCTGCAAGGAGAGGTTTGGCTACCGATGAAAGGGATTGTTATCCCTTTTATATATATACATTTACTTTGGATCAGAAAGTTCTTGGGAGTACAGGCTTCAGTCTAACTTCCACAAACATATTGTTGCTTTAACATATTTTAACTTTATTATGAATAACGGGGTATAGGAAGAAGATCTAGATAAAAAAAATCTGATAATTATTCATTATAAACGCGACCTTATAACACTCAAATATATTTTAAAATATATATATAAAACTTCAAAGCGGTGTATACCGAAGACCCGGAGCATTTCATAAAAAACAAAATACTTATTAAAACTATAATTCTGACATGTCCCGGCTACCGTACGTTCTGGTTGTGGGCACAGGGGCACAAAAAATTACTGATTTGAATAAAGGTTTTATCGTTTTATGCCCATGCTAGTTGGCTAGTGCTACCACAACACGTCTAGACGCGTGCTAAGTTGCTGGGAGTGGTGTGAAACGACATTAACACAATGTATTGAGTAAGATCAACATCGTAAGTAAAATCTTCATCGAACTCCGGAGAATAAGATTCTCTTTCGTCTGACCGTTTACCCGGTTTTTACCTCAGCTGTTTAGCGTCTGAGCCCTGGGTCCGAGTAAGGGTCGGAGATAAGATTTTGAAATGATCGACCTGTATTCACAGGAGACAATTGTTTTCTAGTTGCATTATTATTTAAGAGTGGATTTCACAAGTCAGCTTTGACGTTAACTTTAACCCGCGCGCTTTAACTTTTTTTTCTATAAACGTGTACAAATTAATGTTTCTCTTCGCCCTTGTCGAGACTTCTAAACCATGCCACAGATTTCAATGCGGTCGTCACTGTCGTACCTATATAAAAGTTATTTTTTATTAGAATTACATACTCTGTAACGAGTCGCTAGTTACATAGATGTAATTATGTATAAATATAATGTTAGCAAAAAGATCTGACTTCTTTTTATACCAGAATTTAACTTAGAAACATTTTTGATTAGTTTTTCTTTGTATACAATAACGTCTTCCAGATCAAATACATTTTACCATGTATCTAAAACAAAAAATATATATGGGGTTTGTATGAGAGTGGCCACAAGTGACGTCACAAAGGTTAGTGTCAAAAATTGTTTTAATTATACATTAATGAGAACAAATAAATACTAATGTTATTTAATAAATTGGAAATTGATCAACTGAAGTGACATTTGATTATCGTGTGAAAAGCATTTATATATTTTATATTACACAACGAAAAAAGCCCTTTAGGTATATATAGTACTAGCTTAGTATATATTTGATTTAAGAAGTTGTTCTTAATAGGTACACGTTCTTGGTTGACATACAGCCAGTTTCGTTCTATATTATACAGAACACTAAACATTTAAAAAACAAAGCTCATTTAAATTCATTGCGACTGGTCGCGTGCTTTTGAGTTTATTTAAATTCATTTATGACCAAGTGGAGACTCGTTTGACGGGTGGAAGGAAAGTTGGGCAGCCCAATATTATGTGTGCGTTTGACGATACTTGATAACACATTAAAAAAGCCAAAGTTATTCGTGTCAAAAACTACAAAGGATTACAAACAATATACAGTTTCATTTTTAAAAGGGATGAGAATCACGTCCCTACAAGGGCTTTCAAAGTGGAAGTAAAGGGAAGGAATAGAGGAAGACCAAAGCTGAGATGGATTCATAGTGTTTTTAAGCCCCCAATCTGTATTGCAATACCTAGCCTTTAAATTACTAGGGTAAGGTGGGTAGGTTGATGTGCCGTTGACTCTCTCTTATCTGAGAGTTTTTCGGGTTTATTCCGCAGCTGTTGAGCGTCGAAGCCTGTGCTCCGCTTTCTTACTTTGTCGTCTCCACCTGGTACGGTCGTCGGCATCCTTAATTGTCAGACCATTGACACGCATATCATCCTTAATTACATCAAGCCAGCACTTCTTGGGTTTGCCCCTTGTGCCAGGGCCTGGCGGGAATGACATTGCCAAATGTACTGTTGACTATACAAGTGTTAAAAAATAAAGTGACAGCCCTATAGAACAAGCAGAGCGATGTCGCATCAATCTCTACATATTGTGAAAGCACTATCGTCGCGGCAATCCACCGTGTCCAAACAAAACTCCATTAATCCGATATTAGAACAATATTTATATATTTATGTTTATTCTCACAAATGCCTTCACACGACGACGGCACGTGACTGGCGGACGGACAGACTTTCTCACGGGTTTTCATTACACATCGCTGAAAATATATTCGTGGTTTTGCTTCTTTCATTTTTCATGTGGCTTTTGGGTAAAACTTTGCAGGCACAACTAAAACCTCATTCAGTCAGTCATTTTACGAGTCAGTTCAATATTGTAATGATTTCCGATGCCATAGCATTTCGATTGAATATGAGATTTCATATTCCACGCAGCTCAGGTGATTGATATAATCAAGATCAATTAAGATCACAGTTAATATTACAAAATCACTATTTACCATCAAATTATATAAAAGTAGTGTTGTACCTACTTGTTTTTCTTTTTCAATTATTTTCACGGGGTAAATGATAAATTAATTGTTATGAATAGAAATTAAATGTTATGTGGAACCCTTTGCTCCATATTTACTTACTGATTTGCAGACTGCACTAATAGAAATAGTTACTGTGGTGTCCCACCAAGTTACTTATTACTAAGGATAAGGGATTATGAAATAATACCACATAATTCAGATTTAAATGTCAGAGACGGGGAACCTCCGCTCCGCACGGTCGCACGGCTGCGCTGCCAGTGAGGGCCGGCGCTCCCCACTCCGCGGTACTATATTAATCAGTCACAATATTACAGTTACATTTTATTTTTTCATTTATTTATTATTATTTATAAATTAGAAGTTTTGACAATCTTATATCTGTCAACACTCAAAACAAATCCGTGTATATATTATGTTTTCTTGATCTCTCAATGATCTACTCTTTGACGTTCTATATATGATGCGAAACTTACGACTGCTTTAGAATTTATAACAATGAAACTTCTTTTGTGTCTCGTCAAGCGAAGGTGAAATATTTAAATCAAAATTAGGTAATTTTTACACAAACGAATATCCAGAAACTCCCACAGGAGCACTGTAGTTATTACACAACCACTTTACCGCTCAGTTTAATGGCAAAATCTGGTCAGATTTAAAAAAAATATTCGTTGTGTTCTCTTGTTGGAAGCGACAAAGCGATGACAACACAGTTCTAAAGGACCGACAGACGCCGCGCTTAAGAATGAATGGAGCTGGCCTTTGACCCAGTCGATGGTTATGAACGACGGCTTCTAGTTTGCGTCGTGGAGCCTCATTGTGTTACTTTTTTACTCTCTCTCATCTGAGCGTTACATTCGATACATTCGCGGCTGTAAAGCCTCGATACCCGAAAAAATATACCTAATTGATATAAGTGAAGTGACTTCATAAAGTGAGACTATAGAACTTTCAACGCTGCCGATATAGAAGCAACAGCTACAAAGACTGCTTGTCTATTGAATAATAGGCAGGCATAACGACAGCATTCAGAATTATTTTAGACCACAGCGGAATCTTCGAATTTTAATTATTTATTTATAATAATAATATATAATTATTTATATAATTTTAATTTATTTATAATAAATAAATAATTAAAATTCGAAGATTACGCTGTGGTCTAAAATAATTCTGAATGCTATCGTTTCTCTTCTTCTGTGTTCCTTAATCGCCTCTTACGACAGGCACGGTACTGGATATGGAGATGTAATAATCTAGGGTAGGAACCAAAAGCGCCATTATATAACTTCTGCTGGTACTCAAAATAGGGTCATAATTATATATGAATTTTTATCGAAATCTATTCACTAGCTAATCTAGCTATCGCAATTTTTGTACAATTTTTACTTGCCTACGTATGTCGTCCTCTTCTAGTTGGACATTCATGCAGATTAAAAAATTAAAATTTTCCCTCAAGGGATTGCAATCCCCGTACCGAATACATATTGTTAGCTACTTACTCCCAAACCAACCATCGCAACCCACTCTCGACTTCCGAACCACAAAAACCTTCAGCCGTCAACAAGTTCACTATAAATCATTTAAATAAATTACAGGCGACAATATTTTAACGCCATGGTCACTGACCCACGGGTCCGAAAAAAAAACAAAAACATTTTTTTTTCTGTTCACCGGATATCGTCGACGAGACTGCCTTGGCGACAGATCAAGCCGGCGCCTAATTTTTTTCCTCAAAATTAAGTAAAAATCACCCCTATTTCTTACTACTTAAAACCTATGAGAACTTTGGACAAAAACCATAAATTCAAAGGAATAGTCAAATTTCGGATGACAACATTCACTTTCCATTGTTTTAAAATTTACACTCATTTTAAGGGCCTAAGGACAAAAAAGGCTACATGTGTGCGCGATGCTGGGTGTAAGGTGACTTCCCTTGCTTCTCAAGTGAAACATCGTTTTGAAACCTGCACCTACTCCTTTTGATTTATTATATCAGCAGCTATATACGCTATCGACCATTATTGTGAGGAATCGCTGGTTTGCTGGTTTTTATTTGTGTTGATACAAACCTCACATAAAAAGTAAGCAATACCTACGTTTGCCACGATCATAGAAAACATAGTGTTGGTATTTTAAAATTATCAAAAATTCTGGTATTTCAATTATTGCAATGCAGGTTAATAATAACATAATTATATTTTACAAAATGAAACACGTCCATATCTTCAAGTGAATAATCTGCCTCGTGTTCTGCACACCAAATGAGTATGCAGCACGGTGCACGCATGCGGCCTTTAGGGTACTTATTGATTGGACAACTTTCCTACAGTTATATAAGTTTTAAAACTATTTTTGGTTATATAAAACCTATCTTTATATAAGACTTCAACGCGCTTCTTCATACTTAGTATCTACCAAGTGGTTTCTTTGAAAGTTCAAGATATTGCCTCAATTATTATTTATTCTAGGATTTAAAAATATATACATTATGGAAGTTCTTCAAATTCATAATTAAATAATTGCATACTTATTTAAACTGAACGACTGTATTTAAATAAACTTTTATAGAAGAAATATAAAATGTCGTCGTCTTGTTACAAAATATGCTCTGTGCAAAGTATGTGTAACTAACTTTTGGCCGCCAATGAACAATTTAAATATATACATATAAAATATCGTGGTAGATTTTAAATAATAAAAAAACACGCGAAACGATACAGTCATCTTTAGCCTATGGAATGTAGGCGCCACGCTTATCACAACTTAACAAAGATAATACAAATATTTCGACGATTCGTCACCTCAAAACACACATTTTATATTAAAAAAAAGCATTGTCAGTGGCCGAAAAAGGCGGGCAAAAAATGGCACGGACAGAGACGTCAATCTAATTTGACAGCTGTCAAATGGCGTCGCTTGTGGCGAATCTGTCGGGTGCAGTTTGAAAATATTTTGAGTGTTGGTCATTTAGATGGTTGCTGTTCAAAAAATTTGAGTAAATTTATGTGCTTTTTCTATACACTCTTATACTATTTGGTACTTATAGGATCTAATTATATGTATCTATCTACTATTTACATAGGTACTTAATAAATATACTTCAAAAGTCGTATTTCCTCATGGCTGAGGGTCGTCGTCATTATGTGAAATGAAACACACAGAACAAATTTCTTGGCAATGAGTGGCATGGAGTGGTTTGCTATTCTGCCTGCTCCATTTAACACACAAGTTACAATAATCAACCAGTGTCCAGGTTTTGTCACGATGTTTTCCTTCACCGGAAGCACGTGGTAGCCGATGAAAACTACTATACATGAGTCAGATTGGTATACAAAGTAATATAAACTCATGTGGCACGAGAAGGCTTCGAACCTGGGAGGACCTTTCGATACACAGGCGGGCGTTTTAACCATTACACCGCCACCGCTTCAAATACATAAATAAACAATAGCGATATTAAATTTACTATATTTTTTTTTAATTTAAAGGTTTCAAATAGTTATGAAAATGTGAAACAATGTTGTGTCAAAATTGATCATAAAAATATGCATTCAGAAGGCGATTTTACTATCATAAATCAAATGTGCCTTGCTTACTGTAGGTAACGTGCTTACTGTAGACGACCTCAGTGGCGCAGTGGTAAAGTGCTTGCCTCTGAACCGAGAGGTCCCGGGTTCGATCCCCGGTCGGGTCATGATGGAAAATGATCTTTTTCTGATTGGCCCGGGTCTTGGATGTTTATCTATATATGTATATATTATAAAATATAGTATCGTTGAGTTAGTATCCCATAACACAAGTCTAGAACTTACTTTGGGGCTAGCTCAATCTGTGTAATTTGTCCTAATATATTTATTTATTTATTTATTTATTTACTGTAGGTAGGAAATAAATCGGCTATAAAAAAAACTAAGCAAAATATAGAACGGGTTGACCGCTATTATTATACCCGTAATCAGTGTCATCCACTGTCCCCCACAAAACTCCTATAACGTCCATGGAGAAAAAAACAAAAGCAATAAAAAAAACTGTCTTATCTCTGCCCGGCGCCAGTGGCAGCGAGGCGGGCCAAGGAAGGATTTTTTCTTTATTTTCTTTTTTTTTTCGAGGCAAAATTCCCGCCGTCCAGAGCTGTAATTGACAGAATTTACGCGCCCGATAAGAAGGATTTTTAAACCGGTCGACTCCGATTTGATTTCTCAGGTCAAAAAAAGTTTCAATACAAGTACCTACGTTAGAACATTAAACTCAATTTACTGAAGAAAGAAATATATTTTAAAAGAAAGGTCAACAGGTTACTTGCATGTACTCGTAGATTGTACTTTGAGGTTTATCTCTTCAAAATCGTATTCCACGTGGAATGAAACACACAAGGTCTATAAATCGTTCTATACGTTCACAGAGGAAAATTTTATGTTTCCGATTATAAAATAATTGATTCTTAGTGATCGTTTTTAGTAATGTTTACGATAATTATGGGTGCTAATTAAGATATCATGGCTTTAAACACAGAAGAACACATTGCATCCTAAGTAATTAGGCAATTTTTTTTTTGATGTGGCAGGTGACTGATTGTCTAAAAGCGCAATCAATTTTGATGTTTACTTATTTATTTCATAGTGTATCTGTCTTAATTAACAAGTAGGCTCCTATAATAATCGAAAAAAGTTCTATATAATGAAAAAAATAAAAAAAATATTTCTCCCGGGTAACATTTTTTTATAATTAAACAAAAATCCGGAAACACACATCGAAAATAATCCAGTTCGATCCAGTTTCGATCATGATAAATCTGGATAAATCCGATGCGTAATCTGCTACACGGTCAGTCGGCGCCTTTGAGGTTATCTGGCGATCTCCTTCCGCGGCGCGGGCGCCGATCCTAAGGAAATACCTCGTAATTAAAGGTTTAGGGCCGGAAAATTAAGGTTTTACGTCCTTCATTTACATTTAGGTTCATATTAGGTACAGTAAACATTGAATTGTATTCATAAAATTCAATGCTGAGAAAAAATGCCTAAAAAACTCAAACAGTGTTGGTCCATGTCAGAAATACGATTTAAAATAATAATGGAAATTAGTAGGTGCCTATTGCTTCAGATGACCTTTGCTATCGAGTTTGGTTATAGCAAACGTGTTTCTTATAGTTATATATTTCTGAGAATCAAAATCTACATTTTACAGCATTAGCTTTACATAAATACCGAGTATCTATGTCAAAACTGAATGCTTATACATAATTCTAACAAATGTGTAGTGTGTTTTACTTAAAGTACCTAACAAATTCGAAGCAATATTTTGAGATCAGTTGTTTAGATAAATAGATACTAATTTTATTTGTAGATAGGTGTAAATAGGTATGAAACAAATTCTATTCAATTTATTATATATTACCAGCTGCGCCCCGGGACTCCGCTCCCGTGGGAATTTCGGGATAAAAAGTACCCTGTTTGTCATTCTAGGCTACATTTTATCCGTGTACCAAATTTCATAACAAATCGTCCAGCAGATTTTGTATGCAAGAGTAACAAACGTACACATATTCCTCACAAAATTTTATAATATTAGTAGGTTTTTAAATTAAATATTGAATAGGTAGGTACATAGATTTGCAGAGTAACTAGGTAACTAGGTAGTTGACTGTCATACAATTCAGCGATATCAAAACTGGGTTTTAAATCATAATTAGTAAAAATGCGAGATTAATTCATCTACCTGTGAAATTACTACGAAATAAATAAATAAAAACAAATCCTAACCAATATTATAAATGCGAAAGTAAGTTTGTTACCTATTCTCGCTCTATCTACTAAACCAATCTTTTTTACAACAAAATTTTGCATACATGTAATTTAAAGTACGGAGAAGGACATTCCTTTCATACCGAAAAAATAACTGTTCCCGTGGGAAATTTACTCGGGTGAAGCCGCGGGCAACAGCTACTATTTTATAATATTACATTATCATATTTTGAGGGCCACACTCAGCACTTACATCTAAATAGTTATGATAAAAGTAGATACTTATCTAAAATGTAAATCGATTTTAACTTTACCATAAAATACGTATTGATAAGACATCAAGTCTTTGATTTGTCATAATAGTCATCTCTTCATAGTCGTATTCCTCATGGCTTAGGGTCGTGGTCATTACGTGGAATGAAACACATACAACAACTTTTGTGGCATTATTAATGGAGTGGTTTGCCATTGCCTTCTCCATTTCACAAACAAGTTAATAAGAATCAACCAGTGCGCAGATTTCCTCATGATGTTTCCTTCACCGGAAGCAAGTGGTGGTCGATGAAAACTACTATACATGAGTCAGATTGGTATACAAACTCATTCCCTCATCAACTCATTCAACTCATCAAGTAGGATTCGAACCTGGGATATTTCGATCCACAGGCGGGCGTCTAACCATTACACCACCACCAGTCATATTATCTGCGTTTTATTGATATTATTGTTCATGATTTTATAATTTTCAACCATTTGTAAGTTCTCTGGCTATAATTTTATAAACATACTAATATGATAAATGCCAAAGTCTGTCTGTCTGTTCCACTTTCACGGCTTAACCGCTGGACCGATTGTGATGAAATTTGATATAAATATACTTAAAGGCACCCGTTGAAACATAGGGTAGATTTCTTTTAATAAACCCCCAGGTGAGGTGAAAATTTGTGTTCCGCGTTGGCAGAATAACTCATGCGGGCGAAGCCGCGGGCAAAAGCTAGTAATTAATAAACATTAAGTAATATATTAAATCTAGACGGAGGTGGAAACATGATACATAAATATCTAGTCATATACCTCGTTTGCACGGGCGCAAAAGCTCCCTATAACGTCTGCAATTTTAACATTCGACATTAAACTATCGCTCAATGCGCTAATACGCGTTACATAGACACGATAAAAGGCATTGTCGTGTGAACAGACACACGAATGCTCATACGTAATACTCCTACGCATTTTTAACGCGCGTTGGAAACGCGTCCGTCCAAACGTGGCCTTATGTCTTAACATTAAGAAAAAATATCTAAAGCGCTAAAATATCTAAAGCCAACAATATTCAAACTAAATGTAAACTACAGCATTATCCAAAGTAGTTTCGAAGTGCATCAAATCTGTTTAGATATTCTAATGATAAAATGTTTAAAAGGTTTATATAAATATGAAGCTTAATGTTAAACTCAATGAATGTTATAGATTGCATAATGTTCTTATCCTACAAATATTATAAATGCGAAAGTTTGTGAGGATGTATATGTTACTCTTTCACGAAAAATCCACTGGACCGATTGTTATGTAATTTGGTACAAAGGTAGAATATAATCTAGAATAACACGTAAGGTACTTTTTATCCCGAAATTCCTACGGGAGCGAAGCCCAGGCCGCAGCTAGTAAAAGATAAGAAGATTGTTATATGTATTCCTTTACGCCGTTTGTCGACAACGTCCTTATAAATATTCTTTTAATAAAAAAAACAGTTTTAATCAGTTGCTTATCTAAATTATCATCAAAAACACACAAGGATATTTTGAGAAAAGGACATTGTGAGAAAAGGACATTTTGCGCCAAGACGCCTACTAAGTCCATGGTCAAAACTACTTTCGACTGAAGAGGTTGGCCAAAAATAGTTTTGACTCTAAATCTTTAGCCAATAGTGGTTTCGACTGTAAATTTGTGCTTCAAAGTACTTTTGACCCTTGGTAAAAAATACTACTGACTGCTAGGAAATCAATCACAATCATATATAGGTACTTGTTAGGGTGAAAATAATATTTGTTAAGATTTTCTTCTCAGCAAACTTGGCGTCTTTCACCTCTTCTTTTGACTGTTTCAGTCAAAACTAATTTTGACCAACCTCGTAAAAAACATATTACATACTTTCAAACGATAACGTTTCTGACATACTTAAACTTAACGAACATAATTAAGGCAATTGAACAAAGGATAAACGTCGTGTACCACTCTGTAATATTGACGTCTCTATAATGATTTCACCTGTCTTCTCTCGCTGCTATGTTCACATGCGTCTGGCATTTCTCACCGGTCATATTAACGTCAGTGTTCGGTTTTAATTACTGTGTTAATTAGAAATGCTTCACACTAAGTAAGCAGGTAGTTGGGAGTATACGAGTATTTTATGCCAAATGCAATAGAATTAATGTACAAGGCAGGTCGGATAGAGGTTCTAGTATGTGGCATTGACATTGGTGTTTATAAAACTAGCGGCTTCACTCGCGTCATGTTCCCACTGGAAACGTGTTCCTATTTCTTTGTGCCATGCAAAATTAAAAGATTTGTTGAATATATATAGAGCGTGAAGAAGTAATTTTCTTCTTAATGTGCCTATTCGAATGTTGGCTGGGATGTGAAAATAATTCGACTGATTAGATGATTATATGAATGATGATACGAAAAATGTTTGTTAGGTACTTTTACATACGGAAAAGCTATAGTACTTTTCATATACCACCACTTGTTTCCGGTGAAGGAAACAGTTTAAGTTCACTAGTTTGTATGCGATTTCTTGTCACGTTTACATCAGTAGGCGGTCGTAAAAGTCATGGCATATGCCTTTAGGCGACACGGATAAAATCTGACACTAGGTGTTAGCAATAACACACTCGAAAATATGAATAGATATTAAATATATCACTGTGTAAATAATTTCAAAAACTTTTTGAAGATACGCATATGTTCTAGGAGAACTTGGCACATATTCAACAGAAGTAAACATTTGACAGATGTAAAGTTAGTACATAAATAAACGGCACAAACCATGGGCTATCAGAAACCAGCATGTCTAACCCCTACCCTAATTCCTAATCTATGTTATTTGCATACAAATAAAACTTATTCATATGTAAATCCGAAACACGATCTAATCTAGTAAACTTTAAAGCTGAAACTCGATTGAACCCCATTTAATTCAAGTACAAAATGTACATAGATAAAAGTATTTGCATCAGCTTTATATTTTACTACCGTGTGTGTGTTTGATAGTGGTTATCGCCTAAACACATGTTCTGAAGATGAACTGAAGCGGGTAAATATTTAGGAGAAATTTGTTTTAATGGGTCGTTAAGTTAATTTGTTTGTTCGTTTGATTATTGGATGTAAAATATGAGTGAACATTGATATTATGCGTCTCATTTCACGTGTTCAAACAATTCTGATACTTTGTCTGCGATAACTGGCGATTTCATAAAATATAGGAGTTCCAATGTTAATTCTTCATTGCTAGGATCCAAAAAATAATTGTAACAACCCACAACTTCGTATGTGAGTAAAAATCCGTTTTCCGTGAGAATTTCAGGAAATCTCTTCTTAGTGCTCCCCTACACTTTCCTAGGAACCTACATACTTCAGAATATATAAATTTCAGCTTCCTACGCCCAGTAGTTTCGGCTGTACGTTGTCTGTCTAGTTGAGTTTTATATATACTTATTGATGAAAAATTATTCTAATTAATATAGTCCAATGATACAGGCGCGGACTATCCGCGGACCACGGGCTTCGAAACATCACAGCCGTCAATAAAACTGGGAACAAGCGACGATGATATCTCATATAGATAGAGAATATATTCCTCTTATCTCTATTCCCAAACAAAAAATAGGATATTATGATCGATGTGGCCAAATAGCTTAATCATTTTCAGTATGCAGCAGACGCCTACCGTTTCGGTTAAAACAGGTATCACTCCGCCCACACTCGCGACCAAATCAAAGTTTATCACGCAAATATTTATATTCCAAGTTGACTTCCGTGAGATTGGGGTTATCGAAGTGAGAATCATTTGGCATACAGACATACACACAGTCCATTCTGTGTTTATGTCACCAAGTGACACACACACACACACCTTGGTGACACGACATGCTTTGAAAGTAACTAATCTTTTGCAGATTTAAACAAGTCTACAAAAATATATGATTGGTTGAGATCCAAAGTGAAGTCAGAATAGATCCTATCATCCTATACTGATCCTACTAATATTATCAATGCGACATTTTGTGAGGATGTACTATGTGTGTCTGTATGTTACTCTTTCACGCAAAATCGGACGGATTATTGTGGTAGAGTAGAATATAACCTGGAATAACACATTGGGTACTTTTTATTCTGAAATTCCCACGGGAACAAGGCCCCGGGGCGCAGCTAGTGGTCTATATCCTTTCTTCTTCATAGTAATTTTTTTTTAAGATTTACATGGATTTGGTATCTTTATTTATGAATGTTAAATTAAATATTGTGTGTGGGTCCATAATCTCCCCCCATGGATGTCGTACTAGGCGACTAAGGGATACATAGCCTTGTTAGGCTAGGCCACAATAGCCTTTCCAATTGATTGTTGGTTTCAGACAGGCAGACGGTTGTGAAATCACATATGTTTAAAACTGACCTCGGGTTTCGCGACGTCGCAGCCCCGGATGTAACCGCAAACACGCAAATTAACAGATTGATACAAATTTGTATTGTATCTATAAACTGAGTATGTTATATTATTATTGTTAGTACTGCATAACACAAGGTAACTTTGTGCTACCTCAATCTTATTATTCCCATAAAATCATCACTATACAGTCTGTCCGATTTGAAGAAAAAAATGACCATTTTCCCTCGTTCCCCTAAAATCCGGAAAGGATTATCGGCTCGCGTACGTGTCCTAACTGGCGGAGCAATAAATACCGCAGACAAATACCAATACCTGGTACCTGGCTAGACCACCGTCGCTTTATGGCGGTCGATTCGGTAGCTCACACCTAGCGGCTAATTCTGTACGGTGTCCATTGGTTTTTGTGACGGAACCATTTTTTTTATTTATTAAAAACTAGCGACTCCTCTCGTTCTCTCGGGTAGACCATGATAAACTATACACCTAAATCGTCTTGAGGAATCTGATGAAAATGGTGAAAATCGTACAAAAAAACATCTGACCGGAAATTTTTGAGTTCATCGCGTTCATACAGACAGACACAACGCGGGGCACATTTTGAAGAATAAATTTGAAAACCACAACAATATATATATATATATCTGAGATAGAATTCAACTCGCACCTGACCGATTTTTTTTTACGAGTAAGTAAGTACTTTACAAGAAACCAAAGGAAAATTTTGAAACTTTTTTTATGTTGCCACAAAATGTCGGTCGAAAAGCATGTAGATATCGCATACAGGCATACAATGGAGAATGGTGCGGTCGGCACCTCTATGACCGGGCATTACAACTGTTTACAACGGGATGTAAATTATCTTCATCTACCCACGTTCGGTTTATGGCTGAGGTGATGAGGACAAATGCTAAACTCAGTTATTAACAGTTCCATCCCAAAAAATCATTTAGATTATTGACTGGACGATAAATTACGAATGGTATTTCCTACTTTACAAGTTTGTTCGCGTCTACACACGCAAACAAATTCAGTTTTTCTCGTTCCCTTCAGAAATTGGACATCCTCTCTCTCCCCAATGCGCTCGCCAAGCAACTTGCATACCTCTCAGTTTTCTACACCTATAAACTATATAGTAGTAATTGCAGTTTAAGCTATGCGTATGCAGGTCTGTAGCCCAGTGGCTTGTAGACTGCCCCACTGGAGGTCCGAGGTTCGAACCCCATTCAGGACAAAATGGAAAATGAATAAGTCTGAAGAGAGCGACATAAGGCCTTAGAAAATTTTGATGAGACATGACCGAACTAGATATTTTTCAGATTGACCTGGGTTTTGTCCACTTACTTTGGGGCTAATTCAGTATCTCAATATTTTTTCAAAACTTTAGTTGTTTTCGTCACTGTAAACATGGGCAACTATTAAGCACTATTGAGACACGATTATTCTTTAGTGTTAGCAGAATCGACATCCTGCGCAAACTCAAGAAATGTGCAGAGATCTGTGCAGTACATTATTTACTTGTCCACTTAGTGCGCCCGCCGGCGTTGCCTGCAAATCTCGCAATAAAATATACCCCAGCCACGCTAAATGGTCGGTAAATGAAAGTGGCAACTTACTGCTAAATATTGCCCGTTTGTTTTTGATATTAAGTCTTAGGATTTGTGAAGAAGTCTGTTAAGCTTTTACAGAAAATGACTGGTTTGAACTGAGAGATAATAAATCTTCACAAATATTCATAAAGGAAGTGTAAGTTTATAGAGGGCGAGTCATGTATTGAAACTACTCAATCAATTTTTTTATTATTTGATCCGAATCGATGAATATCTTCTTCTTCTTTCTGTTTATTGGGGTAAGCAATCAAAAACACAGTAGTACTATGATAAATCTTATATTAACTTATAAAAGTGCTCGTAACACCGCTTACCACATGTCACTATATTATAATGGTTACACAAAATGTGCCAACAATGAGACACTGAATGCTACGCTTACACTAACAATACTCTAATCATTATTTTAAAGGCACTAACAGTCACAAAAGTAATATCTATACTATTAAAGTAAATTATATAGAATTTTGTTAAAAATGATCTCAAGGTAATCAAGATTAATTACCAAACTATTTCTCCAGTAAGAAATTAGAATAAGAAAAAAAGAAGCGGTAAGTAAAAGAGTAACAAACATACATACACACATACATCTTCACAAAATTTCGCATGTATAATATTAGTTGGATTCGTAACTCGCATAAATCAACGGCTAGAGTTGTCTCAGGACACCATTGTATCAAATTTTTCGATTTCCTTTTCTAACTCAGAATTATTTATTCCGAATTAAATATTTATTTTCATTTTTGAGTAATATAAATAATTATAGAAAATAGAACAACAATGGCATATACAATTTACGTTTTATAATACTATATAAATAATATAATATATAAATAAAAACTAGTAGAACTTAGTAAATCCCCCATATAAACTTATGAATATTATATTTATGAATATGAAAAATAAGGACAAGTCGGATTTCAGACGAACTAGAATTTGAGTTGGATTAAAAAAAATCTCTTTGCAAATTAAATACATAATTAATTATATATTTGGAGCATTATAATTTATTTTTAAATCCCAGAAGCCTTTTAAAACAATAAAAAACGAATAATAATTTAATAAAAAATAATAATTTTTAGTTACCTATTATTTTTTTAATTCATCTCTAAAATGAAAAATTTAAATATGGAAATAAATAAAATAACAAAAAATATGTATCTAGATATAATATTTGTTATATTTATAAAAATGTCAATCCCGGCAATTTGTCCCTCAGAGAAAAAGTGTCTAGGAAAATTGCTGCAACGTTATATAGCATTTTTTTTCTTTATAAAAACTATTAATGTGAAGTAAGTTTGAAGAACACAATAATACAACGCAAATTACTCCAGCCTTTTAGAAGCGTATAAATCTCCGTCGTAACCCTCTAATGGTGGGTCTCGCTTGCGTTAGCAAAAATAATGCCCATGGGTCGCCGGGACCCCCATTATAAATCAATCAACTCCCCTTTCCTTTGCTATTTATTGGCTTTTCAACGATGTGATTAGTTGAAGGAATACTATTGGATTTATTCCTTGGTAACTGAATGTAACTCCACGAATTTCATCCCATCCCACTAAGTTATAATATAAAGGCGTAGGTAAGTTTGTGAGTATGTTTGTTACTTCTTCAGGCTCAGACGGCAAATTTTTGGGAAATTCGGTAGTTATTGAGGTAGGTTATATCTTGGGCTAACACATAGGGTATTTTTTATCTCCTACTTTACTTACATATAATTAAAAGTAATTAATGCTTAAATATTATATAATTAAATATTAGGTATCTAAGTACCTATACCTATACATTATATTAATTCGGAGCTGTGACGCCCAGGTTAAGCTTAAGTAGCGTAAAAAAAATATCATTAAATTTTGAAGACTTGGATATGATTTTACAATCGGCCGACCGCCTGATGTCAACCCTTTGGGAATGCTATTGTTGCCTATCAGCTGTTAAGTCTTCATGTCCCTTAGTAGATGATAATAATAACTATATATATGCTGTGTAAGTAAATAAAACTGTACATGCATTATTTGTTGATAAAGTCGAATGTGCGTATTATGCGTAACAACTTCTTCATTTATTTTTATGGAAAGAGCGAGTACCTACGTTATAATTATAGTTAGCGTTTATTATAATTATATAATCAGTCTGACTGCTATTGCATTACACTATATTGCAACCAAAATATCAAATATATTGTCACGATGGTTACACCATGTCTGGTATAACTTATATAGAATAAAAAACATTATACTGTGTACCTAATTTTTGAAAATAATTAAATATAAGATTTTAATTTCACTGCTTACCTACTCTAAAGTAATTATCTAATGTTAACCCTTCGACAGCGTTATCCAATTTGATTTTTTTTACTTACTGGGCATCATTTCCACGTGTGACGAAGTATCCATGATGTTGTGGTGATGCATCATGTCGGGTGGGGACTGCACCAGCCCACCACCACCGCCACTAGCCATCACCATCACTGATGTATTTCTTCACAGATGATCACCTTATAACGTAGTTACTAAACTGTCTATCTACTTGAAATTTTCTCAAAAGGTAAAAAACGTATTTTTTTCATTAGGCTTGAAATATTATTTTTATTACATAAAATGTAAATAATATTAAATAAAATGTAGCTACTAAATATTGATTTATCACAATGTCCACAGGTTAGCTACATTCAACTGACATTACCTATGGAAACACTTATAAAGAGTATGTTTCAGTAACACTATAGGTTTATCACAAAAATAATACACCATAAGTTTCATTTAGACTATTAAAAAGATTCCACTAAATTCTGTCCTTAGGCACTTCGACATGTTTTGTACAAAAAAATGTCTATCGCGTGACACATGCGTGTTCTCGCGTCAGCGGCCAAGCCCACACTGCCGTATTATAGCTATAATTCTATGGATCGACGCAAAAGCGCATGAGTGGACCGGCCTCTCCTCTGATTGGTTGCATTCAAAACGCCTTTTTAAAACAGGCCTCGCTATTGGCTAACAGCTTCCCATTTTCCCGCCCTAATGGACGGAACCCTCTCAAAATGGCGACCCCCTATAGCCTTTTGATGCTTTTTTGAACATTTTCTTCGGTAAAAAATAATCCGGTTCGAACATAATGAGCATGATTTATGGTTTTTGGTCCATGAGCTGTTTTTTCTGCCTTTATTTTTAATCTGGTCATGTTAATCTTTCGGTTTCGGTTTATTATTCATTGCCATTTGATTTTTGTTAATCTTTGTGCGGTTGTTTGGCTCTATAACGTAGTAATCAATATGTCATATTTTGACAAATTGTTTCAATCAAATTTTTATTGTTAAAAATATTTGTGTTCCCAACATGATTTTTAAAACCAAAAAATATCAGTATATTAAGGGACCCTAAATTTTTTTTCTTGTTTTTGTAAAATTTTGTGACATGCATTGGCAGGGCTAATAGTAAAAATATATTTAAAATAAGTGTGTTTGAGACAAAGATGTTTTGTAAATTAATAGGTAGGTAAGTAAAATAAGAAATCGATTTATTTGACGTGAACTTGACATGGTTTGCACGGAAAATTCGTTATGAGTTGAAGAAGATTTTGTTTTATGTTCTTCATCGGTGTATCGGAATTTATTTCATATTTCTCACATAGTTTTGTTAGTCATTAACTAATTAAACCTAAATTTTACGCCCGTAAAAATGAGTTAGGGGGTCATTAATTTTGCTAAAAACCGTCGACGTGTGAGGTGCTAGGCGACAAAAACTTTTGGCGCCAAATGTTCGCGCCAGCGTCATTAGTGTCGCAGATAAAACAGGAAAAAACATCCATAGATAAACTTATCTTGGTAGATGTTGATCAAGATGTTTTCTGCATTCTCCCTTATTATTAAAAAGGGCGTTAATGATTTTAAAGGATAGCTGGTGGTGATAAGTAGGACTTTTATTTGCACCTTTTATGTAAGTGGGTAGGTAGATAAGTAGTTAGCAAATAATTCCTAAACCTAATTATTTTTATTATAATTATATTTATTTTTTCTACAATTGACTTATTACTCAAGTAGGTTTCTTTTTGGATTTGGAATATATTAAATTCTTTTTAAAAACATAATATGTTTTAAAAAAGAGTTTATTATTAAACAAAAGAACTTTTTTCTAATCAATCGCAGAAATCGATGGGAGTTTTGAGCATGGGCTCTATGTTTGACCTCTGGTCAGTGTATATATACCTAAATCTTTACCAAAATCGGCCCAGCTGATTAGCCGCGAAATTGTGACAGACAGACATAAAGATAGACAGATTTTCTCATATTTATAATATTAGTAGAAAAGACATTTACCAAATTTGACATATCTAGCTACCTGTACCACGTGACAAGCCTAGGCGAGACAGGTCAAATGTAGGTATTTTTTATACCTAGGTAAGTACTAGTAAAAAATATGTCCTTCCTACCCCTTAAAGTGACATTTTAAACTGCCAGTTAATTGGTCTCCAGTTTTTACGACCACAAAAAATGGAACCACGTGCGTGGCGGTGGCGCAGCGTACCACGAGCCCTGTACCAAAATGTGTTGGGGCCCCAAGTGAGGCTTACAAACATAAAATAACAAAAACGATTGATTGGGGTCGGTCTAGAAAATAAACTAGTTGAAATAGCCTGAATATGTACTTATCTACTTAATTATACCATGCAAATTGTTACTTTTCATCAAACAAAAGTAGAACAAGAGTAGTAATATATAAATATAGACGCAGGTCCCAAATCCCACTCCCGCCAACTATTTTTCCTTCTTCACAACATCCGTGCATGGCGTAGTGGTTACCACGCCCGTCCGGAAAATCATGAGTTCGATTCCCAGCGTGGGCTAAAATTTGCAATTATTATCACAAATATTTATATGCGGTTCTGAGTGTGCTATGTCCATTGCTGAGTTTGTGACATCGGACTTGCGTTACAAGCTTAGTGTGGGTCGTTGAGTGTTGTACATTTATTTATTGTACTGTTACTGTTGTATTTTTTTTCTAAATATTTTGAACGAAATTGTACAAAACTTGTATTACTTTTAATTACTTTACTTTACTGGACCAATAGAGGCCCAGGACTTTGGGCCTCTATTGGTCCAGGGGCCCTATAAAATTGACACGATTACAGATACGCCGCAGTGCGTGGCGCCACGGTCGCCCAATGGAAATAGCTTCGTTAAGTGGTCTATTTTAATATGAGAGGATATTAATAGATACACAGGAAGAATGCATATTACTAAAATCACTTTATTTTAAATCCTATTGAGGAGAATGAAACGCAAGTTTATGAGATGCGAGAAAATTAAGCATTTAATATATATAAAGGCAGATATAATTTTTCTTTCTTTCTTCCTTCATGTTCTTATTGATGTCAGGAAAACACTTAGGTATAGCTTAGTCTATGAGTACTTCCAGAGCGCAGGTGAAATTCGCCTCAACGAACTGAAATAAAATAAAAATATATATTAGCGTGACTATTGGTCGACTTTAATGAAATTTTGAATAGAATTGAATATAGTTTGTCGTGACTAGATTATAAGTAAACAAAACAAAAAAATAGACTGTTTCCTTAATTAACATAAGTGAAATATATAATTATATAGTAAAAATAGTAAAATATATATATATATATAAATACATGACTACAATTTGTCTCGAAATTTCTACAGGAAGTAAATTATTAAGGCTCCACAATTCTGTATATACTTATATTCCTATCTCAATATTATTTTAATAGTAATACACTTTTTATTAGTAAAAACCTCTACAATTGAAAAATTATTGAGACGCGATTATCAATCTTTAACATTATCGTATTTTATACTCATTAATCCAAACTAATATTATAAATGCGACAGTCCGTCTGTCACGCCGGCTGGGCCGATTTTGATGTAATTTAAAATAGATATAGTTAATGACCCAGGGTTAAACAAAGGCCGGTTAAACTGCGGGCAACAGCTAGTTTAATATAATTTCTTAATTTATCCCTGACTCGTTTGGAAAGTCGATGCAAGTTATATATTTCTCACCTAGACAGCACGACAGTCCACAAATTTTCCGCCCAAAAGAAAAATTAATCGTCAGTTTTGCGAGCGGAAACGGAAGCGGGGTGCGCCGGACGCTGGCCGCCGGAAGTGACGTATATTGATTGCGGCTAATTAATTTCGGACAGTGGGGGTGGGCGGCGGTGACTCATCTTCGGAAAGGAGATTCTTTTCTCATAGAATAAACCCCCTTTCTTATCGTCACGGTCATATTTTTTCTTAATAACTGTAAATATTTTGAAAATAGAATGAAATCAGCGAAGCTGTTATGTTACTGGCCACAATGATTTTAAACTAATCTAAGTATACCATTAGCCTTTGTGAGTTTGTGACTGTGTGAGTTTGTTTGAGGCGGGTAATCTCCGAAACAACGGAACCGATTTCAAAAATTATTTCACCATCAGGAAAAAAAAAAATTTCTTTCACCATTTCTCCAAATTCATAAAAATAGATATGCCATACTCGTACAATATTTTGGTCAATATGGCACTTTATAAAATTGGCATTGACAGAACGAGACAAAACATACTACCTATAGGTAGCTTAAATATGCTTTATCTTTTTTATTAATAACAAAGTGTGAATATATTATAAAATATACTTATGAAAATTTTAACTCTAATAATTTTTATTTCATTAGATAAAAAAGAAACTAGTTAAAATTATCTAGTAGTAACTATTATTAATAATAAGTTTAATTTAATCTTATTAATATAGGTATATTATCTATTTAATAAAAAAAGTTTACACTATATACAACATTATCGGACACATGCAGCAGATTTTTGTTACGACCAGTGACGTTGCGACATATTTTTTGAAAACTGACCATTAAACAAGTCCATATTTGTCACTCCTATAAATAACTCGAACGTGAGTAGTGGTTATTTTCAACTTTCCACGCCGAAACAGATCTCCATACAAGTCACGACTCCAAGTAGAACTAGACATAGCCAGAAGTTGCCCAGTGCATGTTAATTGTATGAGCAGGGGCTAACGAAATTAGAGCGACTAACTGAGACGTCGGTAGGTTCCTTTTGGCACCAAAAAATACGCTCCCTTTTAAATATGTTATGCCGACTATACATTTAAAAAAAAACATTTATTCAAAAATAAAAGATTACAGTGAGACCTTGGTGTAGTAACTTATTCTTACTCACATTAATTAATAATTTTGAAAGAAAACAATCCCCAAACGAAAACAAACATTTACAAGTATTGCATCGTAGTGAGTGAGTGATCCTATAAGAAAACATATTCACAGTAAGTTGCCTTTTATGTGAGTAGACTATGTTGCTTATACTACATGTTGAAAACGCCTTCGGACGAGGATTGCTGCCCGGCCGTCATACAGTGCTCACTAGTAAGGAGGGTAGAAATAATTGTTTTGACCACTTGAACATAAATTTACTCACATAAAAGGCAATTATTATTATACACTAAGTTGCTTTTTATGTGAGTTTGCCTTTTATATACATACTACTTACGCAATGTTCAATCATTCGCTTCGGCTTCTGTGTGAAGTCGGCGATAGCGTGTAGCCGACATTATATTTAATACAAAAAGCTATTTTTTTAACTGAACAATAATATATTTGTATGTTAATATATTTTTATATTGCTTTTTAGACATTTTATTTTATTCAGAACACCTGGTCTAATGGGGATACAGGCAGCACGTTATAACGAAGCCCTCTTTTGACTACGTGGGGTATCTGCTTTGGCACCATGGAAATACAATCGATGATAGGACAGACAAACATAATGTACATCCAGTGCAGTCGTCTGTTATGTGCGGGATGTGTATTTTAGGGTCGAATTCTATAGCCTGGTATCCAGAATCTGCACATGCCATATAGCATTTACCACAGTTGATACACATGTCATCATCAATCAAAGTATACTATACTATTGTGGGCAGTAACAGATTTGATTTGTTTTTCGATTCTGTTGACCGTATAACTAACAGTAGCTACAACTTATTGGACTAACGGAGTATGCTAGCTGGCATGAATGATCATATACCCAAACTGATGGAAAGCATATAAAGTTATTGTTACAACATAATATTACAGCATATAAGGTGTTTGTTGTTGTGTGTGTTTGTGAATAAATTATTTATATTTATCCGCAACCTCAGGAGTTTTTGAATAAAAATTGCCCTTAAGTGCTTAAAATTACTTTCGTAAGTTTATTCGTAGGCGTAGAGTGTAAGCTAGTAGGAACAAAGGGAACGCAATCATATTGAGTGGTAATTAGTTTCATTTTCTACCCTTTTAAAGGAATATGTGTTTATGAAGTGTTACTAATATGTACAATGCACTTGCCGATTGGAGTAATATTTTTCTATCTACTGTTATCAGTACAGACTTCATTACCAACTATTTCCTTATTAGTTCTTGAATAAATAGAATTGTAGAATTGATACCAATTTTTTTATTGACACAAAATTAGCTATTGATTAAAATTTAGAATTAAGTAGAATACATGATATGTACAGTTCATTTAATTCATTTAATTTTAATATAAAATAAAACTTTATTGTATGGAAAATAAATAAAATATATCTTACAATTCAGTAACTTAAATAGTTTTGGCTTATTCTTTTTTTTTCACGTTTTGCTTTTTTAAATTCTTATTAAATTTATAATTAACTGTATTTAATTAGAATCAATTGAAAAGAAAAGCATTGGCAAGGAACATTTCCTTATCTTGTCTATCTATAATAGGTATTATAATAATCATGCCTTAATCAGAGAAAAAAAGTGAGTTTTTTTTTCCATGTTAGATGAAATAAAGATCTCATTCACCCGACATCAGGACAACTACCGCGGCTCATACAAATCCCATTTCTACAAAAGCGCATCCACATTTTTTCTCGAAACATTACGCGTTACAGAAAGCCGACAAAGAAGAGCTTTGTCACTTTAGAAAAAAGAAAAAAGGGCTTATATCAAAACCTCCTTTGTCAAAATATAGAGCGCGTTTAACACATTGGTTGGCGCCCGTGTGTCATTTTGTATCCGTGATAGTGAAAAAATATAATCTTTCATCTCTATTTTAGGGATTTTTAAAAGATTGAGAGAGCTTCGAAAATTTGGGTTCAATTATGGTTAAATATTCTATAAAAGTAGCGAAAATATTTGTCCTAGTAATATTATAAATGCGAAAGTTTGTGAGGATGCGTGGATGTTTGTGATGTGTGTATTTAAATTTGTTACACTTACATGCAAAATTTACTGGACGTATTGTTATAAAATTTGCTATATGGATAGAATATAACCTGGAATAACATATACGGTGCTATTTATCCCGAAATTCCAACGCGAGCGAAGCCGCGGAGCTCAGCTATTTGATAATAAATAGTTTTGAACATGGAATGGATTTCACTTTCTTCTGTAGTATCAACCTTTATTTTAGTTGTCGCTCTGTTTTGAAGTGAAGCTGAAGAGATGAATACCTACCAACATTACAGACACCGTCAAATCAAGATAAATTATAAGTCTAAGTATTTTTAATTATAGAAAGGGAAATGATATTGGCAAACGTAAGTAAAAACCATTGTACCTAAGTACTTTGAAATGTTTGGCCTGGTTCATCCAGTGGCACAAAGTAATAAAAATAGATACTCCGGCAAATTTTTATCATATCTTCAGAGTACAGAAAAATACTCTCAAATCCAAGGTGGTAGAAAACCCTGGGCTCCGAAGCTTTATGGCTGAGAAAAACACTACTTTTTGTCGCTCCAGGGACGCACCAACATTTCTATATCCGTGTAAATAATGCACTAAGTCAGTGGCATGAAGCGTAATATAATATTGTTAGTAACTGAATACTGTTTGGGATTTAAAAGGCTAACTAACATTTTTTGCTGCAACGCGCCACGGCTCGGATCAACGTAATCCCATCAACCACAGAGTGCGTCGGCCCTTTTTGTTTTATTATGGCCCAGACTCGAGCGGCCTTTGGGGAATTTTCAGATAAAGACTATAGGGGTGGATGTTGCTGTTGTAAAAATCTGTTGATGGTTGAAATCAATGTTATTGAACTGAACATCATGCTTGCTCTAGGTATACCTTTACTTTATGTAAGGAGGTTGAATCAGCTTGACGAAGTATGCTTTATTTTTCAATATATATGGGGTTAGATTATAAAAGTTAAGCGAGCAATACCTTTTATAGAATACTAAAATTTATTAATTCAAACTTTACTTATTTTTCTCATTATTTATATAATACTCAATTCGTTTATTGAATTTAATTTACGGTTTTGAGTGTTAGAAATATCGAAGTCAGTTTAACTTTTTTGTAAAGCGTTCTTATTTTATATCATCCTTTTCTGTGTTTAGATATGATTATATGATGACAACAAATTGCAACTGCGCTTAGATCATTCCTCCTCATTATTATTAGCTACAACCCTCACTAAATTCTGCTTTTCGAAAGCAATTACTCAAGTCTCTATAACATATTTCCAGATCACTTTTAGTGTACTTGTAAAATTCGAGGAGTACCCACAATTTCTCCGGGATCACATGATCTGATCTTGACCTGGTAATTATGCAATTAACCTTTTAAACAAAAAACAATTTTTCAAATTAGATTGTCTATGCATCTTCTAATATTCGCATAAAAGCATATAACCACTGCTATAAGCCATTAATCGTATTCACCATCAGCTCCACCAATTTGTGATTTTCTTATGCATGAGACAAATACATAAGCCGGTTAAAAAAAGCACGTAATTAGCAAGCGCTTGGTACAATTATAAAAAAAGCGCGTTTCCATCAAACATCCTGATTACACGTTGTCAAGTACCCACCTCCGAGCTGTCAACATGATGTGTCAACTCGGACAAGCGAGAGACGTAATGCTGCTGGGTTGTCTGCTTCATCAGCTCCATGACTTTTTTACGCACTGTACACATTCCTGCTAGCGTTTTTAATCATAAAACTTTAATTAATATCTATTTATAGTCTATCATTATATATATTTTTTAATTAGCTGGTAAATTAATAATTACGTAAGTTCATTGTGGAACTTTTAAAAATAAAGATACAATACACAATCGAGAAGATATGGTTTTACCGTCAGTATTCCGTAGGTACAGTGCGCACCCCGAGCATTCCGAATCAGAATTAATCCTATAACATCACGATTCGTCGCTCTTCTTGGAGACTGCTCCTTTTAGGACCTTACGCGTTTTGAATTCTTATGCGGATCGCACTCGCCGCACTTACGTAAGTATAGTTTATGATCCTTTATACGAGGATTATTACGCAATACTGGATATTGTGAAGAAACATTGGATCTGTGAAAGGTCCTTTCAGATTTCAAGGCGGCTCCGTGTCTGTGTTGAAAGCCTGCATTTTTTGTGCCGACGGTCACTTTGTTGCTATTGGGAACAGGTATATATGCTTGTATAACACTAGCTGTACGCCGCGGTGTCACCTGCGTATTTTTTTTTATATGTATTTGTTTTTATGCGCTTGTAGCACCTTCTCCTTAATAAAGCGCCTTAAACTATCAGTCTGTTTGGCAAAATTCTAAGAGAATCGCGTATTTTCGGGATTTTTATCCCGAAAATAAAACTATGTGTACACCATATCACACCAATCCAAGGTTTATCAGATATCTCAATTTTATAAAAATTGACCCAGCCGTGTAAGCGTGAAGAAGTAACAAACATACTCACAAACTTTCGCCTTTAGTGGGATGGGATTGGTGTGGAAGTATGAATTGCTGGTGTTCTTAACCACTCGACCACCATATAGCTTATTTTGATTTATCGCACAGCTTAAACAAAATTCCCAATTTCCCACACTGTGAATACATGTTTGAAACAGAGGCGTGTTTGTTTCATGCGGGTCCGAGTCTCGAGTGATCGAGATATCTCCCAACAGACACACAAATGCACAGTGAACTGTTTAGACTATAATAAGTAATCGTGAAGTAATCTATTCATTATGTGCCACACTATCACGGACCCGTTCGCCGAACATGGCAGATTCGCCATACATTGCTGGTTGTTCATTGCGTTAAATAAAAACATTCATACGAACTACGCAATATTCATGCGTTAAAAGCTTGATATAAACTCGCGCTATGAATTTATGCGAATACTAATGCCAGCTTCACACTGTCGCCGAACTCGGACACAAGCCGAACATTGCGTAGTCAGTATGAATGCTTTTATTTGACGCAATGAAAAACCAGCAATGTATACCGAATCAGTTCAGGTTGGCGAACTGTCCGACGATATGTGGAGCTGGCGTAGGATTTATACTTGGTAAAACCAATACGTGTCCCTCTCATTCTCGCGTGTTCCGATTACATTCGGAGCTGTTACGCCCCGAAGCGCTCGCGTAAAAATTGAAGATTTAGCTGTGCTTTTGCTGTGTGCTGCTTAGTGTGTTGAGTGTTGTCAATTTAATTTTATTATTCTATTTTGCCGCTACATCTGTGTCAAGAAAGTGTCAAGAACAACTTTTCACGCTATTTTCGACAGATTTTCATGCTATTAACAGCAATAATGGACGAAGTGATCCATACGGAAAATTATGGTAATCCAATCATATGTTTTATGATGGACAATAATTCAGTTCAATCAACTTATCTCTCCATACCGTTAAAGCGCGCGTTATTTGTCCACAGCCCACAGATAACACAAAGCCACTCGAAAGCTTAAAAGCACTACATTAACGTATCATATCACATATGGTGGACTAACCGGGTTTGTTTGCTTTGCAGATAATTTTCCCGGTAGTTTTAGCGATAAGTAATTCACCTATTGCGATGCTTTTACATCACCCGACGATTGGGGAATAACCGGAGTAACTTACTTGTAAACAAGAACCTATTAAGGGTGGATTTCACGAGCGTTTGAAAGCGGCGTGTAGCGTTTCATTCGTGTCCAATATTTTTTTTGATAAGGAATAATTTTTTTTAAATTAAACATTTATAAAATTAACATTGTACCAGTACTTTACTTATTTATGAAATAGAATAATTAAATTGATTACTGTTTATGGTACAATTTAATGAACACTAATGAGAGCCCACGGCGGAGTTCGAAACGCTCGTGAAATTACCCCTTTAATTATATGTGAATCTTTTTGACGTATAGGAATTATTTTCAATAAAATAAAGGCTCCGTCCGTGACAAGCCTATGACACTCTCCAGCTCTCCACACCGAAATTGTGTCATATTTGTATGACACAATTTCGGATCAAAAATCGTTCTTAGTTAATATATTAAACATCAATTTGATTTAATAATTTATTTTTATGGAGTGAACTAGTATCGTAATGATAAATTGATATTTGAGACGAAAACATCTGGCCATTTAGAAAAAGAAAAAAGCAAGAAATTATGTTCTGAAATCAAATTAAGATTTTACTGTATTAGATTTTCTATTCATAATCCTTATTTCTTAATTTTCACATGACATTATTAAATAGAAATTAGAAGCATTGAAGCTTCAAATTAATTAAAACTATCTACGATTTTATGGTAATTAATTTCTTAGATTACTTCAAAATCCTATATTTAATTTAGAAATAGAAATGTTATTATACAGTTTGTAGGGAAAAATAAATGTTTTCACGAGATCATGTCTATAAAAAGCTAAACATACTCCCAGTAACATGTATATTACCGATGAGTACGCAGTCGGTACAGATAAGTACCAAACAAAAAGCACTCTCGATATCAGCATGTTTACAAAACGTTCCAGCTTATTATCGTGTGCACCGGCCATTATCATCTATCAAAGGCCCGTGTGCGCTCGCCCTTATCAAATAGATACGTCACCTTCCATTCGATTTTAAACTTTAATCCGTTGTAATTAAGTCCTTTTTGAGTTATTTGCGTCCGAACAGGACTCCTTTGGTCGTCGAGAACTACGGTCTATATTTTCGACTTTTATGTCTCAGATAAAACTGTTGTCAAATATTAAAATAAATTTTATTTGATGGTTGTATGGGGAAAATATCTGGGAGTAAGTATCTGTTATAGCTAGTTGAGTCTCTTGATCATCTTACAAGATCATAAAAATATGCGATATTGTTTAAAACAACGACGCATATAATTTACTTCATTAGATGCGTTTCTGGTCAACACAATAACTGGTCAAGTGCGTATCGGACCTCGCGCAATGTTAGGGTTCCAAAAGAATAGCTGTACAATAACGCAGATATGTGTTTACTTCCAGATTTGCATAACTATCGACTACGACTAAGCATAGTCACCATCATATGTGTTTACTTAAACGTTAATGACATCAGTTAGCAATGACTCACTCGATATGAAGGACAGAAAATACTTAAAAACAAGCATGATAGAGAAAATAATAAATGTATATTAAAGAAATATTTATTTGAATAACAATTCTTCACATAACAAAAACCGTATCGGCTACGAGCACGATTCCGTCCGAACGCATACGAACGGAAACGAGTCTATTTTTTTTAATTTACACTTATCCTGACGTTTTTAATGAAATCTTTTAAGTTAAATTTCACTTCATTCATATAATTCATAATTTGAGATTATCCACGTCGCTTCAGTTTCCATGACAATACAGTATTATAGCATGGTCTGGATGGTGTCAGGATCGATGACCAACTAGGGAACCCCTCAACGGTACATTACGTTACTACACGGACATGATTTATTTACGCGTTGAATGCAACAAGATCTCTGACGACAAAAGCTTGTGGCAAAAATTATATTCTTTATTTTAAATTTCTTGTTAGTCTATGTCACGGCTATATTTTTTCACCTCACTGACCAACCAGTATTGGTCACCGCCTGTCCCTCAGGCCCCGTGTCCCCGTGTCCTCAAGCCAACGAAATTTATATCCGCGATAACGAGGCGCCCGACGTCGGCCGCCAGCAAGGAATGTCCGTCTGTATGTCCGTCCGTTTTATTATTAGACTGATTTACTCAAGAGGTTTTTACTTTTAGACTGAGTTTTTGAGGTTTTATCCTAAAATGGGTTGTCCAAAGGTTTACTACACATTCGAGAAAGTTTGATAATTTCTATCATATTTATATTTGTTGCCGTGTTTTCTAGAAAAACATAGAATGGGCCTGCTGCTTCTCTTCCCGCTCAGATTGTAAAAGACAATCAAAGGAAAGGAGGCAATAACTAGAGATTCTTCTCATTGGCTATGGGCTACCTGTCTCCATTTTAGAGTAGTTATCAATTCCATCAATAAGCCCGCTGTTAATCTAAACATTCTATTTTCGCAACTCGGCAACAAGAGCACTCTCAAGGAGGGTTAACGTCAGGCAAGCGATCAGTTGTAAAATAACAATATTCAAAATTTCAGGCCTAATTTTGATGCTAACCCCGGGCTTCGCGGCATCACACGCGAACACGCGAACTTGAATCCCACGAGAGAAAAAAAGACTCATAAACTCTACGTACCTGAGCTGTGCACTACATATATTGTTACATAGTAATTTGATTAAAAATCATTACAAATGCTCCCCTCCGAACCATGCTTTATTGACCTGGTTTAAAAAAACGATGACTGTCAAACCACCATTAATATCAATAAAATTTGATGCAAAACTCCGCTTTTTACCAACGACGCATATGCGATGAGAATGCATTTTTTACGATAATTTATATTCATTCATAAATTCAGTTCAGATGGCGTTTGGGAACATTTTGATGCTCTTATCTTTAATTTGATTGACGTCAATTATATTTAAATACAAAAGATTCATGAATCTATCTAAGGAAAGTTTAACACGAATTTGATTAGAAATAAGGTTATGTAAATTCTCGTAGCCAAACCAGTAACGCCAAATAAAGTATGGGTAAAGTTTAATGGAAACGTAAAATATGTTTTTTATTAGTCATGTTTTGTTTTTCTTTTTTGTTGATTTATGGGTAAAATATAATACCTAAGATAATACAGGTTCTAAACCTAAACCGCGTGAAATGGTGGATAAAAATTAAAACTCTAAGAACCAGTTTTTTTTTTTATTTTATGTGCCTGCCTTCATCTGTGCTTACTTATTTATTTATTATAATTTGATAAAGTCTTTTATTTGCACTGATGCAAAATGCACATTTAAAAAAGACCTTTATGTAAAAAAAAAATTATTTCTTTTTTTTTATTTATCTTGTAAATTATATTGTTGCCATTACATATTATATAATAATTACAGCAGGCTTTTTAAGATACAATATATCAAAGTTCCCTTCTTTATCCTTAATAAAATATACTGTAAAAAATATGCGATGCAAATATTTTGTTTAAATTGTTTTATAAGAGAACCAATGTTTAAATATTAATATTCGAATTACACAATATTGTAATAATAAGTGTATAGCGAAGTGCACAACAAAGGGCCATATTGGCGAATTATAATATTAAAATATCGTAATATAATAATGAAGTGAGTGGGTTATTCAATAATTAATATTCATACTTGGAAAACATTCTCTTTGACGTGTCAGTCATCCCTCTACCAATAGGGGAGCGCCACGCACGTTACCGCGACCATGTGAACTTGATATGTTTTATTGTTATTTTAAATTATTACTTGCACGTATACTGTCTCTCTCCTTCATCTACATGCGTTTCTTGTTGTATTCGGGGTGGTAACACCGCAAAACTTGAGATTTAAATGACTCGGATGTAATTTATTTTATAATTTTACATGTTTAAAAACATTTTTCTATTTTTACTGCGATTTTCCAAATTGATTTCACTAAATCAAAAATAATTAAATCAATTAGGAAAGACGTAAAATAACATCACAAATATTAATACATTATAATTTGTACTACCTACCTATTACATCAAAGTATAAAATAGCGTTGAGCGCGGCATACGGCCCGGGCTCCACGATGGACATATGCGCGGTAGCTTAGCACGGCCCATTGATCGCTTTGTTGCATTCACCATCTTCCAACACTTTACTAAATTAATAATGATGTGCCGCAGTGCTATAGCCAACGGAAATAGAAGAACAATTTTAAACAACGAATCAATTCAAATTCAACCCGTAATTATGTTAAAAATCGAAACATTCGTTCGAAAACCAAACAGTTTAATTTTAAATTTGATTTCAGAACTTCTGATAAATTAAGAAGTGTGATTAGATTTTTTAAGGAATGTAGGAATGGAAGAACTTTGACTAGTGCGACCATAGATGGGTTTACATCCAGTATTTATCCAGTTTCTCTCCAAACAGTCCGGCGCAAACTCATCTTCTCATCAACCGGCACCATCTATGTGTGTGACACATAAAAATAACGTTAAAAGCAACAAATGCAGCTGGTCAAAATTAAAATCACAGCGAACATACAATTATTATGATTTCCATCTGTCCACCCCAACTAAAAACAAATAAATCTAATCACAAAAGTCACATCAATAAAATGAAATCAAAGTTTCCCTAACCATAATTACTGCGCACGTAATTCCTGGTTCCGAGATTGTCATCGAACTGCGCATGTGTGGGGCTGGCCCTATGGCGAAATGATCACTGACGGGGCGACGGACTTCAAGGGGCGCCTAAGTGCATACATTGTGAAGCTTGATTTGGGTTGAAACTTATATGTAAATCTATTAGTTGTTATCATTCACTTTACTTTCTCTGAGCTTAACGATTTTTATCAACTGAAAAGATATGTAAAATTCTGTGTAAATTTAATATGGGTGAATTAGAATTATGGGAAAATTAAACAGTATATTGTTGAATGTCTTGTAACATATATATATTTCAATCATTCAATCATTTCAATGATACCTTTAAGTAAACTTATGTTGAAATATTGGGAAAAATAAAAACTTTACGTGTGAGGGCATCATGTTAACTCGCCCTGTTCTAAAGCCCTTCCTAGGGCCGGCACTAACGAAGTGCATACAAAATGTGTGTTTTTTGTTAAAATTGTGCTGTTGCATCATTATCGGTATGGGAAAGCTGGCCGCCCTAGTGTTTGGTTTTCACACCCAGTGTTTTTTGATTAAAGTCGCGGTAATGCGGGGTGCCGCAAGGGTGCATCGCAGGTCGCTTCCTCATTGTTCATTCCCATTTCTCTGATTTGTTTTTCGTGTGAATTGTTGTATTTTTTGTGTCAATACACTATACTGACGTGTAGGTACAATCTAATCTAATTTGTAAGTGGAAATAAATATTTCTATTTTTTAAATAATCTGTTACGAAAATCATATTTATTCTTGTGATTGTTGTGGTAGATGGAAGAATATACATTTTTATAAATATTTAGACAACTTTTACTCGGGTAAAATTTAACTAAATAAAGTATTTCGAAAAATGCAATTGTATTATTGCCGGACATTTCCACAAGAAAGTATTAACTAGTTGCCAATACGATTACGTACATGCTTCACAATCACGAATAAAATCTTACACTTAAAATCTTATATTTGTATCTTCATATTTATATCTTTAAACAACATGTGTTATAAAAATACATAAATAATAAACCGTCAATAAAAAGATTTATTCCACCATTGCCAGCACTTAGCGAAACGCAAACAATTTAACATAACAATATGTCTAATTTTTATACGAACCAACCGCAAAACGGAAACATTAGCAAGCAATATTGTATGTCAAATTGGTCGAGAAAAAACGCGATATTAATTTCCGACCGCGCCCAGTGACTTCCGAAGGAATAACCGTTAATCTAATCAACACAAAACATTTTAATGGCTGTCAAAAGTCGGCCATCTTGTCACGTGGCGGCCGCGTGGAAAGCGCGTGTGCCCAAATGGACGCCATTGTTTTGTTTTTCATTTTCAAAATTCAAAATGTTTTATTTCGAATATTTGTATATTTCCAGTAGTAATACTGTCATCGTATTTTGATGTAATATTTTAACAAAAGGTTTCGGTGAAATTTTTTACGCTGCTTCTTCCTGTGTTTTACTTGTAGACTATGTACTCTTAGTGTGTACTAAGTTGAATAAAGGATTTTGAATTTGACCTATAAACGCGTTATTAGAGTCCGCGGCAAACCAGCTTACTCTGCTGACTAAACGCAGCGACAGACGTTAACTCAAGTAACCACAACTACATGGCAGAACTATTATTATTCCACACATCGCGGGACATCTATCGTGGTGCGGTCTCTACCGTGGATATAGTTCTGGAACATAGATTGGATGATCTTCCTGAATTTCTGGAATAGATTCGAGCTAACAAAAGCCTTCATCATATTGTTTTTTCTAGTATGAGACCTCTCTTTCCTTCTTCCAAAAACATGTATTGAGCAGTGACAGTCTTATCCCCGCAGGACACCACCCTTGTTATATCGCCATATCTCTTTTGCGCCCTTCCCTTATCCCTAAGGCCACCTGGCAATCTTAGGGTATATATAGTATGCAACTACAGTAGATTAAGCCATACATTACAACACGAACTTACTCTGAACCTAAAACCTACTTATACTAAGTTATATGGTCCATTTTTAGCATTTTTAAATCGTCACATTTTAAACGGCCACGGTATTTACATTTTTTTGCGTCCGGAGCGAAAACAAGAAAGCGTTTTCTTTAAAAAATGAAACAATGGCTTCCTTACAACCTCCTCTGACATGTCCTTACACAGGATATGACCCGTGAGATCTAAATTACCCACAATGCCCGGTAGTTTTAGCTGAACACGCAAACACTCTTAACTATTAGAAGACAATGGGCTATTATGCGCAACTTAAGGTCAACGTAATGGTCAGTGAATTTGAAAGTTAAGTCTTGAGTAAGTACATTAACTACCTATCTTGCCAAATCCTTCATAGTCTAACCTGAAGATCTGGCAGCATACAAAAAACGTAAATAATTAACGTAAAGATCCATGAGGTCAAAGAGCCTTAATTACGTTGAAGTTGTTTCGTAACCTACATGCTAAGTTGTGATGAATTCTTAGGTTATTTACTTACTACGGGAGCTTATGGAACTGACCACGTATAAGGCCCAATGGTTAAAAACAAGCAAAAAATATTATTCATCTCTCATATTCAGAAAATATAGTGTATGTTTGGTCTGAAAAGCGGATGGAAGGTGCGAAAGACCACCCATATTCAGTCGGGAAGGTAATTTAAAAATAGAACTGAGTTTTAGAACTGGCCTTGAAGAATTTAGCATAATTTGTTCTAAGTTAGTGCATTGTACCAATCAGTATTATTAAAAAAGCGGACCTGTGTCGATGTGTTTTCCAAATTTTAAATTTTTAAAAGAAGAGGTTTCATGTCCGTCATAAAAAATATGGTTTTTAAACAATTTAGAAAAGCTACCTAGTCCTATTTTACTTTTCTCAAATACGAAATGAAAATACCGTGTCGGTTGAGAATTTTGCTCTGTTATTCTTATAAATAACCTATAAATATGTATTATTTGCTTGCAGCCATAATCCAACTTAGCACATTTAATACTATTACAAGTTATTATCTCCATCGATACAGCTTATTGTGGCTTACAGTAAGCAAACATGCGGACGGACAGACAGGCGACCGTGGGGACATGCAATTGCAAACATAATTTGTGGGTGCATTTGTAATTATGGATTGCAGAGATTAAATACAAATTTGGACTTCTTGTAATAAGTTGTTAACTAAATGAAGTATTGAGTCTGCAGCGACTTGGCAAGAATTCTAACCGCTCTAGGCTATTCACCATGATGCGGCCTTAAATGAGGGATTCCAATATTTTTTTCATTTATTTAGTTACATATGCGTGGATGATGATGCTAGATTAAGATCAATATTGCATGCGAATGTACGATTTCAGCGCCCCCTGATCCTCTGGCCCTGGGTTGCAGCTTACGGGCTCATTATCAACTCAGCCACAAGAAGTCCACTGCTGGACATATGCCTTTCCCAAAGACTTCCACAATGACCGATTGAAAGCAGCAATGCATCCAGCGTCTTTCTATTCAGCAATCAGCCTAAGGTTCAGACCCTATGTACCACCATCATATTTTTAAAAATTTCTTTTGTTTATTTGCGAAAATCAAAAAATCTTGTGTGACTACATTGTATAATGGAAAACTATAATACTTTGCAATAAATTCCTTTATTTAGTGTACAATAATTTGGAAAGAGGATTTTTTAGAGTTCGCTAATAAACAAAAGAAATTGGTAAAAATGTGATGGTGGCGCTCATTATTTTATCAATGGTGGCGCTAGTGTGCAGTTATGTATCACCTTAAGTTATCCCAATGCGTGTAAAATCATCAAGTTAAGAATTACGTACCTATTGTCAACTTAAGAACGTAATACGTGTAAACCAGCCATTATTAAGATCTCATGTTTTTGGGCCCGCAATCATGAACACATCTTAAAAGGTTAAAATGGAACCCTTATATACGGTAATTAAGCATTTGTAGGTGTTTCGACATGGTTATAGTTACAGCAACTCCACCCGTGTCGAATCCCGGCATATTCCCACAGAGTTGATGAAAATGATGTAAGTCGGACGAGTTCATTACCTCGCTTCACGAGCACGTCCCGGACACGTGTCGCGTGCGCCACGGGGACGTTCCCACGTCGCGCCCCGTCCGCGATTCGACACAGCAACTCAGCGGATTGCGAGCTGTTTCTTAATAATGTTTTAAATTATTTTCGATGTGGTATTACAAATCCTTACATAAGTATTATAAAACAAAGTCCTCTGCCGCGTCTGTCTATCTGTTCGCGATAAACTCAAAAACGACTGCACGGATTTTCATGCGGTTTTCACCAATAGATATGTGAGTGTGATTCCTGAGGGAGGTTTAGTTGTATAATTTATTATGTTTAAAACGAGCGAAGTCGGGACGGCCGGCTAGTAAAATTATAAAAGAAATCGAAAAATTATAAAAGAATGTATCTCATTTTAATTGTTCTGTTCAGTCAGTTTTCACTATGTCTTACGGGTTGTTGTCTTAGATGTGATTCTATTTTGATAGTAACCATAGATAATCTACAGGATGTAACACATTCTTACGGGCATCATAACTGGATGAATATTTTAAAAATAATAAGAAAAAAGTTGGCTATGAATTTTATTGATACTGATATTATTATGTTATAACGTTTATACAATGACTTACTACCCTTCACACCAGCAGGGTGTTAGGTTTACCAGAGTTATCCATAAAATCCGATAACTAACACTCGTTCAATATGCAACTTCCATATTTATAATATTAAAAAATGACATGAATTTTCGACTTACCAAAGAAAGTTCCAAGATTTATTAATTTACAAAGTCCGTTTACCTTATCGGTCAGTTTGAGATCCCAAATGTTTTGCTGCTGTAGATTTCTCAGGATACCTACTCTAATTATCATCCAAATATGCTGTGATTTGTCTGTAATGTAGCTACCGTATAATGTGCACCAGTAGTTACTATCATCATCGTCATCTGCAGCCCTCCGTGACCCACCGCTGGATGTAGGCCTCCGTCCGTCCACGCCAACCATCTCTGTCCTTGGCCATCCTTTTCCTGTTGTTGTCATATAGCTCTGTACTTCGATGTTATTATAAAAAAATCTCCTCGACGTATCTTACATTAAAAAACTATAATTTGAGAACCTCCTTTTTTCGTGGATTACATAGCACGTCATACATCGACAGTAAAGCTTTTAACACAATCTGTCTGTTCGTCCGTCTAATGACAGAATTAGCCATTACAGAAAATGCCCCCAAATTTCGATCATTGTGATTGTGAGCTAACAGCATACAATATAGAGCGTTCAGAAGAATCTACTCTTCTACACTACTAATTAAGTATAGGTAAGTGATATTGACAGTAAATATTTTTAGGCTTCCTTTTACGTGTAGTTTAAAAATCCAATTGAATGTCAAAACCCCACAGGGTTAACGAAATATTTTAAATAATAAAACTCTTTGAAAATTATATGAAAATTTAAAGTGTCTACCTATTTGTCATTCGAGAGATGGAGCCCTCTTGATGGAGCGACAGACAGCAGAGGCATATTAATAATAATCCTACTAATAATATAAATGCGAAAGTTTGTAAGGAAGTGTGTGTATGTATGTATGTTTATTACACTTTTAAGCAAAATTTATTGGACCGATTGTTATGAAAGTACATTGGTACACGGGTAGAATATCACCTAGAATAACACATAGGGTATTTTTATCCCGAAGTTCCCCAGTGAGCGTCGAAGCCCCGGGGCGCGGCTAGTATATAATAATTCTCAGTAGTACCACCATATACCATATTTATATCTTTGAATGAGATTGCTCTAGCAATATCATATATAGGTACAATTTTAAATCATTCCGGTTGTCTTTTTCAAAATTGTATCTTGTTTTGTTACAATAAAGTATTTTTACTTACTAATTTAATACGGCTCCACTTTACCCTTGTATACGGAACTCTAAAAACAAGTGTGTCATATCTATTCTTTATTTATTTTGTGTCAAAAGATCGGAAGGCGTTTTAAAACGGAGAATCATCGTTTTTGATGCCCGGCAATATTTTGACGGGCAATTTTTTGGGGCGACCTAAAAGCTTTTTCGGGGCGAAAATTGAACGTAATTTATGGAGATGTGGAATGAAATATTGTAGTTTTAGTTTTTGAATGTCATGTTCTTCCCGTAACTAAACGAACATTATTTCAATGTCAAATATTTTAAAACCAAGATGGTTCCATAACGTATATAATATTTTATCTAAAATGAGTTTTAATATTTTTAACAATAAGGGGAATCTTCTAAATTGTAATAAATATCGATCTATACTTAGTTACTTCAACATCACATCAACCTACCCAAATCCATTGCAAACTCGCCGCTATTACCGCGCCATAGAAGTTCACGCAGGGCAACATGACTTGCTGTTGACTGGGTACAGTCAACAGCAAATCAATTGGTTACTATAAATTAATATCAGTTGGTCTCCTGTGTGGACAGGAATTAATTTAAGCAATGAAAAATTTCGTCATAATGACTAATCAATATGTTATAAATGATGAAATTAGCTGCATTTTAAAAAGAAATTTGTAAATACATTGATGTACCTATATGAAACTAAGTATTGCAGGTAAACATAGTTTTTCTTGTACAAAATATAATCCATGGGTATAACCAGACAACTCGACAAAACTACGCAAATTGTCGTAAAATCTTGTAAAACCTTACACTTTAACATTTCCTTGAGCTAAAAATAAGAATAAATCATAGCATGACAGCGAACAAAACACGCATTTGCATATAACGAGAAGTTGCCACGAGAAAAACAAAGAATCCACCAATGACTTGGGATTTCACTATTGTTCGTATTTTAAAACACGGTAAAAATAGATAATAAAGATACTGGCCGAAAACAATAGGAGCCAGATCAGAAAAATAAAAAATTCTAATATCAAAGCGAGAGCCGCCATTGGCCGCTGAGTCGCCACAATGGTTGCCAACGAAACGTCAGATTTGACATTTGATAAAAAGCTTTTATAATGATTACAAACCGAAATTTCTTTATCGAGGGCTATTTGAGAAAATACGTTCTTTATTTTAATTTTAATAAGAATTATAATTGCGCTGTGGATGTTGTTAGTCGGTATATTTGAAATAGTGGTGTTAAAAAATTTATTGAAATGATAAGAATCGTTATCGTTTGATTTCGGCGGCTACTTTTAAAACTTTGTTTATGATATAATAGATAAATTATGTCTATTATGACATGGACAGATAGAAAAGATTGGGAGCCTTAGTTGCATAATTATTACCACAAGTATTTTTGTCTTTCTCTTTGACTTAAACTTTCTTGAAGACACAACGGAACTATGTACTTATTGCTATTCAAAAGTTGTACCAACCGTATTACTGCTAGATGAAACAAAGCACTATATAAGAAATGAATAAACTCTTATCGAAAAATAGAATACAATTCTAACAAGAGATTTTCCATTATATAAACTTTAACCCAGGCATGACCTTCGTTAAAATCTTTTTTTTTAGCTTATTTCGCTTTTGTAAGGACACTCACGTCACAAACCAAAACTATTATTTTCGCTTTAATATATGACAATTATCATTTTAAATGTTGTCGCTCAACTATTTCTCACGTGACTCTTCCTCCACTGTACTAAACTATGGAATAAACTTCCCTCAGCGGTGTTACCTAATAATTTCGACATTGGGGCTTTCAAAAGAAGAGTATCGCTTTCTCAAAAAGTCAGCAACGCATCGGCGATTGTATCCATGGTCTGCGGTGTTTGCTTACCATCAGGCAACCCACATACTCATATGCCCACTATGCTATAAAAATCTGAAATAACACGCTATTTATTTCAAGCTCAGAGTTGAACGTCCTTGATCGGCATTAGCGAGAAGTGGCCGTAATGGCCGGTGTCGATGGATCTACTTACCGTAAATCTGGGAGATATTATTGCCTGTTATAACCTGAGTACGCATATTTATATCGCCGTGTATAGCTGGTGTGTTCCCTTTGACACCTACGAAATGAATCCAAAAACCTTTATAATTGTTATAAAAAGTTTTGGATATGAAATTAGTTTATAACTTAGGAATGCTGTCTACTTACTATTAAGGTAATATTTTAAAAAATAAAGTTTGGATGATTGTCAATATATGAAGCAAAACCTTCTGGACGAATATTGGTGAATATTGGTATACGGGTAGCGAGGTCCTACAGGACTCATGAGGTGTTGCAGTAGCACCTATCGCATTTCATGAAAATTTATTTTCGAAAGACGCCCGAAAAAGGAGGTTTTTTTATTTAAATTTCTATTATACACTTGCCTTCCCTTAGGTGCAGAGAGAGTCTGCGATTGCTTTTGGTACCGAACGCTAAAACAGAATAGCAAAATAATATATCGTATAATAATAAAATTCTAACTCCGATCAAATCACAACAGTGTTAAGTGGAATAAATCACAAAAAATGATTTTATACTGTCATTCCTTCGCTGCGCACGCGTCGCCTTCTCAGCCAATCAGAAGTCGCGATGCCGACATTAAAGAAATAGGCGTGGCCGCCCTACGGAACCTTTCTGTGTAATAACAGCCTTACACACGTAGATGATTTGATAAATAGCATTTTTTTCCATATCCCTTTTTATGGGAAAGAGGCCGCGTCATAATATTTCTACTCTTACATGATGATACACATTTTGTGATAAGGCAATCCGGTCATTTCTGTAATGTAATAATGTTTATAATACCGTGGCAGTATTTTCGGAAGTTAATAAGCAGTTTCTTAAAAATTATATCTAATTTTTCGAAATTAGTGGAGTCTATCTTTGGTTTTATGGTCAGATTGCCCTACTTTCAGTGACGCAGCTTTTATGCTTTTATGGTAGAACGAGCTTTGAATTTTAATGTTTTTTGAATTTTAATGTTGTTCCTATGTTGTAATAATCGTACTAATATTATAAATGCGAAATTTTGTGAGTATATATGTGTGTATGTATGTTCGTTACTCTTTCACGCAAAATCTACTGGACGGATTGTTATGAAATTTGGTACACGCTAGAATATAATCATGAATAATACATAGGGTATTTTACATACATTACATATTAACGCGTTTATTCCCCATATGGGGATGGAGACTAGCAAACGAACAGCTTAACAATATTAACCTTTCCGATTTCATATGAAATGCATGATGAGATTCTTATGAGGTGTTGAAAAATTTAATTTATTTATGACCGCAAAGTAAGTATGCAATTTGAATTTTATTTGTATGTAGTTTTAATTAAGGCACCTATTAACAATATATAATTGGTTGAACCCGCATATTACAGATGACGACGCATTGTGTAATTTGTAAGTGATTTATTTACCGCAATAAAATATCTGCAATGTATACCGAATTCGCCATAGTTTGGCTAACTGTTCGCGAATAGTGTGGAACCGACAACCACACATGAGGCGGACGCTAAGAGCATTTCAGTATAATAAGCCCACCGTGACCCACAGCTGGGAGTATAACCCTTCCTCCGTCCACGCCAACCATCTCTGCCCTGGGCAATCTTGACAAAGTTATTACTGACAATTTATTTTACATCCTCGACCCATCATGTGTAAAAAGTATACTTACTTCCATACATACTTATATTACAAATGCGAAAGTTTGTCTGACACGCTTTCACGATTAAAACTCTGCACCGATTTTGCTAACTAGTTTTTTAATTGTCTAACTAGTTTTTATTATATACTCCTCTTATTGGAATCCTAAATGAGTGATCTGTGACCGTACAATATCTTCGATTTTATTGCGGTACACCTTCCATTACTCGCTTGCTATCTCCCACACTAAACATAGTAAAGCCACTTAATGCAGTCAAAGGCGCCGGCAACCAGTAGCTAAAAATATACGGATCTTGCGCATGCGCATCTCAAGTGGACGGAACTGGCGCCGCTTTCATCTGTGGGAGCGGGAACTGGCGTGCAGATGGTCTGATATGGGTGAAGTAGATGATAGGTTTATTTACTAGTTGTTGGCCGCAGTTTCGCTCGCGGTAGTTTATGTTTGACCTTAGGTCATAAGTATATCAAGACCAAATTTTAGCAAAATCGGTCCAGCGGTTTAACCGATTGTATAAAAGAAAATGTAAGACCAACTTATTTGAGAGCAGTGTCTTATTTGAACAAATATATTCTACCTAGATGCAATAACCTGTATGGAACAAGAACTAATAATTACTTAATACCAAAGTTGTTAAATAACCTACCTGTCGAACTACAGACTCTGTACATACTGAATAGTAAAACATTTAAGAATAAGTTGAAAACTCTTTACCTGCCTAAATATAATAACAGCGACTCGCCGATGCCCGGATAAACCCTGCGAGGTTTTTGTGGTGCGGTTTTATCATGTTGTTGAATATTGTAGATTGTACTGAATAAATAATTTAAATAAATAAAAACCGTGAAAGTGTATCGCATATTTCGCATTTATAATATCTGTATATTCATAATAACCATAATAATTTACCAAGAGTAGCGAGACTCAAAGGACAAGTTTCGCTAGATAGATTTAGTCATTTTATTTCAATAATTTTAATTATTGAGTATCTATTTATTGCATAGTTAAGCATGCACTGGACTATAGCAAAGATGGAATGTTGCATTTTGCCAAAATTTTTCTATACACGGAAACTCGACCACCTCTACTACTCCATCATTCAATTCATCAAACGGAGTCGAAACCGTAGCCAGATGGCAAAACAAACATTGGAACGTCATAATATGCAAAGCGGCGCTCTCTGGCGCCCCTGGCGGATATGAGCCGAAGCTCCACGATATTGCTTCCGGAGAGAAGTGTCAAACACTCCAGTTTCGGAGGTATTACCATTCTATTGGCAAAGGTACTGGAGGTCGAATGTGTCATAATGAATTTGATAGTAGAAAATATCAATAAATTGCTGCGGAGATTTTACTACAAATAGTAAACTAAATTTTTACGTGATTTCAGCTGCACTTTGGGACTAAAGTTTCATGCTCTCTATCATCCTCACTCACGTCATCCCGGTTATATACTCGCTAACATTTCTGCTATGTATCATCGAATTGAGTTAGGCAGTCTTCTTCTTAGCGTGTCGACTCGACTAAATTTGACTGGACCAATACGACGCCATGGATACGGTATTATCTGTGACGTCATACAGGTCCCGCGGTGTGCAGGTGGTAGGACACAGGGCATGACAGTAATTGAGCCATGGTTTGTGGAGAGGCACCACATTTGCAAGCGGTTACAGGAAAGAAAACGAACTTACGCCGCTGTTAATACAGAGAAAGATTTTTTTACAAAATATCTATAGATTTAAGTGGAGTTGGAAGACCACTTGCTCTTCGTATTAGAAGGAAAGCATATGAATTATGCTAGAAATCATTGCGGGTAAAGCATAGGAGTGAGCGTAATATAACCAAAGTGCGAAAGGACTGTCACAAGGATAACACAATAATGGATTTGACTGCAGCGCCTGATCGAATTGCAAATAACGGACGTTCCAAGAAGATACTTTAACGCCAGTAGTTTTTTAAACAACCAAATAAATTAAAATAAATATTCTAACGATTTTCAGCGGTTTCATTTCTATGATAAAGTATATTCCAAAACACAACGTAAACCTATTTACTTATAGCAAAAACCTGAGTACTATTAATAATAATAATTTTATTGCGGTTTTAATAGTTACTTATTTTTTAAAATAGTTAAGTACCTCTAAAACATCAACAAAATTAGCGGAAGTGGCTTGTTTTCCTAATTCATTATTCATTTGTTATTCTAGAAAAATATCACCAAGAAAAAACCCAAATCCTGCACAAATCAATAACATCGACTCAGACAGAACAAAAGTTACAAAATGGCGTACGATGGTGACGTAATTTGTGTTCTTAAGAAGAATTTTGAAAAATAATAATATTTTCCGAGCGGGTGACAAAAAAGTTAAAAAAAAAATCACTCTCCCTGGCTGTATCGTGCCGTTGAGAATCTTGTCTAAGCTCCGAAACGAAAACAAGGGACGCACTTGGCAGGCGCAGCGAAATCTGTAGAGGTGCTTTCTATTACAAAAAATGGCATCGACTGCACCCAACTTGAGATCTGATAACCAAACGTCATTTTTGAAACTTATAGGTAAATTCATAATTACATAGGAATTATAAAAAGTCGTCCGCAGTGTCTGTTAGTTCGCCGTGAACTGTCTTGTACTTAGGTATACCCGAAATATTGGACTTATGTCATGCTATTTTCTACAATTAAATAAAATATTTCCTCTATTTACAACATGTAAGTAATACACAGTACTTATTGACGTCCAAAATTATTCAAATGTGTCAATTTAAGAAAATTATGTATATTTTTGAATGGAAAGTTTTGGTGCATAATGTACGCGGACAAAAGCGAGTTGTTAGTTATTATTTCTTGTACTTTTATCAGCTCCATGGTTTCTCTATGCTGCACCCCTATTCCATTAAGAGGATTAAAAGCATGGCGTTGAGGTACCTATAGTATAGCGGTAAGTACGGCAGCCAGAGGGAGCGTTTGATGCTGGGTTCGGCACTGGCTTACGTGGGCGGATTGTAGATATAACTGATTATGTGAATTCGGAATGAGTGAATAAATCATCGACATAATACGAAAATGTATTAGGCCGCCGCAACGGTTGTCAATTTGGGAATTGTAGCGCGCAACTGGCGCCGTAGTTGCAATGTCTCCTATTACCATTACATCCTAATGCCAGGATTCTAAAATCAAAAGTTACAAAGCCATGTAGGTACATATCTAACTATTCAGTAAATTATGTGTAAGTTTAGGCACCTATCTTGATTTATCCAATTTATTCTGGCAATATCAAATAGAATGCAAACATTCATTAAATAAAGACGCGGCCACTAAAATCGGAACTTTCCAAAATTAATTTTGTTCTGTTGTTCATTATCGAAATATCAGATTCTTGATGTTCAAACTCTATTGTCATAGTATCAATCTACTTATTTGCGTGTCGATGGCATGTGACAACGTGAACAAATATAATCATGTCTTCCCAAAAGTAGGCGACCCCATAGCTTCATATGAGGCTGCCCGAGTATCGCAATACCTCCAAAAGCTAATTAAACACAATCAATAATTGAAAAACATAAAAATATTCCCCAATCACCATCAGGTAACGAGCCACGCATCTAATCGCGGATCGCAACAGTTGTCGGCAATACGCCATCTGGCGGACGCACGCGACGTTTATTGATATGCTGTATTTGAGTGTAATGAGGTGGTAATCATATCTATCTATGGCTATTAGCGTAAGGCATCATATTATTGGCTTCGCAAAAACGGGAAGCAATAACTACGACACACGTATTGACCGAGAATGTCCCAACCAGAGACTCAAAAATACATTCATAAGTGTAACACATAAATCTGTTACATAATTAATTATGTAACACTAATTTGGGTGTTATCATACTTCATATAGTATTTCTACATTCTTTCGTCGTTTCATCAGGCCCGTCCCTGCTTCGCTCGGGTAAAAATATATTTTTAAATTATATTAAAAATAATATGAAATTATAAACGTTACTCAGGAACCACTCTATCTATTAGTGAAAACCGCGTGAAAATCCGTTCAGTAGTTTTTGAGTTTATCGCAAACAAGATATACAGAGTAGAGAACTTTGTTTCATACCTAATATGTAAGGATAAGGATTATGTAACACTTATTTGGGTGTATAAACGTACTTCGTAAAGCACTACCTACATTGTTGCATACAATAAACATGTTTTATACCTAGTTGAAAACAGATCGAAACTGTTACAATTATTTCTGTAAAACTTTAGCAATAAGTGGCCCGAGAATACGACCACTCCATATCCTCCCGTGGATGTCGTACAAGGTAACCAGACACACTTAGCCTAGACAGCTTATAAGTAATAATAGCATTCACAAGGAGGGAGGAGTTGACGTCACTCAGGCGGTCGGTTGTAAAATCTCAGCCGAATCTTCAACGGCGCCACAGCTCCGAACGAAAGCGGGAACATGCGGAATGAGAGAGAGACCAAAAAAACAATATACCAAAAAAAACAATCATCTGTCCCGCTAAGTGTTGCCCCATCGAGGTCACCAGATTGCGCGACTCACGCTTGACTGCCCACCCCCGTTCGATGGTGGGTGATGAATAAAAATATTGATGGATTTGTCAATTAACGCAAAAAAGAAGCCATCGCGAAAAAAATTTTATCTATTTATTTATATATTCAAAAATGTCTAAATGGAAAAAAGCTTCTTCAATAAGTGCAATGGGCCCCCATTGGCCCGACCAGCTATAGATACCCATCTATAGCTGGTTTGCAACATAATTTGGATTGCCTTGCGTCCGGATAAAGCCTAACATAGGCTTTTTGATTGCGTGTTCGTCACGAAGCAAATTAGACCTTCACAGGCACTATTTCACGTATTTTTTTTTAATTACGTAGTAATTTCTCAAAAAGGCGACAACATAATATGCGAAGATAAACTACATACAAATAAAAATAAATGATATTAATACAAACCATCTTTAAGTCGATCAAGTAAAAAATAACATTTTACATACAAATAAGTATTTGTAGATATATAAATAAGACTATTAAGTAATAGTCTTTAGACTACTGACAAACAAAAAAAATCTCACCGCTCTATAAAATTAATTCGTTCTAACAAGGCCGCTGCTCAATTTAAAACTTTATTAACCCCCCTACACATCACTGGCTTGCAAACCTACAAACTGTGATGAAGACAAATTTATTTATTTTCATCACAGTTACTTCAAAAAAAAATTGTGCAACTGGTTACTAAATAGAAATAAATTCATATATCTTCTCGAAGTCGCAAAGTCGCAGCAATCAATAAGACCGCTCACGCTTGACTGGCGACCCCTGGGCTGGTGGCAATAGATGCCCAGAGAAGCATTGATAACCATGTGACTGCCATTCTAATATGACAATCACTTACCGCAAATGAGTACTTTTAGCGGAATTAGTCTTGCAGTTTAAAAACATCTTATTTTTTGTCTCACATGGCAAATAGTTCTAAAATTATTGCATAAGATGGAACGGACAAAAAGCCTCTGTAGTTAGCTATCTTGTGATTTATAATCGAGACATTTGGTCAGCTTAACCACTAACGGTTTTAAAAGTATAAGTAGGTATATAATCACTAATTTAGAAAAAATAAATACAATTATTTTCTACAATGACGGGAACGAGCGAGACACAAAATCAAAATGGCAATCATAGTAATTACTGAGACTGAAGAATCTACCAATCTCCCACGCTCGTGGACTCACAATACCACAGATTATAAATAAAACTTAATACAAAATACTGGCAATACCAATCGAGGAGCTGTCATCACAAATTACTCCCGCGACATTCCGCCACGCTACACACATTGTCGAGTGCATTCGACATTATTGCGAGACAATGTCGATTGGTTTGAGAATAGGGGTCGTCGTGATTATGCATGATATTGAAAATTACAAAATTTTGCTGGAAACATTCATTGTAACCATAATATAAAGTTTCTCCTACTACTTTTGTTCGTTAAGTTGGTACACACTTGCAAACACATTATAAGACAATGACACAAAATAAATGAATTGCAATTAGAATGGTCAACTTGACCAAAAAGAAGATTGGTTCTGTTTATAGTTATACTACAGTCGTAGTACAGTCAGTTAACTAAGGCTTAGTGTATTTTTTAAAAACTTTAAATTTATTAAGCAAACCTCTCTCGGTCAATAAGCAAATACATTTTCAATAAAATACTACTAATATTACCTTAATTACGCGTTTAAGTAAACCTGTTGTAAGTCATTATTTTTGATATAGGTACATAAATGAATATTTTTATTGAATAAAATGTGGTACATACATATACATACACTTAGGGTGGATTTTAATACATTGGCAATATTGTCTACATGCTCAGTCCATGATTCTGAACAACTTTCAGTAAAGATGTAACTCCAAAATCGCGATAAAAAAATCAGCTGTTCTATACAAAATGAAATACCTAACTTGTAGAAAATTTATGGATCAGCAAAATTGTTTTTTCGCGATTTCAAAGTTGCTTCCATACGAAAAGTTGTTCAGTACCATCGACTATCATGTACATAAAACCTAATTTAGTTTGAAATATATATATAATTATATACGCACGCATTAGGTGTATCTATCTATAACTATGACCAAATTCCTGACCCCTCTATACCTGACAGGTATAGTAATGACAGCTGACGTGCATTACTATATTAGATCCATCCTCATTATTAAAAAAACAATCGATCATGTCACCATAACGTATTGGGGTCAGTTTGATCTCTGACCTAGATGGAGGGTTATTTATTGTTCTATACTTCGCTTGATTGAGTTACGAGTAATAAACAATTTATTACTTTTTTATACACAAAGTACAGAAGACTTTTAAAAAACTTTTCTTTAAGTTGCAATGTATGCATGTAGGTAGGTATATCATGTTCAGGTGGAATCTTGTAACTCAATTTTGAAACAGATATCTTCAACCGAATGAGCTGAAATTTTGTACACACGTTTAGTTTGGATGACAATGAATTATTGTGAAGCACTTGATGGTGCACCGAGAAACGGTTCTCGAAGATTTTGCGTGAAAAAGTATCAAACATACACACATTCACAAACTTTCACATTTATAATATTAGTAGGATATCCTACTACGTAGTTTTCGAGTTTATCGCGTTCGAATGAACGCGATAAACTCGAAAACTACCGGGCGTGACAGGAGGGTTTTCTTTTTATAATATTATTTAGAAATCAAAATCAAATCAATCAATCAAATTTAATTTTATATAGAAATCAATATCTTTGTATTTTACATATAAATATATTAGATACTTAGCTTACAATTTCTAAAATTGTTTATGTATAATGTTCAAAGATATTGTTGTAAAATAAAATAATCGGAATTAAACAGGAAGGGTCGTTTTTAGTCCAATCCAACCCTTTCTGTATAAAATGATAAAGTTGCCGCCTCGAGGTACACTAATATTAATTAACAATGTTTTGTCTGAGGATTGGGTGTCAATTAGCTGATTGCGAGGGCTATTTTGATGATTGTCGAGAGTATAACAGTCTCCAAGTCAAATCTGAGTTATTTTTGTAAAGTGGCTTGATGTCGTCAAGGATATATCAAGCCGACATGAAACAATTTTTGTATTGTATTGTACCTATATTCAGACCTTCACAGGAACTTTTTATCATCAAATTATGATTTTTATTTATATTATATCTCACAATGCAGAATGATTTGACACGGATTTCGAAATAAAACACTTTCATCAGTGAAATTAATTCAAATCACACACCGAGCCGAAATGAAAAATATTTTCTCTCTAATCTCGTAGTCTAAAAATTTCATGCGGACACATGTCCCTCGACGCGGGGTACTTAGGTACCTACTTACCCGCGTGCGAGGGAGGAGAGTAAAAGCATATTTATGTAGTTTCTGATTGACGATGATGGCTTCCCCTTGGCTGGGATCGGCGCCGCATGCTGCTCGCCGCCGAATACACGATTGTCGTAAAAATATTACTTTTAGTCTGTATTCCTATGTGCAATCATATTTTACTGTCTATTACTAGCATTTTCCTTACATTTTTTAATCTATATCGGATTCAGGTTTTGTTTAAAATATCTAATGATTAAAGAACCGATTATACGCTCAGATGACAGGGAGAGGAGATAGGATGTGAGGGAGGATATGAAGGAGTTAGGAGTGGACGTATGTATGACAGCAAATAGAACTTTATGGAGAGAAAAGACATTGCGCCGACCCCAAATGATGGGAAATTGTAAGGAAGATGATCTCATGATCCTACATAGATAGAGTTGTACTCCATCTTTGCAATCGTATTTCTCATGGCTGAGGGAGGTGGTTTTTAAGTGGAATGAAAAAAACACAACGACTTTCTTGACAATTTATGATGTTTAGGTACTAACTATTCAACTATTCACTCCCATATTTTTACTCAGTGTTACCTACAAATGACCGTTAGAACAGACTTATCACTAATAACAATAATAATAATAAATCATTTATTTTTCAGTAATTTCATATCCATATTGTCAAATTTAGAACATATTAGGTTGTAATTAGATATTTTCCTTGTGGAAATTCTTTCAATTTGTCAAACTAAGTGCCTATTATTTGCAATATTTTCTTTGGAAAATTTTTCAGCAAACTTTGCCCTAACATTTCTCAAGACGTCATAGAGACGCATGCTAAGTGAACATATTTCGCGCTTAATGTAAGTTATATAACACGTGAGTAGCTAAGTTCGCCAGCTAAGTAGCGCGCGGCCACCATAGTTTTAGCATTAAATTTTTTTAACCCCCGACGCAAAAAGAGGGGTGTTATAAGTTTTCTCCGCTAGTGAGTTTGTCTGTCTGTGTACGTGGCACCGTAGCTCATCAACGAGTGAACCGATTTGAATGCGGTTTTTTTATTTGATAGCTAATTTTTATATGGTGGTTCTTAGAAATGTTTGATCAAAATCGGTTCAGTCGTTCAAAAGTTCTAGCGAAATGAATATTAAAAGTCGGGGTTTTTTTAATTTGTCTAACAAATAAACTTGTAGTAGATAAGATATTGTAAGATAGTAAATTATATAATTCGTCGAACGGTCTACTTAGTATTATTTCTTACCAGTAGACCTGGAGCACTAGACTCAACATTGTTTATAATTGTAAGGCCAAATGTAGACACATAGACCGAGTGTTACACAGATAGTGTAAAAATAGGGGCACTCAGGGACTTGTATCCAGTCACATTCTCAGCGTGTCAGGCTTAGATCATGTGTCAGGTGTTGGTGGGGTTGTGAATCCACCAGAGAAGCGTCTTATGCACTCTTTTGCGATGTGGCAGAGTTCCTGCTGAGGAGATCTCGGTCGCTTGAGATGTTTTAATCACAATGAAATCAAAAGAAGCAAAATCAGAACTACGAGTAAGCTCTAGTAGAAAAACAAAGCCGCTTATTTATAAAATAGTCATAAGGCCTATATTGTCATTATGGCTGTGAGGCCTGGTCGCTCACACTTAAAGAGAACCAACTTTTGGTAGCGAAGCGGAAAATCTTGCGGAAAATTCTGGGCCCTAGTAGTAACTGACGGTAGCCGGAGAGACCGGAAGAACTAAGAAACAGAGGAGGTGGTGAGAAAGTCACAGCGACTGCGCTGGCTAGGTCATTTGGAGATAATGAAAGAGAATCGTGGCGTTTAATCAACCTACTGCGAAAAAATATAAGGCTGGAGAAATTCTGTGATTCAGATAAGCGTCAATTGGGGGCTGTGTGAACTGGCAAACCATAGCACAGAACAGAAAACTATGGCGCTAATTCGTTGCCAAGATCCACTTTTGGTTCTCCGAGCCAAAGGAAAATAAGTAAGTATTTAGTATTTACATTCAAAAGACTCTTGTTCATTGGAGCATACGAATGATTGAATATCTTCGAAACCCTAGAAAGTACTAGCACACGACACGCCACAAAGACCGTGACACGTTGATCAAAGGTTCATTACTCCAAAACGCAAGTCAATGAGCTAGTCACGTGGTTTACGAGCACTGGACGCACGGACGCACCCACACCCCCAGTAATTACCAGATGGACCATTGATTTGTTTGCAGGGCGCCTTTTTTGGTTTATACAGAATGTGTTTTTTTTTTTAATATGTATGTTTCATGATTATTCGTGGAATACTTACTACTTAACAATTCCGAAGGCTGATCTTCCGAATGAAACAATTTTCTATTGGTATTCGGGTGTAGGTGTTTCCTCTTGGTGAAAACTGATGAAGGAGTAACGCATAAAGTTGTGTTGTTCCAGCGAATACTGGCAAGCTATAACTATCACAGAATTAAGTCTTAAATGTTTTGTCAAATGCCTTTAAATAACTGGAATGAAATCTGATAAAACTGTAAGTAGACAATAACATACCCTACCTAAGAAAAGTATCAGCATCGAAGCAGAAAAAATCAATCCCTACAAATCGAAAGGGTACCATATACGAGTTTGTAACTTGAATATATCAACGGATTTTGATATTATTTTCATCATTAGTAAGTCGACAATTTCTTTGGACCAGAATTTAAATTTGAAACCTAGTTAAATTACATGCGGATTATATTTATGTAACCTAAAACGCCAATATTTGCAGTGCCTGCGTCGTGTTTACGGACTATCATCTGCACAAACAGACAGACGACATTCGGCTGGCGGTGTCGGGTATCGGGTCACCCTGTAGCTACTCGCATGATCATCGTCTACCCCTAATAAATGTGACACACGGCTTACTACAAATTTTGAGCTCGCATAAAAAACAACTCTTAAATTGCGCTGTTCTCTCTCATAAGACAGCTCACGGTTCATTCGCGGTTTTTCCTAAGGGAAAAGGGTTCGCTTTCCTAATTTTTCTTTTGCTTGGCACGATCTTCGGTATTCATCGTGACACCATTGGCCTTACCGTATACCTATCAATCAATCTTGACTTCAAGCGTGTACTTTTTGTCCATACAAGGTATTATCCGTATCTTAAAGTACTTAATATTTTCACCCACTCATATTTGACCCTTTACGCTAGTATACGAGTACCTAACAGTAATATCAACTTCGCATTATAACTTCTACTTCGTCGTGTCGACCTGTAAGGTATTGCAACAACATTAATTATTGCTTGTGAGCCAATGCAGCCAATTTTTAATAACAATTCATTTATTTACATACTAATATAAAATAATTTCTAGCAGACTATTGACTAAATACGTAAATACTTAATACATTCTTCCCGACCGTGTGTCCACTATCAGGGATGGCACCTGGTGTTGACGTCACAGCAATTATATCCAGATTACCGGGAGGCGCGGCGCGACCGCCGGCCCTCACTAACTAGCGTTTATTACCGGACTGTGGGGCCTTACATTACAGAGTCAAACTATGTGTCATGCTTTTTTATAAGTCAGATGGAATGGCATGGAACATAATAAAAACATTGTTTAAAAACCAGAATTTGAGGTTAATATATAACGTAGTAGACGTAAATAGTCTTTGACCTAGACCTACACGGGCACTTTTACACGTAAATTTTTTTAAGTAAATATTATTTCATCATTATTATTTTTAATGCGCCAAACTACTTGCATTTATAGTTAAGTACCACATAAATTGGGAGTCAAGTGAGTGTGATGTATGAAATGTTGATTTTTTGAACACTTCTGAACACCAGAGTTGAACCAAATAACATTGAACATTTTCAAAACTTGAATACAACATAGGTAGTGTGAAATATCAATATTTTCGCGGGTAATCCATCTTCAAAAGAAAAAAAATCATCTTTAAATATACACAACTAAACTTTAAATACAAAAAATTGGAGTTGAATTTCCGCGATTAATTAAGTTACAATAGGGTATTTGGCTGGTTTTCGGTAAAATATCTCAAAGTACAATAATTGGTAATTGTATTGTATCATTAGTAAAATATTTAAGAACTAGCAAAATAAGTAATGCAGTCAACATCAAACACACCACATTCTTTTCCAAAAAAGATTCGTACTCAAATTCACTCAGTATTTTTTTTTTGCTCTCCAAGGGTCTACAAATTCAGGCGTGATATCTACCCCCGATCTTGACAGTCCACGCCATATGTGGCGATAACATCTACATAATTAGATGATTCAGTAATAAAATCATTCTGCCTATCTTTGATCACGGCTAATTATATTGTTGCGCTTTTGATTTCGTAACTTCTGATCATTTTCTGCATAATTTATCTACTTCTGCCTAATGTAAGAGAGTCATTCTTTGGAAAACGAATATTTAATTTGATAATTAATTTTAGCAACTACGCGGCCATTATATTTATCTTTGAAAAAATTAACAGTAACTTTATATAGGTACTTTATACAGTAGTCTTCTTCTCAGTCGTAAAATCCTGACGGAGTGGTCCTGGTTATGGATCATCCGTTATGCTTGTTGCGGCTTTTGTGATATTTCTCCACTTCTCCCTATTCATGGCACAACGTGTAGGTACACTTCGTCGATGTATACAGTAGTTAGTATCTGTACCATATTCTATTCTACCGCACAGATTTCATACAAATGACACATTTCGTAAAATCGTATTTCACATTGAAAGCACTCCACGAACTTAATTGTTTAATGACAGACGAACACAGGCACGCGTTAGACACGTGTTAGATATGGTTATAGTATAGATATGATATCTTATCGACGCGTGTCGACGTGCTAAAGACGCCTGGGTTAGGGGAAACTTGCACACAATATTGGTACTCACTACACTAGTTGCCTCAGTACCTGCCTGATTAGAAAAATGTTAATTAGGTATTCATTTCTAAAAAATATTTAATATAGACAAAGACCAAGATTTATTTTTAGCTAATAACTTCTTTCTTTGAGTGCTAATGACATGTGGCGCGGTCCTACCAATCGGACCACTGGACTGGTGAGACCACGGGATTCCTTGTACTCGTGGTCCTACTGTATGTATTCGGTTACGTGTAGAAAATTGCCTTCCTGCACAAATTATGCCCTAAAGCCTGATTTTCAAAATTATATGTGTGCCATAGTGCCAGCTGAAGATCAACACTGTGGCTTCTGCCACAGCAACATGCTGAAATGGTTGCCTTTTCGACAAAATCTTCCAAAAAATTGTAATTAATCTGAGTTTTTGACTCAATAATTTTTGTTTAGTATATTAATATAAAATGCCTTTTTATTCTTCGGCCTCACCAGACATCATATTTAATTGTCTATTTGATTGAATGTATAAAAAATGAAATGCATAAAGATATCAAAACGTGATAATTAAATGTCACTTTTGTCAATTTTATTACTTACGCGATATACCTAGGTAAATTCTTTTTGTTCTGATCAAAGTCTATTAGAAATGCTTTTTGACTCTAAAAAATAGTGACGTCACGGGATGTCTCTTGTCATACAAACACCACAGAAATTGTAGTTTTTGACATTACGAAAAAATATGTGATTTGACTAGTTCGAAAATAGCCTATTCCCAAACTTCCCACCAGTCCCAGAGCAGACCATAACAGGCGAGCGATTCCCACGTCACCCTGCCGGTCCCTGCCGGTCCGGTCCCGGCCTAAAAATATACGTGGATATGTGCGTGTTCGACAGTTCGAAAGCTTTTAGCCGCCGATGGATGTCGCATGCAGAATAGATTCAAGCGTTATAGCTATTTTAGTACAAGTGATTTAATAAAAATGAAAACTTTGTTAAAAATTACCCTGGATAGTATCCGGTTTAAAGGTTCCCATCACACTGGCCTCACTATCTTCATTTAGTTACCGCTATCTTGAGACCTTCTTCGTTTAAACTCGAAAAAAATAATTTGTTACCAATACATTAACTTAAATAATGTAAAGGTAAGTTTAAGTTATATATGTTAGGCGTTTGCCCAGAAGTGGGACACATCTCTCTGTCTCGTCGGAGCGTTTTTCCAGTTCCTGGGCTTCTTCGGCCGTTGGGCGTCGGAGCCCAAGGTCCGCTTACCTACTTTTCGTATTCACTTCGCACGATCGTCGACATGGTTGGTCCACACGATGGCTCAAAATAGATCCATAGTATTTTACTATAACATAATAATTAAAATTAATATAATATTATGAGAAAAGATTTGTATTTCTGTTTGTAACGAATAAACTCAAAAAGTACTAGACCGATTTTGATGAAATTTGACATAGAGATAGAAATGTCCAGGAGTAACATAGACTACTTTATTCATTATGGTTTTGCCCGAACGAAGCCGGTACGGGCCGCTAGTAAATAATCAAGTTTTTCTTGAATTGAATTATAGTTTTTTAGTTAATTTTTTAGTTAATTAAGCATTATGCATAGCGCCATCCAAACAAGGACACGTCACGAGCCTGTGGCGTCTGCAGAACAAAAAAGCAGTGGAGCCTCTATTTCCAAGGATCAAACTTGCCAATTTTTTAACCTATTAAGACCAAATGTAAATAATAGTTTACAATTTTCCTTTCAATGTTCATTTAAAAAGTAGACAATTAGAAAGATGACCAAACTAATGACAACAACCACATTGCTTATAAGATCGCTGTTGCAAACTTCAACTCTGGAAATTTAATATTCCATAAACTAGTAGTAAATATTGTTAAAGGACTTTTTTTTTCAATGTAAAATATATAGCATTTCTGGACTTATTTTCACATTACACATGGTATAAAACAGTCTATGTATGCTTAGATCTTCAAAATTACTCAACGGATATTGATATAGGTTTTTTAAAAGATAGAGTAATTAAAGAGCAAGTTTTATATGTATACAACATGCATAATATTGCACCCGTGCGAAGACGGGCGGGCCGATAGTTAATAATAATTAAACGTTTATTGATTTTCATCCACCACCGTTACAAAATTTTAAATAACAACATTGATAATTAAACAAGGATCGTAAGTTACCTACTATTATATTTTTCTATTTCGACTTTGTACAAAAATTATTAGACGAGGATACGTAGTCTTCTCTATGTATTTCTCTATTCTCCATTAGCGCTGGATTGACGTACTGTTTTTTACTGCGGCGCACGCGCCCATTACCGCCGGTATAAAGGCGTGTACACACCTACAACATGTCTACAAGGGTGGATGCTCACTAGGAAAAATCTAGTCGATGCCAAAAGCCTTCAGGAAAACCTAATAGCCTAATTTTTGGATTGTAAAAATAATCGTGATAATATCTGAGATATGAGAGTGAGAGAGTAAGATTTATTCTGCTAAAAGCCAAATAAATAAGGAATAAACCTGTCTTGTGAATTGCCAGAACCAGGCAGAAATAGCCATGCTGTTTCTACCTAATCCTGGCAGAAGAGACAATTCCAAAAATTGCTGGCACGATATCGTCAAGGAGTATATGCGTGCCAATGGGCTGAAAATGAATGGATACCGAAGATCATACGAAGTAGTAAAACGGACCCTGGGCTCCGACGCTTAACGGCTGAGGAAGGAACCGAGAAAACGGCCAGATGAGAGACGTGACAAATCTCTGTCTTAATATTTTCATAATTTCTACACATAAATGCAGTTTCTAACAAAGAGCCAACTGCATTGTTCCGTTGCGTTGTAGTAGCGCGGTCCTATGTGCTCTGATTTTTTCCATAGTCGACGTACTTCGAATTTCCATACAATTTCTGAATTGTCTATCGACGGAGGTTAGGCCACGGTAAAACGGTAAAAAAAGACTTGCAAGAAATGAAATAATGTGTAGTTGCAGAATGTGGCCACACCCTTACCGCACAGTAGTCGAGTCACGATCTGCAACACCGCAAATGGTTCAGGGTTCCGTTTCTGGTGCAAAGGTCGTGGGGCTGGGACTTGCATATATTCTTATTAGTGTGAAATTATTAATAATATATAATAATAAATGGGAAATAATAACGTGGAGCCTGGATTCTGTGAGACACACAAGTTATTACTGTGAATCGAACACGACACACGGACACGAATAAATCCACAATACCCACATGCACACACTATTAAAACTAAAAAAACTAAAATTGTAAAGATAGATTTAAGCTTTCAAAAAAAAAACGATTTATATTAAGTACTCTACTTCTATTCTAGAACCATGAGAGCAAAGCCTATTATAAAAGCAATTGAAATGTAACATTTACATTTCTGAATTAAACGATCTTATATAGAAACTTAATAAACTGAAATTAAGTTAAACAATATCGTCAACTAAAGGGAGTAAATCTAAGGACTTTTTATTTTATTAACATTTCCTAATCATAAACTTTGTTATAACAAAAGAAACAAGTACCAAATTTACAGAAATTTAATATTTTTCTCTCAACTGTAGCTACCAAACGACGAAAAAAAAATCTCGTCTTATATCTGATGAGGTTAGATAAATTGAACACATACATTTTTAAAGTCGGATAAAAATAATAAGTCGCGATTAAAATCCGAAACAGTGAGGAATCACCAGAACCATTGATGCATAGACTAATCCATAATCGGGGTTCAGATCCATCGGAAATGTTTTTCCGAGTCGACGCGCGTTTTCGCCTTCTTCCTACTTTCTATTGTAGACCACTGATGTGTGCTTAATGCCTTAATGCGTACGAAAATTTAATGGTTTTACAATTTTTGAGGAGTACATAATAACATTTTTTATATAACTTTCGGTCGTTTTGTGCCAACGTAAAGTGATGTCGTCTAAACAACGCTAACGGTTTTTTTAAATTAAAAACTATTACAATTATTTTATAAAATCTCTACAGACATTTTAAAGTGCGTGTTTAAAATAAGCGATACGACTGCTAATAGCAGTCGTAACAATTAAACTTTTTTTGTGTCTCATCGAGCGTCCACGAAAGTGTTCAATCGTTTTAGTGTTTCCACAGATATAATGTTTTTATATCTGCGAGTTTTTCTATAAAATGCATCTCCGTTTTAGAAGACTTTATTTTCCAGCTGAAAATCAGCGCCATGGCTCGATATCATGACACCATGCTGAGCTGGTCGCCATTTCGGCTTACATATTGTATTCGATACTCTTTTGTACTTTACCTTTAAGTGTTAATGTTTGGAATCATTTATTCGGCAAACACATAAAATTATGTGTTTGCCGAATAAATGATTTCTTTCTTTTCTTTCTATTTGACAAAAAATATTCTCGTTTGACATACGATGATACGTTCTCTGTTTAATGTCCTCTCTGCTCCATATCAAAGGTTTCGTCAGTCAAAATGTACGGAAGGCGAGTACACTATAGAGACGATTCGTAGTGAGACGCAGCGCGCCAATCACATTGCGTGCATCAGATTGTATGGTTGTCGTTGCGTCACAATGGCGGATTGTGATTGGTTAGGTGCGTCTCACTGCGAATCGACTCAATCGACTCAAAGTCGCACTACGTACATTTTTCTTACAAGATTTGAGACCTTTCATCTTTCGTATCGAGCCCAAATCTCCATGACTAGCAAGGCATCAGCGGAGGGTCCCATAAAACGGAGCACAAAAGAAAGCTATTAGCGCGGCATGCGACATTCGCGTTTATGTTTGTCTGTCTGGGAGCAGTTCCGATGGTCGTAGTTCGATTCCGGTGTCCACAGGGTGTTATTTATTTAGCATTTTTTTTACAAAAGTTGTACATTTAATGTAGCTGACGTTTCAACGACTTTGCAGTCGCCGTAATCGCAAGGAGTAATTTGTGAAGTTGACGTGGTGGATGCAGTTTATCAACAATCACACAGTTTGGTAGAGAATCGATGTATCCGTTAATACATTTTATTTCCAATTATCATTAAAAAATTAATAAATCTATCATTGAAATCACCTTAAAAAACTGAATATTAATAATAGAGGAGCTGAAGAATTACAAGAAATGGGTGACATGAAAATAATATGAAAAAAAATTATAGCAGTAACAAAACTCTTTATAGATAAACTTAACTAGCTAAGCAAATAAAAAAAAACTGATTGTAAATAACACTCACCCTGTGTCCGCGACGCCATCCTCGTAACATAACTCCCGCGCCACTTAAAGGCGCTCCGTAAATTTGTCCGATCAAAGTGTATGCCTGAGTGCTCTGTATGAATGAGAGCAATTTTCCCGCCTATTTTAAACTCCAGATATGAATTGACTATTTATAACAGTCATATCTTTATGTGTCTTATTTCCCCGTTCGATGTGGTGGATAATTTTCAAATAGTCAAATTTCTATATGAGGATTTTTGATTAATTATTTTACATACTGCTAACTCAGTCAAATTGAAATTAAATTTATCAGATTTTCAATTTATATATTTTACAAATTTATATATTACGATTACTTTTAGATAATTACACTAATTTAATACTCCCAAATCATTCAAATTATTGATAACTATTTAAAATTATTTTTTATTAATAATAACTATTTCAAATTATTATTTATACAAGACATTGGTGTTGGGAATTTACAATAAAACAAAATAAATGCTGTTACACAATTATTATTCGCCACTTACACAAAAATACACAATGAAAGTTACATGAGAAGATTATTAACTAATAAAGTAATCACAGATAAATAGAAGTCGACTCCGTACTACAACTAAATCAAACTACAATATATTAAATGTAATTTAGATGTAATGTCCACGGAAGTGACTTCCTACACACATGAGTATATTGTACATGTTAGAAGAACAAATAAAGCTCTAAAGTAATATTCTGGATACACAGACTGAAGTGACTAGATGTCATATCTTCTTATTGAAGCGCTAAGCCCCTTTCGGTGGAGTATTTGTCATTTAGTTTAGTATGCAATCAATCGCTGCAATATAGTTAGAATAAGTACTGACTTAAGTATTTAAATTCTGTTTACGAGGTTGATTGAAAAGACTAATTTTGAAAATTATTTATGGATTATTATTTTTTTGCTTAAGAATTTAATCTTGATTTTATTTTTCATAATGTCAGCAGGCATTTTATATTTATGGTGTATATCTTAAGACCACCTTTGCTAGTCGTCTCATAGTAAAATTAATGATACTTATTTGACACTGTGTAGTGTGTACATCGATTGACAGTTTTTATGTTAGTCACTAAAAATAAAAATATATATTAACTAAAATAAATTATGTATTTCTATACAAGACGACATTAGCGTATCGGTTTTCAATAATCGAACTTAATACTCGGAGTAAAAGCATTTTTGTCTTTATTTCTTATCATAGCAGGTTTAAGAAATATCACTTCCGTGGATAGTCCACCAAGTGACAGGATTATAAATATAAATCACAGTTTTAGTAACAGAAATTTATCACAACTAAAAATACAGAAAGGAGAAAACTCACGGAACGGACTTAAGCCATTGACTGCGCGTGGTCGTCTCATCCTTAATTTCAAGCACAGTTTAAAAAGGACAGAATCGACACAATTCCTAAATGTGTAGTCGAAAAATGGTAACTCATGCATACCTCCCACAAACTTTATCTTTCTTATTATACTTTTTATTTATTTTAATATTCCAATCAAATAGGTATCATTTTTCGACTTCTACGTCATGTTCTTTTCCATCCTTTCACCTACCATAATTGATACAAAAGTTTCAACGCATTATCCTCTATTCCCTCATTATCACAGCAATCCTAAGTGTATAAGACTAAAATTTTGATGATCCCGTCCGAATCTAAACGTGTCCCTCAAGACACGCTTAGGTCACACCCTAATACCTTGTCTACGTACCTTCAATATAGTTATTTTTAATTCTACATTAAGCACCGCTGTAAAAAATAACACTTTTTGACAGCCGATTAATATGTGGTTTTCATTATTTAAAAAATCTAACAACAACACTTGAGATTTTTTGTGAAATATTAAGAGTTTTAGTACAATTTCCTGATTGTTTCTAAACTTCTAAGGGTGAGTTGCACCGTCAAATTTGACATTGACTTTAGCCGTCGCACCGCTGGCATTTAGACAAAATGGCGTACTTTGCGTTTTTCTGCGTAGGTTAAAGTCAAAGTTGATGGTGCAACCCACCCTAAAGCACTGCACGACTGAATCTAACTTTAACACTTGGATCCTTCAGTCCTTTCTCAGTCTGAAGTATTTAAATCGACATTAGAAATAAAGTGTCATATTCAGCGGGCAAAATCTCCTCAATTAATGGGAGAATTTCAGTCAATTAATTTTAAATTTTAAACTACTTTTTACTCTAATCCCTGACAACGGTTCGTTTCCGTTTTTCTAACCCCAAAAATTAACGAAAACACATTTAACAAAACGAAGAGTACAAAGCACTGTCATTTGAAAACTCGAATTGATTTTAGAGTTTCAAAATAAATAAGTTATTTTTTAAGTAACTATACAAAAATATAAAGATTTCAAGTTTTCGAATTTCAGTTGGAAAAATGTAAATATTTTTTATATATAATCGAGACTAGGTCCATAGAAAAATAGGTATAGTGTCATCAAAAAGTACGTCAGTAAACACCGATTTATTATATTTGGAGTCGGAGGACAACGATAATGGGAACAGTATAGAACAATATTTTTAAATATAATAATAATACTATGCTGGTCTTGCCAGTACCATTTCGAGTATATAGTAAAATAATAAGTACTATTTTTGAAACAACAAACATTAATATTTTTTTCATAATTAATTTAGTAGTACAACTTGACAGCCAATAAACTGTCATTTCCATGGACGAACATTTTTGCGAAAATTATATTTTGCAAGACATCTTTCAGATTAAAATATTTACCAAAAAATATTTCCTACTACAGAATTTATATTATGTACTAAGCTGGCAGGACCTTGGACAACATTTAACACAGATTTTTTTTGCATACGAGTACATTCAGTTTACCTATGTGTTTATGTCTTCATCTCTACAAAATTTCCGAAGTAACTTGTTTACAATTCCGAATTTTATAAATTCGTGGTATGAGCTGTGGTTTCCGTTTATGTTAATCATTTAGGCGCATAATATACTTTTAATCGTTTATTTCTTGAAAGTATATTGCATTTTATATAATCTATATATGATTTTCCATTCGATCGTGACACAATGATGTATAAAATGCTGGTCTTACAGCCGGATTCACGGATCAGTTTTGATTCACAGTATTGATTTCCCTGTTCCTGATTCCCCCGATTCTTGATTTCACTCGAAAAATAATCATATTTGTTATTGCAGGTCGAAAAGAGGTTTTGTCACGCAGTGACTATATCACACTCGTAAGGTTTGCTACAAATAGTATTAAACAGAAAACCACCGATAATCATATTTGTTATTGCAGGCCGAAAAGAGGTTTTGTCACGCAGTGACTATATCACACTCGTAAGGTTTGCTACAAATAGTATAAATTAAACAGAAAACCACCGCTCCCTAAGTCGAAACATTGGATACACCGTTCACATCTTGTTGAAAAAGTTCGCCAAAATCACATGAAGTAAGAAAACCACAGCTCCCTAAATTAGGCCCGTCTCCAACTCACCGCTCACACCTTGTCCGTCTTCTTGGCGCGGCCTTGCTTTATCACCTGAATCAGTTTCACTTTCTGAGCTTCGGGGCTCTCCAGGTATTCGTCCAACATCTATAGATAGATAAATAAAAATATCTTACATTGACAAATCACACAGATTGAGTTGGCCCTAAAATTCGAAACATGTATTATGGGCTACTAATCAAAGATACTATACACTTTTATAATGGTCCGACAACTAGGGATGTCGACGACCGTGCGAAGTGGAGATGAAAAAGTAGGAAAGCGGACTCTAGGCTCCATCGTTCAATGACTGAGGAAATACGCTCAGAAGATTGTGTGTGAGAGAGAGAGAGACTATATTTTATAACATATACAGTAAAAACATAAGACCTAGGTCAATACGAAAAAGATAATTTTCCAGCGTGATGACTGACGTAGGCTACAGAGGTCGTCAAAGGACACAGGTATTATAGTTGTTGTTAGTTACTGAAAGTGACATTATAGTTTGTCTTTTGAGACTTTCCTCCCAGGGATTCCCGGTCTAGTAACAAAATTTTCAGAGCTGTGAAAATTTTATTTTTAACTTGTGATTAGAAATAATGATTAGAAAAAAGCAGGCAAATAGCCATGCGGTCCACCTGATGGTAAGTAATCACCATAGCATTCTACTCGAAGGCATAATTCTGAATATGAACAATTATAATGGTATTCTCTCTTTATTACACATCAACGCCTCAGTTTACTGAAATATAGATAGATAGAGATAGACTCTTACTGCATCATTCACAAAGGAGTTATAAGTTACAACAAGATATTCAGACATAATGAGTGCAAAGGCGGACTTATCGCTAATGCAATTTCTTCCAGACAACCTTTGGATGGAAAGAGACACAAGTAGACTAAGAGGGTGCAGTAAACTTAACAGTATTAAATAAATAGACAAAAAATTAAATATTGAAATAAAAAGATATAGGAGAAATATATATTTACATACAGACAAGCGTAAATGTTGTTATTATAGAACAATGAATAAATATATAATAGATTAAAGGAGACTGTTATAATGAGACTTTACTTGCTTCCTAAAAGATGACAAGGAAAGTGATGCTTTTCAAATACCTTTTTAAATACCTAGTGCCTTTGTGTTTAATTATCTAATTGTTTAAAGTTTATGTTTGTGTATATTTATGAGTACATTATATGTTAAGTAGTACATGTACATAAATAAATAAGAAGCTAAATATTTAATTTTAAAAGCGCAAGAAGTTTTCTATCACGTTTTTTTAATGTCTCCAAGACCAAAATGTTTGAAACTATACAAAAAGTCAGCTACCTAAAACTTCCACCTTCAAACAAAGTCTTGTCAGAACACAAAGCAATTTGCGATCGTGAATATTACACGAGTCTCAGCTGTTTTTAGCTTAGTAGCGTAGTTAACTTGAGTTTTGGCACTAAATCAGCTGGTTTGGAGGGACGGTAAATAAAGTTAGAGATGGGACGTTGGTAAGTATTTCCCTTGCTTGAGTTTCAGTAATCAATTATGTGCAATTTCTCGACAACTAATTGGATTCTCACCTCTTATATACTTTACTTTAAGTTAAAGTATGTTTTGTCACTATGGCACTTGAAACTTTGACATTGACTTTGTTAATTTCGCTTTTGGTGTAATAAAGAGTATTGTATTGTATTATATTGACAGAACGAGACATAACATATTTTACCTTAAGGTATACTTTTAGCTATTTTATGAGAGGGTCAAATACTAAATCATGTTTGCTAGCAACCTCTATAATGTAGAATATTCATCGTTCAACCCCGAAACCCCTCAAGGTATCAGATTTTGATTGGAACAGCTGAATGTTTTCGCGATTCCGGGGTTGCTCCCATACGAAAATTTGATCAGTGTAATGGGACTCAACATGTAGACATAATAACGGCAATGTACGTAACCTTGAATGCTTTAAAAGAGCACATCAAACGTCGCATGTGCTAATAGCGCGACTACATAAATATTCTACTTGATGGTCATTTCGTTCTCGAAGACACCTGTGCCCGTGGGAAGAAAGGGAATTTTGTAGCTTCCTACATTTCATTAGCAAAGTGTTTTTTTATACCTAATTGATTAATAAGCATTAATAGATGATTCCAGTGGTAGTATTACTTAAAAATATATTCCTATTCCTTTTACCTGTACGCTAAGTTCACAGGCTATAGCGTCGGCGACTGATGGCCTGTCACACAACGCTATGAGCGTCGGCAACAGCGCGTGGCTGTGTGTCTTGGACACCAACCAGTTGGCTGGCAACGTGCATAGAGTTTTGATGACACTCCAGCCGTCGCAAATGGTCTCCTATGCCAAAAAAAAAAACTAACGTCAATGAAAATACTCAAGTGTGATTACCGACAGCAAAGTCGATTACAGTTTCAGTATTATATTATTTGGTATTTTTATTCACAATTTTATTTGTAAACTCTATTCTACAATTTAGCATAGATTAATAACTAACAAAACATATATGTTCACGTGAATTTTCAAATGCAGTATACACTGTCACAATGCGGACTCTAATCACGTGTTCCCGGTTGCATTCACAGCAGCGGCATCCGAAGCCCGGCCGAGGTTCGCCTTAAAAAATTAACCTTACAATTTCAAAGTTTTGGCTCTCATTATATGACTGGTCACCTGCCTGACATCACAATGCTGATTTACTAAAGTCGAATACAAAAAACGAATAACACTTGTACTTTCTTTTTATTTATTATTCGATTGCAGTAAAAGACTATGCTGATTAAAATACGTAATTAAAACCAGGTCTTACAAACCTAGGTCATAAAAATAACAGCCTACAACACCAATAGACATAGCCTAGACAGTAACTGTATATTACAGCGTGTAAGTGGGCTATCATCCCACTCCCCTTTAAAAGAGCACACCAAAGGTGCCATGTGCTAATCGCGCGACTACATAAATATTCTACTTGATGGTCATTTCGTTCTCGAAGACACCTGTGCCCGTGGGAAGGAAGGGAATTTTGTAGCTTCCTATATTTTATTAGCAAATTGTTTTTTATAGGTACCTAATTGATTGATAAGCAGCAATAGCTAATTGTATTACTTAAAAAAATATTTTTATTCCTTTTACCGTTAATTTTAAATTTTCCATTGGATTTACGAAAACAATTTTGATCACTAGATGTCTGCGTCTGCCTGACTGACGTCAACATTCCATATAGATAATAATGTTGCTTATCAGCTGCTACGACATCCACCGGAGGATATGGAGCGGCCGCATCAAAAATTGCGTAGTTTCAAATATCACGGACAGACAGACAGACAGCGGGGAGCTACTTTGTTTTATAATATATAATGACTATGTAGCTTTGTACTTCACCGGCAAAATAACCGTCTAGACTAGAGAACAGAGTAAACATACAATAAATAAAACTGCACCCGTCTAATTGAGTTCACACGTGGACAGAACACAGGTGCAGCCCGCATGGGAATGAAACGGTCAAGACATCGATGTAAACTAGCGAGGGAAGGGAGAGAAAGCTGGTGAAACCTACTAATAAACATCTATGACAGATGCGAAAGTATGTGAGGATGTATGTGTGTATCTACAGAACGTATCGTTATGAAATTTGGTACAGGGGTAGAATACAATATGAAATAACACATAGGGTACTTTTTATTCCAAAATTCCCACTGGAGCGACATATACATGTTACAGCTAAACCCCGACGTGCGGCTAGGTGTAGCTGGTCCCAATTGGTCAATTAGGTGTAGCCTGCTTAAGTTTGGTTAAACCTAGGTTTAACCTTGTCGGCCAGACCTAGGTTCAGCTAGTTTTCGATAGTAGACTAGACCTAGGCGTTTCGTGCTTATCTTTGGCTAGACTTAAGTGGTAAATTTACTCATATTCGTATTGGCATTCATGTCAGGTCTAAAAAACGGATGTACACGAAATTAACTAATCTTAAATCTATATTTCTACATTCTGCGATGACCTAAGACAATAATTTACTATTATTTATGAAATTGTCTATAAAATATCTTTGGTAAGGATTTTTAAAGGTATTTCAATACAAAAATAATGTGTTGAAATACAGCTGAAAATTCATAAATATTAGAATAAGCCATTTTTGGTAAGTGTCAACTAATAATTTGGTGCAGTGGTCATTCTGGATAATGCGACATTTAAAAGTGACCATTTTGATACTGTGCTAATTTTGATACAAACGACATTTTGATATAGTTGACTTTGTGCGACTAAATGCATGAAATTGCATTTAATGCAATTAAATTCTCTATTTCAAAAAATACTGCAATCAGCTTTACTTTTATACTTTACCTATTTAATAACAATAGGTACAAATGAGGAGAAATAACGATGCAAACGTTGTTTCCTTGAACATTATTATTAATACCATGCCTTTAAGTGCAATTATGTCGAAGTGGACTACGATATTGGCATTTTAATTATCATTAATCATAATAATGACGATGAATTTAACGATCTGAAAGATAAGACCTAGAATTTCAGGTACATATATGGAGTTTCGATGAATAGAAGACTTTAATAACGAAAAAGATAAAAAAAACATTGAGTCGGAAAACTAATTCATTTTATATTTAAACTTCTCCAAAAATGCTTTCAGATTTTTTTCTATTAAAGATTGTCGAGGTATATTTTTATTAATACTTATAGATTTGAGTGAGTTCAAAATGGCAAAGGTTTATATTTACGCTGATACCGTGCTTCGCAGCATCACAGCCCCGAATGCAAATAAGAACACGCCAAGATGAAAGAGTGATTTGTGTATGTTTGACCTCAATTTTAAACATAAAGATAAGAGATTAAGGGCCCGTTTCATCGCTTGCTGAAAAAGTATCAGATGTAACATATCGAACAGACAACATTTAAAATATTTTACAAATATTGCGTAGAGCTAACTTTCCAATAACATCAGGCAGATTTATCTAGGTTAGTTTATCTGTCAGATTAAAATATGATATTTTAGAAAGTGGTAAGACAGGGCCAAAAAATGAGAAACGGATTGACAAACCTGCATCTGTGGGTTGTTGACGATGACGAACCCGACCAGTACCATGAGATCCAGCACCATAGTCTCCGACAGCGTCTGGTCCAGCCGCTGGTTGCTCAAACCTATGTGGGAAACGGTTTATTTTCGTTAATGTGATTATATAACTTTATTTTCTCAAATTTACTGAAATGTAAACAAACGTATAGAGAAAACACTTAATAATTACATTTGTTGGTGTGAGGATACAAATACATGAATTTTATATAAAAGTCTGTAGTTGCGTAGGATTAGCGGGTCGCTGCTTACTTTCTAACAAGTGACGCAAAACAACATTAGGATGCTCATTCACTGGCATGCAATACAATGATAATGTACCTCCTCTATAATTTATATTTTTTTCTGTAGATCGCAATTAAACCTCGATCACACCACTATTTCTTTAACGTTCGACAGAGTAACAGATTCGTAGATCAAATATAAACTGTAAACCAACATTGTCGTTGTTAAATCAACAGGTTCCGAAGATAACGCGTTATATGATAAGCATGAACTAAAGATGCAGCCAGGATAAATAAATATATTAGGACAAATCACACAGAATGAGCTAGTCCCAAAGTAAGTTCGAGATTTGTGTTATGGGATACTATATTTTTATAACAAATACATATATAGATAAACATCCAAGACCCGGGCCATTCAGAAAAAGATCATTTTCCATTATGACCCGACCGGGGATCGAACTCGGGACCTTTCGGTTCAGAGATTCCCAAAGAGAGGACACCTCAACGGTTCTCTCCACGGGTTTGATTTCAGTGTGATCTCTCTTAACGACAATAATTATATTAATTAAACCACATCATTAGACAATAATTAAATTGTATCATTGTAAAAAACTTGACACTTACGTAGGGCAGTGGACCTGGGCGCCTCTTTGTCGCTGGGCGCGTGTTGAGACAGCAATCTCGCCACGGCCGCACGGAACTCCAGCGGCCACCCGCCTTCACCGAATGCCTCCTGCGACAATATAATTATTAGTTAATATAAAGATTAAATATCTCTCTCAACTTCACATGTTCCTGTCTTAATCTCAAGCCCAGGGCCAGCATTTCATTTTGAAGATTCGGCTGTCAGCACCGTTCGTCTATATCCTCTACCAGAAAAAATTGCTCGCGCGCGATAAAGCTGAATTTTGCGCATAGAATGTAATTTTCAAGTCTGTAACTGTATGTTTTGCTTTATATGCAATAGAGTACTGTATAGTATAGTTGCAAACACAAAATAGATTGTACTAAATTGCTTACTAATCTTAGTAAGCGATTTAGGAGTCACTTTAAACCGACATAATAAAAGAGTTTTATTTTCCCCATGTACTGTATCACGCATAGTGATCTAATGCAATCCCATGTCAAAAACTGTGAGCCCTCGGACCTCACTAAAAACCCTCCAAATCACAGCCAGCCAACTAGGCAGCAAACTCAATTTCCTCAGGGATGCGAGACCAGCGGCCAACTCAATCTGCAACTTCGTAACCGAATCTGAGGTTACTTGCGTGACCTCACGCTGTTAGGGAAAAGGGCCGATGTGTACAGATTTCAGGAGGGCTATGTTGGTTATTCTTTTAGACCGGCCTCATTGTTCCGTTACGCTGTGTTGCATCAACGCCAATTTGTACAGATATTCGAGAGGGTAATGTGGCTAGTATTCTGCATTAGAGCGCGGTCTCACTGCTCCGAGGCCACTCCGGCGTTTTACATTATATAGTTCTGACATTGACATGGAGGTGTGTCAACGCAGAATTTATAATACTAAACTAGAATGATCACGAAGGAGCAAAGCCGTTTCTAAAATTGGGTGTATCATTTGTAGCTATTTCTTCTTGTCAATGACACCACAGTTTGCGGGCTAGAAATAAAGTACCAAATTTGTAGGAACTTTCAAGTATTGGCACGCAGAAATTGTGGAAATCTAATCTTTATAACAACGCAAATAGGTCTTGTTTTCGATGTAATTATTGTGACATATGCCATTCGTAATCATTCCAATTAACATATAGATTCCATATGTAATCGTAAGGCGAAGAAGAAATGATATACAAGACATGAAAACTGACAAATAAATACATGTTTGGCTAAAAACGGTGAACAATACAGATCTCGAGTTTCCCCACCGGCACAGCCGTTAATGGCGCGTCCCCGAGTCGGTAATCGATACGATTCCAACGGGCTAATGGATTGCCGCCTCTGAGAGACAATTTTGATATTTTGGGATAGATCACCAGTGGATTACTTAAAGCGCTTTCTCCTCGCACACTAACTACCATACATTATAATTAATTTCTTTTTTCTAAACGATAATGAAACATTTTCTTTTATCAGTTTATTTATGCCACACTAGATAAATATTTTTTGTAGAAAGTATTATAATTTTCTATAATACAACGTAATAACAGTAGACTAAAAGGAATTTAGTGGCCACCGTTTTCGACGATTTAACTGTGACTAGTGACATACATTGTTCAATGGAAAACTATAATATTTTATACGAAGATTTTGGCAAAATCGTGGCATAAGTATTATTATATAAGTATTAACGCGCACGTACCTTCAATGATATCATACAAAAAAAATTGTAAACTGACAAGTTTAGCACATTTATAGATACGGAAGTTATGAGAAAAGTCAATACGTAATAATAAAAAAATAAGCAACACAATTATTAGATTTGAAAATGTCCTCATTACACGCTTACCACAAACCCTGCAAACCTCAATTACACCCATAAACAAACAATCAATCATACAGTCACATCTGCGTAATACAGTCATAATTGTGTTTGCCAGGACTCGAACCCGGGTCCCGGCGGTCCTGGTAATTATCGAGTATAGACTTCAAAGTGCGTCCCGCGGGAGTGGGGAATCAGGGATGAGCAAATATGGCCGCGGTCGGTTATTGGCTTACTTTTGTTTGGTGTAAATAATGACGTAATAGAATAAAGATGAATAGCTACATTTGGAAGTGTCTATGTTACCTAGTATGGCCCAGGCCCAGGACAGAGATGGTTGACGTAGACGAAATGAGGTCTATACCCAGCAGTGGGTCACGGAGGGCTGCAGATGACAATGTAATAATCACAACGGCAGTTATTTTCTTTCCTTATTCTATTCTAGTGTGTTAATGCTTACACTGGTGTCAGATCTTATTCAAGTCGCCTAAACATGACTTTTAAGACGACATCTAGTAGCAAGTAGACGCATACACCAACAAACATGAACTGTCAACCAGTGTGCAGGTGTCCTCACGATGTTTACCTTCACCGGAAGCTAGTGGTGATCTATGAAAACATTGAGTCAGATTGATATACAAACTGATGTGGCACGAGTAGGATTAAAACCTGGGCCCTTTCGATCACAGGCCGATTGCTATTGCAATTTATATAAAGCGAAGACCTTCGCAATTTCGGTAATAAAAGGGTGTACAGTCAACAGCACATCGAGCTATCTAAAATCATTGTAAATTCGCAGCTAGTGCCGTCGCATAGAGTTCCATATTGGTAGTAAGTACATAAATTACTCTCCACTCGACCAGTTCCGGTCAGGAGGGTGAATCTCAACAAATCACCGGTGACGTCACATTCTGATACAACCCCGTCACGCGGTCACCGAAGTGCGACTGTATGAAAATAACAGGCAGACAAAGAAAATAAAACAGAAAAAAATTAAGGTAAATTAAAAATTAAAAATAAATAAAAATAAAACAGTTTAATATTAAATTACGCGTACTTAAAAATCACAAATGGTTTTGCATGTATTATGAAAGGGACAATAAATATTGTAATTAATTCGTACTCTACTATTAAATACCTAATATTTTATTAAAATTGATTTTGGTGTTTCCTAAAACTACTGAAACAGTTCTAAAGCATTATTGACCTGCGATTCAGGGTGCTGTATGCTCTTTTGTTTCTATTTAATAAGATTGGACCTAACAAACAGTCAGAGATTGCATATCCGATAATCCCGCCTTGTGCTCATTTATTTGAATATCTAACTTATGTCAATTCTATAAATGGCTCAATAAGTAATTCATCTATATATGTGTCCCTAGATCGCTCTGACGTTGGACTCATACAAAAAGTCCACCATAATCATGAGTTAATATCAAATAATTTGTCTGATCAATTATCTTGTCATAATACAAACACGAGTATATGGATACATAGTCATTAATGAAATAGACAAACACAGACACGATCGATACACATAGCCAAGTTCTAACAAGTCGGAACTGCAAATTGAATCAATATTATACAGTCGGACAGGTAAACTGTTGCGGGATGGGCTAACAAGGTTATTGAAGTGAGTATTTTCAATTGTTTTATTGTTTTTCATGCAACTGGATCATATGTTGTTCGTTCTATTTCAAGTGACTAAACAGTTGACGTAAGTGACAGGCCAATAAAAGAGATCGAGCGACCTGTTTCCCCTGGCAGCACCCATTCACGAGTTGAGTGAAACATGGGTCGGGTTTCATTTATCTAATCTAGGGCCTATTCAACCAAACTTCACATAATAATTGTTCATGCTGACTACAGTTTCACCTATTATAGGTAACAGGATATATAAAACTATACTAAATTCAATATATACCTTTATTTAACTTCTTGAGTATCATTATTTTTCCACCAAAGAAAAGAAATAAGAAATATTTCGAACCCATAGAAAACCAACACAAACAAGTCATTTCCCCCGGCTCCGCTCACTGAATGAACCTTTCAAACCCACTTGTTTGTACAGCACAACAAATATATTACGCCGACAGTTCTGTTTGCGTATCCGACCCGGTGTTACGTTTTTCTGGCGTCGAGTGTACATTTCGTTTAGCATTTGTGATAGTAGGCTATCGGTTGGTGTAGAAAAGGTTAATAAAATAGAGCTAGAAGTTAGCCTCTAATTCAATCTTATTTATTTTCTTCCTTTATTTGAGTTTTAAATACGGAAAGCACTATGTTATACTATTTTATACTTCTATACTATTTTATAGGAAATAATTGTATTGTGACGAAATTTAGCATATATATGGAATAGACATACAGGAATAAAATTTCAATCGCCACGCTTATCCGTCCGTAAAGAAGGCTAGTCCTCCAACACTGGAGACATTAAAATGGCTAGTGATGAGCTTCTATATAGCTCTTTTTTCTATATAGCTTCGAATAGCTCTTTGTGCTTCAGAAGACCATTTCAAATAAACTCGAATTCCTTCTTCATGGCCTTTTTTATCTATTTGAACAACTTAAAAAGTAACAACATTAGGTGGACTTATGCCATGAGGGCTTGACTGCCAGTGCCAACCTTATACTGTTTACACAGGATCGGTACAGTATGTAAGTTACTATAATTTCATTATGTCAATTGCAAGCAAAGTACAAGGGTGCCGCCTTCGCTGGAATGGCCACACCTTGCTTACACTAGCAAAATATGTAGAGAACAAATGTTTGGCTGTGCATCTTCCGCCTGGTCGTAGCAGAAGGAGCAAACCCAAGAGCTGCTGGCATGTATGTCGTCAAAGTTGATATGCGTGCCGATTTACCTCTCTGTCTGATAACTAAAGATACCCGAGACCGTGTGAGAATTGGCGAAGAAAAAGTAGGAAAGCTGACCCTGGGCTCCAACACTCTAGGTCGGCGGAAAACATCAGGAAAACACTCAGGTGAAGATGAGAGAAAAAGAGTTGCCATTTCATTCGATATTAACCGGATTCATATATGAATCAGTAGGTACTTACTGACCTAGACATGGCATTGTATTGTTTACCGTAACATTTCTCTAAATACAAATACAATAACAAAACGCATACAACATTAAATGGGAACTATTGAATCAACAGAACGCAAGTTTCTAATTTTCCGTTTCGGCAAATACATTGAAACAAGAGAACACGAGTATCTCCAAGACAAATAGTGGAACAGAGATGGCGCTATATCATTTGGTATACGTTAGAAAGATACAGGTGTTAAAGTAGCGAATCCGCTTGAGAATTGCGCGGTCACGTGGCGTCTCCCCCAGTTGTAGCATTCTAATTGGCTGTAGCCGTGTTGGTTTTAAATATTGAATTGTAGGGATGATACTTAAATAAATATGGTCTTGTGTAGTTTTGATAATATTTATCAATTACATTCTGAATAACATTGTTGAAGATCTTGATAGCTAGGTTTCATTTCAACATCACAAAAGATAAAGTTCGATGTCGTATATTACTAAAGCAAATACAATGTTAAGTGATTTCACGAGATATAATTCGGTACCGAATATTAAAAATTTTCGGTAAACAACGAATCCATTACAATATGGCATTGTGACGCGACGTCATACACACCGCAATGTGATTGGTTCGCTACATCACACTGCGAAATGTTTGGCCAGTTGATATCAAATCGCAAAATCGCACTAGAAATGGCCACTGATGAGTCATTGACTCCTGAAATAGAGACCTGGTGTTCTAGTATTTTTTTATATTTTCATATATAATTATATAATATGATTATATAATATGATGATAATTTCTAATTTTTACCTATTATTTATAACATATTTACTAATTATTCATTTATTTCAAGCGGCAGGGCCTATTTGAGCATTAAGTAAACAAATGTCGGCTACTGGAATTCACCTCGGGTCCAGGTTCGTTTGACGACTGAACACCGTAAAACAAAGACCCTGCGTGACGGACGGACAAACAAACAGATCAGATGCAACTGAGACTTATAATGTTAGGAGTAAGAAGTGGTAATGAGAGGGAGATATGGTATTTGTATTTTTTGTGTTTGTTCAGCAATACAGTATTTCAGATATAATTTTACATGGCATATTTTTTAATCTTACCTCACCTAACTATTTTGTATGATGTCACAGTGAGTTTGTTTGTTACCTCTTTGCACTTTATCTATTATTTCGTGGATGTCATAACTAATTAAATTTGAGCAATAATTTTCAAAGCTTGGTTGGCACTTAATAATGGTTAGGTGTTATCCAACGCTAAAAAGATCATGTTGATGCATAAAAGTTCATGTCGTCCGATCGGTAGGACAAAGCAAGTCGGACCACGTGGCCAAAGCGAATTTTGAGCCTATCGTCCATGCCGCATCCATTTCAACGATCTACACTTATGCACCGAATGCGCATTTGTTTGCAGTTCAAACAAGAGGAGATACTCCATTTAATGAAGGAGGTGCAAATATGACGGGCCCTGTTTGGTTTGTAAGAAATACTCTAGAGGGAGTGAGGGGGGGGGGGGAGGCATAGTGGTCAGGGGTTCCGAATACTACGCAGTGATGGAATATAATTATTGCATTTTGGATATTTTTTTTGGAAAAATCACTGCAATAGATCGTCGGAGCCCAGAGAATGCTTTCTGGTTTACCTGCATGTGTCTTTAGTCGCCATACTCGATATAGAGTGGTCCCATTCTAGGGCGGAACCACGTGTAACACTGACCTGCACCAACTGATGGTCCAGCTCAGCGAGCGCCCGCAACAAATGCGCGGTCCTGGCGGCGCGCACGAACATCCCGCTCTGGCTGAGTTCGGCGCCGCGCGCGAACAACCCGCAGAATTCTGCTCGCGAACCGCACAGGCTAGTGCCGAGCGCGCACCGGAGGGACTGCGTCGCTGATTGCCGTTCTGAGCCCTGGACATAAAAAATATTAGCGTTCTAATATGAGAACATACAACTACAAATCAAAAAGTCAATCAGGTAGGACAAAATCACGGGACACGTGTCCCGTGCAGGGTGCGGGTGCCTTGCAGGTCATAGTCAAGGGAGCTTATGCGAAGAAATGCCAGTCATAATTTGTAGTACCGCCCAATTCTTTAATTGATCTTATTCCATCTAAACTTTTTTTAGGAAATATAAAACCTTGTACAAGGCAAAGTGCATTTTTAAATACACAAAAGTGTACAACTAACTCACAGCATCAACTTTACAGGGATGGCACAGCTGCGCACACACAGTCAGCAACGTCTGCACGCTCTCCCGCGCCTCCCCGGCCTTCTCTGCACGCGTTATACAGCCGGACAGGCAGAGGTAACTGCAACAAGGATATACGCTTACTATTTGAATCTGGTAGGGTTGCCATGTAGAGGCGGCGCAGTAATGAAATACGAACGCATCTGTCGAATCAAAATAAAAGTGTTTCTTTTTTATATAATGTAAATATATGTATTTAATTTACATTATGTATTTACATTTTATAAAAAGAACAACTTTTATATTTCACTTTCACAACATGCAAACCGCTGTGGGTTTAGCCCTTTAAGTCAAATCCGATGAAAAACAAACATCGGTTGTTTACTTTGGAGAAACAACACAACACACGTCGGCTACCATAAATGTTTAATTCAAAAACATAGACATCTAGGTAAGCCGACATTTTTGCTATTTTTATGTGTAATTTTGTGCTATTTTTATCCTATACCAGTTAATATGAAAATGGGTTTGGTATCACTTCACCTCTACTATAGCAATCTTCTCGATATTTAGAAAATATATAGAGATAGTCATACCTTTCATCCTTTACCTTTTGGTACCTTTCATCCCGGAAATAAGTACTGTTCTTTCTACTGGGTGATTGGCACTACAATATACCTTATTGCGGTATGCTGTGTTGGATATAAACAGGATTCTTGAGATATTCGCATATATTTTAAAATTCCTGTAACGATTTTTTAAAAGCGGATTCTTGAGATATTCGCATATATTTTAAAATTCCTGTAACGATTTTTTAAAAGCGAATTAATAACAATCCGGGCCCACCGGGGCGGAACCAATTATAACCGGGGCAAATATTTGAGGAAAATCCGGCAGTTTGCAGCGGAGTTCGCTGAAATTCGCTGCAGATCTAATCTGCTCTGTAATCCGTTGTTGGCGGAAGCTATTGGAAGAGATTGACTGTGATTGACTCTTCCAAAATGAAAAATATCTTTTTTTATTACTGATCAAAAGTATAAACTTGAATATTCAACACAAAAACTTGATAGTAGTCACATCCTTTTAAATCGCGGATAGACTTAAATTTATCAACAATCATTTGCAAAGACCGCAGATAAAACCAGACAACTACAAAAAAATTAAACCACAAGAAAACATTCTATACGAACTAATGAGCCATCGTTTTTCTTCCAGAGATACGGACGTAATAAACACGAAAATGAGCAATTTAGACCCACCATTTCAAGCAAAAGAACAAAGCTTATCCGGCCACTTCGAAAAATAAACGAACAACATGGCGCCGACGGAACGTCAAGAATTCAAAATTGGAATTTGGATTACTGTCCTCCGATTGGTCATTCACGCATAACGTATATCTTAACAAACATAACATCAATCTATCAACACAAGTAATTTAAGCCCTATTCTTTTGAATTAAGAGTTTTTAAGACGTAATTTGTAGTTTGTGCTCTGGTGGTAATACGTTAAACCTCCTTGTGGGGCAGTGACGGGTTGAGATAACCTAATCTTAAATATTCCTTGCCTCTAAAGGTCGTTGTAAGTCGGACGAATCATTGTGTCTGGGCTATGAATAAATCTTGCCTTATATGGCATGGGTAATCTGGTATCTTTAAAAGTACAAAGTCGGGGATAAGACAGTATTTGATTTGAGAAATTATGGGCGTTTTATTGAGTTCAAATATTTATTTATGTTGAAAGTGTTTGGAGTTGCAGGCTCGAGTTATGCCGATCAGCAAACCAATTCGAATTGCACCGATTCCTCCAAACTATCAAACTTCCAGACGCAAAGTTTGAGGTGCTCTAGAAGGAAAACATTTTAATTAATCTCGAATTACAGCGAAAATTATTATTAACTGGTAATTTTCTAAACATACTTATTTATTTCTATAACAAACTACCCTACATCTGTCATTTGTCCACTTAGTTTTAATATAATTATAAACCCATATTTATCAATTGACGTATTTGAAGAAAAGTCTGCGGTGAAATTTGTTACGCCGCTTCGTTTTCACCTGCGCTTTAGAAGTCTGAAGTAGACTTGGTTTATACGTATATCATCCTTAGTGGAATAAATAATTTTGAACTTGTCAAGTAAAAAAATATACTTAAAATAAATTGCATTCGAATCTTGTACAATGTACATTAAAAAGTACGAAAAACCATGAAGCTGGAAGACAAATAGAATTAAATAAATACCCATCGTACGTTTTGTCAATTATACTTTGTAAAATATAACTTGACTCCTGTGATAGCAGAATTAATTCGAAATGAGAGTGACAGAGAGTGATGTATTATTTACATACTATTTGACTACTGGCACTCAAACTGGCAATCAAAACTAGATATAAAATTAATCTATATATCGTTGATTAAATGATTAGAACTCTAATTTAAATTTAAAAATGTGCATAATTTCGCTCATAATAAGTATAATTTCAAAAGTCAATATGACTGTTCAGTTAACATCCTGTATACAGGCGGCAGTGTCGTTCTAAATTCAAACGCTTCCATTAGAAGCTGCGGCGAATGGCGCTCGAGCATCTAGTAATGTTGCCAGTACTGTTATGATTTTTAGAAAGGAAATATTTTCTTCAGTTTTTTGTAGTCTCAACAAAAATAAATAACTACTAAGTTATGTAAATATACAGTCAAAAAGAGGAAGACCTATACTATTGGTGACCACGCATCACTATAACCCACGTTATCAATCTGTATATATTAAATGCTAATACATACACCATATGTTTATTTTTATTTCATATCCTTATTTATTTACGGTGTATTTATTTTTCATTTCATTAGCCACTAGCTATTGCCCACATCTCCGCCCGCAGTAACCTACCATTGTCTATTCAAAGTATATATGTTAAAATTTTCATAAAAATCGGTCCAGTGTTTAATCCGTGAAAAGTTGAGGGTCGACGTCATTAAGTGGAATAAAACACACACAACGACTTTCTTAGCACTATTAATGGAGTGATTTGCCATTGCTTTCTTCAAGTTGATAAATCAACCATGCAGAGAGTAGGTTTTCTCGCGATGTTTTCCTTCACCAGAAGCAAATTGTGGTCTATGAAAACTAATATACACGAGTCAGATTGGTATACAAATTCATGTGGCACGAGTACGATTCGAACCTGGGGCCTTTAGGTTCACAGGCGAGCAACTTAACCATTGCACCACCACCGCTTCAAACACGGCACTAAAATAAAAAACTTCGTATGATAATTCAAAAGCCGCATCTGGCAACACCGAAAGCGAGCACTTTCCAAACAATTTATAGTGCGTTTAAAATGTTTTCGTTAATTTCAGTAAGATAAACGAGTGGCCACGTTTCGGCGCCTTTACACCGTGATATATGCCGTGACATTAGCTGCCCGTCTGTCGACTCGCATATGAGAGAGAGGTTGAAACGTCCATTGTAAAGTGGCCTCACAAAGATTGATGTTAATTTATTGCCTTTTCATGAGAATACTGATTTGATGATTTATAATTATGACCTACTTTTTTTTACCTTAGTATATTTATATATACTAAGGTAAAAAAAAAGTAGAAATATACTAAGGTAAAAAAAAGTAGGTAGATAATAATATCTATGTTTTTTTCTACGTAGATAATAATATCTATTTACGTTTAAAAAGTGCTTTGAAAATTGTATATAGTAATTTTTCAAAAAGTTAAGACTACTGTAGTTTCAGAACGACCACTGCCGAGATATAATTATGACCTTCTTTTTTTATGATCGTGGGATCCGTAGCGATTTATAAAATCAAAAGCAACGAGATGTCAAGATAAACTGGTCAATCTCTAAAACTGTGGTGGCATTTTAAGTGTGTGAGGCACGTTAATTCCTAACTGGATTTATTTTAATTGAAGAAAGTGGATATCAAAGGAAACATTGTCGTTTAACTTTCAAACGTAATACTATGGCTTGTATAGTTTATTTGTGATTCTTCAATATCAATGTCAAAGATTTTATTAATTATGTTTTTTTAAACTAATAATACGAGTACAATTAATAATGTTTTTTTTATTTATTTTTATGAAATAAGGTATTTTCGGACCTAAGGACGTGTTCGTAACATGCTTCTTGGTTTTAATGACATAGATAATACAATATCACAATTTTTAGGAATCAATGTTGATCCGGGGCTCCATTGAGTCTCTTTGGGGGGACGGCATGAACAGCGAGCCTACCATCAACTTTTACGGAACGATTCCAATGCAGTTCAATTTCGGTATACGTAAGACGTGGCCGTACAAGCAACTACTATTTAGATGTCCTGCGCTACGCTTAATTGATACATGTATAAACCAAGTCAACAGTACAATCGACAGATTTAGCCATAAATCATTCGATTAATTTGCGATAATCCCAAATAAAATATGCAGCAGGTGTGACCACGATAAAATTAATACTAATGACGTCATAAACGCAAACTGTGCGTGACGTCACAAATCTCTATTGCAAGACCACGCATATGCAAAATTCATTCGTTACTCTTTTAGGGTTGTCGCCAAAGGATTATTATAATAGGGGTACCGCTCGTTTTTAATGGAGTTGTTCAAATATTTAATGCGCAGAGGGCGTGGAGATATTTTTAAACAGAATAAATTAAGAAAACATTTTATTAATTCTAAAAAAATATATCACTAGTATGTACCTATAAAAAAGGTCAAAGAAAAATTATTAATAAGGTTCGTTTTAGGTTCCAATTGAAGTAAGTACCTATATTATCCAGTTCCATAATGCCATATATATATATATATATATATATATATATATATACATATATATATATATATATATATATATATATATATATATATATATATATATATATATATATATATATATATATATATTATTTTCATACTATTCATATTAATATTATAAAGAGAAAAGATTTGTATTTTGTTTGTAATGAATAAACTCAAAAAATAATGATTTTGATGAAATTTGGTTATACCCAAGCGTATTCATTACAGGTTTTTGATATACACAGGTGCGAAAAAACAGCAACTTACAACAAAATCTATGAAGTAAATTGTGACTACGTTTTATAATGAAAAACCTTTGTAATATAATCTTTTACCTGAAAGTAGCAATATTTGTTGCGTTTTTTAGTTTTCGCTAATACATAAAAGATTTTTTTTTTAATGTTGTTATCGCTAGTGTTGTTTATTTGTTTGCTCCAGCTTCCCCCTAAACTTTCTGTACTCCACCAATATTTTTTAAATTTAGCATACACATATTTACGAGCACGGAGAAGGAAGGGTAGGTGGGAAAGCGAGAAGGCGTAACAGGTGTAACGGGGTAAAACCGGGTAAAAAAAGAAACAAATAAAATTTTAAAAATCAAAATTTGTTGATTACAAAAATAATTAACTCACGGTGTGACTAATTTATCATAATCATGACTCACAGAAGCAAGCAACGCCAATTCTTATTGAAGGTAATCAGAGTAGACGTAAGCTTGGAAAAAATACTTTAAAGGCATATACTGCAGGGCCTCAGGGCTGGGTATGGGTAATCCAGTAAGTAATTCTCTCTCGGTAAGTAATGCGCTGATAAATGAAATTAAATAGCACAAACAAGTGCGAGGGGACCCTTGAAAGCTTCGCTAGTTATGGCCATTGTGTTTATCGATAAAGGAACAACTTACAACAATTACCTACATTCAAAATATACCTACTGTGTCAAGTAAGCCACAGTTTTTTTTATCTCTAATATTGTGATTCCTTTTATTGTTTTAGCTACAACAAGAGAAAGAATAATAGTAAATTGTTTGGTATTATTCTATTTTCTTGCAGTCAAAAATAATTTGATTCAACAAGATTTTCGTCCAATTTGTCGGAGTTCGAATTGGACTTAAATGAAATGTATTAGTAATAACATATACACACAATATTCCCGAAAGAAGTCACATGCAAAAGAAGAAGTCACACGAAAAAAATTTAAGCCGCAGTCTGTATATGATCTATCGACAAATCGCGTCCCTATCGCAAAACAAGCAAAAGAGCATCGCAACTCGACATGTGCACGCCAATCTGTCGCAGAAACGCCACTACAAAATCGTATATATCTCCGTCCCACTTTAACGCATATTTCATCATATGCATCCATCTCATTCCATTTCCCCCTTGCCCTAACGTCGCAAATACTTACAGACGGCTCCCGATAATCGTTTGTTTCGACGTATCGTACCGTATTCGATTGTCCGTTTCGATTATTCGCAAAAAATCAACAAGTTTTATAGCTAACGTTATCCGATTACAACATTGTGTAGGCTAAATTGTGTTATTGGATGTAACAATACTTTCTGTTATTAAATCACAGAAATCTCACGACTTGCGTGTGCAAGCAAGGAACCAGGCAATAAATTTATTTTACTAGTTAATATACTTAATTTCGATAGTCTTTGGTCGACAAGACTTTTTATACGTGCTAGATTTTATATATCCGAATATACTTTAGCTAGAAATTGATCATTTCACCGAACTCGTGTCGATTGTAATATTCGTTAAACCTCTATACACATTCAACACCACGGCCATATTTAACACATCAACACTGAATCACAATGCTCGAATCAGAATTTCGCCCCTAATTTAGCTTAACAAGTGGCTGATCTCTCACGGACCTACCTAACACCTGTGGTCTCCCACGGCACTTAACGTCAGATTTGTACCCTCGAGTGCTAGAGATTCTAATGTTTGTTCAGACACTAGTTCCTAAATAGCAGGCCTGTGATTCAATAAAATAAAATCTAATATTATTACAATACCATATATCCTTATTACCCATAAAAAAAGCAAAAATACATAAATAATACTTGCTGGCTTATTGTCAAGATACTCGTTTATCTTGTTTAATTTTATGTATTTAGACCATGAATAAATGCCATATTTTTTTTCCATTTCCGAATTAGTATAGCCACATGTAAAATAGAAAACACATTATTTTAAAACATATCGGCTTAGGGTTCAAAAATAACAATAACAAATTGCCAATCAAATAAAGTACTGCCAAGTAGGTAGAAAGAATAAAATGAATAATAAACATAGTTAGGACCCCTCGGAACTTAGTAGAACTTGTGCAACGCAACAAGCGATCGCCAGATTAGTTTGAATAAAATTAATCAACTCGTGCATTTTCATTTGAATAAGTAATTAAATGGGAGTGCGATTGAGCTTGCGTTAGTGTGAAAAAAAATACTGTTAATGTTATTAAAATAACACGTGTCAAATAAATCTTATAGATAGAAAATAAAGCATGATATTTTGGAGTCTAGATTGTGACTTTACTTTTGTGAACAAAAGTATTACACCAGAGACAGGTAATCAAATTTCTCTCAAGCAGTAGAAATAGCAAGATACTAAAAGTTTAAGAAAATCATCATTCATAGAAGAAAGACCAGCAGTAGATATCAAAACAAAACGGACTTCTCCTTTACGAACATACATTAAAAAAAATAAAACATAAAGGCATTGGCAAATTAAACCATCACATTCGATCAAACCAAGCTTACATTTCTATTCAAAACAAACTCTTCAGTAGCCGAGACCTCTCGCAGTGATAAATAAAGATCTCAGTGCCCATAATTACGGTCACAGGAGGCACAATGCATAACAACGCAGCGGGGCGCACCGCAGGGCGCTGTGTTAGGTCCGCTACACTTTACGAAGTAGTGGTGACGATTTTATTGGTCGTAACTGCGAGACGTGATTGGGTTTTTGAGTAACATGTTATTTAGAGATTTTATTTTTACTTTATTTAGAATATAAATATTGCTACTGAAGAAATGTTCTGCAAAGATTAGCTTAGTAATCAAAACTGAATGAAATAATGAATATAAAAAACAATTCATATTTCATAACATATTTTTTAAAATCACACATTTTAATACATATGGGATGCAAAGAAACCGGAAACCTATGTAAGTATCAGACAAAAACATTTCACTGGATATATATAGTATAAGAACAAAAACTTCAATCACATGAATAGACAGCGCAAAAAGCGTGCCATCTGACGTAAACTTTCACCCCATCTATATCACTTTCACAGTGACAGACAGACGGACAGACGGGTCGGGCACCGATCCTCCCCTGAGATTACACCGAAACCACATTTGAGGCGGGTGTAACGGTAATTTTACGATGACTCTACAAGGTAATTATTATTTCCAGCATTTATAATGGTAGCTTAAAGTAAGTCGTGAATAATGCAAAGCTTTGAGTGTGCTTCTGTGTAAACTAAAATTTGCAATAAACTTTTTTAACATTTCTTTATCAAATAAATAACTTTGACTTGTATTTTTTTCTACTCCACATATTACATAATCAAAATAAAACAACAAACTTATCTTGCAAGGGTTCTAATTTTTTACATTTTAAGATCAGAGTCTAAATGTATACGGTAAACATTGTTTTCTTCAAAAGACAGATATTATGATAGAAGTAATTTGTTCAGCCCCTTTGTTGGATAAGCGTGAAGATATCGCATTATCCAATCGGGATCTACACACACAAATGAAATTAGACAAACAAAAATAATTACCAATCATTATATGCCACGTGCCAATGCTAAATAAAATTTTAGCTAACCGAAATTTCTAATCTATTCGAAATATGAACCTTACTACATTATAATAAAACTTATTAGGTCTGTGTAAATTAAATAATTCAAAGATAGCTGCCACGCAAAAATAAACTTTATTGCACAAACAATGCAGGTCTTAATCGCTGTTAAAAGAATTTAATGTCCCAAAATTTCGAAGCCACGTGGCTATGATATAGCGACACGGGGGAATTCGCGGAATCGAAGTGAGGACTCATGAGGATACATGGAAACCGCCACGGCACGCGACATGGACGTCATGTGTGAATTTCTATATTTATTGATGTGAAAGTAAAAGTAGGTCACAAAGAAACGGGCCGAGGTACCTCCCTAGGGGAACACCTATGACAAAATGAACCAAAAAAACTTGTATATTATATATTTAGATTTTGAACTTGAAAAATGTAAAAGTAAATATTGAACAATTAGCTTATGCAACAGTATCTTATAAAATAAATACATAGTCTCTTCATAGTCGTATTTCTTCAAGGCTGAGGGTTGTGGTCATTATGTGGAAAAGAAACACACACTATTCTTGGCACTATTAATATTGCCTTCTCCATTTCACACATATAATCAACCAATGTGCAGATTTCCTTACGATGTGCAATGTGCAGATGACCTTTTTCTTCACCGGACGCAAGTGATGGTCGATGAAAACTACTATACATGAGTCAAATTGGTATACAAATTCATATGTTATGAGTACGATTCGAACCTGGGCCCTTTCGATCTACAGGTAAATATTATAAATACACTAGCGAAACGAAAAAAGCTAAACAAAATGCTTATTGGAGTAGTACAAATTATTGTAGTCGACAGCTATCGAAGGGCGTTTTGATTTAATTTGGCACACCAGGCGCGAGTACTATTGTCCAGTGATATAACTAATTCAATCACAAATGTTCGCTGCGCAGGTAATCAAGTGGAAGACATTGAATCACTATATTTTGTCAACATGTGCTTTTGTGCCTGCTGAATTAAATAAATATAATATTAAAAATAGAATCAACTAGATTATTATTATTATTTATTCTATTTAAGTCGATTTTCTTGTTGAAATTCTACGTTGTATTGAAGTCTAAATCTTTTATAATGCAAGTTTATCTAGATGTATTAGTGGCATATTTCTGTGGTCGATAAATAATTTGGAATTGCAAAGATATTTACAAACTGACTAATTTGATTGATAGTTTATAGACACTAGATAGCTCGAAATGAATTAAATAAGCAATTTGTTTCACTTCATATCTGACCATATCTATCACGATTCCAAAAGGAACATTGTTTATAATTGTTTAATTAATTTTAGCAATACATTTTTGGTTTAAAAAAACTGTAGAGTTCTGTATCTGTAGTTCTAGACATTAGAAAATTTCAAAACTAAAAAAACTGTCATTTCTCATTACTCTATAAAAAGTTCTAACTCAATCTTACGAACCATATTTATTTAATGGTTTCGAAGGGGGTCACTCCCTAAAGCGGGGGGTTACATTCAATTTGTGTTTTGTCAATGACGCGCGCTCGATTTAATACGAACTAGCAGGTGATGGCAACCCTACGATTTTCACCATTATCACGTCTATAAACAACATCAATTTCAAACTTGTCGCTTTTGGATTAAGGACTATGAACAAACTTATTTTCATATCACACATGTGTAAAACAAATTTGATTTGAAATCTTATGGTTATGTGAATAGAAGTCATGTCAGTTTTTGGACGTAGTGATCATCTGATAATGCACGGGATGTATCTTGTTTGTTTTGAATACATTAATGTTTTGTTGTATATTAAAATGAAATTAGATATTTGGACAATTGTTCATTTCATTCAAGTTTACTGGGTGGGTGTTATAAATTCATAATAATTATATTATATTTCAATAGATTCAATGTTGTTCTTTCATTTAATACGTCTTAATTTTCATTCAACTTTTTATTCGTTTTTCTTAAGCCACTTTTTATTTTTCAACTTTATGGCAATATAAATATTTCAGTGTGGCACCATTTCTTTAGGTAACTTTAACGCTAAGCAATCATTTTTCCTAATATATACTATTCATGTTGATTGAAAGTAGCACAAAACTTGGGGCCAAAATCACCAACCTTGTGGTTTCGTGCAGTCCTAGAATATGACCACTACAAGGATAGTGGAGACGACTACAGGATATATAGCCAAGCTAGGTGACTTTGTTTGTAACGTCACAGATGCAACAGAGAATATGCGAATATGAGAGATGATTTCCTATAAGTAGTGGACAAACGAGCATACGGGTAATCTGATGGTAAGCACACACGGATACGGGTCACTGATGCCAGCCGATTGGTCTATAAATATAAATTCTTGACAAAGACATACTTAATTTCCGACATGTGTACATAAATAACAAAGTCAAACAGAATTACAGAACGTTCGGCGAGCAGAGTACGGACATCGGACACTAATAAAAAATAAATATTTGCTCTGAATATGAAATAATCGGAGGACCCCCGTCAGTCGTGATAAATTAAAAATGTCCTCTTCACATTATGAAGGTAAAGTTGGGGCTCCAGTACTATTTTAATATAGTCAAATAGCAATAAACAATGTAACATCCATACATGAGTAGTGACTCGCTTTACCACGTATAAACCTATACAGGTTTTTGTTGGTGGTGCTTGTGTTTTTCATATAAAAACATTGTAACTCAAATAAAGAAAAAAATACCTCCATACTAATATACTTCTGTCTGTTTTACTGTCTGTCACGCTTTCACGGCAAATTTTTTAAATGGAATATCTTTCTATTATCCTCTTTCATAAAATAGTTTTCTGGTACGATTTATTTATAGATTTATTTCTGCCTTCAATACTCGTAGACACAACAAGTTAGCGCGTGCTGAAATATTTTGCTTTACTTTTAACATTTTGTAGATAAATTGATGAGACGTGATGAACTGCGTATACTCACGTGGATGTCGGACATTTAGAAGACAAGTGACTTGTAAATGTTTATGGTTTATTTTTTACGCTGACCTTGAGCGGTGCGACGCCGTGAATGCAACCACGCGAGGATGAGAGAGAGAGAAAGAGAGATAAATTGGCAAAAAGCTATGTCGACATCGAGCGTATGCAAGAGAGAACAAACTTGGCCTCCTTGTGTGTTTTCTACCATCTGTCATCGTTTTGGGAGTAAAAACACAAGAAAAAGAATGGGCTATTGGGAACTGTTTGTTGATGAAAAATCGCTCCGCTTATGAAATCGCTGTCACTGCAACCACCCAAGGGGCGTCAGAATTGAGAGCTCAGCTTTTTAATCCACAATGAGTGGGCGACACGCTGTCTAATTACTAGCTTCTGGTATTATGGCGATTGGCTTTTCAATCAGAGGTTTTAGCTTCATTTTAATATTGGAGAAGCGTGTATGGGCGTTTTAATGACGTATATTTTTCTATTTCGATGTCGTAAGGTCAGCACGATATTTTAAAATATCTTCTATTTGATATTGAGTTGAGATACGTACATATATGCGCCGACCCCATACAAAAGTTTTAATGTCATTTTTTTCTGTTGAAAACTCAAACTTATATTTGTCTTCTTTTTCTAAAATCTTAAACAATAACAAACATACCTATGTATGTTTGTATATATTAGGCAAAAATTTTGAAAAAATCTATAATATTTTTTTTATAAAGCGTTTTTAGAGCTTTACAACATATATTTATAAGAATTTACAACATATATTTAGAAGAAATACTAAAGATTGTACTTCTAATTAGACCCACACTTTTCTCTCCCACTTATATATCAATTACATATCAATCAAATATCAATCAAATGCGTTCAAACACTCGATATCAATGAAACACTAAGAATTGAGTACATAATAGCATTATCGAACATTGGGAGCGAACGAGTTGAGCATCGAGTGTTTAATTAGAATCGAGTACGGCTCGATGGCACTCGATACGATTGCGATGGAATGATTGCTCGAATACTGAGAGGTGAACGAAGTAAATTTTAATTATAAGTAAGATTCTGAAATTTTCCTTCATTTTCATATGAAAGACAGATTAGCATCTTGACAGATCAGACACGATTTTGTATAGATGTCCAAATGCACAAATAGCACAAAAAAAATCAAGCATCAAAGAATCAGGCATTGTGATATCGGTTCCTATAAAAAACATAACTTAATTCAATCATTAAAATTACATAGTACCCTTAAATTACGCACCGACTGCACTAAACAAAACGAAGTCATCGACAAAGTGAATTCAAAAATGGAACAACTTGGTCCTTTAATCATTTCAATTAACTTCATTGGTTCGTCAGGCGTGCACTTTCGTCAAAACACTCCAAGAGCGGGGACATGTGACGCGGGACACTGTCCCATTGTGGCCATATGTGAGTGTTCGTTGTGCCCCAACTTCCCCTCGTAAACGTAGAGTAGGCTGTGTACAGAGTTATAATAATTAAATTCGTAATTCGTACTAGTATAAAAAACTAGTACGATGTTATATTTACTAAAAAAAACTTGCGCTTAAGGTCGCTAAGTTACCTGTCACTTAATGGTATTTAATTAAAGACAAACATGATACAACTGTCAATAATTTTTAACCGTATTTTCTTGTTATTCTTGAAAATAATTATTTTGTCGTATTATTAATAATAGATCCGCTAAAAGTCCATGGTTGATCGATATTAAAAGAACAAAAAAAAAGTTATTTTTATAACCTCTCAAATGTGTCGATTTAAATAAAATCTATTTCTTATCATAACAGAACCTTGTTTCACTCTGTCGCCATCACTACTCTATGCGAGGGTGAAGTGGGGTCGCGACATCGATACTCGCTAGATTAAGCGCGATCATCGATTTAATCGGAGTTTCTATTAACTCTTAATGATATCGAGCTAGATTTAGCAATGAATTGCTAAACGACGCAAGTGGTATTAAAAATATGGACCATATTGTTAACACGAATTTTGTAAAAATGGCACATATTGATATAGTTCGAAAATTATATTACAATATGTGTAATTTGTAATTAATGTGATTAGACTCGTACCATCATCAACAGCCTCATTTATTTTTCTTACCAAAAATCTTGAGGGGACAATCTTTTTGTAATTTTTCAGGTGCTAATGCTAGAAATTTTCCAGAAAAGAGGTTCAATGCGCACACAGATTTCAAAATTTTAGGGAGCTCGAGTGATCAATAAAAATGAAATCTGTTAATGGCACTTTTTGCTTCAAATAAAAATGTCAAATCTTTTCTTTTTTAACCATAGAAATCAAATAAAAATTGACTCGAAATCATCACCAATTAATACGGAAGCCGCCCCCCACACCTGTCAAGAGGTTCAAAACGACAAAGACCGGGATAACTATATGAATGAATGAATGACAGACCGAGTGATTGCGATTGAATTGTCGGCGCGATTTGTCGTGCGCGATTATGCGCTGCGTTTTGTTGACTCGCTTTGTTTATTGTCGGGGCATATGGCGATTTCACCTATGTTTTCTTTAATTCGCTTTATACCTTGAAATCAGTATGAAGACGGCAGAGGATGTCAATAAGTGGATGACAAGGTCAGAAAATTAAAAAAAATATGTAAGTATGTTCTAGATAAAATAGATATTTCTATCATTGTGATAATAAGACTAACAATGCTGGATCATTATACAAAAATTAGAAAGACCATTTAAAAAAAATTCATTAGCATAAACGCAATAATGAAGGTCGCTGTAAGGTTAGCTGTCAAACAAACATGTTTTTTTTTGGCTAACGTAAGTCGTAGTCACATCCTTATCCCTTACGAGGTAGACAGAGACGAGTTGCGAAGCTCGAAGGCTTCGTTAAACTGTATGGTGGCATTGGTTGAATTTCTTTTTTTGAGATCAAGTAGTTTAATCTCAACAAGTTAGATTAAAAATAAACACAAAATAACACTAAAAAAATATAGACAACTATACTATAAATGCCACCCTTAACCAGAGTTGGAGTCACAAACCCCATTTTTTAGCCCTACCCTCCCCGGGGGAGGCGCGAGTGCATTACACAAATTACATCACCGCTAACTAAATAAGGCATGACGGTACGAACACCGTAAATTTAAGGTCGCACTAGTTGTGAACCGTGACTTGCTTTGAATAAATAAATAAAAATATAAATAAATATATACGGACACACAGATTGAGTTAGCCCCAAAAGTAAGTTTGAAACTTGTGTTATGGGATACTAATTCAACGATACTACGAGTATATTCTATAACACATACATATATTATATAGAAAAAGATTTTCCATCGAACCCGGGACCTCCAAGTGTAGCAGTGTGTGCGTGTTTACCATTAGGCCACAGAGGTCGTCAAAATGTCGGGACTAATTGTGAACCGTGACTTCCTTTGAATGTGATCAATGAATGGCGACTGTTATTGTTTCGAGTAAGCCTTAGATAAAAAAAAGATAAAGATTTTCCGGGGACTGGATTTTGAAAACCTTTCTAATCAAATATTTTTGCCTATTTTTGCGGGTGGAAGAGGGGAATGCTTACACGCAAGGGCGCTATACGGCATACACACACTATGACACTATATCTATATCTCCCGTGGATATAGTACGAGACTTGGCAGGTAACATACTATAAAAGCATTCCCAAGGAGGATTGTCAGATGGTTTTAAGGCAGACAGATGGTTTTAAGATCACAGACGAATCTTCAAAATTTTAAGGTTTATCTTTTAAGACACCGGGTTCGCGGCTACACAGCCCCGAATGCATTCAGATAAATGAGAGAAAGAGAGAGAGAGAGTGGAAATATCGATAAAACTATCCCAAAAATCCATCAAAAACAGGCAGGGTGGAGCATGGCGGTACTCTTGTTTCGTATAACGTTACAATACAAGAGATCTGCAACGGCCAACTGTGTCAATGTTTGCACACTGCAGTAATGCGCACTTCAGTCGTTCGGCGCATCACATGCATTCACGGCGTAAATAAATATGTCGGTGTAGACATTTTAAGTTTCGATGAAAGTTATATGTTAAAGTTAAAGGCTCTTTTTATTTATTTTTTATTTGATTTGACTTGATGGTAACTATACCCTATTAAACGTACAATGCGTTTATTTTACGAATATATATAAACAATCTTCACAGTACTTACTGTTGAGTTGTTTGTCTATTAAAATAAATATTAGGTCAAACGTATCACTACATAACGTACAAAACAAAGTAGCTTCTCGCTTTCTGTCCCTATGTATGCTTAGATCTTTAAAATTACGCAACGTTTTTTGATGCGGGTTTTTTAAATAGATAGTGTGATTCCTGAGGAAGGTTTATGTATATAATTTATAATGGTTTTACTCGGGCGAAGCCGTAACGGTCTAGTACATTCTACAGTAATACAATTAATAACCACTAAAGTGGTTTCCTATAGCCTATTTTGATTAATATTCGTGAAAATCATAAAAAGACATGGTAAGTTTGTTAGCATAGTAAAACTTAACTAAGAAAAAACTAAGTTTAAAAACCATAATCCTAACTAATATTATAAATGCGAAAGTAAGTTTGTTTGTTACCTCTTCACGCTCTATTTACCCAACTAAAGTTCTTGAAATTTTGCATACATGTAGTTTGAAGTATAGAGAATGGCATAGGGTATCTTTCATCCTGGAAAATTAACGCGAGCGAAGCCGCCGTCAAAAGCTAGTAATAAATAAAGGTAAATAATAAATAAGTCCCTAAACCCACTAACCTTATAAGCGTGTGCGCACGATTCCTTAGTGCAGAGAGCGCATCAGCGTCCTCGCTTGGTCTTCTATCGTCGTACAGCCGTGAGCAGCACAGCACGGAGTCCAGAGCGACGGACAGACAGTCACACAGCTGACGGGAGAGCTCCATCTCACGTTGGTCGGCGTGAAGATCCTTTTCCTGGCGACAATATTACCAATTCTCAATTATTATCGAATTAAAGACGACCTCGGGGATGCATTGGTAAAGTTCTTGCCACTGAACCGATTGACTGGTCCCGGGTCGGGTCATGATGGAAAATGATCTTTTTTTGATTGGCCCGGGGCTTGGATGTTTGTCTATATATTTGTTATAAAATATATTATCGTTGAGTTAGTATCCCATAACACAAGCCTCGAACTTTGGGGCTAGCTCAATCTGTGTGATTTGTCCTAATATATTCATTTATTTATTAATTCTAGGCACCATACAATATGAAATATCTTTATCGTACCAATAAAGATATTATAAATGCGTAGAAGTTTGTTACCTCTTCAAGCTTTCTACTCAACCAATCATCGTTTCGTTTCTTCGTGCTGAAGTCCTGGGTTGGGGTAAAAAACAATTCTTTTAATATACGAATGTGACAACCGCCTGCCTGACGTCAACCCTCCATGGGAAAGCTATTGTTGTCTATCATCCTTTGTCATGTTATTTAATTGTTATGTAATAAATTAAAATCAGAGAGAGGCATATTGTTTAAAATTGGTAAACTATACGAGAAATCTAGTCGGAAGCAACTAGAATCGGTGATCAAATTTACATACAAATTTTCATTACAAGTTCAAAGACTCCCGAATTTTAGGTGAGCATATTAACCCGAAATAATGCTCACCTAAAATTACTAACACATCCCAGTCGCACTGTTCCATTAGCCACTCGCATAACTGACTATACTAGCTATATATCATCTGTGCCTGTGGAACGCCAGCCATTAATGTGATGCCTCGTTCGAATTGTACCAGTAACTTGACTGCCAATTGATCCCGATCGGATTGCGATCCTATTATTGTTCAATTGTTTATATTATCTCCAGAATCGAAGGGAAAATACATTGTTTCAAGAATTCATAAGCTTCTTACTTTTATTATTTAAACATTAAAAAAACTATTGTATTTAGGTATTGTTTGTAACTCTGACAAGAATGTACGTAAGTATTTATTAATCCTAAAAAATATTAATTAGTGATCATGACAAAGTAAACCTCTCAAATGAGCATCAATAAAGGAAGGATAGTTTTTGAACGCGCAATCGCCAGCTACTGTACGACATAAAACTCAATTACTCCAATAACTTTTTATTAGTCGTCTTATTACACCAATCAAAATTTATAAAATTAACTCTAATTAGCTAACTGTTACGTACAAATTCTCGAATATTTCGAAAAAAAAGATTTAAAAAACATTATCTCCTTATGAAGCACCGACACGATACTTTAAGTTTCCAATTTACCGGATTTTTATTTGATAAAAAATAATTTGTATGCAGATTGTGGATATTTCAACAAAATATAAAACGTGTTTCGGTTTTTTTCGAGATTGCGATTTGCGACTGTTTTGGGAACAGAACATTATTCCTTTATTTTATTTTGTATATGAAAAGGTTTAGGTATTTAGGTTAAAAATTTAAATATCAACATAAAGCTGTTACCAAACAAAGATAATTCGCAGATGATAACAAAAAATATTCAGAGACGATATATGCGTGTTAATGAAATAAAAAAATATTGTTAATCATTTGTACATACATAAAAATAGCCAAAAATATAGCCATATAATGTATTCATTCATAATTATAAACCACCGTGAACAACGACACTTTTTGTTATGTATTCACTTGATAATGATGACAAAAAAGTTAAATCCATACTCTCTATACTAATAATAAAAAGAGAAAAAAAATGTATTTTTGTTTGTAATGAATAAACTCAAAACGCTTGGACCGATTTTGCTGAAATTTAGCACCGATATAGACGAAACCTTTCGGAGCAATATAGTAACATAGAACTTTTTTTATTATGGTTGAAACCATAATACCCGAGCGAAGCCGGAACGAACCGCTAGTAAAATGATATAATAGTATATCATGATATAAAAACGTTTCATTACCTAATGAAATGATTGTATACCATTAAAATTCCATGTTCACTATTTCTTCTACCTATTAATTTTAACACTAAAACAGAAATAGTGTTGGAATTATTTTGACTCATCAGGGCATAGTGACGAACACGCGCCGGCGCCGCCACCGGCGCCGAATCCGGTCCACCGATGTTATCAGTTTCGGGCCGCCATAAACCACTGGATTTACGGAAGGTAAGATGTGACTCAGAGTAAGTTTGTTACAGAGCCCAAGCTACGAAAATAATTTCGTATGTATTAATTTATTTTGAATGAGATATCCTAAGATACGAACGATATTTAAGTAAAACCATATGTATTATGCCACTAAAAGCAAGGTGGTCTGATTGATTACTTGTGAAGTGTAGATGCTCTTAGAATCCCAAATGTATCCCGTGTCCGAGTACCTCGCTTTATCATTAATTTGAGTTATATTTCAAGCTTTATCTCCGCACATTTCTCCTCTGTGTCCCAGTACCCCAGCACATCGAATCGGCAGATCGCGTCAGAGATAAGCTACAATTAACACCGATACGTTTCAATAAACGACAATGGCGAATCTCTTTTCATTTCCAAAGAATTAAAATTCCGATGTTTACTGCCAATACTGATTTTATGCGATAAAGACGGCGGCGCGATTGCAGATTACAATGTTTCATTATATTGTTTTTTATTATACTTTTTTCACACAGGTATATCCTTTTCTACTTCCACATAAATATATGCGGCCCAAATCATCATCATTCTAAAAAGAGCTTTCAAAATATAGGTTCATAAAAAGGAGTTATCAAAAATATAACGGTAATAGAACAACACACTATAGAGGTATATTCATTTAGCTACATCCCGCGGTGTCATCCGCGGTTTTTTCTCTTTTTTTGTAATTATTTAAACGTTTATTTACTTGTTTAATTTTATGCATAGTGGGTGAAGTGCGGGTTCGCATTTCAAACCAAACCAAACCAAAGCCAAACCAAAATACGTAGCGGTTTAGTGGTAACGATCAAGTACGATTGGTCGTGTAAACGCGCCTAATGCATTAACGCGAAGCGACGCTCAGCGACGTGACGTCACAGGGTTGCCCGTACACATAAAGGATAATATTAGAATAGTAATAGTATTACAGCGATAATGGTAGCCGTAAATTTATATATAGCCTTCTGTTTTTTCTTCATTCTAGTATTCTAGGAATGTTCGTAATAGAGGAACACTTTCTTTTACTATTTTTTTTCTGTAGTTACCAGCACTCACATTCATTTTCCATTTTAGGTATTCTACTGGATCACAGTGAAACCGAGGAAATAGGTAAAACTGAACTTAGCCTGCCCTAAGTTAAGTTATATCTCAGAAATAAAACATTATCCAAAAATCCTGAGCTTCGACGGTTAAAGGTGGAGAAAATAACCAACAGAGTCTAAAACCCACAACTTTCTACACTCAATTTAATCTTTCGTCTTTGAAATTTTTTATTTCATTAAACATTATAAAAGTAAAAACAATGTAATTTCGTTAACCTTTAGCTACAGAATGAGCCAGAGTAACCACTCGGAAAACATACACAACCCCGTCTTTGCTAAGGAGGAAAACTTTTACTACACTCTCCTTAATCCGAATTTATTTGATGTGGCCTTAGAAAGCGCGACAGCAGCCTTTCTAAAAGTATATTTTTAGCTCTTCTTGTCATCTATATTATCTATAGGTACTATTATAATAAAGAGTCATTAAATAATCAGAGAAATTATTTCACCATTAGGTTGGTACATTATCCAAGATTATATATATATTTTATCTCAAAATGCCCAAGTGAGCGAAGCCCCGGGCAGCATTTAGTAACAGCATATTTTTATTCCATCGTCCTATGTTTTATTATGTATGTTTTTCCGTTTATGTATTCAAGCGAAATGTGGTTAGACAAAAATAAGTTTTTAATATATACCTAAGTTTTTAATATATAAGTTTCTAATAGATACCCCAAGCGTTAAACTTATTTTTGTTCAAATGGCCATTATTAACAAATGATAAAGAAACATATTAATGTACAAACTAAAATACGATTGCCCAATATAAAAGTTCTTTGCATAGATCAGAGATACTCGTACGTCTAATATTGGTGTCATTTCATTAGAATACCTAATGGGTTGAAATGATACCAATATCAGACGCAACGATCAACGACAATGCAATCGGGAACACGAGACGATTACAGACAGAAAGTTTTGCGCAATTTATTCAGAAATTAGGCCTTTACAGACACGTCAAATTTTTAGAATTATAATACTGCTTATATTTCTCTGAAAAGGCTACATACTACTAGCATTTTGGCTAGCCCCAAACTACTAACACAGTAGTAATTTCAGACAGTGACACAAACCTGACTGATGATTGAAGCGCGGACATCAAAACAAATGGCTTGGAAGACCCCTTTTTAGCTAATACACAGTATCTACCTACTACAACTCTTTTCTCTATGGTTATTGTGTATAGTGGTCGTAAAAGACTTTATTGGCGAAGTTAGAATGAAAAATAAAACTTCTGGAAATTTTGTAGAATAAATTAGAAACTCGAATTTGCAGTATCAGTGGGATAAACAATATACTTTTGTATTAGCCTATTGATGTCTCCCACTGCTGGGCAAAGACTTATGCCTTTTATATGTATTACAATAAACTGCCCTCGACAGAGACTTACTTACAAAAAAAAGAAACATGCTTTGTTTGTCAATATATAAATAGAAATAATTTTATATGTAATATACTGTCGAAATCCATTTTGCCCTTAAATATTCAAAAATAAATTAATCAACCGGCGATCGAGAAGGGCAGACTCCAAGTAATGGGAACAGACAAGGAAGAAGATTTTCAAAAATACATTAATTTCTGTTTCATCACCTAAGTTAGTATTAAAATATTGATTTATTTCTTCTCCATTTACTTGTTCTAACTATTAACGACATCTATTGTTTCAATGTCAAAATAAAACCTATTTTTGTCTAACTGAAAAAGCACAACTCTGTTGTTTATAGTTACTGATTTACAACATAGATGTCGCTGTTCAACTCAAAAACAAACCTCGAAAACAATAGTAACTAATAAAATATTTTTATCTTTGGAGGTTATTCCAAATTATAAATCAGTAAAACTGTCGAAACGCTCTGAGAACCTCGAAGTGCTCACGAAGTATGGCGCTCAGACCACACGATACACTATATTATCAGTCACTATATTATCACTATAGCTACTTATTGATCGCGAGTAACAGACAGACGCACTGACCAGTCTGAGACACAGCAGCTTCACGCAGCGCACACAAGTGTTGGTGCTCACGAAGTATGAAGCGCTCAGTCGACACGCAGACACGATACGCGATATCATCAACACCGTTGTCGTTAGTAATCTATGGACAAAACATACAGTTTTTGATATAGTTTGAGATTGATCGATCGAGATTTTTTTGTACTTTAATAATGTGCATGTAGTGTTTGGTCAGTAAGAGGTTGTGCATTTAGCTTTTTAAAATTATGTAGGTTGTTGATGTATCATTATTGTAACAATTGTTGACAAACCAAATTACAAAAATATATAGGTATATGCGCAAAAAACGCTTTTCGAATTTTTCGCAAAATAATTTTAGAAAACCAAACAAACATTTAAACCACTTCCAAAAGAAAATAATGAAATAAAAACCTAGTGTGTTTTGTGGAATTAATAAATACATATTATAAAACAAAGTTCTCTGCCGCGTCTGTCTGTCTGTTTGCGAGAATCTCAAAAATGCCGGATTTCACCAGTATACAACGTGACTCTTGAGGAAGGTTTAGATGTATAATTTATTGTTTTTATCCGAACGAAGCCGGGACTGGCCGCTAGTTTATAATATTATATCTTCTTCATAGTCGTATTCCTCATGGCTGAGGGTCGTGGTTATTACGTGAAATGAAACACACACAACAACTTTCTTGGCATTATTAATGAAGTGGTTTGCCATTGCCTTCTCCATTTAACACACAAGTTAATAGTAATCAACCAGTGTGCACTTTTCCTCACGATGTTTTCCTTCACTGGAAGCAAGTGGTGGATGATGAAAACTACTATATATGAGTCAGATTTGTATACAAACTCATGTGGCACGAGTAGGATTCGAACCTGGGACCTTTCGATCCACAGGCTTCGTCTTAACCATTACAACACTACCGCTTCTTACACCACCACCATAATATTATATAGTAGGATTTAATAAATAAATAAATTTAAGTACATACTTAGCACTGAGCTGGGATGCGAGGTGTTCCCTCTCGGCTGCTATTTCTATGAGGTGTCCCAACACGCGGAGTATTTGCATCTTTTGCGAGGTCAGCTTCTCCGATTGGAACTGAAACACACGTTCATATTGTAGACAGAGAAGACTACACAATTCGTCATTTCGTTTCGCTCAAAAACAAAGTCGCTGTCCCGTTCCTATGTATTAGATCTTTAAAACTACAGAACGGATTTTGATACGGGTTTTTTAAATAAATAGTGTGTTAAGGTGTATAATTCAACCGAGGTTAAGGTTTTACCCGAGCGGAGCCGGCCCGGGCCGCTAGTGCAAGATATAGAAATGCGTATCAGAAATACATTACTAAATTGACAGTAATAGATCCCTACATGGACCGCCAGTCCGCCAGTGTATATTGGATCTTTCTAGTATTCATTTTAATTTATCCTACTAATATTATAAATGCGAAAGTTGTGAGCATGTATGTGTGTCACACTATACACGGATACAATAGATGGAGGCAGGTTTGAATAAAATCTGATACCAGTGTCAGTAAGGACACATTCGATATGAAATGAGCCCTTTCCCTTGATTTACTTTTACAAACAGCGCGGGAGGCGAAGCAGCTGGCGCAATCTATATTTTAATTTCGATTCCAAATAAACATAAACGAAAATAATCACATATTATAAATAGAAGTCCACCCCTGTCGCGAAAGTACAGAACGGTTTTCGACAATACATAGCGTGATTTCTGAGGAAGATTTAGCACCTAAGTCTTTCTCAGGTGATTACGCTATGTATTGTAAAAATAAAGATAAAGAAAATAGATCCACATAAAGAAGGGACGGGCCGCTGTTTATTCAATTAAAAAATATTATATTAGTGAGATTAAAAAACAAAATACTCGCCATGTTCCTTACCCTGTCAAACTTGTCAACCATCCGATGTAACTCATTCAGTTGCCGCTCCAGGAACGCAGTGTCAATGACCTCTTTCTTCTTTTCGCTTTTGGCACTTCCCTGTTCAATTTGCTTTATTAATTCACTGTTATTTAATACTAGCCTACGCCCGCGGCCTCACCCGCGTTAATTTCCCACGGGAATAGTTATTTTTTCGGGACGAAGATCTATGTCCTTCTCCATACTATAAACTACATGTATGCAAAATTTCAAGAAGATTGGTTGAATAGATATAGAACAAAGAAGAGGTAACAAACTTACTTTCGCATTTATAATATTAGGAAGTTAGGATTGAAGTTATGAAACTTAAAATTATTTTAAGATTGAAAATGTTTGGTGCAAATATTTAATAGATCTAATATATCAAAATACATTTAATATATCTCTATCTGTTTTACTGTATGTCACCCTCTATCTCTCTCTCTCTCTCTGTCATCTTCGCCTGTTCCCCGTTTCATTCGGAGCTGTGACACCTCAAAGAGTTCGCATAAAATATTACCATTATTTTTTTAAGATTTGACTCTGATTTTACAAGCTGCCTGACGTCAACCATCATTGGGAATGCTATTGTTGCCTAACTGCCAAGGCTAGTGTCCCTTCGTCGTAAAACATCCACGGGAATATATGAAGTGATCCTATTCTAGGGCGGGACCACACGCCACCATATATATTAACACACTAGCGTCATCTAGTGACTTTAGTTTGCACAGATTACAATGAGAAAATAAATATCGATTATCTATATTAAACCAACGGATATTACAATTGGTTAATTAATTAATTCCTAGATGGCGCCAGCTATTCTTAATTCTATATATAAGCTAATTGTGCCTGTAATTCCCTCTCTTCGTCTTAGTTTGTATCGCAGTATAAAACAACAAAAGAAATTCCTGAGTTTTTTAAATCCTGCTGGTCACGAAGCTAACTCCATATATTTTAATTTCGATTCAATTCATACACTCACCTTACTCATATCGCTCAAAGAACTGCACACCGAACTAGTTTTATTCAACTTTGGTTTGTCCTTCTTCTTTTTCTTCTTATCATGATTCTCCACAACGATTTCCGTCTCAGTATTATTATTGAACTCGTCATTCGCATCGCCATTCACTTTTTTTAACTCATCCACTTCGCAATTGCTCTTTTCATCTGCGTCGCCGGAATATTTTTTAGTTTTCTGTTTTTTCGGCTCCTCGTACAGTAACGGTGTTATTATGTTTGTTAGTGTGTGCAATAGTTTGTGCATTTTATTCGACGATGTGAATGTTCCGATCGATAGAATGGCGTCGTCTTCAATCACTGGTGTGTCGTTGCCGCTGTAACAATTGTTTCTCATAATTTAAAGTCCAAAAACTGTAATAAAATTATCATCTAGAAGTTTTTGGTCCACGTGAATTATCTACCACATAACCGATGTCAATCTTCTTAAGAGTACGGAGACGTACGTATGTGAAATTTCAAGAAGATTCGATGTAGATAAAACTTTAAGAGGTAACAAACAAATAAACTTACCATCGCATCTATAATATTAGTTAAGTTAGAATTATGATAAAATAACATGTTGCAACTAAGAACAGGGTACATTATAAAACAAACATGCAAAGCGGCTTTAGTACTGCGCTCCACTTCGCGTTGCGCAAAAATCTTCCGTAACAACCGCACGCGCGTGTCATAACGTTTTTCAATACATAATGGTCGAGACATGTTATGTAAAAGTCTAATGTAACATTCGCCCGTAAAATTTGGAACAAGTGTTGAAAACATATTATTGTCCATTCACATACCTTGCACGGTTTCCTTCCATTTCTTTTAAAAGTTAAACAAAGAAAAAGAAACATACTTAGCTAACAACTTCTGCTTGACCTTTCTCGCCTTCCGTTTGATAGCCTTCTGTTTCTCCCTCTCTTTCCGCTCCAACTCTATTCTCTCTGCTTCCTCTGCTAACTCCTTCTCCTCTTTCGTAGCTTGGTCTTGGCTTTCTGATGTGGTCTGAGGATTAAAATATGTCTTTATAAGCATACATAATATAAATCTAATCTAGTAGATTTTCTTTCTTTCAGAGTGTGTTATAACTAGCACCAGAGACAGATTTTTATACAAGTCGCCTAAAGGCATCTGACATGATTGATGTAAAGTCCTGGATCACCATGTCCACAATGTCTAGGCAAATTTCAATATTTATGGTATTTTTTTTAAATTCAAAACTGAATCAGATGCAAGAAATTTTATAGGGATAGGGCGTGAGTTCGATTGTTGCTCGAATCCAGACTTAATCGCATTAAATAAATATAGTTAAAAAGCGTAACAGACAGTATAACAAACAATATAATTATTTTTAAATATCAAGTTTTATAAATTTTATATTTATTAAAATTTATTATTTCTTGAAAAATATTTTTTTTTATTTTATTTTTATATTTAAAAATTTTATAATTATTTTTTAATTATTTACAACCTCACTCGTTAGTATAGTGATGCTGACAAGTAAGGAAACGCTATTCACATAGATTTTTCCCACACAAATAATTACCGGCTGCCTGGTAGCCTTCTCCCTGATGGCCTGCAGCCTGGACTCCAGCCTCTGCTGGCTGGCGTCCTGCTTGTCCCGGATCCGAGAGCGCAATGCGTCCGCCTCCAGCTCCGCGGCGGCCGCTAACGCTGATAGACGCGACTTTACGCCTTCCGCCTGGATACAACAATTAAAATTCGTGATCAATACTTTACGCCTTCCGCCTGGATACAACGATTAAAATTCATGATCAATACGCCTTCCGTCTGGATACAACAAATAAAATTTGTGATCAATACTTTACGCCTTTCGCCTGGATATAACAATTAAAATTCGTGATCAAAGACAGCCATTTTAACTTCCCCACTGCTGAGGCAAGCGCCTTTTTATGGACGGATAAGGGGTATAGGCCATGACCCTCAACGTGGGTCCATTGCGGCTTCCGAAGCACGGACGAGCTAGATATATTTTGGGACAGTAATATTAATGATAATACTCGGGAAATCGGCAGAAAGGGGAGGCCTTGGCCCAGCAGTGGGACACAATAGGCTAATTAAAAAAAGATAATACTGACAGCTAATTTGTCGGTCTACGCAAATAGTAGCTTGATTTAAAAAAAAATAAATATATAACAAAACATACCTTCTCCCTGGCGGCGTCATCTCTCTCCTGTTTCTTCTGTTCCTTCAACTCTTCCACTCTAGCGTCTCTCTCCTTTCTCTTCTCCAACAGATTCTCAACATGTAGCTTTCTGGCAGCCTCTAGAGCTTGCCTTCGAGCGCCCACTGCCGCTTCTCTAGCTGCCTTTTGTTCCTGATAAAATATATTGACGTCATGGTATAAATAAATAAATGAGGTTGTTACATAATCCATACTTCCGAAAGTCTGTATGTCTGTCTGATCCGTTTTCACTGCTAAACCGCTGGACCGAACAAACAGATCTACTCATTATGTACCTTTCATGCTATAACGCAAATTTCCGGTAAATAAGTGTCTATGTCTATATAGACATAAGGTTCATTCTTTATTCAATTCTTAAAGAATAACAATTAACAGAAATAAACATATAAATAAAAGGATCACAAATAAATAAGGCGCCTGAACTAGGGTGTAAATAAATCACCCTGTGTTTCAGGCGTTAAGAATACTCTCAAACATAAAGTACAAAATCGATCAACTCACCAACTTCATAAGCCTATCCCTCCTAACTTGCCTCAGCCGTGTGGTGTGCAAGCGGCACTGCGCCAAAAAGTCGTGCCTTCGATTCTCAGCTTCCAATTGTTTGATGAAAGCTATCTCTCGAAGCTTTTCTTCTTCGTCATGAGCTTTCCGGACTATGTCCTGTAAAATAAGGAATGTGAAAATGTATTTTTAACTCTTTATTGCATACTATATGGTGTGCGGGGCTTCGCTCCCGTGGGAATTTTGAGATAAAATATAGCATATAGCATATCTTGGATATAACTTTCTAATGGTAAAATAATTTTTGAAATCGGTTCGGTACTTTCGGAAATTACCCGCCTCAAACATACAAACTAACAAACGCTTACCTCTTTATAATAATAATATAGATTACAAAAATATTATATTAGTGACAAGATAAATGAACTTTGCACTTTATGGATACAAGATTCATTTTGCATAATTTCAAATATTCTCTTCCTCTAGAACTGGACTGAAAGTATACTCACAGAAACAAATAATCACAAACCTTCAGACGTTGATCTCTGTTTTCTGTCGCCTTCTGTAGTCTCCGCTCCATTCGCAACCTTTTCTCTTCGATCAGCTGATTTTTAGCCACCTACAAAAATGTTTTATATTAAATGTCTATATATAGCGGTTTGTGGCGTGCGATTGCGCCCTAGAATCAAGGACCACTAATCTCCCGCAAGACAGAACCTTGGCAGCTGATATAAAGAAATATATAAGGACAAATCACACAGATTGAACTAGCCCCAACGTAAGTTCGAAACTTGTGTTATGGGATACTAACTCAACGATACTATATTTTATAACAAATATATATATACATAAATATCCAAAACCCGCGAGCCAATCAGAAAAAAATCATTTCCCATCATGACCCGACCGGGAATCGAACCCAGGACCTCACGGTTCAGAAGCAAGCACTTTACCACTGCGCCACCGAGGTCGTCTATATGTAACAATAACGTTCCCAAGGACGACTAGACGATAAGTCGAGGACCTCCGTAGTAATGGTCCTAATACCTGACCAACTCGATTTCGACTAGCAGTGAATCAAACGTAAGAATTTTTCGCACAATTAACCGCACATCTGTTCGTCGTACGTTTGTCTCAAGAAGTACCTCACTCACTATTCTTCCTAAATTCTTCCTCTTAATTATGAATAAATAAGACCTATATTTGTTAATTGACGTCCTTAGAGAAAAGGCTGCGGTGAAGTTTGTGGCGCCGCTTCTTCACCTGCGCTTTGGAAGTCGGCAGTAGACTTAGTTTAAGTAATTTTTTGACGTCAATAAGTGATGTATATCATCCTAAATTGAATGATTTTGAATTTTGATCCCAAGTTCAACCCGTGGTCAAGTCAAAATGGAAAATGATCTTTTTCTGATTGGCCCAGGTCTTGGATGTTTATCTATATATGTATATGTTATAGAATATACGTTGAGTTAGTATCCCATAACACAAGCCTCGAACTTACTTTGGGACTCTCAATCTGCGTGATTTGTCCATGTATATCTAAGGAGAGTTGATCGGATATTGTTGAGACTGATTATAGAGATACACTGACCTTGACCTCTTCAACCCTGGCCAGCAGCAGATGTATCTTCTTGGCCCGTTCAGTTTGATACTCCCTCCGCTGTCGCTCCGCCCTAGCTTGCTTGGCTTGCAGCCTACGCAGCGCGTCCTGGAAGCTGCCGCGGCGTTTGATGCCTTGCGATAGTTTTGCGTGCAGTTGCTGGGCTCGACCTAAGAGATTTATCATAAAATCGATAAACCGATTATAATTAATTTGTTTATATTTTACAACATAAAAAATCTCTGCATTTTCCCGATTGCGTTCGGGGTTGTGAAGTCAATAAGGCCGGGGTCAGCGTAATAAGAAAACCATTGAAATTTAGATAATTCGGCTGTGATTACAAAAATTCATCCGGTAGCTTATGAGTTTATCGCGTACAGACATACAAACGAGACAGGGGGTCTTCTTTTTATATCATGTAAGGACAAGGATTGTAAAGTAATAATATGGACTTACCAGGATCCCTGGCGACCAACGCTTCAAGTACTACCAAAGTGTCCACACGTTCCGCCCACGACATTCCAGCTAGGGCCGTTTCGTACTAAAACAACCCAAATAAAACTCATGTCAGATGCCTTTAGGTTTACACTTGAATAAAATCTGACACCGGAACATTTACGAAGCGGTGGTCGTCCAGTGGTTAAGACACCCGCTTATGGATCGAAAGGTCCCAGGTTCAAATCATACTCGTGTCATATGAGAAATGGTAATGGGAAAATGATCTTTTTCTAACTGACCTGGGTCTTGGATGTTTATTTAATGTATATGTTATAGAATTTTGTGTCGTTGAGTTAGTATCCCATAATACAAGTATCAAACTTACTTTGGCTCCAACTCAATCTGTGTGAATAATATTTATACGGATAGACAAAAAAGCAACACTAGTTACCTGGTCCTCAAGGCTAGCAGCTAAGGCGCCCAGGCGATCTGGAGAAGTGCATGACCTCGGAAGACTGGTGTCTTCGCAGAGGATTTCCGCATCAGTCTGTAAAATGCATTATATATACAATGATACGCGGTCGTTCCCGCTCGTCACCAATTTTTGACCAACCCGGTGACGAGTGGGAACTTTAAATTGTGAATAATCTTGTGAATAGGAATTTCACTTAGGAAACATTATAAAGCTATATCTTTACATAATTGTATTGGAAGTACACGTGCTTATAAAGTGGTGTTACTTCATATTTAGGCCAATAAGGCTCGGCTGTAATTTACAAAAATATAAATTTTGTAATGTTTCGAGTGTTAAATACATACCTTTGAAGATAATTACCACCGCCAAAGACATTTTTATTCCCAGTTAGCACCACCGTTTCCCGCTTGACACCTTCAACTATTTTACTAAAATTCCCACTCGTCACCGGTCAAAACTGAGGTTAACGAGCGGGAACGATCGTGAATTTTGGCTTGAGCCATTGAAAGAGCTGGCGGTTCACCGCCTGCCTACTATATCCGTGTGTATATGTGACATTGGTCAGGTAGGCGATATGTTTTCTCCATAGACTCGGATAAAGAAACAGGATACATCAGCCATATTAAGTCACACCAATTAAATCTTATCCTTACATAAGTATTATAAAATAAAGTCCTCTGCAGCGTCTGTCTGTCTGTTCGCGATAAACTCAAAAACTACTGCATCGATTTTCATGTGGTTTTCACCAATAGATAGTGTGATTTCTGAGGAAGGTTTAGGTGTATAATTTATTGTATGTTTTTACTCGAACGAAGCCAAAATGGGCCGCTAGCACGAAATATAGGGCAAATAGAAAGTGACTTTTCTTTATTCAAAACTGTATAAAACTACAGAATGAAATAAAAAATATATAAATAAATTACCTCAGTGTCATCAGTTTCCGTATCCAAATCTATGTCTGAAACTTGCTGTAGCTCCATTATCTGTCTGTTCAGGAGGTCTTCCTCTTCACAAAGCTTCCTCTGGTCCACCTCAGACTGGAAATCCAACGCCCAACTGATCTTCTTCTCATTCTCCTCTATCTGTGACGTCATTTCCGCTATCTCTGACATCTCCAACGGGTCAGCCGCCTTCAATATCTCATTATGGTTCGGCATCTGATCATCTTCCTCCAAATACTTAAAAGTAGACTTAAATTCAGCCTTCCATTTGTCAAAGTCAAAAGCATCTTCCGTACTTTCCTGAGATCTGGCTAAACCCATAGTCAGACTTTCTAATGACGAATGCAAACGATTTTTAGTCAAATCTGACGATTCTTTGTCCTTTGAAAAATCTTTCACTTTTTCTGCTCTTTTCGTAAAGGCTTTGTTTCTAGAAGAGCGTGTTCTTAATCCGGTCACATCAGATTTTTGCCGAATCATTTCTGTACTTTTATTTTTAGCCTCAGACTTAACTTTTACTGATACTTTTACCACTTTTTCTGGTTTCGGAATTAATTGAGGCTGCTCTGATTTTGCGCGATCCAATTTGGCATGTTTAGGGGAATTAACTATTGGGTTTGTTTCCTGTTTTGGAGACTCGATCATGTTCAAAGTTGGCAAGCTTGTAGTTGCCGAAGGTTGGTGAAATCTATTTGCCCAATGAGATTTTGACTGTTTCTTAGATTCCCGACTCAATCGCCGAGATTTCACAGTTAACCAGCCGTCATTATCATTCTTATTACCATCCACATTAAGTACTTCAATAGAATTGGCCACTTCTTGTAACATCTCTTCGGGAACTAATGTTTTAAGACTTTCGCTCGATTCGATGCGTGACATATCAATCTGGGTGACGATCGTATCCGAGCTGCTAAATTCATCGCAATCTTTTATTTTTTCTAACGTTGCAATAACATTATCTTTTTTAATACCTTTATCTGTTATTTTTAAGGAAGTAGGTCTTGGTGGTCGTTTTTTTATGTCGTTGTTTTTATTTTGAAGTTTGTTATCGCCAGCAGCCATTTGAATGTTTTTGATTGGCGGTTTTCGTGCAATGGCGCCTTTGGTTATTGTGGCGGCAGTTGGCGCAGTATCAAAAAGGCTGCTTCGACTAGTGACATTGAAAGGATAGCTGCATTTGTTAGCTTGGTTCACCTGATTTCTTTTCGGGAAAGGCCGAGATGCTCTTGGAGCAAAATTGGGTCTCATTTCCACGACTGTTTTACTCCTAGTGAGAGGTGTTGTCCTTGTAGGTGTTTTAACTTCAGTTTTAGCAGTTACCGGTTTCGGTTTTGCAGCTGCTTGGGAGTACGCTGGTCTGGCACTGAGTTTGGGATCTGAAGTTGTTTTATTGTCGGTTACAAGTTTAGTGTCTGTAGGAGGTTTTGAATCTGGAGCAGATTTTATTTCAACTTTCTTATTAGATTCATATGTGGAAACAACTTTGGAGCTGTCCTTATTTTGTATATTTTCGGTACATTTCTGTTCCGTATCTTTATTTCCATTCTCTGCTGCAGGTGTTTGTGTTACCCTTTCTGAATTGTCTGTAACCTCCTCATTGTTTGGGACGTTTGCATTCGCTTTAGAACTCGAGTCCAGACTAACATTTTCAAAAGATTGTTTTAATAGATCAGGGGAGTTTAATTTTTTAGTTTCGTTAGTTACAACCCCAATCTTTTCGTCGATTGATTTTATTGAACTTTCGTTAGATATGTCTGCAAAATTGTCTTCCGATTTAGATGGGGATTCTGTAGATACTTCACTTTCTTTTTCGTCAACCACATTCTTTTCATCTTTGTTGTCATTGTCTGTAATTGTTTTTTCAGTAATCTCAATTTCAGGTTTTACTCCGACTTCTTCTTTCTCTTGATTAAGTAAATTACCATTTTTGGCTTGGCTATCTTTAATATGTTTGGCTAAAAACTCATTTTCCATAGCATCTAACTTGGCGATAATTTCCTGAGCCTTACTAGCAGTTTCTTTAATCAATATATCCTTATTTTCTGGCACTGCTTTTGCATGTTTCGGAGAGTTGATTGCGACTTGCTTAGGAGAAATATTTGAACACTCCTTTGCTTTACCAATTTCAACAACAGGAACAGTGGATTCTAGTTTTTCTTCGTTGTTATCAATTACCAGTTTTTCTGCAGTGCCATTGCTTTGAACAATATCCTTGTAATCCTTCTCCTTTATATCAGAAAGTCTGGAACCCTCTTTAAGAATAGGCTCAGGCTTTGCAGTAACTTTTGATGGTATAATTTTGTTGCTAAAGAACTCAATATTAGCTTTTGGACTGGTACTGGAATGTCCTGAAGAGATTCTTGGACTAATTTTGCCACTTCCAGGACTAGCTTTACCAGTTAGACTAGGGCTGTTCTTGCCACTTGGAGTATTATGACCCGAAAAACAAGGGCTATTTTTGCCCGATACTGACGGAGAACTTTTAACGGAATATGTTCTCCTGGACTCTGGGCGGACAAAATCTGTTTTTCTGATTTCCCAAGCTAAGCTTTGCGGCCTCTGAGGCGGCGGCGTGTTGTCGTATTCCCATTTCAGTCTAAACCATTCTCCTAGAGCTTTAAAATCCCGGGTATAATTCTCTAGAACTAATATTACTTCTTGGCACTCATTTAAGTTTTCATGGACTTCGACTGTGTTGTAGATTTCGCCGATCTGAGGAGTTAAAATTATATTTTAAAGATACTACATAAACTATAGTATCTGATGACATACAGGTTTAAGAGAACTCACAGAAAATTCCTCCCAAATTTTGTAAACAGCTTACCGATAACTGATCACCTGTCTGGTGCTCGCACGGGCGTTCCCAAGATTAAATAATAATAATAAAAAAATAAGTAATAGAAGAAAAACAACAGAAACTCACAGCCCTCTGCAGATCTCCGAACAGTAGCGCCCAGTACCTAGCCCGTAGCTCGGATCGTTTGTCGCGGCCGGCGGAGGCTGAGCGGCGGGCGGGCCGGGGGCCGCCGCGGCGGATCGAGATGCCGGTCACGCGTGGGGGCTTGCGCGATATTCGCGCTGCAAACCATATTTGTAGTTGTATTTTTTTTTACTTTTGCACATAATACTAAATATATATTACATATGAAATTGGCGTTTTGTTGTACTGGCCACTTTAATCACAAATTTCTCCTCTTTGGTTAGGAATTCCAAATTCAAATTTATACAGCTATTTACACATGTATTTGTTTCGTTAACCGTCATTCATTTGTTTTTTGATTTTTCTGTTGGCGTCACTCAGTTTACAAAATGGAAAACTTGAAATATCGCGTTATTTACGAGTACGAGTTCCACCGTGGCACCAGTGCTGCGGAAACGGCTCGAAGGGTTATGTATGGTGGTATGTGTAAGGCGGTCGTATCGCAAAATAAAACACAGTGCGTTTTTGATTCCAACGTTTTCGTTCTGGAAATTTCGACCTGCAGAACAAGCCCAGTGGATGGCCGGAGACTGTAGTTGATAATGAAGAATTGAAGGCTATTGTGAAAGCGGATCCATCGCAAACCATGTCCGAGTTAGCTTCAGGCTTCGGTGTTAGTGATATAACTATTTTAATCCACTTGAAGCAAATTGAAAAGATTAAGGAACTTGAAAGGGACCTCACGAATTGAGTGAAGCAAACCGGCAAACGCATGTCGATTGCTGCGTTACATTACTTAACCAGCACAATAATGAAGGGTTTTTAAATCAAATCACTACCTGTGATGAAAAGTGGATCTCTACGATAATCGGAAACGCTCATCGCAATGGCTGGACCCTGGCCAGCCAGCCAAATCCTGCCAAGCGATAATTGACCCAAAAAAAGTTACTTGTAAGCGTTTGGTGGACTAGTGCCGGTGTCGTTCATTACACTTATAAATCTGGCCAGATGATTACGGCAGACGGCGGCTATTGTCAGCAATTGCAAACTATGATGGAAAAGCTAGCTGCTAAACAACCGAGGCTGGTCAATTGCTCCACGCCACTGCTGCTTCACAACAACGCTAGACCACACACTGCACAACAGATGGCTACCAAATTAGAGGAACTTCAATTGGAATGTCTATGACATCCACTGTACTCCCTGGACCTTGCTCCAACAGATTACCATCAAAATCAACTCAGATAGGGCAGTCCAAACCGCCTTCAAAGATTTTATTGATTCCCGTCCAAATGGTTTTTAGTAAAGGGCTCAATGAACTACCTATGTGATGGCAAAATTGCATAGATAATAATGGTTCTTACTTTGATTAAATAAATATATTATATTAAAAAATATTCGACTTTTTGTTCCTCCTATACCAAACGCCAATTTCATATGTAAGGACCTAATATTAACAAGACTATCATAAAAATTAGTGCATGTATGCAGGTAGTGTGATTATTTGAGAAACTACATCATCACAAAACAATACAACTTCATATGTTGTTGTTTCAATGTCCTAAGGTTACTCCCTGAAATATATGTAGTTTAATAATAGTCATTCATCATCATATCCATTTCTGGCTTTCCTTATAGATGGGTAAGATGGATGGGACACAAAACCAAATGGGTGCCAGTGCAAAGTTGTAGGTGAACAATACAAATACAGTGAGAACCAACAAGATAACATACCCTCTGAAACATGAAGGAACTCTAACTCAAATTGGGATATCCCACATAATGTGAATATTTCTTATAAATCTCCCATATGTGCTTTTGTTATGTACTATCAAGGATTTAAAAACCTGTGTGACTACAAAATTAATCAAGTTAAATCTCATGTAATGCTATATAGCAAATATGAAAGAATTTAAATTTAACTGATGAATCATCAAATCCATAAAATAGTAAACAGAAGAAAACACACCACATTCCCATAAAGAGGCTCCAGCCTACTAAATCTTATCTCCAGCCTATACAAGTTACTATTTAGAGAAAGATTTTAAATTGTTGCAGTGTAACAACTACCCCACATAAAAATGTAACATTATCAGGCATATTAGATCCTCAATTAGAACTGAAATAATGAAAAATTAATGACTAAATTTGAAAATGAATATTTAAACCGTAAAATACAAATTAACAACTGTCAATTATATCTATACAACCTATGGTTTGGCAATATAGCTTAACGCCCACGAAACTAATAGAATATTTAACAAATTAAAAAAAAAAGCTTGCTTACCAGGCGTCTCGACTGAAACATGGAAAGCAACCAGGTTCCTAGCCTCTCTTCCTTCCTCCTGCACTAGCTGACGAACTTCTTCCATTTCAAATCAACGAAAAACAAGAGTTTTCGCAATAAAACAAAAGAGCAGAAATGAACTCATCACTTCCGCGTTTGCGTTCATCTGCGATGGCTTAAACATACATAATCATATGCAGTAAATACCGTAGCAGTTAAATAAAATAGAAATAAGTAAAAACTTTACAATAAAAATAATTAAAATGCGAAAAATAAATTGATGGATATTTTCATAACAATTCACGTTTGACAGTAAAAAGATAATGCTGCCATTATAGAAATACTAATTTAGTACGAAGTTTTAGTAGTTTTGAAATAGAGATATTCTAAATATATGAACTAAGTTCTTTAGCATCTCTATAACTTCTATTTATACTTAACATGAACTACTATTTATATTTGATTTATATTAACTTTTATTTTATTAACACAATGTACTTAGTTCCGTTAATTAAAAAATATTTAAGTACTTCTTTGAAAAATTAGATAGGTACCATCCGTGCGTTCTCGATTTTCATGAACAGCACATTACTACAATATGAACAATGAAGTTATATTCTACTGATTGGAGAGCATATAGGTATATTTAGATTGTTGTGAAAAAAAATATTACATATTGCTTTTCATGAAAATCTGACGATAAAAAGCATTATGTTTTCCTAGAAAATATACCCTCGTTGTTCTTCTTCTTTTTGACCTTATCTCACTTATGTGGGGTCGGTACAGTATGTAAGTTCCTTCCATTTCGTTCTGTCATTTGCCAATTGCCATGTCCATTGATACTCCTTTCCTGTTCATACTATCCTTGACACACTCCATCCATTTCTTCATGAAGTTTCCTTTCATCCGTCACTTTCGTCGCCCAACATTGAGATCCATACATCATGACAAGTCTGATAACTGCCTTATAAATTTTTCCTTTTAATTTAACGGGAATATTAGAGTAACACGTTACACCCGTCACTTGACTCCATTTTGCCCATCCTGCTCCAATACGGTTGGTTTAGTTTATACCCTCGTTGTATTTTCTTTTTAAAGTTCTTCCTTATCACAGTCACTTCTACTTATAACAACAGTAGTGGCAATTTTTTATTTTGACAGTTACTAAATGAGCCAATGAATGAGCAGAATGAAATTTTATACGGCAAAGCAGATACTATTTCATTGGTGGAAATGTACATGACAGCTTTCATTTCTGTCGCTGACAAATGCCACACATCCTTGCTTGTCTTTGATTGATTCTTTTCGTTGTCAAGCAAGATGGCGGACCAGGTATGTGCCGATTTTCTTCGAGAAATAATAGTTAAATTTAAGAAAATAACTCTAATATTGGACCAATTCAAGCATTTTGAAGTGTCCCAATGTTTCATATAAAGTACTAATTATATTAGTGTGATATAAAGTGATAATGTGCCGTTTAATTTTATGCACGTGGGTTATGTCTTCGAAAAGGTTTATTTGATACAAACTATATGCTATTAGAGCATGGGACTGCTCGTTAAATTTATTATTTTGTATATAGTTTCCATTTATATTAGATCTTATTTATATTTAACGATAAAGCTTTCTTGATGCTGTTATTATGTGATTTTAGGTTACTTTTCATTTTATTATTCTAAAAAAAGCTGTGTGAAGTGAAGTATATTTATTTACCAACCCGGGCGCTCTAAATTTCCCGGTGCGTAGAATGTCCTTCACACCATCACCAGAGAGCACGGGTTTTATGGTTTATTCTTATACTTCTGTAGAATTTACGAAAATAAGACTTTCTCACTTCTAGCTATACTATCCTTTTTCCTTTCATTAATAATTTGCTGTAAGTTGTAGTTAGAATTCACTAATTTTTATTGAACTTGCAGACGGAACGTTCATTTCAAAAGCAACCAACTGTTTTCTTGAACCGTAAGAAAGGAATTGGTGTGAAGCGTAGCCGCAAACCACTGAGGTACCACAAAGATGTGGGACTCGGGTTCAAAACTCCTCGAGAGGTAACTGCATGGAGTGGAGTTTTAACATTTTGTTTTTTTTTCGTAGACAGAGAAAGCTTTCCAGAAACAGGCGACGGTGTTCCTCAACCGCAAAGGGGGGTTGAAGAGGAAGGACATGAGACATTCAAAGAATGTTGGTCTAGGTTTCAAGACTCCCAGAGAGGTATTTTCAGTTTCTCTATGGTGTCGGGAGCTGGTGATGGTGCAGTCATGGGCTCGCTTTTTCAAATTTATATTTCATTAAAAAATATATTTGCATCAACAACTTCTAAATGTGCTGGGTTATAAGTGTGGTAACAAATTTCATTGATTTGCAGTTTATTCTTTCATATTTAAAAGGTAAGGTTTGCATGTCATTATGTCATTGTTGGTGATCAGGTTGGTAAGGAAGATTTTAGTTTTGTACTGTTATGGTCCAATAATAAGTCAATTAAATTTTACTAACTTAGTAGCAATGCTGAAGGAAATGTGACTAAAAATATTTTTTAAGTTTAAAATAATGAATGAAATGGGTTATAGTTGATTTGCCATGATAGTTATCAAGGAAATGTAAATGTATGGAGTAGTAGTTAATTCACCTAGTGCATGGAAGGAATGTGTTGGCAAATTGACATAAATCCAATGAGATATATATATAGTTGTTATTATATTTAGGTATTATCATATTTCATTTTGAATGTTAGTGTAATTAATGTTACTATAATGATTTACTAAAGATAATTATGAGAATTCCGACTAGCACATTAGATATTTATGGAAAACTTGATTAAAATTGCAAATTAATGAAAATAATTGTCCCTGGGCTTGTAAAATGATGATATCCACACGACGGTCTTCTGAATACCATATGATGATCGTGTTTTAAACCAAACACTGATTACAGCCCTACATAATCCAAGCATACACAAGTATATTCAGACAGACTTTGTTTTGATTATATAATGATAACTGATGAACAGCAGGGTTAACCAGTTAGAAATGTGAGAAAAAATGATATAATATGGTTGAATGTGGACTAAAGGGGTTATATTGGGAAATGATCACTAACAATGCATGCACACTCAAAAGTAAATCTGACATTAATTATCCTATATTCTCTACTCCAGGCTATTGAAGGCACATACATTGACAAGAAATGCCCATTCACTGGCAATGTCTCAATCCGTGGCCGCATCCTGACAGGAGTGGTGCAGAAAATGAAGATGCAGCGCACCATTGTCATCAGGAGAGACTACCTCCACTACCTGCCTAAATACAACAGATTTGAGAAGCGACACAGAAATATGTCTGTGCATCTGTCACCTTGCTTCAGGTATTTTTTTTCTATTTATTTGTTATATGAATTTTTTTAGAACATTTTTATATACAAACAAACAGGACACCATTGGTTTTGATTTTATGCATTTGCAATCTAGTGTGGCTTGCAGCATAATTCTATCTTCTCAAACTAATAGGCACCCTAAATGATGATAATCACACGACGGTCTTCCGATAACAACTTGACGAAAATTGTGTTTCCTAACCCAAACTCTGATATTACCAGCCAGCTAAGCCAGCCAGTGACAAAAATCTTTTTTTTATTTGTATTCATGAATCATTTGCTTGTCTTCCAGGGACGTGGAACTCGGAGATATCGTGACAATTGGTGAATGCCGGCCGCTCTCCAAGACTGTGAGGTTCAACGTACTGAAGGTGTCCAAGGGCAAGGGATCCAAGAAATCCTTCAAAAAGTTCTAATGTAATAAACTTACTTTATAAGTACTATATTCTTTTATTTACAGTTGGTTATGCGTTGTAATTATTTCACAAATTAAATATGGCATGCGACTATCCATTGTGAGAAACAAAGTGGACTGCTTTCGTAGTGGAAGTGTCGAAAGTTTTCTTGTCCTTATCTGAAGAAAATCTGTTTTCAGTACTTTCTATGGAAATTAAATGCTAGTTGGTTTAAACTATTATGGTTTAAACTAGTGGGTCTAGTTACACCTTTAGGTAAAAGGACTATTGTATGCATGGAACTAGTATGTACTCCACTTACTAATTACATGATTGTATGTGACAACAAAAAAAAAACTGGAGACGAGCTAGTGTATGTAAACGAGAGAGATAGACAATACATCCAAACAAATTCCCGATCTTTATTCATGGGGCACTCAACCACCAACCCAAAAATGTAATTTTCACAGAATGTGCATTTCTCAAATGGGTCACATCTCAAAATAAGCACTTCGCAAATGGGGCACTTTTCTAGAATGCATAGGTACCTATCCAAATTGAATAATGCGGGGTCTCTAAAACCATGACATGTAATGTACGTACGTAAAATGTACGGAGTACCTACTCAACTAACAAATGTACGTACGTTAGTAAGTACGGAGTACCTAGTTCCAGAGATAAGGTGGACCCGCGCCACAGAACAATATTATCTGAGACCCGCGCGTGGGTCCCTTTCAAAATCTATAGACCGCGTCATGCTCACACACCAGCATTAGAGCAACACGGGCACTGACCTGATATAATACACTTGTAGTAGGTAGGTATTTCAGGTTAGTGAACACGGGTCTTCCGTATTGTACCGGAATATGGAAGACCCGTACCGTGTTGTTCTATGCCACTAGTTATTGCTCTATGCCAGTGGCGCCAGCTAGTAAGCGACGAGAAGCTATCAACTTCTTTGGTTTTAGCCAACCATTCACTATCCATCCATCCTGCCGTCAATGTCTGTTGGTTTTGGTACGGTTTTAATATTATTCTGCTGTTGGTAATAACGCAATGGCAACACTGTATGAATCAGGAAGATAAGGTGACTGACACAACAAATATGTCCGACTTGTTATCACAGAAGCTCACGTAACGTGTTATTTACAAAGTAGGTATTGAACTATTTGACGAACGATATGATATCTTTCTTTTCTAAATTGTCAATAAATAACTCTGCAAAGTCACCAGTGGAACTCGCTAAACCAGCTTATATGGACAAAAGTGCAACGTTGCAAGAATTGGGATACAACGATGAAAATGACTTGAAGGAGACAATATATGGTTTGTTTTGATATAATTCGTGTTTTTTGGGCTGATGGGTATATTTCCGTGTAAAATAATGTGTGCTGTGATGTTTTAGACTTTTTGCGGACGATAAGGGACCCAGAAAAGCCTAGTACTCTTGAAGATCTGAAGGTTGTTTACGAAGAAGGGATTTTTGTCAAGGAGCCTACTGCGGACAAAGTGCCAGTATTGCGAGTGGAATATAATCCTACAGTGCCCCATTGTTCCCTGGCGACGCTTATAGGGTTGTGTATTCGTATCAAAATCCAGAGGTCGCTGCATCACCCAGTTAAATTGGATATTTATATCAAGAAAGGTGCACACACAACGGAAGATGAAAGTGAGTTAAAAAAAAATTTTTTGTATTTTAGGCACTTTAATAATGTAAAACCTAATTTTCATTATGAAACTAGTGGCATTTAAAAAGTTTTTAATAAAATCAATCATGTCAAGCTTAGCAGCTATCAAGCTTATTTTTATGCAGGTTAAAATAAAATCTTATACCCAGATAAAAATAAGGCTAAAGATATTGAGGTGAAAATATTTATCTAAATATAGCATAGTGATAGCTATCATAGTTCATACTGTAAATGTTATCATAGTTCATTGACCTTGGCCTCCTATCTACAATTAAATCTATCTGTCAGTATTCACTTATTCAAAATATTCTATGAAAGATGGCTGAGGGTCTTGGTCATTATGTGGAATGAAATTTCATTCCACATAATGACCAATGCCAATGCCTATTAATAATGCCAAGTTGTTGTATAGGTAATTACCTATAGAGTTGTTTGCCATTGCCTCCTCCATTTCACATAAGTTAATAATAAACTAGTGTGCAGGTTTCCTTACAATGTTTTCCTTCACTGAGAGCAAGTGGTGGTCGATGAAAACTACTATACATGAGTCAGATTGGTATACAAACTCATGTGGCACAAATAAGATTTGAACTTGGACCCATTCAATCCCCAGGCAGTTGTCTTTGAATGATTTGGTTTGTTTGATGTTGTGTTCCCTACCAAATGTTTCATGGTCATGAGACACAGACCATGAAACAAAACAAAACTGGAAAATTACATAATAAATTATTGATTGTGGAACTCTAGACTGTTTATTTACATTATATACCTATCTACAGTTGTCTTATCAAATAATGATGCAAATAGCATTTTATTTTTTTATCAGTTCTGCGATCACCTTGTTTTCAGTGTTCTACATTGAAGGGTCACAGGTTTTGTTTGTGTTTATTTTAATATACATACAACAAGTTAGTGGTGGAATAATGCCATGAATGTTTATTTTTTCTTTTAGTTTTTACACTTTACAGAGACACAATAGATAAACAATTGTTTGATCCAGTTTCCAAACAAACAATTGATTGAAACCAGATGTCAAAGCAGATGTTTAATATAAACCATGATTTTCCAAATAAAATGCTCATGTCAGACATTCATATATAGGCCATATCAATTCACAAATTGACAATTTATTATGACACATGTTTATAATTTATAAAGATTAACAAAAAATATATACATTGTATATGGTGTGCCCATATAATTTTCAGAATAATTCTAAAGATTCTGCTGGGTTTTTAAGTGTTATGAACTCTTGACTTATTCAATAAACATTATATTTTTCAGTCAACAAACAGATCAACGACAAGGAACGCATTGCAGCTGCGATGGAGAATCCCAATCTGAGAAACCTAGTGGAGAACTGCATAGCTGAAGAAGAATAAGAGTGACAGTAAACAAGTTCAGTAAACCAAAATGGCGCCGGACGCCGCTTTCTCGAACATAAATGACAAAAATGAATTCACTAAGTTTACTAAATTCCTTGCGTACAAAGGAGTACAAGTCATTGTGGAGTCAAGGAAAGGAGTAAAAATCGAGCCGAATACTAAATTGGCTACTTCAGATAGCGACTGGTTCAATCTTCAAATACCTGACTCTCCTGAAGTCAATCAAGCAACAAAGAATGCCTTACCTTCAGACAGAGTGTTGGAAACTATTAGATCTCAGCTCCATGTTGAAATATCTGTACAAACTGAAGACGGAGACGAGATGGTGCTGGAATTATGGACTCTGGAACTGGATGAGACCCAGTTTGACACTTCTCTTAAAGCTATGAACACAGTATACTTCAGAATGGGGATTCTTTTGAAGTCATTAATCACTATAACACGGATAACTCCAGCATATCATCTTTCAAGGAAGCAGAGAACAGAATCTTTTACCATTTTCTATAGAGTTTACAATGGTGAGCCAAAACTTAAGGCTTTAGGGGAATCAGTCAAGACTATTCAAGCAGGATTGTTAAAAACACCACTAGGAGGCATCTGTTTCTCTGTAGCTTATCGAACGAACTTCTCCATATCACCAAATCGCTCAGAAAAAAGCAAAACATTGTTGTTAAAAAGTGACCATTTTGAATTAAGTCCGAAACATGTTATTTTTGAGTCTAAAAAGAAGAAGGAGCAGAAAGATAAAGTCCCCAAACCAGTGAGACCTATAGATTTGAACAAACCATTACGTTTAGCAGCTTTTGTTGATGAAACATTAGTAGACAAGACATTTGGTGACTTCCTTGAAAAGATGCCATTACCGAAATGCACAATAATCATACAACCAAAGAGCCCAGAAGCAGAAATGCCAATGGAATCAAAAAGCACTCAAGACTTAGACGTAGCAATCATATCAAAAAGCCCAACATCTTTAGAACTACCTCCAAAGAAATTTGCAGGGTTTCGCAATGAAAATGAACCACCTTTAAAGCTGCTACACTTTCCTTTCGCCGACAATCATCCAATAAGAGAGCTGGCAGAGTTTTACAAAGACTTTTTCAATGCACCTCACTTGAAGTTGTCCGAAGGCTTAGAGCATTCTAAATCTAAAAGTGCAGAATCTGTCAAAGAGGAGATCGAGATGGCAAATGAGGATTTGTCAAAAGACCTCGAATTATTTGAGAGTTCTGTTTTGGAATTTGAGGAGTTGTTGGCTGACATGTGTAGGTCTGCAGAATGGAATTAATTGGGAACAAGGGATTCAAATAGACTGGTTTAAGACTGAACTGTTGTCGAATGGATTTGGGTGTTGGATAGTGACTTTTAAGGGGCCGGCCTATACTTGCAACCATGGAACTGTTTGTTTAACAACTTAAAGGGACTGTAAACTTAAAACAGTTACCCATTAAACCACACACATACTGCTTTGTGGCAAATGAATGAATTGGTGGTTGTAAGTGTACTAACACTTCTGGGTTGAAATAAATGTGATTTATGGACTGAACATTGATTTTATGAAACTATTTATTATTCTACCTGTATATAAATGTGTCTTTCTTTGTATTATCCATATTAAAGAACTTTGTGATTCTAATTCAAGCAGGAAGTGTAAAATATTCATTGATTAAAAAAATGAAAATGAAATATTGCAATTGGTCACTCATTACTGTATTGCAATGAAATATTGTAGTATGTTTTGGGTATAGGATCATCCTATTGTCAAACATTATTCAGCTAAATTAGGATGACATTTTGAATAAATAGATTGTTTTCCTGCGGTCCACAAAAGTTCCCCAGGGTAGATTATCTGTTGGGCTTTATTTATGTTGTATCATTCTTAATATGCAATGGAAATTTTATCATGATTTAGATGTAATAATTATATATAGTGAATGCCTTATTATTTTTTAGATACCTTGAATATGTATTTTTATTATTTCGTGGCCTGTAAACGATGTGAGATGAATAATGTTGGTGTGTCAAACTAAATTAGACACTGACTACTGGGTACATAAAGTCCAATTTAGTTTGACTCGTCATGACAAAGCAGATCAGTTTTAAAATATATACTGATGTCTAGTTTAATTTAGTTATTTAATATTTTTATTATATCATTTTGTAGATGGTACAAATAAATCATTCTTGGTTCATAAATTATTTGTTTCATTGTAACTTATGAAAACACGGAAATTCACTAAGACGGAAGCTTATATTACAAAATGACCCAATGTGCATGAGAAGGACCCAATGAGAAGCGGGAAGAAAGGGTTGAGTCCTCATGAGGGCTGAGTTCTATAATAAAACTAGTACAAGAATTACCACTAAGAATATTTTATTAGAAGAACTACAGAGACACAGAAACAAGTTTGTGCCTTCGGCATATTTTCTTATCCATCGCATACACAAAACATAACATCCAAAAATGTTATATAATCCATAGGATTCCTAAATATTTACGATTTCGATGATAAATAACATCCCTGTCTTTTTTTGCTTCTGTTGGTAAGCACTAACCAGAGAGGAATATAGAAAAATATATAAACTGTCATCTGTGTCAATGTCACTTTGATTGATATCAGGTTTTGCTTGGTTGTGGCGCTGTGATTGTGTGTTGTGTGATGTCAATATTTGCGTTGCAAATTGCAAAGCTGTTCTAATTCTTCTTTCTGATTTATATCGTTTAATTTAGTTTTCATCAATAATAAACCAAACACCATGAAATCTCGTGAAATGTAATTACTATATTTCTAGTTATAGTTCTTAATAAGTTTCAAAACATAACCTATAAGTGGTAGACGCAGTTTCTGAAATGTTTTCTATTTGTCGGCAAACGCACCCGGCCACCGGTATTGAGCACGCTGTAAGCTGTTGCTTTTTCAATAATGACGAGACATGCTTGGTCACCGCTGGCGCTAACATCATTAAAGTCTTCAGATTGCTCCCAGAAGGACACACCAAAGAGGTCAATGCCGGTAAGCGGATATTTATTATATGCATTGATAAAACTATTCACTTAATACTTACTCCTTCTTCTTGATCTTATCCCACTCATGTGGGGTCGGCACAGTATGTGAGTTCCTTCCACTTTGTTCTGTCATTTGCCATATCCATTGATACTCCTTTCCTGTTCATACTATCCTTGACACACTCCATCCATTTCTTCTTAGGTCTTCCTCTATTCCTGGAACTTATTACTTACTCATTATCTTGTATTAAATGCTCCTTGTAAGTATTACATGCCATTATTATTGTATATCTCTGCCCCACAGCTCTGTATACTGCCCTGCTACTATGACTACCAATAGTCCTTGTTTATGCATATTTCATAAAAAAAAATTGTTCCCAAGAGAAATTCACAAGGGTTAAGCTGAAAAGAGCATCAGTAATCTTCATTGAGAAAACACATACACACAACTAAACACAGAGAACTTATTGATTTTCAAAAATAATAAAAAGTTATTACCGTTCCAATAACTTGCACCTTAAAAATCTCACAATATATCTGCCCACAGTCAGAAAGTCACATTGCAAGATTCAACTGAGATTTTTCTATTGTTTTTTGTCATGTGGGGGGCATATCATGGGAGAACATACTGAAGGCTATAAGAAAATAAAATACTAAAATGTGTAATTTTTTTAGCTGGGCAGCCAATACCACCTAAAATGAAGCTAGAGTGTCTGGCAACATACACACTATGGGGCAATGTGATGTCTATGGCGTCTGTGCGATATCCCAGCACCGGTCGAGACCTACTTCTGGTGTCTTTCAAGGAAGCCAAGTTGTCTGTGCTGCAGTACGATCCACAGACTAATAATCTCATAACTTTAAGTATGCATTATTTTGAAGAAGATGACATGAAGGTAAATGATACAGAATATGCTATTTAATAAAATTCTATGATCAAAATTTATTAGGCTCTATTTATTACATATGTATATGAAGATTTTGTAGTAAATAACTACATCTCCAGGAGTTACCAAAATGAGTATATTTTTAAAAGTATTTTAGCAATATATAACACTGATATCTATTATGATGATGATTTGAGATAACAATAAAAAAAGTGATGCCATTGTACTTATTATAGGATTTTACAATAATTATGACTACACAAAAGTAGGTAATTAAGCAGATTCCAAAAATAATGTTTTGTAACTTTCTTTCATTTCTGTTTCTAACATGTTACAGAAATAAACAGTAACACCTTAAACTGTAACATTTCCATCATTATGCTAACTAAATAATATTATCTTCAGGGTGGTTGGACCACACATCCTCACATACCCTGGATCAGAGTAGATCCGGAGTTCCGGTGTGCCGTTATGTTGCTGTATGGGAAGAAATTAGCCGTTCTGCCGTTTAGGAAAGACATCACTTCTGAGGAAGGAGACCCTTTAGAAGCTAAACCTTTGGATAGTAAGAAAAATGTAAGTATTAATGATTTTAAGCTTCATAAAACAATTTATTTAATCAGGCTCCAGCTATTCAACAATGTCCACACAAAACACATTAATCTGTGTGATGAGTATATAATTACGTAAGTCTTTACAAGTATATAATCTTATATTGTATAGGAATTTTGGTAGAGCTTTGTCTATTTACTAAACCTAGGAAACATATAGAAAAGTCCTTAATAATGACGATTAATTTATATTCCATAATAAAAGAGCCATGGGTGCATATTCCACATTCCAGCAACCCGCTCAACCGATAGCCCGTGCGCCTACACTGGCATCCTACGTGATAATCCTCAAAGACCTAGACGAGAAGATAGACAACATACTGGACATACAGTTCCTGCATGGATATTATGAGCCGACATTGTTGCTGCTGTATGAACCCGTCAGGACTTTTGCTGGGTATGTGAAATGATTTTTTTGTGGATATAAGCCTACACACAAATATTTTACTTTGTGATTTTTTGCTGTTTATAAATGAAGAAATAAGGTTTATTGAACATTCAGTTTTTTGTGTGACCGCATAACTCGTTTTTTTTCATACAGTTTGTTATTGTGACAATGGTGATTATGACTTGAGTATATGTATAACTAGTTGATCTTGGGGCTTCGCTCCCGTGGGAATTTCGGGATAAAAAGTACCCTATGTCGAGGTTATACTCTAACCGTGTATCAAATGTCATAACAATCCGCTCTAAAAAAATCTGTCTATTGCTTGTATCCGTCCGTCCGTGCTTTTGCGGAGAAATTCACGCGAGCGAAGCTGCGGACAAAAGCTAGTATATAAAACCTTAAACCTTCCTATTGAATCACTATCTATAAAAAAAAACTCGCATCAAAATCCGTTGCGTAGTTTGAAAGACGCGAGCATAGTACATAAGGAGAGACACTTTGTGTTCACACTGGCAGCCGCACGGCGGTCCGCAACGACACGTGCGCGATGGCGGGCGTGTCGCTGAACACGAGCGCGCGCGTGCACCCCGTCATCTGGTGCACCGCCGGCCTGCCCTTCGACTGTCTGCACGCCGTCGCCGTGCCCCGTCCGCTGGGTAACGCACTGTCTTACTTTGTTTGCTAAACTGACATTTTTGTGTCAAACACAAACTTTCATTTTTTTTAAATAGTAACAATGAAATGAAAACATTCCGGAATCGAACCCACGCCTCAAAAACTGCCCCTGCTTGTATTCTGGAATGGTCTCGATAGATCGATAATTATGACTGCTGTCCCAATTGGCTACTTTCCACCAGTCGAATCAGATACAAAAATGATTTCACGTTTTTAAAAGTCCAAATACATTCTTAATATACTTTAATGAGAATAAAATAATTGTAAAGGTAATTTACACAATTAATGAAATTGAATCAATTAAAGTAATGTTTATAGTGTTTGGTTATTAAATACCTTTATGTATTTTTTACAACAGTGGACACTACAATTAAGACTGGTTTTACTAAACTTTTAAGGATCTAGTTGTAATATATACAAAATTTATAAACATATACAGTTGTATTTAGCCTCATATATACTTACATACATTGCAAAGTTATTTGATAAGTTTGTTACCAAAAATGTTTGTCTCCTTGCAGGTGGCTGTTTGATAATGGCGGTTAATTCTCTAATATATTTGAATCAGTCTGTGCCTCCGTACGGAGTCTCCCTGAACAGTATAGCTACACACACCACTAATTTCCCATTACGTAAGTGTATAGTTACATAGTCGCCCTCCGCGTTTGCCTGAAACTTCTTATATGTGATACTAGACAAAATTTTGATGAATTTTATATGATACATATGTAAATGAGCCCCTGTGAAGTCGGATCAGATCGCTAGTTATAAATAAAAAAATATATATCAGACTAGTTGCGCCCTGGGGCTTTGTTCCCGTGGGAATTTCGGGATAAAAAGTACCCTATGTATATTCTACCCATGTACCAAATTTCAGTGAAAGAACAACAAACATACAAACACACGCCATCGACGCCACAGCGCATCAAGATTTTTAATTTTTAATCAAACAATTTTAGGTTTTTTTTTATCGAAGCCTACTTGCAGTTGGTCGCTACGTCGACCTTTACTGCGCCATATTTCGTCCGGTTAAGCAGTTAAATAATTTTAGGTATCCAAGAAGGCGTATGCATAACGCTAGATGGCGCGTGTGTGGCGCCGCTGGGTGAAGGTCGTTTCGCGTTGTCCCTGAGGGGGGGGCAGCTGTACGTCATCACGCTGCTGTCGGACTCGCTGCGCACCGTCAGAAGCTTCCATTTAGACCGGGCGGCGGCCTCTGTACTTACCACTTGTGTAAGTTATTTCAAATATATTTTGTGTTTGCATGAAGATCTCCCAGATTGCCGGATGACTTGTTTGCATGTTCTCTGAGCGAATTTGTAAGAACTTTATATATCACCATTGCATAATTATAAAAAAAAACACTTACGTTTTTATGCTCAGTAGCGCCATCTACTCTAGAAAGCGCCCATTGACTATCAGACTCTTTGACCTTTTGGACCCTATGTATTAATCAAAGGTATCAGCTATCACTAATACCAAAATTAATAAAAATTGGCCGTCCCGTTTGAGCGTGAAGATGTAACAAACATACTTAAAAACATTCGACTTCGATTTTATAACATATGTTTATATTCGTATTTTAATTATTTATTTTATACTATTACAAAAAAATCCCATAAAATTTTTCAGATGTGCGTGATAGAAGAAGACTTCCTATTTTTGGGCTCTCGTCTCGGTAACTCTCTGTTACTGCGAGTGACAGAGAGGGAGAATAGAATGCTGTTCTCTGTGGATAAACCGCTTGAAGCTACTGTGGATCTCACTGTATCCGATTCAGGTAAGATTAAGAAATATTAAATGAATAGAGAAAATCTGTTTAAATCTCTTTTCTTCGGAATTTTCTTTTCAGCCGACCAGTGCTGAAAAGAAAATGCCGAAGAAAAGAGAAATTGTAGTTTGTAGCTTTCAGAAATGGTAGTTTATATGGCTATGAATTCAAATATAGCAATGAATTTTTCATTAATTTCTAATTTCTTTAAAATGTTACTCACTATTGTGTATTCTAAACTAGTGGACCCTTCTAAAATAGAATGGGCTTTGCTTTTTTAATCTATTTATTGTTTTACCCGATAAAACAATAAATAGATTAAAAAATCCGCATCACAATTCGCTGCGTAATTTTAAAGATTTAGCGTAATTTAAAAGCATACATTGGGACAGACAGAAAGAAAGCGGGATACGAATTTGTTTTATACTATGTATATAAGTAATAATTAATATATAATTAATAATTAATATATACTTAATAATTAATATATACTTAATAATTAATATATACTTAATAATTAATATATACTTAATAATTAATATATAATTAATAATTAATATATAATTAATAAGTTCTCAACTTCCAGATGGCAACAGGGAAATAGTGTCGCAAGCCAAAGAGCCGCAAGCGCAGAAAGAATCTGACCCCGCAGCTAAAAAACGTCGCCTCGATACCATCAGCGACTGTGTGGCCTCTAATGTTATAGAGATTAGTGATAAAGACGAACTGGAAGTCTATGGTTCGGATATTAGGACTTCTACACAGCTCACTAGCTATGTCTTTGAGGTATGTTCTTTCTTGTCACATAGATATCTCTCTCTCTCTTTTATATTCGTGTATAATTTAGGCCCGCGAAGCCCGAGGTGAGCGCTAAAAAATTAGTCTTTAAATTTTGAAGCTTAATCTAAAGATGATTTTTGGTCTTTCTTTTTATTCAGGTGTGTGACTCCCTCCTAAACATCTGTCCGATCGGCGACGTGTCCATGGGGGAGCCACAGTTGTTGTCGGAAGACCACATCCGGCTCGAAGGACCAGTGCTGGAGTTGGTGGCTTGCAGCGGCCGCGGGAAGAATGGGGCCCTGACCGTGCTGCAGAGGACTGTTAGACCTCAGCTCATTACTGCTCATAACTTGCCTGGTAACTTATCTTTAGTATTGTTTTGTACATTAATTATTGGTCTTACAGTAACTAATTTTAAATTTAAATTCTTACGATTTTAGGCATCATATTTTTGTTTAATGATGCATTTGATAATGCTACATCATTTCAAGACTATAATCTTTTACACAGCCATCAATTATGGCTTTACTGCCGGGAAAAGTACAACAGATGCGGAGTGGCTCTTGTCACTCGAATTCACAACGCGTGGGAGAACTCGCAGGATGCTATCGGATTATTTTGTTATCTTTCTAAAGCATTTGATTGTGTTGATCATTAAACACTTATGCGAAAGCTTAGTTAGTACGGTTTTGATTCTAAATCAATTGAACTATTTTATTTATTTATTAAGGTTTACCAACATTTGTTTACATCTATACTTAATTTTAGATTTTTACACAAAGCAGTTTACTAAATGTAACAAATACTTACAGGTAAACACAACTTGCATCAATAATCTTAACAAGTTAGGGTAGCTTAAGCTAACGAAGAATAGTTTATACAAAAAATATTAATTAATTTGCTTAGGTTTGAATATCTATTAGATTACGCAATTCATTCACTAGTCTACTAAGTCTTGGCACAGGTGAATTTGCGCCAAATTTAGTTCTACGGAAACAGGGATTAAGTGGTTCGATACTTTTACGCGGATGTGATAATGGCACTCGGAATTTAAATTTACTTAAGAGTTGGGGGCAGTCTAATGAGTTATTAAACATTTTCCATGCAAACGTAAGATCCAATTGAGTTCTACGGTTAGTTAAAGATTCAACTCTAAAATGTGACAGACGTTTTCTATATGAAGGTAATGTGTGTTTAGAGATACTAGTAGAGTGAGCCAGGTGCCACATAAACCTTTTTTGGATTCGTTCTATTCTTAGGTAATGAGTTGAAAAATTAGGTCTCCATACAACGCTTCCGTACTCCAATATGCTACGCACTAAGTTGTTGTATAAGTTTTTAACGTTACGAAAATCTTTGGCATTACGTATAACGAAACCCAACACCTTAGACGCTCTTTTTGTAATATTATCGTAGTGTGGAATAAATGTTAATTTTTTATCGAAAACTATTCCAAGAACTTTTATTTCTTCCAGTTCATGAATTTTGTCATCACCAATCCGGTAATTAGCAGACAACAATGTTTTTTTCCGCGAGAATTTGACATGATAACATTTAGTAGTATTTAAATTCATATTATTCTGATTGCACTAAGATACAAGTTTATCACTATCTGCTTGAAGCTTGTTCGAATCTTCAGCTGAGTTTATAACTCGACAAAACTTCAAATCATCAGCGTACATAAATGAATCCGAGTACTCTAACAAACTAGGAATATTATTTACAAATATAACAAATAGTATTGGGCCCAGGTGTGACCACTGAGGCACACCAGAAGTAAATTTATGCTGTCCCGACTGATATCCATTAACCACCACATAAAAAGAGCGTTTTTGTAAGTAGGAACCTATCCAACTGAGCAGCAAACCATATATGCCATATGTAGACAACGTTTTTAACAGGATGTCATGAGGCACACTGTCAGACGCTTTACTGAAGTCAGAATATATGACGTCCACTTGTTTATTAGCATCTGTCGTTTCCGACACAATTTCTAAAAATTCTATCAGATTTGTTACGGTTGATCTATTTTGGGTATACACATGCTGACTAGGACTAAGGTGTGGTTTGAAGTGACTTACAATATAAGGGCAAATTAGGGCTTCGAATATTTTAACAAAGTGTGAGAGAATATAAATAGGTCTATAATTCTTTATACAGTTTTCGTCCCCAGATTTATAAACGGGAACAACTTTGGCAGTTTTCCATTCTATCGGGAATACACCAGTACTCAATGATTTATTATATATTAAGAGGAGGGGATCAACCAAGTCTTTAGCACAAGAAACAATGAAAATAGGTGGAATGTTATCCGGGCCGGCTCCTTTACTACAGTTTAAACTTCGCATTTTTTTAAAACTGTCACGATCCAATCTAATTTGTTGTAAGCTTTGGTTAAGATCTGAAAACCTCGAGTCACTTTCAACTTTTGTGTTTTGTGAAGACTCATTACTAAAAAAAAAAATGCGAACATTTCACAAATTTGATCTTCGCTGGACGTTGATTCTGACCCGTCAATCATTGTTAAAGGATAAGAGCCGGAACCTTTGCGTTTACTTTTTATGTAAGATCAAAGCTTAGGATTTTTACTAACTTTTATCTACTATTAACTTTTTCACTGTCAGTACACTTTTCTAAGACATCATTGCAATTATCTAAAAACCGTTTCACTAAATGATAAGAACTTGGAGAAGGAAGGTAAACTACACAAAGAACTATTTGTCATGTAACTTGTGATACAGGTACTCTCGTAATCATAACACGTCACGTCACGTCACGTCACGTCACGTCACGTGACGTCATTCCCCCCAGGCTGCATAGACATGTGGACGGTGATGGGCGAGGCGGGCGAGGCCGCGCGCGACGCACTGCGCGACGTGGACGGTGAGCACGCCTACCTGCTGCTGTCGCAGGAGGACTCCACCATGGTACGTGTCTCAGTATACACATATACACTAGCTATGCTATTGTTGATCCCTTCACACGACATCCATGGGAGAATATCGAGTGTCCCATTCTAGGGTGAAACCACACACCTCCATTAACACCGCTGAAAATAAAAACCATTTTATTAATACACATATTATTTTACCACTATAGGTCCTCCAAACCGGACAAGAAATCAACGAGGTTGACAATTCAGGATTTATGACGTCAGCGCCAACCATTTTTGCGGGAAATCTCGGCAACAACAAATATATGGTCCAAGTCACCACTACTACCATCCGGCTTGTTAAAAGTGAGTATGGTTTTTTTATACTTCCAAACAGAAAACAGTTCATACGGAGTGATGGTAAGGGGTCACCGCAGCTTATGAACGACTTCAACACTGGGGATGTCAACAAACAACGCTAAATTTCATTTAAATGACATTGGATTAAATCATCATTACATGGTATATAAAACAAATTTGATGTGATGCAGTTTTTATTGTTATTTAATTTATGCACGAAGGCACACACAAAAAAGATTATTCAACCGTGCGAAACCGGGCCGTGTCGCCCATTAATTAGAATTTATCTTTATTTTTTAATATCTATATCTTATTGTGATTTGTGCGAAAAACTTATGGGTTTAAGTAGTTTTTGTTGCAATAAACAATTAAATATATGTATATTATAGATGGCGCCCAACTCCAATCAATGCAGTTAGAATTCACCGCCATGTATGCAGCCGCAGCAGATCCATATCTCTGCGTTGTTTCCACTTGCGGAAGGGTGCTTGTGTTAGCTCTACGAGAGTTTAGAGGCACTGGCAATGCTATGGTAAGTTGCTAGAACTGTTTTATCCACGCAGTCAACATCCAAAGTGCTGTTTTATCGACAAGTGCAAAGTGCTGTGTTATCGATCTAATGTATTGTAACAAACCCGTGTCATCACTATGGTAATCGAAACTCACTAGTTTCGGGCAATAAAATAAAAACTAAGACTGAATCATAATTTATCGCATAAGTATATAGGATTTTTTATTTGCTAGTATTATAAAAAAAAAGAAAGAACACTCTCTCTTTCTCTCTCTCAGTTAGTACAGTCTGTCAAGAAAGCGACGAAAATAAACGAGGGCGCTGTGTCCTCTTGGCTGGCGACACTGGTGTTTATCAACCAATCTTGACCATTACTATTTGGTGTTGCAACATCGAAAAAATTCAGTTCGTTAAAAATCAGTTTTCTTCACTTGACACTTGATACTACTTGACTGTAGTTGCTCCATGGGAATGCTATTGCCATTCATCTGCCTAGGCTATGTTTCTATTAATATTAATGTTATTTGTGTATTTCAGACAGCTCGTTTAGCGCCCACAAGACAATCGGTGTCGTCGCGTCCGCCGCTAGTTCGAGCGACCCCTTACAGAGACCTCAGTGGGCTTTTTACCTCTGCTGATATTGAAAATGTTCAGGTAACATTACTAGACTAAGAATAACGAAGGATTTGATGTGTAAATTATTTATAGTTTTCTTTTTTAATCGAGTCCAAGTTTCCTTTTCAAAAGTCATTTTTCCGAAATAATAGTAGTCTGTAGCTTTTTTGAGGAACGATTTTCCAAGGGTACATTTATTTTTCCGGGATAAAAGGTAACCTATATCCTTCTCCTTACTTGAAACTACATGTATGCATGATTTCAAGAAGATTGGTTGAGTAGATAAAACATGAAGACTGAAGAGGTAACAATGAAATTTCGCATTTATAATATTATAGTTAGGTTTAGTTTGGATTCAAATTGCTTTGACGATAATTGATAAATAACTTGAACTAAAACTAATTTAATATATTGTAGGTTAAAGGTGAGTTCACCGGCAAGATGAAAGGCAAGAAGAACGTAAAAGCCGAGGGTTTCCAGCCGGGAGCCGTTTACGAACTGAATGACGACGATGAGCTACTCTATGGCGGCGATCAGATGACCCCCGCGTCTATGGCCAGTGTAAGTACTTGCATTGTTTTACCATTCTACCGTTCCGTCCGTTTACCGTTCTACCATTGATAAATGTTCTTTAATTAATTAGTTAATATGAAGTGCTGGCTTGATGTCGTCAAAGATATGCGTGTCAACTGAGGATGCTAGAAAAAGAAAGGTAAGCGGACCCCGGATTCAACGCTTCACGCTTGAGGAAGAAATCGAGAAAGAGAGGGAGGGAAATAGTGGGAAAGAAAGAGAGAGGAAGAGTAAAAGTAAAAGCCAATAGTATTTCCAACCGGTTTTCGTTTTAAATAGTCTGAATATTTATCAAATTCCAACCATATCTGCATTAATGAGTCACAATCATACACAATTTTTGGCATTGTAATAAACCTATGTAATATTTTTTACAGATAATGTTAGCAGAACAATCCAAAAACCCGGGTGTGCCGCGTCGCGTGTCACGATGGTGGAAGAAGTACCTAACAGAAGTGAAGCCCACATATTGGCTGTTTGTGGTGAGAAGTAACGGCAATCTGGAGCTGTATTCGTTGCCGGAAATGAAGCTTAGTTTCCTGGTCAGAGACGTCTGTGCTGGCCATAGGGTGAGTAGAAAAATAAATAAAATTTGTTTTTTTTTGCTAGTGTTGCAGGTTTGTAGGCTATAGTGACTACCTGTGGTGGGCCGTATGACTGTTTGCCTGCTTGGTTATTTAAAAAATGTATGTGCCTACTAATTGTCACAGCTGCGCCATTTACTTGGTGGTAACCAAGTTAATAGCTTCAAATACAGGCATTTCATTAAAAAAATTAGATCTTTACACGCATTTATTATGTAAAATGTTGAATTATATAGTATTGTAAGAAAATCGTGACTTAGTTGACAGATCAGACATCAACAGGTTCGATAATAAAATATGAATGTTAGTTTTAAGCTAGATATCATTAGGACCGCTGACATCTTTATTCGTCTTATACTATACTTCTTATGTTATCAACTTTCCTAAAATAAAAAATATATCATTTCATAATTGTAACTTATTCTTCCAGATCCTAGCGGACAGTTTAGAATCGGTCCCCATAATAACGAACCCGGTTGACGACGAAGAGCTGTCGAAGGATATCCACAACTCTGAAGTTGACAAACTGAAGGAGTTGTTGGTGGTGGGGGTTGGTCACAAGGCTAGCAGAGTGATCATGTTGATGCGCTGCGACGACCAACTCATGATATACCAGGTAATTTGGTACTTCTGACTAAAATACGTGAATGTATGAATAATTTTTATTTCAAGTAACCAGGACTCATTGTGTTAGTAGTACTTAGAAACTATGTTAGTAGGGACACAAAATAGTTGTTTTTAAAGGGGCCATTCCTGCACCACTCCCCTTGAAATGGCACATGAGTGATTGACATAGTCACAGTCTAGCCTGTCAGCCATCATATTCAGGACGCTGCTGCGCGCACAGTTTACGCATTGCTGCGTAAAAGCAGACTACACCTGCTTCGGCAAACATCCCCGATGGTGTGATGACACCACGCCTCAGACAATAGAGCACCTCTTGCATGATTGTCAAATTTTTGCGAAGGCACGCTACGATTATGTCGTGGCGTGTCAACGATACAAAACGGAAGAATTTAATCTTCTACAGACAATTCAATACGAAGAAACGACCAAAACGTTTCTGAATTTATACACCACATGGTATCTAGTCTGAAGAAGATAAACGGAAGCTAATAGTCAATTTTCATGAAAGATGAAGTGGACACATGCTGCTACTGTATACAGTAGCAGAAGAGCAGCGTGCGTCTACAAAATTCTATAATATTACATTCTTATCCGAATATGAGACAGTTTTGTGCCAACATATATAAAAAAAAACATCCCTGATGCACTACAGAAGCGTGGCAGCCGCAGCAGCACCCTAAATGCGTTATTATACTGGACTCGGAGAGCGCCGTAAGCTTTCCGAGTATAGTTATCCCACAAATTTTATGCTTGCACACATAAAGAATCTGTAAATTAAAATGAATTTAAATGTTGTAAAATAGAAATATTATGTTAATAATTAACTCAAATGTGAAATGTAACACTATCTTTTTGGAAGTTTGATATCTCTTAACGGCAAAACTGAAGAACGCGGCATGACAGCTGCTACTTATTCGTCCGCGCGGTCGACTTGGTCTAACTAGGAATTCGAGTCCATCTAGTTAACAATCCACAAAACAACGGAGCACGATGGAGCTACACCTTACTGCGTCGTCGCAACGGAGCACGACTGAGCAATGGGAACACGCACTAAGGGTTTAACATTACTGTTTGGATTTTAAAAATTATATAACAAAGTACGTAAACTACATATAGTCAAAAAGTATACAAAAGAAGTTAAGTGCTAATAAAAAAGTATAGATATAAAACAATTTGTTCTTTTGTCACAGGCTTACAAATACCCTCGTGGTAACCTGAAAATGCGTTTCTCGCGGATCCACACGTCGTTTCCGTTCGGTTATCTGAGCGAGACGCCGGCATACGACGGCGACAGCTATGAAGCGGCCGCGTTGAGAGAAAACGTAAGACAACTGCGGTATTTTGGTGAGTTTTTATTGAATATTTCTTTCTCCCTCTCTCTCTCGTTCGTTTCTACTTGAACATTTTATTTTTGTTTTCAAGACATTCCTAAAAATTATTAGGTCAGTTCTGCTGTTATAGTTTCTGTTAGTTCTGCTGTTCTAGATAAAATATAAAATCATCTAAAATTAAATATATATATTTGTTATAAACTGCATATAACAGAACTTCGAAAAATTCGCATATGCTTCAAAATAGAGAAATCCACCCGAACAAATATAGTAACATACACACATTGCAAATTGTAAAAATATATTTTTTCCCTTTAGGTGCTCCCACACATCGTGTTACGAAATGTTATAGAACATTTGTTGTCCATCAAGTGTTATATAACATTTTGTAACCTTTTAAGAATTTCAGTTTTCATTGTTGTCCTACAATCTACTGTAACTGTCAATAACTATAATCTTGTAATAATTTCCATGTTCCAGGTAACGTAGGCGGTTACAACGGCGTATTTATCTGCGGCCGCACGCCGTACATGTTACTGCTGGCCGGCAGAGGGGAGCTACGATTGCAGCCGCTGGCTCCGGAACAAGCGCCTGTGTCCAGCTTCGCTTCGTTCAACAACACCAACTGTCCCCAGGGTTTCCTCTACTTCAATGCTAAGGTAATCTCAGGTGTATCCTGTATACTGTTGGATAGATATATAAAATCGCTAGCTGCGCCCTAGGGCTTCGCTCCCGTGGGTATTTCGGGATAAAAGTACTCATACATACTCTTATGTGTTATTCCAGGTTATATTCTACCCGTGTACCAAATTTCATAACAATCCGTCCAGTAGATTTTGCGTGAAAAAGTAACAAACATACATACGTCCTCACCAACTTTCGTATAGGATTTATATAGATAAATTAGACAGCTAATAGCAATCATCAACATCTGTTTTAGTGAAGAGAAGATGCTCTGATAAAAACATCCGCGACATTCTTTAGCTAATCGGCAAAACAGCATCACCAAGGGGGTTGATGTCAGGCTAACGGCCGGTTGAAATGTAACAGCTGAATTTTAAAAATTTATAAGATTATTTTTAAACGGCCCTCGTTTTCAGGACGAAAACGAATTAAATTCACTATTTTGTCTTTTTCAGTCCGAACTTCGAATCTCAGCGTTACCTACCCACCTGTCATACGACGCCCCGTGGCCCGTGCGCAAGGTTCCACTGCGAATGACGCCGCATTTTGTTACATTCCACCTGGAGTCCAAGACTTATTGTCTCGTCGCTTCTGTTAGCAACCCGTCGCAGACCTATTACAAGTTTAACGGGGAAGATAAGGAGAAATCTACTGAAAATAAAGGAGATAGGTATGAATACATGAAGTATATCCGGTTCGAAGGACCACCTTATTATAAAAATAGTGATAAATTCCTCAATCCATAACAGATTACAACATAATATAACAATATTAATAATGCCAAGAAAGTTGTTGTGTGTTTCATTCCACGTGAAGACCGCGACCCACAGCCATGAGGAATACGACTATGGAGAAGAGAATCCATAACAGGCTTACAAATATTAAGTTTCATTCGGAATCGCCGCTTTAGTATAATGTACAGTCTCCATAAAGACTATAAAATAAATTAGGTGGCACCGTAGTTTATCAACGGGTGAACCGGTTTGGATTCGGTTTTTTTTTATTTGATAGCTAATTTTTACGCGATTAGATATGTTTGATCAAAATCGGTTGAGCCGATCAAAAGTTGTAGCGAAATGAAAATTGGAAGTAGGTGTTATTTTTTTAATTCGTCTAACAAATAAATTTGTTTGTATAGCTTTACCAATATTTGGTTTAGCAATAGAAAAATAAAAATGTTTTTCTTTTCTCTCTTTAGATAAACTGTTTCTTGCACGATTCACAAAGGAGTTATAATTATATGTATAGTAAATTTGCAGGTTCCCGTACCCTCACGTGGAGCGGTTCTCGGTGATGCTGTTCTCGCCGGTGTCGTGGGAGGTGATCCCCGGCTCCCGCATTGAGCTGGACGAGTGGGAACACGTCACCTGTCTCAAGAACGTCTCCTTGTCCTACGAGGGCACCAGGTCTCTCCTTCTTGTCTGCCTCATGTCCTCGGGGATGGACAACTGAAGTGGAGACGAATGAGTAGGAAACCGGATCTTGGGCTCCGACGCTCAATGGCTACAGAAAAAACCGGGAAAACGTTCAGATGAAAGAGAATGAGATTATAGCGCATTATGGCATACATAAATAATGTAAAAGGTTAACCTGTGGTGTTAGATTTTTTTCGTAGTTTTTGATAGGTTAAATTTGGTGAAATAAATAAATATTCTGCTTCAATGTAAAATAGGCTTAATAAGGTTGTTGAACAATTATCTATGTAACTAACTATATATGAATAATACGAATATCATTAAGCTGTGTTAATATTACATATCATTAATGTGAAAACATATATTTCAATTTTTGTTAATTTATAGTGATTTTCATTTATTTCAGATCCGGTCTCCGAGGGTACATAGCGTTAGGAACAAATTATAATTATAGTGAAGATATAACCTCAAGAGGAAGGGTGAGTAGTAAACATGCACTTTTCACGTCATATTCTAAATTAAATAAAATTATCAAAGCTACAAACTATTAGCTAATTTTTGACAACAATAAAAGCTTGTGGCAAAAATGTAACTTTTTTCGGAAAATATTGAATATTATTTAGGTGGCAATTGTGAAGAGTTTTTTGTTTCAGTAAGCACATTTCCCCGTTTCCAGATAATAATCTACGACATCATAGACGTGGTGCCGGAGCCCGGACAGCCGCTGACCAAGAACCGCTTCAAGGAGCTCTACGCCAAGGAGCAGAAGGGACCCGTCACCGCGCTCACGCAGGTGCTGGGCTATCTCGTCTCCGCCGTGGGACAGAAGGTATATATTTCAATCAATCAATCAATAATAAATATATTAGGACAAATCACACAGATTGAGTTAGCCCCAAAGTAAGTTCGAGACTTGTGTTATGGGATACTAACTCAACGATACTATATTTTATAACATATACATATATAGATAAACATCCAAGACCCGGGCCAATTAGAAAAATATTATTTTTCATCATGACCCGACCGTGGATCGAATTCGGGACCTATTCAAGGGCAAGCACTTTACCACTCCACCACTGAGGTCGACAATTTATTTATATTTTATTAGCCACCTGGCCCGGCTTCGCACGGGTTTATTTATGTATTATTAATGTAGCTGTCGAACAAATATAGCTTTTTCTGTTAACGTTTTAGCAAGTTGTAAATAAATACAATAAAAGTTGTGACGTCACTTTTACGTGTCTTTTGGTATGGAGCGTTTGGCTAGGACTCTCAACCAAATTCAAGATCTATATCTGGCAGCATTTTAATCTGTTATTTATTTCTTCTCGTATATATTTGGAGAATATTTTAGAATCGATCTTATTTATGAATTCTCGAGCCGTTTCCAGATCTACATCTGGCAGCTGAAGGACAAGGAGCTGGTGGGCGTGGCATTCATCGACACGCAGATCTACGTGCACCGCGTGCTGGCGGTGAAGACGCTGCTGCTGGTGGCGGACGTGTACAAGTCAGTGTCGCTGCTGCGCTACCAGCCCGCGCACCGCACGCTGTCGCTCGTCTCCAAGGACTTCCGCGCCGCCATGGTCTGTCCGCCTTGTCTTCTGTTGTCATCGGTTCGCTGTCTTGAGTTTTAAGTCAAAATGCTAACCTGCACTTCCCCTACAGTTTTCATGGGTCGTGATGGTTTAGTATGACTTGAAATTGTTATGTTTAAGAACACGTTCTTACACATAACTGAAGCATAACGAACCTAACCTAAAAATTAATTCTGCTATTATACCAAAAAAAATATTCCAAAACCGGTATACCAAAGAAATGAAAAAAGGGCCGCCCATTTTTTTTAATCCCCCACAAAATTAATTCGTTTTGAGCATTAGACTAAGTGAACCATGGTGTCCAAAACTCAACGTCTGGTGTTTTTAAATTTAACTGTAGAAAAATGTAATGGTGATAAATGATGTGTTTGTCGTTGCAGGTGTACGACATGGAGTTCATGGTGGACAACACGAGCCTGGGGTTCCTGGTGAGCGAGGCGGACGGCAACCTCGTGCAGTTCATGTACCAGCCGCAGGCCAGGGAGAGCTACGGAGGTATTTGTTCACACTACCTTTTAGGGATCCCTGTTTTTTCGCATAAATTCTTTATCCTAATTTAATTTAGCATAACGAGTTAGGCACATATTTTTTTGACATAATAATATTTGCCTTTATAAGCGTTTATTTATATGTGCTTTTTTCGTACAATAAAAGTTTACATCTGACATACTTGTTTTTTGGCATACCTTTTCATTAAGCATTATTATTTAGGCTAATGTTTTTTACCATTATTTTGATTCGCATAAAGCTATAGTATAGCAGTAGGTTAGGGTGCGGCGGGGTTGCCCTCGGGCCACCCATAAGCCGCCAATATGCTTTAGAATAATATGCTTAAAAATTGTTATGCGTAAGTATACGTAAAAAAATTGTGCCTCAAACATTATGCCAAATTAATATTGTGTGTAACTATTATTATGGTAAGTTTTTACTTACCATAATAATAGTTACATACTTTTATATGTCATGTTAGATTATGACATAAAATTATATGCATAAAAAGAGGGAACCGTAAGGTGTATGACCCAAAATGATTAAATGATTGCTTTATCAGGAATTAGCTAAATTTTTTGTCACCAATTCAACGACCGATTTTATACATTATCATAATAATCTTACATCAATCAATTTTAAAGATACGGCTGTGATTTTCCATGCGGCCGCCTGCCTGATGTCAACCGTCCTTGGGAATGCTGTTGTTGCCTATCAGCTGCGTATTGAATTCAAATTTAAATTCAAAATTCTTTATTCAATATAGGATGATATACATCACATATTGATGTCAAAAAAGTACTTAAACTAAGTCTACTGCCGACTTCAAAAGCGCAGGTGAAGAAGAAGCGGCCCAACAAATTTCACTGCGGCCTTTTCTCCAAGGACGTCAATAACATGTTTTATCCCTGTTGCACTATACAATATTTGATATCGACCGAATGAGACAAAACAGCTTTTAACTTTTTTATGTATAATAGGTTTAAGGTTCAACGTACGTAGATGAGATAGTGACAGTAACCACCTACCATGCTATATTTCTGTCCTGATATATATTGTAACTATCGAGCCGCTCCGGCTTCGCACGGATGCAATATTATGCATGTTTTATACATAAAAACCTTCTTCTTGAATCACTCAATTTATTAAAAAACTCGCATCAAAATCCGTTGCGTAGTTTTAAAGATATAATCATACATAGGGACAGACAGCGGGAAGCAACTTTGTTTTATTAGTATAAAACAAATTACATAGTTATAATGATTATATACAAATTACATAGTTATAATGATTATAAACAAATTACATAGTTGTAATGATGTTGTGTAGGTCAGCGTTTGATCCGCAAGTGCGACTACCACCTGGGGCAGCAGGTGCATGCAATGTTCCGCATCGCCGCCAGGCACCAGCAAAACCGCCACGTCACTATGTTCAGTGAGTATTATATGTATCTCTCTCTTTCTTTCTCATCTCTCCGGGGTTGTGGAGCCGCGAGACCGGGACGTGAAAAAAAAGCTATAACATTTTCTAAGATTCGGTTATGATTTTACTAATGCCTGCCTGATTTCAACATTTCTGGAGCTATTGCCTATCAGCTGCCTAGGCTGTGTGTCCCTTAGTCGCCTCGTACGACACCCGCGGGAGGATAAGGAGTGGTCCTGTTCTAGGGCGGAATCACACGCCACAGATGAGTATTATATGTCTGTCTGTCGTAAAAAAAATCACAGGTAAACGTCGCAATTACACTTATTATGCACAATATAATAATAGCTGTTACCGGCGGCTGCGCCCGCGGTAGTCAATGTTAGCCCCGAGTCAATAACTATATCTATTCCAAAATTCATCATAATCGGCCCAGTGGTTTAACCGTGGAAGCATGATAGGCGGACTTTCGAATTTATATTATTAGCATTGGATTTAGACTTATAGATTTGATACACTACAATAATGCGTAATTGTTTTGTATTAGCGGCCTGTCCCGGCTTTGCTCGGGTTAATCCATAGTAAATAATGTACATAAACTTCTACTTCCTCAGGAATCACAGTATCTATTAAAAAAACCCTCATCAAAATCCGTTGCGTAGTTTTAAAGATCTAAGCATACATAGGGACAGATAGACTTTGTTTTATACTATTGTAGTGATTACATGAAATAATACAATAAAAAATATATTTATTTCTCAGCGACATTGGACGGCGGCGTGGGCTACGTGGTGCCGCTAAGCGAGAAGACGTACAGGCGACTATTGATGTTGCAGAACGTGATGAACAACTATTGTTGTCACGTGGCCGGGCTCAACCCGCGCGCTTACAGGTAACTTTTATGTCTCCTCATTTCTGTTCACCTTTTTCACGCTTATGTGGACTTGTTTATTACGTGCGTCCGCTCATCTATACTATTATTATAAAGAGGTAAGCGTTTGTGAGTTTGTATGTTTTGAGGTGGGTAATCTCCGTAACTACCCACCCAATTTCAAAAATTCTTTCACCATTTTAAAGGTGCATTATTCAAGATTGCTATATGCTATATTTTTTCTCAAAATTCCCACGGGAGCGAAGCCCTGGGCGACGTCTAGTAACTTATATTTGTTAACTAGCTTTTGCCCGCGGCATCGCCCGCGTGAATTTCATTTATAATATAATCTCAGTAATTTTTTTATCGCGTACTCTATAAGACTGGTTTTTTTAACTCTAAAATTGTGACGTAAAAAAATATTATGACATACAAGTTTCATATATATTTTTGATATTAGAAAAGAGTACAGTCAACAGCACATCAACCTACCGAAAATCATTGCAAACTCGCCGCTGGGTAACTTGATGTGCAGCTGACTGTACTTGATTTGACTATTTTAGTTGAAAAATAGCCTATGAAATAGTAGGATGATAAAGTAATACATGTTCTACATATGAGCAGGACATACAAGAGCGCGCGGAGGACGGCGGGCGGAGGCCCGGCGCGGGGGGTGCTGGACGGGGACCTCGTGGCGCTCTACGGCTCCATGCCCAACCACGAGAAGCTGGACGTCAGTTTGTTTTCTGCTGTTTTGTTTTATATTCTTCTTTTTGACTACCTCGGAACCGAGAGGTCCCGGGTTCGATCCCCGGGGTCAGGTCATAAAGGAAAATGATCTTATTCCGATTGGCCCGGGTCTTGGAAGTTTATCTATATATGTATATGTTATAAAATATTGTATCGTTGAGTTAGTATCTCGTAACACAAGCCTCGAACTTACTTTCGGGATAGCTCAATTTGTGTGATTTGTCCTATTTATTATTCTTTATTTATTTATTTTTAGCATTTGTGTGTTTGGTTTGTATTTTACTCGTTGCAAACATACCAAAAATATATGTACTTTATACACTTCTAAGAAAGAAATAATATTTATTTGGCACATGCGTATAAATAACACTTTTTTTTCTTTCTAATATTAGTATGGATATACACAGTATACACTTCTTCAGAGTCGTATTCCTCATGGCAGAGGGTCGTGATCACTACGTGGAATTAAACACACACAACTACTTTCTTGGCATTAGTAATGGAGTGGTTTGCCATTGCCTTCTCCATTTCACACACAAGTTAATAATCAACTAGTGTGCAGGTTTCCTCACGATGTTTTCCTTCACCGGATAGTATACACACACTATATGAATTTAATGTGGACCAACTTTTGTTATGAATGAAGTCGCGAGTGGCCCTGCTGCGCTCGGATAAAAACATAATAAATTATACCTCTGAATCTTACATGGGAATCATTCTATCTATCGGTGAACACCGCATGAAAACCCGTGCAGTAGTTTTTGAGTTTATCGCGAACAGACAGACGCGGTAAAGGACTTTGTTTTATAATATGTAAGGATAAATTTTTCGGATATTTTGATTAGGTATCTAATTTAATGAGCTAAATTGAAACACATGTTTTTTCTTTCAGATTGCCAAAAAGATCGGAACCAAGGTTGAAGAGATAACAGCAGATCTCTACGAGATAGACAGACTGACGGCTCATTTTTAGTGTTTGTACATATAGTAATAAAGTATTACCTATTTTGTCAAGATTTTTTATTTATTAATTTTTAATGTACAACAAACCAACACGAAATATTAGATTACAATCTGTGAATTCATTGCTTTATGCATAACTCCATACATTTGATAAACTATTCGAAAATGGTTTTAAAAAGCCTAATAATAGCTACAGCTGAATAGATGAAATTGATCACAAAATCATTCGAAAATAAATAAAAATCACGACTTACCCTCACACAGAGCATCCACACCAGTGTTTTTTTTTAATTTTGAGTGTGAAGGACTTTTTACTTTGTCATTAAATTAAGTTTGAAGATGGTGATCACGGCTCATTAGCATTATATAAAATTATATAAAACTTTCATCGATTTCTTTTAATTTATAACTTAACCTAAAAAAATCACGTTGATTATGCTACACTAGATAAAGCATTATATAATATACTAGCTTTTGCCCACAACTTCGTATGAGTAAAAATTATTAGAATTAGAATTTCAGGAAATGCCTTCTTAGTGCTCCCCTACACCGTCCTAGGAACCTACACACCAAATTTCAGCTTTCTACGCCCAGTACTTTCGACTGTGAGTTGTCTGTCAGTCAGTCAGTCACTCAGTAACGCAAGAGGTTTATATATATATAGAAAATAGACATAATTTACCACAAGGATTCTGCCGGCCACCATTTGGAAATGTCTCCAATAGAATACAACAATACTTTTTCTAATAAAATCTACTTTAACATAATTTGTACATTTTACATAAGTTCGCTTAAAAAGAAACATAACGAAAAATGCCACACAGCCTTTTTTTTCTTCTTTTCGAGTTTGTTAACACTGGTGTCCGATTTTATTAAAGGCATCTGACATGACTTACCACTTGACCACCACCGGTTCAATTTTTTCATTGAATAAGTAGGTTTTTTTATTATTAAATATTATGTATGTTAAAGGCTATAGAGATTAATAGTCTATTGTTTTCAAATAAATTGTTAAGTAATTACTTGTTCTTGTTGAAATTATGTCGCAGAAGACTAACCATTGTCCAGCAACACTCATTATATATATTACAAAAACGTAATTATGTACTCACTTCACCTTTTAATAGCCGTGAATTAAATGTCCTGGGCGTAAAGGGATTTTTTATCTGTGAATTCCGTAGTTTGTGCGGTTCCGTAGTCAAATATAAACTACAAAAAAAACAAAGTCTGTAATTATGTATACTTAGATCTTCAAAACTACAACAGATTTTGATGTGGGTTTTTAAAAATAGATGAATTAAGAGGTTGGTATATACCTGTGGTATATACCTATGGTTTATACCTATAGTTTATACCTATGGTTTATACTTATAGTTTATACCTATGGTTTATACCTATAGTTTATACCTATGGTTTATACCTATAGTTTATACCTATGGTTTAAACCTATGTATATAACATGCATAATATTGCGCCCGTGTGCGAAACCGGGGCGGGTCACTAGTAAAGCAATAAATAAGTAAAACTGTGACACGATAATAAAATATTTTTGAGAAAAATCACGAAATACATGTTTTACAATATAGATTCTACTTTATAATATATTTTTTATAATATTATAAACCTGTTTCATAATATTATATATACAAAAGTTCAAGGATGTCATGTGTATATGTATGTTTGTTATTCTTTCAAAATTTACTGCCCCGATTGTTTTAAAATTGGGTACACGTATAGAATAGCTCGGTATAACAAATAGGGTACGTTTTATCCCGAAATTCCCACGGGAGCGAAGTCCCGGGGCGTAGCTAGTTTTTAAATAATTACGCGGGTAAGACCGCGGGGTGCAGCTAGTAATGATTTTTATAAATATTATAACGGTACCCCACGACAATTGTATTTCCCCAAGATATTTTCTATCGTGGCTGTGAGAACAACATTAATGGTTCCACGACTCTATCAGACTGGAGGTTAATAGAAAATTAAATTACTTATTTAATTAGAAGGTTACTTCATTCTTGAAAGTGAATAAATATACAGCGGACCTTGTCCTCTCTCACAAAAAACAAATATTGTTTTATTTAAAAATAAACATTATTTAATTTAAATATTAAAATGGAAGTGATGTGGGTTTTATTGATTTTTACCCTAGGTGAGTATAGTGTATTGTGTAATCGTATTTGTTTTTGATAATTATTGTTAATATAATCTAAATTGGTCTGTATTTTACATAATTTTTAACAGCAAAATAATTATTTGGTTAGCATAGTCCACCAGTAGCTCCTTTTCCACGCAACAGACACCCTGTTGCGTAATATATGGATCAACCCAGGATCGGCACCCAACAAGAGAACTCCTCAGTTTTTATTGACACAAGTTGAAGGTCACAAGCTTTCCCTAACCTAATCAGCACAAGGGTCTGTTATATTTAGTTTTTTTTACTGCGTGGGGCTAACCCGACCACACAGAGCTGCCGTCGGACTATGCTGACCAAATAATTATTTTGCTGATCTGCTTATATTTAAATTGTTGACCATTATCATGATTGAATGCGGAACAAGAATTTTATTATTGGCAACCAAATATTTTGCTGGCCAAATGATTAGGAAGGAATAGGATAGGAAGATATTTTGCTTACCAAACTTTAAAATGCACACCAAAAAATTACTTCTCTTAATTTATTATAAAGTAGCAGCCCGCCCCGGTCTTGCTCGGGTAAAACCATAATAAAAATACCTAAACCTTGCTTAAGAATCACACTATTCAAGTATTCATTGGTGACAAATGTATAAAATTCCGTCCGTTACTATTTGAGTTTATTGCGTTCATACAGACAGACAGGCAGACTCGACGAAATATGTAAAAAATAATATCGTGCTCCATCTCTATTCTCCTTGGGTCGAAATAGGCTTGGGCTAAAAAAAAAAGGTGTAGGAAACTGACCTCGTCACCGTCGTCAGCCTGCACGGCCATGGCCAGACATATCCGCCGTTGCGTATTCTGATATGCATATTATATTAATAAAATCGCGCCGCATTCCTCTAATCCTAAATATTATGTAATATTTAAGTTTATTTGTTACCTCTTCACGCTTTATCTATTCTGCAACACAAATAGGGTTGCCAGATGGTCAGCAAATTCGGGATTGTTTGGGAACTTTTGCGTCTTGTTCCGTGTCCAGTGATTTCACTTTGGTGTCCAGGAATTAAAAAATACAAGCTTTTGTGAAATCATAGTTTTTTTCAATAGCCAAAGAATGCCTAAAATACTTAGCGCAATATCAACAAACTACACATATATGTAGAACTGTTTAAGACAGTAAAAAAAAATTGCATAACGGCCATAACAAACAACGGTTACAAATTAGACATCAAAACTGATCTGGCAACCTTGAATTAATTTGATTTGATCTATCAAATAAAGATAAGTGGAATATTTACTATACAAAAACATTAGTTGCAGGAGATGTGAAGGCCGAAATCGTCAAAAGTCGCCCTTACAAAATTACTTACACTAAAGTACTTTCGGATGCACTGAAAGCCCAACAGTGGGATGGACACGAAGGACCATGTCTGGATACGATGCTGAAGATTATGGACCATGCAGACAACTTCACTCTGTGGGCTGTTTGGAGTAAGATTGATTTTATTAATTTTTGTATTCTGTTAGACAAAATATGTCTTTTAAATTAGCGGCCCGGCCTGGATCCGTTCGGGTATATTGTACATCTAAACCTTCATCAGGAATATTCACTATCTATTGGTGAAAACCGTAGAAAAATCCATCCATCAGTATTTTTACGTTTATCGCGTTTGTTGACAGAATGACAGGGACTTTATTTATTTTTTTCGTCTAATTTTAAATTGTAATGCATTTTTTAAAAGCTACAATACATATCGGGTTTTGGAGCGACCACATTAATAATCTTGTGTACATGTACTTTACATGTAAATCACAGTAATTACATAATAATAGGCACGAGCACCTGTTACCTCTTGGGACCTTTTGATCACTACCACGTCAAGATTCTATTATCAGATTTAAGTGAAAATAATTATATAAATCGAAATAATGTGTTATGAACAGTAGATGAGACCTCGCGACTAACACACGTACACGAGTTGTGCTCGTGTAAAGGTTTTTTTTTCAAAAATATTATCTTAATACTTCCTTATATACCACATAACCATAGGGGATGTTCGATAACCAACTGTATAAATCAAATAGGTGTGGTTAGCTGTTAGTGTGATCAAGTGTGTTCTTCTTTGCGCGTCGATGGCATTTGACATCGAGAACAGGCCAAATAACGCCATCCGAGAATGAGCTACTTTAATGGTTTAATTGGTGGCTCACTGTAGATATTTGGGCACTCAGAACAAACGAACAGGGGCCTTACCATCATTTCTTAACGCGATCCACTTTGCTTTAAACTGATCTGTATCCCACGTACCATCGACTTAATTTTTTGTATGAATACGATTAATTTTGTTCCTAAATTGAACTGAGTTGCATTAGAATCGTATCGTAAAAGTTGATGGTAGGCTTGCAGATGAGTCATTGTTTGCGGGGAGACACCGCAGTTGCATGTGTTTTCGAAGTTATTAAGCACAACCCACCTGGACAGACTATCTTTGCACCGGCCCACCTGATTGCGCAATCTGTTAAGCGACTTCCATATAGGCCAGGGCTGGTCGTGGCCAGGAGGCAGCTCCTCTCAGCTTTTAGTGTAACAAAAACTTATTTTCAGTTCTGGACTCTTTCACACGACCAGCGGGGCATCTAAACGGTCAGATGTTTCATTTGGGCAACTACGACGAATGTTTGAATCCCAGCAGTGGGTTCGAGATCCACCATGATGTACCCCAAACCCAATACTGCTTGATGCACGTGACCTTGACGGAAACGGAAGCAAGCGTGAGCCCATATGGTTATATGAGGCTGGGTCATGACGTTACTACTGAGGTTTATCTCAAGGTAAGACCTTTTTATTAATAGTCCCTTAAAACACTCAATCTTGGCTTTTCCCGCAATCGAAGGCTCATGTGCTAGCCTGTCTGAGTGCCCATTCAAACACCTATAGGTGCTCGGGCTGATTTGATGGCAGCTTTTGATTAATCCATCAAAGTAAGTAACTGGCAAGAAAATATTAGTATCCAGTAGACCGTTTGCAGATTTGCCTCGATACGCAAAGAAGACCTTTCTCAACCATCAAAATATGAATTTACTAAAATGCCACGGTGTTTACTTGGCACCGAGAATAAACATAATTATCACCATTCTTAACTTGATAGAATGTTGAAGACCATCCGAAGTGGAGAAGAATAAGTAGGAAAGCGGATCGTGGGGTCTAACACTCTATGGCTGATGGAAGTAACCGTGAAAACGCTCAGATGAAGGAAGAGAGATAGACAATTTACTTAAAATATCATGTGTTAATCATAATTAAGTATCTGAAATTATTCATTCATCCTGTATATTATATATATATCTTTACAAAGGTTGATCTTAGATATGATTCTCGTATCATTAAGTCAACCTGTATTACTTTACATACCAAACTTAACCATTACAGAAAGCATAATCTAATTCAAGCGGTTAGAATTTTGTATCATCATTACTTACGTAAAATTACGATACATAAATAAATGCATTTTTTCAGAAACCAACAAAACATGGCCGGCTATTGTCAAAGATGGTGTGGGGCGTATGCGTGCCAGAGGTCTGCGGACCTGCGTCCACGGCCAAGATCGCCAGGTCCGTGCTGCAGACGAGCCATCTTGGAGCCCTGAGCGATTCTGCCACTTTCAACGTATCACAATGCCACAGAGCTGACGAATTGACGTTCGAAATGCCAATGTTGTTTTTGTAAGTTTATCTTTTACTTTTGGCCGCGGCTTCGCACGCGTTAATTTGCGATGGATGGATCGAAGTAAAATATTGAAGTAAAACTTATGACCCCTATTTGGTACCTTAGGCTGGAAACTTTTCCAACAGTCTTTTCTTACCGGACATCTTCTAATCATACTCTATTTTCCTAATAGATATATTTCGTGATCGAGGCGGTCCATTAAAGCCGTGGAAAGCCTGAGTGAACATAAAATGAGTACTTATTCGCTAGGTGTAAATGCACCTTATCATGTATTATGACGTCTCTATTCTTTACGGGGTAGTCAGAACCAGATAGAGAAACCAAAGACCACGTTAGCTGGAGGGCTTCATAGTAAAAGCGTGAAAAATAGTAACGTAGTTGATTCTGCTAACGACGATACAATACACATACTTAGATAGTAATACAAAAAAAAAATACTATTGAGACATGAAGCCCTGGTTGCTTATGTACCTATTTATTTATTTAAATATTTTTTCAGCAATTTTATTCTGCTTCTCTTGCTGACGACGTTATTTTGTACGTATTACGTTAAAAATAGTGAAGTGACGAATAGAACTTTTGGTAAGAAACATTTTATTTGTAATAATAATTATTAAAGAACAATCATAATTCTTTAAATTTTGAAAAATATATAATTTACATCTCTATTCAAGTTTTACGCGCGTTGACGCGTTTATCTCGTTCTGTCAACGTCAATTATTGTAAAGTGCGATACTGACAAAACAAATTGTAACTCGAAAGTTCAAAGTATGCTTTAACTTTTTTTATGAATATGTGGGTAAATAAATAAATATTTTAAAGTATTTTAAATATAGTTTTTTTTTAGTGAGCGAGTTAGCTCGCTCCTTCTGCTTGAGTCGAAACATGGAGAGTCTCACTGTGGTCCGTGAAGACGAAGTGACCTCTATGAACTTCTATAGACTGGTGGCTTGCTTCGTGGTAGTCTATATACATTATGCTATGTTCACTTTCATCGTTTTCCCCACCGAAGGAACAGAGATGGAACGTGTAAGTATAAAGGTCTCTCTCATATTTGCGTGCTACCAGTTTCATTCGGGGCTGTGACGAGCTGTCTCGCGGTTACAGTCTTCGAGGGAAGTAAGGAAGTAATTCCTTACTTCCCTCGAGGACTGTTTTCCGCAGTTAGGCCTCTTGTCTGGGACCTTTCTGCGAGCGGAGTCTGAGCTGCTGATCATTCAAGCCAGCCCAGCTCCTTCAGAAAGCGGAGCACCACCGATTGTGTACGGCAGGCTTCGCTCATGGTCCCTGGATTTCCCAGGAACTCTTGTTGATGCGAGGCCATAACACTCCAATAGGAGGTGGCTTGCAGTTTCCTCAGCCTCCATGCATGCTCTGCATAGTGGGCTGTCTATAAGACCTAGGGCGAAAAGGTGTTTATTTCACATGATTGTAATTGAATACAATTTTTAAAACATAGAATAACTTTTTCCCGAAAATTATATCTCACGCACGGAAATCCAATGGCCTCCTATCTTGTATAGATATTTTTTTATAGATGCTGGATGAAGGAGGATATACTTCCACACATGGGGACCTGGTGGTGGACGTATTCCTGACCCTCTCAGGTGTGCTATTCACGAAGGGAATCTTGAGTGATAAGTGGCAGAATCCTATTAAGTTTGTCTGGAAAAGATATATAAGGTGAATACATGCAGTATATGTAATTATGCCCATAACACGATTACTAAGAAAGACAAACCAGAGAAGTCCAAGTCGCCTAAAGGCATCTTGTGGCAAGTAGCACCCAGTAGTGTTAACAATAACATAATTATTAGATAAGAAACGCTATTTTACATACGAATATGTGTGTGAATGAATGATAATTTATTTTGCATTATAAACAGTTTTTCTTTATCTAAATCGTAAATACACATCTCAATTTTAACCTAGGCATGCAAGACTCTAACTTTTGTGATTTGGCCCAGACATATATTTATAATTTTCAGGTTGGCAGCTCCTCTAGCCGCCATTTTGTTCTACATGGCGACCACGTCGGGGCGGATCGGAAATGGTCCACTGTGGCATTATGAAAAGATTGAACAGAATCTGTGTGCCAACAGCTGGTGGATCAACCTCTTTATGTTTGTAAATATCACTAATATAGATAAATTGGTAAGATTTTTTAATACCTACGTCGATATAAAAAAATAGGTTTAATTTTTATTTTATTTTATTTCGTCATACAAAGTAAAAACAGAGTATGTTTTGAAGGGCCTGGCCAATGTGGACCTGGCCAATGTGGACCTGGCCAATGTGGACCTGGCCAATGTGGACCTGGCCAATGTGGACCTGGCCAATGTGGACCTGGCCAATGTGGACCTGGCCAATGTGGACCTGGCCAATGTGGACCTGGCCAATGTGGGCTTGGCCCATTGCTCCGTCGTCATCCATTGCGTTGATGTGTGTTGATGTGATGTGAACCCAGAATTGGTACGGTGCGTCCACCTGTCCAATGTCAAAATCTATGTAAAAAAACGGAGCGGCAACGGGTTACATCGTCGCAACAGAGCTCGACGGAACAATCAGGCCGCGGCCTTGGCCAAATATATGCAATTAACTAGTTTTAAAAATAACTTATACCAGTTAAATCATAATAAATATGATTGACTCCATTAGGCGTTAATTTTATGCAATACAGTTTTAAATAAATAACTTATTTTCAGTGTAACCTTTCAACATGGTACGTGCCATGCGACTACCAACTGTGTGTGTTCGCTACGATACTTTATGTCGTGTACAAGAAAAATAAAACTGCTGGGAAAATCGCTTTTGCTGTGTCTCTTGCATTGTCCATGATTATTCCTGCGCTAATCACATACATCAATGAGTTTCCAGCTATTCCGTTTTCTGGAATTGAGTGAGTATTGTTCATTAATTTGGTGTTCAGGGGTTGTGAAACAGTTAATTAGTTTATTTCCAAACAATATACATTGTGTCGAAATGTGTACATGATATATATTCTAGACATGCCTTAACAGAATTAATAATAAATACATTTAAAGCTATAGTTAGGTATATTACTAGACAAAGGCCAACAACAAACAAACACCAGTAACCTCGCATGATTATATGACAGGGTTTGTTCTATGTTTTTTGATAATATTTCATCAAAATGAGTCTAACTAAATGATATTTGCATCCATCGAAGTACACATTTATTTCCACCGGGTTATAATGTATTTTTTTCCCACGAGAATTTCACCCGCCTTTTTGTTCGACTTCAATTACGTACAGTCATATCTAAGTTTAAACATGGTGTTACATAGATTGATAGATAATGCATTTATTTTTGCCACAATCACACACATGCACAACATAAAAAAAGAATTAACAAACATAAAAAAAGAAAAATATTAGGTATAAAATTTATGTATTTTATACCTAATAAAATATATAAAATATTATACAGTGCAGGTGTGTGCTGCACCAATAAAAAGGCAGCTTAGGTGGTACAAACTGTTTTGCTTACACAGTCTAAGTGGTGTCTCAGCAGCTACTGATTTAGTACTAAATCACACTATCACATCAGTATAATATGACTGGAATATTTAGTATGCTTTTATTTATTGTTTTAGGTCAGTGATGCGTTTACTCGAACGCAACGGCGTTGTGTGGTGGGACACGTACATACCGAGCTACTGCAGGGCCGGGCCCTTCGTCGTGGGCATGGCGATGGGTTATACCATACACACTTACAAGCCTAAAGATCATCGGAGGGTTATAGGAAGGGTGAGTTACATTACTTGCCTACTCTCTCTCATCGTCCCAACCACGGTTGTGTTCGGGGTAGAGATGCCAGCCCCACCTTGCAGGACAGACGGATACAAGCTGTTGGCATGTGAAATTAAATAAAAGCTTGTGATAAAAATATAGATCCCATTCATATCCTTATGTAGTTATCATAGATTCATATCCATTTGCAGGGCGTTAAAATTGAATATTTGTGTTTATTCTAATGATAACCATTACGCGTGACAGCTTATGCATGATTTTTTAACCATAATAGTATTTAAGCATGAAATTCGAAAGATTTTATTTCACTTGCCGTGTATTTTTTTGGAACGCTCGCTCTCTTCGATCGCTCGCTTTTGTACTGGTGTAAAACTAATTAAAAAAATCGATTCTGTGAAAAAGTGTAATTTATCTTTAGATTGAATAATATGCGAGAAAAGTTTAAACCGCGTTATAAAGAAAGTGTTGTTGTCCAAAAAGCTATATATATATATATATATATATATATATATATATATATATATATATATATATATATATATATATATATATATATTAAGTTTATAAAAAGGTATTTTAAAAGGAACCTCAGTGTTGTGTTTTTTTTCTCACCTTTTAGTTACCATCGTATTTGGCACTGATATTAAGCGCGATTCTCTCATTTGCGGTCTGCGCGTGCGGCTTCCACTACTACTCGGAGTACGAGCCGGTCGGTGGCGCCATCTACGCTGGAGTCCATAGGGCCGTCTGGGGCGTCGCTGTGTGTCTCGTCATTGGCGTTGCGGAGTACGGAGAACTACGTTAGTTTATACAGGTTTTAATAGGAATTATCCAGGTCGAAGGACCATGTTTCGGCTTTGCAAGGCCGTAATACGACTTTCCAATTCAAGTTTCATTAATAATTAGAGACGAAATATCTACTACCAAAAGTATAGACTCTATTAAATTGTTTTCTAAAAATCTATTCAATTGATAAAACGAGGAACTATCGTTCCTCATATTGCCACGAACCTTCTTTCGTTGTATGGTCTATACTACATCTGTATCTCTGACTGTGTGGACCTCTATCCTGCAGTAATAATGGCGAATTTAATGAATTATTGTACCTATGTGTATTCCAGCTTTACTGACCCGCTTGTTCTCGTGGCGCCCCCTGGCGCCCCTCAGCAGACTGACCTACGGGGTCTACCTCACACACGTACCCATGTTGCGTTACATCCACTTCACAACACGAACTACACTCACTCCGAATATGTTTACAATGGTTAGTTTCAAAGACTGATTGAGTTTATTTTTATAATTTTTTTTTTTTTTACATGGAATTTTCAACCAATTTTAATTGTTCGTATAATGATCCTGCTGCATTGTTACTGTCTATGAATTATAACTAAGATCATTATTATAATGATCTTAAATATATCTATTTTATTTAGAACATACTTATTTTTAACAAGTTTCCATCATCATATTTCAAATGCCTTTATTTTTTTTATCATAGAGCGTGGCATGGGCAGGACTCATGGTGTTCTGCTTGACGGCGAGCCTCGCCTTGTGGCTGCTAATGGAGGCTCCGCTCATCAACATCAACAATATGCTGCTGGATCACACGTAAGTATTATTCGTTTTACAAACTTTTTATTATTTTAGTTTATGGAATGTGATCTTACTAAAGTTTTTTTTACTAGCAAAGATTATTTTATAGTCAATGAATTCATTCAGCTTTTATTTTATTTGCTCTGATATGCTTGATGGTGCACTCAGGATCGGCTTCCAAGTTTGTGTAACAACTTGTCACATGCATAATGACACTCCTTACTAAATTACCGTACAGGCAAGAGACAAGGAGGGTCTTTGAAAAAATTGATTGATTTTTGAAAAACCATGGAATTAGTAGGTACTTTGTACGAAGTACTTATTAAATTCATGCCAAAAACGGAATGAAACGGCAAAATGAATGTACTTATTTTAAATAACAAAAAGTATATAATGTTTTTTTTTATATATTTTTGTCCAGATGGAGTGTTAAAAGTATAAAGTCTAATGGAGTGAGTTGCAATGGACAGAAGAAATTGTCGTAAATCTAAAACTACCTAAACGAAATAATTTGTTGAGTTTGCCATATTGTTGTAAAATGAAATATGAATAAAACTAATTGATCAAGAAAGTTGTTTTTTTAATTGCCATATTTACAACTTAACCTAAAATAAAATTAGCAACAGTTAAACATCACACAACATTCACACAACAGGTAACAAAAATAAAATAACAAATATACAACAACACGGTAACAAACACCAGTAAGTAACAATAAAATAGCTTAAATACATTGAGGAAGTATGAGTATATTGTTTATGGAAGATCTTGTTTCCTTTTTTCAATCTTCTAAAACTGTTATTACGCTTACAAATTGCATAATATTATTGCAATGAGGGTTATCTGTATTTTCCCTCACTAGATTGCGCTAGTGGAACTTCAAGTCCAATTGTCATTTGAATTTGACAACTCAAATGACAGTTGGACCAAGGACAACCAGCATTAGACAGACCTTACGTCATTAAAATTTATGTTGATAATACAGGTACGTTGCATTTTTATGACGCTCTTTATTTACAAATTAGATTAGATTTTGTGGGATCCTTTTTTTGTGTGAATGATAGTTTCGTAAACGGGTACTTTGAATGGAATAGGTTTTTCTACTGGGACTATTACGTGTTTGACCACCTCAAAAGGAACCTCTTTTATCTTTGGGACATGGACGGTCTTATGCACAGGATACGGCACAGACTTCTCAACAGGAATTGATACTTCTTTGATAATAGGGATAACGACAGCCTTAGGAACAGGTACTTGGATTGGAACAGGATGCGGAACAGGTATGATAACAGGTTGGTTGATTTTGAACTCTACATTCTTGGGCAGAGGGACTACAACCTCTTTGTAATGCTTAATTGGTTCAGGTGTTTCCTCGTGGACGTGTTGATGGACTGGGTACACTTGGGCTTTGAAGTCGTGGCCTCCGTAGTTGTGGCCTCCGAAGTCGTGGCCTCCGATGTCGTGGCCTCCGAAGTCGTGTCCTGAGAAATCGTGGCCTGACAACCCGCTCTGATCGTTGCTATAGTCCTGGCCTGAGTAGTCACTTGCTTGCAACTGAAAAAACAAACATTTTGCAATGATGTATTTTTGAATATTGTTGTTTATACTAGATGTATACGAAATGACTTAATACTTTTATCAATATTTTAAATAGATGTACTCGCACGTGTACAGAAATGTTACATAGTATATTTGAAATAGGTGCTTATGTGGGCAAACATCGAACTAGCTAGTCCCGATGGCTGGGAAAATCCGTTGTTCTTATTTTCTAGCGGAGCTCGGTCGCTCACTCAGGTACTGGAACGATTCGACCGAGTAATAAAAACTGCAGTGGTATAATCGCTTAAACCTGCAGAGATATTTGGTTCTTTTGGACAATTACGTAATTTTGATGGCCAGTACGGGACTTCAAATATGTTGCTTGTTTAATTATAGGATAGCGGGTACAGACACGACTATGTTCACCCATAAGATATCGCATGTATTTAGAAAAAACAATAAAACAAAATGAGTACAGTATTTTATAAAACCGTGAAGTTTCTCGAACAGAAAATACAAGGCCTCGTAAAACGTCGACGTTGTTGCCAGCGACGGAAATTCATTTTATTGCGAGTGAATCCAGGTGTCGGGCCGTAACTTCTGTTCGGTACATTGTTTATTATCAGAGGGGTGGTGGAATAATAAGTCTTTGTAAAGTTTCAGTAGGCGGTCCAATTTATAATGTGAAAAAAGTACTAATACTAAACAGAATTGCCAGCTGATAGGCCACAATAGCATTCCCGAGGAGGGTTTACGCCAGTTAGATGGCCCTTTGTGAAGTCGCAACCAAATCTTTAAAATTTTGAGGTAAAATTTTTAAGCTTCGGACTTTGGGCCGTATAGCCCCTAATGCAACCGGAACACGCGAAGATGAGAAAGAGAGATAAACACAATTACTATTGCCTCACTGACACATACTTCTAAACTTCGCTTTTACATAACTCATTGAATAACTTGCAATATTGTAACGAAAGCTAATAAAAATAAAAACTATCAGACCGCAACGGGCGTTGCGCGCCGGCGCCATTTTGTCTTTTTACTTTTTTCACCTCAACAGCTTGGCGGTAATTCAATTGTCGTTGAGTGGTAAAATAAGCGTAGCTGTGAGAAAAAAAAATATAGAATCAAATTCGCCGCGAATATTTTGTTGGCTTTTTAACTAGATTTCGTTTATTTAAGAGTATATTTATGTAGCAATCATTTGGTTAAATCAGCCATTTAATCTGAAGGCTAGCCCGTTCATGAAAGCCTAGGCCTATTATTATTGAACTAGCATCGTTGATTGCAACGTTCAACTACTTAGTTGGCTTATCGTAAGCTAGTTCTTATACTTGTATATTAGTTAGCTATATCCAAACGGTCTCTTTCTCACGGTTGTGCTAGCGTTTTCCTAAACTACTATTAACATTAAAGATATAATACCTGCTGATCTTGTTGCCCGTCACTTTGTTGTGATTGTGCCAATTGTTCAGGTTGCAGATTGTAATGCATCATGTACCACTGGTGTTGGTTCACTGGGTTGGCTACGGCCACAGAGGCCAAGAGGAGACTCAGGATCTGTTAACAAATTGATAGATAGATGAGCTCTTTTGTGTGACGTAGGCTTCCTACAATTTCTTCCTCAACTTTTCTTTTGATCTTGGTGCTTCATATAAAAATGTGTTGTTAAATGCGTGGGTGAAAAAATGGTTGTACGTACGAGTCAAAATCCTACGTCACAGTCGATATCCCAATATGTTTTTTTTGATGATCTATGGTAGGATACAATCGGAATCACCTCGATATTTTGATTTCAAGTTTTTCAACTGAAAACATTGCACTTCTTTATTCGAAAGTCAGTTAAAATTTCAATATAATCAGCAAAGATAAAGCTACAAGTGAAAACCAAAACCACCGAAGACAACTCTTGCTAGGTACTCTTGTTGGATTCCCAAGATAGCAAGTTCAAAATTCAAAGTGTAACTTCCATTACTTGATATATACGAGTTTAACTTTACTTCGACATAGTTTCAAACGCTGAAAATGATAGATATTTGCCAAAACTGAATTCTAAATGTAGTTTCGTTGTCCTGACACTTTCTACTAGGTATTCAGCAAAATAATCCATGTGATTATTAGCTATGTCTACCACCTCATATGTATCTTAGATCTTTTCTGAATTTTCGTAAAATATTGTATATGCTACTTATATCGTAATTCTAAGAGATTTTGGGCTCTATGGAAATCTTTATCTTGTGTGTTATTACTAACACACCCGAAAATGAAGAAGCGGGGGTGGTGTAATGGTTAAGACCCCCGCCTGTGGATCGAAAGGTCCCAGGTTCGAATCCTACTCGTGCCACATGAGTTTGTATACCAATCTGACTCATGTATAGTAAGTTTTCATCGACCACCACTTGCTTCCGGTGAAGGAAAAACATCGTGAGGAAACCTGCACACTTGTTGATTATTAACTTGTGTGTGAAATGGAGAAGGCAATGGCAAACCACTCCATTAATAATGCCAAGAAAGTTGTTACGTGTGTTTCATTCCATGTAATGACCACGACCCTCAGTCATGAAGAATACAACTATGAAGAAGATTACTAACACTGGTGTCAGATCGTATTCTCGCAGAGGCATCTGACATTACTTTTACGACCACCTGATGTAGGTAAACGTGGCAAGTATCGCATACACATTAGTGAACTTAAACTCAACCAGTGTGCAAGATTCCACACGATGTTTTCTTTTACCGGAAGCAGGTGGTGGTTTATACTAATACTGAGATACATATCAGATAAGTAGTCAGATTGGTATTTAAACTCATGTGACACGAGTAGGATTCGAATCTGGGACCTTTAGATCACAGTCTAAGCTTAACCACTTGACTAATATAAATATCTAAATGGTCTGAGTATGTGAAGTTCTTTAACCGATTTTTAATTAAGTACGCATATTTCTATCGAAAATAAAAACACATGTACAAAAAAAACCGTCCATGAGGTTACTTTATCCAACGCCACATATTATTACCGTGTGCTCTTAAGATATTACTCTAAACGTGTACCAAATTTTACCGAAATCCATCTAGTAGAGTTGAGTTTTTAACCGCAACAAAAACATCTTAAACTCTAGGGAATTATTTTATCACTATTTTAACGCATTTTGTTTCATAATGACCTCACTCTGAAAACTCGACATTATCTTATATCGAGTGACAGTAGATTGTGTTAAGAAAAATGGATCTCGGGCGCCCTAGGTTCAGATAAAGCACAGCGACGATCACGCTTGACACATTTCTGCTCGCGTGGACACCGGCTATTCATCATTATATTATTTTACACCGTATCTCGGGAAATGTACGCTACTTGTTTCAGGGTGACTATGAGTTGAAATTAAAATGGGACATTTTCATAAGTACTTGATAACTGGAGATTTGTTTTCGTTTTACGTTTTAAATGGGAAAATCAATCAAATGAGAGAGAGTAGCTTAGGTAGTACATTAATGTTTATTGACTCGACTCGATTAATGTTTATCGTTTATCGACTCAAAAATTAAAAAAAATACTTTTGCCGATTTACTTACTTATTATTCGATTTTAAATATTATATTATTTATACTTCAATATTAAAGCATTACTGTTTTTTGAAATATTACATAGGTTGCCGTGTTAACGGTGACCCCAAATATAGACTACCGGAATGGCCACGTTTTATTACAGGACCGGGAGCCGATATCACAGGTTTGGCGTCGCTCCAAACCGTTACGGTGGTACTGTGGGCGAGTCAATTACAATATTCTACAAGTCGTATGTCGGTATTTAACGGGAAAATATTAAATACTACTTTTGGACGATCATTTATAATAAAAAAAAATATTAGCATTAAATAATGTCCTAATGGTTAACTAAGAGATAATGTTTTTAGCATTAAGTGTTTATAAGTATGTTTTTACTTGGATTAATAAAGTTTAAGCCCACTAATATTATAAAGGCGAAAGTTTGTGAGTCTATTTGTTAAATTTTAATAAAATTTGATATTGAGGTAGCTGATACCTTGGATTAACACATAGGGTAATTTTATTTCTAAAGTACGCGGCCAGCTAGTAAACAAATAAATAGGGTACTATTATGATGATCTGCGAATCCGGGAAGAAAGGAATCGGGAGAACGTTCAAAACGGAGATAATTAATGTTATTTCACTATGAAGAAATATATTTTTATGATCACTTATGGTGTTTATAGAACAAGCCTATTTAAATACATAAACATCGTGTGAATTTTTATCTTTTTAATTTTATTAATTTTTAGCTATTTAATTACCCTACCTAGTTTCCAACAAGTTAGATTTTTTTTTCTTATGTATTTAGGGATCTTCGTGTTATATTGTTTTTCATAATATTGTATCATAAGTAAACTTATTTGGTTTTTAGAAATAATTAAAAATGTGATTAGTGACTCGTGGTCCCACTGCATGGAAAAGTAAACGAACGAACGACGAATGTCCATAAAAAACATGCAAATCAACGTTACTGTGTTTTACAGGGTTACCTACCTATTTCTTCTTATAAAGAAACACCCTTTCTTTATAAAGAAAGAAAGAAAAAACTTCCAACAAAATTCACAAAAAAAATACTCAAAAATCTTCGAAATATCCCCCTGAAACTCTGGTTACCCCGTAATATAACCCGCTATCAGTAACTTGCACGAAGCGCTTCTCATTTGACGCTAATATTATGGTTACCGGTCACCGCATGGCACAAAAAATATTGGCGCGAACCATACTGTATCTTTTTTAAAAATAGATAAATGTTGTACAAGGAAAATAGCAAACGAAAAAGAAATTTTAGTCCGAAAAGTCAGATTTTTATGAAAAAAAAAAGAATTTTTTAGGTTATTAAACCAATGGTAACTTTAGGAAACGATAGTTATTTATTAAATAGACTCGGACATGAGATATTTAAAAGAAGTCTCGGTAGGAGTTTAGGCCTATTTTTTGTAATTACAGTTATGCAAAACCAGTCGTTGTAAATACTTAGGTATGCAAAATGTTTATTTGTTAAAAATAACAGGCATAGAAGTCTTTTTAAATAGACCGGAAGAATCGGTGGAGCGTTTTATTAAAAAAATGTGAGCGGTGCGTTACATCACTGCCGTGAGGTGACAGTATGAGATCTTTTTTTTCGTCACGTGGAATCCATTTCTCTTTCAAGGTTAAAGAACGAAATTCTAATATGAAAATATGTTAATATTAAGTATAGTATGAGAAACTGCAGGCAAGGCAATAAATTGATGTTATTATGAAAGTGGAATATTATTTTTAGAGCTTCGTTTGCAAGTACCTAAGTAAGAACTTATTTTCTATAAAATCCAATCTACGATCTTTTGACTCAGAAATAGACTGATTTATTGAGGTCAAACGCCGATTTACATTGCTACCCTGCCGCGGGTTAGCTATATTTAAACGTAAAAAAACTTCTGTGTTTTTTTAAATTCACTTCTACAAAAATTGTTTCTTTCTCCTACCTCAAAGACAAGCCATTTAGAATTGTCTCATTAAAAAGTTGCCACAAATATCATAAATACCTACGCCTTATTTATTTCAAATATATTCAGAAATGTAATAAATAGCAGTTTTCTGCTACAAAAGATTTAACCCTGATTCATGGGGAGGCCATAATTGCATCAATAAATAAAAGCGAAGAGTTTACCCTGTGCATTTTAGCTGCAACCCACTGCACTACACTATGTGTAACACACAGGACAAAATTTTGAACGCGTGGGTTGCGCTTCTTTCCGCCTCCAGGGTTGGTTCGCAGAGCGTTTCGACCGCTGCGGTCGCGCTGTCATTACAATCCGTCAATTTTCTTGAGACTTTTCTTCAGTACAGTAGAATAGAAAAGGCATTTGCTATGGTGCAAATGCACCTTCACATGCTAGGTAATAAGTGTAAACTTGACTTATATGATCAGTCTATAAATTGAATTAGATTTATGACAAGCATTTCTATTAGATTTCACATAATATTCTATTGTAAAACGGAACTGACAATATTTCAATTTTAGAGGAATTAATTAAATTGTGCCGATTCGCCAGCATGAATTCATAGTTCGTATGTTTTCAGCGTCATAAAGCTCTGTACAGCTTGTGTCTCCAGGATATCCTTGATGCATTGTCTCGTTAAGTTTATTTATTGCGAAATAGTCCGCTAAATTGTTATTTTATTATGAGCTCTGCCGTGAAAATTATGCGGTTAGAAACACTTGGCAAAACATAGGCAATAATTTTTAGAACAATGACGTTTTTTTTTTCAAAAGAGTAATATTTATTGGCAAATTTAATTTACGGGAAAGATGATCATATGATGATCATACTTCAAACTAGGTGGCTTAAATGGTGGGGTAAATGAGACATGTAACATCGATAGTAATTAATTAGTTATAGGTAAGGTACTTGTAACTAATTAATTACTATCTAATACTAATTATGAAATTGGCTACCTGTTTGACTGAGTGGAAAAAATAAATTGCGTACAGGTACTTCAATAACTAAAATTTTAATGTCACTTTAAATGGTCAGTTTTATTAATTAAACGTCATTTACTTTTTTTTTTGTTTTGATTCAATTATAATAGGATATTTTTTAGCTATAAAATCAACGTTAATATCATATAAGCTCCATAATATGTTTTGGAGTTAAAAAGTATAATAATATGTATAAGTACTTTAATCAGTAAAAAATATCAAATCGCTATGAATTAAAGTGACATTCAATTACATCGTGTTTGATTTATTTAAAGACCTTTATGCGTATTATTTTTAACTCAGTCAAATAGACAATTGTATTGTTTAATTTTCACATTAAAAAAAATGAGTCCATTTACGTATATATAGGTACTTAAGTATGTTTCATTTTTATATAATGAGTTAAACTACATTTGTACAGCGCAATCCTTGGCGGGCGGCGAAAAAGGAATAGAAGCGATAATGTATAATTTATACATTTGAGAAATGTTATTTCCAATGAACACTGTTTACCGAAAATCTCGAATTTTCTTGTCACAAATAACTTAACTTTTCCTAATTGATAAGTAGATGTTGGTCGGCCACTGCACAAAACACTAAACAAAATAAATAACACAAAAACTCACATATGATTTGACTGAGCACATGTTGCTGGGTCCCGTACGTTTGCACAAGTCGTGATGTCATAATTCTCACCGCCATTTTATACTAAAGTGACAGGCAAAACAAAATCTTTACGGGCGCCATTTTTTATTTTTGCTCCATATAAACCACCACTGTAAGGTGACACTTCAGTAACCTAAAGTACTTCTTTATTGTAGTTTAGTTTAAACTGGTAATGTTATATCACAGATTCGCTATCTATTTGAAAAGTAAAGGTAGATTTACTTTTTAATGTACCTGATACATTACCGTCTTTTTTACGTCACAATCTAGTATAGAGTCATTTGACACAGCAGTGTATGTTATTTCATAATCTGATACATTTGAGATTGGTTCCGGTATTTTAAAACTTTTTTTTTCAATGTAACGTAATTGAATGAACTTATGTATTGAAAATACAAAACCAGTTTAGATTGAATCGTCTCATGCTTCACTATTGTATAGGACCTGTAGAACGCCACAGAAAGTGCTGTTTCGGTGGCATTGTATTGGTCCTCACAAATACATATAGCCGAGTAGACCGACAAGCTAAGAAGAAGAAAAAAACATGTGGAGTCTTGAATTATTATCGGTAAAATCTTATTACGAACAGATAAAATAAAATAAAAGATTGTCTGTGATAATATTTTATATAATCATTGCTACTTTCTTCTTACATGCAGTTTGGAAAAAATACTTCATATTGTTCCATTTGAAAATAGAATGGCATTCAAAGACTTCTTTTGTTTTTTAAATAGCGGTGGCTCACAATAATGATTGTGCCTGTTGTCTAACGTCTACCAAAACTTGTTGGTATTTATGAAAAAATCATTAATTGGTCCCGCCATTTTGACGTCAATAAATTTTTCAGAGGATGATAATCTGAACAGAACATTATAATGTAATTTATATTATAGGTTTTTTGTGTAGGCACGTTTACACCTATGAGGTAAAGTTACCTTTACAATCTGCCAACTTAGAGAACCTTTGTTGGTACTAGGTACTTATAAACAAAAAGGTCTTTGCATTTCCTGTCTTAGCAAGTACTTAATGAGTAGAATGTGTAACACAAAATCTAAATTACTGCAATAAGTAACCACACATTCCGTTATTATGTAACTAAGATCTCTTTTTATACTGACCGTACAAATCAGTAATATGCATGTGACCGTGTTGATAATATAGGTTTACCTAATACCTAATTGTGGTTTCTTTCCGGAAGCTCATAATATTAGAAAGAGAGTTGGCCTAAATTAAAAAACAAACTACAGAGGAACAAATTTCGTTACTTTAAAAAGTGAGGGGACTCTATCGCGTTAATCTGTCTGTATGTTCATAAACTAAAAAACTATCGGAGGGATTTTTGTATTGTTTTCACCAATCGATAGTGTGGTTCCTGAAGGTTTGAGTGTTATGTTTATACATTTATTATGGTTTTATCCAAAAGTTTAAGTTTTGTATTTCGACAAAATTTCCGATACACGGGATTATAAGCCGGAGTAGTCTTATTAACTCGAAATTCTCAGCGGAACTAACTGATAAATCAACAGATCTGTTTCTTTGATCATTATAATTGTTACCGTCTGGTTAGATCACGTAACGAACCATGGTTAGTGATTGTTTCGCATTCTATTTTATAATGGTATCTGTGTCAATTTATATCTAAAAATATAGAGTATGAGGCTAAACGATTGTTAGCGCCGAATCTATCCAATCCAGATTCTGCCTTAAACCGACGAGACAGCCCGACCGCTATATGGAGGTCCTAGGTTCGATTCTCAGCGCGGGCAAATATTTGTGCTTGTGATCCTTTATCTACGGTTTTGGGTGTGTTATGCTAGTTTCTGTGTTTGTTTTCACCGGACCCACGATTAGAGTGGGCCATTGGTGTGTGATACCTCAATCAGAAACACTGTTCACCGAAAACACGTTTCGCCGATTTTTTTTTATATCTCAAGATACTTAAAGTTTGTTGACATGTTCTTACCTAACCTGACCTAATTATGTCATGCAGAACATTTACCGATTATTTTAACTCAAAAAAGTATTCAGAGAGGTGTGTTACTGTGAATAGTAGACACCCCGGGTCATTGGGTATTGTCCGTTTATGTTTTGACTCTGACAAGTAACTAAGTTATTCATTAAAAGGATAAAGTATACTTTAAGGTATGATTATCTCTATCGCACTTTTCAAAATTCATTTAAAATTCCAATCGCAGAACGAAGCAAAACGTACTTTAGCTTAAAGTACGTTTTATCTTTTTATGATTTACAAATATGTATATAGGTACAAGTAGATGGGATGGTGCGATATATAAACTAGTTAAATTTATAATAATAGAACGGAAGTATATAAACAATGTGACAAGTCGGCGGAAGTGGCATTGTTTATGGTTACTGAAGTAATATCATGGAATAACACACTTGACAGTAAATTCGTCAACTTTCTTGCCCAAGTAAAAAAAGGACAAGAACATAAAAAGACGAATTATTTAAAAATTTTGTTTATTCACAATTCGATTAATAATATTTTTATATAACTACAAAAATGACTATTTAAAATACTTAAACATTAATGAAATAATATATAACTTGAAACTAAGATGAAAATGCAGGACTCGACTGTTCAAAAATGGGAGACGTGCCCTTCCATGCCCTTACCATCGGATGATAGTAACTCGCAAGGCGTATACTTTGCGAGCTAAACTGATCTGCATCGCAAATTCGTACCAAAACCCTAAAAATTAACTCGAATGTTTAGTATAAATGCGATTCATTTTGGGTTCCTATATTGAACTAGCATTGGAATCGTTCCGTAAAAGTTGATTGCAGTACCTATATATAACCGTGTGTATAATGACGACAACACACTATCGCAGAACTGGGACAGATGCCGACCCGAATGCATGCATATTGCATAGTTTGAGACTTTCTGTTTACCACATTGAAAAACCAGCAAGTACCTATGTCGAATTCGCAAAGTTCGGTGAATTGAGGACGAAGTGCGGGTTCGCACTTCACTTCTCACCATCGAGTCGACTCGAAGTGAGTCGCAGCGAACCAATCACATGCCGCTATGGTTGTCATTGCGTCACAATGGCGCGCTGTGTTAAGTTAGCTGCGTCTCATTGCGAATTGACTCGATGGTGTGATGTAAATAGCAAAGTCGCACTACGCACGCTGTTCGCGATAAAAAGAAGTAGGTAAGTATTATAGAAGTATCAAAGTAGGATAGCATGGATTTTTGTGTGAAGTATATCGACGCGAATGCGTAAATAGCGTAATTTCTTGTAGGTTTTTCTAGCGTAAGGAAAGAACGTGGCAACTACAAAAGAATGGTGTTTTTTCAATTGTTAGCTGGTAGTTGATAGCCAGCATCAAATGGTTGCAAATGCCATTTCTATAATGATTTTCTAATTTTTGTGAACCAGTAATGAGGTAACCAATAGGATTAGATGATAAGTTTTTGGTTTCGATGACTATTTGGAAGGCCCATTCACAGCAGTGAAAAAAATAATATGATAATGACAATGCTTTCAAAGATATGATAAAAATAAAATCACACGTTTTTGGACTCGTTCAAACGCTATATAGTAGGTAAATAACACATCGAAGTGTTGTCAAAACTAGGTAATTTGTTGGTAAAAAGGCTATTTTCGTTCGACGGCTGCCTTAAATATTACCTACTAAATTTTAGTTTTTATGATGATTGGATTTATTTTTACTTATATGCTTATCTATATGTCCTGCACTGTTGCAGTCTATAAATAATCATAAATATATATATTTTATCCATATAGATTTAGAAAATGTTATCTACTTTATACATATTTTTAACAATTCTCTGACCATCTCTCTGCGTCACTGACGAGTTTGTTGAGCAAAGTTGCACTAAGTATAAAGAAGGCGCTATAATATATCTACATCACACTATATATGGTGTCAAAAAGTTTTGTCTAATTCCTTATATAGGGTCACTGGTATCTAACGCAAAACCTCCTAAAGACTACTTGGATACATCTAAACAAGCAACTTTTATTCTACGACTTTTCGTTATTCGTAGTTTTTTTTTCATATAAAAATAATACACCTATAGGTAAGTTGTTATTATTAATATTTATGTACTTTGATTTTATAATTATATATATATTATGTATAGGTATCTATCGTTGAGTAAGTATCACACAATCCTCGAACTTACTTGGGGCTTATTCAATCTGTTATTGAGACAAAAATTAGCTTACAACAAATGTTACTTTATTGTCTTGGCGACATACTATGGCTAAAATGATCAAGAACGACTGAATTCTTTTAAAATGTGCTGGAGAACAATGGAAATAATATGTTGAATTGAAAAGTAGAAATACAAATGGTTTAACTAGTATTTATTATACAAGACTGGAAAGAGGTTTAGTCTCTGTACGACACGTTTCGTTGTGAAATGGTTGGGAATATATATTTTTTTAGCAATAATGAGGAAGTTTTTAAAATTATTATTCATTGTAGCTTCGATTTTCTATCTAGAAAGTCGTAAATCGTCATAAATACGAGTATATAAATCAATCACACATTCGAGTATGTACTTGCATGTTATGATTGCAAATACCCTGTTGTCGTCACGTACACAAAAACGGCGAACATCACTATTGTATACTGTTTATCGATCTCCATCTGGATCCTTGTTTGGCATCCTAAATGGTCCCATACAAATCCCATGGCATAGGATATCAGAATTCAGTATCGAGTCGGTGCTTAAATCAATACAACTTGCAGACAATATTGCTAATAACTTATTAAATTTCAAGCTCTGTTGTTCAAAATGAAGGGTTTGAATCTTGATTTAGCGAAGTTGATAATAAGAATACTCATTTTGATGATACTCTTCGTTGTGCTGTTTATATTATCATGTTTATTGTATAGTTCCAAATACTGGCCTGATGTATATAATTACGTGCATGCAAATATAACTATAAAAAGGATACCAACGCTTTCGGAACTAAATTTTACAGTCATTGAAGTGGATTATACGGAAATATATCCTACGACAGATTTAGATGGAACTACAATAGATGACTTCGATACGAATACTGAAGACTCGATATTTTTGTTCGATGAGTTTGATTTTCCAACGACAAAAGAGAAAAGGGGTGTTAAAATTGATAATAACGATTACATGGAAGTGCCAAGTAAAAGTGTTTTGGTAGATTATTTCTTTGTAGAAGAACCAACGAAGCTAATCAAAGATTTGATCGACGAAAGCAAGCTGACCTTTAAATATCTCAAAGATGTTGAAATTTTAGACGGGAGATTAAACGAAGTGAGTTTATTTTTTTTTTTAATTTTTTCGGAACATATTTAATTTTATCGTTTAATCTTAACTTTATCGTAATATATAAATTCATAATTTGGCCATGTGGCAAGATTATGAATTTCCTTCAAAAAATAAGCCAAATATACATGTGTCTATCAACAAACTTAGTAACATTAAGGTATCTAATAGAAAAAAAAGTAAAAATGTTGTTGGTTATAAAAACTTATACTCTATGTCTGGTCACATTATCCTACTAATCCTACTAATATTATTAATGCGAAAGTTTGTGAGGATGTACATATATATGTGTGTAGAGATCTTACTCTTTCACGCAAAATCTGCTGGACCGATTGTTATGATATTTGTTCATGTTCATGGGTAGAATATAACTTGGAATAACACATAGGGTACAACACACTTTTTATACCGAAATTCCCACACAAGCGAAGCCCCGGGACGCAGCTAGTAATTTCATAATTCATTTATTTGCAAACATCTTATCCATTTACCTGACTTCTTACGATATTTGAAGACAAGTTGTTAACCCACATAATTCGTAGTGTTTATATCTTAAAATACTAATGCCGAAGTATAGAATGAAAATCGAGAGTTAAAAAGTTAAAAAAAAAGCGCTTGAAAATTACTTTTGAAAATTATACTTTAATAACCGATTTCAAAACGAATCATTAAAATAATTTGTAATCAACCTTGTAACTTAGCTTATACAATGCTTTTAAAAAAAGCTTTAAAAAGTGTTGCAAAAACTCAAAGCTTTCATCAAATTGTCTATTATTCACGCAAATTAGTATCGCTCATACATCAAAGTCGGTGCGTCAAGGTGAATGGGATAACAACTTTAAAGATAAAAGATGGCAAAGCAATTTGTACCTTGGCATAATGCAAATAAAGCATATAGAAATGAATTACAGGATTTGGCAGATTGAGAGATTCTTTTTAAGCTTTGTGGTAGTGTATGTATAGGAAATTAAACTGTATTTCAGGAGGTTAAGGTTCAAACATGTCGTTAATTAACTTACCTAGTATCTTGTAAAGAATATAAACATGCATTTGTTTACGATTTGCAGACTAGACCTCACGTTTTATTATGAAAATGAATTTAAAGTTTGTTTTGATTTGTGCAGTGTTTTTTGTTGAAGTTAAAACAGAGTGTGGTGATTATTTGACGTGTTTGAGTGAGTTAATTCATGGATTCTTCGGGACTAAATACAGAAACTCAACGATTAATGAAGATTTCAGTCAAAAAGATGAAACAGATTTGTACGAAATCAAAGATTTTAGTGACAAGCATTTAGATAAAATTCTTAATCAAGTATCGAGTATAGTTAAAGATAATGTTACGGGTGATATTCTTGAATCAAGATCTAAAATCGCTGAATTCATGAACGGCAAGACTAAAGTATTAATAAAAGTTTTTGATTTTGATAAACCCGTTGAATCAGGTAAAACAGAAAAGCCAAATACAACAGAGGGACCAAAAACTTTCAATTCACAAGAAACTAAAAATACATTAATTACAGAACAACAAATGATTTTTGCTACGCTGCCAACTTCCACTGATATTCCTGATTTAAACACCGAAAATATTGACCTATTCACAAGTACAGAAAATATAAAAGATACCCTTTTGACCACAGATCTGATATACCAGGTTAATAATATGGCTGTCAAATTTGACAATTTCGAAGATAATTTGATATTGCCTGATATTTATGTAGATATTGGGGATAATAACACAGATTATCCTAATATAGATTATATTGATTTATATAAAGATGTTACGGTAGAAAGTGTGGACTTTGTGCCGACGCAACCATCAATAGTTGATATAGAAAATTTAAATGCTGAAAAAGATATTGAAAATAACCTCATTGATTTTCCTGCCACAGGAGAGAAATTGTCAAATATTTTAAGTCAAGACGTAAGTAATTTTTTTTATTACATCAATTTTAATTTATGATAGTTCTCTGATTTCACTTCAAGAAATAGGTGCATTATTCATAGGTAATTGACTACCAAAGACTGGCAAAATGTAATTGGATTTACGATTATGGATAGCGTCTACATTTTGTAAGCTTCGGAAAGGATTATAAAAATAAATCGTGATTAATCACAGATATAAGAACTTTACATTGTTCTTTATTGGTGTGATCAATGTAATCTGTCGAGATTACTTTTCAGATTCTTGATTCAGACCGGATTGGTGGGGTGGTCAATATATCACGTCTTTTTCGATTTCGGGGTAGAATCAATAAGGACTATCAGTTTAATAGCTAGCCTGGCTTGAATAGAATTATAGTTTAAATAAGTCGTAGTCCCTGAGTGAACGAAGAAACCTTTTCTGTAGTGGGAATATCTTTGACTTTACAATGAATCTGGGCACATAAATATGTTATTGAAGCGGTGGTGGTCCAGTGGTTGAAAGAAGGTTCGAATCCTAATCGCAGCACAGGAGTTTATATACCGATCTAACCCATGTATACGTAGTAGTTTTCATAGACCATCTCATGCTTCTGGTGAAGGTAAACAAGGCGAGGAAACCTGCACACCGGTTGAAAACTTAGGTTTACTAGTGCCACGACCACTTGCCATTAGACATCGGTAGGTAGTAGTAAAAGTCATGTCAGATGCCTTTAGGTGACTTGAATATCTGTATAATATTAATACTTCAAAAACTGATACCAATGTCAGCAATATCACACTCGAAAAGAAAGAAGTATGTGCTTTTTTTCAACTTTCACACATTCCTAAAAATGAAAGTTAGTATTTAAACAAAAATCTAGTATATAATAACTGCAATATAATTATTTCCGCATTCACGGAGGCTCCCATGTCAAATTATAAACAAGATAATGGTGGTTTGTGTAATTATAATGTTATCTTTTCTCCCGCGTGCGATTTCAATTGTATTTATTTGTTTTAATTGCAGTTTCTAGCTGCAATGCTACGGCGTCCGACAAGTTTGGATACAGTACTATACAAATATTATTTACTAGATATTGCGGCTTCGCTCCCATGGGAATTTTGAAATAAATTATAGCCTATAGCAATCTTGGATAATGTACCTTTCTAATGGTGAAATTATTTTTGAAATCGGTTTGGTAAATTCGGAGATTACTCGCCTCAAACATACAAACTCCCAAACGCTTACCTATTTATAATAATAGTATAGATTAACACAAGGGAGAAATACACAAAAAAATTAAATAATTGAAGGCGGACTAATCGCATATAGATGATCTATAACAACTACTATACATACAATAACAACTACTATACATGTGCTATATTACTTTTCGTATGAGTTATGAGTTATCAACATATTTTTGTCAAAATTTCCATATTACATACTTTGATGAGTGATTAGATGCTATCTACTAGAAATTTTGGTTTTCATGTAAATTGATATTCAAAATATAATATGCATATTTTGTTATTGTTGTGAATATACATATCTAGATAAATTCTATGAAGTAAATCAAAAGTAGAAATGTGAAAATTAACATAACACATACATAATTATATAAGGAGATATTGAATGTAGATGATATTAAAATGATTCAGATTCATTTATTGCAATGTCACAAGTGGAAATGTTAGATGTTACTTAGATAATAATGCAAGGGCGCAGCAAACATTGGGGCAGCTAGATGCCATTTACTTAAATATTTAAAATTGTTTGTTAATTGTCATGCATTAAATGATTAAAATAATTAGATTAATAAAATAATTAAAATGGTTAAAATGATTAAAATTAATAAGATGAAGGAGAGTCTGAAGTTATCACCGGTCGATTTGATCTTCAAAGAACTCTGCGATACTGTAATAGCATTTGTCCAAAGGAAAAATTTTGAAATGATTATTTAATATGTGTGGTTTTTTATATTTTTTATATCATTTGGAATGTGGTTAAATATTTTTATTGCCATATGATGATGGCATTCAAAAGTCATGATTTTTAATGTGATCGCGATAACGGTGATATTTTTAAAAAGAATTATTAACTTGTTATTATGCCGAATACACACAATCACAATTCGCACGGATGTCGATGTGAATGAATGGCTTTTATTTACCGCAATGAAAAACCAGCAATGTATAAAGAGTCTGGCAAAGTTCGGCGGACTCTATATACATTGCGGGATAGACAGAGCCATGAGGCGCAAATATCGAAGGACACGTTTGGAGAATCGGAGTTCACGAGAATCGGCGGTCTTATATTTTTCTATTTTCGTAACAGCGTGTGATATATATGTGTATATTGTAAATATACACTTATACAAATATAAATAATGGTAAAAATTAAAAAAAAAACTTTTTAAAATAACTCACATTAGGTTGCAAACATACAAATACTATGTAGGCAATGTAGGCAGGTCGAGGAGACACATCTTATGGTTTCACTATAATTATAACATTATATTTCAATAAGTGTCGTCATTTTTTTTATAATTAGCATCATCTAATTAGTTAAAACAATGGCAATTGAGTTGTGATTGTGACAGTCTGAAGTTGGATTGGAGGAAGTGTTTCAATAGTTTCTGGTATATTGTAGGTTTGCCACGCAAGTGTTATTATTTTTTATTTATATATTTTCAAGGAGAACCGACAGCATTATATATGCTTTAATACTAGACAAAAACACTGGATTACAATAACCCATTACAGGTTCCCGCCGATAGTATTTGTTTAGAGCATTATTCAACACATTTAAAAGATGCATACAAAGTATACGTACCATAAAAATGAAAGGTCCCACGTTCGAATCCTACTCATGCTTATCAGTTTGTATACCAATCTGACTCATGCAAAGTCATTCGATCTAAACAAACCAATGTCTATGCAATAGGGCGGGATAATCGCGGAGGTCTAATATGAAGTTAACATTCTCTCAAACTTCTAAAACAAATAATTAACCCCAGATTCTAAGGGCGGGTGCACAGAAATTTGAAAAACCATATAGAAATGGTATCACTCTTTCAGTACCGGTCGCCACCAGTTCGAATAGAAGTTAAACTAATAAAACAAATAAAAAAATAGTGTTCGAAAATCAAAATAATATTAAAAAAACAAACTATATGTTCCTAATTCAAATTTTACACAGGTTTAGAGAAATTGTATGGAGGAAATTGTGTAGAGAGTGAGCAGATTCCAGTTGAAATCACCATTAAACACATTTAGTATGCAAGATTAATAAAGATTAGTGATGTTGCATGATTGATATACAAACAAAAATAAACTTATGTCGTAATTTCATTGCAGTGGAAATCATCAATGTTGCATTTTACATTAAATGGTGTTTAACTTAGACACATTTCAGTGACATAGACCGACTAGGCATGACAATGGAGCTTCTATGTAACTTAAAATCTCCAAATTCTATGCGCGGGTCTAAGATCAGACTTTACATAATCTGAGCTTACAAAATGCTATAGTACTTCCAAGCTTTTGTCAAGTCGGGAATTTCAAAAGGTAATTGACCTCATAACGCTGTGAGTTTAGTTAAAACTTTTCTAACGATGATTATGAAACTGTGCTTACCACAGACTTGGGTTGCCAGGTCAAACCTAACAATAGCCGGACATACCAGTCAGCTTAGCTGGACATTTGGGTAAAACTACGTTTTACTTTATTTAAAAAAAACTTGTACTTTTTACATCACAATAACGCACAAGTGCCGTAATGAGATACAATATGATATTGAAATTGGTAAAATACCCTTTATGAGCAAATATGTTGTAAACATTATACATAGATATATACATGTCGTCACAGAAGATGAGGGCTGAAGCTGATAAAGCCTGGGCATTTCATTCATCGTAACACTGAGCCTTTACCTATTGCGCGCACACTCCAGTGCTCTTATGTTAAAAATTTCAGTTTGAAAAATGTTTCTTGGGTGTGTATGCAATAAATTCTTTTCTATTCTATTACAAAATTCTTAAACACAACAAAATAAAAGTAAAAAGGAAGAGAGTAATGCAACGGGTTCGGTGTTTAAATATGAATGGCATGCCCGGTAGCCTCGCCAAATACAATAGGTTTCTATTATATGTATTCTGATCAGTGACACACGGTAGACCTGTACGACGGTCGACACATAAAATTACCTGAAACTCGCTTTTCCCCAGCTTCGCCCAGCATATTGTATCGGGTGCGTTTTTCATACAAACTTTCACACACCATTTCTGGTTGCTGAACATTTTTTAAAAGTTATCTATATTTGAACTTGGGTTTTGAACTAAATATATTAATTATTGTCCTTAATGTACCTATATTATTATTTTTTAATAACAAGTCAATTAAATAAAGGTAAATCAAAATAGTTACACATTTACTAATTACTTTTTTTACATATATACTTCCTTCTTCATACAGATATAAATGTAAAGGAGTAGTGTGTTCTTTGTATTTATTTATATTACCAAGTAATTTGTGCGAGGTATTCCTCAAAGCGAATCAGTTTCGAAGCGCAGTCGCAATCCGGGAATTTAAAACGCGTGCACTTCGATTTTAAATGAAATACCTTTAATGTTCGACTCTTAGGTACATTGGCTCAATTCTATTGACCGAACTTTGCCGCTGTGTGTAAAGCGTGGCGTGGGCAGCCGCTGAGAATTCAAATCAATCATTCCCGTAGAAAATACGGGAAAAGCGATTCAGAAGTGCTCCAAAAACAATTTTCCATTGGACCATGACGAATGAGGGCGGAACATGGCAATTTTTTACACGCGTGTTTTCGTTTACAACTTCACCACTGAATCTCAAAGCTTTTCAATTTTTTATTATAATAATCTCAATGTTCGTTTCCTCAAAAGGCGAAAGTTTGTGAGTATGTTTGTTACTTCTTTACGCTCAAACGGCTGGGCCATATTTTGTGACATTTGGTATTGGGGTAACTGATATTTATAATTATAATTGATGTTTCGGTACAATTATAATAATGATAATTATTCTCACGTGTGTTATGTAATAATTTGCAAAAAACATAAATTCTTGCTTGTAACAATGAGTTATGTTGAAAGTATGGTTAAGACCTATTTTGCGTCGGGGGTTAAAAATACTGTATGTTAAGGTGAAACATGCAATAATTCGGCCCTATGTAAGAGATGCATTAATTCGGCCCTACTAGCATGGTATCGACAGTCCGTTTGACAGAGACAGGAGTGTGTCAATTCCCGGTCAATTCCAAAATATTTTCGTCTCATTATTTTTGGTAAATTTACTTATGCAAGTAATTGCAGTAAACAGAAGCGCGCTTACTTACTTACTTGAACTTATGCGAACATACTTTGTAAATTTATGCTGCAGTAAACAGAAGCGCGCATGTGTACTTTGTAAATCTATGCTGAATGGAGCAGAAATGGTCTCATAGGGGGAGGTATACGTCTCCCAATTAATTTCAACAACCGAACAGTTTACATAGGTCTAGCAGAATCCAGAGCTGAGCTAAAATAATGAAGAGTTGCCGCAGTCATTGCGGTTGCCATTAAATGTCCGTACATAGTCGTAAAAGTCATGTCAGGTGCCTTTAGGTGACCTAAATAAAATCTGACACCAGTGTTAGTAATGACTCACTCGAAAAGAGAAAAATAAATTTTCAAAAACGATAGATTCCAAAAAATGGTATTGTGTTGTAGATAAAGAGCACGTTTTTCTTGCGTCCGGCTCATGGGCTGCACGCAAGATATCCATCACTCACACAAAGACACCACTGTACTAGGAGCACAAATCATGATCAAGACATTCAATTGATGTGGCACTTTATACATCAGTACCTATATTATATAATTTTTTTTTGTTAAATGTAATTAAAGAACAAAACTGTTCTTATGTTTTTCAAGAGTTTATTCTCAATTAACAAGTTTTTTTAATCTGTGCCGTATTTTGTAGGTTATAAGTATATCATAGGGACACACAGACAGCGGGAAGCGACTATGTTTTATACTATGTAGATCGCTACAGCTCTTCTATTTACTATATTATTTCGAATTAAATAGGTTGGGTCGGGTATAAATGCTCAAGGGAAGGAAAATACGACCGAAGCAGAGAAGGAAATCTTGTATTCTATGAACTATGCGATTTGAATTCTAAATGTGGCCCCAATTAAGGCTCCGATTATTATTATTCACGACGCTCTGTACAAACGCGGCTAAATTGATTTATATCGTAAACTAGCTGTACATCGCGGTGTTACTTGCGTAATTATAAAAAAAACTTACGTCTTGAAGCACAGTTGCGCCATCTACTTTATAAGCGCCATTGACTATCAGACTTCTTGACCAAATCCTACGGGAATCGCGCATTTTCGGGATAAAAAGTATTCTATGTGTTAATCCCAGGTATCAGTTACATCAATCAATTTAATACTCTTGACAGATGCCATATCCGAGGACAACATGTTGCTTCGTGACTGTGATAATGACGTACTCACGATCTTATTCAAGGCTCGGTAATTATGAGAAAAAAACGTGTTTTTCTACGATAGAGTACGCTTTTATTTTCGTTACATACGAACTACAATCAAATGTGTAGACAGACAAACAAATGTTTTTGAATTGCGTATAAAAGAAGTCCTGCCACGTCTGTCTGTATAAACGCGATAAACTCAAAACTACCGGTTGGATTTTTGTACGGTTTTCACCAATATATAGTGTGATTCGTTAGGAAGGTTTATGTGTATAAATTATGGTTTTTACCAAGCGAAGCCGGGACGGGCCGCTAGTTAAAAATAAAGTATTGACACCGGGTAACGCAAGCTTCAAGTGCCCTTTAAAGGGTTTTCAGTTTGAATGACTGTGTAAGGTATAAAATCCCAACGGAGGACTATCATTAAATCACTTAAATCATTACGCAGCTATTATCCTGAAAATATAGACTCAAATGTATACATATTTTTTAATTGTTTTTACTGAAATTTTACAAACTATAAAATAATGGTTTGTAATGGTTTGTAATCATATTGTACATCAAAATATTGAAATTTTTAGTAAAACAAGTATAGATATTTTTTTTAGCAAAAACAGACACATGCTACTTTTGTGAGTGGGTACAACATTACAGATTGAGTTAGCCACAAAGTAAGTTCGAGACTTGTATTATGGGATACTAATGCTAATTTATTTTGTAACATATAAGTACCTATAGATAAACATCCAAGACTCAGGTCAATGTAAAAAATCTGATTTTCCATATTGACCTAACCAGGGACCGAATCCGGGAGAATCCCTCGGAAATTCTCAATAATAACGAATGAAACTTATAAATTTTTAGTATGTATCTTCACCGTGATGCTTCATATAATTCTCTTTAGGAACAATTTTCTGTCATAGATGACAGAAAATTGTCGCCGAGATTTTAATTTCTTAATTCAACGCTGCGCGCGTGAAAAATGGAGGGAATCCTTAAAAAATACGTTTTGTATGAGCACCACAATGGGGTAATGTGATAAAAGGTATTCGCGTAATTTCGGGCCCTTCATACTTGTGATTTTTCGCCTTTATTAAAATTTTGGAAAAATTCGTTTAGGACATTGTTTTAGGACGAGTTTTTAAGTTAATTTTCAATCATAGGCGCCAGAATTCTATATTAAAGGCCTGTTTCACCACATTCTGATAAAAAATATGATATTGTAATCCGACAGATAAAACTGACTGCTAGATAAATCTGCCTGAAGTGATTGGCCAACTGGCCAATCACATCAGCCGTATCTAACACTTGTGAAAACAATTTTCACGTTATCTGTTCGACGCTATTGTGTTGTTCGTATTGATATGTTACATAAAGGCTCTCTGATACTTTATCAGCATTTAACATAATGGCAATCAACAAATTCGAATTTCAAATGCAAGCCGTTTTCGCAAGAATGTTGTATGGTATTTAGTCAACAATAATATGTATAACGAACCAAAGGTAATTAAAAAACTAAACATTAACCTTTTTTCAATCGTTTTTTTTTTACAAATCACACAAATAGGTTTGTAAAGAACAACTGGATACCTACTAATAATATAAGATTTAATATAAAAAACAACCATAAAATTTTGATGATTCGGTTTACTCTGTATGGTCGCTGGCAAAGAACAACTTTTGTTAAGTGTTTTGTTTTTTATTCAAATAAATTGTACAAATAGACCATTTACAAGCTAATGGGTAACATTCTTTTAATTTTACCTAGTTTTGTAAATTAATAAGAATGTGTCAATCAGCACCTTTATTAATGTCTCTGTTAAGGGGAAGGCACTTTATTGTTGTGTTTTTATTCAAAAGCACAACTGGATATTAAATACTTTTTATTTGTTTCAGGAATATGGGATATCAACGGCCGTGTTCCCGTGGATCGCGACGATTTTTATAAAAAACGAAACGAGAGATAATCAGTTCGAATATTATTGCGATGGAGCCTTGTTGAACAATCGATTCGTCCTTACTGGTAAGTGTCTTCTTTTTCTTCTCTCTTTCTTATTTTGACTGTATTTTCAAAATTTGGCTATGACGGCAAATTGCCAAGGAAAATCTTGTTTATAATACAAACAGAATATAAATACAATTTTGAATATATAAAATAATATCAATAAGTAGCCAATAATAGTATATAAGTACCTATGCACTAGCTTGTGTCACATCCTACCTGTAGGTACAATGGAAATTAGGTATATTCAAGTAACTGTAGCTGATCTCGACAGTAGGCTATTAATCCCTCACATCCATAGCCGTGAAACTTTTTTAATAACCCCCACACATTTAGTATGAGAGTCAAAACTCCAACAAAAGACCTTTGTGTGTAACGGAACATACAGGCTGATCTGAAAATGTCCGTAAAATCGAACAACTTTGCCCGAAGAACGTATGTTCAAAGACAATTATTTGTTTGGAAATTATACCTTTAAAATGTTTACAATTTTACCGCATAATCTACTCATTTATATTAAAATAAAAGTAGATAAGTACTTATAAGATTTATATTTTCATTTGAAAATTAAAATTTATATTTATCTTACGATAAGTATTGAAGCAAAATTTACAAACATATTTATATGTGGAAACTGGATTTTTTTGTGTCCCACTGCAGGGCAAAGGCCTCCCCTTTCTACTTCAACCACTCTCGTTCCAACGCGATCGAGTATCGATCGCAATTTTTTTTATAAAAAGGTAAAAAAAAGATGATTTTACAGAAGCTTGGGGAAAAACAATAGTAAATATAACTTTGCGTTATTTTTCACTTTCATAACATCCTGAATAAGAAAACTTAAAAAAAACTACTGCAAAATGTGGAGCTGAGTTTCTTAATCTTAAAGCCGAGTGTATGAAAATCTCTAAAGTTTATATTAGTTCCCTCTTTTTAGCGGTGAAAAATTCTTATTTTTGTGTAAATTATGAATCAAGTTATGAGTTAGAGTAAGTGTAGGTTGTAAGTTCCAGATGTATGAATCGTAGTAGATAATATACTGACAACTTTAATTTAATTGCCAAACCATAGTATAAATCATTTACTAGAAAATTAAATTCAAATATATTATGTAGTGTTTACTTTATAAAAGAGTAAATAGTACTAAATTAACGTAATATAAATTAGATATTTTCAATTTCTGATCATCTTTCCGGTATGAGTTTCAAAATGGAATTTGTCATTAATATTCCCGCTATTTTTATTAAATAGGTATTTATAATTTTGTTTGTGAATTCGAAGTAAAAAAAAAAGTGTGGTTTAAGATAATAAATCCAAAAAATTATGGCTGAAAGAATTTCCGCCACAAACAAGAAAAAGAAAACGTACGGAACAGAAGCTGGGATCCAAGGAGGTGCTTTAAAAAGTAAAATGTCGTCAAAAGGCGCGAACTTCGTGATTTATTTTCATTTTATTTTCCCGACGCGACGTTTCTTGCAGCGAGCGGCTAATTTTGTTGTTAGCCGATATTTTTGCTGAATTTACGGTTTTATCCAAATTTAATACTTATTTAACTTTCCGGATTAAATGAACCCTTAAAATTATTATAATTTAAATACGTTAGAGAATAATACAGTACAATCTTACAATCTCATTATATTCAAAATCTCATTATATTCAAATCAGTACAATCTTATTATATTAGTTTGTGTTGTATTCTTGCTTAAAAATAATATAGTTTTTCTATTAAACGTATGTACCTATCCCGTTTGTTTAAAAACTAATACCTAGGCTAGTGGCACTTTTGATTTCTTTTATCCTCTAGCTGTAGCTCCAATATAAGTAATAATAGTAGCAGTCATTGATTTGACCATGTAGGTAGTTAGACTCCCTACGTCTAGTAATTCGTTCGCAGTTGGCTATTAGTGTTACAGATATCCATAACACCAATTACCAACGAACACAATCAAATTAATTACATCTCAAGCTACGTACTTACTTAGTTCGAAATTGTTGCACTTTTGACAAGTTGGAACACGTTGGAACAATCAACTTCTTGTTTGTCGAAAACAAATAACGAAGTTTCAGATAAGTTGGTAATTAACGGTAGGTTCGACAATGTGGGGATACATACAAGTGGTGAAACTAGTAAGTCACTCTGAAGTTTAGGTAAGTTAGGACAGGCCATGGCGGGTAATTAGGAGCTAATTTAATTCATAAAATTAAAATGTAATATTTCTTAATCAGGTAGGCAAAATAACAGTCGAATAATTAAATTACATAAATCTAAACCTAGATCTATTTTCTTTGGGATCGGGGGTTCAAATAATTTCAATTTTAAGAGAAAAAAAGCTGTTTTTATGTAATTGCCGAATCAAATTTAAAAAAAGTTTTTCGATTTTTATATACATCCGATATTGGCCAATGGAATATAAATGCTTTTGTTACCTGATTATGTTAATTTTGTATGACCTTTGTTCGGGAGGGTACGTACATTTGTAAATTGTAAATTGTTCATGTAAAACTCGCTAAATAATGCCCTAAAATAAAGTTATTAAAATGAAATTAAGTTAAATATTCTAGATAACCAGGGCTCCGACGCTCAACGGCTGGAAAGAAATCGGGAAAACGCTCAGATGAGGGAGAGAGAGCGTCCAGAGCAACAAAATCCATACCTACCTTGTCCGTTAGGCTTTACCGCCTAATTTTATTTTTAAAGCTTTTATTTAATTTGACTTGTATGTATGTTAGTTGTTGAATGTTTGTATGAAAAACACACAAGACATTTTATCTGCGGACTGAACCGTGGTAAAATAAAAATAAAATCTTGCTAAATAAAATCTTGTTACACATTATATCTATATATTTTAACTATGCTTATGTTTTTTTCAGCTGGACGGTGCATCAAAATAAATAATGTAACAGTAAACCCGGACAATATTCTGATTGTACTCGGAAAGAAGTCTCTTCACGCCGTGGGAGAAGACGAGAAAGTGCACAAGGTTCTATGACCATACCAACCTTTTATTTGCAAATCATATGATATGATGGTTATGTTGATACAATATAATTATATGACGTATTCACGTATTTTACCAAATATTATGGTACTCCGAAATCCAATTTCTTCCACGGGATTCGGTGAAAATATTATGTATTTTTTGAAGCGTGGAAATGTCGCTTACGCATTTTGTCGATTTAGTTCATCTAAGTATTGGTACCTACATACTATCACTTTTAACACAACATTGCTTTTCAACTAAATAAAACAAATTTTATGTGTGCTCATATCGCGATAAGAGCACACATCACGCGTAAATTACGCCATTGTATATATATAACCGTGAAATTTTGAAGATTCAGCTGTGATTTTACAACCGGCTGCCAACCTGACGTCAACCCTCCTTGGGAATGCTATAATTGATTATCAACTGTTTTGGCTATGTTGCCCTTAGTTGCTTCGTACGACATCCACGGAGGATACGAAGCAGTCTTATTCTAGGGCGGAACCACACACACAATATCTGAATCCTTGTCCTTTATAAAAAGAGTCTGTCTGTATCAACGTAATCAACTCAATAACTAGCGTATTTGTTTTGGTTTTCACCTATTAGTGATTCCTGAAGAAGGTTGAGGTGTATAGTATAATTCATAATGATTTTAGTAATGACCAACTTTGAAATATATTTTCAGGTGAAGAGCATAAAAACCCATGAAAATTTCACAATTCGCGACGAGGGGGCCAAGAACGACTTGACAGCATTGGAGTTGGATGGAGCCACCAGCTTCAACGGAGCTATTCAACCAGCTGATATTATTGGAGATATTTCTGACGTAGAAAACGAAGCCGTAAGTGTCTGTACTTATCCTAATTCTAATCCTAATTCAAACTTCCTAACTAAAATTAGAAATGCGAAAGTAAATTTGTTTGTTACCTCTTCACGCTCTATCTACTTTACAATGTTCTTGAAATTTACATATAGCTATATGTAAATTTCAGGTACCCTATGTCATTCTCCATACTTCCAGCTGGAAGTATGGAGAATGACATAGGGTACCTTTCATACCGGAAAAATAACTGTTCCCGTGGGAAATTAACGAGGGCGAAGCCGCGGGCAACAGCTTGTTGTAAACAAAGAAAATTGTAGTAGACTTCGTCATACCTGTCGTTTCGCGCATAGGTACTACAAATAATGGGTGTGAGAACTACACGAGAAGAAACTGGATAGTCTCTTTCTCACATTTGTGTGTGCCCTGCTACATTTGGAGCTGTGATGCCCCAAAGTCCAGGGTTCGCGTAAAAAATATCCTTTTAATTTTAAAGACTTGGCTATGATTTCACAACTGGTCCTCCTTTGTCTCTTCCTCTCGTCCTGTCCCTGCGTAAAGGAGTCCAATCTTCATTCAAAGTCTGTGGTTTTACGACTGACTTCGAAAACATTAAATTAATATTACAACCTTACTATTGTGAAAAAACAATCCTCATTAAGGAATAACGATTATTATAATATATTATATAAAATGTTTATTAAAAGCTGGAAACTTATCCTCAAGATTTATATTTTCATTACACTTATTTTTATATAAGTATACCTATTATTATCAGAAAATAATATTGGTATTCGGATCGTATGTTCGAACTTCAAAGGCAACAAATAAGAAATGTTCATTTAGTTCAAAGAAATGTTGCTCAGTTCTTTTTCTAAGGCGCTTTCGAAATAAACTGTTACTCGAATATATCGAACACTGACCGTATATACGTGTATATTTGTGAAATAGCAATATTTCTAACAAGGACAGTAAACTAAATAAAAGTTTATTTTAATATAGATAGTTTTCAGTTTAATACAATGTAATTTTATGGTAAATAGTGTTCTTTGTTATTTGTGTTAGTATAATTATATTCTTAGTGTGTTGTGTGATTTTTTTCATATTTTTTTCAGACAACAGCTTGGGGTTTCACGGGAGAATTGACTCAAATTGTTTTCGATAAAGAAGCAAGCAGAAAGTGTACCATTAATTCGAGTTCTGAAAATACTTTCTGCGCTACCTACAGCAATGGTAATGGCATTTATTTTTCAATATTCTTTCTGGAATTATTTTTATAATAATAATATTATAATTATTAGCTTGCAATATTATAACATACACACAATATTTTACGACTTTCTCCAAAAAATTAGCGTTAGTGGCACCGTCAACTTTTACGTTGATTTTATCGTGCGCGCCGCTGATATTTAGACAAAGTGGCGTACTTTACGTTTTTCGGTGCAGGTTAAAGTAAACGTCAAAGTTGACGGTGCAACCCACCTTTAGAAGTAAAAAATGCTATCTTTTTCTACGGTTTATTCTCGTAGGTCACTGAAATACTTAATCAGCCATAAGGTAGTGGAATTGTTAATTCTCACCTACTTACACCTAGTTCATATTTCTATCCTATCTCTCATCTGAGCCTTGTCCAGGTAACTTCCATGGCCGTTGAGCGTCGGAGCCGCTTTCGTACATATACGGCCATACCGTTAGTCTTAACTTGATGAAATTAGGAATAGATATAGTGGATGACCTAAGGTCAAACATAGGTGGGCGGAGGAGCGCGCAACAGCTAGTAAAAATGTTCCCACACCGTTAAAAATATTATAGGTACTCATTTATGAAGTAAATAACGTAAGCTTAAATAACGTTTTCTTAATTCTTGACAGATGTAGCACTATGTCCAAGTTACGGAGGTCTGCACGTGGTCAGACAGGCAGACAGATGGTACCTGCGCGGAATTCGAACCGGCGACCCCGAACAACGAGGCATATGTTTGAACCGCGACGTTACTTACACTGATTTGTTGAAATATAAGGATTGGATTGTTAGTATTACATCTTAAAAAATAAAAATTTTAAGACTTTGTTAATTAATTGTGTTTTTTCATTCTTTGCTTTCGGTAAAGGAAGACATTGTGAGGAAACCTGCACACTGGTGGATAGTTTAGTTCACTAGTGCGTATGCAAATCTAACACCAATATTAGCAATAACACACTCAATAAGAAAGTTAAAAAAGACTAAGTATACTTATATCGATTAGTCATACATTGTAGACGTAAAATTTTTGCTAAAACCGAATTTTATTTGAAAATTAAATGCTCAGCAAATAAAGGAGTTTTGAGCGAATAAAATAATGAATCGAGTCCAATTAATTCGCTCCACTTTGCGTTATCGATTGCCTACTCGATTTGCCTGAAGAACATCGGAGTCACAGATTGGAGCCATAAGGCTATAAGGAAAATGTTGGTGCGATATTAATTAAATTTATTTGAAGTCAACGTCAAAGTTGACTGGTGCAACTCACCCTGAGTTGCAGCACATTCTAATGCACACTAGTGTTGTCCCTTGTTTTGGATTTTAGTAATTTGCGGAATAAGATATTTGCACCTGGCCATCTTAAAATAATGTTTTAATTTGTGAATTTTTTAAAATCTTTTGACTATCAAATTTGTGGATGCAATAAAGTATTGAATCTCTCTTCATAGTCGTATTCCTCATGGTTGAGGGTCGTGAGTATGGTCGTGGAATGAACTTTCTTGGCATTATTAATGGAGTGGTTTGCCATTGCCTTCTTCATGTCACACACAAGTTTATTAGAATCAACCAGTGTGCAGGTTTCCTCACGATGTTTTCCTTCACCGGAAGCAAGTGGTGGTCGATTAAAACTACTATACATGAGCCAGATTAGTATACAAACCCAAGTGACACGAGTAGGATTCGAACCTGGTGCGTTCGCTCCACAGGCGGGCGTCTTAACCATTACACCACCACCGCTACTAGTTTGAATACTGTGGCAAAATACTCTAGGTCACAAAGTCGTCAACGCGCGTGACACCCCTGGTGTTGCAGGCTTGATCCATAGTCTGCGGTGACCACTTACCATCAGTCGGGCCACATGCCTGTTGGTAGTAGAAAAAAGGGATATGATCCTATTTTAGGGCGGAACCATACGTCTCAAATACAAAAATATGTTGATAACAAATACCTACCTTATGAATAATATAACCATAACCGCGTGTCCCAAATTGCAGTTTTCTGGAGTTATAGCAGTTTGGGCTTCGTGTTGATAGATTACTTGTTTGTTGGAACTTTGCAGTATGTATACCTTTACCTTAAAAATAACGGTACGATATAATTAGAGACTTTGTAAAAAAACTACTTCAGGTTTATATTTAGGTCTCGTAGTGGCACACATTGTAAGAATTAACATCTGACTTTAATAAATAAACAATATATATAAAGGAGACACATACCAATTCTATTACAATTTTTATCAAAATGTATGAGAGACATCGATCGAGTAAGTCAACTATTAATAATGACAAGTAATAAAGAAGAATATATAGGGAAATATATCACATATTATTACAACAGGCTAATAGCTATGATCTTTGTAATAGGCTAGATATATGGCGGCAGTGGCTGGGACAACGCTTGATAAGACAAATAAATTATAGTGCCTACTTACTAGCCGCCACTAGCCGCGAAGCTCAATGGCGTGGTTAAGTCACTCTCACAATGGTCGGTTATTGGATGGGTGACCAAAAAATAACTTGAGCTCCTCCGAGCTTTGGAAGGCCGTTGCCGTTAAGCCGTTGGTACCGGTTGTATTTGCAGCCAATCCGCATTGGGCACGTGGTGGGTCATGACCCATACTACTTATCCATCCATAAGGAAGGGCTGTGTCCCTGCAGTTAATAATATAGTAGGATAAGTAGGAACTCATGTTAGATAATACTTTTAGTATTAAGTACACGTATTGTACTTTAAAAAACTGTATTTTGTGCAATAAAGTTTAAATAAATAGATAAGCCTACAGTGACAGATTAAATTGAATAGATTTTTTAAAATTAAAAATTTGACTGCGTTTGTCTACAAATCTAACCTGATTAAATTAAGTAAAGATGCTAGAACTAGGGTGTTACGCGCAAGTTCAAAATATGTTTATTCACTCTTACCTTCGCTCTTGCCGAGTTTAACCACTTGGGGATGGAATTTTCAAAAATCTTTTCGTACCGGACGTCTCTTAGTCACAATCTACCTTCCTGCCAAATTTTGTCTTAATTGGCCTAGTACTTTTCGAGATATTTTTGCGTTTATGTGCTGATGTTCACTAATCTGCCGTCGTGTGAAGTTGTGACACCCAGATCCGGGACTCTCTCGTATAGCATCAATTTACTTTGTGATTAGCAGCTAACATGCAATTAAGCACTAAGTCTTGGAATGTGTTGGATGGATACAAAGTTTAGATTAAATTCTTGTGCGGCTTAGTCCAACATTGATCAGTTTGTGAATAAATTAATTTCAACACAAAATCTCCCGAAATAGGGGCAAATTCCCAGCGCTCCAAAATTTCGGTACCATCGGAAACACGTCGACGTAATTATAATGTTTTATAAGTGGCTCCACAGAAAAGATGATATATGTATATGGGCGAAGTAATATATTGCTCCACACGTGGTAACCAGTTTGACCTCGGATAATTAGTTAATGAATCGATTAATTTAGATGAAATTTATCAATCATCAAAATCGGCCCAGTAGTTTAGCCATGAAAGTGTGATAGACAGAAAAATAGGCTTTTATAGCCGTGGGATTTGGTACACGGGTAGTTAGTTTTTACGGAACCGACGGATGGTTCATATCCCATCCTTCTTACCAAAAAGCCTTTTATTATCTTATTCTCATGCTAACACACATTAATTATTACAAATTCTATTGTTTTCTAACAAAATACTTTACGTTTAATTGCAAATCCTGATTAATAGCCTCTTAAAGCAACAGCTTGCTAATTAACAGTGCGCTGTGAATCTTTAATGAACATCAAGGGACATGTTGCAGTTAAGTTATATGGTGATTAAGTGGAATATACTGCATCTTCCTGCAACTTTGGAAGTAAGTCTGTCATTTGTTTATGTTCACTTTTGGATTCTAGTCAGAAAATACATATCTACTTATCTATACAGATAATAAAATCGAAAAAACTAAGTGGGCTGTAACTGTATATAGGAGATATTAAAGTAAAACAATTATGGGATGGTATGTATAGTCAACATTAATTTACCCTGCATTAACTTCTATGGCGCGGTAATAACGGCGAGTTTGCAATGAATTTTGGTAGGTTGATATTGACTGTACTTATAAAAGCCAAAACAATATTTTTAAAAAATTTGTTTATGTTTGTTCTTGATATAAAACGCGATATAACTTGACATAAACACCAAATAAAATAAAGAATCAAGCAGACCAGTTCCCCCGGGCACTACACGTTCACGAGTTGACGTCAGCAATGGCGAAGCTCAACCAAATAGAGGGAACCTCAAGGTCCTACGAGTATAACATTACCTAACTAACAAATGCGCGCAAACACTTGTATCGAACTCAACCATTTCTTAAGTCAATATTGTCTGAAGTAAGGATTATTTATTGTGCAAATTCTTGTGTTGAATATTAATACAGTTTGTTCAAATTGTTTATTTTGTCTGTTTACTAATTGGTCTGACCTGATGTTCTTATTAACCGACTTCGAGTAAAGAGGGTCTTGAATTATGCATAAAGTATATAATATGCAAAAAAAAAGTACATAGTTTAGTACAAAGTATGGAGACGGAACGGAAATGTGTAAACAGAGTACAAAGCTTTTAAAACGCACTGGAATAAGTTTAAATGTCTAATCATTCATTGAGAACAAAAAATTATATATATAAAAAACTAAATCTCCGTATCAGTGTCGACTGAAAAGGGTTTTTCGTAATTTTCTGCCGCGTCTGTCACGGATTTTCATGCGGTTTTCACCAATACGTAGTGTTATTTATAAGGAAGGTAAAACAGGTAAGGTAAGAACAGGTAACAGGTAAGGTAAGAAAGTATATAATGTTTTTATGCGAGTGAAGCCGGGACGGGCCGCCAGTAAGTTAATAAAGAATATTACATACATACAAGACATGCAAAACACATAATCCTTTCTTGGCAGTTATGTAAAAATCGAGAATTCTATGTGAAGGTCGTTCTACAGCAGAATATTATCTTCGGTATATTATGTGAGTTGTATATTAGTAACGGCCGATAACATAGGTAGTACTACTGGTTTTATAGTTAGACACGGTCCATTATGAAATTGACGTTTTACGTCGGAACTAATTTCTCGGTTTTTTAAGCTATAAAATGCATGGAATTAGTAGGTACTCTGTACAAAGTACTTATTAAATCCATGATAAAATGTCGGAGCCTAGGCTCCGATTTTCTGTTTTTCTTTTCCACTGTCGAGAAGCGACATCAAGCCAGTATTTTTGGATAATTTAATTATTTATCGATAATTTGCTTGTCAATTTATGGCAGCATGGATATGAAAGTATGAATGACAACCTCTAACCTAACACACAAAATGATTGCTGCGCTGCGTCGCGCCGCATAATCACTTTTGTCGGTCACCTAGAACGCTCCGGGTAAAGCAGACTGTTGAAAATATTTCGCCAAATAGAAAATTGCATATATCGTATTCAACAATACTTTAACCGGTATTTTTCATAAACCAATCATGAAGAGTGAAGGAAAAGCGAAAATACTGGAAGCCTGCAATAAATTATCTCACAACCAATATCCTGAGTGTTGATGTAGAGAGAATGGAAATGGCAAGAAACTATTACAAAGAAGCCTCTAATCTATACTATCTATACTATTATTATAAAGAGGTAAGCGTTTGTGAGTTTGTATGTTTGAGGCAGGTAATCTACGAAACTACCGAACCGATTTCAAAAATTCTTTCACAATTGAAAAGGGACATTGTCCAAGATTGTTATAGGCTATATTTTATCTCAAAATTCTTACGGGATGATGGGAAAATGCTCCCAGGGGAGCAAAGCCCCGGGCATCATATAGTTATTTATCCGTCTTTCATATGATTTTGTGGCACGATGCCTATTATCGCACTTGTTTCTCTTCAATCATCAGTCGATAGTACCATGCCAACTTTTTGGAAACTTCAAATATAATATTGCACTGTGCCTATATTTGCTTAGTGTACAAGTAATATTATTGTTGCGTGCGCGCATAACTTATTATTGTCGATATCTCGGGTTCTAAATAATAAATATATCGCGATTTTAAGTTAGACCAACCGATATACAACTGAGAAAGTCTATACTCTATATCTCTATATAAGAGTATATCTATACTCTATAGGTACATACAAACAAAACTGTAAGTTCGCGTTAATGTTTGTTCGAGCAAAACATAAAAAATACTGGACAGAATTTGATGCGGTTTTCTCAGTTGTATATCGGTTACTGATATGCATCTACCTATCTAGGTAGATGCATATATGCAGTAAACCAAATTGCTTGAAATTTACTTAGTAGGTATGCCAGTTAGTCTATCTGGCACTTGTACAAACAATGAACATATAAATTTCCGCTTTGTTTTATAAGTTTTTTTTTATTCAGTTTCACCTGTCCTGATGTTTATCTTGCAAGTTAAACCGCTTGTCCTAAAAAGTTGATTTTTTTTCTATATCGCCGGTTTTCATAAGATTGATGATGTGTCTAGTATCGACTCCCAAAGAGGGAACTCAACGGACATGATTTTTTTGTCACCGCATGCAACAAGATCTATCTGACAACAATAATGCATGTGGCAAAAATGATTTTCTTCAACATGTTCTAGAAGTTTGAAGTCACATCCAGTGTTACAAAACTGTATACACATTGAGAACCGTATTAATATGCAAGGCGTTGGCTAGATGAATATCTCCAGTAAAATATAGCGGACTGTTATACTATACATATGCACCCTTTAGTGCTTACATCACTCACAGACTGCTGCATCAGCAGATTCGGTTGCGACGTTAGTCGCTAGTCCATTCCTTTCAGTCAGTCGAAATCGAGCTCCTTTCCATGCTAGACGGTTGCCTCAAATCAATTAATTCTTTTTTTTAAAAACCTATTTCCTCAACACCGTATAACATTTGGTGGCAACGGTAAAGGGATTTAGAAAAATAAAATCCCCGGTTCGCCTCTTTCACGTAAAATTCAAGTATATAAATTCACGCGTGTATGTGTTTGTGTTCAACTTCGAGTTCTGCTTCGGCCCTCATAGTCGTCGTCTTCAAGAAAGCAGTCCACCTGGGGCCCATTGTTGGGCATCGCCGATATTCAACGTGCTCCAACCGGCCTCAAACCACCTGCCAGGTTACCCACTGTCACGCGATATTGACGCTGTGACCGGTATACCATTGAAGCGACAACTAGTGATTCATTATCACATACACGGTATCCTCATCACTGTATCCAGATCTAAGCGCACCTCCTATCGACATCGAGATTTCACCGTATCGACGACGTCACGCCGTGCCTGTATTTTGTTGTGTCTACGCGACCAGCGACATGCTCGCCCTTATCACGTTTCCTGCATTCCTGTGAGTGACCTTTTATTCATACTTATTCTATTGGTCATTGCTACTCTGTACTCGTGTTTTTTTTTTAACAAACGAATTCTTGTCATAATTGTATAATTTTATTATTATTATTATTCTTTTATATTCACATTTTGTTACTCATTTAAAATGGCCGAAGGTCGTTCAACCAGCCCGAAACCCGAAATCTCTGTCACAGACACAGAGGAAGATACCCAGGGCCAATTACATCCAGGCCCCTCCACTAGATCTAGTAAAAAGAAAGCGGCTGTAATTCCCAAATCCGAAATTGAATTATCCACTTTGCTTAAATTTATAAAGCCATTTGATGGTTGTAGAGAAAAGTTAAATTCATTTTTAGTAAATTGTAATAATGCTTATGAAATAGCCTCGGACACACAAAAAGATATTCTCTTTAAATACATACTCTGTCAGTTACAAGGCAAAGCAGAGACCGCCTGTTCCATTAAAGAATTTACTAATTGGCATCAGCTTAAAGAGTTCCTCAAAACGCAGTTCAGCGAGAGGAAACATTACGCTCATCTCCTCACCGAATTACAGGAATGCAAACAACAAGTCACTGAAACTGTCAGTCAGTATGCTTTAAGAATAGAGACTTGCTTATCTCATTTACTTACCGAAATTTCCATCTCACACGGCCATAAAAGTAGAGAAATGATTGGACGTAGTGCCGCGATGGAGGAATTAGCCCTCCATCATTTCCAAATGGGGCTAACGCCTCGAATATCTAATTTTGTTAGGAGTAAATCCGTTAAAACTTTAAACGAAGCAATTAATATTGCAATTTCTGAAGAAAGAATCCAACAATCTTTATCTAAACACTCAGCCCCGTCTAGCAATCAACAATCTCGTCAGTTTATACGTCGTAACCAAAATCCATCTTCATTCAAAAACAATCCTATTACTCCTCGTCCTAATAATAATAATTCCATCCTTGTCTGCCGATATTGCAAAAATCCAGGTCATACTATAGAACAATGCCGAAAAAGGGAATTTAATAATAATCGCTTCAAAAATCCTGATCAAAACTATACAAGGCAACCCCGTGTTCATTTCATCTCCGATGAAACTTCGGAAACTAACGATGATTTTCTTACCAATCCTGAGGGCGGTTATGACACCGTAGACTCTAATCAAAAAAACGAGTAGACATCTCGTCCCAGTGTCGTGCGGGATTATATAATTTTAAAACCGGCACTATCAATTATAATTCATCTACTAAATCCTCTGTATCCACTGTATCTATGCAGCAACCCAAGGTTGATCTGCCCAAATCTACTAAATCCTCTGTATCCACTGTATCTATGCAGCAACCCAAGGTTGATCTGCTTAAATCTACTAAATCCTCTGTATCCACTGTATCTATGCAGCAACCCAAGGTTGATCTGCTTAAATCTACTAAATCCTCTGTATCCACTGTATCCATGCAACAACCCAAGGTTGATCTGCCTAAATCTACTAGATCCTCTGTATCCACTGTATCCATGCAACAACTCAAGGTTGATTTGCCCAAGCCTACTAGATCCTCTGTATCCACTGTATCCATGCAACAACCCAAGGTTGATATGCTTAAATCTACTAAATCCTCTGTATCCACTGTATTCATGCAACAACTCAAGGTTGATTTGACCAAGCCTACTAGATCCTCTGTATCCACTGTATCCATGCAACAACCCAAGGTTGATCTGCCTAAATCTACTAGATCCTCTGTATCCACTGTATCCATGCAACAACTCAAGGTTGATTTGCCCAAGCCTACTAGATCCTCTGTATCCACCGCATCCATGCAACAATCCAAAGTTGACTTATCCAAATCTACTAAATCCTCTGAATCCGCTGCATCCGTACAACTTAAAACTACTAGTTCTCTAGATCCTTCAAAACCCAAAGTTTATAATATTTCAAATATTCCATCTAAAACCTTATTACCTCATGTTCTAATAAAGTCCTCTGTCTCTGATATCCCATTATCTCTGCTAGTAGACTCAGGATCATCTGTAAGTCTATTGAAACATTCTTGCATTATGAAACATCCCAAACTCACAAAAGACATAATTCAGTTAAAGGGTATAGACCCAACTGATAACCCTGTCTGCACTCAAGGTCACTTTTTGCTAAAACTGCAACTTCCTAAATTCGACATATCCCATAAATTCCATGTAACTGATATACCTGACTTACCCTACGATGGAATAATGGGCTCAGATTTCCTTAATGCACACAATTGTAACATAAATTATAATAACAATATCCTTTACATTAGAAACACATCCATTAGACTACACTTTCATGAGCCTGCCTATATAATACCTCCTAGAACGGAAACTATTATCGAATGCTCTGTATCAAATCCTGAGGTAAAAGAAGGATTAGTCCTCGATCAGAAACTTTCTGAAACTTTACTAGTAGCTAATTGTATAGTCCATGTAAAAGAAAATAATAGAATAAATATATCCATTGCTAATACATCCGAAGAACCCGTAACTGTCGAATCCAACCTAAACTTAAAACTCGATCCCTTTAATCCCAAAGTCCTGTCAGGACATTCAAATGAATGCATAAATCGTATAAATCTTACTACTAATAGTTTCAAAAGAACACAAGAAGTGTTAAAACAAGTCCGCACTTTTCATCTTAATAAAGAAGAAAAGGACAATCTTCTACAATTATGTTCCGACTTTTCTGATATATTTCATCTCCCAGGAGAGATCCTAACTCATACCAACGCTCTCAAGCACGAAATCAAAACAACTACCGACAATCCCATACACACAAAATCCTACAGATTCCCCGAAGTCCATAAAGCCGTAACTTCTTTTCCAATTCCAAATAATCCCAAGGACGTGAAATCGTTTCTTGGCCTAGTTTCCTACTATCGTCGTTTCATCCCCGATTTCTCTAAAAAGGCAAAAGCTCTTACTAATCTTTTAAAGAAGGATGTACCCTTTAAGTGGGAAAATCAGCAACAACTTGCTTTTGACACACTCAAGGAAGAACTTACCTCTGCACCTCTCCTGATATACCCAGATTTTACCAAACCTTTTATTCTTACCTGTGACGCATCTAATCATGCCGTCGGCGCTGTACTCTCTCAAGGACCTGTGGGAAAGGACCAACCTATAGCTTTTGCCTCACGCACACTCAATAAGAGTGAATCCAACTACAGCACAACCGAAAAAGAGCTGTTAGCCATAATATATGGATGTAAGACATTCCGCCCTTATATATATGGGTATAAATTTATCATCGTCACAGACCACAGACCCTTGAAATGGCTATTTAATCATAAAGATCCAAGTAGTAAACTCCAAAGATGGAGATTAAAATTAGAGGAATATGACTACGACATAATATATCGCAAAGGTAAACTAAATTCAGCTGCTGATGCCCTCTCTCGATATCCTGTCAATCCTATCTATCCAAAAAATCATACCAACCTGAACCCTAATAATGATGAAATTCCTGACGATGACCTACAAAACCTTCTAATATCTCCTTCCAGCCTAGAAGCCGATCTAGCTGATCCTGAAATAAATAACGAATTACTAGATTATTTGAATGATATGTTAGACAATGAATCTCCTGGAAAACAACCAGAACCACAACTTTCATCAAATCAAGAAAACCTCGAAATCTTACCTTCTTCTGTCCAGTCTGCACCTGAAAGTCCTCCTCTAGTACCTGAAAACTTACTTTCTGATCGAACTGCACCTGAAACTCCACCTTTAATACCCGAAGATTCACCTTCTTCTAACCAGACTACACCTGAAACTTCATCTATACAGTTCGGATCAGATGAAACCTATAATACTTTCCTAAAAGCATCCAAAAATGTACACGACACTCTTATTATAGAACATAATGAAAATCTACTTAAAACCACACAAAACCTCATTATTATACCTACCTCCATAGACTTGGATGAGTCTATGCCTTACATTCAGGAAATCATTAATAGTTGTTCAGAACCCGATCGGAGTAATTTCTTAAAACATGAAAGGTCATTATTTACCTCTCTACCTCTCACTATTAGAAATAAGACTTACCTTTTCTCATTCACAAAAGTTCACCATTTTGACGACTTGTCCTACCCGGATATATTTAAATCCATAAAATATGTGCGGGACGAGATTATAATGACATACCCTACTATAAACGAAGTTAGCATAGCAGATTTTAGGAATCCCTTCGATAGACACTCCTTCGTAAAAATCTATAATATTCTCAGCTATCTTTTTGACGGAACCAATATTAAAATCCATATATATCATAATGATATCATATATCCTTCTTTAAATGAAATTCCTAAAATTTTAAAAGAGAACCATGACATCCCTATCGCCGGACACTTAGGATCTTCTAGAATGCTAAACCGTATAAATGATAGATATTATTGGAAAAACATGCGAAGTGACATAGAAAACTACGTAAAAAACTGTACATCCTGTCAAATAAACAAAGCCTTACGCAAAACAAACAGAGCTCCCATGATAATAACTTCCACTTCTACGTCACCATTCGAAAGATTGTCCATTGATATTGTAGGTCCTTTACCTGAATCCGGAACAGCCAAACTTAAATTCATTCTAACTATGCAAGACGATCTTACGAAATTCTCGCTAGCATATCCTCTTCGTAGTACTACTGCAGAAGAATCCTGCGAATGCCTGCTCCATTTCATTTCATTATTCGGAATTCCTAAACATATACTCACTGACCAAGGCACCAACTTCACCGCAGACTTATTCAAGAAAACCTGCGAATTTCTAAAAATAAAACAGTTGTGGTCCAGCCCTTATCATCCCCAAACACAAGGCGCCTTGGAAAGGTCACATTCTACTCTCAAAGAGTATTTAAAGTCATATGCCAATGAAAATCAAGACAACTGGCCCCGTTATGTCTACACAGCCATGTTAGCATATAATACCGCCGTACACTCTACCACACACTATTCACCTTACGAACTATTATTCGGGCACAAACCTCGCATTCCAGACTCCGTTTATGGTGACGCCTCTAGTGTTACTTACCCCGAATACGTAAAAATGTTGCAACATCGCCTAAGGCATTCTCGAAATAAAGCCTTAGCGCTCATACAAAAATCTAAAATTAGTTCTAAGACTTATTATGACAATCGTACTCGCCCAATAGAATACAAGGTTGGCGACTATGTATTACTTAAAAATCATCTTAGATTACGTAAAGCCTTATCACCTCTCTGGAAAGGCCCATATAAAATCGTCAAAGTCCATGGTAACCACACTTTATCATTGTTAATAAATAAAAGGCATGTAAAACATCACTTTGATGAGGTGAAACCTGTGGAAACTCACGAAGTTTAAATTAGGTTTAGGTATAAGTTTATATTTTAGTTACTTATATAGATAGGTACTAGGTCATACAGGTAAAACTAAGTAAAGTCTCTTTCCTTACAGCATACTGGCCCAAGGTCATCCGGAATTTATTCATCAAATCAACGTGAGCTCCGGAATTTACTTTGACCCTATCGGTGAACTTAAAATCCGTATGAGTCATTTAGACGTGGTCACCCCACTCGATATCTCGCACATTGAACCCCACTTGCAAAATATAAACTCAGTATTAGGTACAACACGCTACATATGTAACCAAATTAGATTAGAAAAATCATATAATTTACAATGTAATAACCTGTTAGAACCCTTAACAATAAGATATCATGACATTGTCTCTGAATATTCCACTATTTCGCACTTAGTAAATAGAAGATCTAGAAGAGGAGCCTGGATAGGTGCCGTTGGTTCTCTCTCCAAAATCGTGTTTGGGACCCTTGATGAAAATGACGCCATAAAATATGACAATGCCATTCGAAATGTTCAAGATAACGAAAAAAGACTGAGCTCATTAATAAAAGATAATATCCTAATAACATCTGAAGTTTTGACAAATTTTAATAAAACATTACAAAGTATACAACTTAATGAGGTCAGCCTTAATCTAGTTATCGATAATTTCTCTTCAACATTAAAAAATATTACTTTAATTTCAAACGAATTAGTTGTAAAGACGAATATAGATTTTATACTCAATAGTTTAGAAGCATCTATACTCACCTTATCATTCCACCTCGAAGACATAACAAACGCTATTATTTTTAGTAGTCAAAACATCCTGCACCCGGCCGTATTACCGCCCACGCACTTATACCAAGAAATTGTCAATAATTACAGATACTTACCTGTAGACCTTAAGTTACCTGTAAGCTTAACATTAAGTAACATACATATTATTACAAATGTATCCAGTGTAGTGTGTTATAGTATAGGCAACAAGATTATTTTTGTTCTGAAAATACCTCTAGTGTCCCCTAAAGATTATAGTTTGTATCATAACATAGCATTGCCAACTCCTCATATTAAAGATAAACCTAATACTTTTAGTTTCATAAGACCTAGTAGTAAATATATAGCAATGACCATAGACAAATCCGAATATTGTAACCTTGATTCGTTAAAGGAATGCATAACGATAAGCCCGCGCGAGTACATCTGTGACGTTATGACAGTGTTCCCGTCCAGTGTTAACCCCTGTTGTGAAAGTGAGTTATTGTCCAATACAATAAGTGTTCTCCCCGTGCAGTGTAAAACAGACTTCTTTTATGGATACGTAGATTTATGGCAACCACTCGATAATAATAATTGGCTATATGTACAATCTAAAAGCAGTAAACTTTACATTGAATGTCCTAAAGAAAAACTTGTTGATATTAACATTATCGGAACAGGAATTTTAACTATTCCTAATAACTGTATGGCCCACTGTAAAAGTACAAAATTGATACCTAAATTTGATAATGTAAAAATAAATGTTAATATTGTTCACTCTAACTTCAACTTAATTAATGATTCTTGTTGCACTTTAGATAAGTTTAATAAAATAATAAGTAATGAGCCTCCCCTTAAGTTGCATAATATAAATCTAGATTCATTCACATTAGAAACAAAATCTAAACTAAATTCCATTGCTAAAGAAACAGATAAAATTCTAAATGAACATCAAATTATTAAATACGAGACTCATTACTCAATTATTACTATAGTTATAATTTGTGTAATCTTAATCTTTTGTATAACCAAACTTATTATGTATATTAAATCGCGCAACTGTCTATCCCGTCGCCTTCCCGATACTATTCCTCCAATCCCTGCAGTTTCTCCAACTGATCAGATTCCAATTGCAGAGAATATTACTCCCGCTAAATTCAGTAAACCTTGTTCCGTTAAGGAAAATATACCATCTCCCAGTATAAGAATTAATGTTTAACCCTAAGTGGTTTTCCTCTTTACAATTCTTCCTAAACATAGTTTCAACCCTATGTTTAGTCTACCCCAAGGAGGTGTTATACTATACATATGCACCCTTTAGTGCTTACATCACTCACAGACTGCTGCATCAGCAGATTCGGTTGCGACGTTAGTCGCTAGTCCATTCCTTTCAGTCAGTCGAAATCGAGCTCCTTTCCATGCTAGACGGTTGCCTCAAATCAATTAATTCTTTTTTTTAAAAACCTATTTCCTCAACACCGTATAACAGGACGCTCGCTCGGCGGCATACAAATGGTCACCACAAGATATGCGTCAGTACAATAGGCTATAAGCAGGCTTTGGTAGTTGTAGACGGGAGACTTTCACACGACCTAGAGACGACTGCTCTTAAAATGTGTGTTATGTTTTAGGGCACACGTACAATCTGACTAAAAAGGGTAGAAAAATAGAACGAACTACATTTTTTTTGTATTGCAATACGAAACCCAATTGGTAAAACCAAGTGTTCCCAGCCAAGAGCACACAGTGCCCCTATTTATTTTGTACTCTAAACCAAACTGTATTAATGTATGTATGTAAGTACTAAGTATATCTCTTTATCAGTCATAAAGCGTTGGAACCCAGAATCAGTTTTCCTACTTTTCTTTTCTACTTCGAAAGGTCTTTGGCAAGGGCTTTTATTGTTTATGGTACCAGAAAAGCAGAATTGCGAAGTGATTACCGCAACCTCTTGGCGTCTATAACATCAGGGGTGTCACACACACTGTACCTACTTTGTAGCTTAGGGTCTATCCACAGTACCCTGTAATTACACCGTCTCTCGCACCCTTCTAACAGGAATACTGTATATAATATGCGTACTGTTTGGTGGTTGAATTAGCTAATTCAGCTACCAAACAGCACTCTCATTTGAGAGTGAGGTACTTCTTTCATTAATTAGAAAAGTAAAAAAATGATTTTCTATTACAAATGTAACTCACAAATTTTTTGTCCAATTAATAAAAATAGATTAATCGTGTTCTAGACTTTATTCCATGAACTCTTAACGAGAATATAATTGGTACACTTAATTAGATCTAATTACACAACAAGATAACACTGTATTACGTCTTATACATCTTATAATGTGCAGACTGATATACAATTTAGGTTAATTTTCGTTGTTCAACACGGACTTGATGAAGATGGATAGCATAATATACTAATATTGCATTACCTTGAATATAATTACCAACGAACTTATATTGTACAACTCTTGAAGTTAATTTATGAATAAGTCATCAGTTATTTATCAAGAGTTGTGCAAAATTTTAATGTTCGATTAAAAAATATATATGTGAAAGTTTGAACATAAGTATGCTTATAAATAAATTACGTAAAACTTACGGATTTCTCAGAATTTTGGTATAAAGGTTACCGGCCAAACCCTTCCAGGATAAACTAGTTTTACCTAACCTAAACTAATTTTTCCTACATGCGATAGGATAAACTGGTATAGCTTAGGCTAAACTAGTTCGTCCTAAGCCCGATAGGATAAACCGGTTTAGCCTAGGCAAAACTAAGTTATCCTAATAGAGATACACACTCTCTGCATAAACTGGCATGGCCTAGTCTAAACGTTAGAGAATATCTAGAAAGACAAAATAAATAGGTAAATTGAATAAAATACTATTTAATTAAAATTAATAATTTCATTAAAACGATAACGGTAAAACAAACAATCACATACTAACAATTAATAAAGTATTTTTAATAATATTACAAACATAGTATTTTTGATATTAAAAATACTATATTTATAATGCTATATCGGAGACTTAGTATGTTGGACTAGGCTAAATAAATTTAGACTAGGTCATTCCTGTTTAACCTGAATGTGTTTATTTCTATCAGGATAAACTAGTTTGTCCTAGGAAAAACTAATTTTTCCTATATGTGATAGGACGAACTAGTATAGCTTAGGCTAAACCAGTTTATCCTATCGCATGTAGGAAGAATTAGTTTGGCCTAGGTAAAACTAGTATATCCTGGACCTAAACCTTAAAAGGACACTGCTGTGATATGTTATATCCTGAAAATATCCAGGACACAGCTAGTAAAATATAAATCATAGGAATTAAAAAGTCTTTGAAACAGTTGTGCGATTAAATAGTCGCAAGTTTGCTTTAAGAAGCCTGACAAACAATCAGTCGATCATTATACGCCGATCGGTTTTTTATTGTGTTTTCCTTGTCACACCAGTTAGTATTGTATTAGCTACACACATGGACACATGTTCACAATACAAGGCAAAAAGGTGACCTTCGGAACTAACAGCAAGAAGATCTGATCGAGAACTGAGCCAGAAAAATCTCTCAAAATACTGAAGACATAGGAGAAGTCTTTGGAAGTGATGAAATTAATAGACTAAAAGCAAATTCATATTATAGACTAGTCTCAAAGTGACAGTAGAAAATAAATCATGGATATTTCAAGACAATAGCAATATATTGACGATCAATCCTATATTAATTAAAGAAGGATTACTAATAAAATACCATAACAATAAGAAAGAACAATTGACTGAAAGATTCTAAATAAACAAAAAAATAAATTAAATAGAATTTTAGGTATGAAATGACCTAAAAACAACTTGAAAATGTGGTGGAGAATTTTGACGTTTTGCTTGTTAGTAACTCTGATACTGTTCGTGGTACTCAGCTGCATTCACGGTAGACCAGTCATCCATTTATTTTTCCGTCGATGTTGTGATGAAGACATAGAAAATGACCAACCTCTTTTTGAGAACTTCGGCAACGCATTCCTCAAGGAACGTCTCATAAGTGCTTTTGAAGAGGGAAACTTCACTTTTGCTGAACATGAATTTGAAAGGAAGTTAAATGTGCACGATCCAGCTGCCAGGATAAATGCAGAAGTGAGTGAAGTTGAAGATAATAAATCAAATAATGATACTGATGAACTAGAAACTACTATTAATAAAGAAAGTGAGAAAACAAGCGTAGAACTAGAATTAAGTGAAGTGACTACTGAAGGAAGTGATACATTAAAAATAAGTGATATTAACATTGATAGAAATGGTGTTAAAGTCAAAGTATCGTGATGAATGCAAAGTAAACATTGCAAAAAACTTATTGTTGTCTTCCAAAATAATCCAAAAATTAGATTGATCGGATCGAGTAATTTAAGAACTGAAAAATAAGTATGACAAAGTCCGTATGGTGAGAATTTAGTGAAAATCGTATACATATATAAATAATTTAATACGACTGATAAATACATAAAGATAGTCATAATATGTATATATATATATATATGGTTGTTGAAAGTTAATTTACGATGGCGATTGCGAACACTTGTATTTGTGATAATTATTTCGCAAGAATTTTAGTTTGTAAAAACTGAAATGCTTGCAAATATTGTTATTAAAAACAAAGGTGTTTTAAACTAAAGATGTTGTTGTAATGCTATATATGTGGCCGTCCAAATCGAAAGAGACTTTATGGCGGCTGGCACTTAGGTCTTTATTGCCGTTGTTCGAATACTAAAACAACGGCAATAATGGCATAAGTGCCGGGCGCCATAAGGTCCCTTTTGATTTGGATGACCACATACCTATACCTAGTTATACCAATGGTTATGAAGAATAAAATGAAAGTGCCTTTGGTTACCTACTTTTATAACAGGGCTGGATCTTGCTAATGGTATTTTAAATTTTAATACAAAGCCTTTATTAAAATCTCTATTTTATTTAAAACTTGCTTTGAATTAACAAATAATATTGAATTTATGGTAGAGTTTCCCAAAGTTAGTTAAATCTTTGAACGGGGGTCTTACCAAATTTCACAGACAGATAGACATACTTTTTCGCATTCATAATATTAGTATGGATTATTCCTGGAAATGTAATGGAATAATCTAGAATAATTACACAAATACAAGATACAGTAGCAATGTCACAACAAAGCGATGTTTGCCGCAAAGCAACATGTAAACATTAAATAAATTAGGTATGACACTAATTACTGCTTTGTAATAATATCTACGTAATGGAAACTTCTTGATTATATTGGTTTTATGGTGACGTTGGAAATAAGCTACGTATTTACAATTGTCCCTTCAAACCGGAACACGAGGATGCAAGCACTGCTGTTTAGCGGCCGATATACACGAGAGATACCTTACTCTCATGTATTTCTTTGTATGTTTGTTTGCATATTACACAAAAACTACTGGATGGAATTTGATGCGGTATTCACAGTTGTTATAGCGCATGTATATTTGGTTATATGTACCTATAAATAAGGTTTATATGTCACACAACGGGCCATGAATTACCTTTTTTGTTTATTTATGGTCAAACAGAATAATAATGTGAAACTTTTATTTTAAATTTTCTAATTTATCCCCCAAAAGGTACACTATTTTCACCCCAAATATCCGTCTTGTCCGGGTGTGGGTGATAGAGTTATAATGTGTTTACCAAATATACATGCGCTATAACAACTGTGAATACCGCATCGAATTCCATCCAGTAGTTTTTGTGTAATATGCAAACAAACATACAGAGACTCAAAAAAAAAAAAAAAAATTGGCTCCTATCTTAATTATATTTCTTTATATCCTACTAGCGGCCCGTCCCGGCTTCGCGTGGGTAAAATTATAATAAATTATACACCTAAACCTTCTTCAGGACTCACACTATCTATTGGTGAAAACCGTATAAAAATCCGTGCAGTAGTTTTTGAGTTTATCGCGAAGACAAACCGATCGACGGAGAGACGCGGCAGAGGACTTTGTTTTATAATATATAAGGATGTACGGACATAGCCTACTTACAATTTTATAGTATGATAGATAATAAATTTTACATAACCTGCTAAATGCGTTCCTCCATACGGTCAATAAAGATGGTATTATCATAATGGATAATTTATACAAGTGGTTGTCTGAGGTGACAGGCTCCTTTTAGAGGATCCTTAATATTTCCATGACGAGAGACTTCACTGTTTTAAGGTCTTAAAAATATTACCGGAGAACAAAAAACATACGATGTCTGTCATTTTGATAATGAACTTGAAAATTATGGACATCACATACGGAACTATCTTTCGTCAATTTCTCATGAAAACAATTTTATCCTTCTCCGTACTTCAAACTCCATGTACCTATGCAAATTTTCAAGAAGATAGTTCGATTTAGATTAACGTTAAAGTTGTACAAATCCTTAAATGAATAAAGATTTTTTATTATTTATTACCTATTTATTTATTTATTTATTAGTTGAGCAGATAAAGCGTGAAGAGGTAACAAACAACCGTACTTTCATATTTATAATATTAGTTAGGATTTAGCGGAACAATACCTACATAAAACCGAGTTAAAGGGCTATTTATAAAAATTGATGTGGGCGGAAAGGAGATGAAATATGACGATGAAGGCGAACACACCATCTCATTTTTATCAATTATTTTTATACCTGTAAATAAATAAATAAATAAATATAAATACATATATTAGGACAAATCACACAGATTGAGCTAGCCCCAAAGTAAGTTCGAGACTTGTATTATGGAATACTAACTCAACGATACTATATTTTATAACAAATACATATATAGATAAACATCCAAGACCCGGGCCAATCAGAAAAAGATCATTTTCCATCATGACCCGACCGGGATCGAACTCGGGACCTCTAGGTTCAGAGGCAAGCACTTTACCACTGCGCCACCGAGGTCGTCAACATATACAAAATGAAACATAATAAATGATCTTATATACCACATTAGATAAAGAATTTATTAGAAAGTATAAACTCTTATCATATTTAGAGTGGAAAATAAATTTCGTCGGGCCGAATTTTAAATATTCCGCTGTGCTTTTACGCCAGGCCGCCTTCTTGACGTCAATGTGACGTCGTCACCTCTTTTTACTGAAGCCTTGACGTAACTTAATTTCTTTGAAGTACCCTATTATGTTTTTATAACGTCATCTTACTAGGCTAAATTCCGAAGTCACTTCCCAATAAAAACTACATTACTTATTAATATTATTATCGACCCTGTCATACACAAGGAAAACGAAACATACCAAAACCCACAAAGTGCCACGATCGGTCCTTCGTTCGCTATTTTCAACACAATTCTTTTGTGTTAAGTGGATTTTCTTGTTACTTCCACCTGCTAACTCCGGTCCGTGGTATTACAACCAAATGTAGGTAGCATCGGTTGAACCCCTCAAGATATATTCCTCAATTTTTTTTTATGGTGCAGGACGACAAACAAGCAAGGGGGTACACAAAGTGCGTTGACTTCGCAACACCATAGCCGAATTATAAAAAATATTTTTCTGAAATTATAGAAACACGGATGGAGACACCGCAACCTGCTAAGGATGTAAGCTCAAGCACACAATGTTGGAACATGCTAAACAGTGATAGAAATAGGTTCAAATTTCGCTTGACGGTTCGAGAGTATCGAGTGCCAGCTCTGCAATTTGGCTATGCCTTATTCTGTGGTTTTGCGATAAATCACTGCCGAATATTGTGACGAAATTAAAGAACGGCGTAGTATAAATTCTTCGTGTGTTTGGCGGAAAAAATAAGGTAAAAATATCTTATTACTGTCCCCAATATCAATATAGGTAGTAGTGATAGGTAATATAGCGATGGTGGATCGAAAGGTCCCAGGTTCCGATCCTACTCGTACCACTCGAGTTTGTATACCAATCTGACTCATGTATAGGAGTAGTTTTCATCGACCACCACTTGCTTCCGGTGAAGGAAAACATCGTGAGGAAACCTGCACACTGGTTGATTATTAACTTGTGTGTGAAATGGAGAAGGCAATGGCAACATTACTAATGCCAAGAAAGTTGTTGTGTGTGTAAATCACGTAATGACCACGACCATGAAGAAGAATAAATAGGTAATAAGGCACTTTTATCTTTTTTAATTTGGCTTTTGTGTCTGTGGCGCAGTGATGAAGTCTTGCATGAGGATTACAAGGCGCAAACATGAGTTTTTGTGAGTATGTCAATCATATTGACATCGTCAACGTAAGGATTTAAGAAAGAATAAGGAAGGAAATGATGATCAAACGGTGGAAGTTGATGCAATGATTGTGAATTTGTGATTCACCACACACCGCCTATGAAGGACCTCTAGCTGACAGCAGCGCGTACAAACGACTAGATTATCATACAATCTTGGGCAGAACGCCCGGAAAACTGGACTGATTCGAATTGTCCATTAGACTGAAAGTATGTTATGACATCATTATTATTATATCCATAAGTCTTTTCCGTCGATAATCACACGCGAATGGCCGGTATTGTCATTAATAATTGTTCAAAGAAAAAGCCTCACGCTTTAAGTCGACTTTTTACATGTTTTTGTAATAAAGTTAATTAAATGAATTGTGCAAAATCAAACCTTCAGATCTTCTGAGAGACAGAGGATCTGAGGTTTGATTTTGCATCGGTATTCCCAGTTACGTTCGGAGCTGTGACGCCACAAAGCCTGGGCTCAGCGTAAAAAATAACTTTAAATTTTTGCAGATTTGACGTCAACCCTCATTGGGAATGCCAATCAGCTGCCAAAGTGGTCTTATTCTTGGGCGGAACCATACGATAGACGCTCAGTCGCGCTCCGTTGTTTTGGCGTCCGTAAGAAGATAATGTAGAACAATATGAATTACTATTGATATGTACGTTCGACAAGCCAAGACGTGCTGCGTCGTCGCAATTAAGCATGACAATGGCATGGATCTAAGTCCTCTCAGGATGTCTGCCTTTAGGTGACTTAAAAATGTTGTTCAGGGTTTTCTATTGGCCCAATAAAATTTGGCTATTGGCTCAATGACGCGCAGAACACGGGAAGGTACCAGCCCGAACAACGCTAAGTGTTATTCGGGAGAAGCGTGACTGCCGTATATGGATCCATACACATGCATATGCATATATGTTGCTGTACCAAGGGGTATAAACAGACTAGGAGATAACTTTAAGAATTTTTTTATTTTTATTGTCAAGTAGTGCATAAGTTTCTAACATATTTTTAATTTTGCTAATACTAGGTATAGATATGGATGGAAATCTGATTTGAAACATTTAAAAAAAAACTAAAAGTCCGTTAAGGACTGTTATAAATACGAACCGTACCTAATTGGTCTTGGTATTGTATGACTCGTGAACGTATTCAGACTCCTCCTTTTGTTTTTATTTCCTATTGATTTGTAGTTTTGAATTTTTGGATATTTGGACGGATGGATATTTTATGAAGTTTTAATAGTTACATCAAAATATGTAGTATCTTAAAATGTCAAATACATAAAATATTTAAACAGAAAATAGCTCGTTTATCATGGTAGCAGTGCAGAATATAGTGGTGGGACTGCCTGTGATCGAAAGGTTTCAGGCTGGAATCCCACTCGTGCCACATGAGTTTGTACACCAATCTGACTCATTTTCAGTTTTTATCGACCATCATTTGCTTCCGGTGAAGGAAAACAGCGTGAGGAAACCTTCGCACTGGTTGACAGTTTTAGTTCATTATGTAAGCGATTTCTTTCCACGAGACTCGGTAAGTATTCGTAAAAGGCATGTCAGATGTCTTTAGGCGAAACTTGAATTAATTTGACAATGTAATAGCAATTAACACACTCGAAAAGAAAGAAAAAGTGCAGAATCTTTATAAATTACGCGAGTAACATCGCTTGGCACAGCTAGTAATACATATTTAGTAATATTTATCTGATTTTGACCACAAACAATACGAGTAGGAAACCAATAAACAATTCAGCAACATGGCCACAGTTCATTAACCAAACAAACACTCGGTCCGTTGATTGATATTTGTCTAACTTCTGGCCAAATTAGATAAGTAGGTGTAATTCTGTTTGCCAAGGACAAGGAAACTTTCCTTTTCCCAAATTCTGATAACCGCCATATTTTATTGATGACACAGATAATTTTATCTTACCTCTAGGGTTGCCACATAATAAATGCATAAATATTATACCCATATAATTTATATCTATACAGATTTATATAGCTTTGTGGACGTCAAGGATTTATAGATTTATGTAGTAGGATAGAAATATAATTATAATATCCGAAATAACATAAAACTAGGTCAACATGCACATTAGCGCTATCATTAAATTTTTATCAATTATATTTTAATATAAGCGGAAATTAAAAAATACGATAGGAGATTTTTTAAAACTAAATAATGCATTTTATTCGATTGTATTTGCTAGGTACCTTTTACAATTTCAAAATCTCGGCTCCACCAATTCCGTTATCTAAACGTGGCCTTTGAGTTTCGCGATTCTAGGTTCTGTCTATCTTGTAATATAAAGACTGTATCAGTATGATAAATACCGTAATCCTACACGTGTCTGTTTCACAATAAGATTCGGGTAGGAATAGTAAAAGTGTCTTAACAGCTGTCCATAAAACCGGGGAATAAAATTAAATAGCACCTTTCTATATATTCTTTCGCTATTGTTCCGATCAAATTTAATTTAGAATATGATGGGAAAAAGTGCCTGTGAGGGCCTAATTTCTGAATAAATGATGTGATTTTGATTTCAAATACCTTAGGGCTGTAATAAATTGTCCTGTTTTAGCCTTATTTCATGTCTTTGGGTCAATTTAAAATTTTCCGCAGACAATGAAATTCCAGACACAGAAAAAAGGACAATCCAAAAACGTTAAGAAAATGTTTTTAAAAACTTTCCCCTTAAGCCCTCGAAAAATGATAATCATCCACATGCATATTGACAGCCCTAGCCTTACGCATTGGCATAGAATATAGAATACATTTCGATGCAGGAAGTATGTTATGAAAATGCGAACTGTAACTAGATACTTTACACGAAAACAATCCGTTGGAAAATAAACAAATTTCGTGTAGGTATTTAGTTTTGTTGAAGACGTCATGTTTTCAGTGATTTGTCTAATAAAGTAAATAAATTCTAAACTAAAGCGTATTTTTTTCATGAATTATAATTTTTTTCCATTTTTATTGCCCACGGGAACAGTTATTTTTCCGAGATGAAAGGTACCCAACATCCTTCTCCACACCTCAAACTACATGTGTGGAAGATTGGTAGAGTAGATAGAGCGTGAAGAGGTAACAAACAAACTACTTACTTTCGCATTTATAATTTAGGATTAGGATTCGTAGTTATGCCAATTTTGACAGTCGTTTTAGTATATATGATCATTTTAATTACAGTGTTAATCTATGATTTAAATTCTGAGTCCAGGGATAGTGTCATTTTGCCTTGGCCTTACAGCAGCCGCGGGTCTGAACTCTGAAATGACACTTTTGAATATTTTAGGGTTTTCACTTCGCAATAATTCGTCTGTCAAGACCCTTTTTTATTTCTATTTTGAATTATATTTTTTAGTGATGCCGTCCATAAACCAAAGTGACTTTCACTTACAAGGATAAAAAATGTTCCATAGATAAGGTAAAACCAAAATATTTATATTTATTTATTTGTTAAAGTCTACTCTGGCCTGCCCGCCGCCATCTTAGATCGTGACGCACACAGCCCATAAGATTAACTAGTTGGCTAATTCCAGTAATTCCACTTTTGTTTTCAACAACAATACTTACTAACAGACTAATGCCAGATTGTAGTTTGAGACATAATGGACAATGGGATTAGACTTTCTTGCTCTTATTTATAACAGTAGATGGAGCTCGTTCATCTTTATCTAGGAACTCCTGGACACCTAGGTGATGAGTTCATCATCCAGGTGTCCAGGCGCCATATTGCGCTAGTACTTTGAGGAATAGAAAGACAATCATGGTAAATTTATTAATAATGTTTCAGTATACAGTTCTCGTCATAATCGAAATTATGTTCATTATACACAGATTCGTCATACTGTGTATACATATATAATAAACTATCAAAGTCTACTTTATTGGCATTGCTTCATTAGTCATGTATATCACTAGCTTCGCTCCCGTGGGAATTTCGGGATAAAAGTTACCCTACGTATTCAGATTATATAGGTTATATTCTACCTGTGTACCATATCTCATGAAAATCCGCATTTTGCGTGAAAGAATAAAAAACATACGTAACATACATTCTCATAATATTTCGCATTTATAATATTATTAGGATTGGTAATAAAAACATAGAAAGCAAATAAACAACAATAACAGTAAATTAAAATTCAAATACTAGGTTACGAAAGTTGTTCCGAATGCGTCCATTTAATAATATCCAGCAATATATCACTCTCGGGTTCATAAATAACAGACTATTAGTTTTACAGTTGACATTTAACGTGTCACGCGTTGATTCGTTAAAAGGTTTATTTTTTTTAATTCACGCCAATGAAAACCTGTGTTCCACTTTTGAAAATTTGTCAAATTCTGTTTAGAATGTTCAGGTAAAATATTAAATCATGTAATTTTGCGGTGTGATATCATCGTGCGAACTTAACGCCTTACAAAAAGGTAATATTAACGTTTAAAAGATTTATAAGGGCAATAACTTGACGGCTTAATTTGCGAAATTACAAGTTTGAGGATTACAAAAATGAGTAATGTTTCTGTTATACTGAATCGATTTTCTTTCGGAGAATTTCTCAAGTAAATTGAGGGTTTGAGAAACAATTTTTCTAATTGATAAAAGTGTCTAAACATGGGTTCATAAAAAAAATATTGGACTAGTATAAACATTTTGTATTAAGCCTAGAAAAACTCTTATCGGCATTGCTCGGGTAAGATATAATAGATTACACACATAAGCAATCGCACCAACTTTTAGTGGAAACTGACTAAAAATCCCGGCAGCAACGAAGGATGACTTTGTTTTATAATATGTAAGTATTATTAGTCCGCAAATAACAATCAAAATGGCGACACAGAAATGCATATAACAAATATAATTTCAATTTCATTCCATGTATAGCAACATCTTTCAATCAATTTACATTTTGTACATAACTTAAAAAAACATGATAAGTACTACGGAAAGGAATATATAATTATTTTAAAAATATTCTACTTTTAATCCAGTCTCAAATAAACCTTTCTATGCCCTTATAAAGTACCCATTTTAGCAGTCACACGGGATGTGTAAATAGCCGATGTATCTACATCTTTACGAAACGTGTGCAATATTTCTTTCCCGTGAATCCGGGTAAAAAGGGAGACAAAAGACCTGTTTCCACCGGCCCGGATACCTGTTAAATCTTCGATAACTCAGCGGTGTAAAACTGTGTTTAAGCTGGCTGGCTGACTGTTACACCATGATGTACCGTGTTGTCATGTACAGTTTTCGATCTCTTGTAAAAAAATTCTGTTTTTGAACAAATAACTATAAAAAATAAACACAAATTATGACTACGAACAGCTATTATTTCTTTAGCTCTTTATTTCTTTCTTTTACTCTACGAAGAATATACAAACTTATGCCACAGGGCTAGACTCATTCTTATAAATATAGAAACCACACAATAAATGCCGTAGAAAAATACAATAACTGCGTACTGTGAACAAATACTTAGAGCCCGGTTCTATTGCTCATATGCGTCGATATAGCGTGTTACAGTTACGTTTTGTGCACGTTTTGTGCACAATCTTTTCCGCACGGTATAATAAACTCTAGTTTTCCATAAGTATTGACATTTAGGTGCGTCGAAGAACGTCGAAATTCCATACGATTTTGCCATCCGACGGATCATAAAATAACGGCGTGCGAACGCATTCGGGCCGGAGCTTTAGAAACCCCAAAAATGATAATTATTACAGTTTGGTGTGAATGAGGCCGCGTTAAGCCAAGCTTAGACGATAAGCCGCGGTTCGTATGCGCGGCCGCTGATTTACGGGGCGGCCTCACTGTGTGTTTATTCAATTAAAGCCACTATTTAGGCCTATTTAGGCCTTGGCGGATTAACAGAGCCTAATTATGAATGTTCAAACAGTTTTGTTTAGTTTTCCACTCTTTAAATCTGTTGGGTTGCGTTTCCTTGAGATTTCGCTGGAATTAGTACAGTCTCTCTCTAATTATTCTGTGAGACCGGTTACATTCTGGTTTGTGATGTCTCGAAGCCCAAGGTCGGCGTAAAACTTAAACCATTTTGAATGATTCGGCTGAGTGTCACCACTGGTCGCCTGTCTCTAACCCCCTTATTAATAAAAACGTTATTCTCTGATTAGCCTCGGAATAGTTATTCTTTGTATTGTCTCGTTCTTTCAATGTCAAATGCTGAAAAGAGAGAGAGGGACAAAACAAAGATATACTACTCCAAGCCAAATCAGAGAATTAAATGTTTATTAATAAGGCGGTTAGAGAATGCTGTTGTGACTTCTTTTTATTTATTTCTTTATGACAGGTGTCATAAAGAAACAAATAAAATAAAAAAATATGTTTTTGAATAATTGCATCATTTACAATACTTTTTGAGGATTTCTACTAAGCAAATCGTTACTATTAATAAAATATCAACATAAAATAATTGAATCCAGAACAGTCTTGGGTTCAGTGGCCACTGGTAAACAGATGCCACCATTGGTTGCATTGCATTGCATACAACGTTACTGTTAGTCATACAAACTGTATTCACTATCCATTTTTGACTCCGTTATAAACAGACTATACTAACACATTATTTACCGTAAGTATTTCATACTATAGCTATGTTTACATTCTGACATGTAAGAAAAATATAGTTGACGTCGAAAAAGGTTTATATTTATCGCGGAAGAAGAAGGAGCAGGCAAAATATTTTCTTCCCAAATTGGGTTACCGTCGTTAATCACGGAAAGTGACGCGAACCGAAGCTTCCGGTTAGGGGCATATTAGACTTATAGTAGTAGCGGAAAAGGCTACGGGCACAGCGCATTTTGGGGGCCCGTGCGCCAATTTTTGATGGCCAGTTTTGTCTTTGGAATTTCCTTTTGCGCTACTTCTAGCCAGATGGTACTTTGGGTGATAAGTAGGTCTATCAGTGCTTGATTTGTCGCGGTATCTATGATGACTGACAGGTGGTTTACTTCTTTGTCATTCCTCGCTCTCCTGACCATGTGTGCGATTCAAAAAATCTTGCGCATTATTATATTTAATACATCTATGAATATGACATTCATATAAATCATATAAATCCCCTTCCACACAACACAATCTGATTGCCCAATTTGATTGCCGATTGAATTGGGTACAATCTGATCGTCCGTCCACACGTACACAACTAAATTGCCAATGTCATTACCCACCAAATGACCTTGAATTTCATATTCCGTCCACGCGACCCAATTTGATTGTCAATCTAATAAAACTGGGCGTAAACTTGGGTCGTGTGGAAGGAGTTTTATGGAATTAAGTATACTATCTGCACATCATTTCATAATCAGGAATTCCATCTCCTGCCGATGATTGGGCGTTTTGACTAATTTAGTAAAATACGAATAGTTTTGTGTTATAACTTGGTTATTCTATGTTATTGGTATGATTTTTTCACTGATAAATTCTCCAAAGAAGAAAATATGTAAGCTACATATCAAAATGTTGTCCTTTTAAAATTAATAAATCTACCTATCGCCGGTTGACTGTAAGTGATCCCTACATGGGATAAGTCCGCTGTTGTACATGTATGTTTCTTGTATTAATTTTGATTAATGTATTTATTATATACACGCTAGGTATGCGTAGAAGCTTTCCGATGTATGAAGAAATTACTTGGCGCATTTTGTGGGTACCGCGCCCCTTTTTTAGTACGGGACCCGCGCAAGCCTACTGTACAGCTTCCGGTCGCGAAGCTCACCCGAAAGCCCGATTACACTGCAAAAGCCTCCTTTGCAAAAGTTTGCGCCCATATTGGTAGATAGAACGAGGCGATAATGTTGCTTTGTAACTTATTGAGCTTTCAAGTTTCAAGATCTTTGCGTGTGTTTTTATTACAAGCTTTCACCTGTTCCGATGTTTGCTTGTCAGTCTGCAATCAAATCTTGCAAGTTAGATTTCTCCTACTTAAATGTCTCATGTGGCTTCAGTTTCCATGATAATGCATTATTATGATAAGATTTAACAGCATGGACATGAGTGCTGGGCGTTAAATGCGACAAGATCCAAAAAATATAAAGATAAAAGTCTGAACAGCTGAAATACAACAACAACATTCTCAAAAAGATATCACGTTACCCGGGAAACTGTCTGTAAAATCACTGCCGAATCTAAAAAATGTTTTTATTTTCATTTTTAAGTGCATCTCACGCTTTGCGGCGTCACAGCCAACAATTAAGCCTCCTTGAGATGATAAGGTCAGAAGAGGTAGAGATTTTGTGATACAGGGTGGTTGAGGTAGGGATAGGTATAATTTTAAGGTAAACAAAGGTGCGTCTCAGATTAGACGACCACAATTTATTATTTTATTTGATTTATCGCCGAAAATATGACAGTCCCTGAGCCGGCATAGTGATTTATTTTATTTTTATTTATCAACTTTCTTTTTATTTCAACACCCGACTCAAACAGTGGGGTGTTGTAACTTGTAACTTATAACTTGTAAATTGATCAGACTTATTTTATATAAATACAGTTTGCAACACCAAATAAAACAACTTCCTGCGGTTAGAAGTCCTCCTATGAAAACCGCATCAAATCACATTCAGTAGTTTTTGAGTGATGCACGAACAAACATACAGACAGATAGAAAAACAGACAGACAGATAAAACTTCATTACACAGACACACTATATGGCCTACTTATAGTTTTATAATATGTATAGATGGCGCATTTGCAATAGTTCAAGATTTTATTTTTATTGTTGTCATATTTTTGAAAGCAGTATCCTTATCATGGTTTTTTTATGGTATTTCAATTAATATATGTCAAAAAAAAAACAATTGTTTATATCATGTACACTATTATCATATGATAATTAAAAATATCCGTTAAAAATATTTGATAAATAGAAACTACAAAAATGTACGGAAAGCCCAACTCCGAATTTGCCATCTGTTAGAAAAGAGCAAATGGCAAAACACGATCAAAATCGGTGCAGTCGTTTGGCACGTTAAACTTATTACTGCCGGCCTCCTGTAGTCCGGGTTTAAAAAAAAATACACGATCAAATTAAATTCTTCGCCTGGGTTCACATTGTATACGTTGAAATACATATAACTGCAAATTTGCCCTTTACGCCGCTGTGATAGAGTCGATTTTGCTGTGAATTCCGGCAGGTTAAACAGAAGTAATTGTAATTAAGTCATGCGAGATACGTATATTATGAGATGCGTGAATATTTTATCCGTATAAAAAACATGTTTAAACCTTGGGCTTCGAAGTTTAAAGTCTGAGGAAGACATCGGAAAAACGCTGAGAAAAGTGAGAGAAATTCAGCCGTTTGAGAAGTAACAAAAATACTTATAAACTTTCGCCTTTTAAATATTAGTGGGATACGATTGTTTACCGCCGACTACGGTTTCGCTCGTGTAATACCATAGTAAATTTCACACCTAAACCTTCCACAGTAATCATACTATCTATTAAAAAAACCCGCATCAAAATTCATTGCGTAGGTTGAATGATCTAAGCATACATAGGGACAGACAGCGGAAAGCGACTTTGTTTTATACTATGTAGTGATAATAATATCACAGTTAAAACATCAAACATCGCTCCACATTCACATGCACCCCGATAAAACTCTCGTGCATTAAACGTAATGGATTTATTAGGTTTGATGTTGATTTCCGGGAATTGTATAACGATTTCCGGAATAAAGGCCGGTACAGATTGAGGGTGCAAACCATAGATAAAAGAAATATATATGTGCAAACGAACACATGCTTGCGTGCGTTTGTTTTTGTATGGGATTATGTCACACATCCATACGCGGGCGTTAAAATTTCATACAAAATAAAAAATTGCATACGCTTCCATGTTTGTAGCGGTACAAAATTATCGTATGGAATTATAACACAGACTACAGAGTTCACGTCTAACAAGTACTGTGGTTCTGCCCTAGATTAGGACCACCCATATCCTCCCATAGATGCCGTATGAGGTGACTGTGGGATATATGAATATTCTATTATTTTCAAAAATAAGTTAAAAAGCATGTGTGACATGTCTAACAAATCCATTTATATATGTATATTCTACAATAGCATTCCTAACGAGGGTAGGGGCCAGTCAGGCGGCCTGTTGTTAAATCACAGTCGAATGTTCAAAGTTTTATTAGACCCGGGTTTCACAGCGTCACATCCCCGGATGACACCTTAACACGTAAAGATAAAATAGACGAGCCTTACGCATTCGGTCTCTCCGCAGAGAAATGTCGTCGATGCCCGTTACTCGATCACGGAAAGCGGCAAATCCCACTATATCAATAGACATCGGGATCACATGGAAACTATTTCGAGTAGAATATAATTCTGTATATAATAAACTAAACAATAATTGTAAAAATGCGAAGGCTTGTTGATCATTTCCACAATTATCGTCGTTCGAAATTTAAAAATGGCGATTCTCAAATTATTCCTTGTATTGATAAGAGCGCATGATTCTATTTTAGAACCTAAGATTCAATTTTATACACGGTGTATACTATGCTTCTATTTTTTTTCATACAATAAATGTACCTTGTAGCCTACATTTTTCTGCAATTTGTTAAATGTAAACCTACCCTTACATTACGATTAAGGGTAGAATTTATAACGTTTTGTAAATAAAGTCAGGGTTGAGATCAGAGTTCTAAGGGCAATGGATGGGATATTTTTAGGTCTATCTGGGGGTAGACATTGAGAAATATACTCCTACATACACTAAAGCAGATAAATAATGAGTTTCTAAAAGCTGCGTCGAAAATGACAATAGTGATGATTATTTCTTTCATCTATGGTGATGACGATGGTTTGACAACAAGGTTGTCGAGGGCCGTGCGACGTGCAAGTGAAAAAGTGGGAAAGTGGACATTGGGCTCCGACATTTCATGGCTGCGGAAGAACCGGGAAATGGTTTGTGGTTCTCACTCCTTCTCAGCGTGAATCCTGAATCACGGAAGATATCGTGAATCAGATTAGTATTAGTATTCGATTCACAGTTATTACTTTTAGCAGAATATTAGTAGAATGTATTACAAAACTATAACTGTCACGCTCTCACGGCTAAACAGCTTGGCATTTTGTGATGAAATTTGGAAGAAATATAGCTAATGACCCAAGGTCAAACGGGTTGCTGCGGGCAACAGTTTGTACTTATAGTATATATATATATGTATTTATGGTAAACGCTAAAAGCGAACTCGTGTCGTCGTCCTAAGAAAACAACAAATATTGAAGACAATGCATGGGGAGTCACAAATACTTACATTATATTTGTTTTGGCGGCCATTTTTCTGACTGGTATGTTTTTGTATTACTAGATTTCCGAGGCTGAGGAGAGAGGAATTATTAGTTTAGCTTCTGGAAGTGCGGTCTAAACTGCGATTTAGCTTTCATTCATTGTATGTTTGTTACGTTAAATTTTACGTGGACTTAATCGCTCCTACTTGAGTCGTATTCCTCATGGCTAGTGGGTCGTGGTCATTAAGTGGAACGAAGCATACAATAACAACTTTCTTGGCAATATTAATGGAGTGGTTGTCATTGCCTTCTCCATTTCACACACAAGAAGAACTAGAGTGCAAGTTTCCTCACGATGTTTTCCTTCACCGAAAGCAAGTGGTGCTCGAAAACTACTATACATGTGTCAGATTGGCATACAATCTCATGTAGTGCCAGTAGTATTCGAACCTGGGCCCTTTCAGTTCATAGTCTTAACCACTTCATCACCGCTTCAGTGCACTTTGTGCTTGGCGCATTTTATTTATAATTCAGGCCCGTGTCCGTTTGCAATATTGTTTTCTAAACACTATTTTCAATTAATGAATTACACACACACACACACATATATATATATATATATATATGGTTGCAGTGGGTGCATTGGTAAACAGAAATTCCCCGTGGGCAGGTCGCGGGATTGAAAATTTGCGTTTCACGAATTTATTAAAGTTTATCTGTATTGCAAAAATGAAGAATGTATATTGTTTTCTCACTCCTTCAAAGGTTACAAGTTTATCTGAACTTCGTGTCTTGTTTCCATCAACATTTTTGCTACTTCATTGAACAACATTTTAAGTGCATGAATAGTGCATGTTACTCAGTTGATGAGACCCAGTGGATGTAGTCCTATTTGATCTAAAACGTTAATCGAATAATTTTCACATATTTTTTACTCGGCAATATTAATCAATGAAGATGACAATGTACTATTTAAGAGCTACTTTTTTATATATAATACCTATCATATTATTATGTGAGACGGTTAGTTATGCATAATTATGTTTATCATAATATACTATGACATAACGGTGTTGACATAACTTTCTATAACATAAAATTGTTTTAGTATCTGTATTTTTCGCATGACTCGGTTTTGGCATTTGCCTGAAGTTGAATTTTAGCTTTTAGTTGATGATAAAAAAACAACCTTAACACACGCTTTCAAGTCCTTGTTTCATTCAGTATGATACAATAAAAAATTACATAAACAAAAAGATATTGTGCAGTAATCCGTTGAAGAGCTCCCTCATGGGGAGCAGATCAAACATGCGGAGATGAGAGAGAAAATTCGGAGGACCAAGAGGAATCACGCCGCAGACTAACAAAGTTCAAACATGCTTGATTCGTCTTAAAACTAAGTCTTACGGTTGAAACAGCGTAAACTATCTCAGGCTAAATGGGTTCACTTAGATGAGTTTTATTTAAGAAAGGTAATATGGTCTAAAATCTGAATTATTGAAATATCATGAGAGAGTTCGACGAAACTATATTAAAGAAATATTCATCTCTCTCATCCACGCGTTCTCCCGGTTTTATACTCGGCTGTGACGCCCGAGGCCTGGGGACCGCGTAAAAATTAATCATTAACATTTTGATAACTCGGCTTCCAAATTGGAAATATTTTAAACTCAATTTCAATACAATTGAATATAAATACATGGCTCGAGCAGGAATCGAACCCATGCCCTATTCAATTTAGGATGATAAACATCACTTATTAAACGTTGCCTTAAAATTGTCTACTGCCGACTCCTAAAGCGCGGATGAAGAAGTTTATTTAAATTTTATAATGGACGCGCGATCGGCTAACGTTTTATTTGTGGCTGTGTCTATTTGGCTTTATAACCCCTTAGTTGCGTCGCATGATATCCGCGTGAAGAGGACGAACTCAACGAAATATATTCGTACAAAATAGAAACGAAATTATTATCCCGACGGATTTATTATACAAACAAACGGCCAACTCTCAAACGTGTGCCATCCACGAGGCAGTATTTTCAATTCAAATGAGTCAAACTTTGTGTTTCGGCTTTGTAATTATGCGTTTTGGATGTATTTGCCGTTTTATCTAGCGGGTTTGTTTGGATAGTTTATTGTTTTAGAAGGAATTTATTCATGTGTTAATAAGATTTTCGTGCATAATCATTATCTTTACACGATTTTATTTAACTTATTTTTTTTATGTTGGTTGAAATCGACTTTAACACCAACATTGACGAGTGGGATTCGAACCTGGGTCGACTCGATCTCAGGCGGTCGGTCTTATCCACTGAACCACCACCGCTTCTAGAATATTCTTGCTGTGGGTGAGTAAGACATGTTTGATGAGCGACCATTGTCTCTTGTATAATAACACGGACACCTCAACATGACGACGAACGCACTGCTTAAAGCGAAACTATAAAGAAGATGAGAAACCTATTATTAGACAAAATGTTGACACATTTTGGCTGTAACGAAGCTAGCGGACGCAGCGGACGCAGCACGCAATTACAGGTACATACAACCGGTTAAAACCGAATTAAACCGGCTCGGGTGCGGATGTACATGTAAGACTTATATTTGTTAATTGACGTCCTTGGAGAAAAGGCTGCGGTGAAGTTTGTTGCGCCGCTTTTCTTCACCTGCGCTTTGGAAGCCGGCAGTAGACTTAGTTTAAGTAATTTTTTTGACGTCTATAAGTGATGTATATCATCCTAAATTGAATAAAGAATTTGGATTTTTTATTTGTATTCATCTTAATTTTCATATCGAAGAAGTCTATATCCTGGATATGACATACTTTCCAATTGTATCATTATTTACCTTTGGTTAATTTACATTAACTGTATATATTCTACATTCAATAAATCCTTACATAATTATAAAACAAAGTCCTCTGCAAACACGAATTTTCATGCGTTTTTCACCTACCAGATATTGTGGTTTGAGTTTATAGGTACTATGTTTTTAGCCGAGCCACTTGTTTGCAATAATTCATTAATTGTTTAATCACAACACAACTATAACTATGCACGTCTGGAATGATTTCGAAAAAAAACATTGGTTCAAGTAAGCCTTAAGTCAAAGTAGTATATTGTGATATTGCAACTATTGTATGTGAATTTCTAACTGAAACTGGACACCATACTATGTTTATTTATTCGCCGACACCACATCATCTACACACCATATTTTTGGAGAAGTTTATTTTTTATTTTGTGAGGAAAATGTAGAAGAACTTCATTATAAGGCACTTCCATCAATCACTAATTTTCTCCTATGTTGTTAAACTAGAAGTCTGGGCCAATACCCACTTCGGGAACAATTGGGCCACAATTCACGGAATCCACTCATATTCAGTTAAAACCACTTATCTCAGGATAGAGATTGCAGCGAAATACTCATAGATCTGCGGGAATACGAGCTTCAATAAAGTTACTAGATGTGGCTTTTGTAATTTTACTTGTCAATTAAATTTTTCTTTTTTTATATATTTTAGGCCAATATTTTGGTTTTAGATTTTGAAAAATACAAATGAGTTTTTGTTGCAAGAAATAATTTCTTTTTACACCTTTTCAAAAAAGATTTACTTTAAAATGTTTCCTTGAATCAATATTTAAACTTGTGAAAAATAATTACAGTAATAATTATCATCATTTTCGGCTCAGATTAACCCACACTTACTAAGGTGCAATCTGAAAGTTTGGATGGTTTTTATAAGGATGTTTGTTACTCAATCACGCAAAATCTATTGGGCAGATTTCGATTAACTTTGGTTCACATATATTCTGGAATAGCACATAGAACATTTTAAATCCCGAAATTCCCACGGAAACGAAGCCCTGAGGTGCAGCTAATAAAAAAATAGAAAAATTATGTGCTAAGCGACAAACGTTTTATAATGAGTCCATATTTCATATCATCAAAGTTAGCTTTATTTATAAAAATAGCTACTTCATTTTGGCATGGTAAGAGCTTCAACAGCTGGGAGCCTTTGCATTTTTATAATTTGACCCACGTGAAACTCACAGTGTTTGGTTTAAAACTTAAATTAAATGTCACATCTATACATTAACAGATCTATGCTTTCACAGGCGTCGACGGCCGAATCAGAATGCTATGCTTGCAAAGCGTAAACCGTAAAATGGAATTTTAAAATTCAAAGAATTTAATGAAACCTTAGTACGTGTTTGTCCTTTTATGGCGTGAAGCTTGATACCTCCGAAAGAACGGTTTCAAAATTAAAGTGGTTTAATTTTAAACTGATTTGGCGCTCAGAATTATATGTTACTAGCTGCGCCCCGGGGCTTCACTCCCGTGGGAATTTCGGGATAAAAAATATTCGTTATTGTTATTCCAGGTTATTTTCTACCAGTGTACCAAATTTCAGAACAATCGGTCCAGTACATAATGCGAAGAGATAACAAATAAACTTACGATGTAACTAAAACTAAATAGATTATATTTTTGGCTTAGGCAAGAAATATTTTGGCCCTATTCTGCGTTACTTAGAATAGGAGCATATCCTTGATTAGGAGATATACTCGTAAAAATGAAGTGATGGATATTGTTATCGTTTTTGGGTCTCTCATTGCAGGAGGCGGAATAAACGCTTATTTAATGCTTTTCTAATACCTAAAAATATAATAATTTATTACTATTTCTTATATCGTTGACAGGTGACAGACAACAACAGCATTCTCAATATGGAAAGGCAGGTAGCCGGTTGGAATATCACGGGCGAAACATTAATAAAGGTGTCGTTTTAAGCAAACCCCGGGCGACATAGACGAACCGGGTAATTGACAGTGAGTGAGAGAGACAAAACAAATTTTAAGGCAAATTTGTTTTTGGAAAAGAAAAAATAAATTTGGAGGAACCCTAAATCCAAATAGAATTCGATGGGTTTTTTGAGAAGCGAGAATTTGGACGTAGGGAATTTTAAAAGGTTGTTTTCCTGACACCCGGATCAAACATTCGAATAGAAGAAATCCCATGTTAGGCGGGTTATACCCTAGTGGCATACAGTTTGCCAAACTTTTGCGGATTCCGCGTACATTGCTTGAATGACTATCTCGTTAATTGAATGAATTTAATGTAAGTATATTGGGTATATTACTGTACAGCATTAAAAGTTGTTTTGTCAAAAGGAAATTGTACTTTTTCTACAAATAAACATGGAGCTGTGATCATCTTGCCGATAGATGGCGCTGCTTCAAAAGTAGGTTAATAGTTACAATATATGTTGTAGGTACGGCGCGCGTAGCAACGATACTCGGTGGCGCAGCGGTAAAGTTCTTGCCACTGAACCGAGACGTCCCGGGTTCGATCCCCGGTCGGGTCATGATGGAAAATAATCTTTTTTGATGAATCTGTGTGATTTGTCCTAATATATTTATATTTATTTATATTATTTATATTCATGTCACCCGGCGTAATAGGTCAGCGTTTCATGACGCGGTTTGAAAATAGCTTTTCAAATGATTATTTTAAATTAAGTAATTTAATAAAATTAAAAAAATATATGTTTCTGGCGATTCCATATATATTTTTACTATTATATATTGTATAAACCTTCGAAAATAAATTGTTTAAATAACCGTGAAAACTGCATCAAAATCCGTTGCGTGGTTTAAAAGACGAATGCTTGAGAAACAGACAGACGCCGAGGGCGATTTTGTTCTATACTACGCAGTGATTACATCATGTCAACAGCACATCAAGTTACCCCGCATGAACCTCTATGGCGCGGTAATAGCGGCGAGTTTGCAATACCCATATTCATTGCAAAAAATTGATGTGCTGTTGACTGTACAAGAGCCTACAAAAAACCGAAATCCATTTAGTTACTGCTTATGTAAAAACATTTGTCCCATAATATTCAACCTTTCGACACCAGTTAAAATGAATACATTACACTCTTTATTTGTATGCCAAAAAGTGTCAAAAAGGCGTAATTTGAATTAACAGATGTAAAAGAGTGTAATTCCGTAAAATAATTAAAAACCTTTGAGGGTGTCTCTACGAATTAAAAAACATGTCTCGGTGCCGATGGCGGGTGCGAATTACGTATTACATCAATATTCAGAATTGGGATCCCTCGGTTGTGGTGCAAGTCACAAGATTTCAAGGAACACTAATAACCTAATTTTAATTTATTTGCTAGGCAAACTTGGATAATCCATACAGTAATATTAGATTATTTTAAACCTATCACTATGAATAATCGGTTAGAGGTTAAAGTTTTTAACCGAAGGTTGACCGGTAGAGAATGCTGTTAGCATTAACCCTTTGTAGCATATTGGTAAATAAAGTTTGAATAAATAAATAGATTGCTTATTTTTATTTAGTAAATCAAAAACTTTAATCTTATTTACAGTTTAGTTATTACGATGGACGAACAATAACTTTTCGTTACGTAATATTATACTAGCTTTTTCCCGCTGTAGCTACTTAACAGAGGTCATTATTCGAAATTTATTCGACATTTCATCAAAACTGGCACATTGGTTAAGCCATTAAAGCGTGATAGACAGCTTTATAGATGTTCACATTTATATAATAATTATAGTGCTTGAGTATCAAAACCAAGATTCAATCATCCTGGAATGCCTAATTTAAATTTTATTCCTCAGCGTTCATTATTAGATTCCTAAAAAAATTCCTTTTTAAATCACCCCTCTCTCTCATCCAAGCGTCATCCTGGTTTCTTCCGCCGCCTTAGGTCATCGGAGCCCAGGGATTATAACCCCACCATTCGCTTATAACATAATCCTTAGTCCTGTCCAGTGATTAATATTCATAAAGTAATTAATTTTGGCCGACCACAGCCAACGTTTATTTACCGTCCACGTTGTCAAATAATCGCCATCATTACCTGCGATTTTGGCAATTGTTCACCTTCATTGTTCTTAATAGGGTTAATTAAAGCTACCCGATTGATCAACCATCAGGGCGATCCGAGATAATGCTCACAGGTAATACAGAACAATTTAAATATAGATTTGTATCATAGAGTTTAGTTTACATGTTGGATTCATAAAATTTCAAGAACTGGCCCTCAGACAAATCACACATTGGTTAAGCTACTACAAGATATTCATGTATTTTTAATGTGTGTTTGTTTAATTTAACATGTATCAGATGGAAATCCAAATCTTTAATCTAAAGTAGTGCTAATATTAACAATCTGGGTCTTCAATTTCAAAACTAATAATAGGTAAATTACTTGCTTGTCGAGATATTCCTTAGCTATGTTTGAACATCATAATTACAACTGACGCACTTAATAACGATGAATTTACAATAGGGCCCCGTTTCTATTCTGTCTACATAATTTCAAAAATTTTGTTATAAGTCTTATTTATTGGCTCGACACTAGCATAAATTTGCTAATTAAACAACCAGTTTCAGCTAGTTATTACCAGTTCGAACCGGTTTCGATATCCGCCAACAGGTAGCGGGAAATGGATTCCGCCGGGAACGGCTTTCCTGTCTACGGGAATTCCGGGAAGAGCCAGGAATATAAATCATTGTAAATAGGAAACTAATATTTCGAATTTATACATATATTTTATAGGAAGAAGCGGTGGCAGTTTCCGCCCTAGAATAAGACCAATCCATATCCTCCCGTGGATGTGGTACGAAGAGACTAAGGGATAAGAACAGCCTTTACAGCTGATATGCAACAACAGCATTGCTAAAGAGATTTGACGTGAGGACAGTCAAAATTCGGTTCAAAATTTAATGAATTTTATTATTTCTCTTCTTTACTCGGACACTGGGCTTTGGGGAGTCACTTGGATAATAATAAAACTAAGTAACCTATACTTGAGGTGGGCAGCGGTTGAAAAGTCTCAGGTTCGAATACACCTCGAGCACGTCTTACTTTGGAGTTATTGCGGTTTTATCCACAAAACCGTTCCACTGTCAATTATAATTCCGGTCTGGTCCATTGTAATAAACTTTATCATTCTGGTCTGATCCGGTCAATTGGAAAACAGCTGTCAATGTAAAAATAATTTTCAGCTTTATTAAATTAAAATCATCACTACTTATTATTATCCTAATATCACATTAACAAAACAAGAAAAAGAAACAAATCTACTGGACTCTGCTTTTGTTCAACGGATTATTTCAAGTACTAGGAACAGAATTTGACCAAAGTTTTATTCTAGTAATTTGGTATTTTTTTCCACGGATAAAGATAAAATTATTTTACAACAAAATACTAGGAAAACCTTGACAAGAGTTTTAGAAAGTTGAAAACAAGGAAAAGTTCAGAAAATATGTACCTACCAGCACTGCATTTTTTTGCCAGAATAAAAAAAAATTGTGACTAATAAATCTCAAGATTGAATTTTTTTTCAATACTAACAAAAAAAAAGAATCCGTGAACAATTTTCAGGGGATCCGAACATAAAACAATAAAATATATATATATCTGATTCCCAAGTAATTTTCATAGACCGTGGTGGTCTATGAAATTGCGTGAGGTAACGTGGACAATTTAAGTTCACTAGTGTATATTATGCGACTACGAAATGGACAATATTTTTTCTGAATATATCAAGATAGAGTGGTATCTATAAACTGACACTTCATACAAACACGCACTGGTACATACATTAATAAAATCGCCATTCGGCAAGAGGGTTGTGTTGTGACAAAATGGACCATAAATTAATTTTATGACTGAGTGGAAACGTTTTTCGCGCGTTTTATTTATTGTCAGTTAATAGGGTTGTATATTTGTTTACGAAATAAAAAAGTGCAGTTTCGCTTTTAATTACCTTTGTTTTTTTATGTGACTTTTTACTGTGTATTCCATTTTAAAGGAAAATAGTCGAAACGTTATACAATTCGTTGGTCAGTCAGTTTGTTCTAAAACTAAATAGTTTCGCATAGTATATCACAAATTCCTAGAGTACACAAATGTGTATTCAAACGTTATTAAGTAAATAAGTATTTTGTTTAAATTTAACTAAACAAAAATTAAATAGATTATTTACGTCCAGGCGACACATGGAGTATTCTTTACAAGGTAAAACGTATTTTCAAAATAAAAAAAGGACCAACAAAGAATCTCAACAAATACCCTGGTCTCCAATGATACAAGTAATATTTTATCATTGAATGTATAATACTATTTACCTTTTACGTAAAATAGCAACAAACAGACAAGAACCATCGTTGTCTCTCTCATTGTCGTTAATTCCCGGCTGAGATGCCCTAAAACCCAGCCAAGTATGGCGGACTTATTAGTGGAAGCGAGATTATAGTGTCTGGTTACTGCCCATCGCCTATGAGAAGAAATCAGAATCTTCAATTTTTAGCGCATTAGCTTTCGCCTGCGTTAATTTTTCGCGATGAAAGATAAAAGGTAAAGTCCTGCTCCATACTTCAAACTACATATATGCAAAATTTCAAGGAGATTCCTTGAGTAAATAGACCGTGAAGAGGTAACAAACAAACTTACTTTCGCATTTATAATACTGGTTTGGACTGTCTAGGATTAGTATCATTCCCAGACCAGCTTGGAAAATTCAGTCTATAGTGTGTAAAATATATTATATGCGTTATATGCGCAGTTTTCTAAAAGAGTAAACATATTGGCGGGTTATTGAGGCAATGTTGACTGTGGCTATCGATGGTAAATATTGATCAGATTTGTGACTGAAGAAAATACGGATTCACGTAAATACAGTATCTTGATCAGATAAGTTCGATATTTAAATTATAATAACCTTTTATTACAAATTTTCATATTTTCGCAAATCGGGGCGCCACAGCACCGAATACGCCAGGATGAGATAACAACACGAGCTAAAATGGTACAAATTCATCTTCGTCGTGTTTATCATAAAGGAGCTGCATCTATAAATGGTGAACTGGCTATTGAAAAATATTGTTGGTTATACAATCGAGGCTAGATAAACCAAATCCCCCGCCTAACTAACAATACCACAGCGAGGCAGGTGTATATCTGGTGTGTACAGTCGTACATAAATAAAAAAATATTCTAGTGTGTGTGTATATTTGTTGTTAATTTTTGTTAATTTTTGATAGGTATAATTGATTGAAAGAAAATTTGCTTCAGGCTTCGTTTGATTTTTGGACATTTTTACGATCAAACAAAGATGTTTTAAAGTTTGAAAAAGAATATTCAAGGTCTTTTTAAAATATGCCAAATGCCAAAAATTCCGGACGCACAGTGCGGCGCTTCTCGTTCGACCGTGGACAAAATACAATGATTTATAACCGGACGCTGTCCGGTTAAATTGTGGCTTTCACTGCATTGTTTCATTCCATTGTGGGTTTATTGGTGCATTTTGTTCTTTGTGTGCGGTGGAGATAGAGTGATTAATTGTATTTGCTTTTCGCGTCTGTTAAAATATTGTTTTCGATACAATAAATTTATTTTGATTTATCTTAAATTACATACATATACAGTATGCCTATAAATTGAAGAAAACGGACTTTTAACGAACAATTTGTTTAACTCTCGCCATTGCTTATAAAATAGAATGGTGTATATTGGTTGATAAACGCGCAGTATTGCCAGCCTACAGCACAGAGCAACCTCATATATTAAGACTGTAGTAAAACAATATCAAAAAGACTTTTGTTTTAGGTTCACAGCGTAAAAGTGATAGTTTGGAGTTTCAATACATTTTAGTTGATTTTATGTAAGCGCATTTTAATCTGACCTCATGAATTCCTATAAGAATCTAGTGCCATTTAAGCATTGCCCTACAACGTATATAGCTTGAGACTCCTATAACCCGCGGGGTAGACACAGGAATGTAATATAACGGCATTCCCGCCCCAATGACTGCCTTAACCGAGAATAAACCGCTCATCAGAAATAATAGGTTCTAGACGGGAAGTGAATATTTATCTAAGTACAGGATGGCTTTATAAAAATCATATCAAATTTGCACAATATGCTAAGTATATGTTATTCATTACCTTTCATAAAAAATGTAGTGAAAAAAAGAAAAACCCACTGTTTTATTTATGGGAAAAAAATATTGTTTTTTTGCTATAGATTTCTATGTACTTTTCTTAAAAACCTGCTTTGGAAATTTGAGACTCTGTACATATTATAAAATACTGACTTTAAAAAGTTTCTAATGTATCTTTCATATGAACTTAGAGTGAATAATTTAAGCCGAATAGTATAAGGTTTTTCTTAAAAAATAGTATTTGAGGCATCTTTATTAGTCAGTTAGAATACTGCCTCAATCTATGATAACATAAACTAGGTAAATTATATAATACTAACTGCGCCCCGGGGCTTCGCTGCCGTGGGAATTTCGGAATAAAAAGTACCCTATAAGTTATTCCAAGTTATATTCTACTCGTGTTCCAAATTTCATAATAATCGGTAGAGTGCATTTTGCGTAAAAGACAAACATACATACAAATACATCTTCACAAACTTTCGCATTTATAATACGAGTACGATTTTAGTAGATTTTCAATAACATAAAGTGCAAATGTCTAGGAATCTAATACAAGCTAGATTAAATTCCGTAACGCCTTATTTCTAGGCGAAGCTGGAAAAATAGTGGCATGCGAATCAGATGCTGGCGGGACGAGGACAAAGACTGAAGAATTTGCAGATGACGTCACCAATTTAATGAGAATTTTCCAAAAAGATCATCGAAAATGTTTCTACAAAAACTTTAACACAGCGATGTATTTTCTGTTTTCCTCGCGATATTAATTCAAACATTTTTCATTCAACAACAGCATTTCCAAAGAGGGAATGTAACCGACTTTCACGGCAGTGACGTCGAAACCTAGGATTCGCGAAAAATGAATGCTTCGGCCCTTATTTTACAACAGGCCTGCCTTAACCTTCTTTGAGAATGCTGTTGTTGCTTGAAGGAATTATTATTTAATCCATATTGATGTTTCAATGAGTAAAATATTCACGCTTTAAATATTATTATGGTAATAGGTTTGTATGGGAAATCCTGAACTGCAGGCCTCTTGTATATGCCCGGTTAGGTATAGGTACTTAAGTCGGTCCTTATACACGAGTATATTATTATATGTATAATCATATATTTGTAAATCTGTGCCTATGATCAAGGGTCTCGGCCTACAGATTGGGTAGTATGGTGAATATGGTGATATTATCAAAATGTCATCAGTGTTAGCAAGTAGTTTGTACAACACAATCGCTTGTTGGGAACTTTACACATAATACCGTCGTTAGCGATGTTAGCAAACTTTGGCAAATTTAGACGTGTCGTAATTTTTTAGGCCACAAATTTAACTATATCGCTTGATTGATTTTGAAGAAATTTGACGGTCACGAAGTCATTTTATTGAAGGAGCTGGAGAACATTGCTGAGAAAAAAAATGATTTTTAGGTAAGTGTAAGGAGACATATAAAAGTTTTTTTTGGCAAATTTAATCAATAATTGCCCCACCGGGCTGCAGATTACACTTTGTAACGAGTGCAAATAAAAACTGATTTCCTTTTGTAAAATTAACTTTTAATTTTATTCTTCAAATATATCACAAGGACCAGTTCTCGTCATCCTAAAATCAAAATCGTCACCCGGTGGTCTAGTCAAATTGTATGTATATATAGCACAAGCCAATCTACATTCATTCGTGTATGTTTCGTTATCTGTGGCGCAAACAGGCAAATAAATGGCCGGACATATGTCGCATTTTCGAGGTGTATTATAATTAAATTTGTCTAAATCGATAACGTCTTCAGAATGCGGATTAAAAAAGTCATAAAAATCTTCATGTTGCTGACCATATACCAAGATTACTATGATAATCAGTGTAGCTGAAAATCAAGCATGTTTAGTATAGTATAGTATATCATAATGCTTTTAGTAATAAATCCAACCTATGTTATCTCGGTTAATAAAGTGGTAATTGAAATTTGGAAAATCACAGTCGCATAATATATATATAGTATTTTTTTTCAAGCCAATTTTATTTTCCACTGTTAAGGCCTCCTATACCTCTAATATAGTGAAAAAAAAAATCTTACTTATGAATGTGACAATACTATTATATAATATATCGTTTGCCATATTGAATTAAAAAAAAAAATGAACGCAAATTAACTCATTCCCAGAGCGACTACGAAATAATGCGGTTTGATAGTCATGAAATTAGAAATTAACATTTAATTAACTTTCACACAGATAATATGAATCAATTCGTTTTAGTTTTAAAATTGATTTTTCGAAAATTTATTAGGTAATATACCTGTTACCATTATTTATTTGTGGAACTTTGCTGTCTAGTTAGTTAAGTTACCGAATTATGTAATGTAGTGTAATTTTTGAGTGGCAAAGTACTTGGGTTGATAAAATTCACCAATCTTTTGCAACTTTATCGTAACAATAGAAAGACAGTATTGTCTTGTCTAGTATTGTATAGTATTTCGGTTGCCAAACTAGATTTGAGTAGGTATCAGTAGTTTCTAATTATAAGGCACTAGAGATATAATGCTTTTTAATTTCTTCCAAAGACTAGTTCCACGACCGGGACTGCCGTTGCTCAAGACGTCTGATAACACTATCAAGAAGGTACTTACACATTATAAATATGCATATATATATATGATTATTCCCTACATATATAATGCATTATGCTAATGTCATTCAAAAGGAATGCCGTAATGTTATAATAAATTAAATTGCTGTTTTTGTATTGTATTCCACTTTTTCACTTCGTATTTTGATTGTGTTGTTTTCACTTCGTATTTTGATGTGAGCAAAATTGAACATGTTATGTACATATATTGTTGGTCAGTTTGGTTAATTCGTAAAAACTATGTAATTTTCATATATTTTATGTACGCACCAAACTTACTGTTTTGTGTACTTATGAATAAATAAATAAATACATAGAGGCTGAAGAAACTGCAAGTAACTTATACTTTACAAGTGTCACGTTGCATCAACGAGACAAATCATGTCCGAGGCTTCATCTTGTGGTAATTTGTTATATTTGTTTAGTATCTTGTACATATTGCACAGCACTCACTATTTCACAGATACACTTTACCCCTTTTCTAATTTACTATAATAATAATCCATCTGTTTTGAACAAATAAGGTTAAAAATGATAATAGACATATTCCTTCACTTACATTTTGAACCGGAGACGATTTGGACAAAAATAGACATAAATTGCGGCCGTTACAGCCTCAAAACCATTGCGACTTCCTTTAGCAGTTTTCTTCGAAAATAGGGAATAATAAAATCTTGATTTAGAGTCATTTATTTGTCACATTTTGAAATATTAGCTTACGTACTCTCAGCACGACTTTGGAATGGGTAGCATAGAAATCTGTAACATGAATCAAAAGAAATTTGATCTGTTGTCTTAATTTGTCTCATCTTTACGTGTTCCTGGTTGCATTATGGCTTGTGTCACTGCGAACTCCGGAGTCAGAGTAAAATTGCCTGGTTAACACTAATACTGTCAAGTCCTTGGGAATAAATCGGCTGTTTTTTTATTTTATTTTCTATACATTTTATTTATTTTAATTTTTTCGATATACTTTGAAGAACTTTCTATCTAAATATTGCCATTTTATGTGCTTGTGGTCTGAGGGCCCACTTCTTGAAATTCTATGAAATTATGCTTGGGATTTAGTGAACATTCCAAAAGAATTGTGTAAGTTGGAATTAGATTTTGTGAAAGCCAAATAAGCGAGTTACGATGTTTTACGAAAGGCCCTCAGTCCTCATAGTGTCGTCTGAGGGCCCATTACTGTTGTAAGAACTAATTTTGAATAAGTATATCATGAAAAATAGTATAAAAACCTCGCTCAAGAATATCCCAAGTATATCTATTATGTGATCGTAAAAAACGCAACGTGGCATGACCCAACTGTCAAAGCCTGTTTATCAGATATATTGATTTACACCAGCGCTTCTCAAAGTTCACAAGGTCATATCATATTATTTTTCTTCTTCTTCGTTTAGTCAGCCTAAAATGACGATATTTATATCGTATTGATTGAGTAATATGGAAAAGGACATATCTATTATCCCGGAGCACATAATAAAGTATTAAATATTAATAACACAAATAATATTCAATGTACCGAACCTTCCTCAGATTTGTTATATGTAATGCATTTTCGTGCAGCAGATGAAATTATAGTTGTGTTATTTATATATTACACAAGTTATATCTCCTAAGATATAATATTATTATTACCTATAATAAACATTTAATTGACCCCCCACGTATCGTGCGAGCTTCGATATGTCAGAAAAAGTAATATTTATCGAGTGGGCGATTTCTTATTTTTTATATGGAAACGTCCTTCGTCTCGTCACACTTTGAGAACAGCTGATTCGTAACGTAGTGCCAATGACTTGCTACATCACTCCGTATTATTAACGACGTAAAGTTCAAAATTGAATGGACAACTTAAGTAGATCAGGGATAAAATGACAATGATTGGCAAGTTTCTATTTTGTAGTAGGTAGAGTGTCGAAATTACTCACCCTAAGCACAGGGAAGCTCTGTGGAGCGATAGTCAAGGTTAAGCAACTATTTACAGTTACAGTCGGTCACGGGATGGGTGACGGAACATGTTTTGTATCGAGCTCCTCCGTGTTTCGGAAGATGCCTTTTGCCGTTGGCCGGCTGTATTTTAAGAAAGTAAAGCCTGGCCACATTTGTAATTTTATGCATAGAAATCCAATCCTATATTCGTATGGTATGCGTCTCATCATATCCCATACAATTCGGAATTCCATAAACAGTTAATTGAACAAGAAAACGCTTAAAACACATGACTAAACAGCTAATAACTTCATAAAATAGTTTTTTTTTTAAATGACATTTTCGTCATAAAGATCATAAAAAGTATAAAAAACAAGTTCAATAAAAAAGTGATATTGTTAACCTTTTGGAAGTCAGTGGAGAACAAGGTCAATCCGGGGCTTTTCTTAGCAAACCCAATATATTAACGCTATCTAAAAAGCCGTAGAGACACTGATATAAGCGCACATTCCTCAGGCGCCGGAAACAGTTACAAATAGCGCTACATTTCAGCTGCAGATAAGGCTGCTCGCACATTTTGAAGCGTGTAATTCCCGCCTTACAATAGGACCTCTTCCGATGATCCCTGTTCGATCAACTTTGTTTGATTATCTAATTGACCTGGGTCTGAAAAGTTCTGTCATGAAAAGTATGTCGGAAAGTTTTCCAAATGAGAGGCAGCAAACCAATCACAAGATGGCATTGTGACGTGACGACAACTACACCGCACTGTGATTGGTTCGCTGTAACTCCAAACATTTTCGCCGGCCGACATCGAATTGTAAAGTGGCACTACCTTAGTTTAGCACACAAAAATAAAATAGTTTAAAAATAATTATTATTTCGATGAACGAATGTCCAGTGGTTAAGACTGCCTGCCTGTGAATTTAAAGGTTCTAGGTTCAAATCCCACTCATACCGCATGAGTTTGAAACTACATTGGTATATAAAACTGATTAGCAGTTTTCCTAGGCCACCACTTAATTCCGGTTAAGGAAAATATTGAGGGGACACTGGTTGACGTTGAGTGTATCTACTTGTCACTAGATGGCGGTAGGCAATCGCAATTGTCATTATTATTGTTATTTTTTACCAAATAGTTTTTCTTTCAAGTTAGCGAACAGCCTAACGAAACCACAGGCGTTCCGCTCAGAATTTTTATACCCGAGAGGTTTATATGTTTGCAAAATAAATTGTTTATCTTTTATTTGCACAGCTATGAATGTATAAACTGGCTGTATAAGGATTCTTCCTCTCATTCACGCATAGGTTGCAACCGTGTGACATCTCGAAATTCAGGATCCGCGTATATTAGTTGTGACCGCTCGATCGATGCAATATTTTTAAGTGAGGGTAAACGCACATCGAACACTTAATAATAGTGAGACGCAAAATAGTACTCGCATACCGAACATAGATTTTGTTGTTTAGATTTAATTGTGTTGTTCTCATGTGAAGTGAATTTGTAATTCTTAATGAGAATAAATATCTTAAACCATTATATGGTGGAAGATCCCTCTCCCCCAACCACCCCCTCTCCTCTCCTTAAAGCAGTGTCTTGCGGCGTAGCTGAGGCCAAAGACCGTAACATCTGCCGCATGCTCGGCCGGAGGCCGAGCTCCGATAATGACACGCGGAAAAGACTCAAAGGATGCAGTAGTGTTTAAATCACGTTGTACAGGAAGAGGGCTTAAGGGTGGTTTATCGCGTGTAGGGTGCTATTCTAGGGCGGAACCACACTTCGACGCCATTTAAACTCACTCAGCTTTCAACAAATTTAGAGACGGTCGTTACGGTTTTCAGATTATTTTTGGCACTGTAATTTTGAAGCGCAAGTAAAACTGTTAATTAGATGTTCTAAATTAAATTTCTATTATTTCAATAAGATTTTAAATTTAGTACTCTAGAGGTGCATAATTATAATTTAGATACACATGTAATATTTATTAACTAGTCTTCATTTTTAAAGTGAATTTATATATTAGCGCTTAAAATGATAACGTTACGTTAAATAACCGCACAACTCGTGGTCATCCTATAGCTTTATCACAGGAAGCGGTAATGGTTGTTTATATTTCTGTCCCGATAAATAAAGTTTTCTTGGTTGCCACAACTTCTACTTGGACTAGGAGTAAGGTAACTTTTTTTTCAATTAAACTTTAAGTCTAATAGTACTGCCGTGTTGCATTAACAATGTTGCTTACAACATTGTAATTAGGTACTGTCGAAGGATATAACTTTTGTTAATGAAATATCGAGTACCTTTTACTTAGTTAACTATTGACGAAGATATTTGAATCAAAAGATTCGTTAAAAACTTAATCCTAACTTTAATATTATAAATCCGAAAGTTTGATTGTTTATTTGTTTATTTATTACCTCTTCACGCTTTATGTAATTAACCAATCTTCTTGAAATTTTGCATACATATGTGTAGTTTGAAGTACGGAGAAGTCCATAAAGAAACTTTCATCACGGAAAAAGAATTGCTCCCGTCGGCAATTCGGGTGTACTATATACTCGTACTTAGATGTAATTATTTCGCTGATGATTCTATAATTGTGCGATTGGCGTGTAGATTCGTATTCTAGATGCGACCACTCTCCTGTGGATGTCGTACGAGGCGATTAAGGGACACGCAGCTAATAGGCAATAGCTTTCCCAAGGAGGGTTGGCGTCAGGGAGGTGGCCGGTTGTAAAATCACAGCCGAATCTTCAAAATTTTAAGGTTGTTTTATACGCCGATCCCGGGCTTCGCAGCTTCACAACCCCGAACGCAAGGAACACGCAGGGATGAGAGAGATGAGAAGAAATTCTATATTTGTGCGATTGTTCAAAGAGGCATCAAAGCAAAATGTTTGTGCTTTGTCTTATCATATTCTATAGTAGTCTGTATAGACTTTGGAGCTGGTCATTGGCTATAGAGGTAATATGTCCACAATAAATCCAAAGTTCCGCTCACAAAGTATCGAGAGCCGTATGTCATTTGTAAGAATATAACAACACTTTTATTGCCATCATAATTTTAAACGGCTTCACCGCTTTATTTAGTGTTATTGTCGTTGAATAAAGTTGAGAAATATAGCTACTTAACGTCTATAAATATTGTTACACTGTATCGTCTTTATTATAGTCTTTGTGCGTTTGTTTATATCGTAAAAATACCTTTAACAAAACGGAGACGAGAAATTGAACAAAATGTTAATTAAACGGCTTAAGAATTAGGTAAAATAATTTTCCCGCATTTGATTGGCCAATATATTATTAATTAGCTTTTATAGGACAATTTTGCAGCATCGGCTGCAACTCAGATCGCTGAGTTAATATTATTGATTACGTCAAAAAACAAATAAAACGAACGCAGCTTGTAAACTGTGTACATCATTATTAATGAAGCGGTGTGGTCAAGTGGTTAAGACCGTCCGTCAGTGATGAAATGGTCCCAGGTTTGAATGTTACTCCTGCCACATGATATTATATACCAATCTGACTCATATAATATAGTAGTTTTCACTTCCGGTGAAGTAAAACGTCTTGAGGTTGACAGTTTAAGTTCACAGTAACAGTAACAGATTAAGTTGTGGTATTAAAAAATTCGTCGAGAAAAAACCCTTATCCAAGAAGAGCACATTAAAATCAGAGTAAACATTTTCTGGCCGAAGCCGAAACGCAGCGTCAGAGGTACGGTTCGGATGAAGCAGACATAATTTGGCATTAAAGTCTATTGTGCAGCCTCAATACGACCAATAAGCATTTTAAGGAACCTCTTAACAAGAGCCGGACGGAAGAAAATGTTGGGTTTACATTTTAACCAAATATTGTTGTTTCTTTCTGTCTTTTCGAGTTTGTTATTATGTAGATTTTATTCAAATCTTCTAAAGCTACATAACGACGTATGCAAATAGTCGCATACACACTAGTCAACATAAACTGTCAGTCAAACAGTGTGCAGGTTTTATCGCGATGTGTTTACTTCTCTAATATGTCACAGTCCTAAAATATTACGAAATTGTTATCTACATACGCTTTTACTCAAATCTTTGCTATTTTATCCTATACATAATACAATTTTTACAAATCAAGTGTAATTTCCATTTGTTATTTTACGAAAAGGTTGTCAAGGAAAAATTGCTTCTTACGATAAGGACTCTTTCACTACGAATTTTCTGAAATGTTCCTGTAACTTTTTTTGTTTGTTTGAGCAATAAATAAAAACATATGCTTGATTAATATTTTTTTTAATGTTGTGTTTATATTTTTATTTGTAACTCAACTATCACCATCTGCATGCATCTGCCCTCCGTGACCCAACGCTGGGTGTAGGCCTCATTGCGTCTGCGCCAACCATCTCTATCCTGGCCATTTTAATCCAGTTGTTACCAGCAATTTCCTTTTCTTTTCCTGTAACTCAATCACGCCTAAACAATTGAAGTTTTTTAATTAAAATTATGTCCTGGATAAAAATTGAAAATCATTGAAAATAATGATTTTCTTTCTCACATAGGAACTTATTTTTGAAAAAAAAACGTTGAAATATATTATTCGAATTAAGAACGTTTTAGGGAAATTCCGCTAGTGTGAAGCTACAATTGTTATTGTTGAAATTTCTTTATAAACGTTATACAGCCGGAAGTCGTTTAAAAGTAGCATGCTTACCCAAAGTCATGAAATAAATCTCTAAAGTTGAGCAGTTCAAGCAATTGCGACTAGGTCCAAAGGGAGTACGGAAAAAACGGGCGGGTGTGGTGTGACTGTCGTCTGTAGTACTTACTACAAATCGAACGACAAAATAATAATCAATGGTACAGTCAACAGCACATCAAGTTATCCTGCATGAACCTCTATGGCACGGTAATAGCGGCTAGTTTTCAATGTATTTAGGAAAGTTGATGTGCTGTTGACTGTACTACATTATAGGATATATCTCTGCCGATGGATCTTATAATCCTTATTCTTCTTCGTCGAGTCGACTATTCTAATTGCATCATTATAAGTAAAATTATGTTGGGATAAAAGATTGCCACAGCCTGCGCTTTATTTGTGCCATTCATTAGGTGTTCAAAAGTCCATGGGCAAGACACTCAAGAAAGTGAGGCATTGTTTGAAGCAGCTCCCCACAAGAACATCACAGAACATCATTGGCCTGCAGCCTGTTGATAGATCTGTCATTTAGACAAAATTATATTACAAGAGGCCTCTTCATATTGCCTTTGGCCTCATGGTTCCATTCCATGGCTTGAAGCATACCTACGTAATAATCCTTACATATTATAAAACAAAGTCCTCTGCCGCGTCTGTTTGTCTGTCTGTTCGCAATAAACTCAAAAACTACTGCACGGATTTCCATGCGATTTTCATCAATAGATAGTGTGGTTCCTGAGGAAGGTTTAGGTTTGTAATTTATTATGTTTTTACCCGAGCGAAGCCGGGACGGGCCGCTAGTATGATAAATGAAACAAATAAATATTACTTGCCAAACGTAGTATTACATAGTTTAACATATTATAATGTTTATATTTGTAACAATGAGGTGACAAAGTCGACTCAGCTTCTGTTATCCCCAAGTATTAGTTGTTGGAGATAACACTGATTCCAACCTCTGAGATTTTGTGCGGGATTCAATGTGTAATGACACAAATGCGTTTTCATACACCGTTATACACGCTGGCTTACTTTTTGCAGGTGTAATAGTCTATATGCATGTGTGAGCGACTAAAGGATACCATAACCGCTGGTATGCATAGCATTAACCAATCCAACCTAAAGAGGGTCGACATGCGGCAAATGGTACGTTATAAAATATATAAATTTATTTCGCCGTACATTTGAAATTTAAATGTTGCATTGTATAAGCGGATATCGGGCTTCATGACGTCACAATCAATAATCAACCATGAATATGTCTGTCTCATCTGAGCAGATGAGACAGAGGGAGATTTTTTACAAGATAGTATACTAGCTGCGTTCCGGGACTTCGCTACCGTGGGAATTTTCGGGAAAAGTACCCTATGGATGTGTGTATGTTTGTAACATACATCCTCACAAAGTTTCACATTTATAATATTAGTATATCTTTACGTAGTGGGACCTCGCCTCAATAGACAGAAAAGAGGGAACAATTCGGCTGCGTTCGTTATTCGACATCGGACGGAGTCACCTGATTACGCGCTCCACTGCTCAGTAGCCGATGGCACTGTATCGATATCGATGTATCGATACTTTCACATCAAAGTAATAGACTACTTTGATGTGACTACGGAACTGTACTACGGAAATAAATGTTTTTTTTTTTTAAATTATTTTGGGATTGTTTGGTGGGAAAGTGACACTTGTCACTTGAATCCCAATAAAAACGTCTTGGACACGTCATATTATTGTAGCCTATTAGTAGGATATGACGTCGATGGACTTAATTTATAATAAGCTTAAGCTTTAAGACTAAAAAAAAACATACAATGTACCAGTCTATTTTCCTCCTGCGCAGATTGTAAAAATTATTAAAGTGAATAGTCTCCAGTTTATAGACTTAAAACTCGAAACTATTCTCGATAAAAGAAAAATCCTTTTACACATTACGTTCTTTATTTTTTCTTCTTTTGATTTAAAAGCTAAGCTCTTGTCGGTAGAGTATTCGGCTATTTGCAACTACTCTCTGTCCACGATTTTACTTTTATCTTTAGATTTAAGTTATCGATAATACACAACGCCTGTCCCTTTCAGCTGACTTGCATAACTCTTTCTCGGTCCACCTGGACCTCTAGGAATATAATTATAGCAATATACATATCTTGTCTAATCAGTCTCATATTTTTATACGTCCTACACACTACTTATCGCCAATTCGGATAGATGTCTAAGTGAATTAACTTTTGTTGGGTTGTTTGGATGTTAAATTTTTATTACATCATGGAAAAACCAGCAATGAACTAATCATGATTTATGGCACTCGGCATAAGTAATTGGTCCGTTAGTTGGTCTATGTGGAAATCCTCCTTTTGATCTATTTCCATTCTGTATTACAAAATAAATTTGTTGGTTCAATTGGGACGTTTAATTGATCAGAATGTAAAACCTGGTTGAAAACGCCAAGTTCGGAAGAAGTTAAATATGCCGATATATTGATCGATCTCGAACTCAGCCCATCACTAAGTGCAGTCTGGCAGGTTAAAGTGAACATTCGGTCCAGCTCAACTCGACCCCTACTTACATCTACAATTCTGAATATATGAATGTGGGGAACAGTAAAAATATGCCAAGTGCATTTTGTTAGCAAGGTAAGATGATTTGAACTTGAAGGTGTTTCCACATCTTTCTTGGATGTGTATTGTAATACCTATAATTCTTTAAATTTGAAATAAATTTCAATAAAATTGATTTTAGGTCGGCGACTGCTCGTAAAAACGTAACTTGGTCTTCAAAATTATCTGGTCCCAGGCTTCGTGTCGTAAAGAGATATAATGTCATTTTAGTCTTTAAAATATTATTTAATTTAAGTTGCATAAGTAATTAGTGACTAAAATAATAATTGAATTCCCCGAACGTAATTTCACATTAAATGGAAATTTCCAATTGGAATTTATATAATTTTTGAAACAAACGAATTGAGTGGGACGAGATTTAGTTGTAAGAGTATCTTAAAAACATGTAGGTATATTAACTTGATATGATATTGCCTGTACTTAAAAAGCATAGTAATACCTCTATTATCAGTGGCTTCATTCCTAGCATTCCATTTTCGCAGACTTGGCGTTACCTCTACCAGTTGATTGTCCCAAAGCTCGGTATTTCTCTTGCCGTTTGCCAAGCAAAATAAAGGAATTCGCCATTTTTGTATTTTTCTGGCTAAGTGAGACGGAAACACATTATACTCTTTTGTCTGACTCAGTCAAGTAAAATGGTTAGGGTCTGGCCGGCTTGTAACAAAGAAGTAATAAATGTAACAGATTTTTAACAGACATTTATTTCATATAAATATTTGAAACAAAGGCGTGTTGTGTAGGTCTGTGCTTGTGCCTTGTAAGGACACTAGTAAAAAAAAACTGTTTTACGAGTAGTAGGTAGTTGTGCCGCACGGCTTTCCTCCTGTAGCAATTTTAGAGTAAATATATATTTTAAATATTTTTGTGTAGGTATCACGCCTAACTATCTTTCTTTTCAACTCACGTCTCAAGAGCTTACTTTTGTTTACCATCCATTTCTGTTAAAGTAACTGTATAGTTACGTTTAAATAATTAATTAAATAAATAGAAAATGATTTTGATTGGTCTGTCAGTTTCAGCTCGACGATATAAGTATCGTCGAAACAAACTGTTCAGTTTTCAGTTTTTTTTTCATATTACTGATTTTTGTATGTAAATAGTTGAAAGAGTGGAATTTTTTGCTGCAATCGGCAAATCATACCATTTCCACGAAAAACGTTTTATCAATATTCTGTTTTCAATAGACTCAGCTACTACATAAACAAATTCTACGTAACTGATAAACTCAATCAAATGTCAAAACAGGGCACAATGGCACAGTGGTTAGTGATACGGGCGGTCACTCAAAATGGTCGGTCATTGGATGGGTGACCGAAAATATATTATCTTGAACTCCTCCGTGCGTTGAAAGGCACCTTTTCAAAATTTGCAATCGTTAAAATCCGCTAATCCGCGGAGCGAAGCCCCGGGGCGCAGCTGGTTATATAAATAGTACTATAAAATTTTCAGTACTCTAAACAGTTTCCGAGAAGTGGACAACAAATGAATTCCGAACCAGCGCGTTTGCGACTTGGATTTTGACAAAAGCTAACGTTAAAAGCTATCCCAGAACACAGAGCAGCAAATTTCACAAATGACTTCGCTGACACAATATTGTAGTATTAAGCATAAATGTGTCCAATAGAAAACTCTTAATACTTTTTAGTGTAGCATATTTTTTTTAATGCTAATATATATAATAAATCGATATACCTAGATAAGATGGTTGTGCTAGTGAGCCGGGAGCACCCTCTTTAGTAGACACAAAGAAGAAAACTAATAAAATCTTATTGTGAATTCTTAGTCACCAAAATTCACAAAGAACCTGAATTAAGTTAGGTTATTTGCGAATTTTGTGCAGGTGATGTTTGAAGTATTTTGGCGCATGGTACTTGCGCAGATCTGTGCACCAGATTTGGTTTTCGCTTTTTTCGCTACATATTCGGAAAAGTTGCTTGTTTTAGTTGCTTTTTATAGATATAATTATTTATCACAGGACGTAAAGTTGTCTAGTCTCTATGTTAATTTTCCTCTACACACAGATTGACCTTTCTGTTAGTTGTCTCTAACCGCTAAGCAATTAATAGTACTTAACCATTGTATACATGTGTGTAGAGGTATTTGTAATTAAACTGCGAACTATTTTAGTCTATATATCGTATGTCATATTGTTTGACTTTGAAAACTACTGCGAATATTGATATTCTCGCTACACTTTCAAAATTATTTATCTATTGATAACATTAGATGCGTAAATAAGTACTTAAGTTTACTTTCCTTGATTAAATCCTAAATAATAAAAGCGAAAGTAAGTTTGTTTGTTTGTTACCTTTTCGCACTTTACCTGCTTAACCAATCTTCTTGACATTTCGCATAGGTACATGTAGTTTGAAGTATCGAGGATATTGTATCACGGGAAATTACCGGTACCCCGGTGAAACCGCAGGCAAAAGCTAGTAAGACAATAAACAAGCCAAATAACGTGTTATGAAACCACCCGCGGTTTGATTTATTGTGTGTTTGCACCGCCATAACTCCTAAACACCGATATAATACTGAGATGACGACTTTTTCATTAACATTTTACTCAAGTTTCTTTCTTATCGAGTAAGTATGCTGGTGTTAGATTTGTCATGACATGACATTAGTGACTCAAATCGAACAGTGTGCAGGTTTCCTTATGATGTTTCCCTTCACTGGAATTGGTATATGCAAACTACTATAAAAAACGACGACGAGCCGCATGAGTAGGATTAGAACCTGGGACCTTTCGTTCACAAGCGGACGGTATAAACCACTGGACCACCATGGCCTCGACTGAAAAACACGTAAATATATATATATATATATATATATATATATATATATATATATATATATATATATATATGTTACGTGTTTTTCAGTACCGTATATATATATATATATACCGTATATATATATATATATATATATATATATATATATATATATATATATATATATATATATATATATATATATATATATATATATACGGTCGACAGTATGTAAACCTAGGTAAATTGAGTAAATGATAGAGTAACAGACAGATAGATGAACTTTCACTTTCCATCTATCCAAACATCCAAATATATTTAGTAAGTATAAATACTTTTACCTACGGTAATGTGCAATAGACTTTTTGTAATGTACCAGCGTCCCGTCCCGGCTTCGCTCTGGTAAAACCACAATGTACCACACTAAACCTTTCTGAGGCATTAAAAATCCCGTATCAAACTCCGTTGCGTAGTTTTAAAGCGACTTTGTTATAAACCATGTAAGGATAAGGATTATATTGTATTTCTTGATGTTTTACTAATCTTATCTGCACTGTATGCAAAAATATAGGTACCAGAATCTAATTTTCATCATTGCTAAGACAAACTTAAAATGAAATACCTAATCTCATACATATTTATAGGGTTGCTAAAGTGAACTAATGAATGGGCCCGTTTCCATTAATTTCCTTTGTAGGACGTAGATTAATAGTTTTGTATCCGCTACTGCGACAAGGTTTTGTAATGGCATAGCCGTCTGTCTTTGAATAATTTTGGCGGGATGTTTTATTAACCCTCCACAAACCCTCTTTAAATCTTACTTATAATTATCTCTCTCATCTGAGCGTGATTTCTGCTTATGGCTGTGATGTCCTAAAGCCAGTCTGTCTGTCGCCCGTATGTCAGTGTCCAATAATGTTAGCATTGGCTCAAAGACCAAATTAGTTATATTATATAATAATTGTACAAATATACCCCGAAAAAGTATCTGTTGTTATTATCGCACTATGTAATATTTGAAATTGACAAAACGTGTTTTAGCTTAAAAGCTGCACGCCGCCGCCGCCTGGACAGATTCAATGGGCAGCTTTGCGTTGTTGTGCGCAGGTTAAACTTAACGTTTGACTGGTGCAACCGAGTTTTAGTTTATTTATTGGAACGGAACCCTGAAAAAGGACAATGGGCGATAACACGCCACCTGGCATCAGGCAAAAGTTTTCAGAAGGAGAAAAACTTTCAAATGAATGTCTGTCCATCAGTCAGAATTGCGGAATTGGTCGCGAATTTTTCCGAGGTTAAGTCATTTAGTGCACCAATTCAATTGCACAATTTTTTTTATTCCAATATAAATTAAAATTCAAAATCAAATTATTTATTCAGAAATTAGAACTTCACATATTTTTACACTAAGTTTTATATTACTTAAATAGTTATTTTTCACAAGCTACAAACTACTGGCTTTAATTACGGTTATAATTTTTACCCTCAACGACAGAATGTCTGTGTATGTTCGTGGCATCGTGTCATCGTAGCAGCCGAACCGATTTTGATCTTGTTTTTGTTTTATCTGAAAGTGAATTTAATCTAGGATTTTCTTATTTATATTCGTGAAAAATGTGCGTTCTCAGCCATTTAGAAATCGTCATCTCTTTTTTAGCAGTTATTTGTGCTAAAATAACAATAATATACATTACTTATAAGTAACTCGATAGATTTTATTCTATTGCATATCAATCCATTTCATTTCCATTCCAAACCAATATTTTTGTTTGTCAAAATAAACAGTGTTAGTTTGGAATGGAAACCAATGGAATGGAATGGAAAATGCCGAAGCATTACTTCTCAGCAGTGGTTCTATTACTAGTTTGTAGCATTGAGAAATTCATAACGATTATTTATTACTTTTTGAGGACGCCTGTGCGAGCACCAGACGGGTGATCAGTCCTCCCATATTGGGAACATTTCACCCAGAATGCATATCCATATTTCTATACTTACCCATAAATCTGTAAAAATATTGCTAATGCGAAATTCTGTTTGTTTGTCACGCTTTCACGGCTCGAATTGCTAGGCCGATTTTGATAAAATTTGGAATAGATATATGTAGTTAATAACCCGAGATAATACTTAGGCGGGCGGAGTTAAAAAAAAGTCAGTTAACAAGTGCCTGTAAAGTTCTAATTTCTAAATAAGTATTTTACAAGCTTCATATCATTTTGTGATATGAAGCTTGTAAAATATTAATTAAAACCAATACACAGCATGAAATTATTGGTCATTTTGTCTGGCACCTGAGGTGCCATTAGAATTGGTGCGCTGAACGGCTTCCCCTTTTTTCCGTCCCTTATTTCATTACTTGTTCGTTGACAGTCACTTTATCGGGTGTTTTGTTTGATTTATGTTTTGTTTTTTTTAATTTCGTTAGGAACAAACACCAGTTAGCCCAATATAAATGTGTGGCGAGTGGTTCCGTTCTAGAATAAGATCACTCGATTTCCTACCGTGGATGTTGTACGAGGTGACTAAGGGCACATAGCTTTGGCAGCTGAAAGGCAGCAATAGCATAATAGCATTTACAAGGAGGGTTGCGGACTGCTAGGCAACCGGTAGTAAAATCACACAGGTTTTTTGTTCGCTGACTCCGAGTTTTGAGGCGTCAATATAATTTATAAACGGAGATAATCATTAGATAAAAATGTGTATCACACTGACTGCGTATATTTTAAAATACATTATATATTTTAAAATAAATTAAAGTATGCCAGTTCGGCTGAATTGATTCATCTCTTTACGTCTTACACCGACTCTCGATAGCTCAGTGGTCAAGAGCACTGTCCTAAATTAAAGTATAATCAGGTTTTTTGAAGAATAAAGGGGAGATCTTTGCCCAGCAGTGACACATAATTACGGCAAACCAAATCACACAAAAAAATCACACTATGGTCACTGTAGACTATAGTTACTGTCATAAAGGATTCCAAAGCTTTTAGCTCAGATATTTTCAATTCATCACATTTCTGCTCAAACTTCGTTATCGCGATGTAGACCTGATTGGCTGACACATCTCCTTTAGCGAGTTACGTATTAAGGTTGGTGAATCACCAAAAGCCAAAACTGCATTGTTTCAAAATACAAGAACCAAGGTTCGTGTAACTTGAATTTCTATTTTGAATAATTAACTAATATAAGCGTTATGTGCTATAGCTGTCTGTTATATGAGAATATTCTGCTATTACCCGCACCTTCGTCGGCGTGAATTTCTAACATTTATTTATAGGGACATTTTTCCGAGATGAAAGGTCGGGTTCGTTCTTCTTCGTACTTCAAACTAAATGTATGCAAAATTTCAAGAAAATTGTTTATGCAGAGGTAATAAACAAACATACTTTCGCATTTATAATATTAGAATCAGCCACTGTGCTAACGTATTCTATTATATTTTTTTTCTATTTACTAAACTTTTAATTTAATTTGATCAATAATTCTATTTAACTGAATTGTTTGTTTTTATTTTGTTCTCTTGCAAATACATTTTGATTAATTGATTGCCTGGATTCATATTGGTTGTGTGTGTCCGCTCTGAGAGATTTTAATTTCTATATAAGATGACAGACATGTAGTGGTACTGGACTGTGGTTTTCAGAAGCCAAAGGTTTGGGGAACCTTAGTTTTTACTACCAGTGACACTGGGTGACGTTCATAATAAATCGTATAATGTTCGCAAAAAACTTTTGTGAATTCGACATACATTTCTGGTTTTTCATTTCATAAATGCTCTCATATACAAACTACGCAATGTACATCAATTCGCATCGGCACCTATCTGAGTTCGGCGATAGTGTGCAGTCAGCATTCATTTGGGTGGTTAAAATATTGTCCATTACTGTTCACAGGGGTGCAGCGAGAGTAATGTGTACCACATCGGGGAACCATTTTTACTACATAATACAGAATCACCTCTTTCTCCTTACGGGGAAGACAGAGCAGTTGCAAAACTCGAAGGCTACGTTTAGCTGTTTAACTGGCGGGCTAATTATAATTGAAACAGTGCCATTTTTGTGTTAAGTAAGTGTAATATTTTGTAATGTTTGTTTAGATTTTTTTTTATTCTAAAGTCGGTGGTAAGAACCAACTCGCAAACACAAAAGGCACTTTAAGAACTTTTAAAGAGAAGCCAAACTTGCATTGCCCAACAGTTAATGTAAATTGACTTGAATTCCCCCTCCATTCTCCAGGCTTTTTGCAATTAATATTACCTTTTCGAAGTTCGCAAAGTTCTAGATTTCATTATTCGTAACAAATGGTCTGAGTTGAATAAAAAGTTTCCTCAAACAAGGCTCCTTTCAAAATAAAGTTAATTTGGAATTTCGATGCGATGGAATGTAAAGGAGATTTGTGGATGTTCAATATTTTCTAGTTATTATATTTTGGTAAAATGACAGGTGTCAGCGACGAAATAGGTCGTGATCGAGTGGTTAATACGTACTTCTATCTGGGAAACGAAGATTACAGATTTGAATCCGACTGGTGCCACATGTGTTTGTATAACAATATACCGTTTTTCCCACATCTTATTGTTTTCCTGGTTTACTCCGCCACCATTGAGCGTCACAGCCCAGGGTCCTCTTTTCTATTTTTCTGAGGGTTTAGTCCGGGCTTGCATTTTACTTCTCACCATCGAATCGATTCAATGTATAAAAAGTCGACATCTACATATAGCTAAATAGAATAAAAGTATGATTTTTCATTTTCATGCAGTTATCTTTAACTTTACCTAAGTCTTCTCCCGAGAGGGCTAGGACCTAAATCCCCATTAAAACTTGCAAATTAACCGTATTTTGTTAAAGGACAGTAAACAAGCAGCCATTAAAAGTTATGATATAATTTAAGCACAAAACTTCAACAAAAGTGATGTTTCTTTAACTTTCCTAAATTGTTATGCATGCGCCATTCCAGAAGGTAAAATTGTAATAATCATAATTGTTATACTTTTGCAAAAATTTACAATTTTTTTTTGATAACCGTAACTAGACTAAAAACGTACTTACTTTGTAATGTTGATAGCAAAGTAGCTGTAATACAGTTATATATAAGTTTCTTAATAATAAACGATTTGAATTGAATTGAATTCTTTGTTACCTCTTCACGCTTTATCTACTTAACTGATCTTCTGGAAACGCATTACATGTGGTTTAATTTGGAGAACATAGGGTACCTTTCATCTGTCAAAACCAATTTTTGTCCCGTGAAAAATACACCGCGAGCGGAGCCGCGGACAAAAGCCAATTTAGTGTACAAGTGGAATATTTTCCGGTCCGAACATATTGTATACAGAAAAACTACTTTTAAAAAATCGGTATTGCTGTAAGAATATATATCAGGCGCAAACCACTCAGACTGAGTGGTTTGTGCTTTTAGTATATTATTTTCGACTCTCATTTCTCTGATAACCATCAACCGCTAGATAATTTATATCGCGCAGTTGAGCCTATCAGAAGGACTTAACAATGTAAAGGCAGAACGCACACACAAATTCCTTGGCAAATGACGCCACTTCAAGGTTGGATGCGCACATTTAAGACTTATTTTCATTACGACAAGCGTTTCACAATAGCATCCTTTCGCAGAATCCAGCCAACCAATCACATTGAGGCATTGTGACGCGAGGATAACCAATCATACCGCAATGAGATTGATTGGCTATGTCTCACTGCGAAAAGATTCGATAGTTGATGATTTTCTATCACTATAGAATCTTTTCGCAGTAAGACTGAACACACAGAGTTTATTATACCGTATCATATTTCTTTGAAGAGTATTTCTTTCACTAGATTTTACTGAATTACTGTCAAATAGAACACAACAATAAAAGCAATTTTGAACAGTTTTGGCACAAATAGATCAGAGTAAGGAACATTGCAGGCGATCTTTGTATAAGTCTACCATATGGAAAATCACTACAACCAAAACTTGAGCTAATACTTATACAAGACCTACTTACGTTTATTAATTAACATCTTTGAAGAAAAGGCTACGGTGAAGTTTATTGGGAGTTTGGAAGTCGGCAGTAGACTTAGTTTGAGTAATTTTTTGACGTTATTAAGTGTATGTTTATCCGTAAGTTGAATAAAGAATTTTGAAATTGAACCAAAGTCTAAAGTGTGCGCGATTTAAAATACTTCACCCGTCTATACTACGAGGGATGGATTAAGCAAATGGTATATTAATGAAGCGGAATTAAGCTAAGGCGCTTTAGAACTTAACAGCGGTAATTTATATATACACGATACTGTCTTGTAATGTAGTCTTGTCGGTCAAATGGGGCTGTTTGTTGTGTAATTAGTGAACTATTTTGTTAATTACCATCCCACCTGCACATAGAAAAACCTGTATGATGTCACAGAAAATGCTGTTTCGGTGGCATTGTATTAGTCCTCGCAACACGCTAAGAAGAAGAATTAAATATACTTACGTGCAGTTTAACTTGTAGAATGTAAATAACTTACACTGGCTTTCCTTATCAATCGTCATCAACTCAGCGTATAAAGTTAAAGTTTCTAATTAAGTTCCTGTGGGAATGTAGAAAGAAAAAGAATGGAATTTCCGTGATTTATCTCGCTGTGTCTGTCTTTTTGTTGTAAAATGCTGAATAATATTTGATATTTCCAAAAAATATTATAATTTTATTTTTCTTATGAATATTTAGGATTGTAGGCACAATTCTAGTGGCTCTTTATAAATGGCCATCAATAAATATAAAAAGAAGAATCATAATATAATAAGGATGAGAATTTGAAAATAAAAGTAGCCACAGAAACTAACAAAAACGCACTTGTTGAAAATATTTTTACAATACACACAACCACATAACACCACAATTTATAACACCGAAACCTCTTTCCATAAGAACACTGACAGTTTCGACTAGAAAATACCTTTTGTTTACATTGTCTGACCGGCCACCTATTACACCGCAACGAATTTGTTATAAAATATTCTAAAAAATTTTTTGTCAATTACTTTGATAAAATCAACGCTTGAAGTCTAAAGATTTATTTTTAATCCAAAAATTGTTGAATGTTGATTAATTGTTATTTTCTCTTTTCGTAGTTTTCACGTGAGAGTCCGTAATGTAAATTAATTAATGCTTCTGAATAATTGACATCGACTGCACGAAAAAAAGTTAATAATTATTATTTTGTATCGAGTGCTCACAAATCGAACTATGTAATTACGCATTACATCAGTTTCAATTCCTTTTTATTTGCAATGTAATTTATTTAAAGGCCACTTTTATCCGAACTGTTTCAGGGCATTCTTTAAATATCGGTTTCGGTGTAACATGCAGTCATTGAAATGTTGTTGGTTCATTTCCATCTGAATGTGTACCCGAAAGTTCATTGTCTATTTGACTGCTATATTTTATGGTTATAATAAGATAAGTCACCCTCTGGAACCCGGAATAAAGATCTCTGTCAGATGGTAACCGCTTGATAATTAAATTAGATTTCACATTTTGATGTTACGTTTTAACAGTTGGTTAATTCGAATTAATTAAAACTGAATTAGCGTGGGCAGATACTGTATGGTAATTAAATCATTTTGCCAGACTTCTTTTTATAGTCGTATTCCTTACGGATAAAGGAATATTTCATTATATGGAATATAATACACACTTTTCAGTGGTGCGTACAACCACCGAACCACAAGCGCTTCTGCAGACAATATTTTTTCAAAATACTACAAATATTTTACCTAATAATAATTTCACCACTCCCTGTCAACACCGGGACGAATTTTGGGTCAACTCGGCCTAGAGGCGAGATGGCTACTAACCCCTTCTTATTAAAGTTGTCAAGTTGATCCAAATAACCTTATTACAGCCGTGCAATTACAATGGTATCCACAACATTACCGCATAAAGTTCGATTAGAAAACTTTTCTCCTTAATTCCTTCGAGATTCGACTTTGTACTTTAGTCTGTTTCAGATGTCTACGTTTCCTTTTAACTCCCAATGCAAAGACAAGGATGTTGTGAGCTATATCTTAAGGTGGGTTCCACCAGTCAACTTTGACGTTGACTTAAATCTGCGCGCCATCGTCGTTTAGACAAAATAGTGTTATTTGCATTTAGCAGTTTAAATTTATCGTTTTTTTTTGTTTAGTATCAGTATGTCGTAATAATATGTGTTATGTCGCCAGCTCACTCAAGTGCCTTAAATATCTTACTTGCGTGCACACTAGTTAGTTTCAAATCGTTAAAATTGTCTACATCAAAATCGGTCGGGCAACATCACTATCACGAAGTGTGTAGTGTAGTGTAATGTGTAATGTAGTGTGTGTATTTGTAGCTGACTATAATAGATTTTGTAAAATCGAGCGATCTGATGACAAAAATGTAACTGAAAATGGAATTGAAGACATTGGTGCACACCAATGTGCACTCTGATCGTGCGATGTGACGAACAAATTTTCAAGGCAAAAGAATCGTATGAATGCGACAAAATGCGGGGGAAAAATGTAGTAAATAACACTTCAAATTGAAACGTGTTTGCAGAACAAATTGTTAATAGGGTTTCGTTGATTGGTCAAACGGACCCCAAACTTTGTGACATTCATCGCGTTAGAATTACGCGCCGACGAATTTGAATTGTATTCATTCTTGCATTTACGAGTAAACTCAAAATTGCTTAGCAAATGGATAGGATAGTATCGAAAATTCAAAGAATTTGAGCTTCATGTTATTGAAATATTGAAATATTTATTTAATTAAACGAAAATATTTTATTCTTAACGCACGCAAAATACACTAAAAAATATTTTTTTCAAATCGAATTGAAAAGCCATGCTTGCATCGGCAAGTCTAAGAAATATTTTTTTTTTTACAATATTGCACTAACGTACGATAATAATAAAGTTAGCTCCAAAAAGAATACTATCTAGAAACACTTTCATTTCTTTAGTACAAAGTCAGTCACTGCACCAACAGTTGCCCAAGGCGTGCTATATATTTTAGTTATAGTATGTAAAATGGCAGTTCTATATTCCCCTTTTAGTCTGGCGAGGTGTTCGAAACTTATTCAGTGAAACGTTTCACAAGGTGTCGGACCGTTTAGTGAATTTTCTCGCTTTACTTAAATTAAAATGCTTACGCTTTACTTAAATTAATTATACCTACCAACTTTTATATTTCCACTACAAGGCTAAATTTATTTGGTTTGTTTTAGATGCATATTTATTCGTAACTATTTCTTTTTTCACCTATAGTTTCTGACATTAACTTCGGTCTTCTTCCTATTTGCATATTGACTGGCCTAAATTTGTAAGTCGTAGTCCTTACAAATTTAGGCCAGTGAACCAACGCCACTGATAAACCATTATCTATGGCGTCATACAGGTCCCTCAGTGTGCAGGTGGGGCATGACAGTAAGTGAGCCATGGTTTGGAGAGAGGCACCACATTTGCAGGCGGTATCAGAGCTGTTAACTCCACCTAGATAAGTTTTCTTTGCTTTGTCCAATTTGTGTCTGAAACCAACAACCAACGAAAAAATAGTATCAATAGACCTCTTTGTCGGCCGAGGTAGATTAGTTTCAGGTGGAAGATGCCTCGACAACGGGTTGGGAGACGCTCTGGGGTATCTCTCCTGCCATACACCAAGTCGATATAATTAAATAAATCTATTAGGACAAATCCGACAAATCACACAGATTGAGCTAGCCCCAAAGTAAGTTCGAGACTTGTGTTATGGGATACAAAATTTTATAACAAATACATATATAGATAAACATCCAAAACCAGGGCCAATCAGAAAAGGATCATTTTCATAATGGATTTTTCCAGCATGACCCGACCGGAGATCGAACCCGCGACCTTTCGGTTCAGAGGCAAGCACTTTACCACTGCGTCACCGAGGTCGTTGAATATTTGGCGTGTGCCGGCTTTTTAGTCTCTGGGAAATGGGTCTACTTAAAATTATATTCGAGCTAAATAAGAGTTCACGCGCACCGTTGGTATTTCTATCTAAAGTGTCCGAAACGATTTGAACCTGCAGACACCATTCGATCATATGCTTTGGTGAACTGATGTTCAGTCTACCTTCTATAGGGGTGGCTATAAGTGGATGTCTGTCTAGCCTTGGAATTATCGATAAATCTGACAAAAATGTTTGGGGAACTATTTATTATTTATGTTTTCACTATCACAGGGTTGGTTGCTCTAGCTACCGTCTCTATGACAATATAATGTGTATTATGTTTTCAATCCAACGTTCCTCCATTTTAAAGTAAAATAAGAACAAACACACTTTCTTTTCTAGTCGCGCCTTAGTGTAAATATCAATGTAATTTTTCCAGGTCATATTTTATCTAGGTATACTTTTCATCTAGTAGAATTTTAGAGATTAATAATAACTATGTATTCTCGAATACACATTCACAAATATTCATTGCATTTTATAAGTTTGTATGTAAGTAGATTTGATAAACGTTATTTAATTTCGAATAAGCTAAGAATAAGCAGTAATAACTGTGTAAGTGTGTATCAGGTTATAGCAGAAAACCAGTGTTGTACTCGTCTTGGTCGTGGGTAAAGAAATTCGCTGAGCAACGATCTTTACGAATTGCTGCGGCGCACACCTGCTTAGTATTAGTTTTAAGTTTTATTTTATTTTTGTTACCTATGTTTAATAAGCTTGTGTACGTTGAGTTGTTGAAAAATAATTCATTCAGTCATTCGTAAGATGTGAAAAACGCCTGCGTTTGTCTAACTATCTTAACTTTCACTGTACTACTGTATCCGATATATTCAGCTCGATATCGATATTGAGAAATACTGATTCCCATCATTAGTCCACAGTATGATCTGTAATAAAATGCACATGCATTGAGAATCAGCATAGAGTTCGCCCTTTGATATTTCCGAAAATTGTAGGCAGATCACGTGAGGTAAATTGGTTCATAGTTCTCTCATCTCCGCATGTTATTCTCTGGCCTGTGACGCCGGAGTGTAGAACCTCTCTGTGTAAAAGTGGGCAAAACGGCATACAGTCAGCACATGAACCTACCCAAATTCATTGCAAACTCGTCGCTATTACCGCACCATAAAGGTTAACCAGGGTAACTTGAGGTGCTGTTGCTTGCGTTTTTCTGCGCATGGTAAAGTTAACGTCAAAGTAGACGGCGCAACCCAGCCTTAGGTTACCTCATATCTTTTATCGCGAACCCCTGCTGAGAATGAAATACGAAAGTATGAGAGAGATAAAAAATAAACAACAGTTTTTGACATCTTCTGTGGTTAAGTAATGCTTTGGAATACATATGAAAGCGTTTTAATGCAAAGATTTCTGAATGATGATCACAGAAAATGTAAAGATCGTCTCATTTAAGGTGAAAGCATCTGAAATCGAGTTAGCACACAGTCGGCTGGATCTCAAACATACGTGATGTGCAGAGAAATCCAATTAATATAATTATGCTTAAATGTTAGTACATTAGCAAATGTCGTTTTTAAGTTGCTAATAGTTGCATGCATCGGATTAGGATTTTAAAACAACGAATGTTAAAATATTACTTACATTCAGTTATTTACAAAAACATAAAAACGTGTACAATGTATAGGTACAACTTTTTATTGAAGTGAATAAATAATAATTGTATTTCAATTGTCTGGTGATACTAAAATTCTAGCTTAAGGCGCTATGCATCGCATTTTTATCATTTTCTTATAAAAAAATATCTTAACAGATCATGCCGAACTGGATAAATAGTTCTAGTAGAAAGTATTATAGTTTTCTATACTACAATGTGGTCACAATTGACTAAACGGATTTTGGTGGTCACCGTTTTCGATTTACTAGCAGTGACTGCATTGTGTAATGGAAAACTTTACTAATAAAATTCTTTATCGAGTGTAGCATAATAATTAAAATAAATTGATGAAAATATGATGGTAGCACTAGTGTGCGGCTCCATAGCGCCTTTCATTTTTCGGTAAAAAATGTTTTTAAGTTTGAAGTCAAAATGTCCTTTACAATACAAAATCGTACCACCTAAATTTTCTATGCGTCGCAAAAATATTATATGGATTGCGGGGCCATAGCTGTAAATGCAACCGGAAACACACTAAAATGAGAGATCATTTAACTAGTCTAGTCACACACATCTCTTTCTCTATTATCCGAGCTTTTTCTCGGATTCTTCCTCAGCCGTTACTTTTTTCTCTGGTTAGATACATAGCCAACATAAATATAATCGTAAATCAATACAGTTCGATAAAATCTTTCAAACCCAGTCGAAAATTGACTACATTCAAGCAAACATATGAAGTTAAAAACAGTAATTAATATTATTTTTAGCGCACAGCAAAAACTCCAAAGTAGTTAGCGACTCCAAAGCGAGTCGTTAATCACCGCCGCGTTGATACGTGAAAACTCTGAAGTTTTTCCAACCAAATAATTTGTTTGAATAATGTGATTAATTCACTACAGAATAGTCTGCTAACTAATTTTAGAGGAAGTTATACGTTTAACGTGTCTGTGTATCTGTATGTCTGTCATTGGCATCCTAGTAGTCAAACGGTTGAACCGATTTTGATCTAGTTTTTTGAATTGAGGATGCTCTTAGATATTTTTGAAAAATGTCTGTCCAGCCGTTTGGAAACCACCAGCTGATCCTAAATTTTCTAACGGATGACAAGATTGTAGATATATAGAAGCCAGTGACTTCGGAGTCGCGGGTTTATTAAATTTTTATAATGATTACGTGGAATTAACACACAAAACGACTTTCTTGGTACTATTAATGGAGTGGTTTGCCGTTGACTTCTCCATGATGGATCGAAACAGTGTTGTGTCTATATTTTAGTTTTACACTAGCGGCCCACCCCGACTTCGCTCGAGTAAAACCATATTTTTTAAAAGTAGCCTATCTTACTCCTGACCATTTCGTCGATGTAACAAATTTCAAAAAATTCGGCCCTGTAGTTTTTCTGTTTTAATCATGACAAACAATCCTAATCTTAATCCTTTCTTTTTATAATATCATTATATACGTAGATAACAAGACAATTATGTACGACGCAAAAGGTTGAAATATCATTAAGATTGAACATCATGAGATTTCAGGATCAGGCCAGCAATAACAACTGTTCAGTTGAGTCTTAATGCGCCTTAGAAGGAATTACTTGCAATGAGACGGGGCCATGATGGTTTCCGAACATGGATGTACGAATCAGTAAATAATAGGCTGTATACTTCATTGATTGCTAACTAATATTATAAACACTTTTAAACGTTCGCGTTGCATAATTATATACTAAATAACAGGTATTAATACTAAATAACAGGTATTAATATCTGTTATTTAGTATATTATTATGAAATAGAAAAGGTATATGTGCGCGTTTAAACGCCCAGTCAGTCAGTTCAGTCGCCCAGTGACCTGATGGACCTTTGTAACAAAGTCCAAAACGTCTGGGAAAAGTATGTCTGCGTTTAATACCTTTTATTTAGTATATAATATTATAAATGCGAAAGTAAGTTTGTATATTAACTTTTCACGCTCTATCTTCTTGAAATCAACCAATCTTCTTGAAATTTTCCATACATATAGAAGGACATAGGGTACCTGTCATGCCGAAAAATTGACGCGGGCAAAGCCGCGGGCAAAAGCTAGTATTGAATAAATGCCATATCTACAATTAGCAATTGCAAGTCAACATTTGAGAGGGCGACACAGGCGGAACAGAGTCCAAGCCTCTAATCGAGTTTCGGGATTTGCATCTAAGCACTTGAGACAGTTGAAGACCGATGTTGAGTTTTGGTTTTGTACTGTAATTTTATGAATTAAAAATTAAATCTTTTTTTATTCAGTTAACCAAAGATCCGAATATGAAAGAAAGAAGGAAAAACATATTTGAAAAAAAAAACGTGAGTAATACAAATTGGTGTTAAAAGAAAAAGCTAAGTTTACATAAAAGTTACAAGTAAGTTACTAGTTTACATAAGCTAAGGAATGCAAAAATCAACAAATGACGAACGTGCTATCTAATAAATAATTAGTAATAGGTAATTTACATTAACTCATAAAACAACATTTATTTTAAACTAGCTTATGCTCGCGTGAGCTATGCCTTATGCCTTATGCTTATGCCGAGTGATTTCCCGCGATAGCAGTTATTTTCCCGGGATGAAAGGTACCCTATGTCACGAAAAAAAACCAAACAAATAAACAAAGTTACTATGGCGTTTATACGAGTAATAAATAGGTTATGGCAAGATTAGTATTTGTAATATTATTTATGTAATCGTTTGGGAGTTTCTCAAGAGTGATTCAACCGCCTGCGCCGCCGCGCTGTCATTACAATTTTTCGAATTTTAATTTAGTTTTACTATCTGACTTTAAAAAATAACTAATCTGTACTATAGTAATGTAAATTCTGTGTATGATTCGTTTTTGAAATGAATTTTTTTCTTAAGTTGTTTTGTAAACTTTTTTAGTGGTTATGGTGAGACAATAAAGATTTCTTATTATTCCTTTTTCAAGAAAACTGACGGATCGTAAATACAGCACGGCCGTAGCGGTCGAAACGCTCTGAGAATCACCCATTAAGTATTTAATTTTCTATTATTTTTAAAGGAAACATAATGTTGTATAACATTTACCAACTTAGTAGGTACACAAGTTAGCAAGTTGTTCAGTTAACCGAGCACAAAGTTCAAGTTAAGTAATGTAGTTTAAGGAATGTTCTGGCAATGAGAGCTCAAAATGTTTGTTCCAAAGCGCTCAAAAGTGTTGTAAGACAAACAAAACGTTAGTAAAATAACAAAAACATGAGTGTGCTGTTTTTGCTGACAGAGAGAGAAGATATCACTGTCTCTTTCACAATCGATTTCACTGTTTCTTCCTCACCGAAGGTTTATTTTGACAATAATAATTGTCAGGGGAAAAGGCAATGGCAAAACATTTGCTTTCATAATTTTAAACACTAGATGATTATTTATCAACTAGAGTCAAGTTTCTTCACGATGTTATCCTCAACCGGAAGTAAGTGATGGTTTATGAAAACTATTATACACAAGTCATTGGTGTACAAACTAACGTGGCAAATGTAGGATTCGAACCTGGGACCTTTCGGCCTTAGACGGGAGTCACTAAACTACACTGATCTAAATACTTGATCTAAATACTTCTCCATTTCTAACATTCTAGGAATTCACATTGGTCTGCAAACTAACCACATGAAAAATAGGGGTGAGCTACTAATTTCAGTGTTTTATCGCCGGAGGGTGTCAGAATTTGTTTCTTGGAGGGTATTTTATTACGGTGGCTGGTTTTCAGTAAATTGGCCGAAATGGGAAGGCCCTCGCTGTAAATCATGTAGGCGGAGAGATAACTTAAAGGAGAAAGTCATAAGCGGCAGCGATTACAGTCCGCCTGTGAGAGAAAATTAATTAGGCTTTCACAGGCATATTTTCACTCCAATTTTTTTATTAAACTAGATTTTGCCCACGGCTTCGCCCTCGCGTCTCGGGTTCTATGCGATATATCGCGAAAAAACCTATACACGTTTTAAGTTAGACATTTCTATATACAACTGAGAAAACCGCATAGAATTGCATCCAGTAGTTTTTACGTTATGCGCGAACAAATATAGCCTACTCACAATTTTATTATATGCATAGATATATAGAATACAGTAATGTCACAAAACGTTACAATTTACTGGCATTTCGAAACGATCACTGCTGAAAGTTGTTCGATTACGGGCTAGACAGAGCCAATAGATATAAAACTTCTGGCATTACATGCATGGCATAACCTATTACTCGTATAAAGGCCATAGTAACTTTTTTTTTTTTTGGTTTTATTTTTGTGGCATAGGGTACCTTTCATCCCGGGAAAATAACTGCTACCGTGGTAAATCACGTAGGCGAAACCGCTAGCGAAAAGCTAGTTTAAAATAAATGTGATTTTATGAGTTAGTGTAAATTACCTATTACTTATTATTTAGTAGATAGCGTAGTTGTCGATTACGGGCTAGACAGTGCCAAGAGATATAAAACTTCTGGCATGCAAAGATAAAAACAAACGAAATAAAAATAAATATAAATAGCTTCATCTTATGACTCGAGCTGGATTATTATAAGCGCAGACGGACCTTGGGGACTATGTTAGCGATATGACGCTACGAGTTTAGATTTCTCCGGATTTCATATACATAGCTCATAGGATTTGAGCGTTTTTTATACGCCGCGGTCGTGGCTTGGAAATGTCTAGCGTAATGAAGCTATAGTGTTTCTGTTGACACTTTTTTTAGCTCTTTACTGTAATTAAATGGATTTTCATACTTTTTACCTATGTTTGCGGCTCAGCCTTAAGCCTTATTTTTTATGATTGTCAAAGTCAATTTTGACGTTTCTTGTGTCAAATAATGCCGCCCTTTTGCACGTCACACTTTTTTATCAGCGTTAATGATTGTTTTATTACACCCAGTCTGTTTCTATCTCGTACTTGCGAATCTTCGTTATATTCAAGGTGATGCCATGAAGACCGGGGTCTATAGTTGATAAGCATGTGTTATGTATGAATATATTGCTTTTTTCCGCTCACGCATAGATACACAATCCATTTAGTTTAAGGAAAACGTTTGTTAAAATCAAGTTCAAAATCATGATGATGATGATAGCCGCCAGACCCGGCTTCGCTCGGGTACAAACATTTAAAATTTCGTTATCTACTAGAGTTGGAGGTTTATCGGTCGAAATTTTTTAGGCGTTAAAAACAGGAGTGGCGGCGAAACTTTTAATTGCTCACCAAATTAATGCCCAGCGGTGGAATAAGTGGAAACACACGGGAGATTATTTTGTAGACATTCTGGTTTAATTTATATTGAAAACTAGCGGTCAGGCTTCGCTCGACAAAAACCATTCAAGAAAGTATATTATTTCTGAACGTTTCGTATATCTGTGCCAAATTTAATTATAGTCGGTCCAGTAACAGACAGACGCAGCAGACGACTTCACAACATATATTACACTATATATACAGTATAAAACAAAGTCATTTCTCGCTGTCTGTCTGTCCCTATGTACGGAGATTGAGACGGACATTAATGTGGGTTTTGGTGTATAACTTATTAAGGTTTTACTCGCGCGAAGCCGGGCCGGGCCTCTAGTTATTTTATAATATGTAAGAATATTTTGTCACCGCAAGCATAAGGGACAAAGATTGAGAAGAATTAAGCGACCGTGTGTACACACTGTAACAGATTTTACAGTGTCGCAGCCACCAAGTTGACATTTTTATTTATTACACTACTCAGTTAAGCCGGTTTTTTAGATTACGCCCATAATTCTGGAGAATCTGACGCTAATTCTCGCTTGGACGCCGCAAGCTAGCCAGCAATAGACGCTTTTTAAATTTCGAATAAACTCCAACCGATATATGAAATGTGTAGTATTTAAAAATTAGTAGGTAGTACAGCTTTCTTATTTTTTCTTCTTTGTTGATAGTTGTAAAATACAGATTATGTTATTTTTTTTAATTTTGTAATGTCAATGGTCACTTTGTAGAGTTTCGAAAGTGACGTGTTTAAATACTTTGTACGTATGACAGACCAATTAGGCAGGTACGTATATAACGCAGTTTCTTTGTATTGAGTTTTAAATTATTGTCTTTTTTTCATCAAGCTACCCAAAGTCGTCGCTATTACCGCCGTACAGAGATACTTACGTGCAGGGTAACTTGACGTGCAGTCGACTGTACATTGACATAAAAACCCACGTATCCCTAACAAAACAGCAAAATTAATACAAAATTATACAACCGCCATTGTCGGTCCAACACCCTTGAAAAAAGGTTTCGAAACGGGCACAGAGTTTATCTACGTAAAAAGTTAATTTACATTTGTTCGTTGTACATAACCTATGGGGTAATGAAGCGAGCACGTGAGCTTAAGGGTTAGGTTGCTTTGGAATATTAATTAAATGTTTTTCGGTTCAAATTCTCAAGTTATTAAAGCTACAGCCTAATTTCTTGCCGGCAAATTATGGTACAAATGTTCGGTTACGCCGCACTTACCTGGCCCTGGCATTAGGTGCAAACTCAAGAAGCGCTGGCTTGATGTTGTCAAGGTTTATGCGAAGTGGAAACGAAAGAGTAAGAAAATGAACTCTATGATCTGTGATCCGATGGTTTATGACTGGGGAAGAAACTGGGATAATACCCAAATGAAAGAACCGGGACACAACTCCCTTGAGATATTTGGAATAAATTTTCGATGTGGCATGTGACGCTTTCTCTCTTCTTTGCGTTTTGCCGGTTGCATCCACGGCTGTGGCACCAGATGCCCGAGAAAGCCATATCCAGACATTCGTTTCTTACGTTTGCTCTTGTCCCGGATCTACAAAGGCGTTCAAAGATAAGGTAATTCACACAAAGCGCTGATAAATTCATAGTCCATGACTAATTAATGAAGGGTAAAAGTGAACAAATTAGCCAATTATTTCGCCATTTGCGGGTGAGGGGCCGTTGATAATGTTTGATTTATTGTAATATTCTTGTTTTAATTATTAACAGTTAATATTACACTGTTTTAAATTTTCAACACGCTTGCTCGTAACATTACAGTATACTTAGTGCCTTAATATAGGTCTATAGATAAGTTGCCGAATTAAGAACGCCGTATGACGCAAGCGTATATAGATCATTGCGTACTTGGTCTTGTTATAGAGCTCGACTCCACCTCGCGCAAAAATGTGAGACAGAGCGCTCCAGGACGCGATGGGATGCGACGTTGTAATTACGTCGACAATATATCCAACCGGTAAGTACATCCCATCTCCAAAGAGGGTTGACGTCAGGCAGGCACCGGTTGTAAAAGCATAGGCAAATCTTCAAAATTTTAACGCGAAGGGTTCGCGGCGTCACACCTCTGAATGTAACACGCGAGGATGAGAGAGAGAGAGACACGCGAGTATCAGAGAAAAAGTACAGTCGGGGGCAGATAAATCTAACCACACTATAGTAAGTCTCTTAGGTGGGGGCCAGATTGATTTGACCTCGACTGTACTCTTCTTTATAGATGTGATATGGACGCCGGGTTAGATAAATCAATTACTATACAGTAAGCTGCAAATCCAATATTCTGCATAGATCTCTATTAGATGTTAATAGCCATCTTTAATCGGCATATCATTCAAATTTCTGAATGATATACCAAATCAAAATAGCAATTACAGAACAGGAGCTACTTTGTCCACGTTACGACTAGACTACTTTTAATCGTATAGGCGTAACGTGAACAAAGTAACTCCTATATTTAAATTTGGCACAAAAATAGACAAGACGCATACCTAGCCTATTTTACATTTTCATAGTGGAAAATATATTTTTTCTATTTTATTATGTTCTAATTTTCACATTTCCCTTAAACGAATGACTGACAAGAAAACCACTACGGTTACGACATTTTGCGATTATGATGGATGGATACCCTTTTTTTTGCGTCATATTGCTTATGGTCAGTGTTAGGACAAAAAAACTCAATGGCCAAATTTAGCTCTATTTGTGAAACTGAGATTCGATAGTTACAGATTGCTAGTCTAGGCATTAGAACAGAAATTAGACCAGAATTTTGCGCTTGGTTAACTTTTACTATTTGCGCGTGAAGAAAGCACGTTCGCTCTCAGCACAGTATGGAAGACAATAAATAATCATATTAATTTTTTAATATTTAAATTAAATACGCAATGAATACAGAACATTGTCATGCTTCATATCACTTTTATTCTATTGTAGTGGAGTGTGTATCTATCTATCTATCTACTTCTATAATGTGGTTCTAGAAATGGAAAGATTTCCGCACAAGTACCGTAAGATCCCGGATACGGTTTTACGAGCTGTTAAACTGCTGCAATGTTACTGGCCAGCAAGATGTTTTCTTTTTTACTTTTACAAATGATTGTTTGAGTGCGGTTTAAAAGATTGAACTGATGGATTACCCATATTTTAAATTAAGAACAATATTGTATATATTGTGTATTACATATTTGAACAATATTACAAAGAGTTTTGGCGTGATGCCATGCCATAGAACCCCCACTAATGTTCATAAAAACGTAAGTTTTTAAATAATTACGCGGGTAACACCACAGGATGCAGCTAGTCGAAGAGACAAAACCGTCTAGACGGACGGATTGTTACGGTGACTATCATTACAAATTTTATTTGTTGAATTTTCTCGAACACCTTGAGTGGCAGATTTGGTGATTCATACCGCCTTAATTACTTTTCGATTATGATGATTCGGGATGTTTCCATTGAATTATAAAGACAGAAGTAGACATAACTATGGAAGCGAATATAGCTATATATTTTTTTTATGGAATTGCTATGGAGATCTTAAATTGGTACCTACTCGTATTTGTTCCAATGATTCTGTTTAAACTCGATGTCGACAAGAGTGATATGCGAGTCAATAACACAATTAGGGATGCCAAAAACAGTGAGAAGTGGAGAAGAAAAAGTAGAAAAGTGGACCCTGGGCACCGACGCTTAACAGCTAACAGAATAACCAGAAAAATGCTTAGATGAAAGATCGAGATTATTATACTACTATAATACATAATATCAAAGAAAAAGACGAATAGTAAAACTAGATTTCAATACAAAGCCAATTTGTATACTATACGAGAGAAAAAACAATATAACAGTTTAAATACACAAAAAAAAAAACGAGAAGCATATTCAAAAAATTCACACTAGGATAACAAAGGTAGGTTGCAGGGGCTCACCAATTTAGATCGACAAACTCTGTAACTGGTTAGTCCCGCTCTTTCGATACAATGATCTTACAGTAAAGAATAATAACAAAGCATAGACAAACATGCGGAGTTGCTAAAACATCGAGCTAATAATAAAAACATGACAAAACATGATTAACTTTATCAGCTTATCACACTGTTAATTCCACTCCCTGCTTCAAGACGACGAGGTACTTATCTTGCACATAATGACTGATAAGATAATTGGTGTAATCGGTACATACTTATATATTTCTATTGATAATTGGATATCAATCATCGAATTCAATCGACGGTGTTCGGAACGTTGGACAAAAAGTGTAGCGCTTGGTTGATTTAAGTAAGTCTATTTTTTTGTTTATGCTAATAGTGTAATAAATAAATCGATAAATACATCTAAGATTAAGAAAATATTTAGTATCTAAGGCCGCTTGCAGGAACATAAAAAAATCGCGATTTTATTAAATCTAGAATTAGTGCTGATCTTAAACATCAAAACGATTGTGTTGCATTGTCATTGTCGTGCTAGATTCAGTTGAATCGAGATTTATTATGTACATTCGGTCGATTCGCCATTAATTCTTTTTGTTCCCTTTTAAATAGATATTATCGTTGTCTTGCTTTCTCGATATCTCTATCTCTTTTCACCATGTGTTTTGTTTATTACCATGTTTTTATATTGCGGAGTGTTCACATTCAAATTAAAAATGTTTATTGCCATTCATATTATACATCAGTTCTATTACTAGGCACACTATTTACAGATGATGACATAAATCCGAAAGTTTGTGCGGGTGGTCTGTGTATCCTCAAACTTTCGCGAGGATACACATACCCTCAAAAACTTTCGCATTTATAGTATTAGACGGAGAGGCAGAGCCCAAAAAAGTCTCTGAATTTATAAAGCCTGTTTTTTTTTTCAGGTGATTGTAATTATAATTTACAGTAAAATGACCTGGTCAGTCAAGCGCCCATCAGAACAGGTGTCTCAGGTGCGCGTTCAAACATGTCGTAACCACCGACATACTAAAATCAATTTATTAAGGCTGAAACTTTATAAACTTTCTTTTTTTTATATATAAATAAAAGTTACTATAGTCAGTCAACATAATATCGGGACATAGCTGGTCAGTCAGCGCCAATGTACGTAGCGAGAGTTATGAACGTGCAATTCGTTTATTATGCGTGAAACTTTTTTAGCAAGTACTACTGACTATATTATTAGTAAAAAAAATGGTCAGTCAACCATTGTTTAGAACAACGCCCGTCAGTCAGTGAAAAAAGGAACGAAATTTTTTTGCTCTCTATGGGTGGTACACGCGGCAGCTCGTCTTTTATTTATAATCATCCCTTCTTAAAAAAAGAGATACAGCAAAATTTAAGCCGACTAAAACTTGTTTTGATTGATTGACCTTTTAAAGTGGCGCTGACGGCGCTAATTTTTAAATGTTAGATTTTGATTTCGAGTTTTGATTTAGAGAAAAATAAAAAAGTTTCAATCATACATCTAATTATCCACTAGTCATATAATATATTATATATATATATATATATAATTATACTTTAACTGATAATTTTAAGTGATAATTTTATTATTTTTTTATGTAAATTAAATAAATAAATATAAATATATTAAATATATTAGGACAAATCACACAGATTGAGTTAGCCCCAAAGTAAGTTCGAGACTTGTGTTATGGGATACTAACTCAACGATACTATATTTTATAATAAATACATATATAGATAAACATCCAAGACCCGGGCCAATCAGAAAAAGATCATTTTCCATCATGACCCGACCGGGGTTCGAACCCGGGACCTCTCAGTTCAGTGGTAAGAATCTTACCACTGCGCCACCGAGGTCGTCAAAAGTTTAAATTATAAATAAAAGACGAGCTGCCGCGTGTACCGCCCATAGAAAGCGAAAAAATTTCGTTCCTTTTTTCACTGACTGACGGGCGTTGTTCTAAACAATGGTTGACTGACCATTTTATTTATTATCTTTTCTTTTCCTATCAAAACTTTCATCAAGAAAGATAAACTTAACTTTTGTGATTGGGCCTCAAACGGTATCTATATTAGTAGAAACAGACTTTATGAACTTTATGGCCAAAAACAGTACAATTTTAATGCGGAATTCATAACATATGTTAAACGCTATTCTAAAACTTTTAAAAAAGTATGTTCTGTCGCGAAATCTTTGTATTTAACTAATAAAATAAAAAATTCGAGTGATAAGATAAAGACGGCCTGGTCTATCATAAATAAAGAGACTGGTAAAATTAACACGCGCGACGTAAATTTTGTATTAAAACTTGACGGTAAAACCATAAGTGCAGATGACGAAGTTTCCAACGAATTTAATAATTTCTTTTCCAACATTTCTAAGAATATCACAGGATCCCTTTTCTCTTGCTCCTATGCGGCAGATGATCTATTAAAAAGAAATGCTCCGGACCCTAAGTCCACTTTTACATTCAGACATATTACACCAGATGAAATTATATGTGCTTTTAAAGCCCTAAATGTTAAAAACACTGAGGACCTGTGGGGGATTTCCGTCTCAGTATTGAGCAGCATTATTGACCTGATTGCTCCTCACCTAACCATAATATTCAATAAATGTATATCTGAAGGCGTGTTCCCAGACTTAATGAAAATAAGTAAAGTAATTCCTCTATTTAAACAAGGCGTTAAACATGATCCCACAAACTATAGACCTATTTCTATATTACCCACTCTAAGTAAAATATTTGAAAAAAATATTTTCAGTCAACTTGTGTCGTATTTTAATATAAATAAAATTTTACATAATCGTCAATACGGTTTCACCAAAGGTCGTTCAACTACTGATGCAGCAGCCACTTTAGTCGAAATAATTAATGAAGCTTGGGAATCCAAGCAAGATGTCGTAGGTATTTTCTGTGACTTATCGAAAGCTTTTGACTGTGTAGATCATAATATACTCAAAAATAAACTTCAACATTATGGTGTCACTGGCGCGGCTCTTAGTGTTCTTTCGTCTTACCTAGATAATAGAACACAGAGAGTAGAAATTAACAAAACAATTTCCGATAGTGCACCTGTTCACATAGGCGTACCTCAAGGCTCCATTATCGGTCCCTTTTTATTTTTGATTTATATTAACGACCTCCCATGCCTTGCCCAACATTTATGCGAAGTAGTTCTATTTGCAGACGATACATCCTTATTATTTAAAGTCAATAGAAAAAGTGAAAACTATAACTTTATAAGTAATAGCATGTCGGTAGTGCTTAACTGGTTTACAACCAACAACTTAGCTCTAAATACAGAGAAGACAAAATGTATTAAATTTTCTCTCTTAAATAACTCGCACAATGTTATACCTTTAACAGTAAATGGTAAAGCTCTAGAATGGGTACATAGTACTAAATTCCTGGGCATTACTGTGGACGACAAATTAAAGTGGGATAAACATATTGAAATCACGGCCAAAAAACTTAGTACGGCAGCTTTTGCAGTGAGAAGGATCAGACAGTGTACGAACATAGATACAGCTAGACTTGTGTATTTCAGCTACTTTCATAGCATTATGTCCTACGGACTATTAGTTTGGGGTAATGCAGCTGACATAGGAAAAATTTTTGTATTACAGAAAAGAGCTATCCGTTTTATTTATGGGTTAAAACCTCGAGATTCTCTTCAAGAACTCTTCAAATCAATTAACATCCTCACTGTTGTATGTCAGTATATCTTTGATGAGCTTATTTTTGTCAAATCAAATTTACATTTATATAAAAAATTAAACGAAGTAAATAGTGTAAACACTAGAAATAAGCACAAACTTTGTATGAATAGATTCAGGCTTAAAAAGGTTCGGCGGTCTTTCGTGGGTCAAAGTGTAAAATTATTCAATAAACTCCCTGCAGAGGCTATTAATCTGCCAATGAAAAATTTTAAAATTTATGTTAAGAAAAATTTAATGGATAAAGCGTATTACACAATTAACGCCTATTTGACTGATAAAAACGCTTGGATCCTCCCGACAACTTTGCCACTCCACACATGATCTCCTAATTTTTATTTTACTGTTTTTTATTATTTTATTCACAATTTTGAATTTTGTTATAATAATTCGTATGGCATTTAAATTTTATTTGTAAAACATGTACGTGATTTGTGATCTTCAAGTGTCTGAATTATACTTCTATTTCGACGAATAAGAATTGTAATTATGAAGTCATGGGAATCGAGTGTGTCATGCTCACTCAAATGGTCAATCTGGTGGTGGCGTCGTGGGCCGGGTCGTGAGGTTCCCTCTATTATGGTTGAGCTACGCGATGGCTGTCCCATGCGTCAACTCGTGAACGGGTGCTGCCAGAGGGAACTGGTCATCTCGTTTCTCATATATTTTCATGTAAGTTAATTGTGTTTCACATCGATATATATATATATATATATATATATATTATAATCAGCACTCGGATCACGATCATAACCTGTTTTGATATACCTTTTGACTATGTACATTATGTACTTTTATATATTATTAGAAAGAAAAGAAAAAAAAAAATTTTTTTGTAAGAAACAATAATGGTAAGCCGATCTGGCATGATAGGGACCAACACTGTTCAAATGAGTTTCTTTCGGCATTTCTTCTCAGCAGTGGTCGTTCCGAAATGCCAGTAGTTTCTAGCTTGTGAGAAATAACTATAAATTTAAAGATTGACGAGAAAAAGTGCCTGTGAAGGTCTAATTTCTGAATAAATGATTTGAATTTGAATTTGAATTTGAATTTATTAATAATATAGTCAGTAGTACTTGCTAAAAAAGTTTCACGCGTAATAAATGAATTGCACGTTCATAACTCTCGCTACGTACGTTGGCGCTGACTGACCAGCTATGTTCCGATATTATGTTGACTGACTATAGTAACTTTTATTTATATATATAAAAAAGAAAGTTTATAAAGTTTCAGCCTTAATAAATTGATTTTAGTATGTCGGTGGTTACGACATGTTTGAACGCGCACCTGAGACACCTGTTCTGATGGGCGCTTGACTGACCAGGTCATTTTACTGTAAATTATAATTACAATCACCTGAAAAAAAACCAGGCTTAATAAATTCAGAGACTTTTTTGGGCTCTGCCTCTTGGACTATATTACTAGGATAGGATTTGTAGGTATAAATATTATTTTTTTATAAAGTCACATACAATGCATGTTTCACAAGCAATCCTTATCTGTTACAGTACAATTGAGTCTGTAAGACTCCTACAATTGCAAAGTTCAAATACCATAGTCGATTCTTCAGTCAGTAGTGATTAGAATAATGGAAAATAACCCAAGTAAACTTGAAGATCGAAAACCAGAAGCATCGAGTTCAAAAAGACCTCACTCAGATAACACACCACCTTCAAAAATTGAGGCAAAGGTTCCTAAATTGCAGCCTCAAAAGGAAACAACTGACAACAATGAAACTACGGAAATACCTGTAGCGATTACTACTAAAAACGGTTCAGATCTAAGTCAATCAGGACTTGAAACAGTTAAATCTAAGATAGAAAAGATGTACGTAGACATATACAGTGAAAGTCGTGACAAATATCCAACTTTGGTTGGCGAGCCCGTTATTAATGATGGTGTAATAAAACTTGTTAGCCTAAATGAATTTACCAAACAGTGGCTTCAAGAGAAAGTACAGGACATGAAAATAAATTTAAATCAAGAGAAAATACCGCTGAAATTAATTCCACAAAAAGATTTGTCTACGAAAGTAAAATGTGGCTTCCACGTGAATTCTAATATTGTAGCTCAGAATAAGCTGAAGGTTACATTACAGAATATGAATTCGCATGCAAGGGTTGATAAATGGACCTTTTACAGCATCAACAAGACAGAGTCTGGTTTAAATATTGAAGTAGGGATACCAATCGAACTACTACCAAGCATCATGGAAAAAGATAATCTAACCCTTGGCTTTCAGTCAGTAAAATTGCATGTGATCAATGAAAAAGAAGAGGATAAGACAGATAAAACTGCTTCTAACTCGATTATAGATTTAGATGAAGCTGGATCATCAGGTATTTTGTAAAAAAATATATTTCATTTGTCGACAGGGCCATTGGATTGCCATTGGATTACCAATACTCAATCACTGAAAGAAAGTAATGTAATAGTTTAATGTTATAGTATTTATACTTTTGTTTGCGTTTGTATAAATAATAAACAGTCGTCTTGTTAACCGTATCAAGACACTTGCGCGAAATAAAATGCGCGAAAGACACATGCGCTAAAAATACTTGCGCACAAAGACACTTTTTGTTTTCGCATATGGTTCTTTGCGCGCAAGTGTCTTTCGCGCATGTGTCTTGCGCATAAATGTCTTTTGCGCATATATCTATGCGCACAAGTGTCTTTTCGCGCAAATGTCTTTGCGCGCAAGTGTCCTTTCACGCAAAAGGATTCGCGCAAAAGTCTTTCGCGCAAAAGCAGCAGATCCCTTATTAAAACATGAAGCGACCCCGATCCTCGCATAAATTTGTTCTCGTGATTAATAAGCTCGTGTCTATTCTTTATTTGATAACATGATACTATACTTTTTAGCACCTAATCCGGTTGAGATTAGTGATAAAATGGAAAGGAATGACTTTTTAAATTCTGAGGCATCCAAGCGGAGACATGGCGACAGGGACTACATAAAGCAAGGATCAAGAACTTCAATTGTCGATCCAATAAAAGATCGAGTAGACTCACGATATGATGCAAAAAGGCGTGTCGAATCAAGACGACGCCAAATTACAGGTAAATTTTATTTTGGTGGTCATACCATGAATATGAATAGAATCTTCTTCTTCACAGTCGTATTTCCTCATAGCTGAGGGTCGTGGTCATTATTACTTGGTATGAAACATATATAATATAACTTTCTTGGCATTATTAATTTAATGTTGTGATTTGCCATTGCCTTGTCCATTTCACAAATAATCCGACCAATGTGCTGGTTTTCTTACGATGTTTTCCTTCACCGGAAGCAGGAGGTCTAAGCTCATGTGGCACGAGTATGATTTGAACTTGGGACCTTCTGGAAGCAGGTGGAGGTCTAAGCTCATATGGCATGAGTATGATTCGAACTTGGGACCTTTTGATCTCCAGGTCAAAAGGTCCCAATTACCCCACTACCGCTTCTCAATCAAACCACGTTTCTTTAAAAAGCCATAACACATAAAATAACAAAAGTGTATACACGCAAAAGCAGCACAAATAGAATTGCGGATGTGAGTGCCGCAGCAATTTAAACAGGCCACAATTCAGTGAAGTTATTACTCCAAAAGCAATACACTGATTTTCAGTTGGTGTCTTTATCACTAAATAGTTACTGGTATATGTCTGTTAATGCAGTTATATTTTAAAGGCCTTTGTGGAAATAAATGCCTTTCGACTGAAGAGAAAACTTGTCACACTTTGATATCTTAGTCTTTTTTATTGGTCGACTTGAGCAGACTGAATCCGAACGATACACAGCCAAAATATTAAAATAGAAATATATTTTATTACCTAAAAGTTTAAATACAACTTGATTTAAATGCAGTGCTCATCGTACCTAACAAAAAGGTTTACTTCAAAAGAATCGTTGTACAAATATAATATTATCGAAAAGTCACATAAAATATAATATAATTTTGTTATTTTCGTATTTTAGATGAAAACAGCCAATGTGATGATTTAACAGCTTTCTTGCTATTTTCGAGGGATCAAGCACGTTTCAGAGAATTCGTTGATAATAAATGTGATCTTGCAAAAAGAGCCATAGGCGCAACTATTACTGAGCAGCATTTAGTCTTAGCATTTCTTACGACTCTACCAGATAAGCGTATTTCAAAGGACTTGTTACAAAGCCCTTATAAAATACCAACGAATTTGGAGGACTTGAGAAAACGCATAAAATATTATAATTATTGTGAGAGATGTGATAAAGTTGGACATTTACCTGATAACTGTTGGACTAGTGGGAATGGTAATTAAAAAGGACAAATGATTTATATGTCTAGAACTATGAATATAATTGATTTTTTACCTTCACATGTTTTATTGAAATTCAAGATTAAAAATACCTTGTATTTCCCATTTCAATCAGTTTTGGAAATTGTAAAAAAATCTGATCTGAATAATTTAAAATGGCGGTTCAGCGCGGTGGGTCCATACTCCTTATCCATCCTATATCCATATCGTATCGCCGATCCGTTGCCAAGGCGACTGCTAATACGTGTAAGAAATTGTGGAAAGAATCAGACGAATTCCCAACCAAATCATTGATCTCAGAATTGAGGCCCAGGCGATTGGCCTGTGAAGCTCGTTTCCGCGCGTCGTCGACCATCTCTGCACTCAACATCGCTGGCAACAACACAACAACACGACACGACGTCATCTGTATCTAGTGGTCCTACTACAAGTAATTTGCCGCGTCTAATGTTGGCCTCTGGCGGTGTCGGCCAGTGGTAAAGTGGAGTCAGTAATGTCTGAATTACTTCCAGTTGGGGTTGTAGAACAGATTGCTCCTTCCTTACCGCAGATGTTTTTAGAAGAGACCGATATAGACGGAAATACGAGTGGTTGGTTTGTATCAAAACGTCAACGCAATAGAAATGCGTTTCGTAGCGTAGTATGTGGTACGGCCCAGTCAACCACTAGTAATTTGTTTGTGGCTGCGGAAAGGAAATTTTATTTGCATCTTTTTTATATCAACATGGGAACTACGACTGATCAGGTTCTTCAGCACTTGAAATCTTTCCCTGAGGACAATGGAACAGCTGACTGATATGGACGGGTGCACTGATGACATCGAGGTGTTCATTGCGCAAGTTAATTTTAAGTGCAAATTCATAATTGTCTGTGTTTATATCCCTCCCAATGGTGCTGACATTATTTATTTGAAAACCTTTTTTGTCTTAGAAAATGTAGTATCTAAATATCTAAAAACTGCCTTGTTGGATAAAGGTGATTTTAACCTCAATTCTTGCAGTGAAAATGTATTATTACAATTTGCTTATCTTTTGTAAAATCAAGCAATGATCTAGGTAATATTTTAGATTTCGTTCTGAGCAACATGGACGATAAGTGTGTGCAAATGTATAATATTGTACCAGTAGTGAAACTAGATTCCTACTACCCGACGGCGCTACGCGTGTCACTCCGCATCCCGAGGACGGCTGGCGATGTAGTGTATGCGACTCGACTCGTTTCGTCTGTTCGTCTGTTCGTCTATTCGTCTGTTCGTCTGTTTGTCTGTTCGTCTGTTCGTCTGTTCGTCTGTTCGTCTGTTCGTCTGTTCGTCTGTTCGTCTGTTCGTCTGTTCGTCTGTTCGTCTGTTCCTTTGCACACACTAATCTACAGGACGGATTTGAATGAATTTTTTGTTGTTGTATACCTATAAAGCCTGGCAACATATAGGATATAATTTATTTTGGAAACTGGAACAGCTCTAGCAGAACCTATAAAGACCAGCTAAACTGTAGGAAATATAGAAAAGTCACTTTAACAAAAATTGTTCGCCCTGATGAGCATTTTCTGATGACGTATAAAAATCGAAGATATGGAACACCTGATGGAGAACTCCAACAGACCAGCTACACTATAACAGATATGACAAAAGCGCCTTAACAAAAGTTGATCAGCCTAATGAGCATTTTTAACATAGGTATTTATAAAAAGACTCATTTGGTCCACGTTTTTAACCATGATTCACAAACATCTTGAGACTCTCAAAAATCTATTTTATTCCCCATGTCTTCTTTGCCGCGAGCAACAGCTCTTTTATAATATATTTGAAAATGACGTCTTAGTAAAAGTTAACCAATCTGATAAGCATGTTCTGTTAAGTGAAGTCTTAGCAGAAATTGTTCAACCTGAGGAGCAGTAACGGTTGGCGTATTAAAATAGAAGATTTCGAACATTTCTGAAACGGAAGTTCTGTAATAAAGTTAATCTTATATTTGCCCTATACTGTTATAACACAAGCTGGGAGTACCTCCACGTGGTGAAGGCGGAAACAGTTTGGGCTAAGTTTCGATGATGATGGAAGGTGTTCGTTGAAAACTTGCCTGAACTGGCTAAAACTCCTATTTATGTGTAGAATATGCCTTTGGGCTTATGTTATTTTGACTTATTTCCTTTCTAGTTTATCATTGTGACACGGCAGCCTACCCGGTAAAGATTTTAATAGCAAAGAAAATATTTAAAAATTGTGTTACCATCCCTATTAATGACTTAGTAAAATTTCGGTCATTCTTTGAGAAAAACGATGAAGCGTATATTTTCCAATTTCCAGCTTTTTATCTTAAAAAATTTATTATGAAATTCACGCGGGCGAAGCCGCGGGCAAAAGCTAGTTATAAATATATATAAATTTATATTTTAAAAATGGCATGATAGAGACCAATACTGTTTGAATAAGTTTCTTTCGGCATCTCTTCTCAGCAGTGGTCGTTCCGAAATGCTAGTAGTTTGTTTTTTGATTTGATAAAATATTTGAGTCTATTATAAACAGTTATATAACCCAGCAGACACAACCTCTAGGGCGGGCAGGTCGACCACAACTAATCTTGTTAATTTTGTTGACTATGTTTCCACTCATATGGATGAAGATAAGCAAGTCGACTATGCTTATTTTGACTTTAAAACAAAGCTTTTCACCGAGTACAAATAAGCGAGCTATTGAATAATTTGTCCTCAGGTTTTACACTATACTACTTTCTACTACTATCCTATATTCTGCATAGATCTCTATTAGATGTTAATAGCCATCTTTAATTGGCATATAATTCAAATTTCTGAATGATATACCAAGTCAAAATAGCCCTTATTACAGAATAGGAGCTACTTTGTCCACGTTACGACTAGACTATTTTTAATCGTATAGGCGTAACGTGAACAAAGTAACTCCTATATTTAAATTTGGCACAAAAATAGACAAGACGCATACCTAGCCTATTTTACATTTTCATAGTGGAAAATATATTTTTTCTATTTTATTATGTTCTAATTTTCACATTTCCCTTAAACGAATGACTGACAAGAAAACCACTACGGTTACGACATTTTGCGATTATGATGGATGGATACCCTTTTTTTTGCGTCATATTGCTTGTGGTTAGTGTTAGGACAAAAAAACTCAATGGCCAAATTTAGCTCTATTTGTGAAACTGAGATTAGATAGTTACAGGTTGCTAGTCTAGGCATTAGAACAGAAATTAGACCAGAATTTTGCGCTTGATTAACTTTTACTATTTGCGCGTGAAGAAAGCACGTTCGCTCTCAGCACAGCATGGAAGACAATAAATAATCATATTTATTTTTTAATATTTAAATTAAATACGCAATGAATACAGAACATTGTCATGCTTCATATCACTTTTATTCTATTGTAGTGGAGTGTGTATCTATCTATCTATCTACTTCTATAATGTGGTTCTAGAAATGGAAAGATTTCCGCACAAGTACCGTAAGATCCCGGATACGGTTTTACGAGCTGTCTGCTGCAATGTTACTGGCCAGCAAGATGTTTCCTTTTTTACTTTTACAAATGATTGTTTGAGTGCGGTTTAAAAGATTGAACTGATGGATTACCGATATTTTAAATTAAGAACAATATTGTATATATTGTGTATTACATATTTGAACAATATTACAAAGAGTTGTGGCGTGATGCCATGCCATAGAACCCCCACTAATGTTCATAAAAACGTAAGTTTTTAAATAATTACGCGGGTAACACCACAGGATGCAGCTAGTCGAAGAGACAAAACCGTCTAGACGGACGGATTGTTACGGTGACTATCATTACAAATTTTATTTGTTGAATTTTCTCGAACACCTTGAGTGGCAGATTTGGTGATTCATACCGCCTTAATTACTTTTCGATTATGATGATTCGGGATGTTTCCATTGAATTATAAAGACAGAAGTAGACATAACTATGGAAGCGAATATAGCTATATATTTTTTTTTATGGAATTGCTATGGAGATCTTAAATTGGTACCTACTCGTATTTGTTCCTATGATTCTGTTTAAAAAACTCGACGTCGACAAGAGTGATATGCGAGTCAATAAGACAATTAGGGATGCCAAAAACAGTGAGAAGTGGAGAAGAAAAAGTAGAAAAGTGGACCCTGGGCACCGACGCTTAACAGCTAACAGAATAACCAGAAAAATGCTTAGATGAAAGATCGAGATTATTATACTACTATAATATCAAAGAAAAAGACGAATAGTAAAACGCCAATTTGTATACTATACGAGAGAAAAAACAATATAACAGTTTAAATACACAAAAAAAAAACGAGAAGCATATTCAAAAAATTCACACTAGGATAACAAAGGTAGGTTGCAGGGGCTCACCAATTTAGATCGACAAACTCTGTAACTGGTTAGTCCCGCTCTTTCGATACAATGATCTTACAGTAAAGAATAATAACAAAGCATAGACAAATATGCGGAGTTGCTAAAACATCGAGCTAATAATAAAAACATGACAAAACATGATTAACTTTATCAGCTTATCACACTGTTAATTCCACTCCCTGCTTCAAGACGACGAGGTACTTATCTTGCACATAATGACTGATAAGATAATTGGTGTAATCGGTACATACTTATATATTTCTATTGATAATTGGATATCAATCATCGAATTCAATCGACGGTGTTCGGAACGTTGGACAAAAAGTGTAGCGCTTGGTTGATTTTAGTAAGTCTATTTTTTTGTTTATGCTAATAGTTTCATAAATAAATCGAATAATACATCTAAGATTAATAAAATATTTAGTATCTAAGGCCGCTTGCAGGAACATAAAAATATCGCGATTTTATTAAATCTAGAATTAGTGCTGATCTTAAACATCAAAACGATTGTGTTGCATTGTCATTGTCGTGCTAGATTCAGTTGAATCGAGATTTATTATGTACATTCGGTCGATTCGCCATTAATTCTTTTTGTTCCCTTTTAAATAGATATTATCGTTGTCTTGCTTTCTCGATATCTCTATCTCTTTTCACCATGTGTTTTGTTTATTACCATGTTTTTATATTGCGGAGTGTTCACATTCAAATTAAAAATGTTTATTGCCATTCATATTATACATCAGTTCTCTTACTAGGCACACTATTTACAGATGATGACATAAATCCGAAAGTTTGTGCGGGTGGTCTGTGTATCCTCAAACTTTCGCGAGGATACACATACCCTCAAAAACTTTCGCAGTTATAGTATTACTAGGATAGGATTTGTAGGTACAAATATTATTTTTTTATAAAGTCAGATACAATGCATGTTTCACAAGCAATCCTTATCTGTTACAGTACAATTGAGTCTGTAAGACTCCTACAATTGCAAAGTTCAAATACCATAGTCGATTCTTCAGTCAGTAGTGATTAGAATAATGGAAAATAACCCAAGTAAACTTGAAGATCGAAAACCAGAAGCATCGAGTTCAAAAAGACCTTACTCAGATAACACACCACCTTCAAAAATTGAGGCAAAGGTTCCTAAATTGCAGCCTCAAAAGGAAACAACTGACAACAATGAAACTACGGAAATACCTGTAGCGATTACTACTAAAAACGGTTCAGATCTAAGTCAATCAGGACTTGAAACAGTTAAATCTAAGATAGAAAAGATGTACGTAGACATATACAGTGAAAGTCGTGACAAATATCCAACTTTGGTTGGCGAGCCCGTTATTAATGATGGTGTAATAAAACTTGTTTGCCTAAATGAATTTACCAAACAGTGGCTTCAAGAGAAAGTACAGGACATGAAAATAAATTTGAATCAAGAGAAAATACCGCTGAAATTAATTCCACAAAAAGATTTGCCTACGAAAGTAAAATGTGGCTTCCACGTGAATTCTAATATTGTAGCTCAGAATAAGCTGAAGGTTACATTACAGAATATGAATTCGCATGCAAGGGTTGATAAATGGACCTTTTACAGCATCAACAAGACAGAGTCTGGTTTAAATATTGAAGTAGGGATACCAATCGAACTACTACCAAGCATCATGGAAAAAGATAATCTAACCCTTGGCTTTCAGTCAGTAAAATTGCATGTGATCAATGAAAAAGAAGAGGATAAGACAGATAAAACTGCTTCTAACTCGATTATAGATTTAGATGAAGCTGGATCATCAGGTATTTTGTAAAAAAATATATTTCATTTGTCGACAGGGCCATTGGATTGCCATTGGATTACCAAAACTCAATCACTGAAAGAAAGTAATGTAATAGTTTAATGTTATAGTATTTATACTTTTGTTTGCGTCTGTATAAATAATAAACAGTCGTCTTGTTAACCGTATCAAGACACTTGATGCGCGCAAACACATATGCGCGAAAGACATTTGCTCATAAGATACATGCGCGAAAAACACATGCGCGCAAGACCTATGCGCGAAAAGCAAAAAAGCCTTTTGCGCATGTGGTTTTCGCACATGTTTCTTTGCGCGCAAGTGTCTTTCGTGCATGTGTCTTGCGCATAAATGTCTTTTGCGCATATATCTATGCGCACAAGTGTCTTTTTGCGCAAATGTCTATGCGCGCAAGTGTCCTTTCACGCAAAAGGATTCGCGCAAAAGTCTTTCGCGCAAAAGCAGCAGATCCCTTATTAAAACATGAAGCGACCCCGACCCTCGCATAAATTTGTTCTCGTGATTAATAAGCTCGTGTCTATTCTTTATTTGATAACATGATACTATACTTTTTAGCACCTAATCCGGTTGAGATTAGTGATAAAATGGAAAGGAATGACTTTTTAAATTCTGAGGCATCCAAGCGGAGACATGGCGACAGGGACTACATAAAGCAAGGATCAAGAACTTCAATTGTCGATCCAATAAAAGATCGAGTAGACTCACGATATGATGCAAAAAGGCGTGTCGAATCAAGACGACGACAAATTACAGGTAAATTTTATTTTGGTGGTCATACCATGAATATGAATAGAATCTTCTTCTTCATAGTCGTATTTCCTCATAGCTGAGGGTCGTGGTCATTATTACTTGGTATGAAACATATATAATATAACTTTCTTAGCATTATTAATTTAATGTTGTGATTTGCCATTGCCTTGTCCATTTCACAAATAATCCGACCAATGTGCTGGTTTTCTTACGATGTTTTCCTTCACCGGAAGCAGGAGGTCTAAGCTCATGTGGCACGAGTATGATTTGAACTTGGGACCTTCTGGAAGCAGGTGGAGGTCTAAGCTCATATGGCATGAGTATGATTCGAACTTGGGACCTTTTGATCTCCAGGTCAAAAGGTCCCAATTACCCCACTACCGCTTCTCAATCAAACCACGTTTCTTTAAAAAGCCATAACACATAAAATAACAAAAGTGTATACACGCAAAAGCAGCACAAATAGAATTGCGGATGTGAGTGCCGCAGCAATTTAAACAGGCCACAATTCAGTGAAGTTATTACTCCAAAAGCAATACACTGATTTTCAGTTGGTGTCTTTATCACTAAATAGTTACTGGTATATGTCTGTTAATGCAGTTATATTTTAAAGGCCTTTGTGGAAATAAATGCCTTTCGACTGAAGAGAAAACTTGTCACACTTTGATATCTTAGTCTTTTTTATTGGTCGACTTGAGCAGACTGAATCCGAACGATACACAGCCAAAATATTTATTACCTAAAAGTTTAAATACAACTTGATTAAAATGCAGTGCTTATCGTACCTAACAAAAAGGTTTACTTCAAAAGAATCGTTGTTCAAATATAATATTATCGAAAAGTCACATAAAATATAATATAATTTTGTTATTTCCGTATTTTAGATGAAAACAGCCTATGTGATGATTTAACAGCTTTCTTGCTGTTTTCGAGGGATCAAGCACGTTTCAGAGAATTCGTTGATAATAAATGTGATCTTGCAAAAAGAGCCATAGGCGCAACTATTACTGAGCAGCATTTAGTCTTAGCATTTCTTACGACTCTACCAGATAAGCGTATTTCAAAGGACTTGTTACAAAGCCATTATAAAATACCAACGAATTTGGAGGACTTGAGAAAACGCATAAAATATTATAATTATTGTGAGAGATGTGATAAAGTTGGACATTTACCTGATAACTGTTGGACTAGTGGGAATGGTAATTAAAAAGGACAAATGATTTATATGTCTAGAACTATGAATATAATTGATTTTTTACCTTCACATGTTTTATTGAAATTCAAGATTAAAAATACCTTGTATTTCCCATTTCAATCAGTTTTGGAAATTGTAAAAAAATCTGATCTGAATAATTTAAAATGGCGGTTCAGCGCGGTGGGTCCATACTCCTTATCCATCCCATATCCATATCGTATCGCCGGGCCGTTGCCAAGGCGACTGCTAATACGTGTAAGAAATTGTGGAAAGAATCAGACGAATTCCCAACCAAATCATTGATCTCAGAATTGAGGCCCAGGCGATTGGTCTGTGAAGCTCGTTTCCGCGCGTCGTCGACCATCTCTGCACTCAACATCGCTGGCAACAACACAACAACACGACACGACGTCATCTGTATCTAGTGGTCCTACTACAAGTAATTTGCCGCGTCTAATGTTGGCCTCTGGGGATGTCGGCCAGTGGTAAAGTGGAGTCAGTAATGTCTGAATTACTTCCAGTTGGGGTTGTAGAACAGATTGCTCCTTCCTTACCGCAGATGTTTTTAGAAGAGACCGATGTAGACGGAAATACGAGTGGTTGGTTTGTATCAAAACGTCAACGCAATCGAAACGCGTCTCGTAGCGTAAATTGTGGTACGGCCCAGTCAACCACTAGTAATTTGTTTGTGGTTGCGGAAAGGAAATTTTATTTCCATCTTTTTTATATCAACATGGGAACTACGACTAATCAGGTTCTTCAGCACTTGAAATCTTTCCCTGAGGACAATGGAACAGCTGACTGATATGGACAGGTGCACTGATGACATCGAGGTGTTCATTGCGCAAGTTAATTTTAAGTGCAAATCCATAATTGTCTGTGTCGTTTATATCCCTCCCAATGGTGCTGACATTATTTATTTGAAAACCTTTTTTGTCTTAGAAAATGTAGTATCTAAATATCTAAAAACTGCCTTGTTGGATAAAGGTGATTTTACCCTCAATTCTTGCAGTGAAAATGTATTATTACAATTTGCTTATCTTTTGTAAAATCAAGCAATGATCTAGGTAATATTTTAGATTTCGTTCTGAGCAACATGGACGATAAGTGTGTGCAAATGTATAATATTGTACCAGTAGTGAAACTAGATTCCTACTACCCGACGGCGCTACGCGTGTCACTCCGCATCCCGAGGACGGCTGGCGATGTAGTGTATGCGACTCGACTCGTTTCGTCTGTTCGTCTGTTCGTCTGTTCGTCTGTTCGTCTGTTCGTCTGTTCGTTTGCACACACTAATCTACTGGACGGATTTGAATGAATTTTTTGTTGTTGTATACCTATAAAGCCTGGCAACATATAGGATATAATTTATTTTGGAAACTGGAACAGCTCTAGCAGAACCTATAAAGACCAGCTAAACTGTAGGAAATATAGAAAAGTCACTTTAACAAAAATTGTTCGCCCTGATGAGCATTTTCTGATGACGTATAAAAATCGAAGATATGGAACACCTGATGGAGAACTCCAACAGACCAGCTACACTATAACAGATATGACAAAAGCGCCTTAACAAAAGTTGATCAGCCTAATGAGCATTTTTAACATAGGTTTTTATAAAAAGACTCATTTGGTCCACGTTTTTAACCATGATTCACAAACATCTTGAGACTCTCAAAAATCTATTTTATTCCCCATGTCTTCTTTGCCGCGAGCAACAGCTCTTTTATAATATATTTGAAAATGACGTCTTAGTAAAAGTTAACCAATCTGATAAGCATGTACTGTTAAGTGAAGTCTTAGCAGAAATTGTTCAACCTGAGGAGCAGTAACGGTTGGCGTATTAAAATAGAAGATTTCGAACATTTCTGAAACGGAAGTTCTGTAATAAAGTTAATCTTATATTTGCCCTATACTGTTATAACACAAGCTGGGAGTACCTCCACGTGGTGAAGGCGGAAACAGTTTGGGCTAAGTTTCGATGATGATGGAAGGTGTTCGTTGAAAACTTGCCTGAACTGGCTAAAACTCCTATTTATGTGTAGAATATGCCTTCGGGCTTATGTTATTTTGACTTATTTCCTTTCTAGTTTATCATTGTGACACGGCAGCCTACCCGGTAAAGATTTTAATAGCAAAGAAAATATTTAAAAATTGTGTTACCATCCCTATTAATGACTTAGTAAAATTTCGGTCATTCTTTGAGAAAAACGATGAAGCGTATGTTTTCCAATTTCCAGCTTTTTATCTTAAAAAATTTATTATGAAATTCACGCGGGCGAAGCCGCGGGCAAAAACTAGTTATAAATATATATAAATTTATATTTTAAAAATGGCATGATAGAGACCAATCCTGTTTGAATTAGTTTCTTTCGGCATCTCTTCTCAGCAGTGGTCGTTCCGAAATGCTAGTAGTTTGTTTCTTGATTTGATAAAATATTTGAGTCTATTATAAACAGTTATATAACCCAGCAATCTTGTTAATTTTGTTGACTATGTTTCCACTCATATGGATGAAGATAAGCAAGTCGACTCTGCTTATTTTGACTTTAAAACAAAGCTTTTCACCGAGTACAAATAAGCGAGCTATTGAATAAGTTGTGCTCCTTAGGTTTTACACCAAATGCTAATCGATTTTTTCAAGAATGATGTTGATATCAGGTTGCAATATGTCCAATTATCGGGCTTCCAGTCTGAGCTATATGTGACTATTTCAGGAGTAAGTCAAGCCTACCCAATTCATATTGACGATCAATGATCTGCCAGAGGTGGTTACAGAGGTGGAATACCTAATGTTTGCCGATGATTTGAAGTTGTTTGTAGGTGTTAATAGTGCTGAACTCTTTGCAGAGATGTTGACATAGTAGGGTTTCAAATGAATATTTCAAACCCTACTCCAACACTAGATTAGATTTTAATATCAGTAAATACATTTACAAGGTCACAAAATAATGGGGGACCAATATTTTCAACTATACCATATGTACTCGTATGCAACGCCATGCAACGTGTCACGCAAATACGTGATCTAGGAGTTACTTTTGATACCAAGTTAACCATGAACACTCATATCATTGAAGTTTTTAAGCGTGCATACAAAGCCCTATGCTTTGTGTTGCGACAGTTATATTAGTTTCGGGATAGAAATGTCTTTTATATATTCATCACTATTTGTCCGGGCATTGTAGGTTTAATTACTCCTGAACTTAAGCGCAAGTGTGCAACTCTCATCCATTATTATCTGCATTATATCATAACAATCCATCCGCTCTTACTCAGTGTTATTTTGTGTGTATATTTTATAATAAATAATACATGAGTGGGATAAGGTCAAGAAGAAGAAATAAATCCATCCACTAATGCCTGTGCAGCTAGACGTTTATATGGCCGTTAATGATGATGATTCTAAACGCATATTCTCAATTCGGATTAAACTTTAGCGGCTTAATAGCGAAGTGGTTTTTATTATGAATAAGTCTTCTTCGAAACAAGCCGGGATGAGCTTCTAATAATACAGGGTAATTTCTTATTCATTGGTATTATTTTATCTACATGCTCAGTCCATGGTAATGAAAAACTTTTCGTATGAAAGCAACCTTGAGATCGCGAAAAAGAAAATAGCTGACCCATACATTTTCGACAAGCTTTCCACAAAATTTTGATTTACTTTCGCGATTCACCCCCATACTAATAGTTGTTCAGAATCATGGACTGAGCATGTAGACAAAATATTGCCAATGTATTAAAAGTCACCCTGTATAAATATTTTTCGAAACTTTCATATACATAGACGACTTTGTAACACGATGCCTACTATCGCCCTTCGTCCGCTTCGAACAGCAAGCAAAAATTTGCATTCTGCTATCTCTGTTAGGTCAGATAGTCAATGAATAATTAGAGGAATAAATAAACTTGTAGAATCCACACTGATATGATTTTTGCGCTCTATTGGCATACAAAATAACAGAATACACAAGTACAGAAAGCCTCAGGTTAGTCTACATCAGTTCGTGGCAGTTTGCAGTAATTTATTCAATTACAAAGTTCGCTTTAGTTTACTTAGGTGAGTCCAAACGTTACCAGATTGTAGGTTAGATTTATTTATTTTGTTGATTGGAGCTTACTTGACCTTTTACGAATAAAGGTCACAACAGTCACCGAATGCTTATTTTTATAGTTAATTATAAATAAATATATTAGAACAAATCACACAGACTGAGCTAGCCAAAGCAAGTTCGAGACTTGTGTTACGGGATACTAACTCAACGATACTATATTTTATAACAAATACATATATAGATAAACATCCAAGACCCCAATCAGAAAAAGACCTGGGACCTCTCGGTTCAGTGGCAAGAACTTTAGCACTGCGCCATCCAGGTCGTCAAATTATTATCATATATTAAAAATCTATCGAAGAAGTTTATGGTTTTATTTTGTTTCACCAGAGTTTGTACTTCAATCCCCGTCTATACCACTAGTCCCATTGGGTTGTCCCATAGTGGGGCATTTGTAATTGCCACTGCTTATTGATTGGAATGATACAAATTTTATTAAATATAGCTTGAGGAGAAAAAAAAAAAGACTCATTTTTTTTACCACGACTACGCCAGAGTTTTGCAAGTGACTGATTCGCATTATTATATTTCCTCGTCTAGCAATTTCCCAAAAGGATGTCTGTTAGAAATAAGGCCACCTTTTACACAATTAGTTATGCTATGCGTGATACATTTTGTACTTACCTATGTATCTAATTTGTGCAAGTATTATTGTAATGTTTATCTAATCATATAAGCATATGACATGACAACCTACTTACCTACTACTACTACTACTTGCTTACAGCTATCATTATATTTTTTTTCACTAAAATCTGAAAACTGTTTAGATATAGTGCCCAAGAAACATCCATAATAAACGATTGAGTTCGACAGTTCGCCAACCAAATTTTGGTTAGCTACTTGTATAATAATATGTCTTTAGTTGGCAGCGCGATGGCTTGTGGTTGGTATTGGTGTTCAGAAGCTTTGGATTATTTCACTCGATATTGAAATCTACGTTGGATTCCGTAGCCGGCTGAATTATTTAGCTGTCAGGGTAACCACAAGGCATCCCGTTCACTTAATAGTTTGAAGACAGTGCCTTTTATTTATATTGGTGTATTGGAAGATAATTCTCTTTATCCATACTATCCATACTAATTTTAGAAAAGGAAAACGATTTATGTTTTTGTTTGCTGAAATTTAATACAGAGCGATAGGAAACCTTCAAGAGTAATAGGCTACTTTTTTATTGCGGTTTTTCCCGAGCGACGCACGGCGAGACGGGCCGCGAAGTATTTTATAAAGAATATTGTCTTTAAATTTAAATGAAAGAATTGGAACTGAAAGGAGAACATACTGTGTCCACCGGCTGAGTGGGAAAAAGGTCAAGAAAAAGAAGAATTTGAAGAGAATTTTCTTAACGTCTGTTATTTAGTTAGCAACATACGAGTAAAGTTGCTTACGTTATAAATACATCATCTAAGGCCCACATAAAGCACTAAGCTTGAACCGTAGATCGATGGACATAAATACAGAAACTGGCACTAGATTTCGCGGAGTGTACAGTCAACAGCACATCACCACACCCCGCATGAACTTCTATGGCGCGGTAATAGCGGCTAGTTTACAATGAATTTAGGTAGGTTGATGTACAAATGAAATATTGGCTGAGGGCGGTAAACAATAAGTTAAATTAATAAACAGGAATGGAAAAGCATCGATATTAAGGACAACAATGGCACAATACCATTCGCTAGCTCCTGATTCTTAATCAAATCATAGAGCAACGATTTTATAGAAATACCACACCATCTCTCTCCCATTCTCCCGTGTTCTGGACTGAAACGCATAGAATAGTGTTGCCTAACTATCGATAGGCCACATTATCGATTGTACTATCGATAGTATTGATATTATCAATACTATCTAATACTAGCGGTCTGTTCCGGCTTCGCTTGGGTAAAAACATAATAAATTATATATCTAATCCTTTCTCATTATCTATTGGTAAAAGCCGCATGAAAAACCATGTAGTAGTCTTTAAGTTTATCGAAATCAGACATGCAGACACGCGCGGCAGAGGACTTTGTTTTATATTAAATATGTAACGATGAAATGACATAGGTAAAAAGAAGTAAATATAAAGAAAGCTAAATATTTTTTGCAAAAACGTCATTTTTGCCACAACTTTTTTGTCGTCAGATAGCTTGATCTTAACGCCTGAAAAATTAACTCGTGTCCATGCTGTAGACCGTTGAGGAGTTCCTTAGTAGGGAGCCGCCGTCCTAGGTGCACCATCAAGTCGTGCTTATCATAATAATGCGTTGTCATGGAAACTGAAGCGACGTGGGAAATTCCAACGTTGTAGGACAACTGGAAGTAGAAGAAATGTAACTTGCAAGATTTGATTACAGACAGACAAGTAAACATCGGGACAAGAGAAACTAAATTAAAGCTTGTAAATATCACTGTATCTCTCTGTATGAATGTATACCCAGTTTTTTCCTCAGCCTCAAAGTTGTGGACCTAAGGATCCGTTTTCTTGCCCCTTCTTCTCCACTACGCACGGACTCCGGCATCCTTCACAGTCAACATCTCAATTACTTCAATATCTCATCTCCAATCATAGGCAGTAAATAATTAAACAGAATATAAATCAATCGAGCTTGTCGTGAACGCCTGGATGTCTCTGGGTAACGTATTACACGCTACACAAGGATATATTACATTGAATGAACCATAGATTATAGATATGTAGACCAACAATATCTGGATTTAAGAAATCAAATCGGAAATGTGAATTTTAATATTTTTTTGTTCTTTGACTTTTTCTTTCTAGCCTTTTAAGCTTCTTCCACAAAGTCGTATCCCTCATGGCTGCGAGGGTTGTGGTCATTACGTGGAATGAAACACATATGACTTTTTTTACACTATTAATGGAGTGGTTGCCTTCTTCATAGCACGGTGCACACACAAGTTGATAATCGATCAGAGTGCAGGTTTCCTCACGATGTTTTCCTTCACCGGAAGCAAGTGGTGGTCGATGTAAACTACTATTACATGAGTCAGATTGATATTCAAACTCATGTGGCGAGTAGGAATCCATGAAAATAAAGCTACCTTGAAATGTTAATGGGTGAATTTCACGATCGTTTCGAACTCCGCCGCGGGTTATCATTAGTGTTTAATAAATATAAATCAATTTAATTACCCTATTTTATAAATAAGTAAAGTACAATGGTACAATGTTTAACCTTAAATGTTTAACCTAAAAAAATCCATAAACGATTCTAATAGTTTTGAGAACAGATTAAATATCTCCAATTTAATCTCCGAACTTCAAGACGCATAACTTCATATACGCATTAGCTGTGATATAACATTTTATAATGAGGAAGCGCAGTGTGAGTACTATATAGTACCCGATCGTCGAGTAGGCATTAAAAGTGGGCCTTCTGCAATTGTTATTGATCTATGGCCATTGATTGCATACTCTTGGGAAAGCTCTGATTGTTTGACATAAACCCCAGTTTGATTTGTTTACTGATTTCCCGATAGTGAAGTTTAACAGTTGAATTTTGTTGAGACGACAACTCATTCATTTAACTAGATGGGAAATGTTGTTAATTTCTTCAAATGTGTTTTTTTTTTGTAAAGTGAATAATGTCTCGAAGGATTTCGCTGTTCGTTCTGTCTCTGAAAATTCGCAGGCAGTCATAATTACTGTGGAAAGAAAGCTCGAGCTTCCGGTCGCGACGCAACTTTCCTATTACCCGTCGTTATAGGTGAGCCGCGGAACGCCGTATGACGCTATGCTACGCGGCTCGCTTATGAATCATTATCGCACTTCTTCTACTAATGTACGTAATGTTGATGCTGAGGGTAATTCTATTGACTTTTCTTATCTGTGTTTAATCAACTGTGTGCGGTGATTTGTCAACTTTTGTATAAGCAAGGGAAAATAAAAAATAGTCTAATGCTAATATTACTGATATTGCACAAGTTTGCCACATATTGGTACGTTTCAAATATTGATAATTAATACGTCATAATTAAACACCATAATTTTTATATGGCGTATTGGCTGTTTTGCATAATCGACTTTTATAAACCCGTACCGTATAAGCGACGCACTATTGCATTTTACTATTTAGGTATATGAGTTGAAATCATTGAATGCATCGAGCTGCGCCCTTCTGTCTTGCCGCTTTTTTCGTTTACCTAGGAAAGATTTCTGTCTAGTTAATGTTTTCCAGTTTTACAGTAATAACTTTATATTGTTCTAATTAATGTTTGTTTGTGCTTAAAGTGGATTAGCAACATGAAATTTTATTGAAATTGTTGTCAAATCTAAAGCTACGTTGTTAAAACGTCTATCTTTAAAATTTGAAGATTCCGATCTAATTTTATGAACGGCCACCTGTTTGTCGTCGAAATGCTATCGTAGCTTATTAGCGTAGCGTTTTATATCCCTTATTCGCCTCGTACAGCAGCCACGGGAGTGATCCTATTCAAAAGCGGGAAATACACGACTCATAATACGTGTGTAGGTTGACAACAAAACAATGTAACCAAGAATGCGAATACTACTTTAATATACAGATTAAAGTATCATCTACCTCAAAGTAATTTATCTGTCAGACTTAATTTATTTGTATCTCAATGTAACCGTGACGAGGTAGCGACAGCCTTTGACAAATTGGGTACTCCTGAGAAAACTAGGTCGACTGTTATTCTAGAATTTCTAGGACGTAATATAATCTCGTAATATAATGAAGGCGAAAGTTTGTGTATTATTTCTTGACGCTTCAATGATGCCTAATCATGTCTTTGATAAAATTTGAGAGATTGTAATGACAGCGCAGTCGCCGCGGTCGAAACGCTCTGAGAACGTGTGTGTGTTTCCAGTTCTCAAAGCGTTTGTTATATTTTATAAAATTTTAACAAGACAAGAATTAGTTTTAATATCTGTTAATATTAGTTGTTTTAATATTCATCTTAATGATTAATCTGTACTGTGGTGGTATCAATTTTATGAATGAACAATTTTGGAAGCGATTCCTTTCTCAAAAATTGACGGATCGTAATGACAGCGCGGCCGCAGAGGTCCAAACGATCTGCGAAACACTCAATACAAGTTCGGGGAAATTATTAATTAACGTTATAATAAAAATAAAACGTTTGTTTTCATGCGTTGTTCATATTGATTATGTATTAGTAGAGCATTCGACAAACATAGTCGAATTACAAACCTTATCCTCATTTTTAAATATTAATTGTGGTCACACTAATAACTACCAGAGTTAAACTTGTCTCAGAAACTTCGACTATAACTTTGTTTGTTTGTAATCGACCTACATAGATTTCGGGATAAGTTCGTTGAGTATTTGCAGATCTTGAAGTGAGATCACACCGAACTTGAATCTTTGATAATCTTCGTGTATTTATCGAATTCGTGTGCAGAAATTGAAATTGAATAACAGATACCAATGGTGAAGACAATGCTGTATGCAATAGATGATATCTCTCTCCCTCTCTTATTTGAGCGTTTTCCCAGTTCCTGCCTCATACGTACATAACGGTGCGACCACATATTTGTTCTCTTCGTAATCTGTCGGTTAACGATAGACGTTCTATCAGCGCAGGAGTTCGTCTGTAATGTCATGGAAATAATGCAGCAGTTCCTGAACACCACACCTCCAGCACTATCAACTCTTCAGCCTAACGGTCGTCATATCGAACTGCTGCACTGCACCCAAGTTCAATTTGACCCTTTAAAAAGTATAAATGGTACATTTAAAATTCGAACAAGAAAAGAAAAAAAAATACACTTTTTGATTAGGATTACAAAATATGAAAAAAAAAAATTAAAAAACAACTCCACACATTTCCCTGTCCTCGTTTGCTCCTACGAAGTTGTTAGCACGTTGTGATCAACTGCAGCGCCGGTTTTGTCTCACTACAATATCGCCGTCTCCTTCTAACACATGAGTGCGTCTCATTTACTCGGAATATAGGGATTTTAATTCAATTTCTCGGCATTTCCCGTTCATATAAATTTTGAGAAGGTTCGTTGTTGGTAACATAATTTCTATTTTGAACATCAAAAGGTTAAAGAAACAAAGTTGAAACATTTTTCATACAAAAATAAAGAGTTTAATTAACTAATTTGTTACAATAACAAGGAATAAATTATAACGATGTTCGTAAATTACCTACTTTAATGAATAGACCAATCTATTGTATCGGCTTTTATTCTGCTGCTTTTTTAACATATAACTTAGATTATGAGACAATAAACTACATGTTTGATTGACATAAGATTGATGGTTTGATCATGGAATTAGTAGGTACTCCGTTTGATAACTTAAAATACCGTAGACCAATGAGAAGGAAATGTTGAAAACCAGCCCTGTCATCCGACGATTAACGGAAACAGCGACCGGTGAAATTCTTGTACAATTTTTTTATCGTAATTATAGGAGGATAGGAGTATTGGAACAACCCCTAAATGCAAAGAACATTTCTATTTACGATGTGAAATGAAGTAATATAGGGAATTTGCTTATAATTATTTTGAAAATGCCTATAGTGTTACGCAAAAGGAAGGAACTATTAGTATCTGAGATACAGGTTCGGCCTAGTTTAGATACTAGTGCGTTGGACTATAATAATATACTGGATCAGTTTATATCGTACGTAAAGTTCCCCTACTTATTGTAAAACTCCCGTACTTGTTGTTATTTGGCACGTGAAAACCAGATTGTAATGTGCAACCCTAAATACCCAATTTAGTTTTTGACCAACAAGACTTCTATTATCTATGGAAAATACAAGAATTTGAGCGCCATCCTGTGGAATTTCATTATAAGATATGAACCGAAGACCGTGCCTATACTGAGATTAAATTCTGCGCTCTTAGTTAGGGTCTTGGGATCACGACTTTATTATTTTGCATCCTGAAGGTCGTAGAACCCATCGAGCAACAGTTGTGTGGATCAAAGGAAATCTATACAATAAATTATAAATTCTTAATCTATAAATACATTCACAAATACAATCTTTCTTTCTTTTTTCTATACAATAAAACTGTAAGTGGACTATGTCTGTGCATAGCCAAAGAAAAAATGAATATACATATATAACTAGCTTTAACCCGCGGCTTCGCCCTCCAAAATTTCCCGCGGGTACAGTTATTTTGCCGGAATGAAAGGTACCCTATGTCCAAGTGTTAAGAATTTCAAAAAGATTAGTTGAGTAGAAAGAGCGTGAAGAGGTAACAAACAAACTTACTTTGGCATTTATAATGTTAGAAGTTAGGATAGGATTACGATGATGATTTGCTACGTATGTTTCACACATACATGCATTATTATATGTAATTTCAAATGTGCTTTCAAAGCAGGAGGTAAAATTCGTATCGCGTGTATTCTATTTCGTTCATTTTAATGTACATTTGAACATTCATAAACGTATCCATTTAGGTGCCCTAATGGATTACGTTTATGAACAATATTTAACCAGCGTATTTAATGAAAACCATTGATTATTCGCTAACTTATGAAAAAATCTCCAGATTTTTCCCTTGATTTTTCCCTTTTATAATCTGAGCAGGAGGAGAAGCATCTGGCACATTCTAAGTGTGTTGTTTTTCACTCCTAGAGCATGGAAGGTTAACTCTGTTTTATTATGGATTTTTAAAAAAATAGAGAGAAATAATTGTGAAATTGTAATAAGAATGTTGTTTACTATACATTATTTAATTATATCGCATTTATATCGTATTATACAATAACATTTACTTAAGAATTTTGTTCTTAGTAAATGTACATTCGTCTTGCTACCGCCGTCGCCACATTGAAGATATGTCTGTAAATTACAAAGGTTATTAAAGTTATTTAATTACACATAATTGTAATTAAAATTTATTTTTCTTGTTAAAATAAAATCGTCAACTAAAACGTCAAACGTGAAAGTACCTGACTAATAAACATTATAATTTATAATTCATAAATTTTATTCAATCGCAGTTTTATTATTGGAAAAATGTAGAAATATATTGATTTCATTTTCTGCTTTAATAAATGAATAAGTAAAGACCGTTATGCAAACGAGAACTAACCTAGAACACCAGTGAAATTGAGTTACGAGTATTATGAATTAAATCTCTCTTTTTCTCATCTCCACATGTTGATTACAATGAAATTTTGGATGTTATTTTATAACTGGCCGCTTGCCTGACGTCCCCGCTTTCCCTGGGAATGATATTGTTGCCCAGCCTAGGCTATGAGTCCCTCACGAATCCACGTGTCCGAGCATATGGAGCGGTCTTATTCTAGGGTGGAAACACAGACCGTGAACTATCACGGTCTGTGTTTCCGCACCACATACTAATGTGGATCAAATTAATTAGATGCAATGGAAACATGACAGGTTCCAGAGACGATGACGCAAATTTAATGAGTTCTCTGGTAAAATAAAAGTTTGCATGGAAATAAAACATTACGAATCTTTTATTTCCATATCTTTTATATTTATAAATATAATAATTGTAAATATTCGTATGCCTCGATAGAAGGTAATGTGACTGGGCTGTATGACTGACTGTATCAATTGTTATCTGTATACCCACACTACACTACACGCAAATAAATTAATTGAATAGCTTTTCTGCTAAATGGTTAAATATAAACAAATTATACATGATATTCATTATATTAATATACGTCTACAGCCATAGCATTAAGTATTATGTAATCTGTGTAACATAGCATAAAGAATCTTGGATGTTATTCATAAAATAAAACTTTCACTTCTGGAAAGAGATAGCATAAAAGTAAAAAATAATAATAATAATAATAAAAAACATAAAAAGTCACAGACTTGTAAATAAATAAAAATAAGAATGGAAAGAACGATTCGTCTAAAAGTTAAAAGTAACTTTTATCTACACATTATATAGAACAAAATTCTAGATAAGACTATAAGCATAACACGTACTCTTATGAGGGTAGTTGGTAAACAGAATATAATATGGAGATATCGTAGCGTACGAGTCTGATATCAGAAACACATGGTACCTACGCGCATTGTGGCAAATTACTTTAAAACTGCATACTTGTGCCACAGTGAAGCTAGGAAAAGAATGATATCTCCAAAAATCTAAATTTTCGAGGAGGTTAATATACTTTTATGTTACGGGATACCTACCTAGCCGTAGAATTTCCGCTGTAAATTAAATCATAGAAATCAATAAAAAAATAAAGAAATCGATAAAAATATGATGGTGCTGGCGCTTGTGCGCTGGGAGCGCTCTTATGGCTTTGTTTACTAGTCAAACTTGAAGTGTGAACGTGAACTTGAACAAGTTTGAAAACAATTGATTCTATTGCTATAAAAAAGTATATTTTCACATGGTCATTCTGTCAAGATTAACTTGGCAAATTTATTCCAATTTTATACTTTTATTACAACAGAAATCAAAGTCAAAGCATTTTATTCTTAAATTAGATTAAATTTTGGAATAAATAAGTGTACAATATAAAAGCTACTTTAACTATCTTAATATTATGTCCTAACAAAAATTGTACTTATTGATGTTTTGCTCATGTAAATATAAAGTAATACAACCAAATGCTTCCACACTAATACGATTTTCTCGGCAATAATGCGTAAAATGTTAATTTTTGGTAATAAATATGAAGGTGACCTTCTGATTTTATGAATATACGAAGCCACCTTATACAGTTCAAAATGCGGAAGTAACAAACGACGCAATTTTCCTAACTTCTTCAGAAGTGCTCATAATATCTTCAGATTTTAAGCGAAATACGCGCTTTATTTTCAGTAAATCTTCTTATCTTTATGGTTACGTACTCATGTAGTCGGCGGCCCAAATGTGTTTTCATATAAAAATAAAAATTATATGTTTATGACCGGTTCAATTAAATTATAAAAATAATCATCTACTTTAAAGCTATACCAGAGAATATATATATACGAATTTAACTGAAAAAAAAACTTCCCCGGACTTACATCACGCAGGTGAATTGATTCAACTCTTTTCGTCTCATTCAAGTCAGCATTGCAGACTTTTTTTTAGGTAAACTAATGAAATATGTTCATCTACGTGGTATGAATATAATTTGGAAAAACAAATTCAATGAATACATATAGAAATGATGTTGGAAAAAACGTAAATAAATTTAATATAGTATAATATAAATATAATAGGACAAATCACACAGATTGAGCTAGCCCCAAAGTAAGTTCGAGACTTGTGTTATGGGATACTAACTCAACGATACTTTATTTTGTAACAAATATATATATAGATAAACATCCAAGACCCGGGCCAATGAGAAAAAGATCATTTTCCATCATGACCCGACCGGGAATCGAACCCGGGACTTCTCGGTTCAGAGGCAAGCACTTTACCACTGCGGTCCTGCAGTCTTGGTACCTATGTTTCTACATATAAAACACGTGAAGCTTAAATATATATAAATTTTAATACTTCTATAAAAAAGTACAAGACAATAATACAATAACAATACACTTTTAGGTTGGAAGAACCTTACACTTCTCTTCTGGGAGGGTCAAATCAAAACAGTCAATTCCTTGAATCAATACGCTGGCCTTTGTAGAAAATTACTAACTATTTAAACGTAAATCAATTGATACCATCATCAATTTTGTTGATAACATCATAATTTGGGGGTTCAGTATCCTTTGTTAATTAATATACAAGTAAATCCAGCCGAATGGAGTTATACAATGAACCCTTTTAAAATGTGACACACCGACTCCACGTTTATTTGTGAAAATTGTGTATTAGAATTTTCAACTGAGCATTTGGGGATTTTTTTGCAATTGACCTCAATCTAGGGATATCATACTGATTTTTGATTTGGTGATATAATTGGAGAGCGAAGAGTGACTTAACAGCAACATAGCAAAATAAAATTACTTATTTGACGACCTTCAATGTATTAGGCGCCCTAATGGTCATCATGAACAGGTCAGGTCAAGGTTGAAAACGATCTTTTTCAGAATGCCCCGAGTCTTAAATATTGTATAATGATATAAAATATAGTATCGTTGAGTTAGTATACCAAAATACAAGTCCCGAACTTTATTTGGGGCTAACTCAATCTGTGTGATTTGTCCATGTAAATTCATTTATTCTAGCAGACATTGTGTCAGACTGGCGTTCCCTGTAAGTGTTTCGAGCGACGGAGGACTCACCACGACAAAATAATCCCGTTTAATATAGTTCGGGTATGTACACGTTTTAGTGAGGTGTTCCTTTTAGCGTAACATTTGTAGTGGCACCGATTCGAATCGCAACCTTTTGGTGCACCAGTTAAACTTTTGATTTTGAGATATGATTCCAGGTTAATAGTTTATTTTAAAATTACAATTCAGTTTAACAATTCGTGCTAAGGTACCTCTACTCGATGTACCTACTAGAAATAGGGTCTATAAGTTTTGAGGAATTTTGATCTTTAGAATTTATTACAATTCTTGTTAATAGTCGAATCGGCGTACATAAACGCATACATACTGGCATGCGTACTGGTCGAATACCGTTTGAGTAGCCGTCTCCGACCAGAAGAACTTTGTTAGAAATAAAAAAAAATAAAAAAAATTTTAAGAACAAAACTTCATTAAAGTTCTATTTTTACAAACTACGTTAATTAATTAGGTTAGCTCTCCAAAATTAAACTCCCGTAGGTAAGTTAGGAATATAAATCAGGTTGTCGTGTAAGTTATTAAACAGGGTCGCTCTAGGGCGGGATTTACAACTTTACTGGTTCATCATAACTTAGGTTGCACTAGTAGGTCCATTTTGTTCCGTCGCTTCTTCATTTGCGCTTTGGCGGTGGTAAATTTAATTTAAAGTTTTCTTGACGTCAGTTTGCTAGCTATAAAATATGACAATTTTACAGCAGACAGATTTCAGCCGGCCCTGGGCTCCGACTCTCAACGGCTGAGGAAGAAACTGGGATAATGCTCAGTTGAGTGCTATGAATAAAACTAGTTTTTACCATATTGACTTGTCTGGAGATCGAACCCGGGACCTCCAGTGTAGGTAGTCCGGCATGATAGCCGATAAATAATGGGAGTTGAGCGTATTATTGAAATACAAAAAAATAAGTTCAAGTTAGTTCAACTTATTTCCTTGTTCAGAAGGTGTCCTTACTAGTAAAACAAGTTTAAGTTAGCTTCGTTTGAACGAGGTTTGTTTCAAATTCAGACAGCCATTCCTGAGATAATGAAATGGGTTTGCATCTTGTGATAAAACAATGTAACGTTATTTTATAGTTGAGCAGTTATTCAAGTAATATCATCTGAAAATTACTTAAAGTTAAATAATGTTTCTCAAAACTAAACTAGTGGTATTTTGGAACGATCACTACTGAGAAAAAAACGCCGAAATAAACCCTATATTATACGCAACGGGCTTACCATTATGTTTTTTTTATTTTTATTTATTTATATTGACATCCAGCGTTGTTGTTTTTCCTCTTCTTCCTTCTCTTTATCCTATTCTTCATGGCTAAAGGTCGTGGCCATTTATATTATGTAAATAAAACACACAATACCTAACTGTTTGCTGCGTCATGTGAAAACAATTGAATATGGAATGCATCATGATTTATATATTTACACATGGGCAGTGCAGTAGGCATCACGATTTATACATTTTGGCAAGTGCAGTATATAATATACCAACCTAGACAAATAAATTAATTAAACAGATAAAATCAATACATATAATAAAATTGAAGAATGGTCAAATTTGTACACTGGATATTTTTTTTTAATTCTTCATGGAATGTACTTAGTTACTGATATAGATGCAAAATTTTTCTGTCTGTCTGTCTGAACGAGCATCACTCGAAATCTACTGGACCGATTTGCTTGATATGTAGATTTGGTATGTAGGTACCTTATATACCGGGCTAATTAATATCTTAGATACATTTCATACCGATAAATGGTCAGGTGGCGTAGGATAATTGAAAAACTAATAATGAATCAAAAATACCTCGGAATCCCGGGTTAACATCTTATAGACATTTCATCCTGGATAATGAGGAGGGTCCTGTAGGAAAATAAAAAACAATCCACGGAGCCGATTTACTTTAAAAACTGTTAATATGAAAGTTCTACACCGTTGAAGTTAGTGACTTGAAAATTTGGATTTCAGTTGTTTACAAAAAATTAATGAATAGGTACATGTTTCAGATTTTTCTGATAATTAAACCTCAACCTTCAAAAGGGGGAGTGAAAGATTGTTTCGGGACCTAATACAATTTTCAAGATAATAAAGATATTGATGATATACATGATTTAAAAATTCTTACTGACACTTACTTTTTGTAGTAAATAACAGCAAGTAAATACAAAAAATGTTTAATTTACGTTTGTGGTTAATAAAAAACCGGGACGTAAAAACGTCATGGAAAATAGGACGGCGCGCGTTGCAGAAAACGGGACGGGACACATTTCGAAAAACAAGATGGCACAATATGTAGGAAACGGTACGGCCCATCTACATTTCATTGCTATGAAATGTAGATATGCCGTACCTTCCTCCGTATAATTAGATTAGACAAATTTGCGGGACGAGACACGCAGCGGGAAACAGGAAATTGAACTAAAGATGAGAAAAAATGCGAATTAAATCACATATGTTTACCAGTCTTACAGAGTACCCGATAAAAAATTACTGAGATTTTGCTATGCAATTCACGCGGGCGAAGCCGCAGTAATAAAATAAATTTAAAAATATTTTTTTACAAAAATGTCTTTTTTTAAACAAGTTTTTGTTGTCATGTCCGCGCATTAAACCGCACTGGAGCTGTTCCGTGCTTATCATTACAAAATGCATTGTCATCCAAACTAAACCTTTATTATCCTTTATATCAAAATTTCAGCTCATTCGGTTGAAGATATCTGCTTCAAACTTGAGTTGCTAGACTTCACCCGAGACACCCGGGACATAGCTTTTTTAATTTACTTATGTTATTACCAGAAATAAAATGATTTATTATTATTATTATAGCGACATACATATATCTATATTGCAAGTTAAATAAAAGCTTGTACAAAATACAATATATTGGGTCGGAAGTATGTTAACCTTCATAGTTTCTATACGTGCAGAAAATACCCGCGTTTCAGAACTTCCCCTAATGAAACACTAATAACTTTGCTTGGAGCAAACAGTGCTGCATGTTTCATGATAGCTCCAAGTTTGTACCATTAAGTACTCGTTACCTACATTAATAAATTATCGCACTTGTGTTTAATAATGGTTGTACTATTTCTCCTCAAACACGTTAGAACAGAAGAATAAAATAACTTGATTTCTCAGATAAAAGGCGCATCACAAAAACGAAATAAAACATAAACAGACAACATCACAATTACTCCGATACAAAGTAACAGTACAGTACACAGAAATATTATCGTGGGTCAATTTGTGCTGTGCAAGTATCCAAGAAAACTAATCCTCTCAGTATTTGCTGACATACTCTCAAATTGTGATATAATATTATAAAGAACAAAGATTTGTATTTTTGTTTGTAATTAATAAACTCAAAAACTATCTGGGCGATTTCGACGAAAAATGGCACAGAGATAGGCGAAGTAGCCTATGTGGCTACTTTTTATTATGGCTTTACCCGTGCGAAGCCGGGCTGAACGGCTAGTTGTGAGTATTCTGGGGCCTTAGCCAGACGGAAGGTACTATAGAAGGTGGAGTAAAACCTGTAGCCGAGTGATACCATAGAAATGGTAAACGGGGCGTAGGACATTCGGCAGCTAGATGGGTAAAGAATCTCCTTTACCCAATTATTAACTATATATTATTATCTGGGTGGATAAGAATTAAAAATTAACTTTATGGAACGAATTTGCGATGCAGATCACTTTAGGTCTTGTCCTCAGGACTCATATGGTTGGCGTAGACGGAAGGAGTTCTATACCCAACGGTGGGACACGGAAGGCTACAGATAATGATTTTGACGACCTTGGTGGTGCATTGGTTCTTGCCACTGAACCGAGAGGTCGCGGGTTCGATCCCCGGTCGGGTCATAATGGAAAATGATCTTATTCTGATTGGCCCGGGTCTTGGATGTTTATCTATATATGTATTTGTTATAAAATATAGTATCGTTGAGTTAGTATCCTATAACATAAGCCTCGAACTTACTTTGGGACTATCTCAATCTGTGTGACTTGTCCTTATATTTATATTATATAATTTATATTTATATTTAAAAAAAGATTATGGGCTACTCATGCGAACGTATTTTATTTCATCAATTTTCTCCAATTTTCAGCTCACCTAAGTACACAATGGACGTACATTCGCGTAGCGTCTGAATTCGCCGATATTGTATAGGATCCATAAGATTTTGCTATTCGGGATCCGTGCCCGCTAAACATGTTCCAAGAAGCGGCACGTGATTTGCTTCGCCAAAATATTCGGGATGATTCGGGGTCAATCGGCTTACGTCGTTTATTAACTTCGTGGCTCTTTGTTGGAGACTCAGAAAGTATATCAGTATATGTTCTAACTAGCTGTTATCGGCAGTTCTGCTGTTTGATCTCGGGTAATTAATTATACTTAGATACTTATTTCAAATTTCATCAAAATTGGCCCAGCGGTTTAGTCGTGTAACCGTGACTAACAGAAAGAATTAATTTCGCATTTATTATTTATATAGAAATTATATAACTATATACTTACTATTAAGTTGGTTACTATTAAGTATATAACTATATACTTACCTCAATAATTGTCATATGATTCAAAAATGATTGTTCATTGCTACATATAAAGTATAGGAGATAATATTATGCGACAATTCATCCAGCCATATAACAATAGAGGACCAGGTCAGGATATCCAATTATGAACTGGGTAATACCCAGTATCCGGGTTTATCCAGTTTATGGGACGTATCGATATTAATTATAATTATATGTATGTTAATAAGGATATAATTATTTTTGTCTTAACGGAGATATTGAAAACTAAACGCGGAATCTTTGGTTGGTAAGTTTTTTTATATAGGTACTACTGAACAAGTGAACAGGCATGCAGCCCACCTGATGGGAAGTGGTCACTGCAGTCTATGGACGCCTGCAATACCAAGTGAGACTTGGTTCTAGAATAGGACCACTCTCAGTTACGTATTGAGGTAGATGACGCGTTTGCGTCCAACTGTATTGGAACCAAGTGGCAATTTTTTGATACCTACTATAACGTCATCAGATTGTTTAGTGACGGCAACTCCCTGTGTGCGCGGAACCGATTTAAAGTACCAGTAACAGTTTTTAAAGTTAACTACATACATAGTATATAACTATATTTGTACACCATTCTATGGTAAAATATTTTAAGATTTTTTTGTATAAATTTCAACGTGTTTTTGCAAAAAATATATCTTTTATCTTTATAACACAATTTGACACTACCTAATCATATATTCGTATAATTTCCGATATTTTTCGCAAAGTATATACGCTTGGGCATCTATTTCGATACATGTCTGTGACCACTTCAAACCCTTCTATGGATGTCGTACGAGGCGACTAAAGGATAAAAAGCCATGACAGCTGATAGTCAACAGAATTCCCAAAATCTTCTTGTCAACTCGGAATGACTATTCCGACTGTGTTCGACCAGTAGGTATGTGGCCACGCTGATCGCTCTGTACAATAAAATCACTTCCTTATCTTAAAAAAAAATACGTGGACTCTACGCTTCAGGACTACGCAGCCCACTATGCAACAGGAAACACGTGATGATGAGCAATCGAGAATGTTAGTTGCATGATGTTTAGTCTAGTGTGGTAATAAATCTGTGGTTTAGTTTCATACAGCCTATCGTATCACATAGACAAAAGATAGCATACAATACAACAAAGAGGGTCAAGTTAAGAGAGGATCATTGACATAGTAGCCAGCACAATAAATTGAAAGCTGAAGCGGAATCGATTAACGTCTACTGGGTGTTTCTCAGAGCGTTTCGACCGATGCGGCCATTCTGTCATTACAATTTCACAAATTTTAACAAAGTTATATTTTTTTTTCTATCCGACTTTAAAATAATTAATCTATAATGTGATAATGTGAACATTACGATTGATTGATTTTGGAAATGATTCCTTCCTCAAGAAAATTGACGGATCGTAATGACAGCGCGGCCGCAGCGGTCGAAACGCTGCTCTTAGAACCGTTACGAGAACCTTACGAACGATTCTGCGCTATCGATGGGAGTTTAGTGCTTACAAACCTATGCTTACTTTATTATAAGTAGGTACTTTGATTGAAGATAGTATTATAGACAATTACACTCAACGGACTAAGCACTAGGTAAGCCTGTATCGCGGGTCCTATGGACACACTCACAGGAGGGTGAATTTCACAAGCGTTTCAACGTGGCGTGTAACGTTTCAATATTGTCCGACATTTTTTTAAATAAAGAATCGTTTTTTTAAAATTAAATTGTTATAAAATGTACATTATACCCGTACTTTACTTATTTATATAATAGGATAATTACATTGATTACTGTGTATGGTACACAACATTTAATAAACACTAAAATTAAACACAAATATTTGTGAGCTGAACTAATTTTATATAAAGGGACGACTGGCCCTATTATATAACGAACCTGTAAAAATAAAATAAACAATAAATAAACCTATTTATTGCAATTCCAACAAAAAATATATCTATTACTTAGATTTTGTCACTGGATACAAAACTTCGTACTTATTGATATTTTTTTTGAGAATGCATTTATAAATTTTATTGTATACACCCGATTAAAAATGTATGTAAATAGAGGTAGATGTATAATTCATTTTTATATTGCGTATTTTTTTTTTCCGAGCAAGAACCTATTTCAATATTTTTTATTAGGTAGATAGATAAATTTGGAAAATGTAGACAATTTTATATTACAAGTTGCTAAGTTAACCATAAAAATTTACAGCTGTTTCTACCTATAGCGAGGGGTTAGAAGGAAAAAAAGGAAAACTACCTACATTTCAGTAGGTACGCGGATGCTGGCAATTAATTTAAAAATAATTAAAAAAATATATTAAATTGAGACATAAGAAGTAAATCAAAGTAGGCAAAAGTGTTCAAAATGAAATGAAATCTATGTTATATAAATTAATAATCAAGTCTCTAGGCTGCCGAAATGACATCAAAAGTGACTTACGGAACTCCGAACGAGCGAAGTTTTCTAATCGGGGTCGGGGTTCCGTAATAAAATGTTTGAAATGTTTAGAAATCTCAATCTTTCATTAAAGTTTTGGGCGTTTTAGCTCTTAAAAAGTGTTACGACTTTTCCGCCACATTTACCTAGATTAGATTATATAGGGACAGTAAATGAAATGTCTCTCTCTCTTTTTAGTCTACTTACTTACTTAATTGTTTGTTGCGCCTCTGCGTCAAGCCTCTCTTTCGTCTTCTGAGTATTCTTCCAGTTTCTTCCCCAGCCATAGAAACGGAACGTCAGAGTCCAGTATGCCCGTAAGCTGAAACTTTGCAGCAACTGAAAGTTTTGTGTTTTCTGAAATTAAATATATTTTACTTATTTGTGAACGAGAGAACGAGTGAACAAATAAACAAGTGATCGAGTGAACAATTAAACAAGTCAATAAGATTTTGTTCGTCCTTTAGCTTGTGACCGCCCAATCTGCCAATTCGTATTTGTATGGAAATCTTCTCCTGTGGTCATTATGTACCTTTTTTGTTAAACTATGCTTTTGGTTAGACTTATCTTAATCTAGGTACCCATATAGTTTTCTTGGTAGATCCTTGTAACATGGTTCTAATATAATACTACTAATTCCATGCCTTGGAACAAAGCGATGAAAAAAACATACCAAACGTCATTCAAACGTCAATAATGACATTGACATGACCGTGATACTTCTCGTTCTCAGTGTTTGCTTTGCACCGCTAGTCTGTATTTTGTACAAAAATCTGCTATTCAACATGGAAAATTATCCTAAAATGTACAAAAATATTTGCAGACTATGTTTAAGCAGTGAGAACAGTGATAAGTTTGTGTCTCTCATTGAAAATGACGGTTTAAGTTGTTATGGGGAATCAGTGTTGAGATTTGCTCACATTTCAATAGAAAAGGGCGACAATTTACCTAAAAATATGTGCCAAAAGTGTTTGTTTTTACTGAAATGTGCCATCTATTTTAAGTTTAGATGTGAGAAAAGTGAAATAATGTTAGATGAATGGAGCAGCAAGCATATAAAAAATAACCGTAGAAAGACCAATTTGGCCAAGGTAAATAATCAATCTAAATTATTCGCTTCCGATAGTTTTCCCAACTTTGAAAAATCACGAACAGACAAACAACAATCTTATAATGAAACCGCAAATTCCACTGATTCAAGTTTGTCAGATGAAGGCACAAACCCTAATGTACATAAAAAAAGTGATGTATTAAAAATATTAAAAAGAAATCTAAGAGTTTCAAGAAATAAGTTCCGGAAAAACAAAAAGTTCCCCAAGGGACATAAATATGAGTGTGAAATTTGCAAGAAAGTTTTATCAAATCCTGTTACATATAGTCATCATATGGAGTACCATTCTGGATGTAAATTTATATGCGAGCACTGCGGCAAAGGATTTCCAGTATTACCTCGATTGCAAATACACCAGATTGCAGTTCATAAAATTAATATTAATCCATACTTATCATGTCAATTTTGTTCATTTCTTGCTCCAACAAAAATAAAATTAACTGAACATGAACGGCTTCATACAGGAGAACGACCATTTACATGTGACAAGTGCGGCCTTACATTCCGTCGACAAGCTATATGGAAGAAACATTTGGTACACCACACTGAAAAGTCAGTGCAGTGTTTGCATTGTCCCCGAAAGTTTTTTACTATGACAGAGATGAAAACCCATTCAAATAATGTACATGAAAGACGGTATATGTATTCTTGTTATAAGTGTAACACAACTTATGCCAAGAACAGCTCTGTAAGAAGACATTTGACAGATGTGCATGGAATACCAAGAGAAATGCAGGGCAAAATTGTTAGAATAAATAGCGGGAAACCTAATGATGCAGTTGAACCATAGATTATTTAATTTCCCTTTTACTTACTACTGAATTAATAAACTCTTTTCTCTTTTTAAGACTTTACAAGTGTATTGAAGTGAAGATATGTCATTGCTGTTTAAAAATTTAATTCAAATAAAGTTATTAATTAATATTAGTGAAGTTTACAAAATTGACTATATAGAACTCGACACAGCTTGATGTAGACTAATTGGTTGCACTTAAGAGAAGAAAGAAGACTAGAAAGTCATATTATGTTATTTTCTCACTCATTGCATAGAATAATTTGTTTGAATACTTGTGAAAAATTTGTAAAAAAAAATTGAAAAGGTACTATGTACAGGATTTGGTGAATAGCATGTAATGAAAATGTATATAGTATATATACATTTTCATTACAAGCTGATATATTCAGCATGTAATGAAAATGTATATATACTCTGATATATTCCTTAGTTGATTCGTTGTTGAGAGTAACTTAAAAATATTTTTAACAATATTAAACATTAAAAATATTTTAGTCATTATTTAATTACTCTCACATACTTAATTTCTATTAATATGAGGAGTAAAATTAACTGGCTGACATTGTGGCTGGCATGAAATGCAAAAGGAGCTCACTCCTACCCTATAATTATTGCAAACATTTTAAAATATAGCTTTTTAAGAATTGTCATTTAGACTTTTTAACACATTGTAAAACCATGTTGATTATTTGACATGGCATAGATAAATTAAAAAATAAAGTTTATTTGTGTATTGATTTCGATGTGAATAATTTTTAATAGGAATATGTATATTATAGTGTATTAATGACCACAACCCTCAGCCATGAGGAATAAGAATGTAAATAAGTTCATCTTTATCTATGGGATTTACATTTAGCCTTCAAAAACTGTCATTTATGATTGAAATTTAGTTTGATTGTTTTTTAATAGATCCTTGTAGACCTTATTTTATTAATTCGGTGAGATTGATTCCTTTTAGAATTGGTACATAAAAATAGTTTTCCTTTAAATAAATAATATGTCATACTCTGTAAAAATATTAAGTCTATGTTATTTTGTTTAGATATGTAACAAATACAATAAAACATATGTTTTTCATGTAATAAAAAGTTTCATTTAGCCCACTGCAGACTCTGGGCTCAATGCCATATGGCTGTGGAAGAACCAAGATACAGTCATTTTTATATTTTATTTATTAAAGAAACCAACAGCGTTTACAAAAGAATACAATTCCAATTCTTATTCAATAATAAGGCCAATAAAAGGTTTCTCTCACTATACAATAATATAGTCGATTGATATAGGTGAAGAAATGACTATGTAATGACATGAGTGATAAATATATAACTAGCAGAATGTGGAAAATGTTTTAGAAAACAAAAGAAGTCAGAGGGAAGTTAAATAGGAAAGTATACCTACCAGTTATGAAAATGATTGTTATATTCGCAACTGCAAGCTCTGTCTGTGTCAGTGATATTGTTTGCGCACAGTACTTAATGATATGGTGTCACAATAATGTGATACTATATCATTAATATAAGCATGCATTACAGCACTACTTTGTTTTCATCTACATTTTGAGGGTGATGATGATGACATTGCGTTTTGGATCAATCGAAAAGACGAGTTCAGTTGTTTGTGTATTTTTTCCCGCTTTCCCTCAACGATCAACATTGATATGTCTCGTGATAAATCAAGACAATCCCATTATCACATTAGTAAATAGATTACACGTTATTTAATGGACCAACTGTGAAATAGATCGAATATTTACTTTGAATAAATAAAAAAAATACAGATTTTCATTAGCATCACTGTTTTTGTAATAATAGTAATCGCTTCTTATCGGATGTGTGGTTCCTGCTCGATAGGACCATTCCATATCAAATAGGAGGCGACTAAGGGACATAGCGAAGACAACTGATAGGCAAGGCAACAATAGCATTCCAATTGCAATCCAGTTAAAGATATTAGTGCAATTGGGGGAGCAGAACTTTAAATGTTAGAAAAACTATTTTAAGAATCTTCAGTAGGTAGTCTCCGGGTCCACGCTTCCTAGTCGTGTATCTCATAAACTTAATTCCGACAACTTTTATTTTTAAAACCTATTACTCCGAAACCCAAATTTTCTCCGACAAAACATTAATTTTTTTATTGAGTAAATTAGTGTCATAGTAGGTAGGTACTTATTCAAAAAATTTTTGGTAAGTAATCTTCGATATGACTTCACTAGGAAATTATGCTACCTACCACACATAATATTTCTTTGATAGCAATGCTGGTCCGTCATTACATATTATGCTGGTATGTATAGGTACCAGGTATGGTACCAGGAACACGCTCAAATTACATGAATGAGAGGCAGTCAAGAGCCCCCGAATTATTTTACAAATGTTTTCTATTTTTTTTTGTTCGTCTATGCTCACTCCCAACATTACTGTGAAGAGTTTTGCGGTCGCGGCTGCTCTCAAATTCTAATGTGATGTTTCTCGGGGGCTTTTAGTTTCGCCCGTGTAAATAATGTGGGGAAACGTGTCTATTTTATAGAAATAAATGGTGAATTGCACTGTTTTCATGTAGAAAATCTTTTTTAATACAAGCCAATATGCTCTTTTTATTAATTATTCGTTCTACTTGACGATAGGAGTTAGGACTTGAATACGACAACAAACATAAATATGCGATAAGCTTAGTGTATGAGCCGTTTAGTTTCTTCCTATAAAAAAACCTATGGAGAGAAAAGACATTGTGCCTACTCCAAATGATGGAAAATAGTAAAGGAGATGATGAGGAGAGGATAAATGATTTCTCTCTCCTAATAGCGTATTCTAAGGTCTTACTTACCATCATCTCTTAACGCGATCCACTTAGCGACCCAAACTGATCTGCATCGCAAATTCGTACCATCAATTTAATATTTAACATGAATGCGATTTTGAAGGTTTTGGTTCCTAAATTGAACTGAGTTGCATTGGAATCGTGGTAAGCCTTCCGATCAGATGGTAGCTTTCGTAGTTTATGAAAAATATATATATTATCCACAAGTATCAAAAATGTGTAATTAAAAATATGCCTGTATCAAAATATATACCTAACCTTTTTACGTATATTATACTATACAAACTATACAAAGTTAAAATACAAGTTTTTTGGAGTATACAAGCCCGACTTTCGACTACTGCTTACCCTTTAAATCCACTTAGTCCTGTGAGTCTGGAGACAGCGAAGGCCCTCAAAAGGAAACTCCACCTTTATTATTAATTCAGTGGTTTCCAACTATTGAATTTGGTGTGACAATGAAAATATTTGTTTTTCCTTATTTGTTCTTTCGATGTCTTTATGACACTTGCATCACTTAGGTGCATGAGATTATTTTGTTTTTCATTGAAATTAAATATTTGTTATCTGTAATAACTACTTTCAACTTGTAGGTATTTAGTTTGTAGGTCTGTAGGTTTTAAATAAATAAGTAAACAAAAATAATGATTTCAAAATTACATCTTTCAATTTGAGCATTGTTCCTCTATTTTCTTACTTATCACTATTTATTATCGTAAGAGTATCCTTGGATTCCGTCAAATATTTACAATTGGCGCCAATTAAATGCGTGACGTGTCAGTAGGTAGGCGAAGTTTTGACATTCCCGACATTTCCTCTGGGAGACCTATAAAGTTTGAGCAATACTGTAAACCAATTTCACCCTTTAACTTTCGACCTATCATGTTGTTGCTTCCAAGTACAAAATACAAAAATATATCTGTTAGAACGGACCTTAAATAATTTCTTCTTGACGCGTACATCTGTTCGCAGGTGTGGTGTAAGTGGTGCAATGATAGCGGTTGATGAGGTTAATTAATAAGATTACAAATACTTCAATAATTGTCCCTATATAAACTAGGGTTTTTGCGCATTGTGTATCTATCGTCATTATGAAGGCAAAATAAAATGTTTTGGGTTAACAAGCATGACGTTTTCACTGGCCTAGCCATTGCCTGATGGCCTCGGTGGCGCAGTGGTAAAGTGCTTGCCTCTGAACCGAGCGGTTCCGGGTTCGATTCCCGGTCGGGTCGTAATGGAAAATGATCATTTTCTAATTCGCCCGGGTCTTGGATGTTTATCTATATATGTATTTGTTATAAAATATAGTATCGTTGAGTTAGTATCCCATAACACAAGTCTCGAACTTACTTTGGGGCTAGGTCAATATATGTAATTGTCCTAATACATATTTATTGTCGCCGAGGGCTGAATCTGCCCCTTAGGGCGACTCGTGAGTAGTCAATGAAGTCATTAGGTAAGATGGAGCTAACAATATGAATATCTGGTGATCAGGCAACACGGATGGACTACTTATATGCAAATGGGACGAGATAACTACTGGTGTTGGGATGGGGACATTCAAATCAATAATTTCTTGAAAAAACATCTTCATGACGTCTTTATTCAACATAGGATAATATACATCGCTTATTTACGTCAATAATTTACTTAAAACTAACTACTAATCTGGTAAAAAAAGTCTGATCGTAAAACAAAAAGCATAAAAAAAAATTCTACCGCTGTCAACTCAACACTTGGACGCAGTGCTGAAAGCAAGTCCCGCGGGAGTCACTTGCCAAATTCGCTCAGACCTTTGTGAGTTGGAACATTCGAGAAATACTTAACATTGTCTTTAAACGTGAAGCCAACTTTATTATGTACTTGTATAATGTCCATAGAGTTTAACTACATCGGCGGTGACTTGTCCTTTCTGCTCTAGAACATTTACAGCAAATTTAAAGTACTTAGGTACCTACCTACATTAGAAAACGGCCGAATAATTACTAACTAGATGTTACCTGGGGCTTCGCTTCCGTGGGAATTTAGAGATAAAATATAGCCTTTAGCAATCTTGAATGATGTACCTTTCTAATGGTGAAAGAATTTTTAAAATCGGTTCGGTAGTTTCGGTGTTTAGTGATTAGGTACCTGCCTCAAATATACTCTATAAACCTGCCTCAAATAAACACACAAACGCTTATACCTCTTTATAATAATAGTATAGATAACACATTCCCGTCCTGGCTTCGCTCCGGTAAAAACATAATAATTGGGATGGATGTTCAGAGTAAAAGTCTAATTAGGCAGCACTTTTAATTTTAAACTTTCACAAAAAAATATGCTTTATAATGCTTCCGCCCCAAATCCGCCATCTTATTATTCCTTCTTCCGTCCCTTTCATTCCTACATCCCTCTCACTCATTGATTTCCATTTCCCACATAAATTATAGGTACACCAAAACCTTCCTCAGGAAGCACACTATCTATTGGTGAGAACCGCATGAAAATACATGCAGTAGTTTTTGAGTTTTATCACGAACAGACAAAAGTGGCAGATAGAGGACTTTATTTTATAATATGTAAGAATATAAGTATGATGTAGCTGTTATAGAACACGTCAACGTAAGAGCCATTCATTCATTTAAGCGGTTTTATGGTTATTTCCTCAGCTATAAAGCATCTAAGCCTAGGTCCGCTTTTTTACTTTGTCTCCTCCACTTCACGGCATCGATAGTTGTCAGACAATTAAATGGAGCGCAGCATTGTTATTTCCGTGGACTTCTGACTGTCGTGCAAAAAATGTTTCCTATGATGAACTTGAAGTTCAGACTTTCAGATTAACCAGCGTTTTTGTGTCACAAATGACACCCATTATAGCTTGCGACACTGCACATTTTGAGCGCCACTTGCTTAAAAAGTATTTAGTGTTTAATTCAACAGGTTTACAGATAAAAATACAAAATAGTGATATACTTACTATTGTATGACTTGCTTTATTAGTTATCAAAAATTCAGGCGAATATCTAAATCTTTCGAGCGATTGCCATTTGACAAGCATTTTTTTAAACTGGCTGCTGAGATTATTCTGAAAACTAAAACATTCCCAATTTAAATGACTAGACTCCCTTCAAAAGTAATGTTGAATAGGTGATACGCGTGAAGTCGTCTGGAAAAGGGTTCGAAGTAGGACGGAAAAGGACAAACAGGCTGTGTGCGTGAAACAGGGCATGCACTGAAAGGGTAAAACTGTGGAATAGACGAAAAAGTTTTGGCAATTAAATTAATATATAGTTTATCGTTTGTTTCATTCCATGCCCATAAAACGTAACTTTATAAGTACTCAACTCTGATATTTTTATAACGAAGCATTTATCCTAATAGACCACCAGTTGCTTCTAAAGAACATAAATTGTACTAAACTTGTAGCTTGTAAAACACAGTTTACGCCCTAGAAAAGAGAGAGAGAGACAGGAGCGTTGAGGGACAACAGCATTCCCAAAGTACTATATATGGGTCAGATTGGTATATATAAACTCATGTGGCACGATTAGGATTTGAACTTGGGACCTTTAGTTCACAGGTCTACCGGTCTTAACCACTGGCCGCCATCGCTTCAAACATATAAGTATTACGTGACTATTCCTCAATTTGTATTGCAAATTCCAGCTAGGTTAGCACAAACTAGGGCAAACTGACGTTAGTTTGAGAACTTCAAATTGATTGGATTTGATTTTAATCATTCAAATATAAATTGTGAGAACTAACGTTTATGTATAGTATAATACATTTCGTACGATCGAATGATACCTATGATTGAACATCGGTTGAGTAAGACATATTAAACTAGATTAACACTCACTTAAGTTGGGTTGCACAATCAACTTTGATGTTAACTTTGACCTGCGCAAAAAAACAAAGAACGCCGCCGCGCTCCGCGCCATTTTGTCTCAGCGATGATGTACGAAATAATAAATAACTAAAAAATGTAAAAAATAACACCTTAGTGAGTGTTATTTTTTATATCAGTTCAGATATTTATTCTTTCCACACTTTTTCCTAGAAGTACTGCACGGTCGTCGACATCGTTAGTAGTCAAGCCGTTGAGATGCATATATTTATGTAGGTGCCCATCGATATAAAGGAAGCCAACGACCAAAAAGCTCTTATTTAGACAAGATAAATATGTGTGCAAGTGTGTGTTGAATGATTCGCACAGGGAGGTTGAAATGGCTGAAAATAGAGAGAGATGCAAAGTGCTCCACCGAGAAGAAACTTGTTCTTAAATGACAATGAATAAATGAATGATGTATTTCATTAACACACCACACACTGCAAACCTACCTGTAATATATCTGCAGTAAAGGTACTTTACCAAATTTGTCTATTTTCGTTTGTGTAAAACATTCCCTCTTACAGTGTAATAACAACTAAGAAGTTGCGAATGGGACGATAAAACAACATTTGAGTTCATTGCACATAAATAATGTCCCGCGTCCGGGTGCATCGCGCATCAAACATATAGACCAAAGAGTGGAGGAGAGAGAAAATTATTATTCAAGAACAACAATTTTAATTAAACAGAACGATTCCGTGGGAAACTCCGCGGTATCGTTAAAATTTAAAAATATATTTATTAAAAAGTGACAATTATTACTGTTCTTATATTCGTTTTTACATGGTCCTTCGAGCTGGATGACTATTTTGCTTCTAGTTAAAACTGTGAATAGATTAAGGGCAATAGTTAAGGTAGAACTAAAATAAATTAAGCTACACTTACCTCATAAACATAATACACATTTTAACTCACTGTGGCTTTATGACTCTTTAGCAGAAGCTAAAGAAATATAAGTAATATAGAAATATATTTTAATTCTATATACAAAATATAAAGTGACATATTTCCTTAGTTACTAGATCTGAGTATACCATTTATGACATGCGGCAACACAACGGAAGTTCATAAAAGAATTATTTTTACTTTTCTTGCGTTTTGCACAAAATATGAAAATGCTCTTTTGTTTTTCACAACCACTTGGTAAAAATGTTTGTTCTTTTTATACAAAGCGGGGGAAAACTTTTGTATGTCTTATACTATTAAGATGTAAGAAGTTTTATTAGAATTGTTGTCTTAAGTGCTGTCTTGCACACATAGTATCTATCGTGCCCTGCGTGTCGTGTAAGCTAAAGGTATCGGCAAGCTATCGATGGCGTGTTATTGCGGTCTTCACTAAAATAATATAGAAAAACAATGTAAACTATTTACCAAACGGACAAGATTCAAGATAGCTTCCACCCGAGATATAGGTATGTACCTATGTATATAGCTTTTATTTAACTTGCAATGTAACTAGGTATGTACATAGGTACATACCTAGTGACATTGCAAGTTAAATAGGCTGTATACGGTTCCTTAAGCTGAAGACGAAGAAAACATAAAATAATAATAATAATATTTCTTGTCTACATTCAAAATTAAAATCCGACCAAAATTTCAACAAGTTTTTAAATAATAAAATACAAAATTAGACACAAATTAAGTTCATAAGTAAACATCAAGAAAATTTTATATGGGAAGCGGAAATACAAAATATAACTACTCACTGTCAGGGTAATCCCTTTTATCCTCAGGAAGTGTTGTGGCCATGAAGGTATGCGCCATTTTGCCTAACAATTATTCTGTATGGAACAACTCCGCAACATTAAAAATCCTTGACCGCTAGCAAAAGGCCTTTGTATTTCTGTTAAAGCGTTTTACCTTTTGGATGATTAAATAATTTTTCATTGTACGAAAATGTTTTAGGTTATTTTAATGGTATCTAACTTGTAAATGTGCGCTACATTGTGATAGAGATTGCTCAAAGTGAGGGACTGTAGATATTTTAACAATTATTAAATCTAACTAGCTGTGCCCCGGCTCTTGCTCTGTGTTCAGCTTCGCTCATGTGTTATTTTAGGTTATATTCAACCCGTGTACCAAATTCCATAACATTGGTCCAGTAGATATTTTTTGCAAGAGTAACAAATGTACACACACACCTACATCCTCACAAACTTTCGCATTTATGATATCAGTAGGAAGTAAAGCGGTTCTCAATCCTAAGCGAAACTAATAAAAGGCGCAGAACTTTTCTACCACTGCCTTGAAATTAAACTCATAAAAAGTAAATAATTAGCAAATTTTCGCATTTTAATAAAAAAACAAAATTTCTTATACCTACCTAACAAATAATGACCACTAGGTTGAGCCCAGAGAAGTTTTATTATTTTTAGTATATAGAAGAAAAAATCAAGTTTTATTATTCTATAAACTTAGTTTGCTGAGTTTTATAAAAAACTATTTTACTAAAAATCAAAATTAAGTATTAGTAGGTATTCAATGAGACAATTTTATTGTTAAAGGCAATAAACAGATATATCTTTTATAGAATTCTGTGCAAGTCTCGTTTTCACGTGAAATATTTTTTACTGTGATGCTAAGTGTCATTAGAAAGTTTGATTAATTAAAATATATATATATGTACGTATTTATATAGGTATTATTTTTGTTTTTCAGAAAGGCCTATTACTCTTGGGCTAAAAATCCATTCTATCGTGTGGTTCAGCCCAATCGTTGTTTCTTTCCTTTATGAGGACAAGGAACTATTAATCTTGATTTCTGTTGCTTGTTCTCCTTCCATAATAACATGTGACGAGATGGTGAATCATGTTGTACTTTAGGTTCTTGGACAAAAAAATATTAGTTTACTAGCTGTTTATGCGCGACTTCGTCAGCGTAGAATAGTTACATCTGAGAGCATGATTATATTTTTGTGATTTATGTGTTTAACTATGCCAGACAAATAATTTAGGAACAATATTTTTGTGTGATAACTTATTAAGACGACTTTGGTCGTCTTTTAAACACGATTTCATGTAAAATGTTAACCCGCAATTGTGTAGTGTTAATATGTTTTATGGGTCTTTAACTACATGCATACCAAATTTCATCAAAATCGGTCCAACAGTTTAGCCGTGAAAGTGGAACTGATAGACAGATAAGCAAACTTTCGCATTTATAATATTACTATGGATATTATGTTTTTTTTATTGCATAAAATTACAAAAAAAAAATATTAGTAAAAAAGATGGACTTAACGCCATATGGCGTTCTCTACCAGTCAACCGTTAGACCAGACAGAGACAGCAAGGCGGTGCCATAAAGTGCAACTGAACATAGGGAAAAAATATATTAAAAGAAAAATCACTCTATTTTAAAATAAGAAAAAAACTAATAAAAAATATTTAAAAAATACATGTAAGTATATATATAATAAATACATTGATAATATGGTTCCGTAACTGAAAAAGTAAAATCGGAGCACATAGGATGACTTCAGAATATTATCAGGTACATAGCCGTATATTTTATACATTTAATTGTTTTTTAGTTTATTTTATGTCTGTCATAATGTACAAAGTTTAAAAACGTTATCGACTGAAATGTTATAACACTTTTAATAGTTAGTCTTTCAAACTAAATAATTATACAATAATTCCTTAGAAAATGATGTTATAAAATTTAGTTGTGTGAACAACAGTATCGGTATGATAAACACATACACAAGAGAATGGACTAATAAATTACTGACAAAGTTACCGATCAAGCAGTTTTCTCGATGCTCGAATCGTAGAGTAGTTAAAACAGAGCCCAAGCGTTGGAGTCGATCACACGAATTTTACTAAACGCATTTATACCCGAAACCAATATTTTTTATACAAATACCTACTCGAACGAAGCTAACTCGGTGGTATACAAATATATTTTCCATTTGTTTGTTGTCAGAAATAGTTTTTAGTTTTATGTTTTCGAGTCTTCGACAAAATTAAGTTATTGAAAAAAAAATATACAAACAGATAACATCACTTAAAATTCATTACAACTGCGTCATTATTACTAACGCATTAGAGTCCATACAGGGCTACACGCTATGCCATCAACTGTAGGCTTGTATGTTGCCCTGGTATTACGAAAATAAACAAACTCAGGCAGTCGAACTTTGTTTGCGTAATGTCAGTTAACAAACACACATCAGCCTGCAGAAATTGATTGAAAATACAATTTCATTTGTAATTTCAGTAGATTACAAGAGGCTACATCCACGATAAAAATCACATCACTCAGTTTCGTCTTTTGCCACGAAAGATCTGTATTATTATATCTGAAATAAACCATGAAAGTATACAAGCACATAGCACGCATTAATATTTGTTATGCATTATTCATTAATTTCTTTTTTTAAATAACTAATTTGTAAAATCGTATTTTTGCTAATAAATTATCGACATCTTTGATGGAATAATTGTAATAATTAACATTAAAAACTGTGTGAGAATGTATTTATTCCGAAATTCGAATTTCGGATGAAATGATTTGGATTTTTAATTTCGGTCATCATAGTCAAACTTACGCGTTCACTTGTGCAGCATCTGTAGATTAACCTACTCTGTGTACAACTAAAACAAACACAATCAGCTGCTTTGTTGCCGACCGTTAATTAAATTAAACTTCAATGACTCAAATATTACTTTTAGTTCATTAATTAATTTACCTTCGACGCAATCATGAAGCAAACAACAAACAGAACTTTGTATAGAGAGGCTATTAATATAGTAAAATATTTAATATATTGTGGAATTTGATAACGTACAGTCAGCAGGAGCAACAAAGTACCAAAATAATTGCAAGTTAGCCCGTATTGCCGCTGCATAGACTATAGAGTTCATGGTGCCTTGAAATGCAGTTAGCTGTGTACTATAAACAACAAATGCATGCCTATACTTTTTCATCTTCTTAGTCGTATTCATCATGGCTGAGAGTCGTGGTCATTACGTGGTATGAAATACACACAACGACTTTGTTGCCACTATTAATGAAGTGGTTTGCCATTGCTTTGCCACAAGTTGAATTAACCAGTGTGCAGGTTTTCTCATGATGTTTTCCTTCACCGGAATCATGTGGTGGTCTATGAAAATTACTATAGAGCAGTCAGATTGGTATACAAACTCATGTAGTACGTGTAGGATTCGAACCTGGGACCTTTTGGTTCACAGGCGGTCTTAACCATTACACCATCACCGCTTCCATTCCGCACCATACTTTTTATGATCGCAGAGAATAATTTGTGTCAAATAGGTACTTTTCCCAAAATAGTTTTGTACTGTTGGATGTGTATGACTCAATCTCAAGCTAAACCTACTGGTCGAAATTCAATATTAGAGTCAAAATATTTTCATTAAAAAAGGCCAACTTTCATGGCATTTATCAATCAAATGTTTTGATTGAAAATTAATGTGTCACACTTGGGTAGGTATCGTAATTAATAATATGGATATACCTGGTCAAGGGCAAAACAGAACTAAAGATAACTAGAATTTACTGAACTGAACACTGCAACGCGTGCAAAATTTCGTCACCATTCAAAACGTCCGGGTCCACCAATCAGCGTATCGGAAAATTTGACCCAATTGGCCAAAGCTATTTTGGCTTCCTGAATTAAATATTTTTGAGTGACATTTGCCGTTTTGCGTTTTGTGGTTAAAATAATTAGATAGGTGAGATGTTTGTGGCGCAAAAAAGGGAAATTGATATTCATATTGTCTGACAATCTTGTTCCGGGGCGGCCATTTTTTGTCCCCAGCCAGCCTATGTTATTTTAGTAGAGGTACCCCAATTGTAATAATGTAAATAATAACTAGTATCAAGAGGGTACTTATAAGAAATACATTTGCTAATTGACGTCATTGGAGAAAAGGTTGCGGTGAAGTTTATTGCGCCGCTACTTCACTTGCGCGAAGCAGTCGGCAGTAGGTAGACTTGGTTTCAAGAAAACTTTTGAAGTGAATATGTTATATTCTAAATTGATTAAAGAATTTTGAATTTTGTGTATCAGTTTGTAATAGGTTACTTAGGTAATTTCAAGAAAAATCAAAGAAAATCTGTATGCATTTCTGAAAGAAAAACTCGAGCACTGAAACCTGGAACAAAATGTCATTTTTGGTTTTCGCAATTTTTTTATTGTAACATGCGGAGTCCTAAAAATATAAAACGAATTTTCACATTCATTGGATGTGAAACACATTATTCCGACTTCCTAGTAAAAATAAGGGTATAGAATAATTCTATTATTTCCTAGGGAAAACGAATTTTCAATTCATTACAATCGACTGTCGGTCTGTCTATTACCTATTCTTATGAATACTGATGAGGAGATCGTTTGAATTACTTATCTGAGTATTTTGTCAGTCGAGCTTTACTTTGCAATGGAATTGAAGTCTTGGAAACGGTTCAGTCCGAGCATTGTAAATTTTGCCTATAATATATTTAGCACCTAATAGAGCGTTGATTTGCCATCGACACGTAAAGAAGAAGATATATTATAAACATCATCTATCGCGTCTGTCTGTTCGCAATAAACTCAAAAACTATTACTACACATGTACAAATATTTGCCCGCGGTGTGAATCGAACCCAGAACCTCCAGATAGCGGACGGGCGTGCACTACTCCGCGAAGCTCGTAAAACCCTCTGTCAACGAAGCCTAGGTATCTAAGTTTATTAAGCTGTAAATGTCTTACTAAGTACAAGGGCGTTCGTCCTTGGTCCTTCAGTAAGATACCTAATTTATATAGATCCCGATGAGTAAGTATTATTGATTAGTTCATTGTGAAATCTCGTCACGTTTCGGCGCCAGATTATATTTAATGGTAATGTAGTTTGATATAAAGTATGTCTTTTGTCTCTGAAAGTCGGCGTCTTTCAAAATTTACTGCACACTGTCTTTACAGATCGCTCCAACACAATAGTGTACTCAATTAATTAAACCTTTACCTGTAACACAAAACATACAAAATTACTCGTGTGAGTTCAGCCACGGGACAACTGACAAATCCAGACTAATTATCAACTGCAACTAACTATTCTGATAATTCCCCATCAACTCAAATAACATACTTTTTTCAATTGTCAAAAAAAATAAATTAAACTTGCTTAGTAGTACACTATGGTTAGTCTATAAATAGACACTTGATTAAACATATCTTGATTAATTATATTTGTATACAAAGTATATTTGTGTTATTAAAGAAAACGTGGTTTTTCTCACTATAGTATTAACTACTGGTACTATTACCTTAATCCTAAATGTTTCAACGACTATATAGCAGTTTTAATTAAGTTTTCTTTTGTAAATAATGTAAATACATGTTTGCAAATAAGTAAATAATCTTTATCTTTGAATGTTTTGCGAAAGAATCAAGATACCGCTGTGAGATATAGAAGCATTAAATATATTTAGAAAATGCTTTTTTAAAAGTACAGAAAGTGAGAATTTCATAATGAAGTTGTCATGAAACCCTCGTAGCTTCAGGGGTTGACAACTAATTGTGGTCAGGAAATTTTATGTCAGCACCAAGTCTGTGTTAAATAATTCATGACCTTAATGTCTATATAATATAGTTTGTTTTGCTTTATTTTAATAGCTTACTATATTCTTGAAAAATAAATACCTATTTTATAGGTAAGATAACATGTTCTTAACGGACTCATTTAGAAAACAGAAACTATATAAAATTGATATGTTTGTCACTCGTATGAGTAACGACCGTAAGAGCGTGATAGCAATATACGTAAAGAGATTAAGAAAAAAAATACTTCCATAGAAAAACAGGAAGAGAAAGAAAGCCATAGAAGGGAGAATGCTGGCATTCTCACCCACACACAATTAGCATCAAAATAAATAATACAAGTTAGATACCAGTGGAGTCTTAATATTAATATTTCCTCTATATTCATTCTACATTTGGTTGCCAGAAATAACTAGTTTTTGCAATTCTTTCTCTTCAAAAAACCTGGTATTAGCGTGTTTCGATTACAGAAAAGGAGATTCAAAAACTTGGTTTAAATTCATGTTTGTTTTTGAAAATAATCTAAATTTTCCTTTTTTTTTCTCTTTTTTTGGGCATCATTCGGTTGGGGAAGTAGGGGCAGTGGCAACGTGCCGACTCGCCACTCCATAGTTATGCTGCAGAACCCTCACAAAGCCGAGAATGCTAGTACGAGATAGCGATTGAAGTGGAAAACTTTTTTATTACCGATTTTATTGTCACGTACTGAATTTAAAATTCCTTCTCGCCAGCAGTTGTAAAAATCGGTGGACTTGTAAAATCTTTTATGTGAGTTTTTGGAAGTGGTCACGGGACGATTCTATACCTAGATGATATTATTTTCGTGATAAGTTTTTACTATTATTATGTCACTAAATTATGCTCACGACTTCGTACATGTCCCGTTTTATTCAATTCCGTGGGAATTTCGGAATAAATTAATGTTTTCCCTACATTTTAATTTACAGCCTTACAAGTTTAGACGGTTAATTCGCCAAATTTTTCAGGTTACTTATGATTTTTTTATAGATATAGGATACAAATAAAACTACAGTTTAATGAACAGATATATTTTATATTATATGGCTTAAAATAGTCTTAACAATATTATTTACAAGTACTAACATGTTTTTATGAGATTCTTATCTCAAACTAAAGGAACGAAACTAATGAATCGTAAGTCAATTTTTTAGGTTAAATATAAAAATTATTTTTTAATTGATAGGTACTGCGTTTTTGAGCAACACGGACTTATATTGAGCTCACGACCTGCTCAATTACGTATCAGTAGACAAAAAGCAATACAAAACGTTTCCGCATTTTTTCCAAACGATATACGAGTACAAAACGGTTTTCAACTGTATCAGATTTCCAAAATGCATTAATTTCAGTGATTAACTTATATAAATGTAAAAAAAGAACAAATCGAATATAATGATTGAATTTAAAAAATAATTGTTTTGTTAAACACGCGCGTCAATACCAAAAGGAGAAAAATTAAAATGATCAAATTCTCATCAAAACAATTTTTCAGACACATTCTATATTCGAAATAAAAGCTGCAAAACGCATGAAACGATATAAAAAATTGGAACGGTTTGAATAAATTTAAAAACTAGGAAAATCAAACACGACCAATTCTATTTTTTTAAATTCAATTGTTAGCTAAAAATGATTACTTTTTTTTTACAAACAATTGGATTTCTGATTCGACGTTTAATTATTATTTTAATTAGGTTTTCATTGTTATAATATAAATAATTCACACCAAAGTAAAACTAGCTCAAATTAGTTTCTGTATTAAATTATGAAGAAATTACGTAGAAATTTCATATTTTTGTTTTACACATTTCTCTGTTTCTCATCTGTACAAACATGTATTTTGAAAAGACAAATACAATTTGTGTTTGTCTGTTCGTCGTCATGAAAAACACAAGAATCGATTGACATGTTTTCATACGGTTTATCAAAGGACGGAGTGAAGAAAGTATAATTATATAACGGTGTAATTTCAACTTTTAGGCCAAGAAGCCAATTTTTATATTATCCATGTTAAATTGTTATAATCATACTTCATTTACTACGACACAAGATTGTTTTTAGGGCTAAAATTACTTTAGGCTTTAAATTAATCACATTTTAAAAATTCTGCTGATAAAAAAGCATTTTAGGGAAAACTGTAAGTGGTAATTCATGTAAAACTTTGTACATGCAAAAATATTACTAAGCTACTATTGTTTTTAACAGATTCTAATTAATCTTCATAACAATCTGGACTGATGATTTATTAAAGTTGCATTAAAAACATAACACTAATATTTAAAATATTGGTGTCATTGTAAAAATAATTATTACACTCTACTAATTATAACAAAACAAATTGATTTCAACTACCGTTATAATATACAACAATATTTTATAACATACAATAATTTTAATAACGTTATTTAATAAAATTACTATACAAATATCTATAATTACTTTTTATTGTTTGCTATAAATTATTTACATTTTTCGTTTGGAGCGAAAAGAGACACTTCCACATCATTAAAAATAACTGAAATATACTAAAATCTCAATATCATTTAAATAAAGATGTTAATACATATTTATGTATGTATACAATATACAAAGGTATGGTCGCTTTCATCACCTTTTTCTCAAAATAAATTTAGAAGCTGTAATGATCTTGTCTCGTAGTATGCTTTAATCATAATGCATCTTATGGCAATAGTATATTATTTTTAATAATTGTCTTTTTCAATAATTAAATAAATAGTAAAAAAAAACTCCTACGCATGACACTTAATTACATAATTATATTTAAGTGTTTTGAATTTATTTTCAAATTATTTTTAGCCATTGTTTCATCAAGTTCTCAATGGGTATCCCAATATCACTGACATCAAGGCAACTCTTTGGACATTTAGGGTGAGTTGCACCAGTCAACTTTGACGTTGACTTTGATCGGATTAATACAGTAAATAAGGTCGTTATAACACGACCTTGCAAGGTCAAACATTATGTTAGTATAAATGAAGCAATCGCGTACTTGACAATCTTCAGGGATTCGGTCGTTTATACGATTACATTCATAAGTGCCAAATTTCGCACACTTGCTCTATTCACTCCAAACGAATCTCAACTTTATGCCAACACAATAGAGTACAGTTTAGATTACAGTTAAACAACTAGGGTAAACGTAACAATGATTGTCACCGTGAAACAAAATGGAGTGTAGTCAGTAGTAATAATATGTGGAAATTAAGATGTGGAATAAAACTTGGTGACGATGATTGCATGGCTGCGGGGTTTTCACCTGAAACAAAAGTGAAAAAATTCATGGCGTGTTATTTTAATTATTCAATATGAATGACAGGCGAGTGCCAGATAAATTTATATTTTTACTTAATTGTTCTGCGAATTTCCTATTAACCTACTAAAATTATTATGTTGATAAAATTGGTTGAGCTTGTGATAAAATAAGTACATAGCAAAGTTACATAGGTACACATTATTTTCATTTTAGAATCTATAAGAGTTCATAATACTTATAAAAATTGTAAATTGGCTACTATTATTGCGTCACAGACTTTAAAATTCCGAGAAGAAATATTCTATATTTATACCAGCCAGTCTTATAAATATATTTAGTTCTCATTTAGATTTCCTTTACTTAGATAAATTTATATTTTATAAATGCATTTGATAAATCTCTTTGAGAGATTTTACTAGGACGTTGCATTGTGTCGCCATATTGAAAATATCCACACAATAAGCATTCCAGAATCCGGATTCAGAACTCAATAAGCAGTTTACGATTGACGCTGGCGGCAGGCGTTTAAAAAAATAAACCTGGAATTGCTTTTCTTTAATTTGGATTTTTTATTTTTTGTGTAAATGAAAATATCAATCTCGTCATTTTCAAAGATGGAACATTAGTATGTTTACGATTCAATGTAACGTCATAGGCTGAAAGAGAAGCTTTGACATAATGTTTAATGCTGATGTTTAAATATACATAAAGGTTGTATATTTAAACATCAGCCAAATGCCAGCAGAGAATGATGATGAAAATCAAAACAGATCCAGAAACGGAGAAATTAAGTGTTTGTGCATCATTAATCTCTCTCATCAACGGTCATATAATAATATCGATATGATCAACGCTCATATATAATAATCGATAACGCTCAGCGTTATCCCGGTGAACTCAACTATGGAGCGTACGCTGACGCGTAACGACTGAGGAAGCAAGCGTCGGAACGCTCAAGGGCTGAGGAAGAAACCTAGAGCCCAGAGTCTGCTTTCATACTTTTTTGCCTCCACTTCGCTTCGGTGGCATCCCTAGATTCCAGTCTACCAACATCATCATATCGAGCGTGTTATTACTAACACTGGTGTTAGATACTATTCAAGTCGCCTAAAGGCACCTGACACGACTTTTCCGACTACCTACCCCGCCATTTAGTAGCAGGTAGTCGTAATACACTCCTCACGATGTTTTCCATCATCGGAAGCAAGTGGCGGTCTTATGAAAAATACTATACATAAGTCTGATTGGTATACAAACTCATGTGGCGAGAGTAGGATTCGAACCTGGGACGTTTCTATCACAGGCTGAAGATTTTAACCACTGGGCCACCACCGCTTCAAGTTCTTCTACTTACCGTTAATAATATGGACGTATATGCTAGCGGGCACAGCGTTATTCGGCACACAAGTGTAGTTCCCCGCATGAGACACACCGGCGGCAGGAATGAGGAGGTCGGACAGCCTTTGAGCTGGATCCGTCGTTACATTGATGCCGAACTCATAGTCGTAGTTTATCATTCGGCTGTTATGGTACCTGGTAAAGAAAAGTTTGAGTCATTACATAAGTTGCTTGCCTCTAGTTCACATTCTTCTTCTTCTTTGCGTGTCGATGGCAAATCAACGCTCTATTGGGTGCTACCTAAATATATTCTTGCCAGAGTCGAGCCACTTTGATGGCTTCGTCGGAAGCTGCCATCAAGTCAGCCCGAGTACAGGTATTTGGACACTCGGGACAGGGGAGGAGATGAGCCATCGATTGTGGGGAGAAGCCACAATCACATTTTTCTCTCTCTACTTATCACAGCTATTTCGTTTAGCCAGGTCTTTGTGGCTGGAAGAAATTGCATTTGCGACAAGAAATTGAAAATAAAAGGGGAAGAATGATTGGCCACTTGATATGACACGACGCCTTATTTAAAACTATTTTTGAGGGAAAGGTGAAAGGAAGAAGAGGTCCAGGGAGACCGAGGAAGAGTTATGCAAGCCAACTTGCATAGATGACCTCGGTGGCGTAGTGGTAAAGTTCTTGCCATTGAACCGAGAGGTTCCGGGTTCAATCCCTGGTCGGGTCATGATGGAAAATGATCTTTTTCTGATTTGACCGGGTCTTGTATGTTTATCTATATATGTATTTGTTATAAAATATAGTTTCATTGAGTTAATATCCCATTACACAAGTCTCGAATTTACATTGGGGCTAGCTCAATCTGTGTGATTTGTCCCAATATATTTATATTTATTTATAACTGAAGGAGAAGGCATGCGTTGTGTCGTATCGAGACCTTAAAAGCAAAGCCGAGGATAGAGAGGCGTGGCGTATACTCCACCGACAAGAGCATAGCACTTAAATAAGAAGAAGAAGAAGACAAGACACCGCCTTTGCGTTCATTTATATTTGAATACCTAGTCATAACTTATGATTCTTCTTAAAATGGTGCAAAAAAAATACATCTACATCTACTTAGATTAATAGTCATAATGTAGGTACGGCTCGTCCCGGCTTTAAGGTCATAGCACAGGTGGTACAACCTGTGCACCGCTCCCACCCGGCAAGATGACGTTCATCGAAAAATGTGTTTTAAATCGTCGTGTGTAGACATATTTTACATTGATAACACGAGAGCTGGTAGTGAGCAGTCCACTATTTCGTTGTCATTGTAAAGTAAGTCTACAAAGTACGCTTTAAAGCTCAATTTCCAATGAACGTCATCTTGCTGGGTAGGAGCGGTGCGGTACAACTGTGTGTAAATTATACACGTATGTTATCCGTAGGTATCACACAAGGTATTGGTAAGAACGGTGCAAAAATTCGTCCTGTAGTTTTTCAGTTTTTTCATTCATATGAAGGACAGACGTGCCCCTGTCGCATGTGCCTATATGAATGAAAAAAACTCAAAATATTTTTGTACTATGGATAATTTCTAATTATTTTTTATTGAAAAATGTTATTGTAGAAAGAAAAAATGTTTATTCACTCAAACATTTTCAATGGTATAAAATAGTACAAATAGGTACAGATAATTATTGAAGCATAATGGTCTGGTTTCGTTTGTGATTAGTTATATTTCTAGACCTAAGTATATATTTTTTTTATTAAGATATAGGTACTATGATATTTACTTCACATTTGACATGAAAGACATTTGTCGTGCCTTTGAAGGTCTAATTTCTGAAAAGCCTCCGACTTTATTGACTGATGAACTTATCTGACTTCTTTGACTGTTAAATTTGTCGTATTTATAGAATTTGGCATTATAAAGTATATAAACCAAATAAATCATCGGTTTCATCAGAAAATAATTTAAATAAATGTAAACGAAGAACAAATTTAGAAAAAGATGGTTCTCGTAGAGTATGGGACATAAATTTTCTTAAAAATAAAATCGTTAGATACCAGTACCAAACTAAAGGAGACAATAAAAGCCACTTTATAAAGTCTTCTCTGTTTTTAAATCGTCGAATAAATTTGAAAACAAAAGTGCTGGCTGCCAAGTCTACTGCCAAAAGTGGTTGGCAGACAGCTTAATTATGAAAAAACTAATCAAGTTTATACCATAGATTTTATATATGTGTGGTTTTATTTTTTGTTCATTGAAAAGTATCAGAAATATACCCTAGAAACGGTGGACAAATATGTGATATTATAGACCAATTAAATATATAGTATTTTCGAAGTTTCGATTAGAAATAGTAAGATTTCGCGGTGGATAAGTGTGATAAACACTTTGTAGGACACAAGACTGCTACAGCAGTGATAATAATAAAACTTCTTTTATATTCGAGTCAGCTAATTATTTAAGTATAATCTATTTCTACAGTAGATGGAGAAATCTAACGACAACTAATGTTTTTGTCTCTTTTTATTTGTTTGTTATAAATTAATTTGCTGCAGAACGCAACAGAACAGAACACGAAATATCATCAGTTTCTTTTTTTTTTCAGGTGAAAACTTCTTTAGCGGCTTTTTCTTTTTTAAATGGGTAAAAAATGTTAAACTAGCTTCTGGACAAATTTCGTAAGGCGTCAAAAATGCACAACGTTAAGATTCAAGTATTCACATCTGCTGGCACTCCCAGAGTGCAACCGGTTTTTTTTTTCAAGTATAAATTCGAAAGTTTATCTGGATGTTTATGTATGTTTGTTACAGTTTCACGCAAAATCTTCTAGACCGATTGTTATAAAATTTTGCACACGAGCAGAATATAAGGTGGAACAACATATATGGTAATTTTTATTTCGATATTCTGGAGTGAAGCCCCGGAGCGCAGCTAGTACTATATAATCTCCCTAGTCGTTTTCGGCTATGATGATTGGCAAGTTAATCTTTATATTGTGACTTCGTATATTCCTTTGTTGGTGTGCCTACAAATGGCTGACGTATGGCGAATCGCATTTTCATTTTCTGAACTCATTGTACTAACCAAAATACAAAAGCGGGCGCTTCGGTGGTCTGCACCACGGAGCATTGCAGCCGAAGAGTCGACCCCGGTTTTAGATACTTCTCCGTAGGCCCGGAGATCTGCGCTCGCGCCTCTGCGAAAGAAACAGAATATTAAGAACCTAATCGATGGAAACCACTACTAGTATATCACATCTATAGAATGGAAAAACGTGACACGCTCGACATTTCACCGGCATTTAACGAAAAATAGAATTTAACATCATCATCATATGCAGCCCTCCGTGACTAGACCCACTGCTGGGTATGGGGCTCCTTCCGTCTCCGCCAACCATCTCTGTCCTTTGCTAACAACAATTAGTGAGGATAATAACATATGACATTGACTCTTAATCTTAATAAAACAACTTCTTAATTAACTATATTACGCAAAATTTCAAGATTGGTTGAGCAGATAGAGCGTGAAGGGATAACAAACGAACAAACTGAAAGTAAGTTTGTTTGTTCGTTACCCCTTCACGCATTTATAACATTAGTTAGATCAATCTCGTCATATGATCAATAAATCAAAGCTAATAGGTACATCTACAATTGACGGTGATTTCTGCAAAAAAAACTGTTCATTTCGATACCTATCTATACAATTACTCCGCACCTGGGTAAGTATAAGCAGATTTTAATTGAAATCTCTGTGATATAAAATAATGCATAATCTTACTAGCAAATCAAATCTAATCGCTGGTAGTCAGGTGACCCACTAGTTTTTATACAAATCTTCATGTATAGGTTTCATTGAAGATCACTTTTTACAGTGAAGGAAAACATCGCGATAAAATCTGTACACTGGTTGATTATTTACTTTATTGATACTAGTTGTTCGCCGCGAACGTAGAACTCGCGAACCAAATATTTTTTTTACAAAACAGTGAATATTTCAAACGACTTAACCGATTTTGATGCCCCACAAATATAAAAATTCTATAGACACATCCCACATATCTTTTAAATTTTATCAAAATCAGACCAACGGTTCGAAAGTTATCGTGTTACAAACATACATACATACAAAAAATGTATTTTTGCCCCAAGTAGAATTGTATAGTAATGTAAGAAGTTGATAAAATTATGTCAGCTACCTACCTTCAGTGACTACTAATAGCCAATAAGACAGAAAGATCAAATTAAGTAAATGTTCTTATTTAAAGGTAGTTAGTATATCAGCATTATACTCAAAAAGTGAAATTTGAATTTAATATTCGCCTCTGAAATATTATATTCATATAAAATATTACATAAAAGTTGCTTTGTAAGTATTTCAAAGTTTAGTTTTCAGCATTTTAGCAGACCGTGAAAATGTTATACTAATTTATTAGATTAGATTTTTCGAGAATAGACTGAGCCAATTACTTTATACTAAAATTGGATTTGCAAACTTAACTAATTGGTGTGTTGATTGGAAAGACTTAGGGTAGGTTGCACCAGTCAACTCTGACGTTAACTTACCAACGCGCCGCCGTCATTTAGACAAAATGGCGTAGGTACTTTGCGTTTTTTTGCGCAGGTTAAAGTTCAAGTCACATTTGACTGATGCAACCGAACCTTAAGTGTGGGTTGCACCGTCAACTTTGACGTTAACTTTAATCAGAAAAACGCAAAGTACGACAATTTGTCGAAACGTTGGCGGTGCGCCGGTTAAAAATCAACGTCGATTTTCACGATGCAATTCACCCTAAGTATTTGATTAAATTAAATATTTGTTTGAAAGGGTGTCTGTTCTCACCAATTTCATATTGTAATCTGATAGATAAACCAACTGCTAGGTAAATATGCCTGAAGTTACATGCCAGACTTGACAAACGCAATTTTTTACGCTATTTGTCTAAAAAATATAACATATATAATTCAAATTAACCAAATGGTTTGATTTTCGACGACAAAAATTGGCAGGTTAATAAATTATTTGCATTTATTTATTTATTGGCAGGTAAATACGTGATTTACTTAACCATAATATTTGCAACCATATGGTTACATTTATGGTTACATAATATTTGTAACCATATGGTTACAAATATTATGGTTAAGTGAATAAATTATTCAGTTTAATTTATAAAGTATTTGTGGGTTAATTGACGTGCGTCCTTTAAAATTCCACGAAACTGGCCGGTCACCTTTGGTGTAAAAGTAAATTTTTAATTACGTCGGTTTTTTGCCTACTAGGAAATGTTTGAAGTAATATTTACGACCCAAGTAGTGGCGTAAAGAAACCACACAGGGTATTGGTCACAAAGGGGCGGCATCTCAGGTTTTTACCTTGGGGAATTTATAATTCATAAACAGAAATACAGGTGAATTATTATTGTTACTTTAGACAGAGAAACCTATAGACATCATCATTCGTCATTCTTTTCGTTTTGCCACAGATTTTATAATACTTTTTTGGCACATACAAGGAAAATAAACGCACATTATTTCTTATCACACTTTCATCAATACGAGAAAATAATTTATAAATCACGTAATTAATAAAACGAATGAATTTAAGTGACTAATTTAATTATCGGATTTGATTATTTAAAATCTTTATGCATTTTATTGTTTACCAGTCATTTAATCGGTAAAAAAACGATAGGGTTGTGGTGGACGTATTATCAAAATTTTGCCCAGGGCGCTTGCACCATCAGTTGACCCAAGAGTCCCAGGTTATTAGCATATAAATATTGAAGAAAGGGAATTCGTGAGTTGTAGTTAAAAAAACCATTGCTACATTGTAAAAACTTTGGCTTATTATGTGAAATATTTTCAGCGATACATAATACGAAAATTTCAATTATGTACAATAGTATTTTATATCATTGGACTGGCTGTTCCCCGCAGCTTCGCGGTAGCGGTAGCTTATATTCGACCTCGGGTCATAAATTCCAAACATCAACAAAATCAACTCAGTATTCTAGAAATAACACAAAATACAATATGACAGACAAACATATAATATTATAGGTGAGTTGCACCAGTCAACTTTAACGTCGACTTGAAACTGCGCGCCGCCGCCGCCGTTTAGACAAAATTACGTACGTGTTTTTCTGCACAGTTTAGTCAACGTCGAAAGTGATTGGTGTAACCCAGCTTTACCGTTTCATAGTCGACTCATTAAAAAACTTTAATATTGAAGTCTCATTTTTATTATTAGCTTTTGCCCTCGGCTTCGCCCGCGTCAATTTCCAACGGGAACATTTGTTTTTCCGGGATGAAAGGTACTTGTGCCATAAATGAATTTGTATACCAATCTGACTCATATATAGTAGTTTTCATAGACCACCACTTGCTTCCGGTGAAGGAAAACATCGTGAGGAAACCTGCACACTGGTGGACAGTTTAGTTTACTAGTGTGTATGCGACTGCCTGCCACTAGGTGGCGGTAAGTAGTCATAAAAGTTTTGTCAGATGCCTTTAGGCGACTTGAATAAAATCTGACACCAGTGTTAGCGATAAAACACTGGATGGATATGATGATGAGTTAGGATTAGTATAATTTTCTATTCAAAGTTATACAGTTTGTGTATAATTTGTAACCGTTAAATAATTTTCACATTAAATTTTCACATTGTTTTAACTCATGTAACCGCATTGCGTTTGAATGGTATCGAAATCACCCAATCTGTATGCCGCATTTAATATTAAAATCAGATCTAAATGAGTATCATTTTGATTGGATTTAAATTATTAAAAATATTGATACGATCATGTCATATAATACTGTATATGATATAATAATATAATATATTTATTTATTAATAAAGTGGTTCGGTCCTGCTGACACGTATTGCATTTAGCTTTTGTCTAGACTTTATTAGAAAGTGGGTAGCTGTGTACTGAATTTTAGCTTTTGTAGAAGCTTTTATTTTATCATGCAATGAAATACTCATATATTATTACAGCTTTATTTGGAATATTAACCGGGATTCTCATAAAGTGGATTAAATGAAACTGCTCCGTATTTTACTTAATTATGTAAATACTAAATCTTTCGCCGGCCATGACGTGGCGCTGTGTTTTTCATTAAAATTTCACACGCTACGTTGTATTCTTTTGTGTAGTATGCTTAATTAATTATGCACTTACAATGAAAGTCTTGTAATAAGCACCATATTAAGTCTCGCTTGAATCTGATATGTCGATGTAAGTAAGTAAAAACACTTTATTGCACCAAATAAGATTTAGACAAAAACTTAGGAGAGAGTACAATAGGCGGCCTTATCGCTAGTGCAATCTTTTCCAGGCTACCGAAAGGCTAGTGAAAGGATAGTAGTAAAAATAAATTGTGGTGCATGAAAAAGGAGATATTACAAATGTGTAAACTTAAAACCACATATATAAAGGTATATACATACACACATAAAGAGATACATAGACCTACATACATATAATTTAAGCGCACGGACCGCTAATAAAAAGCGGTGGAACATCAGTACAATAAATGTGATGTACAGTTACATGCGGAAGGTCGGCATATAACCTCGGCGCATTCTACACTATTATTATTTTTTAGCCGCAGTTCCACCTGTCCGCAGTTCCAGCCGAAATTTAGCCCCGGGTGTCGAAAGTCGTCTGTTTGCCACACTTTCACGTCTAAACCATAGATATAGTTTATGAACTATATCTATAGTTTAAACGTGAAAGTATGGCAAAAAGACGACTTTCGCACTTATAATAATGATTAGTATTGTCTATGCTTACCAACGACGTCTAACCGCAGAAATATGCTTGTGGGTGGATGTGACGATACCTGACACTCGTAGATGCCTGCGTCACGCTTCTGGACGAACCTGACTTTCAATGTCCAATCCTGTGATAAAATAATATACGTGTGAATAAAACCTTTTGATTCGATAATATAAATATCGCATATCCTGTCGAAATTAGGCGGTTATTTGTTAATTTTTTTATTATTATTACATCATTATTTTATTGTAATTGCAAGAGAAAGTACGATGATAAAGAGAAAGAGACACACACAGTTTATCTCTAATGATCCGTACCATTAGCGCGCGATCACGTAATATATTTTTCGATGATTTGATTAAAATGACTCAAACCATTAAATACACGGTAAAAAATCCCCAATTTCCCTTGCAGAGAGTTTTTTCCTGTCCCATTTCAGCCGAGGAACACTTGGAGGCCACTCGACATACAATTACTTGAATCAAAAAGCCATCTAAATGTAGAAATTCCTTTTGAGGTGTATTACGGTCGTTAAAAACATTTTGTATATTACGTTTCTGTAATATATTTATGTGGCTCAACTCTCGTGGAATATATTATATTAAATTGTATAGTAATGTACAACTTGATTTATATATAAGTCTATCCCTTTTATCTGATATTTTCGGTCTCATCCTAGGTTGTGATGCCTTCAATCCTTGGAAAACAAAAAGTAGAAGTCAGAGCTGAGTGAAGAACAGGTCAAGGTGCAAGTTGAACTCATACAATAAACTATATTTTGTTTATTTTTTTTCCATAGGTCATCAACCGGGTGAACCGATTTAGATGCTATCTATTTTAGCTTATTCTTCTTATTTCTTATTCTAGCTTTTTTTATTTGATAGCTAATTTTTATGCGGTGGTTTTTAGATATGTTTGATCAAAATCGGTTCAGCCGTTCAAAAGTTGCTACGAAATGAATATTGAAAGTTAATTTTTTAATTTGTCTAACAAATAAATTTAGTGGGATTTTTACGTAATACATTACGTGGGCTTTAAACTAATGTATAAGTTAGCTTATGTTATACTGCACAATGACATGCCTCTGAATGTTGAAGATGTATCGCTTGAAATCTTTGGTCTGAACTGTAAGTGGTCAGACCGACAGTCAGCAAATGGTAGTCTTTTCTTCTTATCCACGATACCTGGAACAATGACGCAATGCCATTAAACACGGTTTTAAAACATAACTGATTTGAACATGTTTGATTTGAATTTGAATTTTATCCGCACTCGAAAAAACGACACTGTTCAAAATCTAGATAATAATGACGAGATATACTTTTTTGTAATAATTTGTCCAATTAAAAAAAGTTGTATGATACCGTAGTTGAAAATTATTTTTTTATGTCAATTCATATTAAATCGCTGTTGCACGTGGTTACATAATAAACAATAATATAGATTTAGTTTATAATCTTAAGCCTGTGTACACAGAATTTTGACGAAGCTTTTCTTAAGTTAATGTATAACTCGTATTATAGAAAAACAAAATCGCTTCCCGCTGTCCATTTGTCCCTATGTATGCTTAGATCTTTAAAACTACGCAACGGATTTTGATGCGAGTTTTAAGTGTATAATTTATAAGGGTTTTACGCGAGCGAAGCCGGGACGGGCAGCTAATTTACAATAAAACATTACAAATTACCTTATTTTCAGTATCAAACCAACAAAATGACAAAACGTTTGATGTCGAGTGCCGTAATTAAAATTCATCATCGTTTAATTGTTTATTTCTCGGACCAACATAATTGCAAATCTGCTATTAGATTTTAAGCGCGTTAATTGCATATTTTTAGTGTAATTACATAATATTAACGTTTTATTATGAAACAAAATATTAGTAGTTAATTAAGTTATTTATAATTTTAATTCCGCTCTGGCGTAGACTTTATTATGTTCGCAGAATGGATTAAGATAAATATTGTTAGTAGTGGATTGTATTTTTAATAACTGTTAAATTAATTAGCTTTAATAGCAAGTTATTTACATAATATTATAAATATTTGCACGCCTGCATGCAGGTAGGTTATATTTAAGTTATGATATATATAAATCTTGCAAATAAACGATTCTAATAATATAATGTTAAGTAAAATAAAAATAGCTTTTTAGTCTATGCTTTTTATGTTTTTTACAATGTTAAGTACATTAATCTTTTTGCAAAAACCTACTGAAAGACAACTTAAAAAAATACTTATAATTAGTTAGCACATCAACATTAGTTTCATTATGCCCATTGCTCGTGAACAGATATTGTAATAGGTGGATAAGGAGTATGAGCGATGACCCACCACGCGGGGCCAATGCGATTTCGCGGATTTCAACGACTGCAAATACAGCCAGGATCAACGGCTTAACGTGCCTTTCGAAGCATGGAGGAGTTTGAGATAATGAAGAACGAAAGGTCTTAGGTTCGAATCCTACACGTGCCACATGAATTTTTATACCAATCTGACTCATGTATAGTAGTTTTCATCAACTACCACTTGCTTCCGGTGAAGGAAAACGTCATGAGGAAACCTGCGCACTGGCTGAATATTTACGTGTGAAATGAAGAAGACAATGGCAAACCACTCCATTAATTAGTGCCATGAAAGTTGTTGTGTGTGTTTCATTCCACGCGATCCTTAGGAATACGACTATGTAGATTCACTTATTCAGTGACAAAACTGTATCTGTATGTATATAGAGAGATAGCTATATCTAGATAACAATATCTCTTCTGAGAATGGAACCCGTGTAGCAATATCTGTAATGCACAGACGATTAATGTGCCATATTGCACACATAAGTGGCGTCTTAATATCAGTTTATGTGTTCATGATAGCTAATACAAAATATATGTGGCAATCTGGTGGTATCTAATGATAACATGTACAATTCGGAATAATGGCACAACAAGATTCTTCACTGTAAAAACTAAAATGTATTATGTATACAAATTTAATGTGTAAGTATTTAAATATCCAAGTGCATTTATCTTGGCGATAGTCACAATTAGTGGTTAGAGTTTTCGATTATGTTGTTATCTAGCGTTTTATATTTGTAGGCAATGGCATGAGTCTTGAGTGTTCGTTCACAAATCACATAACCCAAAATTTTCAAATTTTTTAAATATTTATTTACATTCAAAGGTATGTTGGTGTACCAGAATAAATAATAATAAAAAATAATTGATCAGTTTCCTTATTATGTTAACACAAAATAAGATTTATACCTATAAAAAACGGAGTGGCGTTAAGTCATAGGTCATTTATATTTGAATACCTAGTTACTATTCTTCTGTAAATATAAAGTTAATTTATTTAGTTCAAAATTATCTTCTATCTCTGGCCATTAATTGCTTTGAAAGTCTGGAAACCACAACTGTCAGGGATACGGTCTAAATTCAGTATACTTGTTGAGTAGCCACCTCAAATCTAATTGAATACCGAGATTAAACTGGTATAACGTATAGTCGAGTAGATTGAGTTGGCACTAGTTTCTGTATCTAATATAATGTATATTAAACTTTTATAAAACCAACATTAATTGACGTTGGAGAAAAGGCTGCGGTGAAGTGTGTTGTGCTGCTTCTCCACTTGTTTTGGCAGTCGGCAAGTAAGCAATAAGTTGAATAAAAAACACTCTATTTCTCTACTAAAACTCGCTCTCTCTCCTATATGAATTATTTCCCGATTTCTCATCATGTATGTCCAGGGACCGCTTTTCCACGTAGCCCATATTATTCTGACTTTCGCCATTGATTGACCTCCGGCTTGAGGTCAAAATTCTTTGGGAATGCTGTATTTGCCTATATAGACCTTAATGCTTCATCCGTACCGCCCCTCTGACACTCCGTTTCGGCTTCGGCCAGAAATTGTTTACTCCGATTTTCTGCTGTCAAGGCTTCTTGTTCATTAATTGCCTCGTACGATACGGGAAGACAAAGAAGTGGGCGTCAGGAATTCGCGCATTCGCGGCAGTTTTCATCCGTGGCATAGCAAATAAACTCCTGGATAATAACAAGTTACTTGCATGAGAAAACGCCTAGCCATGCTGTTCCCGACACAAAGTGCTGGCTTGATGTTGTCAAGGAGGATTGCGTGCCAATGGTCTGACTACTAAGGATGCCAAAGATGTGTAGAAGAAAAAGTAGGACAGTGGATCCTGGGCTCAGATTCTTCCCGACTATGGGAGCAACATGGACAGTGCGCGAGAAATTAAGTGGTGCAATTCTACGGCAGGAATCAATAAACATTTTTAAACACAATAAAGCCACAAATAATTGTATTATTTGTACCTAATTAACAAAGGCGAGCTAAATATTCTAGGAAATGCCTTGTACCGGTCAAACAAAGTGACTTGAGTACATGTCTTAGACATACAGTCAACAGCACATAAACCAAATTCATTGCAAACTGCGCCGCTATTACTGCGCCAAGAGGTTCATGCAGTGTAGGTTGATGTGCTGTTGACTGTACAACGACTAACTTCTGAACTCTGGGAGTTTGTTGATCCCATCGAGACATTCAATAAGTTAAATTTGTAGATAATTATTCCTTTAGGAAGAAGATTCCTCACAGAGCGCCGAAATGAATAGTGCCTTTGCTCTAGCGTCTATTATTTTAATTATATTCCATGTAGAATTAAATGCTCTTATACATTTAGCCTGTTATACTGTAAGCTAAAGTATGGTTTGTTACTATCGCACTATACAAAATTTAGCAATAGTCGTCAAAACAGAAAATTTTGTCAACTAGCCTATTTCAATACAAACGACATATTCGAAATAATTGGTTTAGGTTTAATAATTTGACACGTTTCTATAAAAACGAAAATCTCATTTTCGAGACGTCTACAACAATGAAAGCTATTTTTAAGATAAAACAGTATTCTCTGCCCGAAGAATACAGAGTGTATTCTTTAAATTAGCCTGATTGGCTTCTCCTTCGGTAGGTTTGATGAAGGTTTTATTGTGGGTATGTTGTACAAAGAAGCTTAGAACCAAACTTGACTTTTTTTCAATTTCAATTTAGATCAATGTATGACTTCAACTTAATTCATATCTATAATATTAATAACGTGTAAGTGTGTTTATTTGTTCTTATTTCAATTTATCATTTTCCTGTGAAACAATAATTGTACTAAAGGCGATCACTATTTAGTGTATGCTGAAACTGCAACTCTGAACCATTAATAATTATTATTCCGGAATATAGCTTTTATACGCTATCGATTAACATTTCAGGCTAGTGTAACGAATTATTTTAACCTTACTGTTTTAGTAGAAACAATTTAGAATTCTGGAATAAAACAGAAAAAGAAAAAGAATAAAAAATATATAATCAAACCAACCAATCAAATATAGTGTTTAGTCGGAAAATACTGACACATCTCACATTTCTGTGGCTGGCTGGCTGAGGTGGCTTATCCCAGATTTTTATCAATTGCTCTCCTAGTCTCACTTCTAAAGACACTTAAATACATCTACAGATAGCTGTACTATTCCTTTTATCCGATTTTTATATTTAATTATTAATAATTGTGGACTATTAATAATAATTGCCGAAAGTCGTGATAAATGTGAGAAATTAATCACATTTGTCGGTGATTATGAATAATTTAACCTTAGTACCGATAAATGTAATAAATGGGTCTCTATTGGTTTTCCTAATTTAATATTTTAATAGTTTGAAGCTCCGCTCGCTTCACGCGCTCCGCTTTGTGTGGTCACAATGCTAACCTAACCGACACAGTTTGGTTTATCTATATGTTTTTTTTTATTGCGGGGTCCTCTTGCTCCCCGGCCCCCCGTGCACCCCTGCTGTTCGACTTGAAATTTTAACCTGTTGTACTAAAACCTTGGGTCTTACTTTGTTTATTACTTTTATCAATTTGTGTAGTGAATTATTAATAATAACTAATAAAAGTAATTAATTTCAATTGATTATTAACATTTACCAAAATACGTGTTTATTATTAATAATGTTGTTAAATTATTAATAATTTTCAATTAATCAAAGTTACCGTGACATATATATTGTTTATATTTTAGGTTAATGAATGAATGAAATGAAAAATTTATTTGTTTAAGTTACCAAGACTCATATAATATAACACTTATGTCAGTAGAAAATTTAATTTAAACAGTTATTGTGCAAATCATTTCTCCACCATCACCCTATACTGTGCTGTGTAGTTTGGTAAAATCACAATAAATTATACCATTGACATTTACTTATATAAGTCCCATTTTTTATATACTCGTAAAGGCAAAAGTGTTTGATACCTTATTACACATTAACTACACAACCAAACTCTTGAAATTTTATAATCATAATAGCCATGTAAAAGGGCACATAAAGTACCTTTCAAGTAGGAAATAAGTATTGCACTCGTGGGAGATTAACGCGGGCGAAGCCGCGAAATAAAACTAATAAGTTAAGAGTTGACTCACAATAACATAAATTAAAAGTTCTGTAGTATTTTCCATTAGTTTATTTGAATATCCACAGTGGCTATAAGGTTCTTGGTTTTGTCTTTGTTAGATTCCACTTTGTAAGGTCTTTTTCTTAGGTAATCACTTTGGACGTCGACAAGAATGCCTTCGCTTCTTTGTGTTTTATGTCGATTTATAAAAAAAAAGTTTTTTGTTTAAGGATATTTCAAAAAAGAATTTTACTACCTATATAAATTTACAATATTTTGACAGTCACAGATGTTTAGTCGTGGGTCGCAGACACACGAGTTGTGAATCGCACTTTCTTTCGAGTGATACATAGTGCTTTTACGAAGATAATAAAAATACATAATTAATTACAATAACATCCATCAAAATATTCACATTAGTTCATATTTACAAAAAATTGATTTTTTTTTGCCAGTCTATACTTTTATTAGACTTCTTTTCAAAAAGAATACTCATTGTTGTTAATATTGATGTAACACGGCGGAATTGTGTTGGGACCTGTCTAAATGATGTTCGTATGCAGCGACGTTCACATTTTTTTCGAGCGTCTTATAAATAATTCCCAAGAGGAACAGAGGATTTTCACACAATTTTTCAGGCCGGTTTTTGTTCGAATCCAATTACGGAGGTACTTTCATTTAGTTCAACATGGAATTAGATTATTTCAGATCAGGTGTCGTATAAATGTTCCTCTCATATCATGTGTAGTGTAGATGTAGAAGCCAAGATTGTACCAAATTTGAGAAAAGATTGTATCTAGTTTAAAAAAAATGTAAAGAAATTTTAGCTAGGTAATTTTATTTTTATTTTTTTGTTAAAATATGTTGCGTTTTGACCAAGCGAGCGAAGTCTAACATTCTACTTGGGGCGAAAATATATTTTTTTGTATGTATGTATGTTTGTTTGTTTGTAACGCGATAACTTTCGAACCGTTGGTCCGATTTTGATGAAATTTAAAAGATATGTACTATATGCCAATATTATTTTAAAGTTTTTGTGGCATCAAAATCGGTTCAGTCATTTTTGAAATATTCACAATTTTGTAGAAATGTATTGTGTTCGCGAGGTCTAAGTTCGCGACGAACAACTAGTAATTTAAATTATATTTTAAAAACTACGAAAGCAGAAGTAACAATAAATATAGTTAAAATGATAATTTTCAAGTAAAATTTACTTTTATTGGCCACATAATTGAAAAGGTGAACACGTGTATGTACGTACATAATTATAATTTTCATATATTAATATCGTTAAAATTTTCCTATGCTAAGCATAACAATTAGTAGAGGTTAGCTAACTACGATATAAATAAAAAAGATACTTCACTTAACGTGCATTGTTTTACTCCTGTTTACATAACATACATTGTTTCTTAACATTGTCTCTTTCACGCAAATCATCTGGACCGATTATAATGAAATTTGGTACACGGGTAGAATATAACCTATAATAATACAAAGCGTACTAATTATCCCGAATTTACCACGAGAACGAAGCCCTGGGAGGTAGTGTAGAGAGTAGTCTTATTTAAAAACGGAGTGTACGATAGGTGATTTTTGGTGTGGAGATATTTTTACTTTATGTAAAATTCTGTAAAATTTAATGTTTCTAGGAATCTAGATTGTAGTGTAGTCATTCGACTATGACATAATCTAAAAGGCTAGCAAAGAACGATTTCTCAATCTCTTTTTCTTAAAAAGAACCAAATGATTATGATTAATTAAGTGCAACATCACTAATACATCTGTTTTGTTTACTAAAACATCTATAGTTTATGGGATATGTCATAAAGTGGTCACATCAAATTTTAAGGAATAAATAGGACACGAGCACTCTGTGTAAACTCTATGGTTTACACTTCTAGTCGTGAAACTGAACGCGCCATCTTCTTTTGTTTACGTCTGTGTACTACCTCTAATTAATTGTAATTATGCGTGTGAATTACTTAATTACCGTTGAATGTGCTACTAAACACACATTTTGTTGGGTAAAGCAAGTAATTTGTAATATAAAGGCGTTGGTAAATGAGCTCTTAAATAAACAGCTACTGCAAAATGAAACGCAGAGTTTCCCTTGTTTTATCGACTTAAAATTCCTCTATTGTACTTGACTTAACTTCCTTTCTTAACTTCGTTTAATTTCAAATATGATGAAGATAATAATGATGTAAATTGTCAGAGTTAGAAAATGGAGTCTTATGTTTTCGTAGTCCATGTATGAAAGTGAGTTTGTTCATTCCATCAAGATTCCTGATGCCTTGAGAGCAAATATGTTAAGTAAGCTTTAACGAATCCTAATAATGTAACCTATAATCGCGAAAGTTTCTGATGATGTATGTTTATTACTCTTTCACGCAAAATCTACTGGACCGATTGTTATGAAATTTGGTACACTCTAAGAGGCGTTAGAAATATTTGTATCTGAGACTTACCACTTTATACATCGATGTTGAATAATGTGAAATGACGTTTAAGTGGCTGACGATCATGACGATGATTCTTATGAACTAGAAGCGGAAAATTGAACCATTTTATTACCGCAACTACAACTTATAGTTAAATAAAATGTAAATGTGTAAACAGTAACAATTTTGGTAATAGCAGTTCCAATTTAGCTGCGATAATTAGGGTTGAACGTTGTTCAGCCATTAGTTTGCCCATTAAAACTAAAATAACTAAGCTATTTTGTTTTAAACTCTCAACTATTTCTCCCTAGCTCAACTCGTATGTTTTCGCGATGTGTTGCCGTATAAGGGTGAGTTGCACCAGTCAATTTTGACGTTGACTTTGACGTGCGCGCCGCTGACGTTTAGATAAAATGGAGTACTTTGCTTTATTCTTCCCCGTCCGTAATTTATGTATATAAAACTCTCGCGTTACTGAATGACTGTCTGACAGACAACGTACAGCGGAAACTACTGGGCGTTGGAAGCTGAAATTTGGTATGTACGTTCCTAGGACAGGGTAGGGGAACACTAAGAAGAGATTTCCTGAAATTCTCACGGGAAACGGATTTTTACTCACATACGAAGTTGTGGGCAAGACCTAATATTTTACTAAAATATTATATAAACGTGTACCTAACAAGGACCTTATATAAACGTGTACATGTACCTGTCGATGGTGCGTTGTCGACGTAGCGACAATCGATGTACTGATTGGCGATATTATGAACTAGACCCTGTCAAAACACCGAAAAAAGTGTCCCAGTCGGGAGCTTACAGCCTACTGAACCTAAAAATAATGTTCCTAATTATTACTATAACGTTTTGTCATACATAGAAACAAGATTAAACTGAATAACGCAAGAGTTTATATACATATATATATATTCCTTTCTGACAATTCGATTACAAGTTTTCATGTCCTCCTCAAAGTACATACCTAGTATAAAATATTTGTACAATATAAATAAATATGTTTTTCATGTTAATGATTAACTCAAATTAATAAAGCCAAAATACAAATATTTCTGTGTGAATTCGAAATAATTGGTCGGGGCAAGGATCAAACCTCTAATAGGCCAGATTTTGTCTAACGGGTGCCCATTCGGAGGGAAAAGTAGGCTATTTTTGGCGCCATCTTGTTGATAGGCTGGCATTTCGGCGAAATGAACTTGCGAAGTGAATGTGACTTATATTAGATTGTTGGAGGAACACGGTTCCTCACTCCGTAAACTTTGGAAAAGGAAACATGCTTGATCTAAGATATATTTTGAGATATATTTAAGTTGATTTGAGAAAAAAATGTTTAAGTCTATTTACGGTTAATGTTGAGAAATCATTTTTCTTGATAATTTTATCGTCAAGAATGCGAAGTTTCATTTTGTGTCTTACATTTTTCATTTATTAACCCCCGACGCAAAAAGAGGGGTGTAATAAGTTTAACGTGTCTGTGGCATCGTAGCTCCTAAACGGATGAATCGATTTTCATTTAGTTATTTTTGTGTCATAGATATTTTTTATCCCGAGTGTTCTCAGCCATGTTTCATACAAATTGGTTCGGCCTTTCAAAACTTGTAGCGAAATGAATATTGAAAATCGGGGGTTTTTTAATGGGTCTAAAACGTTTTATTGGGAACAAATAAACTTGTTTTCATATGAAAACAATTTTAATGATAATCATGACAACTCTTGTTTGACCTGTGTACCTATACCCATAACAGAAAAAATAGAAGTATTTAAATAAGCATTTTGTAAAGATGGCCTACGTTGAGAAATGCCAAAAAGAGATAGCGCGATGAACACGGTGTCTTCCAGCGTGATTGGTCCATTGTCTTTGAAAAGAGTGGGAGTAATAAGATTATTTTCAACTATTCGAAGGAGATCATAGATCTTCATCATCATCAGCCATTTAAATCCTTTCTGCTAGGATATTATGTCAAATATTTAATCCAAATCTGTTTGGTTGATTATGCGTTAATACCCATAAGAAAGATTTTTGTAAATCAAGTTAATTAGATAAGCTCGATTTAGATATTTTGAATTGGGGAAATACACAGCTTTATATAGAAATAAATTTCATCCTTTTGGCAAAAATACGTGCAGTAAAAACAGCGTGGAAATTAGCACTCAACTAATCAGAGCATCGGCCTGAATAATAAAAAAAAAACGTAATTTTATGCGAGTTGGCAACCAGAACTATGTGTATGGCCAACCAAACAGAGTTTACGATAAGTGCCTACACTATTTTATAACAGTCTTTTTTTTGACAGGATTCCAAAAAAAAAAAAACATTCTATTTTGGACTGAAAAGCGACGCGTCGCAATTAATCTCTCTATAAAATATTTTTTGAAAATATGAAACAGTAAAATATTCCCATCGTACCAACCAAATAGTTTGTTAATTGGGAACGAAAGTTGATACGTATTAATTGATTATGACAAAATTCTATTCTGAAAAAGTTTTAGCTAGCGACGTATGAAATGTTGCAATTAGAACGGTCGACTCGACGAAAAAGCAGACGTTGATCGGAGTGGAAATCCTGGTTATAAAGAATACTAAGCGCGTCCTGTGGTTTCGCTCCGGCAAGAATATCAGGATAAATAGTCTGTCTTCGATTTCAGGTTTGTATTCTATATGTGCACAAAATTTTAAACGAAATCCCTCAATGAGACTTGCCGTGATTGTAAGATACAAACATCTCCCTCACATACAAATATCCAAATCAATAATAAGAATAATAGGATAGGATGCTATAGACGGTGGTGGCGTGTGATTCCGCCCTAGAATAGGACCACTCTATATCGTCCCGTGGATCTCGTATGAGGCATTAAAGGGATGCACAGCCTAGGAATCTGAGGCAGCTGGCTGGGCACATGCGGATATGAGAGAGAGAGAGAGAGAGGATGTATAGAATTACGGATAGGAGAATACTACTCATATATATATATACTATTATTTATATATAGAGGCATAAGTTTGATCAACCTTAAGAATTCCTGCTGCTAGCGAGATTTTTCAGAGAAACAAAATGGTTTACTGAGTCAATTTTAAGTCCATTCCTTCCTCTTAGTAGAGAAAAGTCGCAAAGTAAGTAGATAACTCAGTTATACGTGGGTGGATGTAGTTCCGTTTAACAATATTACCCTGTGTCCTAGCTATGCGAGAAGGCAGCATGACGCTGTGCAACGTATTGTATTCAAGTACGTTTGGCCGGTGTTTACGCTGTTATATCTCATGTCATACACGCATCGTGGCATCGCAGCAATAATCTTATTTACTACTTAAGGACATAGGGTTATAGGGACATCCTAAATTACGTTCCAGAGAGTACTAAGAGTAATGTCATTAAGAGTGTTTGGTTTAAAAATATAACTTTTCAGACCAGTTAAAAATCGTCAACCACTTATATTACAAATATATTAAATTATACATTTAACCTTTCCAGGAATCACATTATCTATTGGTAAAAAACCATACAAAAATAGGCTTGGTAGTTTTTAAGTTTATCACGTTCATACAGACAGATGCAACAGGGGAACTTATTTTTATAATATGTAAGGGTTTTGAGATGGTTACCAGTTAAATAACAAACCTAACCTATTAAAAACAGTTATATGAATATTTTTGTTTAAATTATTATTTATACGTATACGTTTACCCACAACATCACAAGAATCTTTATAAATAATGTACCCACACAAGTTTCATCAAAAGGTCACAAACATACAGAAATACTGTTCATGAATATGACAATATAATTTTAATTATCTACAAACAATTCGTAAGACAAACTCAGAGATGATATTTTAAATTCATAAAACTTGGACGTCTCAATTTTACTTATGTTGAAATACCCACGAATCCATTAGAAAACTGTTGACAGTTGTATTGTACAATAATTCCACTTAGTTCTAACTTTGAGTCCCCAATTTGGTAATCCCTTAATGGCGGGAACTTTTGATGACGTCTCAAACTTGGTAATTAATAAGACACAGAAGTGTATCAGTTTCAATTTCAACAGCTTCAAATAGAATAGTGACTGTCAGTATTTGTTAAAATGACAAAATGATTACTAAAATTTATTCATTTTAGGCTATGGCTTGTTTTGACGCTTACTAATAAATTATCTGATAGCCTATTATGTAATATACTGGACTTATAGTAGACGATTAGTCTTGATGTAGACTTAGACCTTCTCTATATTCTAATGGCTCTTCGGTCAAACGGACGCTCGAACCAATGGCCAGTCGAAACTGTGATATATCGATGACATGGAACATTGGCAACCCGGAGACTCGAGCCAACGGTTTCGGTGAACCAGCCATCGGGCACACGGCTTTCGAAATCATGCAGTAAACCCAACTTACATGTATATGAATCGTGCCTGACGTGACGTCACAGGACATCACTATCAACACTCCAAATTAGTGATGTCACTGACATTTTTTAATTTGAAATATTGGTGTCAAGAAGCATTCCTAATATGATTTGATTAGAATAAAAATGTAATAAATCGCGTATCTCTTTTTATACCGATTTTTTAATATATTTTCTTTGTGCTGTACAGAGTTAACAAACAATACGATGAATTAAAATGACATATGATTATATAATATTTTATTTGATACCTGTTCACTTCGAAAAAGTCTGACGCAAACCAAATCACTTGGAAAGAAATTGAGAAAATAATGTGTATATTATATATACACATCTTTGATTGGTGGGCATCTTTGCCCAACAATAGAAAAAATATATAAATTTATAAATAAAATATTTTGATAACAAAACTACTGCCGATATTCGATTGCAAACGATGAAACCCATATTGTGATATGAAGATGTAAAAGATACTAGAAACTTCGATTTCCATGCAAGTATGTTGAAAATCGTCATATGAACCTATTTGTAGAACCTCTCTCTTTAGCAACAATTGTTATGTTATGGCGACAAAAGTTTATAATAAAATACCAAAATGTATTAGAGAATTGCCAAAAAAGAGATTCATTTCGGAATTGAAAAAATGGCTGTTACATCATTCATTTTATGACATGAATGAATTTTGGAACACAAAATGAATAAGTTCTTATCATTAAGTTTTGACCTGATTGTGACATACCTAGTACTTATTATCTGAAAATGACAATTCTTTATATTTAATGACATTTTAATATTTTTAATGACAATGATTATTATTATTATTTTTTTTATGAGTAATTGTAGAATAATTAAATTAAATTCATAGATATAAATTTATTAAAACACACTTATATTTACATGCCATATTTTTGGCGAAGCATGTCATAGTACCCACAAGTTCTGTAACATCTATTTGTACCGTGCTTTGTGTAAATAAATTTATTTCATTTCATTTCATTTCATTTCATTTCATTTCATTTCATTTCATTTGAAAAGCAATGGCTATTACCCGGTGTACTAGGAAAGCGACAAAAATAATAAGGCTGCACGACGCGGTGTGATCCGAAAAATTAAATGTCGAACAATCTTAATTCAAAAAGATGACTAAAGAGGCTAAAGACATGATCCATACAGAATAAAAAGACACTGAAAACTTAAAAATTTAAGCATGTATCATAGATGATATATTAACTATAATAGTAGATTGTTGTAAGAATTTAAGACTTCTATTCCATAATCACACATGTAGGCAATTTGTTTGAATTGCCCGACAATTTAATTTGATAATAACTTTATACATACATAGTTTTATAGTGAGATTTTTCTTAGTAATCTGTCACAAAGTCATGCAGTTTTATGTCGTTCAACTAGGACGCCGGGTTACAGTCTCGGCTCCATTACGTTATTTGCAATTTCAAATCTGATTTCAGTCGAATCGGTTTGGAAATTATGAATTTATCCGTTTCAAATAAAAGTGTGTTGTTTGCATTAGAAGGATAATGATTTTTTTGTTTTGTTCTATTTCAATGGATATCACGAGTTTCAAATGAAAGAAGAAAATACTTACAATTCCATCCCCAATATTCCTTATTACGCACGGCAGTAACGCAGTGGATCCAGTCTGTGACGTCACTATAGTGTTGTTCTCCGTTCCGAAGTGCTTCTCAGGTGTGCTGTTGTACAGGTCTTCCAGAGGAGGGAACGAGACAGTGAGCTCGTTCTGTTCCGCTTTCACCGTCGGCGAGGGCGTAGTGAGCGGTGGGGGAGACGGACCTGAAAAAAAAAGGCATCTATAAATATTGCAAATCACACGGATTAGTTAAACTATTCTATGTGGCCAGTTTTCTATTCTGGGATTTAAAATTTAAATCGAATTCAGTAATCATTGCCGAAACTGAAAGAACTTTTAGTGGGAGTGTATTAATTTACAAACTTTTATTGAAATTGCAATGTTTGTATGATCCTTCGATCATAGTGTCAAGTTTGTGAGGATGTATGTGTATATGTATGTATGTTTATTGCTTTTCCACGCAAAATCTACTGGACGGATTATTATGAAATTTAATACACGGGTAGAATATAACCTTGAATAATACATAGAGTACTTTTTAGCTCGAAATTCCCACGGGAGCGAAGCCCCAGGACGCAGCTAGTATTATAAATTCGAAAGTAAGTTTGCTTGTTTGTTTGTCTTCACGCTTAATCTACTCAACCTATATTCTTGAAATTTTTCATACATTCATATGTATTTTGAATTCATATTCATATGTATTTTGAAGTATGGAATAGAAGTTCTCGTTGGAAATTTACGTGGCCGAAGTTGCGGGTAGAAAGTATTTCATAAATCGTCTTGTCGTGTAAGGTGAAACACTTTTCTTCCTCTTGTCTCTACTGATTTGCGTATCGTTAATGAATGAAAATAATAATAACCTACTGATGCTCATCTTTATTATACTTATCTTGGTAGCACTTCAGGTAAATAGATATTTTTTATAGAAACAGGACTTTTCTCGAAAGATACTGTTACACAATTTATATTGTTGAATGAGCACTTATTTATTTGAAAGCTATAAAGTGGGAAAACAGGAAAAAAATTACCATAATGAATATTTAAAAGGTCTTTATGTTTTTTTAACCTGAATTTTTGACTTTGAGCTGTCACTTATTTTTATTAAATTGTGATAAGAAAAATGACTGGACCAATTAGCTTGAAAGGGTTACACTTTTTAAAATATTTTTATTTTTTTATCTTCCTTACATATTATAAAACAAAGTCCACTGCCGTGTCTGTCTGTCTGACTGTTCGCAATAAATAACTTCATGTATTTTCATGCGGATTTCACCAATGATTAGTGTTTTTCCTACGTGTAGTGTAGAAGTGTTTTGTGTGTGTTGTTAGGAAGGTTTATATATATATTTTATATATAGTATATATATTAGTTACATATATTTTTGTAATGTCTAATCGATTTTAAGATCGTAATTCTGTAGTGTTTCTTACCCTACGGGACGGGGCGAATTTTAACTATTGTTACAAGGTATATTTATTATTATAGGTAACAACAGCATATCTAAAGAGGATCGAAATCAGACAGGCGATCGAATCTTCATAATTTTAATTACGAGTAAGACTACTTTTCTGGCGAACCTTGGACTTGAGGAGCCACAGCCACAGAAACAAACAGGAACACGATAGAATAAGAGAGATATACTTTAGGAAGAAATTAAATTATGTTAGCAATAATAAAAATACCTGTAAGGTTTCCTTAATTTGCTTCCGTCGATGAACGAAACCTATGCAATATCTGTGGAGATTGGACGTTTCTGCAATACTTTTTGAAGTCAAGCGTGAATCGTATTCGTGCAATGAATATTTGTTAGGATTTTCTATTCAAGTTTGTAAACCTGAAAATTAATACATTTGGCCAGTAACAGTTTTATGTAAGTCTCTCTATTTAGATTTTCCTTTTTTCATAAATTGAATAAATCAACTCCAAATATTGTATTAATCTACCTTTGTAGCCTAATGGTCATTATGCTAGACAGGTACCAAGTCAGATGATGGGTCAGGTCAAGATAGAAATTGATCTTTTTCAGATTGACCTGGGTCTTGGATGTTTATCTATATATGTATCCTACTAATATTAAAAATGCGAAAGTTTGAAGTTATGTAAATGTTTGTTACTCTTTCACGCAAAATCTACTGGACCGATTGTTATGAAATCTCGAATAAAACCTAGGGTACTTTTTATCCCGAAATTCCCACGGGAGCGAAGCCCGGGGCGTGTTATAAACATTTAATATAATATCGTGGAGTAAATAAAAAAAATATTATGTACTCCACAACAAAATGGCCTTAAAATTAAGTTGCCTAAACTAAGAAAATATCGCTACATAACACAAGTATCGAAATTAATTTGGTGCTAACACAATTAGGCCGTATTTGTTTATTGAAAATGACTTTTAAAATCGCTAATTATGTATCAATTTCTAAAAGTTTACTTATTTATTTATCTCATTTGCGTTTTCCTGTTATTCGCAGGAAAGTTGAAGCATAGGTACATGTTTTGTCACTATCGCACTTTACTGAATTTGCCATTGACAAAACGAGACAAAATAAAAATGCTTTATCTATTTTATTAATAACAGGGTATATCTATAACATAGATAAAATTCATATTTCTTTGATCTATGATCTATAATTATTAGTGGTTGTCTCAGTTCGATAGTAGGTACATTTATGAATAACAGGGTACGTACATCTATAACATACATAAAATTAATATATCTTTTATCTATGAACTATAATTATTAGTGGTTGACTCAGTTCGAGAGTATCTACAGTTTACAAGAATAATTACCTAACAACCAACAAATGAATAAATAAGAGATACACGTGTGATGAGTTTACACGTGTCAGGATAAAAATAATTTTACCAATACAACGTTGTATCATGAAAAATATATGTAATAATTATTTCGTAATTATTTTGCTCTAATAACAAAAAAATATTATTTGCCTTCGAAATTGGCGTTGTAATTTCAATATGTTAATATTTATTCCATTTTATATGTTGTTTACACGTGTGCTTATTGCCATTTATATAACAAAAATTTTGTGATGATACGCGGGGTTAAGGCAGATGAGTGGAGTTACGAAGTGCACTATGCCTTTTAAGGCGCTACGTAACCGCACACTAGCGCCGCCATCTCATTACTTGTAAAGAATAAGATACTTGTTTCAGTTTTAATTAAATTAAGAATTTTGAAATGTTAATAAAGGCACTATTCACAGTTTTTGTAACTAGGTTAGGAAGATATTTAAGAATTGTTAGTTAATTTATTTAAAAAGACGCTTTACTTTGCTTTACACTGGAGGTCTGGAGAAGGAGAACAACAAATGAGACAATTACCTACGTCCTTAATTGGGATCAATGACCGCTCTTAAGTTGAGTAATTTCTAAGGGTGAGTTGCACCAGTCAACTTTGACGTTGACATTGACCCACGCGCCGCTGACGTTTAGAAAAAATGGCATGCTTGCGTTGTTCTCTTAGAGAATAGAGCGCAGGTTTAAACTAACGTCAAAATTAATGGTGCAACTTAACTGAGATCTAAGAAACTTAAAACAAAGTTAAATTCTTCAAACTTCTTCACAAATTTTGTCTTGTCATTGAGCGCGAAAAGTTTTTGTAATGAGTTTAAAGTTGTAAAGAATAAGATACTTGTTACAGTTTTAATAAAATTAAGAACTTTGAAATGTTAATAAAGGCACTATTCACAGTTTTTGTAACTAGGTTAGGAAGATATTTAAGAATTGTTAGTAAATTTTTAATATATTATTAATTTTAAATAGTAAATTTAAATTGACTCATTTGTAAACTTGCTAAATTTTATGCTTTTTTTTAGTTCAGTGGGCACTAATTAATTAATAAATAAATATATTAGGACATATCACACAGATTAAGCTAGCACCAAAATAAGTTCGAGACTTTGTTATGGGATACTAATTCAACGATACTATATTTTATGATAAACGTACCTAGGACACTGACGTTTAACGACTGAGAAAACAAGCGGGAAAGCACAATGAGAAAGAGAGACAGAAGGAGTAGCTTTAGTAGGAGGAGAAGAGAGTGAGTTTACAAGACAGAGTTGCATATCGCATAGCACTCTGCCAAATATAAATATGTTAGCACAACATCGCTCCATTTTTATTCCTCATCAGCTGAGTTCATGCTCATCAAATAAAAAATGCGAGTACAAATGTTCCCATAGACACGTCTACCGGGAATAATCAAGTTTTATTATGATTGCGTGAAAAAACACTGCCTATATTCACGAAAGACAGTTTCTCTCAAAAGTTGCAAGCGTTTATGTAAAACAAATTACATTGTCTGAAATACTGAGTATTACGACTGAACGAATGGTTTTGTCGAAGAGTTTAAATTTATTAGAGGCGGCTTGTGCGTTTATATACAGCAAAGTATTAGTAATAACTCATACAAAATAAGTAATAAAAAAAAATTATAATGTTTACCATTTTATAGTCATGATGATCTTGGTGCATTGTGTGAAAAAAAAAATATGTCCGTTGAAATTAATTGCTGAGGTGTGGTCTCGCTAGGAGTTGATCCTGGATCCATAAGATCATAATATTGTATTATCGTGTGAACTGAAGCCAAGTTTAAGTTTTAGCTCAATGAAAAATTATTTATTTATTTAACTAAATTCCTTACCTACCTTAAACAGAATTGTTTTACATACCTAAGTCACCTCCTTCACACTTTGATACCAAAGGAATCCACTATCAGTGCTTCTTATAACATAAATCGAGCCAAAACCCCAACGTAAAATAACATCAAATATAATAAACTTTTTACAAGAAAATAAAAAACGGCAAAGTTATAACCTTCATTCAGAAAATCTTACGTTATAAATTTTATTGCAACTGTCACTTCTACGAGTTCAATTTGTTTTTATATCTACACGATTGTAAACTTGGATTCAGTTTTAGTATTCCGCTCATGTTTAACTGTAGTTTCATCCGGGTTTTAGTTTAAAACAAACCTTTATTTTAAACCACCATTATTCAAGTACCGCAAATATATTTCTATTTCATGTAATACCAAAACATCATATATTTTATGTTCCAGTTTATACATAAAAAAATCCGTTATGGATTTTGCGTCAAAGTTTGAATCGAAAATTTACAAAAAATAGGGTTATTTGCACCAGTCGCCTTGACATTGAATTTGACCTGCGCACCGCCTATGTTTAGACTTTTTACGAAACTCTTTAGATTTTATTGAAAAATTAAAATTCTATAAATTCTAAACAAAACAAAGAAAACCACGATTGCAGTGTTTAAATTTATTTTCTTTAATTGAAACATCCTACACAACTGCAGGGGGTCATAAGAATGAATCCAATTTAAAACTAAACAAAGGAGAATTCTTTCTTCGAGACAACAACACAAAGAATGTTCCGGAAACAATTTAAATACTTAATTTACAATTAGTTGCAGGGTAATTTGATTCGGAGAATTTCCACAATGCGCGTCTTGGAAGGGTTTCTTTAATTGGGGCTGACGAAGAAATGGCTCAATCGAATTGCAAAATCGTGGACTTTACTCATATAATTATTATTAGGCAATTGCAAGGTTTCAGGTACGATAGGATTCGTGCTGTACACATATGTATAAATTTATAGAATTTACTAGTTACACACCGCGGTGTAACTGTGTAATTATTTAAAAAAATACTTACCTACGTTTTCATGCATACTACCGATGTGCTTCAAGTAGTTTACAATAAAACATAGGTAGCTTGCTCACTGGTTGCGATTGTAGCTATTTGCTACTATATGTTGGCTTTATTGGTGAAAGTCATGTTAGATGCCTTTAGGCGGCTTTAATTGGGTACACTCAAGTTGAAAAACCGCAGTATGAGTTGACTTATATTTCACAAAAGTATGACTTGAACTTAACTTAACTTAAACTTAACTAAGATAATCATTAAAAAATAGACTAAATTTATAAGTAAAAAAGAGGTTCCACGTCACCGCGTGGAAGGGTTCCAGGAAAACTGGCAGAATTACTCCATTTTATATTGTACCGTAATATTGCATATTTTTAATTTATATTATGCCTTAATGGCAGCACATGGTCACCCAAAAAATAAATAGTTTGGTTCGAGACAAAGCAATAATTCACAGCTGGATAAAACCTATCAATTGAGTTGAATAGATTCAGTTCTACTCAATGCGCATTTTATAGAAATCACAGCATAAACATCGATGTTTTGGATTGATATTCAAACTTTTTTCAATATAAATGTAGATGTAAAAAGATAAAACGTTGAGATATTGAAATATTTCTCAACATGTTATACATCGCCGTCTCAAATAATTTATTTTACGTCGAACCATGACAAATGATGTCTAGCTATAGGTATTTTAACACGATAGACGTGCTCGTAGATTGATGTGACCAAATCCAAAAGATTTTCGGGATAAATAATGGGTGTTTCACAGAGTGTTTCGACCGCTGCGGCCGCGCTGTCATTTCAGTTTTTTCAAAACGAAGACAAGCATTTGTTTTACTATCCGAGTTTAAAATAATTCATATGAACTGTGGTAATGTCAATTTTATGAATGAATCGTATTGAAAGCGCGGCCTAAAACAAAATAACTACATATTAGTCTTCTTTCCCGCTGTAGTAGATAAAAAACCTTTATCTACACATCACTTTCTTTTTACTCTGTTCATGGTCACCCAAAAAATAAATTGTATTGGTTTTTGTAAAATAAATAAGCATACAGTTATTAAAACACAATCTATTCTTTAACAATTGGTATGTTTTATTCTAGACGCGATTTTATTTATTCATCCAATTGTCAAAGGCTGGCTGGATGAAATTGCTTAGAAGATCGAGTTTTGCACAATTTATTTAACTCATTATGATATACTTTGTATGATAAATTTTGTACTAATTTGTGATTTAAAGTATTATTGTATTGTATTCATAAAATGTATTAAAATCTTTGCTCTGGAAATAGCCTTAATATTATTAACAAAGAACAAAGCCATAGTACAGTTTATATTTAGAATTGAATCTAGTTAGACAATTTGAAATTAGGATTAGCTATAGGAATTTCCTTTGTTAATAGAGGTTTGTTTTGAGAAAAAGGATTAAATAAATGATAATATTTCAAATATTATTTCTTTGTTGCATTGGAAATGCGTATTATATTATGCTTATCATTATGTGGTTGATGTAATTATAATGAAACTTGTTGTTGTAATCTTTCCTGATGATTTTCTGAAATTTGTTATAGTGGTTTTATGTAACTATATAAAAATTTAATTTACCAATGAAAGCTTGTAGTGTACGTCAGTAACGCCATTCTTGTTCATTTACATCAATCCTCCGCCAATGATTATTAGTATCTAATTTGCATATAGATTATTATATCATTTGCATTTAGATAGGTAGTGGATCTAGTAAGATCTTACGAAAGATCACCATTTTTCATCCATTGAAAAGAAAAATCGCCCAAAAAAAGGTTGTAAAATTAGAATAGTGAAAATAATTCAGAAAAATTCCTGGATAATCTCAATTCTTTGTCACCGTACACTTACCCTCCTGAGGGTTGTATTTTGATATATTTATGTTTGGTACGTGTACGTCTTTCGTGATATCGTCAAAGGGAAACCCCCTGTGCATTGTTCAGGTTTTACTGATTTCTTATATAAAGTGGCGAAGTATTGAAACTTGCCATTTTGTTTGAGCATTGTCTTGACAAAAGTCGTGAGGGTTTCGTTAATGGTTTGTTTGTTGGTCTTCTGTATTTATATTGTAATATTTGTATTTTAATATAAACTAGGGTTCGGTCCGCGCTTCGTTCGGGTAAAACCATATATATTATTATATATATGGTTTTACTAAATCGGGTAAAACCATATATATAATATACTAATATATAATAAACCTACTTCAGGAATTTCACTATCTATAACACTCTATCTATTATAATCCGCATCAAAATCCATAGTCCGCATAGAAAACATTTTGAAATATTCCCATTAGAATCCAAAATCGAGCTGTTGAGAATTAAAATTACCATTTGTTCTATGATCGAAAATGAATTCTACAGATAAACCTACTACAATAATTACACCATCTATTATAAAAAGCCGAATCAAAAGATAGTTAGTAGGTTTAAGGTAGTAGTGTAGGTTTAAATATCTAAGAATACTCGTACATAGGAACAGACAGCGGGAAGGGACATTTTACTAGGGACAGTTACATTGTAAAACATGTTTTTTTAATATGAGTCTTGATGTTTAAGTCTTGCCTGTGCGATTTTTGCTTAGATAAAAATAATATTTATTTTGTTTCGAACTGAGTCTACAAAATAGTAAAGTAGTCGCTCTAAACTGTTATTATAGTTCGTATCTTTAAAAAGTATATAGTGGAAATTATTTTTTAATTTAATATTTTTTTAGTTAGTTATTTAATACATATTTCACTAATTAAACATATATATTTTTATAAAGACAGAGTTAGAGTGACATAGGCTACTTTTTAAGCCGCAGGCGCACTGTTATATTTAAAAAAATGGCGTTATTACCATCGTTATTAGTATCAATACGAAAAATTTCTGAATAAAAGCTTAGACTGCGATTTCTAAACGAAATATTTTCACAATTCGTCTCCACTTCCAGTCAACGGAGCATATAACTGCCTTAAGCATATAAAATGCAGAGTTTAACAAAAGAAAATTGTTGAACACATTCACATTCACGTTTTATTCGTTTATTTTGTAATATTTTCATCGCCTTTTCTTGCTAAATGGTTGGAGTTGACTGTCGAATTATGCGACTGTTGATGTAATTATGCAGTTAATACTCGTATTACATTTTGTTATTTGTATAAATAATTTATCCATTTAACGATATAATATGCCAATTATATTAAAAAAATGGCAAGCCTTGCCGGCATGATAGATAACAGTTTCAATGAGTTTCTTTCGGCACTTTTCCTCACCAATGATCGCCCCGAAGTGCTAGTACCTAGTAATCCTTTAAGAAATTTTCTTATTTTTATTTGAAATATAATCGAGTGTGTGTAATCTTGTGTGTAATTTAATCGAAAATCTGTATTTTTTTAATATGAGCCGTTTGTAAACTATTATTATTATAAAGAGGTAAGCGTTTGTGAGTTTGTGAGTATATTTGAGACGGGTAATCTGCGAAACTGCCGAACCAATTTCAAAAATTCATTCACCAATAGAAAGGTACATTATCCAAGATTCGTATAGGCTATATTCTATCTCAAAATTCCCACGAGAGCGAAACCCCGGGCAACATCTAGTAGCAGATAGAGATCAACAACTTCGGAGTCGGGGGTTACTTAAATTTTTATACACACGTATGTATTTATGGTACAATAAAACAATAAAGAAATGCTTTTCATTGATTGTGAATGGTAAACGCTTACCTTCGCCGGCTCCGATGGCGGTGTGAGTGAGGAGCACCACGATGCACAGGCATCGCTGCCCCTCCACCGACATCGCTGACCGTCCACTACCTGTGACAATAAACATTATTACTTTCTGATACCAGTCCTACTAATTTCAAGAAGCACACTAGCGCCATCGTTATCGAAAAACAAGATTTTCACATAAATATAACTTTTGCCACAAGCTTTTATTGTCGTCAGAGAGATATTGTTGCATTTTACGCCCGACAAAAATCCGTGTCCGTGCTGTAAACCACTCAGGACTTTTCATTTCATTTATTATTCCATTTTAACATAAAACATTGTGTCGGAATTCACATTAGCGCATAATTAAGGCATTAAAATACAAAATAAATAATAATAATTTAATAATAAATTACAATTTAACATTTAACGATACCATGTTCACATTCACTTACATAACACAATTAAAATTTAAATTTGTTATTTATTTTACTTGTAAATTATATTTAACCTTTAAGTTTAAGGTATCTATGAAATTTGTGTCATCAAGTTAATTCATCTATCGCGTAAAAGCACTTCCCTCGTTGGGAACCGATCCTAGGTTTAACTATTATCATTTAAGTATTTTCGAAATGCTTTTTGACTCTAAAATCCGTGACGTCACAATACACCAATGTAATACCATATAAAATTGGTTTTTGACATTTGAAAATAGGTAGTACCTGTTGACTAGGTTGTAAAGTAGTTAATTCTTAAAATGTCGTTATTTGAAGCATCGTTAATTGTCAAGATCACTTTTTAATTTTTTTTTTCGAACACCTTATGTGATTCGGTGTTGTGGCTGTTTTTTACTGATTTTATTTTAAAAGCACGGTTCAATATTCAAAAGGTAGCTTTCATTGCAAACTTGCGGCATACATGAAACTTTCACGTCATGAGAAGAAAATACATTAAACTTTTACAACTTAACAGATACTGGGGTGAGTGAAATATTTAAGGGGATGCCAGAATCGCGTGTAGTGTAATGACCTATATTCAAGATTTTTTTGTTTATTAAAAAATTAAATATATTTGAAAAATATCAGCCAATTACATGACTGTCGTCTATATATATCCTTTATATTTATTACGTTTTGGTTAATGTTTATTAGAAATTGGGTAATTTATTTAGAATTAGAAATATGTTTCAGAACAATATATACCCAAGTATTTATTGTTGCCTATGGGAAAATATACCCTATTTAATTAACTATCCACTCTTTCAATCTCCAATCCTATCTAATTCAGCACCTTAACTATTCAAAAAATCATAACTCTTGTCCAGTCTATTTATTTTTCAGTACTGTTAAACACAGCCAGTAATAAAATAAAAAAAATCATCAGCCATTAAAAGCAAGATTTTATTTTGTTATCAGCCAGCCTGATACCGATATCAATTAAATTAATACAGAAGGATTCAAAGGCGGCAAATTGTGAAGATTGGAGAACAAATGAAATGTATTTTTACCCGTTTTATCAATTTTCCGTGAGATAGAATCGCAAAGTGATTTTAAACAATACTAATTAATCTCTTACAACTGGCCGAGCAGAAAATTAAAAGTAATGTGCCAAATTTCAAATTTTATATACAAACAAAATTTTATTTACAAACATAAATACAAATCGTTTCTCTTTATAATATTAGTATGGATGGATATCGGCAAAGAAAATATAAAGTTTAGGAGTAGCTCGAGATGGTCACTCGTAATTGTAGGATACTTGGTCAAGCGCGAGCCTCGTTGACCGCCTTTATTTGTTCTGCAAAGGGTCTTTTATAGTATACGATCATTTTTTTGTAACTATATTTAAGTTATATACTTATCTTACATGGATACGTCGTATCGTAAATTTGTAGAAATAATCGTTACATATTATAAAACAAAGTCTTTCACCGCGTCGTCTGTCAGTCTGTTCGCGATAAACTCAAAAACTATTGCCCGGATTTTCATGTGGTTTTCATCAATAGATGGAGTGATTCCTGAGGAAGGTTTAGAGGTATAATGTATTATGTTTTTACCCGAACTAATTTTTACGCCGGGACGGGCCGTTAGTAATATATAAAGTAATCCTGTAGCCAGTCACGGCGACTGAAGGACATAAAAACGTTAACATTAAATAAAAAAGCTTCGTGCTAAGTCCCGTTACTACAATAATATATATAGTTATGTGACAAAAAATACTGTTTACATGCGTTTCTTTTGTAATAGCATTTTGATAAATCTAACAGTAAATCGATATTGATAGTGTAGTACTCAAGTATTCGAAAAAATGCTTTGATTTTGACGTTATTTATTTATTTATTTGGCACAAAAAACAGTTTTATAACAAAAGTTAATATACCTACAAATAAAAATAATAGTTTGATCAGTTGCAAAACCAGAAACACAGCACACAGCATGACAAACTTTAGTGTCGACAAGCAACATCCACAGATAATATTGTTATAAGGAATGATTATGACAGTAACACACGAATATTGTTTTTGAAGCTATTTAATCAACAAAAAATGTCAGGTTATATTTGCGGCAGATTCTAAGGATAGGATTGTGAGAGGAAACTTTATTATTACACGCGGATATGAAGAAAGGGATGATTTTGCGAAGTGACCTGGTCGGGACTCTAAGATAAATAATCGATAATAATGTGGTAGATAGATCACCTCGAGTAATTTTATAGAGGTAAACGAAATCCTGAAGGCTCTCATCTGTAGTCTGACGAGTTTGAAACAACTGAGACGTTGGTCATAGCTACTAAGCTGCCTCTTAAGGCCACGGGGCGTGCTGAAAGTACGCGAACAAAACGTCGACCGCATACTATGGACACCAAACAATGGAGGCATATTCCAGTCTACTCATCACCAAGGCACGGAAAAGATGGATCAAACTATCAGTCCTTCTAAAGTCACGAGTGACACGGAGAATGAAATCCAAAAGTTGGTTACATTTTCTAGCATTCATAACCTAGTGCCCATTAAAACTAAGATTACTATCGAAGACTACCCCGTTATCCTTAATTTCAGATTTCCTATCAAGAATTTGGCCATCTATGCTATACTCAAATATAATTGGCTTTTTTACGAGTGAATGTAATCACGGGAACTCTTACCGATACTAAGGCTCATATTATTTTCAGCGCACCAGGCAACCAGTTCATCGATATCCCTTTGAATTGCAATGAAATCATTTAACGAGTTTATAGAAGTGATTTTTTTTTACTTTGCGATAAAATTATAACGCTAGAAAATCTCCGCGTGTAAACGAGCCTCGACTGAAGAAGACTCGCGCTAACGACCAAAACTTTATAATGCCTAACAAAGCTGACCCCGCCTTTGTGTGTTCCAGATTCTTTGTGGACGCCGGATAGTTTCAACAACATAATTATTTTCAAGTGGTGTACTACCTATGATACTATGGTACAGTCAACGGCATAACCAAACTAAATTCATAGCAAACTCGGGATTTTTCCGGGATAAAAGGTATGTCCTTCTCCATATTTCAAACTAAATGTATGCAAAATTTCAAGAAGACTGGTTGTGTAGATAGATAAGATAGAACGTGGAAAAGTGAAAACAAACTAAGGTACCTATTTTCACAATTATAATATTAGTTGGGATAAGTAGTACCTACCTTTGTACTTAGTTCTCTGTTAGTAAGTTTTATATTTGCACTCTTTTGTTTGAAAAATATATTTATTTGTATTATACTCTTTTTAGATTAGATTTTAAAGTTACTATTGAATTCTGCATCGCAGATACCAAATGCCTCGGTACTGTTCCATACAATATGCTGCAAGTTTTTCAAAAAAGAAAAATAATTAAATGTATCTATGTAAAACTCTTGCGTTACTGAGTGACAGGCAACGCACACAGTCGAAACTACTGACATTTGGTGTGTAGAAGAAAGCTGAAATTTGATCTGTAGGTTCCTAGGACAGTGTAGGGGAGCACAAGAAAACGGATTTTTACTCACATACGAAGTTGTGGGCAAAAGCTAGTATTATAATATGAATCTAAATTGAAATAGCGTCATTTTAACATCATTCGTGTAATAAAGGTATGCCAGAAATTTGCAAACCACTTCATAAGGCTGGTTTTACGCATTATATATACGCCATTTACATAAAGTAACATCTCTCAGTGCAAAATTCAAAATAGTAAAATCAGGAAAGGTTGCTTGACTAAACCAAGTTAAGTAAAGTTATAGTCGGAAAACCGGTCAAGTGCGAGTCGGACTGAGTTCAAAAGAGTTTCTTTCGACAATTTTATGAGCAGTGGTCGTTCTGAAGTGCTAGTAGTTTGTAGCTTCGGAAGATGTTATTAAATTTAGAAAATGATGTTAAAAATGCTATTATATGTCTATTTTCTGTCCAAATTATTCGATTTGATTTTTTGAGAAATATCATTCAACTTAGGGGGGGTTGCATCATCAACTTTGACGTTTGTTTTAACGTGCGCGCGAAAACGCAAAGTACGCCATTTTTTCTAAATGTTAGCGGCACATCGGTTAAAATTAACACTAAATGTGACGGTGAAACTCAACCTTATAATTATGACGTGAAAATGTGCTTGTGAAGGTCCTATTTCAGACAGATGGTTTATCTTTGACCCACTTTCCGACATACCCATCTAAATATAGTATTTTAAGATTATATATAGCAACAAAAAGGTAGTTAACCATCCTGCCATCGCTAGACACTGTTTCAATATAACACATATATCATATTAACAAGAAAACGTAACACGGAACCCATCTGAAGGTAACCCTCGTAAGATTTCACGATCAAGTTGCTCTAAGTAAACCTTTGCAAGTGTAATGTTGTAACTAGGGTAACCATACGTCCCGTGTATACTGGGATGTACATATTTGATGATCTTTATCTTTTTATCATCTGAGCGTCTTCCCGGTTTCTTCCTCAGCACACGTGGAAGCCCAGGGTTAGCTTTCTCCACTTCACACGGTCTTTATCGTTTTTAGCTTCAGTTGCACTAGTCAACTTTAACGATCACTTTAACATGTGTAACGCCGCTAATAAGATAAAATGGCGAACTTTCCGTTGTTGTGCGCTTATTAAAATTAAGCTCAAAATTGACTCTCGCAACACCCTTAGAAACGCAAATGACGAATGATAAATTCTTATTTTGATATTTCGCTTTGCGGGAACAATAAGTCAATATCTCAGAGGCGAGAGTAGATTCCACCACCACTTCAGATTTCAGATTTTATATGTGTTATAGGTGGCAGGCTCCTGCCATACGAGTACATACAATAACCAACTATGTATAAAATGTAAAGTCCTTGTTCGGTGCAGCAATTTGTGTATGAAAGTGATCTTTCTTTTTACCAAAATGTCCCGAAGTTTCTAGAATTTCTGGCAACCCTATACATAACGTATGTGTAGGGGAAACAGCCCAGGATTTACCCATTTTTCCCTATTACGGAATGGGTGGCAACCCAAAAGAACGATTTCAGTTATTCTGCTTCCTTATTTTTTGTAACTTTAGTTTTTTTCAACTACTATTATCAAAATATTGTAAATGAAAAAAAATGTTTATCACGCTCATGCATGCAAATAATATAAATAAATAAATAAATATATAAATATATTAGGACAAATCACACAGATTGAGCTAGCCCCAAAGTAAGTTCGAGACTTGTGTTATGGGATAACTAACTCAACAATACTATATTTTATAACAATTACATATATAGATGAACATCCCAGACCCGGGTCAATGAGAAAAAAATCATTTTCCATCATGACCCGACCGGGGATCGAACCCGGGACCTCTCGGTTCAGTGGCAAGAACATTACCACTGCGCCACCGAGGTCGTCATGCAAATAGATCACGCTTATCGTAATAATGCATTATCACGGAAACTGAAGTTTATTCATTAAATTATTTTAATTCACATTTTTCCTGTTAACTAAATTAATTACGTATTGTAACGTATTCAAAAGCTTTTTGAAATAAGATATTATTAAGTATTTTGCCAAAAAAAAAAAACAACAAAAGTGAATATATATTTCGCTTTTAACATTAATATCCTTTCAGAAAAGTGGGATTTTCCCGGTCGAAACCGGATGAAACCGGCCGAAACTGGATAATCTTTTCATTATCTCTCAGGTGAGAAAGGAATAATAGATTAAAGTAATGGTGACAAGGTTTTAAGATACTAAAATGATTATTTCACTGATGATACAGATACCTTAAGTCACTAGTCTTACTCTACTACTCTATCTTCAGGAACTAGTCTCTTCACAATTTAATATGAAAATGAACCTTTTGTTATGTACCTCTGTATATTGCTTTTTGTTAAGAGAAAAATAAATATTATAAATTATTATTATTATTATTATATATTAAATAAATTATTATTATTATAAAAAATCTAATGTTAGTCCGATTGCCTGCTGTGAAGTTTATTTGTAAGATTACCGAGTATGTTTCTTATATTTGGTTCAAAAAAGAACATTTAATAATAGAAACTATATTTTAATATTATCTGTCTAGTATAGATGTACATAAAAACAAATTCGCGACTTCTTTCGCGTCACCAGTAACATATGTTACTCCAGAAGGTATAAGCCTATGTCTGGGTTAAATTCCATCGCGACTATATTTATGCGCTGTCTTAACAGCTAATTGTCTCAATAGCACTCTTAAATAGGGTGGACATCGTTCAGGCGGCCGGTCATTAAATCAAAGCTAAATCTTGAAAAAATCTTTTTTTAAAGTATTATCTTTTACGCGTACACACAAAAAGTGCGACATTTAAGAGTGATAATTTAAACAGTTCTGATTTAGTAATACCCTTCATGGTTGGATATTTTCTACACACAAATATTAACGCTTCCGGCTTCCAGTATTTGCTATGTACAAATATTTATGTTGATTTTCGCAAATATTATGACTGGTATATTAATTCAAAACATGCAAAATGATTGACGGAATTAGAAACAGTATTTATAATCATTGCCGAATTTTGTTGAAATGAAAATAGTACCTACTTATCTACTTAACATTTTAAATAGTTAGATACTATTTTTATTTCAACAAAATTAGTGCAAAATGGTGCATCCCACCGGTGCCGTCCTCGATTAGATAAAATGGCGTACTTTGCGTTTTTATGTGCAGGTTTAGCAGTCATATTGCTAGAAGTCGCTCGTGGCCAGTATGTGAAACGTAAAACATACAACGACTTTCTTGGCAATATTAATGGAGTGGTTTGCCATTACCTATTCAATCACTAGCTGATTAATTATCAACTAGAATGCAAGTTAACTCATGTTTGTCATCACCATAAACAAACGGTAATCTTTGAAAACAAATAAGTACATGAGTCAGATTTATGCAAACCTATTTGGCACAAATAGGATTCGAACTTCGGATCTTTCGGTTCTTTTGCCATTGGATCACCACCGTAAACTTGTACGAGTATATGAAGTAATAAACCAGTCTATGATACTGCCATTTCATCTCAAAATTAAAAAAAGAGAGTGAGTAAAAAATTGTAATATCATGAAGGCAAAGAAAATTTTTCACCGCAAACTAGTTTAATCTGGTTCCAACCAGCTATGTAACGCGCATCACAACAGGTGCTAACCGGTTATAATTGCTTTCGTGGCGGCATATTGCTTTTTTTCCCCAACTTTTTATTGGTTTTCGCGGTGTGGATCCGAACATTGTTTCTACGTTTGTTTATAAATACTCTTTGGAAAACATGAAAATTCAATTTTTGTTGCGATTTCATTTTTATTTTTACTGTTAAAATAAATTATTGAAAATATATTACACTACTTGTAATCTATATTGTTATTATAAAGAGGTAAGCGTTTATGAGTTTGTGACTTTGTGAGTTAGTATGTTTGAGGCGGGTAATCTCCGAAACTACCGAACCGATTTCAAAAATTCTTTCACCATTAGAAAGATACATTATCCAATCCGATTGCTATAGGCTATATTTTATCTCAAAAATACCATGGGAGCAAAGCCCCGGGCAACATCTAATTAAGTATAAAATTGTTCAACAATACCAATCAATCAATCAAATCATTTATTTGTGAGAACAGGTACATATAGATAGTATAATGTTATTACGTAGCTCTCTGTTTTCTGCCTGTCAGGCGTACAAAAATTACTTACTACAAAAAAAAATATCATCACATCTTTTTATACTTATTGACGTGACAACGTCTTAAATTAGGTTGCGGCTGGGAGTCACTTATGAAAAAGTGTAACGCCCGGTAACGTTACGATGAGTCACCGAACGAGAGAGAGGCCCGCCGAATGCCTTGCGTCTCTCTCCCACTCAACTATGATCGGTCTGCCGCGCGCGCAGGAATTAGTTAAGTTTAAATTTACATGTACAATGTTTTAGTAAACAAAATATATTTCGATAGTTAAAATTTGTGCAATTCTTATTTTCATTCAATTCCTTGTTCCTATTGTGCAATTTAATTATATTCATATCAATAAATATTCTACCGAGAAAAAGACGTTGTCACGTAAAATCTTCGCCCGTAAAACCGACTTTACAGGCAACCATTTTTTTTTTCTCAAGGACCTTATTTACCGATTTTCTATCTGGGTATATGATTGTTTAAAAATATGATTTTGTGTATTCCGTATTTCTGTAAACTGGGAAAAATATTCAGGAGGAATAGTTTTTATATCTCTCATATAAAATAGATCAACTTAATTACGAGGATCAGTGACCTAATAAATTGTCGGATCCTGATTTTAATGATTTAAATAGATGATTTTATTGGAGTTCGATTCCAAATTGATCTTCCTGGTTTTCTACAGCTGAGGAAGACAACGGGAAAATACTCAGATGAATCACAGAGGCATCATAAGCACATTTACAGTTATACCGATTTTTATAGAAATTTTCGCCTCTAACTATAGTATTTTGGGGATTGATTTTTGAAAAAAAAAATTTACCTAACACATATGTTTGAACGGATTGTTTAATATACCAAATCTCATCAAAATCGGTCCACAGTTTAGCCGTGAAAGTGACAGACAGACTTTCGCATTTATTATCAGGCTAATCAATACCAATGTATTGAAAAATAAAAATTCATTCTAAAAAAATATAATTTTAGTTTGGTAACTGTCGAATTTTAATAATTCACAATTTTATGAATTGTAAAATGAAAACGCAATATTCCAGAATGATTCACAGGCAGCTGCCAAAACTTATTAGAAGAAATGTGCTACCAACATTGAAAACTCAACTTTTGTTTTCCCAGTTATAAATACTTTCCACGTTAAAATCAAAATCAAATCATTTATTCAGAAATTAGGCCTTCACAGGCACTTTTTTTATGTTGTTTTTATTATTTCGATGTTTACCAAAGCTACAAACTACTAGCATTTCTGAACCACCACTGCTGAGAAGAAATGCTTCGGCATTTCTTCTCAGCAGTGGTCGAAACTATTTCAAACAGTGTTGGTCCCTATTATGCCAGAAGGGCTTACCATTTTTTAAATATAAATTTATATTTCAGTGTCAAATACATACATAAATTTATATAATTTTTTAAATATAAGTTAAGAAATGAAAAAATAATTTTATAATTTAACAGAGACAGTCGTTTCAAAAAATACTGTCGTTGGTGGGAACTATACAAGGATACTCATTAGTTTTACTTTTTTTAACGCAAACGCTGATAAAGCGCTCGTGCAAGTGAGACCTATGCGGCTCCACAGTTCGCCGAACTATTTTGTATGGGTGCTTTTATTTACCGCAATGAAAAACCAGCAATGTATACCGAATCAGGCAAGTTCGACGAAATGATCCATGATAGTGTAGATGCAGCTGTGATCCAGCATTAGAGTAAGAAATGATTACTTATGCAGGGTGTAACAAAATATATATATCTCTACACTCTATGCTCCCAGACCAGCATAAATAACAAAATAAATAATTTTTTGTCACTTTCATTGATCAATCTTAAGTTATTTATTATGAAATCATATTATTATTTTTCAGTTTAATAAAATATACGTATTTCTATTTCTAATTATTGAAAAAGCTATCAAGATATTGTAAAAGGTATCTTTTCACAATTAAAAGTTGATTATTGAGCTATAACATTCCCAAGAGTAAAATTTTCATTATCACTACAAATTGCGACTAAAATTTAATTTTAAACGTGGGACTTTCTGTTTAAGATCGCTCCTTAAAAGACTAATAAAGTATGGGATATTTCAATAAACGTAATTTGATATCACTTTTATCTTTTCGATATTAAATTTTAGTTCAGAATAAGAAAGGAACAAAAAAAATATTTCGATATTTTATTTTCATATTCACAATAACACCATATTTTAGTGAGTATTTGACACTAAAACTTGACCTCTATTGTAATTAATAAAAATAAATATATATGGATAAATCACACAGATTCAGTTAGCCTAAGACTTGTTTTATGGGATACTAAACAAAACATTTTCTATAACATAAACATAAACCTATAGATAAACATCCAAGACCCAGGTTAATCTGAAGAAGTTCATTTTCCTTTCTTCTTGACTTGACATGAGTCCAGCGTGACCATTAGGCCACGGAGGTCGTCAAAATTATGTTATGTGTGAATTTTACTAGTTTCATTGAATTTTACCTATTCAAAAACACGCCACAGTAATAACAAATCAATGTTATTACTGTGACGTGATGATGAATAGATTCTAGATCAAATTTAGTACATTAATTACTATTTAATATATAATGATAATAAACATTTCCCTTTATACACGTGCGTTTATTGATTGAGTTTGAAAAAAACATGTGGAAATTTGAAAATGGTTGAATAATTTACCAATTGCAATTGGAGAGTAGAGCATTAGCACTGCACTACTAAAAATATGTGGAGACGAAAATGTACGAAAGCGTAGGTACTCCGGGATCCAACGCTCAACGACTGAAGAAGGAACCGGGAAAACGCTCAGATGAGAGAAAAAGAGAGACATATCAATAGAGAAAATCTCACTTCAGTATGTTTAAAAATTGTAACCTATTTTGTGTAGTATATACAAAAGGCCATATTATTAAAACTAGTTGTCGTGAACTGGCGTCACATTGACGTCTATTTAGATACAACACATAAAACTTTATGAGTGTTTTGTGTATTTTCATACTACATGCGTGGAGCTTTACCCACAACATGTGATAGGGAGATGTGGAACAAGAGATATTAAAAATTTAAACTATCAAGTTGCTTTTTATTATTTTTTAATATTGCCTTACGATCGTTTTCTATTATTTAAAAATACAACCAAGATTTTGTTTTCGTTACTTTTTTATTTTTATTTTAATTAAGATAAAAACAATTGTAGAGGAGATATTTATATTAAGATTTTATCGGATCAAAATACTATTTCTATTTGGTCTTTATGATTGACTGGTATAGAGAATAAGTAGCATATGGCGTTAAGTCCACCATTTGTACAGTCAACAGCACATCAACCTACGCAAATTCATTGCAAACTCGCCGCTATTACCGCACTATAGAGATTCCCGCAGGATAACTTGATGTGCTGTTGACTGTACATATATATTTTTGTAATGTTTGTGCAAAAAAGCTTTTTTATTTACTTATTTTTTTACGGTCAAAATTTACGGTCTCTTATTACTTAACTTTTAAAATAATATAATTTGTACCAGATCTTGTTTCAATCAGAATCTATAAACATTATAAAACTTTCTTGTCAGTCTGGTTAAAATGCCTATCGCCGATAGCTATGGAGGCTGTCAATTTCTTTAGTGAATCCCGGTAACGCCTCGCGAAATCATCCCTCCCTTCGCAAATCCGAAGAATTCTCAATAATAGGCCCTGAACACTTTGCGTTGATTGATTTTTTTTTCAAAGAAAAAAATATAGAATATCTTCCGCTTTTTACGTTGATACCTTTTTTATTAAAATGATTGAACCTCGTAAAGATTAAAAATAAAAATATTGTACGTCCGATTTTTGTTCATTAAAAAATTGTTCGGTATAAAATGATATTAAAAGTTATTTGATAAACTATTTTTTAATATTGTCCAAATAATTTTAACATTTTCACGTATAGAAACAATAATTTGGAAGTGAAATTTGAAAGCAATAATTCCCAAACTAGATAAATCTGTCTTTTACTTTACATCTAACCCAAAAAAGGGAAAACAATCCAACAATATCCACAAGCAAAGTGGGTCAGAGTGACAAATACTATCAACTTATTACATAACCCATATAATATTATCCAAGACAGTATTACTGACTTCAAACAAAAGAAAGTCGGCTCGGATTTATATGAAAGAACATCCAGATATACTCACAAAACTTATGAAGCACTGACATTAAATAAAAATGTGCTGGACGTGAAAACTACACTTTCAATATTTACCAAATTTTTTTGATACCCTTGATTGAAACTTTCAATATTATAATAAATTAATTAAATCACATTAAAAATATTTTCTTTTATTTTTTTCGTGTTTTTATTTCTGATTAGATTTGTTTATGAATAGCATTCCTATTACAGAAATATGCATATATTCTGATAAATCGTCCTTATGATACTTTTATCAGTGGAAGTGGTGTTACGATTTTATTAAAATTGTAGATTTGAATTCTAATACATATTTAATAAAAGAACGAAACGAAATAATAAATACATTTTAGGATGAAGTCTCACAATATTAATCCAGCAAATTGTTATTTATGGCATTAAAGGATATCATATTGTTGGTGGCAACACTCGGCCGCTTGCCAAAATTATAAATATTAAAACAAGGACTTGTGTCGAAGCAAATACATGCTGTTGACTGTCGCAAGATGTTACTTGGGTGTTTTATTGTTATTAGATCAGACATTATACGAACTCAGAAACAATCTGTGCATAATGTATAAAAATATTTTTATTTTTAATTTGAGGGTAGTTAAAAATAGGTATGACAACAAGAAGAAAAATTAATTGGTCTAGTCGGAAGAGGCTAAGATATTTTTATTTATTTCAGTTTAATTATCAAAGTTAATACTCAGCTTGAATGCTAATTTTACAGATCCATCAACTAATAAATCCCTGGTAAGCAACCTTATAAATATATATGACTATCATTCAATTTTATACGCTGAATCTGCAATGAATGTAGGCCTAAGATTGCAAAGGAGATCCTGAACCGAGCTTAGAAAAAAAAATACAAAATGAAAACAGGAAAAAAATTGTTCGTGAGAAGGTAATTGATTTCCGTTTGGTCGTTGGGTAATTTTCAGCGTTTTGTATTTTTTTATAAATACATCTTTGTAATGTACCCTCGCCAAAACAGTATAAAAGGCATAAACAAAGGAGATGTTGCAATTCCAGCTCCGGGAATCAAGGACAAGTATGCAGATCATGGAATAAGGGAGTTATATCAAGCGATGCTCCGATATTTTTATATGTTACAAAAAATATCTATTTGTCTTATTGAATAACAATATTTTATTTTAAAACCCCCATTTTTTAACGTTTTACCACATACTTTGAAAAAAAAAAAAAAATCTTGAGTTATCTTGAGGTACAGTATCTTGAGCTTATCTTGTTGAATCCAGAAATCAAGGTGTACTAGTTTATATTATCATTTAATATATTTATCATTTAATAAATAAATATGTTAACATTTTCCTAGATTTAATTTTTATAATCTAAAAAATAAAGAAACTATGAACTTTTTGTGGCAAAGTTACAATATTTTTACAAAAAGAACTTCACAGGATTTTTAATTTAGTACTTCATCTGGATCAATTGAAACCTCGGTGTTTTTACTAATAAAGATGAAAATACAACTAGGTACAGTAATGTATACCACTCTTTTCAAATAGATTTATAGAGACAGGAATTCGAGGTGATAGGAAATCTTTGGGGCGATTGAAATCACATAATATTATATTTATTGCTGTCACTTTTCCTTATTTCTATGATCTCTCCTCTCCCTTAATCTGTAAAATCGTTCCGGCGATGTCTACTCCGCCTTATTTAACTCAATTTGCTCAGTATCAGCAAAATGGACCCCCATTTTAGTGATGTAACGATGGGCAGTAAATATTTCGATGAGTTTTAGTAGACGGCATATAGTTTTGTTGACGCATGACTCTCATCCTCGCGTGTTCCCGGTTACATTACATTCGGAGCTGTGACGTCACGATTCCTAGGGTTCGCGTAAAATAAAATCAACCATACAATCTAAGTAGTATAACAGTAGATTTTGCGTGAAAAGGTAACAAACATAAATACATACATACACACATCTTTCGCTTTTATATTATTAGTAGGAAGTAGGATTTTAAGAAAGTCTCGTCTAGTTATGGATTGATTTATTTGACATTTACTTATTAACTATACCTATTCAATAATCCTGTAGAGTATTAGTGAAACTGGATCACTCCCTAGTGGAAGATAAACCATAAGAGTTCAATTGAAATAATTAGTAAAGCAAATTAATTAATAAAAACCAATAAAGTCTTAATTCTTAACCAATAAAACACATTCAGTGCTACCAAAATAAAGATTAAATTTTCGATTTTCTTCGCCTAAGTAGTCTACAGCTGTTAAAAACAGACTCACAATCATTAGGTCTAAAGGAAATTAAATTATTTATCCTCCGATTCTCACTCTGGCGCGATGCCATTTCCCTGGGAACCGAGAAGGTTTACGCCTGGACAAAAACTGAGCATAAACAGCCGCATAACATACTTTGGACTTTGTACTCAGTAATCTAGGCTAGAACGTCTTTGCCCGGGCAAAAACCCATTCTCTGTCTGGAAGCCATTCCAAGCCGCTTGACAGTTTGATAAATTTAAAAAGTGTAAAAGTGCGACTGGCGATGATGGTTCTGTATAAAAATAATACAACTATATTTTCGAGTAAATAAAACTCTCACTAACCATTTTGATTACCTAATTGTCGTTATTACCTAGATACAAAATGAAAGATCAATCAGTGATCTAGGATCCAGGCCTACCATCAACTTTTACGAAACGATTCCAATGCAGATCAGGGGGCTTACCATCATCTCTTAACGCGATCCACTTTGCGACCTTAACTGATCTGCATCGCAAATTCATAGCATCGACTTAGTGTTTTAATTAGTCGAGTCTGTCTCTTTGAGCAGAATGTACACTGAGATACGCATTAAGATCAAATTCAAATTCAAAATTCTTTATTCAATTTAGGATGATATACATCACTTATTGACGTCAAAAATTACTTAAACTATGTCTACTGCCGGCTTCCAAAGCGCAGGTGAAGAAGAAGCGGTGCAACAAACTTCACCGCAGCCTTTTCTCCAAGACGTCAATTAACAAATATAGGTCATATACATATATTAAAAATTAGGAGGACGAATTTACATCATTATAAAAAATTACAAAATTTGAATGAATAAATAAAAAAAAGTTGTATTTCCAATAAAATTATTGAAAATTGTCACACAAAAAAAATATATAAATAGATAGCTAAATGTACAAAACGTACGTAATAATGTCATAAATCAATTACATATGTTATGAGGATACTGCACCACGCTTGGGCCAAACATTATTGTCGTTCACATAATCATCAGACTTGTAATATGCCTTTTTTGTCCGGCAAATCAAGAATTCATTTAGGCAATTTATTATAAAAAATCACTGCGACACATGATTTTATACAAATAAAACTACACGGTACACAACTGTACATCGTGTACTTATTTTAAACAGTATGTTGTGGGTCTTTTGATATAAATAAATATGTTATCTATCGGAGAATATTCGTTAAGAAGATTATTACCTATTATTTGAGAATTGATATTTATTAATGTTTCGACATTTTCAGGAGTATGTCAAACCATACCTAGCGTACTTAATTATTTAAGTCTCCAAATTTGAACCGAAATAAAGTCTTATATAACTCAAATGAAATGAATATACCATAGTCTTTATGTGCCAACTCAAAACAAGCAAACCAATAAATTGACCATACTTTGGCCCGTTTTTAAAGTTACCTAGTTTCAGATCCAAAAAGAAAACAAGAGAGTAGAAAACGAACAATTTTAAATGGTTTCTCCAAGTACGGAATTCTAAAAGTGAGACAGACGAACAAGTAATGCTCTCTTTGCCATGATTAATTTGGTGAATTTAAAAGCCTCACGGATTTATGACTGGAATGTGCGGTTGAAAAATTTGTTTTCTGAAGGATTTAGAGGTTAATTACATCGTCGGTTAATCTTAATTTAGCATTCTCTAATAGGAATACTCTTACAATCAATAATCTCACTCTCGTCTTCACGTGGTTCCAGTTGCATTTGAGGCTGTGACGCCGCGGTCAGCCCGGTCAATGTGAAATTATATGGAAAATACGAAACAATAGAATATTGACATAACTACCTAAACTTGTTCTAATTTCAAAAGTAAGTAGGTATAGACACATTAATCTATACCATTGTATAGAACTAGAACCAAAACATTAAAACATTCTCCTCTCTCATCTGATGTATTTCCGGTTTCTTCCTCAGCCTCAGCCTCAGCCTCAGGCTCACTTTCCTAGGTACTTTTTTGTCTCCACTTCGCACAATCATCGACATCCTTAGTTATCAGACAATTGGCACACAAAGCATCCTTAACAACCTTTAAAATATTGAATCATTAGTATTGAAAATTTATTTTTTGAAAAGAATTTAAAAATAATACATTTTTCTATATGGCCAGGGTACACAGTCAATAAAACTATATTGCTTTTATTTTTCGAACACAGGCATACAAATTCAACCAGTCTAGACCTACTTGTACAGATCTACAGAATCAGAAACTTTGTTTTCTATCGGTACCATATAATGATGAAAATCCTACAGAATATGCCCAGTCTACCAACAAACTTGCAAACTAATAAATAAAACATCAGGTGACGCGCCCTTAGGCCCAAAACTATTCCAAGTTTGACGACTTCCAATGTTGGCCCAACTATTGTTATGAAAATTGGATTGGAAATAGTCCCTCATTTTTTTATAATAATTTACTGACAAGATATTATTTGCTCGTAATAGTCAACTTTGCGCGCTGTCTCGTGTTTTGCGTAGTACACATTTTGAGAAACGCACGTTTTGCTAAATGCTCATTCTGTGTCAAGTGCTCACTCTGCGAAATTCACATTTTGTGTCACACCCTTGCTATACGTTAGACCAAATCAGCAGCGCGAGGATCCAAAATGGCAATATATCACAACAGCTTCTTATACCTACTCTTTAGTTAGAAAATATATTTTTTCTAAAACCATTATTAAAGGTACTAACTAACGTTTGTGTATTCGAAAAAAGTAACAGTTTATTCAGTTTTAAAAAAGAACAACTTTTAGCAGTATACAATAGAGTTTAACTATTTAATTCCACCCTTGATAATGTTATAATTTCATTTGGACCTCAGAAATACACAGTTGGGATTACATAACAAAAGCGTGAAACATAAATCATCTGTTATAATTAAATAAAACTTCTTGACACCGACGAAGAATTGCTGGCTTACTTAATAATCTTGATAAGGTTGATTCAACTGAATTATGTTGTTGAAGCTGTGTTGGTTCGGTGGTTAAGATCGTTCTCACTCTGAGAGGTTCCAGGTTCAGATCCTACTCGTGTTACTATCTGACGTATTTTTAGTAGTTTATAGGCAACAACTTGCTTCCGGTGAATGAAAACATCGTGAGGAAACCTGCACTGATTTTTAAGTTAACCAGAGTACACATACGTGACTACTTACAATTAGATGTCGGTAGGTAGTCGTAAAAGTCATGCCAGATGCTTTTAGGTGACTTGAATAAAATATTATACCAGTGTTAGCGATAACATATTCAATAAGATAAAGAAGAAAACTTTGTTATAACTTTGTTATCACGATATGGTGTAGCAAACGAACTATCTCAAAGCCATTTCAAAATTTTCATATTCCTATACACACACCACATTTTTATTAATATTTTCAACTTGTAAGGTCATGGACATTCCTTATTGTTAATGGATCAGTCATCCTGAAACTTACTTGATTTATAAGCAATTCCGGCTTTATACAACACACAAGCTATACCTAACAATACCTCAGATTGTTATCGACAATACAGTATCATATACAAGGGGCACGAACAAATATCGTATTCTGAAGCCGTGCAAATATTGGCGCTTTCAGCCTCTCTGTATCAATGATGGCAGTTCACTAGAATGGATTCGTATTAGTATGGTACACATTATAACATCTATGTCGAAAAGCCGCAGTTTACAATACCGCAACAATTTTATTTACATTATTGTCCGTCCGTTTCAATCTTGGAAACGGCATATTCGATTTTGATAGAATTATCATTGTTGTGTTATGTATGAAGGGTAATTAAAAGGTAGTTATATTTTTCTGGAAATGTACCCCTAAGCGGATGAAATAGGGGGTGAAAAAATTATGAAACTTTGTCATTTTAGAAGTAAATCACATGAAATATGGCTATGTTTCGTTTTGGTCTCAATTCGAGTAACACCTATTGCTTGACCACAATCTTGGCCGAAGTGTAAAATCTGAATGTACAATCTAGAATTGGGTCATATTATAATTGATAAAACAAATGCTTTCGAAAGAATGTGTATCTTAAACTAGTTTCAGAGAGCATTTATCATTCAGCCGATATGTAAGTTAGCTATGGTATCAACCTAATCGGAGCACTAATCATAAGTCATAAAGCTCAATTCTCTTTGAAGCATTAAGCCTTAATAGTAATGAATATTGGTTGGGAATATAGAGAGGTGGCAGAATTCAAAATCGCTTATGATTCTGATACCAGCAAACAAGCGCCGCCATCACTTTTTTAGCAAATGTTTTCTGTATCACTCCATCACTTTTCTTTATTTACTAGTAAAAACTAAAAAAATAATCTATTTAAATTATGCAACACTAGATAACTATTAGAAAGTATAATATATTCTCTTTAACATAGCGAATATAGAGAAAACTGATAAAATTCTTTATTTGGTGAGTAGTATCATAATTTGAATAGGTTAAAACATCAAACGTAACGTATAATAATATTGCCTCGCGTGATATCACCATGCCTTGTCGTACGCGTGGCGTAAAAGTCATGTCAGATGCCTTTAGGCGACTTTAATAAAATCTGACACCGGTGTTAGCACAAACAATAACACACTCGAAAAGAAGAAAATTAATAATGTAGAACGACATTTTAGTCCAGTTTACAGTATAGCCCGTTTAATTAAATCCCAGATCAATTAAAATTTGTCAGTGTGACACACCAGACACTCGACCGAAATTGCACCCTGCTTCCGAAGGCTTCGTCTATCTACAGCCACGTAATTAATTCGACCGAGAAGCCGGTTTTAAAATTAAAATAGTGCCTACTTAACGTGAAACAAATAGTCAACGCGTTGGAATTGAAATCCATTTCTTTTTGTACAAGTCTTAAAATTTAGACCTACCAAAAAGTTTTACATGATAAATCGTTGACTTCGTGTATCTTTACTTTGTTCTGACGTTCTTCGAGTGTGTATTTTCCTATTTTCCTTGTTATATATTAGTAAATATTATTATTAATTTGCTAATATTGTGTTATTTATTACACATACCGTAATTAGAAAGTATTTTTATTATTTTACAGCAATATTAGACTTCTAAAAAAATCACTTTCTTAGTTAATATTTTACTTTAGAATGTCAAGGTTTGACATTTATTTTCAACAAAATTAAACAATAAGTACTTACTGTGAAAATTGTTTACACGTTATATATACATCGCAAGAAAAACGGAGTGTAGCTATATTTTTTTCGTGTGCATTTTTCATACAAAAATTCACCCCCTATTTGTGGTTTCTGGGGGGTAGTAATTAAAAAAAGTAATTTAAAAAAGTTCTTCTTTGGAATAAAAAAAAATTACTATAGTAATACATCTTTCAAATTTTGTGACAAACCTGACTACATTTTCAACGCTAGCAGCTATTTTCACTTTTCAAGGCCTTCACACAACTGTGTGAATTTTCATTCAACTGGAGTATATGTACTAATGTATATATTTCGTGTCGGTTTCCTTTAGTTATATTATATTTCTAAAACCTTCACTAGTGCCGCTATATAGTAAATATGTGGTATCATATGTTAAAGCTTGATAATCGTGTCGAATATCAATGAAACCACTAAACCGCAGCATACGATCGGTTTAGTAAGGGGTGGAATATTGATTTTACTAGGCAGATTTTTGCCATACTTTTTATTTTAATTTAGATTACAAGGTTGCTTGGTTTGTTTTATTTATTTTGAATTTATTATATTGCCATATAATTTTCAGTTCATGATAACTTTGACATTTATGTACTTTTTGAAAACCTATTTTTATACAATTGTATAAATTATATGAAAAATCTAGCTAGTTGATTTTGCCTTTGACATTATATAGAGTATACAAGTCGATATAAATTCACATTATAGGAATACACGTTGTATTCCTAAAAGTAAAGGTACTGGGAAATCTACGGTGCTAATAAATGTATGTGGTAGCTAATATCTTCAGATCAACGGTAATACTTCCAAGAAAGATGGTGGAATAAAAACAAAGACCCATATCGAGCTCTAATCCGGACTTGGCAAACATAATAAAGAGAGCCCTACTGAAATCGGCTGCGTAATACCTATTGAAGGCAACGGAAAAGAAAAGTTAAAGGTAAATTTATTACGTATTAAAAGTAGTTTGCTAACTTTTGTTGCCAACACTCTATAGGAATTACACTTACACTTAATAAAATTATTTAAAAATAAAATGAGATTAATTTCGTAATTTTATATTATTGCAACAGCCTAACTTTAGCAATATGTACACTTTTCGCTATTTCTCGTATAATTATTATTTCAGAACATTATTTTAATTTGGACATGAGTTTGTTTGAAATAACTTTAGTAGTACATAAAAAAAAAAACAAATTAAAAGAACAGAAAGAAATACAGGCAACGGCGGACTTATCCCATGGAGGGATCTCATCCAGTCAACCAGAGTAACAGGAGTTAGTATTGTAATTATGCGCCTTAGGGCGTTTTTATTGTTCCCGTGAAAATATAGATTTAAAAGTACGCTATAAACTACTCTAGGTTATTTTCTATCGGTGTATCAAATTTCATCAAAATCCATTTAACGGTTTTTGCGGAAAAGACCCACAAATATTTCATCAATACACAAAATAAATTCACAAACTTTAGCTTTTATAAAAGCTATTATAAATAATGATGATAAATATTATGATAAAATAAATTTGGTCCGTTAGTTTATTGAAATGATTCCTAAGTTAAATTAAATCGATATCGACAGATGGCGTCAGACGGCCCAAAGTAATTTATTGGGCAGAAAATTCCAGAGCAAGTTATTATGGAATGATTAATCTCTACGATTAAGACGATGAATCAAAATTTCAGTTCATTTATTTGAACACAAGCGGGTCATTTTTTAAAATTTATTTTTGCGTTTCTACTTATATAAGTACCTATACACACACACACATATAAATATATAAATATATATACATTAAAATCGTCTCAGAGGTATAGCTGTGATAGCGGAACAGACAGACAGACGGACAGACAGACAGACTTTAGTATGATGTTGAGGTATAAGTGAAATATTATTTCTAAATTAATTACTTATACCTTGATCACCCTTTTCGATTTGTTGCGCTTCTGTCCTTCCTTCTTCCTCTTCTGTCCGCTGCTGTCTGGTCCGAGCAGATGGGATAAACCCATAAAGTACCTAATTGATGTCGTCAAGGATGATATGCGTGCCAATTTAATTTATTTAGCATTTAAAAATATTTTGTATTAACCAAATCACGAGTATGTTTAGTATTTACTCAAACGTATATAATTATCTGGTCGTGTCTTTTAATAAAATGTATCATTGTATATTTCTCTACTACAACATCATTGTTAAAGTAATATTGTAATTAAGTATTACCTTTTAATTAAGTATAGCTTAACTTAATATTGTATTTAAGTATAGGTTTTAGTGCTCAACGCGTCGCTGAGTAATGTATTTCTTATGTTACTTCAAATTGTGTTTATTTCGATACGATGAACATGTAAAAATCATAATGTAAATTGTAAAACGTTCTGGACGCTGCGATACAAGCGTCGCTTAGTGCAGAGTCCACAGTTCAACTAACTTATAAATTTTAAATCTACCTTCTAAAATGATTCTGTCAACTATTGTACTTTTTTCTTTGGTGAATAAAGTTATTATTATTAATGCATGGTCTAATCTTATTAGCGTACATTGTAGTCAAAAAAAAAGGAAAGCGGCTTCTGGGTTTCGATGCTCTTTGGGTGATAAAGTAACCAAGTACCAAATGAGAACAACACACATCTTTCTCATTTTTTATCGAAAACATGTTTCCATTAAGAAATCAATAAAATAACAATGAATCGAACATAAAAGGAATAAATTTAATACCAGAATGTAGCTAAAAACCAACATAATATGGGATAACAAATAGCATATTGCTTTCCCAAAAGGCATAGATATAAATCTAAGAATGAAGATGGCTACGCGACACGACCCTTCCCCCACCCTTTCTTAATAATGCTGTGAATAGTATGCGTGTCGACATTTTTTTTAGCAAGTTGCTTAAAATGTCTGGCAGATTGATGCCAGTTACTCCCTGCACATTAGTGCTACCAAATTGTTATTAATTTGTTTTATTTCTTAGCGAAAATTAAAAAAATATATATTTTTTAAATTATGCCACACTACATTTTCTATAATAAAATGGTCACAGATGACAAATAGGAGTTTAGTGGCCACCATATCCGATTTAGTCAGATGTGACTACATTACCTATATAATAGAAAACTACTTTAGTGTGGCATAATCTATTAAAATATTGTTTAATTTTCGCTAAGACTAAAAATAAATAAATAAAAATTTGAGGTGGCGTTAGTGTACAGAGAATAATCGTCTGGCAATCCTACTATAGTTTTGATAATATGGAAAACAATTTAGAGATTTATTTTCAGAGACTACTTTTGTATGAAAGTATGTACTTAGTGATTTCCATTCCAACGTAATAAAAATAGAATTGTACATTCTCTCATAATTTTCACTCGTACATTTTTTGTTCAAATTTCGTTCGCCATCCGGCGAACCACCATTTTGGTCTTTATTAGTACGGCTCTAAGGTTCAATCGACTCGTAGCCGAGTTTGCCACATTGTAAACTTTTTACTAATGGAACAAATAAACTTATATTTTTTATAATATTAGTAGGATGAAATAATAGTAATAATAATTTTATCTGTTACAAAATGGTAGGTATTTTTATTATTTGCGGTGATACAAAAATATTTTTATAGGAGATTTTACATTTGCAAAAGTTAAATATTATCATAATTTCTTCATACGAAATTTTACAAGGCTTAAGTTCCTTCCTACCCCCACCGTAAAAAAAAGAAACTTAAACATAAAAAAATATCCCAATGACATACATAACTGGCTAAACCCGAAAATATACAGAGTTTCACAACATAAAAAAAAAAACAATCCATTCCTATAACTCGGCTAACTTTTGCAGACGCTCCTGACTTTTGCCCGGATCTTTATTATGTTTGCGGCAATCAGTCCCGATTAGGATCGATCGGACCTTGGACCTTGCCTTTTTGCCTTCCTATGTTATTTTGAGAATAAGAAACTGTTTTACCATAGCTTCCGTTTTCTTCAAAATTGCCGGAAATAATATAGATAGATAAAACTTTTATTCGACATTGCTACAGACGCAATACATATAATACAAATGCTTAAAATTAGAACACATAATAAAATACAAATAAAAATAAATTAAAATATAACCGCCTAAAAGGCCGTTCAATTAAAAAAAAAATTGATTCTATTTTCAAATAGGGTTTTACATAATTAGACATAAGTGATATTAAACACTGATTGTATAAGCACTAGTGAACAAAACATGTTTCAAATAAATTGATAAATACAAGTTATATGCTGTTTATGATTAAAAAATAATAGGATACATCAAGTAAAAATAGGACATCAAACAAACCAGCCTTTAACAAAGATCCGCATCTTGCATTCAGCCATACTAATATTACAAATGCAAAAGTCTATCTTTTAACGGCTAAACTGCTGGGCCGATTTTGATAAAGTTTTAATAGGTAGATTTTTTCAGTTTGAATAGGTATAGTTAATGAACCGGGGTCAAACACAGGGTATTGTGGACGGAACTACGGGCAATAACTAGTTAACTATAATTATTACTAGCGGCCCGTTTCAGCTTCGCACGAGTAACCATAAAAAGAAATCTATCTCCAGAACGTTTCGTCTATCTCTGTGCATTTTATATCAAAATCGGTCCAGTAGTTTCTGAATTTATTAAGTACAAACAAAAATACAAAACTTTTTTCTAATATTGATAGTATACAATATAATTAATTGTATTTTTCATTGCGAATTCAGTGAGCCATTTTTATTTTTTCCAGAAAACTTTAGGTAATCTGATTAATTAGGAGAGATTATTGCCTACTTCATATTGTATTAATGTTCACTAAGCTCAAGTGCCTTTTCATTTATTCCCGCTTATAATCTAATTTGAAGCGGTGGTGGTACCTATAATGATTAAAACGCACGCCTGTGGTCCTGTGTGGTTTGAATCCTGCCTATTCGTTTGAATCTACCACTGGAGTGTGTATACGTATAGTAGTTTTCATCGACCGCCACTTGCTTCCGATCAAGGAAAAGGTCGTGAGAAAACCTGCACTGGTTGATTCATTAAATTGTGTGTGAAATGGTGATGGTAATCCAAACGCAAAAAATCCAAAGGCAAACCAATCCATTAATAGTGCGAAGAATGTCGTTGTGTGTGTTTCATTCCCCGTAATGCTTTTTAATTAAATGGCTGATTTGATCATATAGCTGCAACATAGGTACATATCATCCTAGAATTTTAAATTTGAATTTGAAAAATCCTTTTCCTGAAACCGTTTTATTTATTCCGTTTTATATACGACCAATTGGTTCACGTCCAAAACTCCGCAGAATCAAACGACAATTTCCTCAGATTCCTAATCACGATATTCGCAACACAAAATTAAATTTCCGAACGGGCCAATCGAATTACAACCTTCAATATGGGGGTCAGGGTATGTTTTGCAATAAATAAAGCCGAATCTTTTCGCCCCAAGGCAAAGACTACTGGTATCATTTCAGCAAAGATAAATTTCTGTTTCGATTGGACGTGGTCATAGAATATAGAATTTATAAAAGAATTGAAGTGACATAGACAAAGAAATAGTATGAACTAAACAATATTGACCGCTAAAAAGCAACAATAGCATTGCCAAGTAATATGATGTTAGTCAGGCGGTAGGTTGGAAAATTACAGTCGAATCTTCAAAATTTTAACATTAATCTTAATATTAAAATTAAATATTATTTCTATTCTATTCAGAGATTTTATCAACATTTTGCAGTCTATGTAAACAACAACACGTCTACTATCCTAAATTCGTTGAAAATTAACATCTATTACAGCAGATCTATTAATTTATAAATAGTTTGATATATATTTTTTAATAGCCTGTGGTGTCCCCCACTGCTGGGCAAAGGATCCCTTCTTCGCCATCCATCTCTGTCCATTACGTAACTAACTCCTCCAGTTTTTAATCTGTCGCATCTAAATCGTCCGACCATCATGTTGTGATAATTTGATATACAGACACATTTTTTTGTTTGCGGTAAATCGACAGTTAAAAAATAGCAGATGACACTTCTGTTACTTTAATAGTTTCAAATTCTATGACCGTCTCGTCCTCGCTGATTTGTCCCGGGGTCTAAATAGGGGAGAATTTGAATTCTGAATCAGGATCGGGTGTGTTTTCGGCGATTGCCACTTTTTGCGGGTAAGGTGGCGAAATTGTCCCTTTTGTGTTCAGTATCATGGAAATTGTAGATATTGTGACGGGAAATATCCAAGCATATCAATATTGAAACAAGAATACTTTGATTCGTTTCAATGGCTTCTTTTTGGGGGCCCGTGCAGAAATCCTGATGATAAAATATCTGACGTAAATAAAAACCAAAAATCGGAATCGACACCTTGAAAATATGAATATATGAAGGGAGTGTTATGTAAAACGTCAAGTGACAGAGCTAAATGGAAAGAGTCGACATACTTACCTATATGCCGACTGCATGCCTAGACAAGTATGAAACTATTTTTATAATAATACATTTTGATTTTTGGACATATGACAGATCCATTGACTTACCTATGAAAAATAATAAAATATCGATTATTTAAAAGGCTGGAAAACGATATCTCATACATGGGATGGTCGATCGAACTATTTACATATACTATGACAAAATTATACATTTATACTTATTATGCAATAATTATTTATTACCTACTTTTAAATTAAATGATATTTACATGGTTTTAGTAGTCAGATGTAGCAGTTAGTATTTGGTGAATTTCCGAGCGCTTCGACCGCTGCGGCATTTGAAATGTTCAATTTTTAACAAAGCCAAGAATCATTTTTCTCATGGAATTAGTACACCACGAAGTACTTATTAAATCCATGGTTTTACTATCAGACTTTAACATCATTAATCTGGGGGGCTACCATCATCACTTAACGCGATCCACTTTACGACCTAAACTGAACTGCATCGCAAATTCGTACCATCGACTTAATTTTTTGTATGAATGCGATTCATTTTTGTTCCTAAATTGAACTGAGTTGCATTGGAATCGTTCTGTAAAAGTTGCCTGCTGTACTATGGTTAATTTGATTTTGGAATTCCTCAAGAAAATTGACGGATTATGATGTCGGCGCGGCCGCAGCGCTCGCAACGCTCGGAGATTCACCAAAATGACATGTTTATGTTTAAAAACATAAATAATTTTTTATATATATTAGAATTCAGTACAGTGACCTATAAATGTATTGTTCATACTTGCGTTTGAGAGGCATTACTTTTTAACGATTAATATTAATAGTTTTCTACATTACGATTAATATTAATAGTTATCTACTTGAAAGTAATTTGATTAGCTGTTATTTAATTATAATTGTAGACTATTATTATAGGTAAATCGATTAAAATATATTTATTTAGACTTAAAAGTATTATTTGCAAAATTCAACAAGTAACAATCACTGTTTTTTTTTATCTCAAGTTTAATAAATCATTTGAAGTTTTATAATTAGCTTTGTATAAAATAACAATTTGGAATATAATTCTTTGATTATGAAAATATGTATTTACAACTTATTTAGATACAGAAGATTTTCAATCCATTGTATAGATCAACACCCCCACTACAATGCAAGAGTATAAAAGCGAATATCTATGTCGTTTAGAGGCATTCTCAAACTGACTTTTGAAGTGAAATAAACTAAGAAACAACATATTACTGCAGTTTTATTTCATTGGGAATATTTAATTTTTTATTTCAAATACAATATAATTTTCCTACAAACTAGTTATCATGTAAGAAATTGTGAAACATGGGGAAAGTAGTGAAGAAGAAGAAAATAACTTTCCACATAATGTGCACATGATACCGCAACATACATACAGCTGGCTAAACGAGACAGGAATATGGATTTTCTATATATAGATTAGGGTCGACCATTACTAAGCAGTTTATTGAGCGTTTTTGCCTTGCAATATATCATTTAAACCTATTTAGGACGTTAATCTTAGTAAGGATTATCCGATAAATTTTATTTGGATCTTATTAAGTATATATTCTTTTACGTTTCAAATTGTATTAAAATTTTCGATATTACATGTTTTAACTCCCTTTATTTTGTTGTATTGCCTCTTTTGCCCCTTGTGTTTCTATCCCTCCGTGGGATGAATCCGCCGATAGTTTCTTTTTCTATTTCTTGTGCATCTGTGTTTTCTAATTTTTTATGCATACTAATAGGTATTATAAATATTTGTATTTGTTTTTTTTTGTTTATAATTAATAAAGTCAAAAATTACTAGGCCTATTCTGATGAAAATACAGAGATAAACGAAACCTGTGTGACATAGGCTACTTTTTACTCTGGTTTTACCCGAGTGAAGCCCGGCAGGTCGCTAAACAGACAAACTAATACCCAGGTTGCTGTGGAAATGGCTGGTCCATGGTGTTGAGGTGGTAGAGAGGCGAAGCACTTTATTGATGAGATAGGACGGCGTTTGAGGAGCTATGGGTACGCGCTTCGGATGATACCTTATTCAAAGGTTGTTCCACGCTAGGAAACGCCGCAAGCATTATGGGCACCTTTGAGCAGGGTACGATTCGGAATGGCATTATTGACAGATATATTTTTTACTATGTAATAAATTTTAAGAAAATATGATGGTGTTATTTTTCCCAGAATTAATAATTACTTGGTTTTTGACATTGTCACATAAATGACAATAAATAAATAATATTTCCAGAGATTGATTCTTCAGATACAAGATGAAAATCATGGGACGAGGAAGGAAGGTTTTTGCCCATACGTGGCTTTGTCTTGCATCCGTGGTTGTGAAGAATAACTCCGGAGTAAGCGTAAAAAAAACTAAAAATGTCAGATTGAAATGTCACTTACTTAATTTGGATAAATATATAAAAAATTATGAATAAAAATAGAAACTAAAACGTATTTAAAATCTACAGTATATTGCTATGAAATATATAGTAAATTTTAAATACGTATATATTATATTCTGAATATGTATTTATGTTCATAAACTACTTTTGTTCTTTTTTAAAAAATATTAATTTACTTATATGATATTTTAATGGATGGATGTTAATCTTTTTACGCGGTAATCAATTTATTAATTTGTCGATAAAATTAGAAACTTTCTTTGGATCTTTAATCTTTTTGAGAAAGAAAATTCAGTAATTTTTCTTCAGTTTTCAGTATATTTGAGAAAGCGTTATTACTGAAGTTGTAATAAGGGCAAGGAATGAAAACAGAGAATTCACCTTTTACTGATAAAGTGATAGTATATGTTCGTTACGGAACTAATAGATAAAATAAAATACTTTTGAGCTAAAAATTACATAATTATATTTTTCTTGTTGATACAAATTGGTAGATTGGAATAGAAGAGGCGGGACGTGCCTAGTGTGTTGTGTACTGGCGTAGACAGTATTAAAAATTTGTCCACAAGTATAATAAAAAGCCAACTGCCCAATCACATCAGGTAAATTTATTTAGAAGTTAGTTTTATTTGTCAGATTAGTTAAAGTATCACATTTTCATATATGTATAGGCGTATACACGGTTTATTCTTGAAATGACCTAAATACTAAGTTTTATTCATTCAATACCTAGGCTATATAAACGGTATTCGCGTTGCATAATTATACAGGTACTAAACGTCTGCGAAATAAAAAAGGTATGTGCGCGTTTAATACCTGTTGTTTTTCTTAAAATGTCAATCGCTGTGCTCTCTTTAATTTACACCGGCATTGACAATGATAAATTTGATGTTTTGCCATCCTTGCTTTTCGTAATTTCACCGGGATACACATCGTAACCACTGTGTTAATAATATATTGCAACATAGTATCTTGTCTTCTTGGGAAATTGGGATTCTTTTACTTGATTAATCGATGAATTGTTTCTCTTTTACTTGATCAATTAATTTGAGTAGGTTTAGAATTTAATCTTTTCGGGTCAGTCAATTAATTGTTAAGTAGGCGTATTTTCGCAAATATAAGTACAGAAAACAGGGATCAAAATATTATATTAGGTATTTAGTTTCTAATAAAATGTATTAGCGGCCCGTCCTGGCTTCGCTCGAGTGGACACATAATAAATTATATTTAACATATTCAGGGATGATGGCGTCGTGACAAATATGAGATTGCCTCGTTATAATATCGATTGTGAGATGAGTTTTTTCTGAACTGAGAAAGTCTAATGGATGTACTTTCCCTGAAATGAAAAGTAGCTTACGTACTATGTAATTATGTTATAACAATAAAAACGTAGAAATTTTAAGAACATTGGTGTAGCAAAATAAACAGACTTATATTTCGCATTTATAATATTATTTGGAAAAAGAAAATTATGAAGATTCTGCTGTTATTTTACAACCGGCCGCCTTCCTGACGTCTACCCTCCTTGGGAATGCTATTGCCTATCAGTTGCCTAGGCTGTGTGTCCCTTAGTCGCCTCGTACGATATCCACGGGAGGAAATGGAGCGGTCCCATCCTAGGACTAGGGTGATACCGCTAATAAATGCGTACGTTTAATTTTCAAATTAATACTGGCATTTTACAAACTTAACTATGAATTTATATAGAAATTAAATACTGGCAGCATTTATATGGGCAGCATATAAGCCTCCGGTACAAAGACATTTGCTCCTACGTCGTGCTATTAACCCAATCGTTTAGTTTTATGTAAACGTTGGCAATTTGCTCAGAAAAATGGTTGTAGTCTAAGCGTTGTAACTTGTTCTATTAGACTTCTTGATAATTCAATATTTTTCTTGACAGTCCGCTTGCACGTTTACGGGATAAATGTCGACCTATGCACTTATAAAATAATCAATTTATGTTTTTTATTTTAAACGAATACTAATAGGTAATGCATCATTTTGTGATGATAAGTAAATATTAAATAAATAAATAAATATATTAGGACAAATCACACAGATTGAGCTAGCCCCAAAGTAAGTTCGAGACTTGTGTTATGGGATACTAACACAACGATATTATGTTTTATAACAAATACATATATAGATAAACATCCAAGACCCGGACCAATCAGAAAAAGATCATTTTCCATCATGACCCAACCGGGGATCGAACCCAGGACCTCTCGGTTCAGTGGCTAGAACTTTACCACTGCGCCACCGAGGTCGTCATATTACTTACTAGATGCGTAATATTTACTTATCAACACAAAATAAAAAGTACCCTATGTGTTATTCCAGGCTATATTCTACCCGTGTACCAAATTTCATAACAATCTGTCTAGTAGATTTGGCGTGAAAGATAACAAACATACATACATACCTGTTATTACAAATATTTAAAACTACTTAAGTCTTGGTCAAAATGGTTCTTCATTTACTATTATTTAGAAAGACATAAAATCATTCATTAAATTATTTAGTAAAAACATAATAAATTATACACACCTAATCAATTCTCAACAATCACACTATCTATTAGTTAAAACCGCTTGAAATTCCGTGTAGTAGTTTTTGAATTAATCACGAACAGACAGACGGACGCGGCAGAGGACGTTGTTTTATAATATGTGATGTGTAATAGATTTGAGTGCGATCTCAAACTCAATTTTATTAAATTCATAAATATATAGTTCACCTATCAAAAATGACTTCACCACTGCCTAGCCTACGCTACTCTTAAAATGACAGTCTTGGGACAAATACTACAGCGAAGCCCATCAAGGATGGAATTTTCAATTAAATGGCATATAAAAATGAGGGTAGCTATATAATAATTTAGTGCCGTGTTTTGTGTTTGAGTGATTTTTTATGATCTATTGCGAAGGTTCTAACAAGATTTTTATTGTGAATGTTTATTAAACGTTTATTATTTAGAAACAATGTTGAAAAAATATTGTGCTCAACAAGAAATTGCCAAATGCGAGTCGGGTTTTTGGTCACATACATGTAATGATTTTTTTCGAGATTTAAATTATTCTTATCTAATAATATAGTAATAAATTTTTATTCAGACTTTTGTCCATTTATTTTCTATAAAATTTATTTTCTGTGTTTATTTATTTATATACATTGGTACATAATGCTTCATCTCACTCTGGATTTTATCGACAGTTGCTTCGTAAAATTGGACGTTGATTTTTACCGCTGATGTTTGGATAAAATGACGTAGGTACTTTACGTTAAAGTCAATGTAAAATTTGAAGGTGCAACTCACCCTTAGAAGTGAAAAGAATACCACACTTTGCCCTCTGACGTCATCAACGTACTTATTTAAAAATACAAGAATTACACGTCCAAATTATTCACAAACAAAATTAATTGCAGTCAATCAACAAAAGCAACAATAAACCCGATTAGAACGTAAACGTTTTAAGGCTTGTTAACTCAAATTAAAAGGTATTTAGTTACGCTTGTTTATTCGTCATATTGTTAAGTGGCCATTATTTCTCGATTTAATTTTAGTCCGGTCTGTTTTGTCATAAAATTGTTTGCAAATAATTATGTACACATAATTTTTAAATTACTGACTTTTAAAAATTAATTGTACAATCCACCACCTTACACAAATAGCGATTTTAAAATGCTGAACTTTTTTAAACACTTTCTATTAATATAAGTACTTTGACGACCTCCGTGGCCTAATGGTCATCAATCCGGACTGCTACACTGGAGGTCCCGAGTTCGATCCCCGGTCAGGTCAACATGGGAATGGGAATGATCTTTTTCAGATTGACCTGGGTCTTGGATGTTTATCTATATATGTATACGTTATATAATATAGTATAGTTGAGTTAGTATCCTATAACACAAGTTTCGAACTTACTTTGGGGCTCACTCAATCTGTGTGATTTGTTCATAAGTATTCATATATATATATATACATGAACAAACCATACAGATTGAGTTATATATATAAGTATTTAATATGTACTACATAGTATAAAACAAAGTCTCTTCCCGCTGTCTGTCCCTATGTAGATGTTTAAAACAACGCAACAGATTTTTATGCGAGTTTCTTAGGGTTCCATAAACTTACAGACAAGGAACCCTAAAAAACTTTCGCCGTCTGTCCGTCCGTCCGTCCGTCCGCGGTCTAGCTCAACAACTGTTATGATTATATCTTATATAAACCTACAGATATGGTTTAAACATAGAACTTTAATACACTGCTACGTTACTTTTCTTTCGTAATAGGGTGAAAATATTATGTTTTAGCCAGCAATATTTCATTTTTATACATTCTTATTAAGATATTGCTGGGGGCGAGGCGGCCCCGTTGTTTCAACAAGAAAAAAATACGCACACTGTAATGGCGCTAAAATAAAATGTACCTTTTTGAAGAAAAGCTTTGATTATATTCTTTGTTTCGTAATATCTCAACCTTCAATTAGAAATAGTGCTCTGTAGTCTTTAATAACAATATATGTGAGTTCTTCTTTAATATTGCGTGGATCAGTGATACCGATTTTGATAATATTCAAGAAAATTGTTAAAAAGTGAGTTAGGATTCTGCCACGTCATTCTTTTCACTTTCATATTTACTAAGCCCCAATTGAATTTGGAGCTGTAACGCCGCGAATCCCGGCTTCATCTTGAAATGTAAAACTTATATATTTGAAGATTAGGCTATGATTTTACAATTTCTCTCTTGCCTGACGTAAACCCTCCTTGGGAACTCTATTGTTACCTATCCTCTGGCACGCTATGTATCCTTTACACGTAGGACCTTCCTATCGTATGACCACACAATATATAACATTCTGTAAATTTTTAAAAGACAAAGACAAATAAACTGTAATGGTAAGCGGCCCTTTTGGCATGATATAGCGAACAACACTGTTATAACGAGTTTCTTTAGGCATTTCTTTTTGTCCTGTCAAGGTCGACCTTGACAGGTGATTTCTCATAAGCTACAAACTACTGGCATTTCGGAATGACCATTGCTGAGAAAAACAGACAGACGGACGCGGCAATGTAGATTCAGAAATGTAGACCATCACGGGCACTTGATTGCAAGTGCCTGTGAAGGTCTACATTTCTGAATTCTAATTTGATTTGATTTTGTCAATGCCATGAATTTTCGCGGTTGACTTTATTGCTAAATGATGCAACGTAATTATTAGTTCGATGTCCAAATAAACTTAAATAGATTTAACAATCATGATCTCAATACAAAGGTACTTTTGCGTGTATACTGTATAAGATACCAAAAAAATAATGCGTTACACTGTTGCAAAAGTTATCAATCACTGACTGTTACAATTGTTCTGATATATGGCGGTCCCGATTGCAATTTTCCGCTTTGAGTGATTGGTTTGAGGTGACCACATATCTCGTATTTATCCGGACAATCCGATTAGCTAACCACTAGTCACGAGTGCAAAAACGTGTTATAGATTTTTATATCTGCGGCCAATAAAAATTAATCTGGATTAAAGTTTGTAATTTATTTTACCTAAGCGCCATTACAAAAATAACAGACGTCGGTAGAAAGTTTCGATTATGAAAGTGGGATTGTAATCCGCATGAAGGCGGAAAGATGTTCGAAAAGAGAAAAATATAATATATACAAAATGTCTACATTATGGAATCAATAAAAAGGGATAAAAAAATGATAGTTCTAAGTTTGGACCGACAGATCTCAAAAGTGATTTGTTAAATTGGGCCAACATAAGTATTCCAATAATGGAAGGAAGCCTCTCCCAATTCTTACCATTCTTCTGGTTATATGGTCTTATAGTATTTTATGTCTTTTGTAGTTTCAGTTTTCAGTTTTGGAACAATAAATAAGTGTATTACAATCTCCAATTCGTGAATTTTGACATGGTGTATTAGAAGCTGACACTCAGATGATGATAACAAACCATATTCTATATCATGTTTACATATACAACAATATAAAGAAATATGTCTAACCTTTTCTAACCATTTTGACCCTTGTCTTTAAAAAAAATCCGCAAATAAAAAAGAAATGGTCACTTTCAATCGGTTCCCACCGTTGGATAGTTTTGTTTGCCCTCATGAATAAGAGAATTGAGCGTGTTGACAGATTTTAATGTATTTTTATTTCTGACAAAGGTCGTTGCCCTAATAGTCTAATTCCCGTAAGAATTTTAGGGCAAAGAAAGCCCTAGTCGTTTTTTAACGAGAATGATCGTTTATTTTTCAGTATTTTAACGATTTTTGATACTGTAGGCCCTTCGTCAATCTTTGAAAAAGTATTTTTCTTCATATCAATTAGAGCTTTAATTGATTTGAAGAAAAATACTTTTTCAAAGATTTTTGACATCAAAGATATAAAACCACTGGTAAGTTTATCTAGTAGAAGGAATTAGTTCTATTCTCAATTCTAAATTGAACTAAATAGTGAGAATAAAAATTCATTAGTCCTATGGTCTAACTTTTCAGTAAAACCAATGAAAATGATTGATGAATACGGCAATAAACAAGGTTTTTACAAAAATAATATCATTAATTTAAGCTTTTATTGTCATCAGAGAGATCTTATAGCATTTAACGCCTGATAAAAACCCATGTCCGTGCTATAGCACGATTTTACGAACGTTTATAAACGTTTGAGGAGTTCCCTCTTTTGGAGCCGATCCGGGCTGCACCATCAGGTCAAACTTATCATAATATTGTATTGTAATGGAACTGAAGCGACGTGGGAAATTTCAACTCTATATGTCAACTGGAAGTAGGAGAAATCTAACTTGCAAGATTGATGATTACAGACAACAGGATAGGTGAATCTAAATTAAAATAGAATTTTTCAGAATTTCTTTATAATTTGAATTTCTTCAGAATTTTAATATTTTGACTGGTCCAAAAATGAACTATCGCTGTCACAGTGAAGCATTTAGTTTTGGTTCTCCACTTTTACACCAGCATTTTACGTTTATGACCAAGGGCCGACACTTGCAATAAAGAATTCAATTCAGGTCAGCCTTTTACGAACTATTCTTACTTTATTCTCTTAAAACGAATATAAAGGTGCTTTAAACGTTTTCAGTGACAGTGTTAGTAGAGAGGTATATAATAAAACCTTAGATAGTGTATTTAACTGGTAGGTTGGTCAGTGAGTCAAATCTTGCAAGTTAGACCCACTTTTATAATAACAAAATGTATTTTTTGTAAAAAATTTATCCTATCGAGTTACTTAAATTAATAAAAACTTTTTCAATAAACTGTAGTCCAGTCAGATGTCAGATTTTCAGTAAAATTTAACAATTTCAATTCCACCACATGAACTGAACTAAGTTCGTTATAAACATTATATTAAATTGTGATTAAATACGTCTCCAATGGTGTGATGTTAAATTTTTTAACTCAGTGATAAAGTTAATTTAGAAAAAAACTGAATTCTTAAGAACATTTATAAAATCCAAAAAGTAATCTTAAAATATAAAGCTAAGCCTATAATTCATAGAAAAGATAAAGCATACTTTATGCTAATGTATATTTTGTTCCTTTTTCGTACGAAAAATAATTTTCGACTGCTACTAGACAAAATATATGCACGGTCACGGTATACAGACGGGCAGACTGTGATCGAAAGGTCCCAGATTCGAATCCTACTCGTGCCACATGAGTTGGCACACCCATCTAACTCATGTATAGAGAACAACGTGAGGAAACGTCGTGAGGAAACCTACACACTGTTTGTCAGTTTAAGTTCATTTGTGTGTATGCGTGTGTGTGTGACTATTGTCACGTCGTCTCTAGAACAAAATCTGATAGCTTTAGCAATCAACACACTCCAAAAGAAAGAATGCCTTTATCTTTTTTATGAATATCAATATAAATTTTCAACTCAGTATATCAAATCACAATTGAAGTATATTTAAGTGCCTGTGAAGGCCTAATTTCTGAATAAATGATTCGATTTTGATTTCAAATATTTATCAAATAACTACTGCATGTTGTCTTCTATAAAATCAATTTTCCAAAATGTCCCTTGCCAAAAAATTTCGGAATCCCCAACGTTACCTAAGCTACCAACTATATTCCATATTAACCAAACCGTCAAAGCGCTATCCATATTCATACGCGTTTAACATAATATAAATATGTATTGGATTCGGAACGATTTAGGGTAGATCCACGTCAAGTTGAGTAAGATAACACAGACCAACCATTGGTGACTTGCAGCTAAATGTCATACATTGCCTGGTTTACGAGTGAGCTATGTACTGAGATAAGATGGAACGGAGCAATGTACGTCAATCGGCAAATATGCGACTTTAGATTCCCTCATAAATATACGATGATCTTGCAATTCATCAGTAATTTCCTCATGCAAGTCCACGATGAGATTTATTGTAAGAAAATTAATGGAGACAATAAAGAAGTGACTCTGATATAGACTTAACCAACCCACCCAGTTGCACCAGTCAAATTTGATGTTAACTTTAACCTGCACGCCGCCCATCCATATCTACTAATACTAATATTATAACTAGAAAAGATTTGACTTTTTGTTTGTAATGATTAAACTCAAAAACTACTAGGCCGATTTTGATGAAATTTGGCACAGAGATAGACGAAACTTTTAGGAGTGACATAGGCTAATTTTATTATAGCTTTACCAGAGCGAAACCGGGTCGGGCCGCTTGTTGTTAGATAAAACGGCGTTCTCTGCGTTTTTGTAAAGTTAAAGTCAAAGTTGCCGTGCTTTACCCTGAGATATTGTCGATATAAGATCACACCTGCAGGCCTACCATTAACTTTTAAAGAACGATTTAAATAAAACCTAAAGTGAATCGCATTTATACAAAAAATTAAGTCGATGGTACGAATTTGCTGAGGTCGTAAAGTGGATCGCGTTAACAGATTATGGTAAGCCCCCTGCTCGTTCTATCAAACTAACATCCATGTAAAGAAGTTATCAAATAATTATATTTCCTACCAATATGGATAAATGCAAACGTTTGTATGTGTGTTGGTGTGTGCGGATGCTCGCAATCCAATTCTGCAAAGTCTATAGGATCATGAAAAGCATTTATAATACATTTATCTCGCGAAATCCTTACGCGAGTGAAGCACCGTGGTGTGTTCAGAATTTCATAAAATTTTATTAAAACCCCAATTCTGTAACATAAAAGTTATTAAATTATACAGGATTCTATACTATAGAAATAAATTAATTTCTGGCAAGTTTCAACTTGGCAACAAATCATATTAGGTTTTTTAATGTTTTTTAATTTTACGTAAAAGTAGATTTGCGGAAAGCATAAAATAATCCCGGTTTTACTACCATTTTATTACTTCATACTTCGAAATTCCTCATTCTTTGTGGTTTTCGGCGAATTGCCAATAGTTTTTTTTAATCTTTTATATCCCATTGCTGGGCAAAAGTCTAGCCTTATTTCAAGCCGTTCTATCCAATGCAAAAATAAACCAATTCTTACTAAAGTTTCGCAGATCATCACTGCAAACGGTTTTTTGATCTGCCAAGTACCATCTTACCATAGAATAAAAAATGCTATAATGAAACTAAAGGTTTTCTTGTAAAACCCAAGTACATTCTTAAAACTGACCTCTCACTTTCTCATCTAATCTAATCTAAGCGGTGGTGGTGTAATGATAAGACTCCCTCCTGTGGATCGAAAGGTCTCAGGATCGTATCCTACTCATGCTATTTGAGTTTGTATAGCAATCTGACTCATAAGTATTAGTAGTTTTCATAGACCACCACTTGCTTCCAGTGAAGGAAAACACCGTGAGGAAACCTGCACACTGGTGGACAGTTTAGTTCACTAGTGTGTATGCGACTGCCTGCCACTAGGTGGCGGTAAGTAGTCGTAAAAGTCATGTCAGATGCTTTTAGGCGACTTGACTAAAATCTGACACCAGTGTTAGCAATAACACACTCGATATGATGATGATGACCTCCACAGATTGTAAAAGTCAAACAAAAGTCCCTAAACCGTCCATATTGATAATGAGACCACATTGTCACGAAACCTGAATGAGGAAACTTCCTCAGTTCAGAACAAAGTCGTCCCGCGATCGATATATTTAACGAGGCAATCTCATAAGTTTGTTTGTCATGCCGCCATCATCTCCATAACCCAGTTTCATACGCCTTGTTTTCCAGATGACATCCAATAAGGAGATAGGTTTTATGAATAAAGTATTTTTTTTTGTTAGTCAACATGTTTAAATCCGTGGCAATGATTTTATAATAAAACTGATTTTAATGAGGTTCCGTGGTGTGGATGTTAAGATTTATCGACTACTAGCGGCCCATACCGGCTTCTCACGCGCAAAAATATAATAAATTGTAAACCTAAACCTTGCTTGGGAATCACACTTTATATTGGTGAAAACCGCATGAAAATCCGTGAATTAGTTTTTGAGTTTATCGCGAACAAACAGTCAGAGGCGGACTTTGTAATATGTAAGGGTATGTACAATGGTTTGGTATATGCCGAATCCGCTAAAGTTCAGCGAACTGTTTCGCGATAATAATGTACTTAGATAATAAATAAAAATGACATATTAATAGTTGGGTAGTACAGTCAAATTTTATTTTGATTTTATTAAAATGCCACTGTACTTCGCGTTTTTATGCGCACGCTAAAGTTAACCTCAAAGTTGTGGTGCAACCCACGTTAAGTTGATGCTATAAAACCACACATTCAAAGAAATTATAATGGTTTATAGAGTCTTTACTTAAAGAGGTACGTATAAAATAAATCATCTCCAGAATATTATATATAAAATGGCGAAAACTGAGATTAATTCATTATAATTTTTCGTTAAAGGCCTTCGTCTACCACGACCTACGCATAGAGAATTTTTCGCTTTGATGTGACAGCCCTAGTTAAGTTATACTTACAGCAGACTTTTAAAAAAGACTTAGCAACAAAATTATTAAGAGGTAGAATGGTTACAAAAGTTGGTGTATATTTTTCACAATTTAAAAACCACTGTTTATAATATAATAGTATTCCTTATAGTATTGCGACCTGTGGTTCCGCCCTAGAATAGGGCTACTGCATATCGTTAACATTTTAAAAATGTAAATGCGTACTTTAATTACAGATTTCATAATTTAATTAGATTATTTTAAAACATGTGTTTAAAACTGACTACTGCTTGATTGTATGGTGATAATCATGGGCTTATTGCTTAAAATAAAAACTCCCAAAAAATTTTATTTTTACCCAAAACCTGGACGTCCCAGCTCGAAAATTGGGAATCCGCAAAGACAAGAGAGACAGAGAGAGATAAAAAAGTAAAGACAATCCAAATGGAACACTTACTGAATTTAAAACAGAAATGATTACTTCTAGAAATATCCATTATTATTTTCCTTGAGAAAGGATTAAAATGGGAAATAATTAAAAATACTTATTAGGGAAAGTGGTCTTGCCACGATCCGAGATTTCAAAAGCTTTTGTTTTCAATGTTCCGTTTTTCCTTTTTCTGAAATGACATCCGATCCATCGTTATTTAGTTATCACAAGTTATTCTTTTTACAACGGTACATGTGTACACTATTGTAATATTTAGTTCATAAAAAGAAGAAAAAATCTTGTAACAATATCGACATTTAATAGTAAATTAACTTACTACAACTTAGTAATGTTCCTAACATTACTAAGTTGTAGTAAGTTAATTTTTTAATTTAAACAAAATTTGTTTTGTTGTTGAACACTGGTGCTAAATTTTATTTTTACTTGTCTCAGACTTGACATTTTTCTCAAAAAGTTTGTATGAAAACAGTGCCTGTTCTGCAGAGAAATGCACGCGCGCGAAGACACTAGCAAAATCTAGTAACCTATATACATAACTTTCTTAACCACTATAAATTAATTAATATACAGTCTGTCAAAAAATTAAGAAAAATTTTTTTGGCATTGCAATATCAAATAGAATGGTCAAGATTGGTTGATAAACAACCAAGTATTACCAGTCAATAGGAGACAGCGTCCTTATTTATTTTCATTACTTTCTTGACAGACTGTTAAAACAACTTATTTTACGCTATTTTCGCATTAATAATATATCAGTTATTCAGTTACGATAGAAATAAGAGATACATGTGCATTGTTCTCCTCCATCCGTCAGTCCAGCTCTTTTAGATCAGCAATAGTAAGCCATTCGTCAACATTGTTGGCCAAAAAAGGCCAGCCGATCCGTCTTGTAAAATGTCAGGGGCCATGTTACACTGATAGATAGTGACTACACCGCATACCTATTGTCATCATGGCCTATTTTGAGAGATATTGTTTAGGCTATACCCTCCTGTGGTTATCGTGAGAGGTAAATAAGTACAAATCTTTGTTATGTTGAGGGTAAAGTCAGCGACAAATCTTTAAAGTTTAATGTTTTATTTTATAAGCTGACTTGGGGTTTCGCGGTCCCCGAATGCCGAGAACACGTAATGAGAAATATAATCAATTCAATATAAATTCAATACATGACACGATTTCTGCATTTTATTGTAATTGATCCATGATCGCTCTCGCAGTTTTGACATTTCCATCTAGTAATTCAAAAAGTTTTCGTATCGTATAAGGAGGCTAAACATTCCTCGCCTTGTTTTGTTTCGTTCTTTTCTCTTTGATCAGATCCAGTACTTTCTCGTTCGTCTTTTTATTCATCAAGCCGAAGCAGAAAGCAGCTTTAACAAAACAATGTGTCAGATGTCTACATTCCAAATACTCGTGAATATGTAAGAAAAACTCATGTTTGTCCACCGTGTCAACCTGTGTTTAGGCTCACTCCATCTGAATCAGGGATTATCGCTGTCATATACATAATATCTTCGGAGTGTCTGTATGTCATTTTATATTACGTTTGTTTTACGCTAACCAAAGCTCTCCCAAAATGAAATGTATTTTGTGAAATCAGTTCACAGAATATCTAAATGCTCGTGAATTGTTTTTGTTACACTACACATGTTATCATGAAAATTTCACGGATTGCCGTCTAAATATTAACAAGAATCCATAACATTATAGATTCTCATAAGATAAGTTATGTTTTTTTAAAACAGTGTCGACGATTTATGGTTTCAAAATTAACTTTATCCTGCGTAGATTTTTTTTATCTAATCTACGGTGGCAGCGCGCAGATTAATGTTAACGTCAAGTTAATTTGTGCAACCCACAACAAAGTTAGTGTCGCTAATTCCCACGATATCGAAGCTCCAAGAGGCAGCTATATTGGCCATATTGACCCGCATTCCTGTCATCCCTGACGACTTTAGGCCAGCAGCACTTTAGCCATATTTCCAAAATCCAAAATCTAACATCAGTGTCAGTAATTAATACACTCCAAAAGAAATGATGCGATTATGCAATTTCTTTGTCGTGTGACGTTTGTAAGAATAATATTTAGGTTTTTTCTCTCAAGCACGGAACCCTACAGAAAGTGAAGATGCTTACGATAATATCTCTTGATACACTTTATTACCCTCCAAGAGATTTGTGAGAAAAAAAAATTAACGCTATCTTTCTCAGTACCATTTTGTTTCGAAGAAACGATAAAAGTTGTAAGTGGGTTATTATTTCTTTTGTTGGGAACGCTTAGGCGCGGAATAGATCAAAAACCTTATCTCAAAGTGCTTCTGAAAAAGTTTCACAAGTATTATCTTGTTAAATAAAATTAGGATTTGTACATCACTTTTGCAAATAAAGTGAGAAGACAATACTGTATTTTTAATTTATACGTACCTACGTAACTTTTGCGAAAAGGGATGGCTACAAATGGTAAGGGATAGAAATGGTCGGTAACAGAAAGGGGTAGCTTTTGCCCAGCAGTGGGACCTCTTGGGTAGATAAAAAAGTCTCAACTCAGTATACCTTTGTCAATAACACTTATATATAACTGAGATGTTCCAAACAAACACTTTTATATCAATAATCAATAAATTTTTATAACAAAAAATTACGAAATGCATGCAAATGAGAACGCAACAAGCAAAGCTGGATCCAAAAGCTAGTGAAATAATTAAATAAATAATAATTACTCACTCGAATGAACCAGAAATGAGAACGAATGAAAAAGCCAACGCAATTAAACATACTCGTATTCTAGTAAAATCGTGCGTGAATTGGAAGAAAAACTCGAACTCAAACATCTTTATTGCAGTGACTGTAGTACAAGGTGTGGTTAACAGTTTACCCTTACAGGCGTGCACTATTAGCGTTATGTTACACTTATAACACATACTATGTTCTATATATGGGTACGTGCAGTACTTACAAATTAAACTGTTTGAACAACTTCTAAGTAATTTGTCTTTGCACAAGATATGATTAACACTCGTAAGGTACCAAATAAGATGAGTTAAAGTCGCGAGTATATGAAATGTATTCTGATCTCACAATTAATATAATATACTAGTTTTGTCCGCGGCTTCGCCAGCGTGATTTTCCCTTGAAATATTTAGACTCTTTAACTAATCTGGTTTCCCCATACAAACTTTGCACCCCTTTATTACTCCCTTAGAGGATGACTTTTGAAAAAATCCTTTCTTAGTGCACCCCTAAACATATAAGGAACCTATGTGCTAAATTTGAAAACCCAGCCAGACCCAGCGGTTTGGACTGTGCTTTGATATATCAGTCAGTCATTCAGTATCATCTTTTATATATAGATCGGATGAATTGTCGAACGGTATTTATGAAGCGGAGATAAATAAAGGAGTATAGGTCAGGGTCGACCTTGAAAAACATACAGTAACCAGATTGCGGATCTCCTTTGCAAGAGAGATACTCTTCAATCGTATTTCCTCACGGCTAAGGGTCGTGGTCATTACGTGGAATGAAACACACACAACAACTTTCTTGGCATTATTAATGGAGTGGGTTTTAACTTTAGGCTCTACAAATACAAAAACTGGTGTAACTCTTGACTGGTGCAATCCACTCTGACTTTTTTTATCCATTTTCCTTTCTTTTTTATTTTCAATCAGTCATACAAACACTCTGAAGGCGCTCTGCCCCAAGCAATCGATATATGACAGATGCTACACAATTATGCTAAAACAGTCCTACGGGACTACGGTCCCACAGTCCCTAGTTTAATTTTCTTTCCGAGACACCAAATTGTTTCCTGTTCAAGAAAATATAATCTCATTTTTAGGGTCTCGTACTTTAAAATGTATAAACGGAACCCTTGTAGAATTTATTCGTTATCCATCTATCCTTTTAATTGTCTATCCATCAGACTTTTTTCAGGATTACGTAAAGGTACGAAGTTGAAAGCTAATATGCTTTACGGTATCTTTTAGATTAAAAAACAAATGGATTTTTAAGAAAATGCAATCAAAAGACGTCTATTTATGTAGCACATTTTGCGGTTTAACAAGGGGAAAATCTCCGTGTTGACCACGAAATTTGACGAGAAGCATAGGGCTTATAATTCATATAAAAATTCGAATACCGTAAAATATGTTAGCACAAAAAAAAAACGAGACGAGAACCACAGTATGCTAGTGCAACCCGCACTTGACCGTTTTATTGTAATTATAATTAAGAATTTCGAGAAATGTAAGTATAAATTAAATAGCTTTTAAACAAATCATGACACTATTATATATACGATATTATATTATGACGATATAATATTTTATTGTCGTATTTGATAACAAAATTATATTTAAGTTGAATAAAATACAATTTAATTTTGCATTGAAATGCAATAAACCATATTGAAGTGTTATTATAGAATTAAATTTGAAAATTACAAAATTACTATTGATAATAAATAAAAGATACATACAAATACAAATTTTAATGAACAATCTCAACAAATTAATAAAAATTATGTTTTTTTTTTGTAATTAAATTACAATTTCATACTTCGACCTTTACGAAAGGAACATTGTTGTTGAACAAACGTAAATTCACTCTCAAACAAAGTACAATCTAACTCGTGGCGTTAAAATTTCTGACGGGGAAATTATTTCTGGAAAGTTCTCCCCTAATTTACTGAGTTAGACCACATTTAACGTGCAACGTTAAAATTTTCCGAAAACTCTTTTTTAAAACCATTTTGTATTAACCGTGGCAGTTTCGTAAACAAAAATGGAGTAAGGGGAAAAATTGTCGTGTATTTTTCTGACATGCTGTAACTAAAAAGATTTCACTGGACTGGTATTTTATTAAAGTAAATCTTACACTAACATTTTCAATATCAGACCAGTTATTAAAATGGTTCATGGATTTATTTAATTTTTAAAAAATGAATAAATAATACAATCCAATACAGAATCAAAATCCTAATTGGGCCCGGCTTTCATTTATTGCCAGCGACCGCGTAATCTCATTTAAAAACATTCCAAAATTAATTACGAAACGTGGAGTCAAATAATACTTATAACGTTAGGTTGTTTAATCTATTTTCACCTAATTGAAAATACAAAATGTTTTACATATCAAATTTGATGCTATATTTTAAGAACAAAAAAGTATTTTATCTTGGGGGATGTTTAAACGGCTATTTTTATAATTGCCAACCATACGGTTGGTTACTTCATTATTATAATATCGTGATTATTTATTTCGCTTTACATATATGTATATTACATAATAAGCAATAACAGGTCTTCGCTAATAATAAAAAAAAAATTTAGTATATATATTTAAGCCTATTCCAATACTGTTCTAGACTATTTCTAGTCAAGTAGGTAATAATCATGGTAACTGAAATACAATGCTAGTAATTACATTTCTAGTAGGTATGAATAAAATGTCAAAATTATGCTGTTACGTGGAAATGTTAATTAATGAGCTATTGCAATTTAACTTAACGTTAAATTGTTGATGGAAGAGACTTCGCGCGGATGCGCTTTTCTTCGTTGAAATATTTTTTTGGTTTGTTAGCCATTTTCAACTTTGTGGGTGATTCATAACTAATTCAGTACTTAACCGGACACGTGTAACTATTAATAAGCTGGTGGTAAGCTGGTTCATAATATGCATTTTGTAAAACACAGGTATGATCACAGTAACGACATATATTTAAGCGTTCGTTTTGCCTCCAATAAAATTATAATATCGCGAAACTAGCTTTGTTTATTTTATCACAAATTTACAATATTCTTTCACCGCCGCGCCAATGGGTAAAATATTAAAAAAGAAAACTCGCTAAACGTACTACAGCTAGATTGCGACCCTCTTTTGTAAAGGAGATGTCAGCAGCACCCATAACCGAAGAAGAAGAAAGTGACGAGTTATAGAGGAAGCCAGTTAAAATTTTCAGGATCGTGGCGAGTGGAAATCCCTAGTCTCTGCCTACCCCTATGGGAAATAGGCGTGATAATATGCGAGTACGATGTGGCGTGTGGTCCCGCCCTAGAGTAGGACCACTCTGTATCCTCCCGTGTATGTCGTACGAGGCGACTAAGGGACACATGCATTATAGGCAATAATAGCATTTCCAAAGACGGTTGACGTCCGGTAGGAGGTTGTAAAAGCATAGCTAAATCTTCCAAATGTTTATGTTGATTTTTTAACCGTCAGGGCGTCACAGCGTCTCCGAACGTAACCGGGAACATGCGAGATTTTCATGTTTAACAGACTGGACACACACCATAAAAGCAACCAAATTTGATTTGGACTGGTAAATTAAAAAACATATTTTGTTTTATTCTTGTTTTATACCCTACTCAAACTTTTGGCGTTATGTGAATATTACTACAGATGGCAGATTCCCCTCAAAAATGGGTTTTCACGAAAATGAAACTGAAAAATATATGACTACACACTAAAAATGTTTCTTTTGTAGTATACTTTAAAAAAAAATAAAGTAATGCTTGCTTGAATATTTACTAATAATTTTTACGACATTTCTAGCTTTTGACTTCTGGATAAATGCTTTAAAAATTCAAAGATAAATTTTGTAAAAAAAATCACGTGTAATAAAAAATCACGTGCATAATAATCGTGAGGTCAAACGACACAACCAGGTAAATATTACAAAATATTATAAGTATTTTTTAGAAATTAATAAGCTTTTGTGTATCGTTATACTTTTAGTTACCGTTTCATGAAAAAAAAAAAAATGTTTATTACTTGGAAACCTGCTACGCGAACTTTTGAAATCTTTGGAACTCTTTTTCTCAAATTATATTTGAGACACTACATAAAATTTATATATCCAACTAGTCAAAAAAGTCCTATCATTTCTTCTAAATAAAAGTCACTTACACAAAATCTTGAAATAAATGAAAAAAAAATAGCCAGAAAGTGTTGTTTTCAGATTAAAAATTTCCAATCACATAAAGTTTAAATTACATAACAATTAAAAACTACAAACTTACCTGGTAACTCTCAAAACATGTCACAAACTTAACTACAACTCGAGTCAATTTTTACTTTTTAAAATCACTTCACCGTTAATAACGTTATTCACATTCACTTCACATAATTTTCACTTCGCGATCGGTATAGGCTTCGAAGCGACGAACGCGGCACCCCCGTTTCAAACCAAAAGGCTTTCTAACCCCCACCCTTTGATACATATAAAACGTCAACCACGCATGCGTCGAGAAAATATACGGGTACGAATATTTCCTATTGTTTTTTATATAATTTTATTTTTACCATTTTTATAACATTTCAACTTTTTTCACATTATCACTACATAGTATAAAACAAAAGTTGCTTTCCGCTGTCTGTCTTTATGTAAATTGAGATCTTTAAAATTACGCAACGGATTTTGATGCCGGGTTTTTAAATAGAGTGATTCAAAGTGAAAGCGGTATGTGTATTGTAATTTATCATGGTTTTACCAGAGCGTAGCCGGGGCGAGCAGCAAATGTCTTTTCGAAGAAAATATTACGACAATATCCTTAACTCCGGTAGTGGAGAAAAAAGAAATTTTCATATTATTGTCACTTACCCACCATCACACTAAGCCTTCCCACTAGTATTCATGTGGTTTTTTTTAATGTGAAAGTTCTTTTACATATTTCTATTAGAGAATATGAAATTAGTTTTAGTTTTACATGAAGTCTTATAAGATAATACAACACATAGAATATTAAGTAAGTAGATCTATAATGTCGTAATAGACATTTTAATAAGATAAAGTAGACACAAGAATTTACGAAAATTTCAACAAAATCAAATTTCATCTCCATATTCAGATATTCCTCGAAGCACACCCGTTTTGAAGTAAACCTAATGAAATTGCACCGCGAAGCGCACATTTCTAGTTGCTAAAAGATTCGTTTCGTGGAATATATTTCTAGATAATTCGATTACTCCTCAAACACTAGGGCCACCTCTCTATTTTATTAATGTCTTAGCGAAAATATTATACAGATCACGCTCCGAGAAATACCGGTATATTATGGATAAATATCCAAGATCCGGTCCAATACTTTACTTTTATATATTATTAGAAAGAAAAGAAAAAAAATTTTTTTTGTAAGAAACAATAATGGTAAGCCGATCTGGCATGATAGGGACCAACACTGTTCAAATGAGTTTCTTTCGGCATTTCTTCTCAGCAGTGGTCGTTCCGAAATGCCAGTAGTTTCTAGCTTGTGAGAAATAACTATAAATTTAAAGATTGACGAGAAAAAGTGCCTGTGAAGGTCTAATTTCTGAATAAATGATTTGAATTTGAATTTGAATTTGAATTAAAAAAAGATCATTTTCCATCACGACCCGACCGGGGATCGAACCCGGGACCTCTCGGTTCTGTGCCACCGAGGTATATTTTCCTTGAATATTCATAAATCACAAAAACATCTGTTTGTTTTTATTAATTTAATACTTGTCGACGCCTACGTAGTGATTATTGAAGTATAAAAAATAATAAAACAGGTAAAACTACGGTTGATGAAGCGTCTGATCAACTTTGTACCATTTGAGTGGAAGTTCTAAGAGTGGGAGGCATATTTTATAGGCTAAAATAGATCGAATTCGAACTCCTATCGTACGACTTCGTGATTCGTTTGGTTAACCGCAAACTCGTGGTACTATATACTACATTATAAACATTTTAAATTGTAAATTGTCCATTTTTCGTAGACCGCAGCTAAACAATCATTAAGGGTACACCAGAGTCGACTTTAACATTAACAGTAATCGGCGCGCCGCCAACGTTTAGACAAAATGGCGTACTTTACTATTTTCTGGACAAGTAAAAGTTAACGTCAAAGTTGATTGATGACCGATTTGAATATTTTAACTACTATTTTGATATTAACTTTTAACCGCTGCGCCGATTTTGATGAAATTTGGAATAGTTTTATATGTTGACTTTACTTTATATGCGCAAGGGAGTTGACGACAAAAAAATTGGTAAAATTGGAAGGTGCCAACTCGCGCGCAGTCGCGAGTTTCACACGCGCCAGTTGACGAATAACCCATACTAACAATCTTTACTGTCAAGTTTCATTTATAACACAACTGTAAAAATTTTCAATACAAACAGTCAACAGGTCCGACATTCGGCAACCCACCATTGAGCTTCGGTTCAGAACCATTCTATGACCCGTGATCAAATATTGGCTTTGTATTATTATATCCTGATATAATTTATTAAAAATATATTATAGATAAAAAATATTAAAAATATATTATTGAATTCAATGTGAAAAATTCTAACATCATAGAATAGATAAAAATATGACTAATCGAAGGACCTTATATAATTATTAGAAATACCAGTGAAAAAAATACTGTGATAATGACAATGCTTAAGATACGACAAAAATAAAATCACACATTTTTAGACTCGCCCAAACGCTCCATACTAAATGACATTAAAACTATTAACGTAACAAAAGCGGAACAGCTTTGAACAAATTAACAACTTTATTCATAAAATAATTTACTTTAATTTTATTTATTGTGTTATAAAGAAGTTCGGAGCACAATCAAAATGAAAGAAGCATCAGATTCGCTATAACAGAAGCCTTATGGAACCCAAGGATGGAACTCTTGATTAATCGTCTAACTTTCAACGAGGGCACTCAGAATTATACTGTTTTATAAACTTCTGCCCTTATTACTGCCGCTGTGACCGCTTAGACAAAAGAAATCATACTTTTTTTTGTCTATCATATTGTGTTAGGTACTTCTGGGCAAAAGTGAAAAAAAAATGTTTATTTATCCACAAAAAATAAATACAATTTGTCATATACGTGCAAGTTACATGACTCATATTTTTGATAATTATTTTGTGAAGACACCAAGCTCCACGTCCATACATAGACCAGCGGAGTTATTGGTTTTGTACTTACGTTAAAGGTATATAAAGGTATATATAATATAAAAGTAATAAATAGTAATACATAGACACACAATTACGTATACATACATAACTTATCACAGGGCAAAGGTTCTTCCACTCGTTTCTTTCTATTGTGATATCTGGCCATTATGATAGGAATTTTCGATGTCGTGCCGCCATACCTTTTTTTACTACCTGCTATTGAAGAACTAGCTATTTTACGCGGCACTTTTTCCAGATACAGTATCACGTCTTTATTCCGTACGGTGTAGACAGAGCCAACACGAGGCTTTGTCGAAGCTCGAAAACCACGTTTAGCTGTTTTAGTAGAATTCATATAAAATAATGACAGGTTGCCAGGTCCTCGCCTTAGAGAAGAATCTCAAATGTGTAGCCCATTTTGTTATTTGTTATATATGTAATGTATATTGTTACATATGTAATGTAATCATATAAGAGAAATCGGCCACGAAAAATGCAAATCTCAATGAATGGTACTGTTAACAACAATCAACCTAAACAAATTCATTGAAAATTCGCCCCTAAAATTGCTGCATTAAGATCCAAGCAGAGTAACATCACATGCAGACGACTACAAAAAAACTTTATTTTTTTTATCCACTATTATGACATGTTGTCAAAAAATTTATTACAGTTACGTTATCGAAAGTTGCCGCTGTCAGCAGAAGTGTTAATAAAAATCAGTATAATAAAATTTCGTTTAAAGTGGAAACCGAATTAATTCCACGTATTTATGATTTCCTTGCCATTATCCTTTCGGTCAAAATCTCGTTATACATCCGTCATATTCTGAAACGCGTCAAAGTACATTCGAACACACTAGTGATTAAAATATTACAACTATACTAGCTTCGCTCCCGTGGGAATTTTAGGATAAATGTACCCTATGTATTATTCCAGGTTATATTACACTCGTGCATCAATTTTCATAACAAATCGTCGGATTTTGCGTGAAAGGGTAACAAACATACATCCTCATAAACTTTCTCATTTATAATATTAGTAGGTCGTAGGATTTTAAGGATATTATGTTACTCGATTTTGATTGTTTATACGCCATTTTCTAAGTTAATACTTATCCGAAGAATATCTAATGAACTCGATGATTACTACAAGAAGAGAATACTTTAAATTCATTATGTAATCGAGAGTTTTATTACTGAGTTGCTTAGATCTGGTATGATTTTTACTAATATGTTCAGCCATCTAACGGTAATATTCGCATTCTATACTAGTAAACTATACAGTCAGACATTTTTAAGTGTTTTAAATTAGCCACGACCTACTAACAAGTCCGTCTGTAAATTTTTTATGATAGGGTATAGGTTGTTGAAGTAAGTATTTACAGTCTGAAGCTAAAGTATTCAAATAAACCTAATAACTTTCAATCAATGACAAAGGTAATCACTTAGAAGTCGTAGTTTCAAATGACGGGACACAGAACTTGCAGGCAAAGTTTTTGCATCAGCTTTATATATAGGCACTATTTCGGTTAACGCAAACTTCGTCTTGGCTTCGCCGTCAGCGTCTTCAAGTTTCTTTAGTTAAATATATTCCTTTGTTTCTGAATTTGTGATTGTTGTTCCCACTAGTGAAATGGTAATGACACTATTTATTTTTAAACACTATCTATTTCAAACTACTCTTAATGCATTTGTGATGTTGAAGCTGCTCTTTTAATGTGGTGATTATGTTTTATCAAAAACTGTTTCATATTTCAAATATTGGTGATCCCTTGTTGTAATGACAAGTATAGTCAGCTTATCATTAAGATCGATTTTTTAAAATCAAACGTGTATATTTATCGTGATTTCTAAATCAAAAGCTGAGAACTTACTCATAAAATAAGACTCTTGATTCAGAGGGCAAGATGAACTTTGGGTCACTGAAAAAACAATATAAATAAGTATTATTCTACTAAAGAGTGATACGCCTATGGACACTCGCACGCGCGTTGCCGGCCCTGAATGAATAATTGTATACCAATTTTGAATAACTCCATGTTCTAGTATTTAGGCACAACCATAACAGATAGCGAATTCTACACCCTTAGAGTACATGAGATCAAATTAATTTAGAAGCGAACTAAAAATAATAAAAACGTAAACACTTTTCTGCATAGTAGTTCATCAATCTGTGTCTACGCGTGAAAATGACAAGGCGTTTTATGGCGTCATAAAATATAACTTTGTCCGATGAAATCACCAATCGAGTTTCGTGAGCTCTATCCTTTATTCAGGTCGGTTTTCATTTTTAGATAACATCGTATATTTTTATTTTGAAATTTTACATTTTAAATCCGAAAGTGAATGATTTTATTCATCCCTCAAAGTCAATAATAACGAAATTGGAATATAACCAGAAATAGTAAATGGGATGTATTTGAATTTTAATTAATTAATTTAATTAAAAAAAAAATGTAAAAATATTAAATTTTTCTGTGTCTCTGTGTTTCTAGTCAACACAATCGTATTATCGTAAAGGAAATGTACTTTTCACATTAAATTACCAATTTTGGTTACTTTGAGTCTGATATTTTGAAAATCTAAAATTTAAAAAATGTGATAGGTATTTGCAATTCTAATGTTTGGCGAATAAATGTTACCGTAAAGTACCTTATTTGTTTTATTATGCCAATGTATTTTTGCTATTTATTAATCTGAAACAATATTTTTCAAGCCGAAAATATCGAATTGCTACCAGTAAAACGATGCCATTTTGCGTATGCATAATTTAGTGTATACAATTGTCACATTTCCAATTAAAGTTATGTACAGAAAAGGTTCCATTTAGTACAAAGATTAATAACATGTATGGAAAATTGTATCTATTTATCGGATATTTCCGAATAGAATTAACATATACAGATAAGGCCGGTCATAAAATAAACACCCGTATCGATTCAGACACAGTCAGAGAGGAGGACGGAGGTCAATGAACATATAAAAAAATTGATAAATGCAGTATTTAAGTATTGACAAGAAAAAATGAAATATATTTTTTTCTTTTGTATTTTAATTACGACTTGTTGAATAGAATTAAACACCATGTTACTCGATAATAAATTTAATGTGAAAATCGAAATCTTTTGAAAAAATTCAAAATTTTCGTCTTTATGGGAGTTATGTATAAAAAATTAAAACAACGGAACCCTCGTGCGTCTGTTTATTATTCCGTCTGTCACAGCCAGTTTTCTCCGAATCTGAAACCGATCCGAACCAGATGGTTTATTCCTACTAAGCAACGAATTACGAGCGAAGCCAGTCCTTACAATAATATTATAAACCAAAGTCCTATGCCACATCTGTCTGTATGTTCGCGATAAATTCAAAAACTACTAACTTGGATTTTTCATGCGGTTTTCACCAATAGATAGTGTGATTCCTGTGGCACGTTCATGTGTATAATTTCCGATCGAAGCCGAGACGGTTAAATATAAAAAGTCTCATCTGTTATTACGTTTTTGTATGTACAAGTTGAGTATCCACTACCGTTAAATTATATGGATGTCCTTTAACACATAATTAAGCGGTAATGACTATCATAAATTCCCTTTTCATAAGGTTTTCGAATGATAATGGCAATTTGCCATTTTATATGTTGCTATGAACTTTAAAATACGTTTGACTATGTCAGATTCTACGAAAAAATATATATTCAATTTAAAAAAAAATTAAATGATGAATATTTAAAGAAATTATAAGTATAGGGGATAATAATAAATAATGACAATAATAATTTTATTTCTCACCACAAAATTTAAAATAATAACAAATTGTACATAGAAGCTTATTACAACGTACGTGTCAACGACAAAAACTGTTCGTAACACCACTCACACGTACTGTATCCCATGCACAGTCTCCGCTGTGCCGCATGCTAGCGGATCTCAACGCGTTCCTGAACCAGGAACCTGAATGTGATGGGTTCGTGGATGGATGTAAAATGCTTGTCAGGAGTTGTTTTGACGAATGTGAATCGACTTGCTTGTATTAAAAATACAATAATGTTTCTATGTTTCTTTTTAAATGTCTTAATGGGTCTTCTTCATAGTCGTATTCCTCATGGCTGAGGGTCGTGGTCATTACGTGAATTTAAACACACACAACAACTCTCTTGGCATTAGTAATGGAGTGCCATTGCCTTCTCCAATTCACACACATGTTGATAATCAAACAGAGTGCAGGTTTCCTCACAATGTTTTCCTTCACCGGAAGGAAGCAAGTGGTGGTCGATGAAAACTACTATTCATCAGATTGTTATACAAAATCATGTGATACGAGTAGGATTCGAACCTGAGACCTTTTGATCCACAGGCGGGCGTCTTAACCATTACACCACCACCGCTTCTTGGGTCTTAATGGGTAATGTCTTCCTATTTATTAACTAAATACTGTAATAGAATATATATATATATATATATCGTATTTAAATGACAAAGAAATACCTACATAAAAATACATAAATTGAAGGGACGATAAGGTGGGTAAAGAGACCTTCAAATCTCTGCCATTCAAATTAGTAATTGACCTTTCCTACCTATACCTTCTTTTTTTACGATTTCTATGAGTAAGATCAAATAAAATAACATTACATTAATAATCAAAATTCGACCCACGCTATCTTCAAAAGGTTTGAACTTCAAATGTTGGAAATTACTCTATATTATAATCTTACATATTACAAAACCAAGTCCACTGCCGCGTCTGTCTGTCTGGTCGCGATAAACTCCAAAACTGATGCATGGATTCTCATGCGGTTTTCACTAATAGATAAAGTGATTCCAGAGGAAAGTTTAGGTGTATAATTTATTAGTTTTGTTTACACGAACGAAGCCGTGATGGGACCCTAGTCTCAATATAATTAACTTTTCGACACTCACTTATTTAAAGAGCAGACATATTAATTTACTAATTGTGCCTCTGTGGGATATTTGATGAAATGTAGTTTATTTAGGTCTCGACTATTTTTAATCGTTGCCAGTCCGGGTTTCATCCGGGGCTGTGATGCTGCGATGCCCGTGATTGGAATAAACTCTATATACGTACAAATGTCAATAAATACTTTATTTTTATTTAACTATAATTTTACAATCGGCTTGGCTTGTATTGTAGGCTGATAGCTGACAAGTCGACGACATGTCGATAAGGAGTCGATATGACTTCGAAAAATTTCATAGCTCGATATAGAACAAATAGATCTTAAAATAAATAAATAAAATAATAATTTTATTTCAGGTAACTAATACCGATACACAACATGTTACAAAATTTACAGTCTCGTTGTAAATTTTAAGATCTATTTGTTCGACATAGAAGCTTGTTAGCTACGAAATTTTATTCACTTCTATATTATTATCAAATCTATGGTAATAATAGTGTAGGAGGGATGGTTGGAGGCATGTAATAAGGGTTACATTACAATTATAATTAATACTGAAATATATTTAATAGCAACTTCGCATTATGCTATAATGATCTTGTAATTTTCAGTAAAACTAGTTATGATTATTATTCATTAACTAGCTTATGCCCGCGGCTTCTCCCGCGTTTATAAGTAAAACATATTGAGGAAACCTGCACACTGGTGGACAGGTTAGTTCACTAGTGCGTATGCGACTACCTGCCACTAGATGGCGGTAAGTGGTCGCAAAAGTCATGTCAGATGACTTTAGGCGACTTGAATAAAATCTGACACCAGTGTTAGCAATAACACACTCGATGATGTACAGACATAGCATGTACCAATGGGTACATATTCTGTTATCTATGAATGTATATATACCTTAAGAAGGTATAGTATATAGGTATAGTATAGAAGGTGCGGTGGTGGTGTAATGGTTAAGACGCCCGCCTGTGGATCGAAAGGTCCCAGGTTCGAATCCTACTCGTGCCACATGAGTTTGTATACCAATAACTCATGTATAGTAGTTTTCATCGACCATCACTTGCTTCCGGTGAAGGGAAAACATCGTGAGGAAACCTGCACACTTGTTCATTATTAACTTGTGTGTGAAATGGAGAAGGCAATGGCAAACCACTCCATTAAGAATGCCAAGAAAGTTGTTATGTGTGTTTCATTCCACGTAATGACCACGACCCTCAGCCATGAGGAATACGATTATGAAGAAGATATATAGCTAATAATAAAGCTGTAAAGTTGGCACTTACATTTTTATTATTAGGTCTACAAAGAATATAAAATTATATAAACAGATTCACTTATAAAGAACACAATCTGAAGTGCAAGAATCATATTGATAATTTAGAACTAAATGATAAATGTTACCACGTAATAAGTAGTTGTTCTTTAGTGTATTGTTGGCAAATAAGGAGAATTTGATTTGATTTGAAGAAACAAAAAAAAGATCTAATCATATATTCAGAAATCAGGCCTTCACAAGCTTTTTTTCACGTCATATTCTAAATTAAATTATGTTTACCAAAGCTACAAACTACTTGACTAGCTAAACCTGACTAGGTTTGAGTATTATCACTCAAGTTACATTATATTTCTTTCTCATTCGATAAACATTCTGTTTTCTTCTTCTCTCACCTCACACGGCCTTTGCAAAACCTTGAATACATCAAGAAAGCATTCAATTAATAAGTAAATCATTACTAATTTTATTCTGATAATATGTTTTTTTTTGTTATAAATCCAATAGTTTGTCAAGCTTTTACAAACTACCGATTTACAGGAAATAAAACTTAAGCCGTAATATAATATAGCATACTGTATTACAGCATAATGATTTTAAAGTATAACTTTCTTACGTATAACTATTTGGTTCGGTTAGTAATGCTACAAATAGTTATGTAACCTAATCTAAAATTTACCCATATGCCTTAGACCTATTATGCCAAAATATTTTATGCCAAAACCGGTATACCGAAGAACAAAATAGAACAACATAAATTATACAAAAAAAGGGACACCGTATCTGATACCTATAGTACATTTTTTTACATATATAGCAGAGATTTCGTTTTTCCCATCTCATTTTGTTAAAAGGCTTTTCCATGCTTTCAACGAAGCCACATATAGCTTGAATTGTTGTGGGAATCCATCATTTTCTGTTTTTCAATTTACTACCAAGCTTATTTAGGATTTCGCATTTCGCACTGAAGAAAAAACATATGATAGGGCGTGCAAAATCTATGTTATAGGTGATCGCATTATGCATCACTAGTTGCTCCCCGGGACTTCGCTCCCGTGAGAGTTTCGGGATAAAAAGTACCCTATGTGTTATTCCAGATTATATTATACTAGTGTACCAAATTTCATAACAATTTGTCCCGTAGATTTTACGTAAAAGAGCAACAAAGATACACACATAATTCAAACTCACAAACTTTCGCATTTTTAATATTGTGTGTATTGATTTCACAAGGAATACGAATGAAGGTAATTTTTTTTCCTGATCATAGATTTTAGTAAGTGATCATTACCGCCTACGAACGCTTGCGAAACTTTTGTTGTTGTAAACACACGTTGCCGATTTTATGGCTCAGTATCTTTTGCAACAGTATCCTGTTTATAACACTGCCACTCTCACTCTTCAAGCCGAAACGCAAGACATGCCCTAACATCTGATAGCCATTATGGCTATCACATTCCCATAGAAGAATGACGTCACGCCGATTGTAAAAGCATAGCCAAGTCTTCAAAATTTTATGGGTGATTTTTTACGCGAATCCTAGTCTCAGGGCGTCACAGCTCTGAATATAATCGGAACATGCGAGGATGCGAGAGAGAGAGAGAGAGATTGAAGTAGAGCACAAAATAGCTATATATATATATATATATATATATATATATATATATATATATAGAAGTCGGCAGTTACACTTAGTTTAAGTAATTTTTTTCGACGTCAATAAGTGATGATATCCTAAATTGAATAAAGAAATTTGAATTTGAATTCATGTGAAGACATGAGAACTATATCTTCTCAACAGATGTCTTAAATTCCCATGATTAATTTCCCAGGCGTTTTATCCACAATATTCAAACAAAATAAGCTTTACTCAAACATTGTAATGCCCTAACTTGCATCTAGAAATTTTTCAATTCAAACTGAAACTCTAAAATAAGTTGGTGAAGGTTTGAAGTTAGTTTATATTTGAAACGTTCAAGTATTCAGTCGAGTATGATAAAATATCCTCAAGATAAGTTCACAGGATTTCGAGGCACCTACTATTTGCTTTTCCTTGGTTTTGGCTATATATAAAGGTGCCAAGTAAAGATGAAGTCAATCCAGATGCATTATACAAAAGTTTTGCCGACGTTTTCTGCAGTCAAAGTTAACAGAAAATTTTTGTCGTTCCAGTTTGGAGTATATATAGTTTTTGGTTGGGGAGTGATTGAATAATATTTAGTTTTATTTTTAATTATATTGATATCTATATATACATATAATAAAACTGTACATAAAAGATAAATAAATATGGATTGTCTCTATGGGAGTGATGGAAGCCAAATCATAGCCAAGCATACTTTTCAAGAGGCACTAATTTCTTTAATTTTTTTTTCCTTTTTTACTAATAAGTAACAAAATACATTTTATTGTGTATCGATTTAATCATTGTGATAGATAGGGAAACCTCTTATTGGCCTTGTTTTCTGTTATATTACAAAAATTGATAAATGAAATGTATACGCTGTTGGTTTTCTCAATAAATAAAAATAAAAAAAAAAAAAAAATAACAAATAATTTTCTTTATAATTTTTGTCTGTATGTATGTACATTTGTTCGCGCATCACGCAAAATCTACTAGTTAGGATTTGGTGTGGTCACAATATAATTGTACAGCAGATAGTCTAACATAAAATTTAGTATAAATTTTATCGCGACATTGCTTAGAACCTGACTTGTTTTTAAAAGAGTTTTGATGAGTTTTGATGCAATGAATTATTTTTTTAACCTATGCAGTGAAATGCATGTGTTTAAATATTATCGTCAAAGTTTGGCCTTTCTTACTTGTTAATTATTTAAAGGGATGACATGACTTTTTTGGCTATCACGTCTAATGGTAAGTAATATCCATCAGTGTACAGGTTTCCTCACGATATTATCCTTCACCGCAAGCAAGTAGTGGTCAATGAAAACTAATACATAATACATTTCAGTCAGTTTGCTAAACAAACTCATGTGGCACGAGTAGGATTCGAACCTGGGACATTTCGATCACAGTTGGATGGTCTTAACCACTTGACTACCACCGCGTCAACTATTGACTAGTGCAAAATACCCTTAGTAGTGTTCAGTGCAGTGCCCAATACAGCTTTGTCGTGCGAACGTGACGAGAGTCCAGAGCGCGAATATTAAGGATGCGCCCGGCATGCAACATACGAATATATTCATTTGACGCCATTATATATATACAATCTTAGCCCTGTGTTATACCAGGTCATATTTCTACTCGTGTACCAAGTTTCATTACAATCCGTCCAGTAGATTTGGCGTAAAAGAGTAACAAACATACACTCATACATCCTCATAAACATAGTTTTATCATAAATATAGTTTTAGCATAAATTACAATAAAATAACTACAATTATAAACAGATTTTTTGCACTAAGTATGCACTCATTAGAGGACTTAAGAGTTAAAATCCTTTTTGCTCTTTTATCCTTTAATTATATACTGTTTATAGATTATGTTTTAACTATTTAAAAAAATATTAGTTTAATACAAATTCGTAGCATAAAATAAGTATATATACAAAAATGGACAAAATCTACATATACTTATAATAAAACTGTAACTGGACTATGTCCGTACATAGAAGATATTTACGAAAAAAATAGAAGAGGACTATTTAGGGTCAATAAAAGCCAAGACAATGTTTTTTTATAATATAATATATACATGCTATATGCTACAAAAGGGCATTACTCAGCATATGCCATGAAGCCTATTTCAGTGATTTTTTTTTCCTAATTGCTATTTTTTTTTCTTTAACCTTCATTCATTACACATTAGATTAACCACGACCGAAGTCATAAGGCATAAAGTTTATATTAACATGCAAGAATACAATAAATTAGTATGTCCTAAATTCATTGCATCTTTTTATGTTAATTTAAAAGTATACTTTGTGTATACTTTTAAATTAACATAGAAAGTTGCATGTTCACAAGAACATGTATAATTTCAATAATTTAGATACGTATTAAGATTCTGTCAAATAATTTTGAGACCTATTTATTTATGGGTAAGATAATAATGCTCAGTAGCAACAGTCCACTTTGACGTTAACTTTAACCTACGTAGAAAAACGCTATTTGGTCTAAACGACGCCCGCGGTAGCGCGCATGTCAAAGTTAACGTCAATTGGATTAATGCAATCCACCCTTAACGATTAAGTAATTGGAATAAATAATGTATTTTTAAAGCGGCCAATTATAAAATATGCCCAATTAAAAAAAAAACATAAATAAACTATATTATCTCCGAGAAAATCGTCAGAAAAGGATACTAATTGGTTAGATAATTCCCAAGGCGGCCGTGTCGAGTGTCACTTAATGATCGCTAGGGTGGCCGTGATTGATTAATTTATGGGATATTTCTATGGGAATTTGTGACAGGCAGTTTGGTTTTTGTTTAATTATTTAGAAGGGTTGTCAGGCCATTCAACTCCGCCATGGCCATTCAGTTTATGAGTGCCATCAGCCTGTTTATTGTTTTGTTTAACACTGTTTCTTAAATCTACCTAAGCTTTTATCTGTATTTCTTGGACATAATTTTTATTATTTTGGTTTATATGTATTCATATATTGATATATATGTAGTCTTATGTATATATGCTTTGCTATTTATATTTATATTTTATATATGTAGTTATTATTGTATTTTAGTATGTGGTAGTACTTATTTGTGTTTGATATTTTTGCGCCGCACAACTTTTCTCTGTTTCTCCTAATGGTTAGTTGGGAGAGAATGCTTATAGCATTAAGTTCGCCATTTGTTTATAAGTATGTTTTTACTTGGAACAATAAAGTCTTATAAATAAAAAATAAAAAAAAAAATTGAAAAATAAAAATGTCTTTGCATCATCATTATCTCATCTACAAGTAAAGCTCTTGTTGGTGGTTATTTCCACTGTCCACTCTGTCTGTCACGCTTTAACGACTAAACCGTACTTACAAATCCTACTAATATTATAAATGCGAAAATGTATGACGATGTTTCTTACTCTTTCACGAAAAATCTACTGGACAGATTGTTATGATATTTCGTACACGGGTAGAATATAACCTGGAATAACACATAGAGTACTTTTTATCCCGAAATTCCTACAGCAGCGAAGCTAAGTGTTTAATAACGAGGTCAAACATATGGAGATGATGAGCAATTGATGAGTGATTCAAGAGGCAGGTATAATATGTATATAACATGCATAATGTTGCACCCGTGCGAAGTCAGGGCGGGTCGCTAGTGTATAACTTTGACTATTTTAGATAACCTTTCTGCAAAATTACGTTTACCTACAATAAATGTAATGGCGGTAGTAAAATATTTCTTACATTACTTTTATTTTTTCCTTATGATATTGAATCCTTATAAAAAGGTCGTAAAGGTTATATGTTTCCGAGGTTTTTGGTGTAATGCAAACATAAATATTTGAGGCGGGCCACAACACAAGGCAAAACCTATATCAAAAAGTATGGGTAGAACAGATAGAACTAACTAAAAGAGGCATTTAATATTAAGAGTTGATATTACTAGAAAATACTATATCATTACTATTACTACAGAGTATCATCGAGTTAGTATCCCTTAACACAAATCTCGAACTAACTTTGGGGCTAACTCAATATATGTGATTTGGCCTTATGTTTTTATTTATTTATCTATTAATACAATTCCAGTTCATGACAACCGATCTTAATCGTAAATTCGTACCATTAAATTGATTCGGCTATGGTTTTCTTACCAGTCCCTGCATGAGGTGATGCCAACCCTCTTTAGGAGTGCTATTGTTATCTCCTAGGTATTAAGGAATTATATATCTTAGTCCCTTCGCTTGCTATATCAAAAAAAAAGAGTGTTCCTATTTTAGGACGGGAACAATTGTCGCCATTGAAAGAATGAACGAATTTGAATGATATAAGTACATTGTTAATTTTTTAAATCTGTACTTTAATTTTTTGACTATGACACCCAAGGCCCTCAGCTATGAGTGTTTCATATATTTAAAATGTCACAAATCAAGGCACTATATCTGTACCCCGAATTTTGCAGAACCAACATCAAAAATCAAACATCTTTGCAAATAATAAAGTCAGTAGTTTGTTTCCGTTATAAAGCTTATGTTAACTCTCGTTTTGTGTATTGCTTCATCAACATTGGTTTTCATTTGAATAAGAACATAAGAGTTGCACCAGTCAACTTCGACTTTAACCTATTCGCCGCTAATGCCCACAGGTGAAAAGATTTCCTGCATAAGTTAAAGTTAACATCAAAGTTAACTTGTTCCAACCCACTCTAAGAACGAAAACAACTAGTAATGCTATACGAATTAGAATTAATTTTTTGAGGTCAATACATAGATCGATTTTTGTTAGTTGATTTTAATATATTTGACGACTTCGGTGGCGCAGTGGTAAAGTTCTTGCCACTGAACCGAGATATCCCGGGTTCGATCCCCGGTCGGGTCATGATGTAAAATGATCTTTTTCTGATTGGCCCGGGTCTTGGATGTTATTAAAATATGTATATATATTTATATAATTCCAACATATTCTATGAGCAATTAACAAAATGAACACAAAACATTAACATTATATTCAAATCTTAACCTATACTTTGTCATATGTCACTTGAGTCATATGACAGCGGGATGAACGAGTACAATCTTAATGAAGCGACAAAGAAAGATGTATTATTTTCATACAATTTATTTTTTAAATCAAGTTATATTTTAAAATGTATAGTGTTTCTATTCAAGACATGCACAATAACGAATTTATTGATCAATTATAATTAAATAAATGCAAATTTGTCTTTAATATCATAATGAAATTTGAAAGCTTTGAGCCTTGATGTTTCTCAAAATGCTCTGTGATTATCTCGTTAAAGCCTTATCATTACCATAAATGTGACCAAAATAGTGGCGGTAGAAGCGGCGAGGGTGATTAAGACGCCCGCCTGTGAACCTAAAGGTCCCAGGTTCGAATCCTACTCGTGCCACATGAGTTTGTATACCAGTCTGATTCATATCTACATATGTTTGTATAGTTTTCATCGACCACCACTTGCTTCCGGTGAAGGAAAACATCGTGAGGAAACCTGCACTCTGGTTGATTATCAACTTGTGTGTGAATTGGAGAAGGCAATGGCAAACCACTCCATTAATAGTGAAAATAAAGTCGTTATGTGTGTTTCATTCAACGTAATGACCACGACCCTCAGCCTAAGAGGAATACGACTATGAATAAGACCAAAATAGTAAAGTTTGAATTCACAGGCACATTTACCTTGGATTCAATCAAGTTCGGCTTGCAAATGCTCATATATCACTCGTGGTCTTCACTCCAGTGATACCAAAATATACATTTAAACCCTCTTCTGGAATCACCCTATCAATTAAAAAAAAATCAGAGTTTCAGTTCAGTATGGGGTTTCAGTATGGGTACGCCCAAAAGTTATTGTTTTTTTGGGTAAAATCTTAATGCGGTTCACAGAATACATCTACTTACCTAGTTTCAACAGTATAGTATTATAGTTTCGGAAAAAAGTGACTGTGACTTACAGACGGATAGACAGTCAGACAGACAGACATGACGAATCTTCTATTGTTGGGTTCTGTTTTTGCCATTTGGTTAAGGAACCCTGAAAACACATCAAAACCCGTTGCGTAGTTTTAAACATCTAAGGATACAATAGGGACAGACAGACAGCGGGAAGCGACTTAGTTCTATTCTATGTAGTGATAATAAGTTATTAAATAATGTTTCTCATAGTATTGCAAATATTTATGGTCACAGTAGGGTAAATACCCTTATTAGTGACCAATAAAATATCAGTTTACTAGATATGTAAGCTCTATCTCTCTCATATGAGTTAATTCGTTTTGACGGAAGACATGCGCATCTAGGTTCATGATTATGCCAAAAGGAGACCTTTTTATTATGCCTACTCCAAATGACAAACACTCATATAAATTCTCACTCATTCGCGTCGGAGTTCGACAATAATTTGGGTTGGTTCGCTGAGCGTTTCGACCGCTGCGGCTGCGCGGTCATTACATACAGCATATATATAATTTTCTTGAGGAAGGAATTATTTCCAAAATCAATAATTCATAAAATTGACATTACTACAGTACAGAGTAATGAATGTACAGTCATATAGTAAAATAGATTCTTGTCTTTGTTAAAATTTCAAAAATTGTAATGACCGTGCGACCGCAGGTCGAAACGCTCTGCTAACCACACTTTGGGTCCGCATTACAATGACTTACACAGTTTAGGCCGCCGCCATGTTGAAATGGGACTGGGCTGGTCAAACCTGCCGAAGATCCAACGAGTTTTGGGCAAAGTTATTCACTAGTTGGATTCCATAAATAAGTCGAAGCCTGGAAAAACGAAAACCAGATGGCGGGACGATTTAGGTAAGTAACCTTACGAATTGGAAAAAACCAAATGGAAAGCATGGCTCATATCTAGATATTTATTTGTATTGGAATAGAATAAGTGATATAAAAATATGGGTTAATGATAAAATATATGGGACCACGGTCCCAGTCCCAGACAGGGCTCAAAAACGGTATTTTTTTATCTAGAATATTAGCGTTATCGTCTCTGACATTAACGGTTAATTCTATCTAATACCTACGCGTATGAACAAGACCACATTATATTGGCTCTATTTTTTATTATTTTATGTGGGGCCGTTTAGCTTGGTGGGTGGGGTGAACGAGCAGATTTTGGATTTAACTGATAATTGTAACAAATCAAAATAAAAATGTCCTTCGACCAGGAACTGAAAAAATATGGGTTCTTTTCGAGTCGAATCGTAATCAAAATCACTCTTTACAAAATGTATGGAGATGGTTTGGGTTTAAAAAATCAATCAGGTATCTTATTCAGTGAGCCCATTAAAAAACAGTATATATTTTTTAAGCAGTCTACAGTTGTTACGTCTACGGTACAGTCAACAGCACATCAACCTACACAAATTCATTTCAATCGCCGCTATGACAGCGCCGCCATAGAAGTTCATTCATGCACGGTATCTTGATGTGCTGTTGACTGTACATATGATCATTTTCTACGCGATTGCACCACCTCCACGGTTGACGAACAAAATGAGTTCTGGAATGCGCGCTATCTGGCAGCGAATGTAAACAATTTCAGCTTTGTAAAATTGTGAGGTTATACTGCGAACACAGAAAACATAGACACGGTATTGTATTTTTTTTTCAATGGCTTCTTCCAGATTTGTTTTAGTAATTTCATTATGATCCTTTATATTTGGAATTGTGGGGTACATTTCCAAATATAAAGGAGGTTGGCTGGAATTTTTATTTATTTTAATTTTACAACTGACCACGTGCGTGACTTTCCTGATGTCAACCCACTTGGTGAATGCCAAGTCAAATCGCAATAAAGTTTAATATTGCTAAGTATACATAATCATATTTATGAATAATCTACCCAAATTAAAAGTTTGATAATTCCTCACAGTCATACCTCACTCATTCTATTCTAATACAAATATTATAATTTTAAATGGAAAAGCTGTCTATTAATCAATCTGTCTGCTATGCTTTCACGTTTAAACCGCTGGATCGGTTTGGATGAAATTAAGAACAAATTCATCCAAACCGATCCAGCGGTTTAAAGAGGTTTAGAGATCCGAGGCCAAACATAGCTGCCGCGTACAGCGCTGCGGGCAATACCTAAAAAAAACCATATTGAAATGATGCGTCTATACCTTCGTAGTTCTTTAAGGGACCATAAGGTAGTATGGTTGTGAGAAAAATATTACACATGATAAAGTTGACTGCTTATTTTCTCTGCAGCCAATGGCGGAATACCTCTATATTTCTTATCTCTAACATGGTTTGTCTTTTTGTACAAAATGGCCTTTATTTTATATAGCATCGTGATATTTTCGTTCAAAATAATGTAACAGTGAATGAAATAATGACGTAAATATCACTGTTAACACAACTATAAATGCATTTTTTGCGAAGCAAAACATCAATGTGTTGGCTTTTTTGCTAATAAATAATAGTGGGATCGAAGAAAACCCAACTAACATTAAGCTCAATATAATGCTCATAAAAATAGCGAAAAAATTCTTTAATGGAGGTATGCGAGGCAAACCTTAATATTTATAATAGGTTCCCATACCTTCAAAATGAGCATTTTTATTGCCTAATACAACTACAATAAATAAGTTACAATATAAATTAGAGAGTATAAGAAAGTTATGGACTGTAGGGACTGTATAATAGCGCTATAGGAATGTTTTAGTAACATAAGAAATGTTTGTTGGGAAGTTACATATTTTAAGAAAATACACGCAAAGAGCGGCAATCACATACTTACAAGATATAAACTAATTACATAGACACAAATACATACTTTTTAACCCCCGACGACGGAAGGCGGGGAGTTATAAGTTTAACGTGTCTGTGTATCGTAGCAGCCAAACGGCATAACAACATAGCTGCCGCGTACAGCGCTGCGGGCAATACCTAAAAAAAACCATATTGAAATGACGCGTCTATACCTTCGTAGTTCTTTAAGGGACCATAAGGTAGTATGGTTGTGAGAAAAATATTACACATGATAAAGTTGACTGCTTATTTTCTCTGCAGCCAATGGCGGAATACCTCTATATTTCTTATCTCTAACATGGTTTGTCTTTTTGTACAAAATGGCCTTTATTTTATATAGCATCGTGATATTTTCGTTCAAAATAATGTAACAGTGAATGAAATAATGACGTAAATATCACTGTTAACACAACTATAAATGCATTTTTTGCGAAGCAAAACATCAATGTGTTGGCTTTTTTGCTAATAAATAATAGTGGGATCGAAGAAAACCCAACTAACATTAAGCTCAATATAATGCTCATAAAAATAGCGAAAAAATTCTTTAATGGAGGTATGCGAGGCAAACCTTAATATTTATAATAGGTTCCCATACCTTCAAAATGAGCATTTTTATTGCCTAATACAACTACAATAAATAAGTTACAATATAAATTAGAGAGTATAAGAAAGTTATGGACTGTAGGGACTGTATAATAGCGCTATAGGAATGTTTTAGTAACATAAGAAATGTTTGTTGGGAAGTTACATATTTTAAGAAAATACACGCAAAGAGCGGCAATCACATACTTACAAGATATAAACTAATTACATAGACACAAATACATACTTTTTAACCCCCGACGACGGAAGGCGGGGAGTTATAAGTTTAACGTGTCTGTGTATCGTAGCAGCCAAACGGCCGAACCGATTTCGATCTAGATTTTTTTTTAAAGAGAACTTAATCGCTTACCTATTTGGGGCTGACTCAATCTGTGTGATTTGTCCCATATATATATAAAAGAGCTATGTCTGTAAAATTTAGAAACAATGGCGATGATGACTAGTAAAGTTAGGAGTTGATTTCTTAAATGTTCAATAAAGTTTTTATTGAAGGTGTTAAAAGGCTATGTTAATATACTGAACTGAGGATCGATACCCTTATATCGAAACTTGAAAGGACAGACGGAATAAAAGCAATGAGGCAAAACCAAAAAAAATAGACTTAACCATAGATAAAAGAAACATATGGACTGAACCGAGTTCACGAACTGTATGGGGTCCAAATCCTTTATATAATTAACTAGCTCCCGTGAGAATAATAGGAAAAAAGGTGTTAATAATCCTAACCCACTAAGTTGATGAGTTTGTTACTTCTTCACGCTCAAACGGCTGGGCCATTTTTTATGAAATTTGGTAATGAAGTAGCTGACACCTTGGACTAACACAAAAAGTACTTTTTATCTCGAATGTACGCGATTCCTGTCGGATTTGGTCAAAAAGTCTGATTGTCAATGCGCTACTATGCATAAAAATGGATTTTTTTAAAATAATTACGTGGGTAACACCGCGAGGCGCAGCTAGTAAATAATAATCGGATTTTCCAAGTCTTGGAATTAAATGCGCAAAAATGAATGGTATTGAAAGTGAAAAATTTAATATGTTACATTTCTGCGAAATTGTCTTGTGTTATTACTAGATAGATATTGCATTTAAGCGCTATGTATGTCACATGCTTTTCTATTTCTTTTCTTAGTTAATAGTTAATTGCGAAATAACGGTATAATTTAACACTTTACAAATAAAGAGTTTTATTCGAAAGTATTGTATTATCCATTACACATTTTGTCGCAGTTAATTTCGTCGAAAACGGTGGCCACCGAAATCTGTTCACATTGTATTTTAGAAAACTAACTATGAAAGCTGACAAGATGTTATGGTGTTTTTTTATTTTTCTCTAAGAAATTACACAAATTGATACGAATGCGAAGGTGGCGCTAGTCTGCATCTAAGAGCTTAACCTGACCGTAACCGAATATCTGCGCAATGAGTATTAATTGCATTGTATTGCAATATGTATGGGCTATTTAGGTATTCAATCGTATAATAATAAATTGAAATTTTAATTGAATATTAATTGATGTTCATTCATTCATTCCTGTGCCTGTGAATATAATGAGTGATTTCATTTTATAAAATGTCACTGAACAAAAATTTTCATTCCAAATTAATATTAGTCTGTTAAAATACATTAAAAACATACATTTATCTAGCTCACGCCAAATCTTTTATTTCGCATCCTAGGTCGGCCATTAATTTAACTTACTTAGAGCCCTGAACTAAAGCAGTCAAAGTGAGAGTTCATTTTATCCTTTTTCTAACCGGCGCCGACGCAAAGAGAAAGGAAGTGTCATAAATTGGACCTCATTAAGGTTTCAGAGCTTTGTGGCTGTCGCTTCAGCATTCTGCAGCTTCAGGAATATCTTTAAGAATGGATCAATCTATTTTAGTTAATATTATACGTGATATTTCTAAGAATAGTACGTAAATAGAAGTACTGTTTAAAATCAGAGTATTTATTATTAAATTAGATCTTTATAAGTTTACTAGATGTTGCCCGGGGCTTCGCTCACGTGGGAATTTTGAGATAAAATATAGCCTATAGTAATCTTGGATAATGTACCTTTCTAATAGTGAAAACATATTTGAAATCGGTTCGGTAGTTTCGGAGATTACCCGCCTCAAACATACAAACTCACAAACGCTTATATGCCTCTTTATAATAATAGTAGAGATAAGCATTTTTTCACTTTTTATTCACCCGCTAAATCCAACTCCTTATCTATCAATATAGAAGGCCTGTGACATTTAAATGGCTGTAAATGATGATGATGATGAGGCATTCTTTCACGTCATATTCTAAATTAAATATTATTTATCAAAGCTACAAACTACTAGCTAACTTTAATAGTAAATATGTAGTTACATATTACATACATACCTATATAATATTCCAAAAAAGTGAGTATTTTCAATGTTGCAGTAGAAAAATGCGCATAAAACAATATTCAAATTGCGTCAACATTACAAACGACATGGCCTATAGAAATCGGAAGCATTATATTCCTTACATGGTGGAATAAAGGAACCGATACATTAATAGTTAAAAGTCAATGTATAACAAAGCAAAATTTCGACAAATGGTATATACTTCAAAGGATTCACCGGCTTAGTTTGTTCCCATTTGGTCTTTTTCCACGGTCTGTCCGACAATTAGCTTGCTAAGAAACTACTAAACCAAAATTTTACATTGAGTACACACATTAAAAGGCGAACCAATACTTAACTAGAATTAAGAGATTTTGTTGTTTAATGGACATTGGAGGTAAATTAGAAGATAATAAAAGTTTTTTAGTTTAGAAATATTTATTGTTTGTTAGGGGTTTTATCGAAGCAAGCAGAGGAAAAGGAAAGCAAAGAAGGGCATTCCTAGATGAAATAAAAGAGAAGGCAGAGCTCGTGTCGTATAGGGAGGTGAAATCAATGGCTGAGGACAGAATCAGATGGAAAATGCAGAACGAAGTTCTTAAATTAATTGATGAGGTTTTTATTAAATAAATTTGCAATTCAACTTTATGGAAAAGACAGAAACATTGTGCATCATATAATATACTTTTATTTATCTATTGATTTCAAAATTATTAAATTATTTTTAACTTCGCAATACATTTAACGACCTCTGTCGCGCTGTGGTAAAGTTCTTGCCACTGAACCAAGAGGTCCCGGGTTCGATCCCCAATCTTTTTCTGATTGGCCCGGGTCTTGGATGTTTATCTATATATGTATTTTTTATAAATTATAGTGTTGTTGAGTTACTATCCTATAACACAAGTCTTGAATTTCTTTCGGGGATAGCTCAATCTGTGTGATTTGTCCTAAATGTGTTTATTTATTTATATTTATTAAATACTACATATCTGTTTTATTTTATTTATTTAACTTCATTATAAAAATCATGTAAATGCTAAGTGATAGCCTGTGTCTTTTTCTAGCAGTCAACCAATGAACGATGCAGAGAGGGAAGAACATTTTTGAGGTGAATTCAAATGTAATAAATAAAATATTAACAACTGTTTTGTGCATCGATCCAGAAATACGAGGTCAATAGTTCTGACAAAATTTTGCAGTTTGTTGAGTTTTAAAAGGAGTAATGAAGCTTGTGTTTTACTTTCTGAGCAAAAACAAAAGAATCGAATCAATAACACTAAAGAGTGCACACCCGGCTGGCTCTCAATAACCACGCCTCGACCCCCAGTTTCTTCTTAAGTACGGTCTATCAGCAATATTAAATATGGTGGTCACTGTAAATATTTTAGTGAGAAGATAAAACGTTATCGATAAATCACATATTTATCTAATTAAAATAAATACACATACCTGATACGTTTTTTGTTATTTTGTTTTATTATTCTTATCAAACTAGATTACTTAAGATTGAATTTTAAAATTCAATCTTTGCCTGCCCCATCATTGTCATCTTCACGGTTAGTTATGGCTATATGTTCGTGCATTTGATTTCTTTATGAATAAAACATAGCATAGTTAACACCATAACTACTTTAGGCTTAGATCCGGTTGTAAGACAATAACTTAATATAAAAGTTGAAAAGAATCTCATGAACTTATCATCGTTGTCGATATCATTGCTCATTATTACCTGTGGCAAGGCACAGAATAAAATAAATTTCAGACTAATATTCGGTTAGTAAGTAGTAATTAAATGGTATGGTAATAATTCAAGCAATTAATTACCAAGAGGTTATTTAATATCCAGTCTAAAGGTAAAAATATCGATATCGATAACATTGTTCGTGCCAACTCAACGTCTGTCCACTGTCACCTCGTGCGTGACATTATCGACACCGTGTGTTCCACATCACTTGGTCCCTATAACCGTTTTGTTCTCCACTGTATCTATTTTACAGTTCGATAGCATGTAAAATGTTTGCTGTGTCTACGTCAGTGATTTCACAACCTAATATTATACATTTTTGCTTTATAAGTTCCGATTATAGAAGTGATAATGTCTGTACGTGGCATCGTAGTAGCCAAACGGCTGAACCGAGTTTGATCTAGTTTTTTTAATACCCAATTTAATCCAGTGTGTTCTTGGCTATGTTTAGAAAATGTGTTGTTCAGACAATTGGAAGTTCTCAGCTCTTCTCTAGCTGATGAGATGATGTCAGCTACTTCGGAGTCAGGGGTTTCTTAAGTGTTTAATTTAGATTTTATTCATTATTAATTTATTTATTGTTTTATTATTATGTTGGCTGGCATATATCTAGGCTTGCCATTCAACGTGGCAATGCTGTTAGCCTATATAAATATTTCTTTTATAGTTTATTTTAATAGTTTGTTTTTATTACTTTCAATTTCTTTTGTTACATAATTGTATAAAGAAATATCTTTATACAATTATATAATAAAAGAAATTAAATCAAAACAATGGCTGAGGATAGAGGGAGTTGGAAGGACCAACTCTCCGCCGACAAGAACGACGTTCTTAAATGATGATGATGAAAGGCATGAGTCATGTCAGCACGACTTTTACAACTACCGAACGTCATACAGGACAAGTAGTCGCATACAAACTGGAAAACTAAATAGTCAACCAATATTCAGGTTTCCTCACATATTGGTTTACAAACTTATGCCCACACGAGTGGGATTCCAACCTGCGATCTTTTGGTCCATAGGCGTCATAACCGCTAGGTTCGAATCTTACTCGTTTTGTATTTGACCCATATTAATAGTTTTCATAGACGACCACTTGCTTTCGGCGAGGGAAAACATTCTGTGGAAACCTGCACACTGGTTTAAAGTTTAAGTTCACTAGTGTGTAGTGATTACTTGTCACTAAACGCTTACATGCCCATTCACTGAATCGCAAAATATAACAAAATCTTCTAGATGTTTCCCGAAATTCTAGCAACGCATTACTCATATAACCTATCACTTTCACTCATATTGTACAATGTACATGTCTCTGTCCTTCATAGGGCCATGATAAATTAACTGTATGATGGTGGAGGAAGGTTAACAATTTGTTTATATTAATTAGATATTAATTATAAACGACGGGGTATTGGGTATAATGGCAAGTGATTTAAATAATTTTAATTAATTTCATGGTACTGAATATATAAAATACTAGCTACCCGTCCCGACTTCGCTCGGGTAAAAACAAAAAATTATACCCCTAAACCTTTCTCAGGAATCATCTCTATTTATTGGTGGAAGCTGCATGAAATTCCGTGCAGTAGTTTTCGAGAACATACAGACGCGGTAGACGACTTTGTTTTATAATATGTAAGGATAAATTCCACAGTTGTAATGTACGTCCTTGTAGATAAGGCTGCTTGTGGCGCCGCTTTCACATCTTTGAAAGACAGTGATAGTTCGTTTTTTACGTCAATAAGCATAGATCAACAAAGCATAGAAAAACAAAGAAAAAAAATGAGCAATGACATTATTTTCAAATCTTTTCAAAATATAGGTATGTTCCGGGGAGAAGGGTTACACGCAAGTTACACGCTATGAAGTGCACACATATAAAACAAATATGTAACTATGACACCACACGTGTAAAAAATAACAATTGATTGATACATTTGGACAGGGATGTCATAGGCATAGGCTTTTTCGAAACAAAACCTCGATACATAGCATAACAAATACCTCGATAGTTTTCATAAAATATATGAAATTTGTATATATATTTATTTAAATGTTGAAAGTAGGGTTATGATCCCAAAGTAAACTTACACGCAAAATTACATTAATTAATTATTTAAGCTACCACAGATGATTGAGCAAATATTTTAAAATCTGATGACCTATCATCTAAGCCTCAGCGTTTTAAATAAAAAGAATATTTTTGTTATTTTTATTATAAGGTAAAAACGTAGCCTTTGGGCGGCTAAAGAAGCAAATTTCCGGCCAAAATTAGATTTCCAAAAAATCATGAGTCGAAAACGAGTCTCATCCCTTACAAAACTGTTTAAAATTCATGTCGTTTTTACTAGATTTTCATAAAATAATTGAATTTATCTTTGGTAGCGTATAATAGAGAAAAATAAATCGGTTACAATAAAAAAAAATTGTTTTTAATTGGTTTATGTTTCGTCATGCATGCAATGGAGACAGTCAAAATGTCAAAATTTAATGAAAAAAAAAAATAACACCTAACACAAATCAAAAAAAAATGTTCCTAAAGTTTCTGGTGCAAAGATTCCTAAAACGCGGACCAATTCCACGATGAATTACAATATTTTTGACAAGAAATGAACAGTTTGTATCGTAAAATAAAAATAATTAAAGATATTTATTTAATTACTTCCCCACGAGTAAATTTTGCATGTACAGGCAGGAACACGTGGAAGGACATGTGCTACTTTTTATCCATAAGACTGTTCCCGTGAGAAATTCACGTGAGGGAAGTCGCAGGCAGAGTCAAAAATAAATTAGAAACTGTATTCATGCTGTATAAATGCTAACTCGTTACAATGCCTCCATCAGAATAGCGAAACGTATACCAGTATTGACCATTCGTATTTACAGAGAACCTCCTTCGTCTCCCCCCTCCCCCACCTCCCTCTTCTTCAGTCTCAAGTGGCCAAGAAACTATTCTTCATAGCGTGGACCTGTTCACGTGACGACTAGTTAGTTCCAAAATTAAATTAACCAACTTTTTTATTTCCGTTTGATACTATATTAGACTTTATAAATATTTTTTTTCAACATATCTATGTTAACGTCGGACTAAAATATTAGATTATCATTGGAAATCAAAACCATTTGGTGTCATTCAATAACATGTATTCACATCACCTTAATGATAACAAAGTCATTTACTTACAGTTTTTCCATTAAAATATTACAACTTTCAACAATACAACGTAAAAGTTGGCGCCTCGCTTTTACACAGATAACATATGCCGGCTGGCCTAGTAACTTTTTAAATTGAGGTAATGAATGTCAGCAAAGGAATCATCAACAAATTGACAGTTGACAGCTGTCAGTGGAAATAATCGGTAATGTAAAAATAAGCAAGCTAACAAATAGGTATGTCACAATAACGAATTTATATAATTCTATATTATGTCTATTATATAATTCTATATTATTCTTTATTCTTATATATAATTCTATATTATTAATTAATTCTACATACATTATTATTGTCTATTTTCCAGATAATCTCACAGTATAAAAACATTTTCCTACAAGAAAATAGTAAAGTTTTCGTTTAAATAATTTAACATTGCATATATTTTTAATTTCACCAGGTAACTTATTAAATATTTTAATCACCATAGGAAAACAATTGGAACTGTAAAGAGCTGTCTTCATCATAGGAAGTATTATCCCTTTTGGACACCTACCGTAACCAGGAAATCCGGATTTCATTTCAATTTCACACGTACGAAACCGCGGGCAATAGCTCGTACTCTAGGGTACAAATTTAAATCTATTTTGCATACTTCGAAAGGAGTGGTTTGACCGTTTGGACTATATCGGTTATTTAAAAATGTCTGCTATTGAATAGACAACTTTAGGGACAATGCAGTGCGCAGGGTTGTATTCTAATCTGGTTCAATAATTATAAATTATGAAATTAGAAATCACTTTATTTCAGGTAATAATATAAGTACAGTGTAAAAAAGGGATACAAATATCAGTGACCCAAATTATAAATACCTTACAGACTAACATACATAGGTACCTACATAAAAATAGTTATTATATATAACTAGATTGCTGATGATGTCGACGTGTGTGGCGCCGAAATACACGTTAAAATACGCTTAAAAGTTATATCAACTTTGTACCTATTTTTTGTATTATTACATGTAAAGAAGCTAATAAGTAGGTACTTACAATTTTCCGTGACACAATTTCCTTCTAATTTTAGGAGAAACATGGTTTTGATTTGATCTCGTTGTCATTAAGCAAACGACGCGAGACGAGACGACAAGCAAATTCTAAAACCTTTTTTTATACAAAAATGAATTAATAACTTCAGTAATCAAAGTTTTTAGCTAGTTTAGTTAGCATATTTTGAGCATAATAAATCATAACAAACTGATATATTGGATGTATTTTATATTTAAATGAAATAAGCAAGAAAATATTTTGGCAACCCTGATACACGGTACTTTGAGACTTGCATACACTCAAAACGGAATTTTCCCCGAAACGATCTCTGGTCCACTTACAAACAGCTTTTTGCTACGATTCTCATTTGTCATAATATTTTTGTTTAGGATTTGTGTTTCTTTTGTTATTAATAGTCAGTTGATCCGAACGGAAAATAATAAAAATATTGTCTCTTCGAATATCAGACATTATACTAAATTAGATATTATATTACACATCGCTATGTATCACTTCTAAGGGATTCAAAGTGAACATAAAGTATATAAAAATACTCTCTAAATAAGGGGATATATCCCCTATGTTATCAGTTATTGTTGATCAGACCGGAATAACTCCAGGGAAAACATATTAAAACGTTGGCACCTTCTAGAAACTTATACAATTTCTGTCAGCAATGGTTTTGTGATGCACCTTGCATTTTAATTGTTCCTGGGCAGCGGTGGTAGCTTACCATCAGGTGTCATATAAATAAATACATTAAATAAATATATCAAGACAAATCACACAGATTGAGCTTGACGACTTGCGAGACTTGTGTTATGGGATATTAACTCAACGATACTATATTTTATAACAAATACATATATAGATAAACATCCAAGACCCGGGCCAATCAGAAAAAGATCATTTCCCATCGTGACCCGGCCGGGGATCGAACCCGGGACCTCTCGGTTCAGGGGCAAGCACTTTACCACTGCGCCACCGAGGTCGTCAAAGGTATATCCATTCAGTTGCCGTTTTCTAAGCAATAATAAAAAATATTGACACACTAGGCTTCGTTAATAAAATATGTCATTATTTCGGCATAAGTGTTAAGATTACGTGCTACATCGAAAAGTAAAATGCGAAAACTCAGTACTTGTTTCCTCCGTCTATAAAATGTCAACAGACACGCCGGCGAGATGCGACTCGATGTGGCATGATTCAATAAAATATGAACTATTCCAAGAAATATTGGGTACTAGATTTTGCCCGCGGCTTCGCACGCGTGAATTCCTCTGCGTTAGCGGGACAAACACGATTTTCATATAATCTTTCACCCGCCGTTATTATGATTTGAAAACATTGCGAGGAAACCTGCACACTAGTTGACTGTTTAGTGTACAAGCATAATAATATACATTATACTTGTTTTTAATGCATAATGTAATGTTCTCTCTTTGTTTCTAGTTTTTCATATTAAATAACGTGCCTTCAACGATTGAACGAACGAAATGAGGCACTTTCTGGAAAATCATTTTGAAACCTAATCAACGTATTCAGTATGCTATATCAATTTGGTCTAATTTACACATAATATTCGTCACAAACATACAAATGCTTTCAATTTCCTAATTGACGGAATGTTATGTGCGTACACTCAACCAAATGAGGTTTAACACTTAAGTAATTTATATTTCCTCTGTCCATAAGTATCAAAATTGGTTACCCTCGCAAAGGGTTTCGTACATAACTGTACATTAATAAGTACTACTAATGTCTTTACTTACGAATAGCTTTAACTAATTCACTTGATTTCAACAAAATTGATTTACTTGTGTACTTGACATTGTATATCGTCATTAATTCGTCTACAGAAAAGCCATAAAAATATTTTATTATATAGTTAGGTACACTGTTAATAGAACTGCCTGTTTTATTGAGATTCCGGAACAGATAATATACAGAAATTTTCATTTTGAGTGCCTGATCAAATCAGTTGGATTTTTTATTTTATTATATTTATCCATGTACGTACAGTCAACAAAACCTAAAATTACTCTGCATGGCATTAGAGATTTTGAATAGCTTGATATTCTATTGACTGTACAATACATAGAGTAGCAAGAAAAAAACAGATTGTGAATTAATATGTTCAATATATATACCTAATTGGTGTTGTACGTAACTCATCTTTTCGAGTGTGTTATTTGCTAATACTGGTGTCAGATTTTATTTAAGTTGCCTAAAGGCATCTAACATGACTTTTACGACCAAATGACATCATGATGAGGTTAGCGAATATGAAAACTACAATACATGAGTCAGATTGGTATACGAATAGGATATGAATCCGGCACCTTTCGATTACAGGCGGACGGTCTTAACCTCTGAACCACTAACGCTTCAGTGTGTTTATATTGGTGTTGTAAATAACTTTTATGTACAACACAATATTTTGTATAGTTTGTATGTATGACAAATGCTTGTAACAAATTGCTAGTATAACTATCTGTAAAAAGAGTATTGTCCCCATCCGTATATTGTCTCTCTAAGGTTTGCAATATCTACGATCATATTATGGCTGACAACAAAACGGTTCAAACAGTCATTTGTATGGAACGTCGAAACTCATATTTGTTGTAGAGATGAGTTCGTCGGAATGTTTTGTGTTATACAATGTTATACATTGATGTCACACTTTGTATAGGCTTGTCTATTCATATTCAATATTTGATCAGTTTCGCACGGGTATTTGTTTCAAAAATATTAAATTTTTAAATGTTATAAATTCAGTCGTTATTGAAATCAATAACGACTTTTCATTTTTATATAGTTGACATTTTTATATCAAACTAGTGCGCCCCGGGGCTTCGCTACTGTGGGAATACATGCACTATGTGTGATTCCAGGTTATTTTCTACTCGTGTACCAAATTTTATAACAATCAGTCCGGTAGATAATGCGTAAAGAGGTAACAAACTTACTTTCGCATTTATAATATTAGTGATGGGATAGTTGGCTAAAACTAATTAAAAATAATAATTATAACTAAATAAAAAAGGTGAAGTCGTTTTTGAAATATTCACAATTATCTTAAAAATTATTGTGTTCGCGAGCTCTAAGTTCGCGGCGAACAAGTAGTTTATATAGTGGGGCGAATGTAATGTGTTACCGATATGTTACCGACCTCTGTGACCTAATGGTCATCATGTCGGACTGCTACACTGGAGGTCCTGGGTTCGATCCCCGGTCAGGTTAAGATAGAAAATGATATTTTTCAGATAGACTTGAACTTATATATTATAGAACATAGTAGTTAGTATCCCATAACACAAATCTCGAACTTACATTGGGGCTAACTAGATCTTTATGATTTGTCTATACATATTTATTTATTTATTTATATCGATGAAACTGCAAAATCTGTAAAAACTTGCTTTATACCCACGAGTCCATTCCTAAATCACTCGATACGAGCAAAACGTACTAGATTTGTCGGTGCAATGGTTGAAGTGAAGACAAATAGCCAATGGCTGTTTTATTTACGGTTAACTTTAGAACTGTTAAACCCAGATTTCGCATGTTATACATTTTTGATGTGTAACATCCGCAGACGCTTTAGGCGTGGGAAAAAATGTTTCTGGAAATATATTTTCTTTGACTTTTCTATTTTTTTAATGGCCTATTACACATGAATTGCCCACTGCTGGGCAAAGTTCTTTCTGGGTTAGACAATGTTACTTAAAAAGATATAGGTACGGTTATTGGTTTGAATCATAAACGTCCACGAATGAAGAATCAAATCCTGCTAACAAATGATTAAAATAAGATTTAAAAAACTACCTATTGGTGAAAACGGCTTGAAAATCCGTGCAGAAGTTTTTGAGTTTATCATAAACCATCAGATGCAGCAGAGGACTTTGTTTTATATAATACTAGCTGCGCCCTGGGTCGTCACTCCCGTGGGAATTTCGGGATAAAAGTACCCTATGTGTTATTCCAGGTTATATTCTACCCGTGTACCAAATTTCACAACAAAGTGAATAAATAACAAACATACATACATCCTCACAAACATTCACATTTATAACATTAGCAGGATATAAGGATAACACGTTCAAAACCGATGGTAATACGTTCCAAAACGTCCTATCAAATGCATAAGCTTGGTATCGCTACTTAAATATGTTTGATATTTACTTTTTATTTATTTATTCAGTACGTACACTAGCATTCAGAGATGACTCCAATACAATAGCGTACTTAACTAATAGATCAACCAGAGTACAGGTTTCCTCACGATGTTTTCCTTCACCGGAAGCAAGTGCACGATGAAAACTATTACACATGAGTCAGATTGGTATACAAACTCATGTGGCACAAGTAGGATTCGATCCGGTTCACAGGCGTCTTAACCATTACACCACCACCGCTAAGATGTAACACATATATTCAAATTCACTATGCACATACGGGACATAAGCATAAACTGCACAAGAAATAGCGGATTTCAAGGAGAATCCGCGCAAACAAATTTAAATCCACAACGTTGTATATCTTTAAACTACACAGGCTTGTATATCAGATTGTTGATAACAGAAATACGGAGATGTGCCCACTTAAAGAAATAGTCACTCAACGTGAGTGATGTTTCACTAAATATGACACTTGCACTCAAAATTAAATTCTACTTAAAAAATACTCACTCTCTCTCTATCTAACAGTTATTTTGAGTGCAACGTGAGTAACGTTTCACTAAATATAACACTGGCACTCAAAAATAAATTCTACTTTAAACAATATTCACTCACTCTCAATCTAACAGTTATTTTGAGTGCAACGTGAGTGACGTTTCACTCAATATAATACTGGCACTCAAAATTAAGTTCTACTTAAAAAACATTCACTCACTCTCTATCTAACTGTTATTTTTAGTGCAACGTGTGTGACATTGCAGTCAATAAAACACTGGCACTCAAAATTAAATTTATCATTATTATATTATAAAGAAGTAATAAATGTGTTATTTAAGTCCATGAATTTGACTGAGATAAATCCGTTATATGGTCAAAAACGTGGAGTTATTTTGCTCAACATAATAAGACATAATAACTCAAAAATTAAAGTTTAAATGTGTGTAACAATCTTTACTACTCTATCACGCTAAATCTACTGATCTCTACCAGATATACTCTAGTACGAGTATATCTTGGAATAGTACATATTTGTTTATTTAAAAAGTAATTTAAAAATCCATTTTATCCGGGAATTAGGCGAAGCCTGGAGGCGCACCTATATATATGGATAAAAACTTTTTCTATTATTTAAATTGATAAAATCAATATTCTTACAGTTATATAGTTATAGTAAAATAATATATCTAGTACGTGCTAGGCAATTGAAACTAATCTCCTGACTTCTGTGTTCTGATGCGCTATTCTGAATTTATGTCCATGCCCAGTTCAGAAGCCCGGGTATACGTGACTGGAAAGCCGAGCGACCCTATGCAAAATGAGGTTAGGTTATGTCTCACTTTTGACGTAAAACAACCTTAATTTAGTGCAGTTATGTGGAATTTTTGCGAATTACATTTGCCCGCTGGGAACTGTGGCAGTAATTCCAAATTTTTTATTGAATTTGTCCTAAATTTCCTATTAATTAATGAATAGGCACATAAAGAAGAAGAAGAAATTTCCTATCGATTATTAAGTAGTTCGCTTAATAAAATAGAAGCACTTCTATCATACGACAAACTTACGATAAAACGAGAACAAAATATTTTCAAGTGTAAGTATATGATAAAACACAGAACTTTACGAATAATTTATTGACTGTTCAGATGGTCATTATGGCAAATGTATTGTTAGTGGAAAAATCTATTTGAAATAGGTATCTCCAGAAAATACTCAACAATGTTTAAGAGGATCTGTTTCTACTTCTGCCATAACTAAGAAGTCTCGGCGGTTCTTCCTAGCTAAAAAAAGTGAGAAATTTGCGAAACAACTAGTTGTACGAAACGTAATAACACTTTCAGGGTTCTGTACATATTCACGTTATTATTCATAAAGTTAAAACTAAACAAAACAAAACATTACATATTTATAATTAAACTTCATAAAAATTTAAAAATATTTTATGCTAAATTATGGTTGTCACTATAGAATTTTATAATACTATTTGACATTGACAGTACGAGACAAACATACTTTAGCTTAAAGTAATTATGCTTTATGAAGAAGAGGGTTGGACAGTAAGTCGCATATGAACAGATCATCATCAACATCTCAGCTACACGAAGTCCGATCAATTCATGTAAGTAAAAAAATTCAATGAAAAAGAAAGTGGTTGTTGAACCCTGAAAACTAGATAAAAAAGTTCCGAACAAAGCAAAGAACAAGTTTTAACTTCGTTTCCCTTTTCGCGAGGATAGCTCGACTTCCAGTGACACTTGAGCGTTGCCACTACAAAATTATGAGCTTGCAATACTTTAGGAAAAACTGACCTTAAGTTACTTAAGATACTTTCGCTTTTTTATTTTTTCAAAATCAAATCAAATCAATTTTATTTCGGAAAGAATACATCCTTATGTGTGTTAGTAAAATACTTAAAGTAGTTAAATACTTTTTATTTTAATTAATTAATTATTATTTTTCTTAAAATTTTCTTGGAAAGAAAAATAATAATTAAGAAAATTGGAAGAAAACAATGAGCATAATAAAAAAATCATACCCACTTCACCTGTAGGGGATGCACCCTAAAAATTAGTTTTTTTTTTTCAAGTTTTTATTTGACCACTTTGTCGGCGTGATTGACGTGTATACCCATACCAAATTACATCATTCTAATTGTAATAGTTTTTGTCTAGACGGACATGGCATACATGATAAACTATAAGGGTTCCTTGCCTATAGAACCACGGAATCCTAAAAATTAAAATTCTTCCATAGCCGTTGAGTTTCGGAGCGCAGGGCCCGAAATAAGAAGAAGAAAAGAATAAGAATGTCTTTATTTGCAATATTTACTTATACAGGGTACTGCTAATGAGTCTTAAAATTAAAAAAATGATATGACTTTATAAATATCGTAATTCGAAGAGTGAGCGAGCGAATGAATCTTGATTATTTCCAACGAAACACACCTAGGTTTTATGGCGGCATAAAAATTTAGATTTCACTTAAAAGCTAGACTTTACGATTATTTGCATATAATACTGACAGATAATCGTTTTTTTTATATTTGTATAAATATTTTAAAGTAACGCATTGCATTCTTTCTCTAAAAGCCTGTTATCTCTCTCTCTTTCTGATATCCGCGTTTCCGGTGTCATTCGGGGCTGTAAGGCCCGGAGCCGAATGGCGAATCAGCGTTAAAATAACTTAAAAATGTTGAACTTTCGGATTCGGCAGTGATTGTACAACAGGTGTCAAAAATTTAGTTTATTATGGAGTACTTACCTAATATAAAGATATTCCAACTTCCTATAACTACTGATGGCTATCAGCTAAATTAACGAGTAAATAGTTAAATTACTGATTTTGGCTATCGGTAATCAATTTTGAATGATGATTTTATTATGATATTATGAAAATATATTTTTTTATTATTATGTAATTTAATTTTTTACTCATTAATTTCGATTATGATGTAAAATATATATAAAACATAAGGAATCAAAAGTTGAGCAGCCTGTTTGGTTGATTTTGCCAATTTACCTCCAGCAATAGAAAGGCAATGCAAAAATTAAAAAGAATAATATTAATTCCAAATTCAAATTTTAGACGAGTAATAGATATGTACTTAATTAAGAAACAATTTAGGAAATGCCACAGAATAGCAAATTGCAAAAGTCACCCAGCTGCACAATAGGAATAAAGCTTTTGATACAACAATTTCAATTCGTATGCATTTCGTGGCGAATTAAGTTAAAACATAACGCCGGGTTTAATTGGAATTCCGAGCGCCACCGGCCGGCAAGTTGGATCGCTGTTTTCATACATTTTGACTGTGGCGACAGGTTTTACAATTATTTATTAAATTTAAAGATATTCCATTTTATTTTCATTAAATTGTAGATGCACGTGCGAGTTGCCAGATGTAAGCGAACACCGCATCGAATTTAAAAATAAAAACATATTATTATATTATTTCCGTTCTGAAATAGAATCACTTCTGGCTTTGATATCGTATTATATGAGGCGATTACGAACACATAGCCTGAAGGACGACAATAGCATCCTCAAGGAGGGTTTTACGTCGTGCAGGTGGTTGTAAAATCAAAATCGAATCTTCAAAAGTTAGAGAGAGTTTTTTTTATTAAAATTAGTCTTGTAAATATTTTTGTACTCATCTGTACAATGAAAGATTGTAAAATACTGTTGTTATGCTGTTGGTTTTCTGAATAAAAAAAAGTCAATTCGCCCGGTCACCACTCGAAACAGATACGTAGCACGTCACTAACGTTGACATGCTATCTTTTTTTACCATATCATGTACGCATCCAAAGAGAAAATGTGTGAACGCAAATTTAATGTTTCATAGTAGCCCCCCTTATCCACGGGCGGGTGATATAACGAACTATCCTGAGTTACTTTCATGGGTTAGGTTCTCAAATAACTGTAATTTTGAGACACACATTAGTCATAGGCCAGTCATGACGTGTCGACGTGGCCGGACCCGTGCGTGACCTGTCAACTCCTGTTAAACTGGCTGGGCTTATGCCACACCACACCATTTTATTTGCCACTGTGGGGTCCAGTTATTGACGCGGAAGCGACACACGTTGTGGCAAAATATTTCAGCGTGATACACTTGGGCGAAAACATATTGAAGCGACACCCACCAAGTAGCACGACACCGAATCGGTGCACGTTGTAGCGAAAAAATTTTAAAGCGACTAAATGTCAAATCTTCAATATTTTAAGGTATAATCGCCCTCATTTCACAGTAGGTGTTTCTCAGTGCTATATAATATGGTTTGAGGAGAAGGGTTTCCCTTAGAGATTTTTTTAAAGATATTATTATTTTAACTTTACCCTCTCAATACATATTTGACAAGATTATGCATGTCCGGAAAAATTTAAACTTATTTAAAAAAGTTGGTGATTACACTGATAGAGCCTTACGTAATAAAGATAAATTGTCTGTCCCCGGGCATCGGTTGGCCAAAGTTAGAACGTCTTTTGCTGGGAACTGTATACGTTTTTATAACAAATTGCCCAAATGGATTCTTGATTTGCCGGACAAAAAATTTAGAAATTATATAAAAGAAGTACTTTGTAAAAAGGCATATTACAAGTCTGATGATTATGTGAACGACAATAATGTCTGGCCCAAGCATGGTGCAGTATCCTCATAACATATGTAATTGATTTATGACATTATTACGTAGGTTTTGTACATTTAGTACAAAACCTACATTTTGTACATTTATTACATTTTGTACATTTATTTATTTATATATATATTTTGTGTGACAATTTTCAATAATTTTATTGGAAATACAATTTTTATTTTATTTATTTTTTCAAATTTTGACATTTTTAATAATGATGTAAATTCGTCCTTCTAATTTTTAATATATGTATAAGACCTATACTTGTTAATTGACGTCCTTGGAGAAAAGGCTGCGGTAAAGTTTGTTGCGCCGCTTCTTCTTCACTTGCGCTTTGGAAGCCGGCAGTAGACTTAGTTTAAGTAATTTTTTTGACGTCAATAAGTGATGTATATCATCCTAAATTAAATAAAGAATTTTGAATTTGAATTAGAATTTGAATTCAGAGCGTTTCAATCACTGCGATCGCGCTCTCTTTACGATTTTTCAATAGTTTTACTATCCGACTTTAAAATAACTAGTTGTTCGCCACGAACCTAGACCTAGAGAACTCTAAAAAATTTGGTGAGTTTTTACAAAAATGTAAATATTTCAAAAAAATTTACGGATCGTAATGACAGCGCGGTCGCTCTGCGAACGACTCAGTAACGAATGGCTTTGTCTTTAGAAGTTAACGAATAAAGGGCATTGTTACATACAGAATACCGCTATCCAGGGCCTTACTTCAACGTGGAATCACCTCGTCTGTATTAAGAGATACTTTCAACGGAGAAAATTAGTTTTGGATAGGATGAATCTTATTGAACAAGGCCTTATTAAAGCCTTCAGGCAACTAGCAAATGAAAATGTATTGTTTATTGTTTGCTCAATTTTTTTTTTTAATTAGTTGATTTATTTCAGGGCACCCGGAAGATATAAATGATCGCCTGACGAAATCACGTGGGGACGATGTATTTGGATCTATATCTGTTTGTTCTTGAATCAAATATAAGGGAGATTGATTCAAATGACCTCAATTTGTCGCGATAATTTTTGACACATTCTCTTGGAGCATAAATACATTTTTTTGTATGTAAGTATGTATGTATGTTTGTAACGCGATAACTTTCGAACCGTTGGTCCGATTTTTAAGAAATTTAAAAGGTATGTAGGATCTGTCAATGGAATTTTTATGTTCGTGGGGCAACATAATCGGCTAAGCTGTTTTTGATATTTTGATATTCATAATTTTGTAAAAAATATTGTATCCGCAAGATGAGTTTGTATGTTTGAGGCGGGTAATCTCCGAAGCTACCAAACCGATTTCAAAAATTATTTCACCGTTAGAAAGCTACATTATCCGAGATATATAATAGATATATATTTATTTTGAAATAAATTAGTTTTCAGCAATATCAATGAACACTCGTATAGTAATCCGAAAAGAAAGCGCTACCGAAAATCTTAACGTGCGTGCGCTGGCCCCACTGTTGATTATACATGCATACAATAAACTGCAAAAATATAGGTTTTTAGTATATCCATAAAAAAGTTCACGTTAAGTTAAATCTATCTTTTATAATTAAATAACTATAAGCCATTTTATATGTAAAAAGATAATGTACGTTAAAAGGTTAATTTTGACAATTACTACTACACAAGCATATTAATCCTTATGATTAAAAGTTATTTCATCATCAAGATTATTTCATGAAGATAAATTTTGTCCTTTACAGCACATAAAATGGATGGATAGATTCCGAAATATCGTGGAAATAAAAAATACGTACGCCAAATTATTTTATGTAGGCACGCCGTGTCGCGTGAAGCCTAAAGACTGTAACTTTGAAAAAGCTGTTTTGAGATATAATTGACATTATCTTATAATATGTTGTAAAAGAAATATGTAAAAAAAAACTGTATTCGCGCGGTCTACATTCGCGGCGAACGACTAGTTTCGATTAATTGATATAATCCCGATGAGTCAATTTATGCGTGAAAATATGGGAATCCCTTCTGGAATGATGAAGAACGATTTCTTTCAGCATTTCTTCTCAATTGTTACTAAATTGTCTAGTTGTTAAGTGCCAAGTTGGTCCGAGAGGACAACGTCGTTAGGTCAGTTTAGCCTGTGAAGGTCTAATAGTTATCTGTTTTTATTAAAATTTGACTTCCTTCCTGTATAGTACTTATTCAGTTTTATCATATGCACCATATACAAAACATATCCCTTGTGCTTTAAACAAAATCGACGTGACTCTTCTTTTTTTTATCTACTATACCTTAACCAGATTAGCCTAGCAACACACTAAGTATTTTTTTTTAAATTTCGCCAGAAATAATAGGCATTTCTTTCTACTTTCGAACTAAAAGCTAAATGTGAAAAAATATTATCTAGAACCATCAAAGCGTCGGTTCCACGTCTCCTGGCAAATTTATAGCATCTGCCTTTGAAGGAAGGAAAGGAACGGAAGATATAAATTATTGTAAAGCAGCAGACATGTGAGGTTCGTGAGTGGAATAATAAGTCAAGTGTAAGTCGGATTTATGTTTTATAAGACGTAACAAAATCTTGTGAAAAGTAAATGTTTTATATCAACGGCATACCTTTTCGAAGTTTTATTTTCAATCCATTCTAACGTAAATACCATATTTGTCAACGTAGGTATAGAAATTTATTCCAAGTTTAATCAGAGAGAGAGGCTGTGTATTTACAAAGTACTATGGCAGTATGCAGGAACAAAGACCGATTGGTAAACCAGTCCGTTGGTCAGATGACTTGTTTGGGTCACGGGAAAGCTTAGATCATTTAATGATCTAAGCGGGAAAGCGATGGATGAGACTGACCGTAAAAAGTGATGCGAAAACGGGAGGCCTATAGAGCAGTAGTTTGATATAGGCTGAAAATGATGATGATGGCAATTGACCCTAAGCCACAAATTATATATTAAACGACATGTATTAAACGCCCACATACCTTTTTTTTCGTTTCGGACCTTGTCACAAAGCTCTGAAAACGACGAAACATAAACGTCGGGGAAATAAAAAAGGTATGTGCGCGTTTAATACCTGTCGTTTAATATATAATTATGCAACTCGAAAGTTATAGGTAGTCCTAAGTCACAAAGTCGGCAACACACATATCACACACCCGCAACTGTATGTGTCCATAGGCTTCAGTGATCGCATCCCACCTTTCTCAAATTACTTTCCATAATTATTATAACTATGAAATTGTGTTTCTTTGTCCTTCTTTCACGTAACTAAAGCATTAGATTGAGGTGCGCGTTTTTCTTGAGTTGTTGGAGAGCTGTAGATTGACATAAGCTACTTTTGTCGCAGGCAGATAATTATGCAGGCTTGTAATTTCATATAGGTCATGACATTTGATAACCACTTTCCTGTAACTGTGACTGACCCAGTTCACAGTTTGCAGAAACAAATTATGCTTCTTAGTCATATTAGTATTTTTTTGGTCGTTATCTGATGTTATTGAAGCGATGCGCCTATGATCGATAGGTTCTAGGTTCAAATCCTACTCGTGCCACATGAGTTTGAATACTAATCTGCACGCTAGTTAATGGTTTCTTATCTGTGTAAATTGGAGTAGGCAGTGGTGCGGTAATATAGTGATATTAATATTGCAAAGAAAGTCGAAATGTATTAATGTTTTACACCTTTATTAATATTATGAATGCGAAAGTAAGTTTGTTCGTTTATTTGTTACCTCTTTATGCTCGATATACTCAACCAATCTTGAAACTTCACATATAATAATTGAAGGACATAGGGTACCTTCCCGGAAATTGTTCCCATTTTACATAAAGACCCTGACTCTCAGCCATGAGAAATACAGCTTTAGAAAGAAGACAGAATAAAATAACATTAATTTAATACGAGTGACAATATTTAACGAGTATTTCATTTGATTCCGCTCAGAGCTAGTGTGATTGGATTTTGATCCAATACAAATGTTCCCATTCGCAGTTTCATAACGTAACATAAAATTCGTTATGGTTTTGATTGTACTGATTCTGTAATAATAGATTTATTTAGACAACTGCATAAAACTAACAGACGTACAATATCACGTGATATACTATTGTTGGCGAACGAATAATAATTAATATGAATGCCATGTGATTCTCCGGAACCATCAGTATACTTTCACATTCATCCAGAGGAGAACCTAGAGATGTTATTATTTTTTTAAACAGATTTTTCTAGTTTTTTTATAGAAAGTTTTTAGTGAGATTTTTATTCATTTAGCAGAAAGCAGTCATGTCTTTCCCTCAAATTAGACCAATCAGGAACTAGACCATCTGGACAAGAATAGACTAAATGGGAAAAAGACCAATAGTTCGGGAGGGGAAAATAGAATGTCTTAAAATTTATAACACCTGCTTGAAATCTATTTTCACAAATAAAGACAATGTTAAGATTACACACTTTGTTCTTTGGAACCTATATATTTATTATAAAGAATATATTAATATACTAGCTGCGCGCCGTAGCTTCGCTCCCGTGGGAATTTCCGGATAAAAGTATCATATGTCATATTCTACACGTGTGCCAAATTTCATAAGTATTCGTCCAGTAGATTTTGCGTGAAAGAATAACAATCATATACACATATGTACATCCTCACAAACTTTCATATTTACGATAGGATGTAAGATTAAGAGTAGTGTATCAAGATAGTTATTCTTTTTGTAAAAACGAATTTTATCAGTTAGTAATTATACCAAAATAAACTGGGAGCTACCATGAAACATAAAACACGTAGCACGGCAGTACGTGAAAACTTTCTCTGTTTAACTCGATATGGAAAAAAAAGATAGCATGTGGACGTTTGTAAGGTGCTACTTTGTATGTTTCGTGGTAAGCCTGGGTTTTTTATTCTACAAGTCCTTTCGCGGCTACAACTCTATTTCGGATCGATTCGAATTTGCAACGAGTTGATCGAACGAGCGATTGTAAAATATTTCAGTTAATATTAATACTTGTAGACTATCATTAGTAAAGTTGTTAAGGCTAAGTTGTTCAACGTATTATCTATTTAAATCCAAAGCCAAGAGATTCATTGCACTCTTGATACTTTGGTTGCTCGGTTCAAGTTTCCTATTAAGAGCAAGTATAGGATTAAGTCGTATTAAACTATAAACATACTGTTCTCTATTAATAATCTGATAAAATGTGGAGTCCACTTCTCCAGGTTATGTGCAAGGTAAATGATATCAGTAGACCTTTGGACTAATAAATTAATTTATTGTTATTTTACTCAGACTTACATACAAAATTTTATATAGTAATTGTATGCGGAGGTACGTAGGTACTATTAGGACGGCACTCTGGGGGCGCTTTAAAAAAACACAAAAGCCCAAAAGCCCCGCTTGGCCCAGTCAGACAACCGCAATAGTTTTATATAAAACTAGATGTTGCCCGGGGCTTCTCTCTCATGGAAGTTTTGAATAAACTATAGCCTTAGCATTTTTGGATAATGTATCTTTAAATGGTGAAAGAATTTCTGCAATCGGTTCCGTAGTTTAGGAGAGTACTTGCCTCAAACATACAAACTCATTAACTCATAAACGCTTACCTCTTTATAATAATATATAGTAGTATAGTATAGATTAAAATGCTGACACAATCAGTCTACTTCACATTAATTACGAGTATAACAGAACGTATACGCAACTGGCTGCTGGTATTGATTTTGACACGTGAAAAAGAACTATACAAGTTGACCGATGTTAGTTAAATAAGTTTTTTATGTACATAAATATTTACGGTTTTCGGATTCTATTTTGGTCAACGGAAAGTACCCTGTGTAGGTCTTGATTCCTTTTATAAAGCACAATATAAATGCCCATATCTTTTTGAACGTTGACTTAAAAGCTTGATTTTTCCAGAAGTAAAAGAAACCTTAGATGCGGCTATATGATATAACGTTTAACTTGATATCTCCAACACGTCTCGAAGAAAAGGGTAGACAGATGGACAACGAAATGTTTAAGTAAGTATATATAATATTTTTACTCTTTGAGGTACAGAATCGAACCCTAATTCATGGACCGACTAAGTACAAATTAGATTAATAAGTAAAATAGTTTTAGGTTCTTAATTAATATTTAATGTGGGCTATACATGTATTTTTGTTTTGTTGTCCAAAATAAACGCATTATTATTGTTATAAAAAAGTTAATCATACTTTAAGCTGAATTATGTTCGGTTTTGTTCTGTCAAATGCTGTAAAGTGCTGTATACTTTTGCTTAAAAAAAAGTTTTAACTTTTCTATAACAGGATATTTATAATTTTACTTACGGACTGCCTTATTCTTCAACTGAATTAATTATAATCGAGTAGCAGTCATCGCCATCGATTATTCTGAATCCGATTTAAATCGAGTTGCCACGTGCTTAGGTTCCCATGTATAAAACTGTCATTTCCAATCGATTTGATTTCTCGGAATCAAAAGTGTGCCGAGTTTAACTGCTTAGCTGTAAACCATTAATTGTTGTCGCTAATTCATGGAATATTCAGTTTGAAACTTCAAAGTTACTTCAAATCTTCCAACTACCTAGACGTAAATGTCACTAAAATTAATAGGACAATACTCATTGTGTTATTATATTTGTTGTTATTATCAAAAATATTACGTTTGCGCTCATTTACAGATATTTCTTTAGTCAGACTTAATGCAGTCAAGAATAATATGCGTGGAAAGTGGTCGGGAAAAATAAAGTTTTAATCTATCTCTTGCGTTACTGAGTGACTTATTGACAGGAAAAGCAAGGTCGAAACTACTGGGCGTGGAAAGATGAAATTTGGTGTGTAGGTTCCTAGGACAGTGTAGGAGAATACTAAGAAGAGATTTCCTTAAATTCTCACGGGAAACGGATTTTTATTCACGAAATTGTGGGTAAAGGCTAGTGTTTAATAAAATGTTTCGATTGTGTACCAAATTTTAAAATGTCACTAAAATTTAGTCATTTTTCTTGCTTATTTCTACTAATTCAAATCCGAATGATATGAATCTTTGTATACAAATCTTGCAAGTTACCGATCATGACACAAGCTTAAAAATGTCCCTCACATTTTTCGTTGCATAAAAAGTTATTGAAGTCTCTTTTTTTAATATTGGAAAAGGAGTATGCGAGTTACCTGATGGTAAGCAAATACAAGCCCATGGAGACCAGCCGATAGGGGTCACCGGTGCGTTGCCGACTTCTTGAGAAAGCGATACTTTTTCCTTGAAGATCCCAATGTCGAAACTGTTAGGAAAGTTTATTCCATAGTTTAGTTTCAGGAAGAAGTTACGTGAAAAACGGGCTGTAATTGAGTGCTAACAGTTAAGAATTTCTTCATTCATCCTTCCTTATCCGTACATATACAAAACGAATAATTGGAGATCATTATTTGGGCACCCAGATCGCTTTGATGTGAGCATCGTTGATATCCTCCGGTGTACAATGAACTAATGTTTATTGTTTTGTAAATACGCTATAAAGAAATGCTCTCCATCCATCTGAACTCTCAAAGAAAATTGGTATCTCGGACTCTCAATTATTGATGTTATTGGAGGCAATAAGGACTACCAATTTATATAATTGAGGAGTCACGCCTTTGAGGATCACTCGAGCGGAATCCAAGATTTTATTGCTGTTGATTGATGACTTGACTAGTGGTGGTCCCTGGCCTCTTCATACCCTCCTGCGCATGTCACGCAAAGCAACTTAGGGACACAATTAGTATCTGATAGGTAACAATAAACTACAGGAATTTGTCATTTCATGATTTTAAGTGTCAAAAAAAATACGAAAATAGGACCCTATGTATGTAACCTTTAATTTTCAACGTTTTTCGATTATAAATTATTTTAAAATTTATCTGTGTATCTTTCAGGTTTTCATGGACCCACCTGAGAATTAAATTACAAACACGAACCTCGCGTTATAAAGTTTCTAACGAAATAAAAAGGTATTATGTATGTTGATTTTCCCAGATTTGTTCATGCGAGCGCGTGAAGCGTATCCCTCACAATGTTTACCCTCACAAGGTATACATCATTTCAGCTACCAATTAAAGCATTCCTGAGGGAACCGGAAAAAATTCGGAGGCCTAAACATACAAGCTGTTTTGTGTAAAAACGGAACTTGTTATGTGACAACTTTTTGTAATAAAATGTACATACCCATTTGCTTTATCCAGCTTATCTTTTTTGTTGCAATCAGATTATGACAGTTAACTGAATAGTATTGCACAGAAACCTTTTTTACACTAACAATCAGGCATTTTTTCACACTAGCTATGGTATTTGTGGACTAGGTTCTGTTACATTTAAAAAAAAAGAAATCAAATCAAATGTCATCTGGCAAATTGACACTTGTTTTTTTTTTTATTAGCAGACGCGGGTGTGTTGTATGCCATTGTTATCAGGTGACGAGCTAGCGTTATGTTGAATAGCGCGCCTGATAGGCTTGGCTGTATGCGTTTTATATCTTGGTTTGGTCTAATGCTCGAATATTAGTGCTGCTTCTTATCCTCTACTGGTTAAATTATTTACAATGGTTACTTAAAAAAGGTTAAAATATTCTTGTGAATTTTTTCCCAACTTATTGGGAGCAATAACAATACCCTGCGAATTGAACGCATCTGTATGCAATATATACACTGAAATGTTGTGATTTCTGAGTCACGTCCAACTTCGTGCGAGCTGCCCAAATCGTGCGCCGCCTGGAAACATGCTGTGTCTATCCAGCGTCCCGTTTCAATTTACCTCAAAATTAAGCGACTACACCGCTTTTCCCCTTTTATTCTTACTTTACATACGTAACGATTTGCCAGGTGAGCCTACACTTACACCTTTCGAGTTCAACAGCCCACCGCCATCTAGCGGCAGGTAGTTGCATACATACACTAAATAAACTTTGAGTAAATTAACTTTGTAATCAACAAAATATTTTTTTTGTATTTTTTTTAATTGTTTCTTTTTGTTACCGTAAATAAGCCCTTATCTCGTAACAGGTCTATTACCATAGTACCTACCCTGCAAATCAGAATACTTTGGTAGATTTTGATTTTACAATAAGAATTTATTATTATTTCGTAAATTTTAATTTGTTTAGTAAATTTTAATTAGTTTCCTTGTAATAAAACGATCCACGAATATGCCTTCAAGAACAATAATGCAAACAGAATTTCATTATGCACAATTTCCTCAAACGCGATTCAAAAATAATTGTTTCAGAAAAAACCAAGACTCAGTAAAGCAAGCTATGAAAAAAATATATCTTCACATTTTTATATTAAATCGACAATATCTAAATTCGGTTGAATAGACGTCCAGCCATCGTTTTGGATCCCTAAAGGAGATATCTTCGCTAAAACGCTCATAAACTGTGTTGAAAATATCCTTCTGGATAGGGAATATGCCTCCTTACATTAATTTACTGTCGCAAATGTAATCTGCAAGCGATTTTCGACTGTTTCAACTTAAGAATACGGTGACAACGGTTCGGGATGGGATGTAGAAGTGTGTTGGTATTGTGCGTAGATATAATCCGAAATCAATACAAGGGTATAAGATAGAATCCTAATATCTGAATGGTTTTGTCACTCTTTGCTTTGGGATCGCTTTCGTTTGTGAGACGTTTATCAACTAGATGCATCTCGGAGTTCTCGTAATGGTTTCGGGCGAAAACAATTTCAGTACATATTTTTTATCTGTATACAAAACTATATCGAAATCCATTCAGTGTCACACGACACATCAAGACTTTTTTTTCTTTTAGATATTCGGTTGCCAGGAAGAGATCCCTTCCTGGGATAACTCCGTCATTCTGCATTATTTCCTATAATGTATTTGTTTGTGTTTTTTTATAAATTTATTTACAACTAGCTGCGCCCCGTGGCTTCGCTCCCATGGGAATTTCATGATAAAAAGTACCTTGAGTTACCTGTTTATATTCTACCCATGTATCAAATTGCCTAACAATCCGTCCAGAAGATATTACGTAAATAAGAAAAATGAGACCTTCACAGTCAGACCTTCAGATTTCACGTCATAATCTAAATTGAATAATATTTACCACAGCTATAAACTACTGACATTTCGGAACGCCCACTGCTGAGAAGAAATGGGGAAAGAAACTCGTTTCAACAATCCCTATCACGCCAAAAGGACTTACCACATTTTTTTTGTGTTTATTTTTAAAAGCAAGGTTACCTTTTGCTCTTTTCGAACTAACTTTATTCGCAATTTTAAAAGTCAGATCGTTAGCTGAGCACAATTTATCTAACTGCATCGCAAACTTGTTTACTGCGCTTTGGAAACCAAATGATTGGGATGTGCCATTGACTTCAATACAGCATGGACATTCAGATAATAAAATTTCTAGATAATAAATATCCTATTTAAAATAGCTATGGTGCAACGGTCCTAAGTCTTTGGTGGCATTTCTCAGTGGTCAGTCATGGGATTGGTGACCAAAAGTGTATTATCTTGAGCTCTCCGTGCTTTAGAGGCACGTTAAGCAGTATTTACAGTTGTCGAAGCCAATTAGCATTGGCTGTGTTTTTCGTTATAGTGTAATTTGATCAAGTGATTTTTCAAATTACATTAGTAGCTTTAAATCCTAAAGTCCTTTAGATTATGCATATGATATATTTTATATAGCAATATATGTAGAAATTTCAATTCTATGTTCTTGGATTTTTTCTCTTTGATAATTTCCGGAGTTCGCCTGAAGTAATTCCCAACGAAAAACACGTCCAATATTTGACTGATTAAATATTCTTGGAAATTTGCGAGTATATCGGCCAGGGTTGCCAGATTTTTCTTTGGTAAAGCGGCGTTTCGATACCTAATGAGTAAAAAAGCGTATTTATTTCGTCAAACGCGTCCCGCATGATGGAAAAGGACGCAAATTAATATAGTACTGAGTAGTATTATTTTATATTTTTTATAATAACCTATTTTATCGATTTATCCCTTGTGCAAAATTATATCTATGACGTATTTTATTTTTGCTTCTGACTGCGAATCCAAAAAAGTGGGACACTGTCCCGCGCGGGACAGTAAATTCTTGAGTCAACTAAATCGGGACGCCTGGCAACACCGACATTGCCTGACCGATTGTTCTTGAAAATTTCCTGACACACAAGAAACGATGCGCGACTTCAAGTAGCAAAATATAGGAAGAAGGAGAATTTGACGCATATTGTCTATCTGTATGCAGGTCTATGACCTGCAACATAGACTATGTGCAAAAGTGCCAACGATACAGTGAGAAATGCAAAGCAGGCCGCTTTTATCCCGACGACGTGATAGCTTGAGCTACTGTAATGTGCGGGGCCTCATAGACAGCGTTGTTTTGTTTTAATTTTAGAGCTATGAATATTTTAAAGTTGTTTTTAAAATTACAACTTCTCCTTCTCTCATCTTGCGTCTTATTCCATATACTGCTAGAGCGACACTGTGGCGACTTATCTGCTTGCGTTGAGTGCTGTCAATTCTAAACTCATTCACTTAAATCACTTTCAAATTATCTAGTAACCCCGTACTGTATTTCAACAACGTTATTAAGTCGCGCATCTCTGGGCTTCAAAGCGTCCCATGAATGCTACCATGCGACATCCGTCAATATAAATCTTTGAATTAGCTGTGATTTTACGACCGGACTGCCTGACGACAATATTCTTCAGGAATTCTGGCGCAGCCTGTCAACATGCCAAGGCTTTTTTAATCATTTATTAGCCAAATACGACATTAAATAAATATTTTTGTTAAGAGTTGTCGGATTAACAGTTATCGCTTTAAGTCCACAGTTGTCAGGCAGTAAAGTGAAACAAAAAAGTGAACAATTCAAAGTTTTAAGTTTATTTTTTTCCGCTGATCACGAACTTCGGTCATCACGGCCTAAAAAGAAATCGGTAAAATCTTAACTAATATTATAAAGTAAGTTTGTTACCTCTTCACGCTCTATGTACTCAAACAATATTATGTGATTTTGCATACATAAAACTTTATGACAAAGACACCCTTGTCCTTCTCCATACTTCTAACTAGAAGTATGGAGAAGGACAAGGGTGTCTTTCATTTTGGAAAATTAACCCGGGCGAAACCGCGGTCAAAGGCTAGTGAGATAATAAGAGAACAAGTAGCAATTACCAAGTCTTTTCTGAAGGAGCCGCTGTAACTATGACCACGCCCTTACCTTGCAAACGTCCCAAGCTCCAAAACTCGCTTTTATCCTTTACTTTCGAGGGGATATATACCAGTTTACTCACTTTTAGCGAGCCTTTTGTCTAAAAATGTTGACGACGATGCACTTCCGCTTGTAACAGCTATATTTTACTTGGCGCATAAAACTATATTTTGTAACTATAATGAGCAAAAAGCACAAGTGTGTGGCGTGTCTGGCGTGTGGCACTATAGAATAGAACCACTCCATAACCTACGTGGATGTCGTACGAGGTGATTGAGGGACACAGCCCAATAGCGTGTCTGACTCAAAAACACATTTTAATTTATTTGCTTTAGAATTTAGCTATATAGGTATTTTAATTTAAGCTAGGATGTAAATATATTTATTAATAAATGACACATTATTTCTAAGTTTCCAAAATAGTAATAATTAATCGACCACCAAAAACTATTGAATGGTAACATTTTTATCATAGAAAAAAATCTTATTAGAATGTACTATAAGTAACTGTTCTCATGTTTTTGGTTTTTCTCCATTTGTCCTTATAATTTGATCCTAAAAAAGGCAGTCCGATGGTGTACATTGCCTATCATTATATCGTTACAAGTAGATAGGTAACAAATTTAAAAAATATATATTTATATACCTAATGATATCAAAGATAGATATTGCATAGTAATGCCATGTAATAAAAAGTTTCGATTGTGTAAAAATTTAATTACTAATTCGTACATAATACAAGTCACTGAAATCTAAATTCAGTCAAAAAGTCCTACCTACTCGAATCATACATGTCGCGAAGATGCTCAAGTGCCTATTATAACTAAATAATAAAAATTATTTTTTCGTGAACTATTATCACAATAATTATACAATATTTTTCTGTAATTTTACATGTGGTGCCGCTTTTGAATTGCACCACTCTATTTCCTCTAAGGATATCATACAAGGCGACTAAAGGACACATAGCTTTGGCAGCTGATAGACAAGAATAGCATTCCCAAAGAGGGATAATATTAAGCAGATGGCTTGTTGTAAAATCACAGCTGAATCTACAAAAAAATAAGGTTCACTTTTTACGCTGACACCGGGATTCACGATGTCATAACCCTGAAAGCAACCGGGAAACTTAAAAAGGAGGAAAATACAGAGAAAGTGACTTTTTTACTATGAGTAAATGATAACTTTCGTTTAGTAATTAGCTCCAAGCGGAATAAACCAAGTTTGTAACTCCACCTGAAGTTACACAGATTAGACGAAATCTTAAGAAAGTTTTAATTCCACTTCACTTGCGCTTATCATGCGTCGGACTTAACCGAGCTTAGTGCAACTTAGTCCAAGGACTTTCTACTTATCTCGGTCGGCGAAGTGTATAATTTCAGAAAAAAGTAGCAAAAAGTTCTGCCTCTCGAAAATAGATTAATGTTTCTAGATATTCAGTTCAGCGCATCAATTCGAATGGCACACTAACGAATTACCCAAAACGGCTATACGATATTTTTCAGGTGCTATTCGAGGAAGCAATCAGTCAATATTTTTCAGGTGTGTTTCGAGGAAATAAATAATAATCAATCACAATTATCATTGCATGTATTTGAATAATTTATTATAATAATATCAATACCATAATCTAGTTCTAGTTTAACTGTAACTAAAAACAACCAAATGTAATATCGCATTTATAATATTAGTTGGGATGATGCGAATAAAAGTAACGAGAGAAACAATTGAACAATTTATTTCATCCGATAAATTGGATAAATAAATAGCTTGTAGAGGAGAACGGTATAAGTTGTCCAATCGCATTTTTGACACGTTTTTGTGATTGATTGAAATATTTTAAAATATCCAACACAACGTCACCCAACCAGATATGGGGAAGGTTGTGTTTGTTGTTTGTCAAACATAGGTAGCCATAATAAACTGCGATCGTAACTAATGTTGCAAATTGACGCGATGAATTATGGATTTGTCAATCGCTCATCTGGATCAAATACCTTTCGGTATTCGCCGGTAAATAACGATACTGCAGGCAATAATGCCAATAAGGAATATTGCGCGTACTTACCACGTAGACAGCGGCTGTACCCCAAGATCCCTCACGAATATGGTTCACTGGAATTATAGTCCTTAAACACCTGCCGGCCGGCCTGACACACGGTAATTCAATACTCGGTAACGATAGAAATAGTCCAGTTTAAATATAGGAGCACTGGCGATGCACTTATATGATAACACAATTATTACATATTTTTTTTTAATGCGCTCGCGCTAAGAGCCGGTAACGAAAAAGAATCTCCCCTTGCCGCCGCTATGGCGTTTTGTTGCGCCGGCAGCATTGCGCATGCGCGGCGGCGAACCGCGCGTTCCTATTGGCTAGAATTGAATGCAGTACCATATAAATGGTGCGATTTGACAAATACATCGATAAGGCGCGCGAAATTGAACTTAATGTAAATAAAACGTTGAAAACGGAACATTCCGCCCACCAAAATACCAATAGGATTTTCCTAACATAAAGCAAAATGACGATAATTGGATACATAAACTAAAACTACGATAAACTTAAGCTAAGAAAGTTGAGTTGATTACATGGACGGCAAAGGACATAGTTTTACTAAAGGCCTCTTCAATGAGGAATCTTTAGCTGTTTTAACGGTTGCCACCCTAACTACTCCATCAGGGCCAGGATGCAACGAAACAACTCGTCCTAGTGCCCATTGAAGAGGAGGTCGGTTATCCTCCTTAATAAGTACCATTGAATTAACGGTTAACGGTGTTGAGTCTTTGTTCCATTTTGCTCGTTGAGTTAATGAATGTAAATATTCACTTTTCCAACGCTTCCAAAATTGTTGCTGAAAAGATTGAATAAGTTGCCATCGATTGAGTCGCTGGATTTTGATATTGGTATAGTCGTAATCTGGTACAGCTGTAAGAGGTTCCAGCGTTAAAAAATGACCAGGCGTTAAAACATTAAAGTCGTTTGGATCCGAGCTCAATGGACATAAAGGTCTCGAATTTAAAATGGATTCGATCTGAGTGAAGAGGGTGGTAAGCTCTTCAAATGTTAGGACTTGATCGCCAACAATACGATACAAGTGTGTTTTTGCTACCTTAATTTGAATCTCCCACACACCTCCGAAGTGAGGAGCTGAAGGAACGTTACGTTTAAAGACAATTTTTTCCGCATGCGAAGCTTGTTCGATACATGATGCTAGTTGTGAACTTGCACCAACAAAGTTGGTTCCACAATCAGAATGAATAACATTGCAGCGACCGCAACGAGAAATGAAACGACGTAATGCCGCGATGAAGCTGTCGGTCGATAGGGTGGAAACTACCTCAAGATGCACCGCTTTTGTGCTCAAGCATACGAATAAGCATAAGTATGCCTTATCGATTTTTGCACCACGATGAGATCCAAGCTTGATTCGAAAAGGCCCTCCCAGATCTACACCGACCACTGAGAAAGGCTTGGCTTGGTTGACCCGAAAAGCCGGAAGATCGCTCATAAATGGTTGCAGAGGTTTGGGATTCAGACGGTAACATCTTAAACATTTTGAGAGATGATGTCGTATAGTATGTTTCGCAGCAAGTATCCAAAACTGTTGTAATATCAGATAATAAGTAGTATTCAGACCTGGATGAAAATTATTTCGATGAATCGATTCGATTACAGCTGATGTAAGCGCACTTTTCTTGGGCAACAATGCGGGATGCTTATGTTCGAACTCAAGACCGGAGCGCGCGAGGCGTCCGCCCACCCTGAGTATACCCTGCTCGTCCAAGAAGGGGCTTAGTTTACGAAAGATGCGAGGCAGCTGATTTCGTGATTGTAAAATTGATATGACGTCTGAAAAATAGCGGTTCTGAAACTGTTTAACGATAATTAATAAAGCTTGATGACGCTCAATGTCTGTTATAAAAAGGCTATCTGCTCGCGGAACAATATTACGCATGCTATTATAAAATCTACGAATGTAGGCGATGATGCGACAAATTTTGTCTAAAGAAGAATGTTTTTCAAATAATAGATCGATAAGAGATGTTTGACTATTATTGTTAATTTGATCTGAAAAGAGAACCGTGGGATGACGTTGCTCAGCAAGAACCATATTATCATTTAAATGATTTTTTGAGTTATCGATGGGCCACTCAGATTGTGGTTGAGACAACCACGCTGGCCCCGCCCACCATAGAGCGTTATGGAGCAACTCCTGAGGCGATTGTCCACGCGAACAAACATCTGCGGGATTTGTGGCTGAAGGTACGTGCCTCCACTTCTCGGTCGGAACAATATCTTGAATGTAGCTTACTCGATTTGCGACAAATGTTACCCAGCGAGAAGAAGGAGCACGCAACCAGGCCAAGGTAACGGTTGAATCACACCACAAATAAATGTCGTGGATAGGAATTCGTAGCGAGTCCTTGACAAATTTAACAAGGTCTGCGAGCAGCATCGCGCCGCAAAGCTCCAAGCGAGGTATCGATTGGCGTTTTAGAGGAGCTACACGAGCCTTTGCACAAATGAGAAAAACGCGAATGGAGCCGTCAGACTCGATAACACGCAGATATATGACAGCGCCATATGCTACTTCTGAACTGTCACAAAATCCGTGTATTTCATAAGATTGAGCGCCGTCGATAGCGTACTTACGTGGAACCTTAAGAGCCCTAACTTGTGGAAGTTGGTAAGAGAAGTCATCCCATTGGGCTATGATTTCCGGTGAGGGCGTTTCATCCCACGAAAGGCCAAGAACCCAGAGCCTTTGAAGTAAACATTTGACCTTAATTGTCAAAGGGGACAAGAACCCGAGAGGATCAAAAATTCTGGCGACCTTACTAAGAATCGTTCGCTTGGTACACGGTAGAAATGATGAATTCACGTTAAAAACGAATGAATCTGAAGCAGGCTCCCACTTAAGGCCCAGAACCTTGACCGTGGTATCTTCAGTTTCGGTAAAAGTGAAAGCTTCTGAAAGACACGCTTCTGCGGGCAAATCGCTAAGAAGCTCAGGTCGATTACTTATCCATTTTCGGAGTTCAAACGAACCAAGACCAAAAAGGGCGATAAGTTGCCTTTTGGTTTCACGGGCCTCCGTTAGCGTTGAACTTCCGGATATGACGTCATCAATATATATATCGGAAGTTAAAATGTTTTTTGCTTTTGGATACTTGTGACCTTCATCGTTGGCCAGTTGCCGAATGGAACGGCACGCGAGAAATGGAGCGGAAGATACTCCATACGTTACGGTATTTAACATATACTCTTGAAGAGGCTCATCTGCGTGAGCTCGCCAGAGAATACGTTGGTAATCACGATGATGAGGCGCTATGTTGATTTGACGGTACATTTGGCGCACATCTGCCATGAAGACAACTTCGTGTTCACGAAAATGAAGAAGAATCTCCACGATATTCGATTGCAGTTTTGATCCGGTCAGCAACATGTCGTTTAACGATTTGGAATTAGAATCCTTAGCCGAGGCGTCGAATACGACACGAAGCTTTGTTGTAGCGCTGTCAGGACGCAGCACACAATGATGCGGTATATAGTATTTACCTAGACCCATTTGCTTGGTAGGAACCAAAGTCATATGGCCCCTTTCGATATAGTCGGTCATGAATTCAACATATTGTTGTTTCAAGTTATGATCACGAGAGAGACGCCTTTCAATGGCATGAAAGCGTCGTAAGGCTATCACTCGAGAGCCTTCAAAGACGGGCTCGTCATTGTCCCTGAAGGGGAGGCACACGACATACCTTCCTGTCTCGTCACGGTAGTGATTGTTAAGAAAACTGTTTTCACAGAGTTGATCTTCTGGGGTTAATCGGGAAGAATGTGGAACGTTATCGATTTCCCAGAAACGTTGAACGATTGTGTTTAAACTATTGTCTACAATAGGAGGTGCTACTCCAAGTAGACTAGACGATGCAAGTCTGGACTTCCCAAGTAGAAGCCAGCCGAAAACTGAGTTGAAAGCACGCGGTTGACAGGCACCGCCTTTCAGTCGTTGCTCAAGGAGCGACTCGGCAAAGACGTCGGCACCTAATAAGACGTCGATCGGACCAGGAATGTCAAAACCAGGATCTGCTAACGGTAATGTCTTGACACCATCCCATCCCGTCGTATTTAGCCTTGCTATCGGTTGATCTCCGCAAATGCTCGATATAACGAACATTTCGAGACGAAATTTTATGTCATGGTTGGTACCAATATCGCACTCCACCACGCCACTGATTGAAGCAGGTGAGCCTCCTAACCCATAAACGTTGATGTTGCCACTTTTAGTTTCCAACCCTAACTGTTGAGCAGCACGAGCTGTAAGGAAATTATTTTGACTACCTGTGTCAAATAATGCACGGAATGAATGAAACTCACCAGAAGCATCACAAATCTGAACAAGAGCAGTTGCTAGTAAAACGGTTGAATTTAAAGTTGAGTCAGACTGCGCCAATGAATCCTTAGCTACTAAGGCCGTTGAGCTAGGCGGTTTGTTAGTGGAGCTGGAATTACTTGCCGCTTGCTCCCGATGAAGTAATGTGTGATGTTTGCGTTTGCAATGACGGCATGAAAATATCGATGTGCAGTCTCGCACTGAATGAGAAGCGTTAAGACAATTATAACACCATTTCTTTTCGCTAGCAACAGCCATGCGTTCATCAACGGTTTTAGCCAGATAATCCTTGCAAGCTGAGATATGATGTTCGTTACGACAGTAGGCACATTTACGAATCAACCGTGACGTGCCTGAGTAATTAGCAGATTTAGCTTGATTTGCTTTGTCACCGGCACCTTTATTATTTGTAGTGACGGCGGGAGCGACGAGAGAATGAGTAGCGTTATGTCGCTGTGACTTCTGTGAAGTTCCCGGTGTCTCCTTTGAAACATTAGCGGTTTTATTGGTTACGGCCGCAAAATGAGTGTCGCGAATTGCGGCTTCGCCCTTCGAGTGTAAGAACGCCCTTAAAAGATTGTATTGTGGAAGCTCGATATCTGTGTGTTTTTCCTCAAACTCGCGTCTTAATTTATTATCGAGTTTGGCAAGAACATTATAGCAAAGAACAAAATCCCATTTATCGGTAGGTAAATTTAACGTTTTTAAAATAGTCAAGTTCTCGTCGATCGTGTCTAAGGCGCGTCGAAAATCTTGAGCGTTCGAAGTTTTAAAATTAATATTCAAAATATCGCGCCAGCATGTAAATGCTAGTTCGCGTTTATCCTCGTAACGGGACTTTAAAGCTTTGTAAGCACTTAAATAATGTTCACTTGCGACAGGAAACGTTTTAATTAACGATAGGGCATCATCACGCAAAACTGACACCAGATAATGATATTTCTCGATATAGCTTAACAAGGTGGATTCATGAATCAACGCATTATAAGTAGCAATAAACTCAGGCCACTTCTTAACCGCACCGTTAAAAGTTGGCAAAGAAATTTTTGGTAAACGCATATTTCCACTGTGCGAGCCGGTCAATGAATTACATTTCGAAGTATCGATTCGTTGTAATGAATATTGTTCGAATTTTCGTTGAATGGATAAAACTTGAAAATACAATTCATCGAAGCGATCCTGAATATCGTCCGAAATCTCATCCGTATCATCCTGAAGAAGGTCTAAAATAGCAAAATGAGATTCATGAAAATTATCGGCTATATTTTTTATCTCATGACAATAGGAAAGAAACAATTCGATTTGTGATTCGTCGGTATTGGCTAAGTTACCTATTTCCAAAGCCTTAGTTATACGATTGTAGGATATAGTTCGTTTACGTCGCAAACTTGGTAAATTATTAATAGTGTAAACATTTTCGACACATTTTTTAACATTCTGTTTCGATTTGCGTCTAGTTAAATAAGACATTGTTGCGATGTAAAACTATAATAAACTATTTATCAACAATAAAAAGTTAATAGTAAAATATTCGATTTGAATAAAATGTTAGTAGCTAACTTCTTCAGGGACTATCGGTGGCGTTGGGGCGGTAGGCAATAACACGACACAACAAAATGATGACGCGTCGGCGACGTTTCGTTATTGAAATGAATAATAGTTGAGAACACAGAAAGTCATTGAACATACGATACTACAATGTTACGATATAAAATTATTTCGAATATAAAACGAAATAAAATTTGGTAAATCCCAATAAGGACTGCGTATTGGGAAGCGGTTAGAACGATGTAGTCGAGTTATAACAAATATCAACACAAATTATGGTGCGGTAATTTTGCAATAGTATTGCTTATTGCAAACGGTAAAACGGTAAATAATTTTGTGTTAATCAGTATAAAACGACTAGGTATATACGATATTCGTCTGAACAAATGTTCTAGAATACGATGGACGCCATATTTAAACATGAACTCGGTACGGTTGTTAGGTAGGTATGTAGGTACTACACTCAACAAAATGGAACAAGGTTTGTTTTTTACCTAGTAATTGAAACTATTTGGTTATGCTGTATACTAGTATGTATAGTCAGCGAGAAATACGGTAAATGAAGTAACGATTACTAAATAAAATTGGTATTTGGCAGGCAGACTGAAGGTAGGTATTTAAGTTCCCGGGTTTCGGCACCAAAAAGAATGTTGCAAATTGACGCGATGAATTATGGATTTGTCAATCGCTCATCTGGATCAAATACCTTTCGGTATTCGCCGGTAAATAACGATACTGCAGGCAATAATGCCAATAAGGAATATTGCGCGTACTTACCACGTAGACAGCGGCTGTACCCCAAGATCCCTCACGAATATGGTTCACTGGAATTATAGTCCTTAAACACCTGCCGGCCGGCCTGACACACGGTAATCCAATACTCGGTAACGATAGAAATAGTCCAGTTTAAATATAGGAGCACTGGCGATGCACTTATATGATAACACAATTATTACATATTTTTTTTTAATGCGCTCGCGCTAAGAGCCGGTAACGAAAAAGAATCTCCCCTTGCCGCCGCTATGGCGTTTTGTTGCGCCGGCAGCATTGCGCATGCGCGGCGGCGAACCGCGCGTTCCTATTGGCTAGAATTGAATGCAGTACCATATAAATGGTGCGATTTGACAAATACATCGATAAGGCGCGCGAAATTGAATTTAATGTAAATAAAACGTTGAAAACGGAACAACTAATATTAAGTAAATGTTTGTTATAATAACTAAATAACTAAGTTTGTTACCTCTTCACGCTTTATCTACTCAACCAATTTTCTTGAAATTTTGCATACATGTAGTTTGGAGTATGGAGAAGGACATAGGGTACATTTCATCATGAAAAAACTGCTCCTGTGGTATATGAACGGGCGGAAACGCGGGCGAAAGCTTGTTGTATAATAAATGATTATGTGGTCTCACGGTGAGGGCAAAAGAAAAAAAATTTCGAATTCTCATATATTGGACCAAACTACATTGATTTTTAATTAAAGATGGACCTAATGTTCAAAAATTGACAATACCTAACTTTTATATCTATTTAGCTTCTCATTCACTGATGTAACTTTCATACTTCCTCAATATATTGTAAACATTTTATGCAGTGAATAAAAAATTACCCTGTATATATACAATTTCAATTACTCGTCATTACATTCTAATAATGATGGATTAATTGGGTCGTGCTATCAGTGAACTAATTAGTCAAATCAAGTCTATTCGGATGCATCCGCGAATGTCAATTGTCTGAGTATACATACACGTTAATTAATATCAAATCTGATTAGTATATTAGTTACAGGCTACAGCTAATATATTTTTTTAGGGTTCCGTAGCCAAATGGTATAACGGAACCCTTAAATTTCGCCATGTCCGCCTGTCCTTCTGAAGCGGACGAAGCCGCAGATAAAAGTTAGTGTGAAGTATTTCGAAATCCATGACAGATTTTATTTCATTTTCAATCTACATGAAAATAAATTTTAAAATATTTATTTCGAATATTGCTGCAAAATCACATAACAAAATTAAAGAAAGTATACCAACAACCACTTCATTTTACAAACAACACAAATAATATCGAAGCGCGTGTTCCAGTTTCCAACACTTTTGGTCCATTGAGCCGGATCGATTAATACGAGTGTCTGTGTTAATACATAAATGAACACTCCATTCCAATAATGCACATCCAGAATTTTAATTCTATAACCTTTACAAAAATTCTTCTAATGAAGATAAACCCTATTTTGTTAAGCGCCATCCCCAAAGAAGACTCAATTATTAAAAACCAAGATTTGGGTTACAATATAAATTTACTTTGAACTCCGGGGAAATATATCAAATGTTTCCCATTTGTTTGTGCCTTGAATTAATTTATACCAAATAACCAGGAAGGGTTATCGATCGCACGTAGATATAAGAAAATAATAGAACGGATTAAAATTAATACAAGAATATTGGATTCAGATGAAAATAAATAAATAGAAAAAGAAACAACTAAAATCTATTTAAAGAAACTACTGAAATAATTATATAGCAAAACAAAACCATCATTAACAACTAAAACTTTGTAACAACTTTTATTAAGAGGTCATCAGAATAAACGCAATATTTAAAGTAGCTGTCGAACAAATATAGCTTCTGCTACGAACATATTATTACATAATTGTGACGTCATTAGAAATGACATTTCATTTTCGATTGGACGAGTTCAAAAATGTGTGATTTTATTTTTGTCACATTCTTTGAAAGCATTGACATTATCACAGTAGGTAATTTTTTTCACTGGTCTTTCTATTAACATAAGAGCCTTCGAATAGACATGAAATCAAAAAAGAATCATCTACCTTCTTAATGAAAAAAAACTTTATAATACGAAAAAAAAAATCTTACATTGATGATCTATCTATTTGTTTAAGTCTGTGGCGCGAGTATTAATTGTTTAAATTAAATAAGGTACTAAATTCAATTTTATCCCTATCGATGGCTAATCGAGTGTGCGATTCGATTGACGAAAGAATATTTTTTTAGAAAGACTTTGTTTTGTGTATATGTTACGGCTAAACAAAGTAAGGCGTAAGTAGGTTTCACCATCTAGATATAAACCTAGGCTTAGCCGAAGGAAAGCAAGATACACCTAGTTTTAGCTTTGAAACCTTTGAATTTATCATTTCGGTTAGATCCATGTGCAGCCGGCACATAGATCTAACCCCCATACTAAAAGTTGTTCAGAATCATGGACTGAGCATGTTGACATAATATTGCCAATGTATTAAAAGTATTCCTGTATTGCGTTTATTATTCAGAAGAAAATATATCTAAAAGCTACATTGTAGGTATCCACGGTATATTTGTAACAACTTGCCATGTCCAAATGTAGTCAGATCACATAGCATTTTGAAACGGATATTTTCGCCACCGAACTTTAGCTATTTCCTACCTGGCAACAAAGTTGGTCAGAGGAGATACTTGTACTTAGTTTAATTTTGTGTCTATATACAGCTAGCTATATGGCAGCTAGATGGGTCGATGATATAAAGAAAATTGCTGGCAACAACTGTTGTTGGCGGAGACGGCAGGAGGCCTATGCCCAGCAGTGGGTCACGGAGGGCTGCAGATGATGATGATGATGATGATGATGATAATAGCAGCTATAGCAGTTGTATAGTTAAAAAACTTATACTAAGTAGTTGTTTACCCCTTCGCCGCTTAAATGCCCTCGGGAACAGTTTTTTCTTCGTATTAAAATGGTTGGGATTGGGATGACAACTTAGAATAGGACCACTCCATATCCTCCTGTGGATGTCGTGCGAGGCGACTAAGGGACATAAATTAGGCAGCTGATAGACAACAAAAACATTCCCTAAGAGGTTTAACGTCACGAAGGCGGCCGATTGTAAAATCACAGCGGGATTTTCGAAATTTTAAGGTGCAGAAAATGAATTTACAATAAAAGTTAAATTAATGAGGACACAGTATAAATAATTTGGAGAACTTGTACCAAAGCTGCTAGGTATATGTCTTACGGATCTCCAGGGCTACAATAATCTTACGATAAGTAAATAATATTAATTAATAAAAGAATGATTTAAATAATGAATACGATAAAAAATAATACAAATAAGGGTGGGTTGCACCATCAACTTTATGCGCAGTAAAATGCAAGGTACGCCATTATTGTCTAACTTCAACGGCGCGCCGGTAAAAATCAACGTCAAATTGAACGGTGCAACTTACCCTAAAAGTGACAAATAAATTATGGCAGTTTTTGCAACCACTCGCTTATAGCATATTTATTAAAGCCGAACTGAGTCAGTCGTCTCAGATACCACTGGACTGATGAAGTGCTGAAAGACCTGGATGGCCAAAGAACGTTCTAGGAAGAGGCGCAGAATAGAAAAGGTAGGAAAATTAAATGATCGTTAGCAAGAAGCAATAAAATATAAGCCAACGAAGTAAGTATATAAAGAGAATTATATAAATAAATATTATTATTGGAGTAGTAACTCCCATTAGGTATAATACTAAATCATTATGAAAAAATGATTTTACTATTGTAATCAATTAACTCTGCGAAGCAATTAATTTTTACGAACACGAAAATAATTTCTGTTATAAAATCCGGGAAATTTTATTTTCAAATACAATAATTGGATACTTACGTGTCGTACATCGAATTTTACAATTAACCTAAAATTCATACTTCCATTCTAATATTATCAGTGAAAATATTGAATTAACTCAAAAAGGAATGGATCGATTATGATTGATGAAATATCATTATATATAACATGATATAGACGAAACGTTCAAGATATATGTAACATAGACAACATTTTTATGGTTCTAGCCGAGCGAAGTCGGGACTGGCCGCTATAATATTTTTTTTTTTTTAAAAGACTCTCTCTTATGCGATGGACTGCACATATTTAGGATAAATCACAATTTTCAACTCTTATTTCCACCAATAATCTCGCTCTCTCTTACACAGTACCCGGTTGTATTCTTGGCTGTAACACCCGAAAGCCGGAGAGCTTCAAATTACTAAATTTCGATATGGCGAACTACCCCGTAAGAATTCCTAATACACAACAAGACTTTAGTATATAACTTAAAATTAGATTTTAAAATATACATCGTCCCAGCAACGCTTTTAAGCTATTAAAGATTTCTCAAAAGCTTTCTCCATACGTTACATTGAATCCTCAATATAATTATTTCAAGGTCCCCCAAGCGTGAGTTTGCATACTCTGAATATTGATGTAACAGCTCTTACACGAATTTTAATTACGTTATAAAATTGCTACTCAACTTGGAATAAGTACATGTCTACACAACAGATGGTGTGTGGTCCAAGTAATAAGCATAACGCTTTATTGGGATTTACTATTAAATAGTACATACACAGATAGCAGCGTAAAAGAAAGTAAGAATAGCAAAGAAGAGTTACATTGAAGGAGTTAACATTCTGTGAATGTACACAGATCAGATAAGTCTAATTGATTAGCAACACATCTAAATCATTTTAATTTTTTTGAACAAATCATATTTAACATTATTTTATGGACTTGACTATGCTTGGAGTTACTTTTTAATTACATATATTTAAATATGAAATATTTTTTTTACATTACCAGTTTTCTGAATAACAAGCAATTAATTAAGTGAAAGCTTTAAGAGTTGACAGCCAATAAAAAAATCACAATTTATTTTAATTAGGAACTAATTCATTTAATATAAATCTATGTTTAATATCATAGAAATATTATACTTAGTCATAGTTATTAGTTAAGGAAACTGCGTTATTGTACATACATTTTTGTGAAACGGAAAATACTAGTTTTTCTTCTTCTTCTTTTTCTTATAATATAGTATTAACACTAGTAATTAGTAGCTTACGCTCTCGCTCTAACCTTGCATCGTCTCTGAAAGTAGAAACGAGAGGGAGATAAGCTCGCTTCCTCCCCCTGCTTCCGCAAAGTCGAGACGTGTTGATATGTGTCTGAATGCTTCATTATGGGTTTAACATTTTTGTTTACATCGCAAGCCGAAGTTGTAATCAGATTTAAAAGTTTGATTAACTTGGTGGTGTTATTAAATTTGATTAGATATTTGATTGAAAAACTGGATTTGGAACAGTGCTCTTAATCATTGAGTTATCCAAACAAGCTAACTGTCCGGGATAAACATGGGAGTATCTACTCCCATGTCTATCCCGGATACAAATATCTCCATTTCAGATTTTCATATCATTATTATTTTCAAAATCAGTTAAAAAGCACGTAATGTCATGTAAAATAATAAAACTACTGTATTTTCTTTATATTATATCTATCGACATTCTTTATTGATACTCGGATAAAACCACAATAAATTATAACTAAAACTACCTTAAGAATCATTCAATCTATTGGTGAAAACTGTACAAAAATCACTCTGGTAATTTTTGATTTTATCACGTTCAGACAGACAGACTGATGCGACAGAGGGTCTCTTTTTATAATATGTAAGGATATCAATAATAGAATCATATACGAATAATAAACTGTATTAGTTTATGTTACAGATTAGTTTATATTATACTGTATTATAATTATAGTAATGACTAGGAAATAGATTTTTCACTACTACACTGTTTATAATTACAATATCAAATCGAATGGTCAAACAAACTGCAGCAAACCAATCGAACAATTTACTTTCATGGAAATGCTCAAAGTATAAAAAAATACATTTAAAAAACACGTGATTTTTTGCGTGACTAGATCTAGCTGTGCAAAAAAAAAAAACTGGCATCTGAAGTACACTCCAAAACGAGGATCCAAGTTACTAACTCCCAGCGGGCGTCGTAACACGAATTAAAGAATAACCCACAAAACCGAACAGATTTCCCCTGGGGTCAATTATGGACACCGGAATGTGGGGTCACATTGTGGGTCACAAGGACCCGGGGTCCGGGAGGGGTACTTATGGTGGAATACTAATAGCTCTTTTAGGATTTCGCATTGATTGTTTCTTATTACTAAGTAAGTTAAGTTGTGTTTGTTAGATATATTTTTGGGTTAAACTCGAATTAGATTTTTGCAAAAAGAAATTGAATAGCATTCTGTACAGGTAGTCAACCGTATGTCAAGTTAACCCGCACTAGTCTCTATGCTGCGGTGATAGCGGCCATTTTACATTTAAGTTTGAATAGTTTGAATAGTGGAATTAGGTTTCTTTACAGTGTTCTTTAGTGGAAAGTTGCGACATTAAAAATATAAATTCTGTGATGGGATTCACCATGTACCATCCTTTTCTCGATAATATTTTTAGATAAACGAGATTTTACATAAACAAAAAATAAAATATTCAACGAATGAAATATTTTTTTATTTTTTTCTATTATGTTTTATTTTACTAAAAAAATATAGTTAAATAGTCTTTGTTACAGTTCGCGGAAAAAAAATTATGACTATTAGGGTGAGTTACACTAGTCAACAATCACGTTGACTTTAACCGGCATGAGCGCCGCCGCCGGGACCTTTAGACAATATGGCGTACTTTGCGAGTTCAAATTATTGCTAACGTCAAAATTTACTGGTGAAACCTGCTCTTAGTATTCACTTTTGTCGGTAAAACTTGAATGGTGCAACCGATATTATAGAGAAACATACGTTAACAATAAATTTCTTGGAAATCGAATCTCTCAGGAAAATATAGTGGAAACATATTTTCGAATAATATCAAATTCCTGTATGTATAAAGAACCTGTTCAAAATAAAATTTCGCTTCACATGCAATATTACAAAATTCTATGATATTGGACTATTTCCGTATATTGAAATGAAACTAAATTGTCATGAGGATAATATAGCAGAAGTAGAAGATGTCTATTGAAATGTTTCGTTAAATTTGGTATATTTTAAAAATTTTCTATTTTCAAACAGTCTGTTTTATAACTGGCTGTTTGAACAATAAAATATTCATATATAGGTAATCGATGTTAATATTTTTTACTGTACTAACAAATGAAGATTCGGGAAATAAATGACTTTTTAAAAATTGGTAATTTCGGAAGCTGCATTTGTATAAATTGAAAAATAACAGATATAAAAATAAATAGCTAAGAATACCTAACAATGTTATTAACATATGTATATTTTGCCATGTTCTGATTGTCTGCTAGGTTTGACTGGCATAGGAGAGACTGCCATGTCTCAAAACTACATTTAAGACTATTTATTTTATTTTTTAGTGAAAATAATAAATAATGAAATCACCACATAGGTAATACAATGTCGCCCGTCGCGTCTATCTGTTTTTAAGCTCTTTTAAATGCAGTTTTCACTATTAGATAATTCATTAACGTATTAAGAGGTATATGACATACAAAACAGCATATTGGGTGGGTTGCACCAGTCAACTTTGACGTTAACTTCAATTAGTGCCCCGTATAGATAAAATGGTATATTTTGCATTTTTCTGCGCAGTTTAAAGTTAACGCCAAAGTTGACAGGTGCAACGTATCTTTATACCTACAGTGCGATGGCGGGCTGGGTAACAAAGTATGTATGTATTATCTACCAGGTACATAACAAACACAAGTCGTGCATTCACGGTTGCCCCAAGAGGAAAACATTAATTTATATTTCCGAAACTTCATCATTTGCTCCGATTGAGCTGTCGAACTCAGTAACCCAAAATTATAATAAAAATGGAGATCGGACTTTCCAATATTTTTAAATATAATTTTGTAAATCTACATAATTCAAGGATTTAATTTATTAGTGATAACAAACAAACAACTATATTTTATCATTGCAAATTGACGGCTACATTCGGAGCTATGAGGCCGCGATGACCGGAGTCAGCGCATAAAATAATAAATGGATAACTTCCTGTAATTTTAAGACCGACTACCGGCCGTCTGAGGAATGAATCCCCAAGTAATGTTATAATATATTATTCATTTATGTTGTATTTATCGAAACACTGTACATATGAATTATTCTGTCGACGAAACCTATGAAGATGGAACATTATGTCGTAATATTTCATAGTAGAAAAGTCCTGTCGTATAAACTCTCAAATGTGAAACATTTTGTCGGAGAACCGTCCAGGTGAATTACTCAACGAAAAAATGAACCGTCCTTTTGGTCAAGGGAGAAAGTACTCGGAGCAAGTTTGTAAATTCAAATTCAAAAAGTACTGGCTTGAGGTAGTGAAAGAATTGCAAGCCAATGGTCTGGCAACTGGGGACGCCGACGACTGTGCGAAATAGCAGGAAAGCGGATCCTGGGCTCCCACGAACAACGGCTGAGAAAGAAAGCGGGAAGACGCTCAGAGGAGAGAGAGAGAGTTATATACGAGTATTTCAGACTTTTCAAAAACTGTGCAAATAATAATATTTTTAAACACAGAAATTGCTTTTTGAATGAGTTTAAGTTGGACTACTTTATGATTCCTCCACAAAATCCCATGTAACAATCTTTTGGTAAAAAAGGTTCCGTGATCATTCTAACTTTACCAATTTTCCCTACTATGAGTTACGAGTTAGGGCTATTTCACACCGGCAATTCTTTTGTCTTACTGACCTTTTCATAAAGATAACTTGAATATATTATGGAAATAGTGTTTATAGAAATACCAGCTTCGCACGCGTAATTTTCCAACGGAAACGGGTAATTTTCCGAGACAAAAGGTACTATATGTCCTTCTCAATAGTTCAAACTACATGTATGCAAAATTTCACGAAGATTGGTTGAGTAGATAGACTCTGAAGAAGCAGCAAACAAACTAATTTTCGCATTTCTAATATTAGTATTTTTCAAAAAGCTACTTAATTTATGAACAACCATTGCAGAAATGAAATGCCGAATTTGCTAAAGCTTGTCTCCGTTTACCCCACAGGAATATAGACGTAATACTGTATCTGTGTAAGTATCGATTGGTAATTGGTATACACCAAACATATACATGTTTGGTTAGTCTGCATTCTCCCTAACTTGTGACGAAATGAGAATGACGAGCGGTTTTATAACGGGGAAGAAAAAATTATAAAGTCCCTAGTGTCTCTGCCGAAGCAGAAAAATTGCCACTTACTCTCGAATTTCTCCATTTAAAATAGATAATAAATGTTGGTCTGAAACTTGTTACTTTTAAAAGTAAAATTGTTTAATTCCTGCATATAATTTTTCAAATGATTTTGAAACATGCATGTTCTAATTTTTATTTTTAGTCAAATAAAAAATATAAATTGACACAAATTTTTTTGTATCCCTAATTATAGAACTAACAAAAAATACCTACGCTTTTAACGACCGTAACTAGTTGTCACATCTATGAAGCACTAACTGCGCCCCGGGGCTTCGTAATCAACTTTAACGTTGACTTCAATATACACACCGCTGACATTTAGACAAAATGGCGTACTTTGCAATTTTTCTGCGCATGATAAAGTTCCCAACGTCCAAGTTGTCGATGCAGCCCACCCATTCAATTTTGTACATAAAGGAAGCGATAAAACAATTTGAATTTAGAATTCGCTTACATTATCGTTTTAAAAAAAAGTAGTAATATAAACGGTACATATAATGAGGTTAAAGGACTTTATTTTCTCAAAGAAATTTACATTTCACTTACAGAGAAAAAAAAACTTAAGATTACTATGTACATTTGTTGGTGTGAGCGTTCAAATACAACAATTTGATAAAAAATTAAGCCGCTAGTTGCGTATCGGTAGGAATAGCCGCTCGCTTGTTACTTATTAACACAAGACTCAAGACAACATTAGGGTGCTCATTCACTGGCATAACAATAACTAAAGGACAAATTATTAGCCTGTGCTTGAGTATGAATTTTATATTGTAGTTAATTTTAAGTTTAGAATTAAGATATAATACATGATTATAGCAAATGGCAGTTGTGGATTGGTTTAATAATCTCTCGCTAAATCTTCTCCCATACACTATAGCATCACAAAACAGTGTTCCGGTAGCCCAGGGCTTGCCCACATAACAATCAGAGCTATTTGACGCTAACGATCAAACTTGAGCCATTATACCAGATTACGACCGGAGTTCAAACAAGGATTTCTGTACGAAAAATAACGAGTTTCATCTACGTACATTAGTTTTGAAGTTTGTGCTATGTCACTTTTCAATATTTTTAGATTCCGTCAACCTAATTCTAATAAATTAATTTTTATTCTACACGATTTTAAAACATTTTGATTATGATTGCCAATAGTACTGATTTCGGGATTTCATTTCAATACTAAAAATTAACCGATGGCGGCGTCATGGGTCGGGTCGGGAGGTTCCCTCTATTTTGTGGTTGAGCTTCGCGATGACTGACTCATGCGTCAACTCGTGAACGGGTGCTGCCGGGAGGAACTGGTCAGCCCGATCTCTTATTAAAAGTTTTTTCGTTTGGTTAATTATATTTTTTTCTTTCATCAGCACTCGATCACAATTATAACATGTTCCAGTATACATTTTGACCATGTACTTTACTGTGTACTTACATTGTTAGGTATATTACTGATAAAAAATTATACATAAAATACATATAATAAAAACTGTAACGGTTTTGATTTTGATATTTTGACTCAGTATATTTTTTAAAGGGAATCTTTTTAAGTCATTCGACCATCTTATTCTAGGCTTTCCTTTTTTCCTGTACAACTGAACTGGCTATGTACAATTTTATTAGTGAATATTTAAAAGTGGGCAAACGATCGGATAAAAGAAAGTCGTATCTCAAAATTAGATAAATACGCTAATGTGAAAGAACGGTCAAAAGAAAATTTGTCCCCAGTTCATCTATGCTATAAAATTTGGCTCCGTTCCATAGTTTATCACCGATCCCTTTTCTATTCAAAACCAATAAATTGGCCTTCCAAAAACTGCTCGAGAAGGGATAAATAAAAAAATCCAGTAAAATGTAGGCAGTCGTAAAATGTTAAAGCGTATGGCGTAAGCTGCCTACATAATATTATTAGTTTGGGAACTCATAAATTGTATAAATAACCAACACAAATTAAGAAGGTAACAGATGAAATTCAAATTATAATTAACTGCTTCTTGATTAATCTCATATACCTATTTACCTATTTAGAATGTATATAAAAGTCGATTTAAAAATTGTGAATACAAAAGTTTGTTCAACTCTATGGCCAATTTGGCTTTCCAGATAAATAAAAGATCCTACATTTTTTTATATATATACAGATGACTAAGACTCCACTAAACAAAACCAACATTTTTCGAAACATTGTACCTATTCATTTTTTAAAATTAATTATAACAAATGTTTTAAGCTATTCATTTGTGCATTGGATGTTTTTCGATAACCATAAATAATACTTGGAATAGTTGGCAAGTGGGTATCGAGCAGGATACGGTCAATGTTCTCATCGATATTAGATACTATATCGTACTAGATTAATAATATAAACAAATTAGGAGAGTTACTTTTTCATATTTTCTATTTTCATTTCTTTTATGGTAGGGGTTCCGCCCTAGAATCTCCATTCGCCCACTCAATATCTTCTCATGGATGTCGTACGAGGCGACTGAGGAATACACAGACTAGGGAGCTGATAGGTAACAATGGCATTCCTTTACAAAAAAACCGAATGGAAGCGAAATATATGATTTTTTCCAATTCTGTACGTGTCCAAATTTAATAGACAAGAGAAAAAATTCCTATTTGGTCATCAAAAATATGGTCACTCGACTACAAACTATACAGAAGAAATAAAAGTAGTGTACTACCAATGTAGTTGGGTGGAAGAGAAAGCGCACAAAAATAGACACATAAAAATACCATTGTTTTGGAAGAGAGCCCTAGCGACCGGGTCCATTTATATGTTACGATATTTTGTATTTTATTTTAGATGCTTTTTTAAGTTCTATGTCGTAGAACTTGAATACGGTATTCAATTCCTATGTACGTCTGATATATTATATTACTGAATATTTAAAAGCGTTTCTACCGCTGCGGCCGTGCTGACATTACGACCCGTCAATTTTCTTAAGGAAGAGATAATTTTCACAATAAATCACTCATAATATAAACTTTATAACAATATAGATTAATTTGTTTTAAAGATAGATTAAGGTAAAACTAATTCTTGTCTTTTTAAAATTTCACAATTAGAAAATGTAATAACAGCGCGACCGCAGCGGTCGAAACGCTCTGAGAACTATCCATAAAACTATTCTTAAACAAGATTTGACCGAAAAAACCTTTGAAAAATGTTTTTTTTTTATGTTAATAAGTTTCATTGATACTTTGATGCTTGCTAATGTTTTCCAAAATGTACAAAAGTAATGTTTGAGAATTAGAAGTCTCTGTTGCCCCACTACATTACATAGGTTTCCCTTATCGTCTTCCATACCTCTCGATCTAGGGCAATCTCCGATCAAATTTGAAGTTAATCACAAATTTTTTTGTTTCAAACAAAATATGGAGTCTGAAACGGTTCTCCGACAATTGCTTCGTCTACGAACGTTTCGTCGAAATAATGTTTCGACATCGGGCGTTCGAACGACAGAACCCTTCGTAGACGAAGCAATTGTCGGAGAACCGTTTCAGACTCCAAAGTATCGTATCGTCTGGCCTAAATACAAACACAATAAAAACATTTGTGCCTACCGCCACTTGAATCAAAAGGGTAAGGAGAATGAACATCGACAGACATATTTTCCTTCCTCTAGTATGGATGTAAACCACTATAGAAATGGGTTTATTTTTCTTTTCGCAAATGTACAAGAGTTTTTGTCTGCCTTATTTATTGGGAGATATAATCCTGATGGTGTATCCAGCATTGGCTACAAACGAAGGAACTCCTCAGATGTTTGTTGCGTGGTTATGATTTTTTTCACGCGTTGAATGCAACGACCGCTCTGACAACAATAAAAGCTTGCGGCAAAAATGAGATTTTTATAAAAACTTATTTTTAATAAATAAATTTAATTTAGCAAGAAAACTGTATTGCATCTAATCGCGCATTCCTTTCAAGTTTCAACATATATTACATTCTCTGTGTCAGCGACTAAAGTGTAACTTGAGCTCGCTGTCTCATCCGACGTCCTACTTGAGTGACAAAATGCTGCACGATTCTATGCGACGCAGTGCGGGCCTCAAACTAAGAGGAATCAGCCTCTCAGTTAAAAAAAGGGAAAAGGTTTTTCTATTCCTAAATATATACCATGTTTACGATTTTAGTATGGTATACCACTTATATTCTAAAAACAAACTACTTTTTTAAAGTGAAACCGATAAACCTATGTTGTATTGTTAAACAATTAACATTAAAATAAAAAAGATTCATTATGACTTAGACGGAAGGTAGTCACGGAGGGCCGAAGCGAGAAGAGGCGAGGGCCGGAGGTAGAAGCTGATGACGTTGATCATGATCATCTTATTTAGAGAAAAACGTTTTCTTCGGAAACGCGAATTTTATCAACAAAATACTGAGAGTATTTTTATATAATTTACGCTCTCACTCTCTCTATCGCATTATACCGTCAATAGCCACCAGTTCAATGGCGATAGCAAAAAATATGTTTTTCTAGACACTTATTTCGTAAAAATTGTATAACTATAAAACCTAGTCTTAAAACTTACTTATCGCGTTGCACTACCTAGTTGTATTTATCGCTCACCTAGGACACTGGTTTACATTCTCTGTAGCATCAAGTAGAGGTTTACTTAAGCTAGCTACGTCACAGTTCTAGCTTGGAATAACACGGAAACTAGCTATACCATAAAATATCTATCTGTAGATGTCGTAGACGCCAGTGGACTGTTATTTATTACAGACTGCTCAATATAAACAATATTATGTTTACAGGGTTAAAATTTGTATACATATATGTGTGTATCTTTATTCAACCATCATTACCAAATGCCTGATCAGATAATGATGTGTAAGTTTATAATTAGATTATTTATTACCATGGGTAACATTTGACGTTATTATAGGGTTAAATATCTGTATTGACTCATAAAGAATTCAATTCACTTCAATTCAATTCAATTCGATTCAAGAATTCAATACATTGAGTCTTAACTAATACAAATCTTAGTAAATAAATAAATACACGCATTTAAACATACTGCTCAATTTTAATTATAAAATCAATAATTGTGCTATTCTACAGTCTGGCCTGCGACTTTCGTCATATCGTCCGCCCGTCTCATTACAGGTATTCCGATACTTTTTTCACTATCGTAGACTACCATTCTGTCAGTACTCTACTGCGCCTTTCATTTCACCCGACGAACCAGGATGCCTATCATGACACATTCAAACACGTAACACGTCACTAACGTCTACTTGCAGTCTTTTTTCCCATATCGTGTGCGCATCGTGTAAAAAGAGAGAACTTGTGGACGCAACGATGTGCTACGTGTTTTATTTCATGGTAGCCCTCCAGGTGTTCTCCCAGACCGTGTCTCTTACGTCTTAGTTTTTGACCTGCAGGCCTACCATCAATTTTTACATAATGATTCCAATGAAACTCAGTTCAATTTAGGAACCTAAAATGAATCGCATTTATAGAAAAAATTAAGTCGACGGTACGAGCTTGCGATGCAGTTCAGTTTAGGTCGTAAAGTGGATCGCGTTAAATTCAAATTCAAATTCAAATCATTTATTCAGAAATGAGACCTTCACAGGTCAATTTTTATATTTATAGTTATTTCTCACAAGCTACAAACTACTGGCATTTCGGAACGACCACCGCTGATAAGAAATGCCGAAAGAAACTCATTTGAACAGTGTTGGTCCCTATCATGCCAGATCGGCTTACCATTATTGTTTCTTACAATGTTAAGAGATGATGGTAAGCCTCCTGACCTTTAGTAGAAGGGACAAACCCAATCAGTACGCTGGATATACATATTAAAGAACTGATAACTATGCTCTTCGTATAAATTTGAGGATAAACAGTAGAGAAGCGGATCCTGGGCCCTAAAGTATTATATCTAAAGAAGAAACCGAGAAATGGCTTAGATGAGAGATATATCATCTATAATGCTTCTTGGAACTATTGGTAGATCATTCCTAGATTCCGTTTGAACACAAGTAGATTAAATTATGTATGGTATCGATAGATATATCGTATTACAGTTTCGTCCAATTAAATCGCTCGGAATATCGATAGCAAATAATTGGTTCTCATTTGGATAATTTGGTTCGAAAATCCTCGTATTACTGGGTTCATGTAATTTTGCCATGTATTTGTACATTTGTGCATTTGTGTATTTGTAACATTCATGAAGCTTTATGCTGGAACCAGTAGTCTTAAAAACTTTTAAATCCTAATTACATGTATTGCTATCCCATTCATCTGCATCCCAAGCTCTCCTTCTTGCGTGCTGAAAGGTATACTAACTAACTATACCTAAGACGCCGTAATACCAATTTTTTTCATGAAGTACATAAAAAAAAGAAGTCGGACTTCCGATAAAAGAGATAGCAATATTTGTACCTTGCATCAAAGAGCTCTTGGGATGGCTTCAATATTATCTAATTATCTATTGTCTCGTGTGTTCATCCCTGTATTGAAAGTGAATTTGCCACATATACTCCATAAATTTTCTCGATAAAAAATCGACTAAACAGAAATTGAACATTAATTGTATGTGTTATTTTAACAAATATCCAACGCAATGACAACCATACCGCAATGTGAGATTGGTTTGCTGCGTCTCACTGCGCAGAGATTCTATTGTAAAATGTTAACCTGCGGCGTTTATGCGTAGTACCTAGGGTAAATTTCACGAGCATTTTGTACTCCGCCGCGGGCTTACAATAATGTTTATTAAATTTTACCATAGACAGTAATCAATTTAATTACCCTTTTATATAAATAAGTAATGTGTTATATTATAGATATTTCATATTAAAAAATGAAAAAAAAATCTTTATAAAAAAAATATATGTGACACGCTACACGCCGCGTTCAAACGCTCATGAAATTCACCCAGTACGACTTTATTATTTACATCTCACCATCGAGTCGATTCGCAGTGAGACGCAGCTAACCAATCACATCGCGCCATTGTGACGCAATGACGACCACACCGCAATGTGATTGGTTCGCTGCATGCGTCTCACTTCAAATCGAAAGTGAAATGCAAACCCGAACCTCGCCCTCTACAAAAGTACTCCCAGTTTCCATAAAACAACACCAAAAATCCTTCCAACAGCCATTTTTTTATGCAAACCACCTCAATTTATTCATAATGTTTTGACAATCTCGCGTACAACGTATCCGTTACGGTTTATATCTCTACATACAAAAGATTGGCTGTCAGTCTGTTACGTGAAAGAAATCTCATTAATATTAAAAAGCCGCCTTGTTTTTCCTTGTAATTGAGTTACTTTTTTATTTATCCATGTTGAATAACACGTGTTGGGTTTTTGTTCGTTGAAAGATAATTATGCTGACGTAATTTGGAAAGCCTTATAGGTTACAATTATTTTATCTGTGGTTATAAACCAATTTTATTATTAACAAAGGTATAAACAATGGCGCTCCCATAAAACATACTCTTCTTACTTATCCGTTACCAAATCTCATTTTATGGCGAATATCACAATTTACCTTCCGCAACTGTTAATTTCCTACCTGCTCTCTGTTTGTTGTTTGTTGATGTTTTTTGATTCTCCTTTCCATCCGTCCACAAACATATTCATCATCTTTTTTATCACATGCATTTCTTTACTACATGCCTAAAAAGAGTGACCAAGGTAGGTAACTTTTGTCGCGAGCGGAGCCGCTATTAAACGCTTGTAAAAGTATAAATACAAATAAAATGGCATCAAACATAAATAGCTGAACAAAATGCCAAATTGAACTTAATACAATTTTAAGAGGTCAAACTTGAAGACATAAAAAGAGTCGTTGAAATGTTTTCTCATAAAAAAACCACACACTCCCATTGATAACCCTTCCCTTTTTGAAGTCGTTTAACAAAAGTGATAACAATTTCTATAAAACATATGGAAAAAGGAAGAAAATAAAAGGTATTCCATTAAGGACAACAATTTGAATAGCAATATATTTGTCGTGCTCTACGAGGAATATCTTTGACTATATGTTTATAAAGTCAACTGGATTTTTTTTCTTTTATTCCGCATTTCGTCACAAAATTGTTTTTAGGTATTACTGTCGTCATAACAATGTTTTTTTATTTAAACTAAATACGCAATTGAATTTTTCAAGTTGAAGGGGACTGCAATCTGGTGAATAACAATAATATTTTTTTTCATATTTAATCGCATGATTACTCGTGCATTGGAGACAATAGTGAATTGAATTGAATTGGCTATCTTATGAAATAAATAGTGTTATAAAGAAACAGACTAGTACAGTACAGTCAACAATACATAAAGTTACCCTGCATGAACCTATATAGCGCGGTAATAGCGGCAAGTTTGCAATGAATTTGGGTAGGTTAATGTGCTGTTGACTGTACATATCTTCTAGAGATATTCAAACAAGCTCTTCTACTTTTCTCAATTGAAGAGATATAAGAAAATATTACTTATTTCGAACCGTACGCAAACAAAGTTGCGGACACAAGTGAATGAATTTAGTAGGAATAGCTAGGTGCTATTCGAATAGGTGCGCAACATGGCATACCTCGGAAAACACACTGAACGTAATATGCGTAGAGCCCTTAACTTTTGATGGTTCACCAAAGGACAAATATAATAAAGGGTAAGTAACATGTGTCGGTTGCCATAAGTTTGTCAGAATGTAAGTAAGGAAGAGCTAAACTTATAAACTTATATGCGACATTGTTGATGATTATATTTTTAGGGATCTGTATTCGGTAATGAAACCCTTAGAAGTGTTTCTATGTAAAAAAAAAAAAGATTAGTAAATTCATGAGCTCTATGTATTTAGACTGACAGACATACTATACTATAGTATTTGATAAAGGTTACACCACATTTTGTCTATTATTGTTAAAATAAACATCTTAAAGGTTTATTTATGTAATATTAAGTTATATTTACAATGACATCTAAAACACCGAACGCAATTTATGAATAAACAAAATAACAAGCCCAAATTAAATCGCACGTTTAATATTAATTCAAATATTTACCTTTATTAGGGCAATTTATCAAATATTCAAATGTGGGTCCGCCTCGGTGACCTTTAAGAGAAAACAAAACCGTAACTCCATGGTTCCAAATCGGTGGATGGTTCCAATTTTGATTATTTTTTTCGGGAAAAGTCCCATTCGATCATTTTCCGTCTTCATTCTAGTCTGATTGGCGTATTGATTGGAAAATCATCACCTTTCCATGCAACGTTCCTAATTTGAAGTTTTTTTTTTAATTTATAATGTATTATGCAGACTTTAATTTACTGCCTAGCTGGCAGTAAATTAAAGTCTGGGATTGATAGAAAATATGCCAGCTACACTTCTCCCGTGCAGATTGTAAAAAAAAATGGAAAGGAAGTTTTTTTTCTTAAAGTAGGCAATGGGCTAGCAACCTTATTTTTAACCGACTTTCAAAAAAGGAGGAGTTTCAATTGACAAAGTTTGTTGCAAATATTTTTAACTAAGATTTAGACAAAGTATGCAACGGATTTATTTCAGTTATCATTTGTTTTGGGTTATTGTAATGATGTCAGGTAGGTGGCCATTTGTAAAATCACAGCAGAGTATTCAAAATTTTATTGTTTATTGTGCACTGCCCCGAATGCAAAGGTACTAGCGATGATGAGAAAAAGAGAAAGAATAGCACAAAAATAAGGCTTCTCGATTTACTAAAAGGTAAAATGTTCCAATTTGGCTTCGTAAATGTTGGTACTGACGTGTCATGAGTTGAGTTACACTAACACGCTCTTATATAAAGCTTAACAGAATGGAATCATATTCTAATAATTAGAATTTAATGAGTAAATACCACCTCTGACAGGAGTTAATTTCTTATAACACATAAATCATTCGTAATTTTGAAATAATATCCTTACCAAGGAGTGATAAAATATGGAGTCTGATTCTGTAAACACAATTTGCTTTTTTATTTTTATTACTTTGTAGTATTTAGTTGTAAAAGAAAGTTTACCCAAAATTTATTTTTCTTCTTCCTGTGAATAAATTTGTCTATTGCATCATTGCATCATAATTCCTAAATATCGAAATCCACTAAGGTATTATATATAGTTATATATTATATATTTGTGGTGTCATCTAAACTTTAAACCACTAGGTAGTATAAAACAACATCGGTTCTCTCTCGTGTATAGTTTATATGGTTTTGCGTGAGCGAACCCGAAATGAGTAGGATGATAAAAATGTGTGTCAACTCAAATTCAAATTCAAAATTCTTTATTCAATTTAGGATGATATACATCACTTATTAACGTCCAAATAACTACTTAAACTAAGTCTACTGCCGGCTTCCAAAGCGCAGGTGAAGAAGAAGTGGCGTAACAAACTTCACCGCAGCCTTTTCTCCAAGGACGTCAATTAACAAATATGGGTCTTATACATACATTAAAAATTAGGATTTACATCATTATTAAAAATATTAAAATTTGAATTAATAAATAAAATAGAAAAAGTTGTATTTCCAATAAAATGATTGAATATTGTCACACAAAAAAATATATAAATAAAAAGCTAAATGTACAAAACGTACGTAATAATGTCAATTGTTGTTGTTGCGTTTAATTTATTAAATATCGATAAATTTAGTAATTCTGTATGCATATAATTCTGCGTACTCCAAAAATTTAGAGAGCCTGGATATTTTCAGAAGAATACTGAAGTGGCGAACTTGTGAAAAGTTTGACTTGAACATTTTGACGGATGGACGACGGCAGAATACGTAACGAAAAACCTTGAAGTAAACCTTAATATTTATGAATACAGTTTGATGACCCATTCAATCTTGATTTTGATTTATTTATTTTCTGCAAAAATCGCAACTGCTGTGAAGGAATTGAAAAAACAAAAATTTTTTTTACTTTAACTCGTGTTACTAGTTTCTTGTTGGAAATAAACTAAGAAATAAATTATTGCAAGTATTTAAAAAAGTATAATGTTTTCAAGAACCCAGTGAAATACATGGAATTATCATTTCTTTTGAAAAATAAGGACGTTCAATGAGAATGTTTTTCTCTGAATTCTGACCCGCAACCGAACACAAAGGAATCGTATAGACATGACATTTTAAGAACTGACACAACATCGAAATTATTTTTAAAGCGCAGCCTCGTTGCTCCATCAGGTACTTCAAAACAGTGTGTCGCCGCTCTGTTTGTTCTATTGCTCTGGTTTGACATTAAGGTAACATCGTTGCTCCACTCTTCATCACCTATGCTTTTGTTTTTAATGAATTATTTTAAAAACAAATAGTACGTAATCCAGAACAGTAACGTTGGTCATAATTAGTTTTAATGGACATTATTATTAATGTCACCCCATATTTTACATTTCTCTGAATATTCATGTCGCATGGTGTGACGTCACACGCCATGCCGCATCGCAGCTGATATGAATATAAGTTACTAAATTACGGAATACCAGCTTTTGGAGCTAGTTTTCCACGTAATTTTGTGTATAAAATTTTTTTTTTTTTAATGATTTCATGTGGAGATGAAGATATCGCAAAATGTCGAATATCACTGTTTGCTTGCTGCTGCATAAGAGCCAAATAATATTAAAGTATTGAAATTAATATAAAAATATTAAGCTTATGTATACTAAGAATATTCGATAAGTTGTGCGTGCAGCTTGAAACGAACATGAGCTGAATGCTCAGAAAAAATATTTATAATCGAAATAAATGTCAGAAGAACAGCTCCGCCTCAAATGATAGATATGAGCAGTCTTTGAATCTTCAGCTACTATATAGATGTTGACAGTCTCTAAATCTGCAGCTATGGGTACAGATGTTAGCGGTAATCCTCCTAAAGATAAAAACATTATGAAAAAAACCTTTATTTTACCTATAATTTACATTTCAAAAAAAATATTCTAATAATAAAAAATATTCTATTAATAAATATAATAATAATTTTATTAATAAGTATATATAAATAAATAATAAATTGTAGCGGTTTCATTTGTTTCAAATTAAATATATAGTTTGTTTAACAGTACAATTTACTATCAGCATTCATTCAATTTACATAGGTATATATAATAAAACCCTTATACAACATTTATCAAACTTATAGAACTATTATATTATTCACATACTTCTTTTATTCAAAATAACGCTCTCACGTCTCGTCACGTTATGACTCAAATATTTATTGGGTATTTTACGCGTATTGTACCTATATAATTAGATATTGGTATTTGAAATTTCTCGACATTGACATTAAACGAAGTTATAAAATTTAATATTTCCTCAAGTCTTTCAAAACGAATACTTTTTTTTCGAAGCAAACTTAACATAAATGGTTATTTTCACGTAAGATAGGTATTTGGTATTCTGAATTATAATCTACTAGTAATAATTATTATATAGGGAATATGTCCCAGTGAATGTAAGCCTTTAGCTATGAATACAATCTTGATTCCTGGCTCGCCAGTGAGAAATTAATGTTTAGTGAGCGAACTAAATTGCCTTTCTGGTTTTCGTAACACACTGTTTTGATTGGACTTTATTGTACGACTGTTTCGGGCAATAATATTGTTTAGTTTTATTGTAATCCTAATCCGGATATCCGGTGAAAAATGTTTATAGGTTTTTTCTACTTAAATACAGCTCAATATTTACCATACATAACGGTTCTTTTCAGGACCACCTATAAATTTATCTACAAGTAAAAAATACAAGAAGTATTATTATAGAAAAATTATTACTTGGTGACTACAAGGTGACAGGATTTTTCTTGATGATAAATGTACGGAATTGAAAAGATTATGGCGTGTGGAGTTCCTCCCTAGAATTGAACGACTAGTTGAAGGATTTTATTAATTGGTTAACTAGTATGATATTATTCCATTATTGACTAAAATTTACAAGAATTTTGGTGGCCACCGTTCTCGGGTTCTCTCGCTATTTATTAAAAAGAATTGATAATAATTTGATTGTGGCCTTAGTGTGCGGTTTGGCCCTTAAACTCTTCAGGAAATCTCGAAAACAACTTGACCGATGCATATGTAATTCGACAAAATCAATCAATCAAAGACGAGCGTTAATCCAACACCACAGCTGAATTAAAACGTAATTACAGCTAAATGTATCTATAAAACAAGATTAGCGACAGGTAACTGAGCAATGTCTGAGATCTAACGAGAAAGTCATTAGAACAGTTCGTGACTTGATTTACATGTTCTGTTTTAGCAGATCTAGTATTCTAGAAGTGGTAAATTATATATAAGTAACCAGCGGCCCGGTTTCACTCGGGTAAAATCATAACAATTTATATACACTTAAATTTTAGATTTTTTTATATACTTAATACATATTTGCATGCCTTGACTCGTTAAGAGTGAGAACTTCCACCATCTTCCAATGTTTCTACCATCTAATATTTGTAATCACTTTTACAGCAAACAAAGACGATTTGATTTGATTTAAATCTTCCTCAGGAAACATACTATTCGGTACAAACCATACAAAAAATATCGTAAGGAAACCTGCACACTGGTTAACAGTTTTAGTTCACAAGAGATGTGATTACTTGCCACTAAACGCAATAAAAGACATATCAGATGCCTCCAGGCGACGTGAATAAAATTTGGCACCAGTGTTAGATAATAATACATTCGAAAAGACCAAATCTCGAAATGCTAATTTATTCGAGGGCTATGCAATTTGAAGAAGAAAAATTGGGAAATTGAACCCAAGTCTTCGACGCTTACCAGTTCAGAGGGCGAAGTGCGCGTTCACATTTCATTTCTCACTATCGAGTCGATTCGAAGTGAGTTGCTGCAATATAAATACAAATCACTTGGCGGTGTGGTTGTCGTTGCGTCACAATCGCGCTGTGATTGGTTAGCTGCGTTTCACTGCGAATCGACTCGATGGTGAAATGTAAATAGCAAAGTCGCACTACGCACACTGAAAGGGAAAAAGCCGCTTAGATAATTGAGAGAGAAAGAGATGCTAGCATGGAATACGATTAGGGAAATCAATACAAGCCACTAGAAATTTAATCAATAGCTATTTTTTATTGATTCTTACTTGATGTTGTCAGGAATGATATGCGTGCCAATGGGCTGACAATTAAGGATACCGACGACCATTCGAAGAGCAGGAGAAATGGTAGGGAAGCGCACCCTGGGCTTCAACGTGCAATGGCAGCGGATGAAACTGGGAAAACAATTAGATAAGAGATGGAGAGAGAGTAATTTTATTAATGCTGGGTATATTAAATAAGAGTTATTTTACAAATAGCAACTCAATAAAAACGCAGTAAAAAGACATGAACTTTGAACCCAAGAGTAAGAGAAATCGAGTGTGAAACAGTATTTATGGTTAGATCAGGGGAGTTATAGTCCAATGATTGAGTGCTGTCGACCGACTGAACGCTCGTGGGGTATTTTGAAGCAGTCATCAAGTATCCACTAACAGGCTCCCAGACATTCTCATGTAAAGTTAAATTTATCAAATATTACCATTTTGTCAAAGATTTAACACAGTTTGGGCATTCACACAAAAGCACAATCAAAAAAGGTCAATCTAACGCATCGATATATCGATGAGAAACTTACGAAAAAAAATTCATGAAAATAAATAAATTTCGATTGATATTGATTCTGACTCCTGGCCAGTTGGATGAATGTCAATATTTTTAACTTATTAGGTTTTAAATGGAAATTATGTTTGAGACCTTCTGTTCGTTATAGTGCTATAACATGATCTATGGTAAGATCTAACTCACGCTTGGCTAGATGGTCTGGTCGTAATAACCATTTAACCATCTGTCAAGGTCGTAAAATCCTGCAGAATATTTTATATTCTATTTCGTCGTTTCAACACGACGATTTCACAAATGTTTGATTAAAAATTTTACTTTTATTACAATCGGTCTGCCGTTTTACGAGACAGTCTGAAAAAGTGTATACCTATATAATTATTAGGAATTAAGTTTCTAGGTCTAGAATTTGTATAATAAATATATAAATAAATAAAAATCTTAAATCCTAGTAGTCGCAATAAAATGTGCAATAAACATAAAGACCTTTGACATAGCAATTTTGTTAAAGCTATAATATATATAAAAAAACATACTTATTGAATATTTTTTGCATTAATTTGCGTGCGCGCGTTAATTAGTGTTTTCAATTAAATTTTCAGGGTTAGTAATGAGTTATTAGTACCCGTCCTACATTCAAAGCAGTCGATATCTTCCTGTGGATGTCGTACGAGGCCATTAATGGATAAAAAACAACAACAGCATTGCCAAAGAGAATTGACGACAGGCTAACAGTAAAATTACAGCTGAATCTTAATTTTTTTATGTTTAATTTCCACGAAGACCTTTGGGGCGTCATAGTCGATAATTCAACAGAAACACAGATAGGAAAGAAATTATAGTATTACAATTTTTTCGTTACGTGCTTATTTTTATCAATATCACGGATTTTGAGCAACGTATCGCAATGAATCCTATACCAGATTTTAAGTAACACCATTCGCTATACAACTATGAAAACCGCATCAAATTCCATCAACTAATTATTGCGTGATTCGCGAACAAAAATATACAGACAAATAGACAAAAATTCTAAAAAAAAAAATATTTTGCTTCTATTAGTCCCATAAAGAGTCCCCATAATTATTTTTCTTTATAAATTCTATGTGCAGTCAGACATAGACCACTTACCGCAGTTTTATTATATGTACAGATTGAAGAATAAGCTCTTCTAGTGTGTTTAGTATCAACAAGGCGAGTTCGTTACTTATGACTGTGATTTGGACGACATCTGCGCATTTTGATTACTAGAATTTAAGGCCAGTATTCGAATCAACTTCGAATTCGTAAGGCATGTGCGTGCACGTAGGGCAGTGCACATCGACTGCGTAACGCGTATGCGTGCACTTTTTATGAAATTGAAAAGCACAGGTCTATGCAGTAAGACAAAATTTACTAAATAAAAGTTTTAATATTATTAATATAGATAACTCCCAAAGTTATTATAAGCACAGGAAAACTATTTTCATGCAAGAAAAGACGCGTGCTAAAATTGAAACGAAAATTATATTTCAATAGAATATTATAAAATGCGGCTTATTATTAAAAAATAGGACCTTCAGAAAGCGACCTAGCTTTTTATTGTCTAGTCAACTTATATAATAATCTATATTTTTTCTTCAAACTACAAGACTCAGATACAACTTTTATGAGAAAAGTCGTCGATATATAAACTCATTATACATACAGTATTAGTACTTATAATCTCGCCTGAGAAGGCTTTTTCATCATGTTTTAGTATATCTATTTTTACCTAATTTCTCATCATGTAATTATATATGCTTGTGTATTTTTATTATGACTGAACTTATAAGTAGTTAACATCAACGTAGGAACAGGTTATAGTATATATTTCTCAACGTTCGATTGTGTCGTCCGTCAAAAGTCGGATCCAAGATTTCCTGGACAAACGCTTAACGTAACAACAAACGTAATTAATTACGTGAATGAGTCCATTCTAAAATGCTTGCATGCTTCGCTCTATAAACCGATTTATAAAAATTACAAATAAATACTTGGATGTACAGTCAACAGCACATAAACCTACCCAAATTCATTGCAAACTCGCCGCTATTACTTTTTGTAACTTACTACTCGTAACTTGATGTTGACTGTACTTGATATTTTTCAAGATTTGGCGGGACTTACAAAAGCCATTACAAAGTCCTCAATCCAATAATTTCTGACAGTAACAGAATCTAAAACATTTAACAACATCAATATATACCGTCTTGAGCGCTTTTCTTATCGAAGTTATCAGAAAACCAATTTAAAGTTGGTTATGTTGTAAAGAGTTTTGTATAAAAAAATAACGAGCGTGTAGAACTAACACTTTACTATGAAGTCCACACGAAGTCCTTTAAGAAGGCAGTCTTGCCAGGCAGGCATGTCTTGTACCAACTGTGGCGTGTGGTCCCGTCCTAGAATAGGACCACTCCGAATCGTGCGAAGAGATTAAGGGACCCATGCCTTAACAGCTGATAGGCAACATTAGTATCCCCAATAGGCATAGGCAAAAAGCATAGACCTTCAAATTTTTATCGTTGATTTTTTACGTAAACCCCGGCCTTCGAGACTTTACAGCTCCGAATATAATCGAGAGTGTAACTGTCTTGCACAACTACAAAATTACACTAACTAGGCCTGTTGTAAATGTTACAAAAAAATAGGTTTTATTAAATTTACAGAGATATGATGAATAGTGATAGTTCCGAAAAGATTTTAAATTAAAAAACTACATGCAAACGAAGTTGCGGGCACAGCTAGTAGGTACATTGTAAAACTCAATATTACTGGTCGTTTTAAACGTATGGATAGTGTGTGTGTATGATAACTGTGTGATCACGTTAAGTGTGTTTTGACGTCTTCACCGACTTCATCATCACTATTAGGTGAGGAAAACCTTAATAAACCATACACCTAAACCTTCCTCAGGAATCAAACTATATATAAATAAAACCCGCATCAAAATCCGTTGCGTAGTTTTAAAGATTTACTCGTAAGCATACATAGGGATATGACAGAAAAAACTTTGTTTTATACTATGTAGTGATATACGAAACACACGAAAAGTTTCGATGAAGATTATTATAAGTAAATCAGCGTATACATCTGTATTATCGATACGTTTACAACATAATATCCGAAAATCCGATTAAAAAGCGCGGATAAAATGTATTTCATCGGTATATTGCTCGAACTCCGGTTTTGTCGAAGTTTCTCATTGCGTGTAGGGTGACCATGATAAGTTATTAATTATTTCAAATTTTCCAAGATATTATTTGATTTAGTTATTATTTGAATTGTAATATTTTCTTTTTCCATGAAAGATTTGTTAGGCAGGATTCTTAAAACTATTCGGAATTTTAAATAAAAAATAGTTGTTTGTAGATGACATATTTCTAGGTAAAATTGTCGAGTGGTAAAATAGCTATTTGGAATTTTTTTTAACACGATAATATGGTCACCCTAAATTTGTTGAAAGTTTCGCAAAACAAATACACTCAATAGCCGCGTCTTGAAAATATGTAATCTCGTAATTGAAATACGTAACTTTATTTTTCTTCTGAACAGCTCTGATTTTTCAACCCTGCTTCAATTTTATAGGAAACTCGATTACAGCGAAAAACCAGTAAACTGTAGTTAATATCGTTGTGGTGGTGGTGAAGTGGTTACGAACTGTGATCTAATACGATCTGAACATTACGTAGTTTGTATGAGTGATTTTATTTACAGCAATAAAAAACCAGCAATGTATACCGAATCCGCCAAAGTTTGGCGAACTGTTCGACAACAATCGATTGTTTTATCATCGCATGTTCTTGTTTAATTAGAGTTGATAAAAAACGATCATTCATTAAACAATTTAGGATAACTGTAATTAGCCTTCCCTCCACATATCCGGTTATAACTAGTTTTGGCCGGATCTCCTGCATGACGTAACTTAATTCAAATCTATACGGGACATTTGGAAATAGAATTTAGCTTTAAATTTAACACATAAAAGTGCAGTCGCGTTCATTAATAATGTATATTATGTTTCGGCTAATTGCAGCTAAGTAAGCCCACAAGTGCAGCTGGGTTTAGTTGGTTAAATCGTTGGTGGGATCAAGATGCAGCCAGTCTCAGGTGAGGCCTGTTAATGTGGTCTCCCTTTCATTTTTAAATATTTGATTACATGTGTGCTTAATTCTGTGTGATTATATGACTATCTGTAGTTGTAGATCCAGAAATTAACGTTATTAGGTTTGATTATATGAATAAAATGTATGTACCTAGGTATAGAATGTGCAATCGGCAGCGCTTTTCTTCTTTATGCATCGTCTCAACTTTATTGGAAAATTGTTTAACTAGTTTCATAAATAATGTGTATATCCTCTTTGTTGTTACCCAAATAAACAAGGTCCCCAAAGCGGTTTGTATTCGGAACGCAGCGGTTCTATCTAATTTTAACTAGTTTGAGCCGGTTAAATCCGCTGGACGTCTGCTGATGTAGTTACAGAATTAGGTGGCCTGTTTGTTCTTATATATATTATATAATGTATTTATATTTAATCTTATACACATATAGGTGAAGCGGTGGTGTTCTCCAGACCTTCCGCCTGTGATTGCAAGGTTCAAGTTCGAATCCTACTCTTGCCAAATGAGTTTACATACCAATCTGACTCATTTATACTAATTTTCATAGACCACTTGCTTCCGGTGAAGGAAAACATCGTGAGGAAACTTATTTAATTCACTAGTGTCGTACCCACCTACTTAGATGGCGAGGTAGGTAGTTATGAAAAATCTTCACCAGTGTTAGCTATAACACACTCAAAATGGTGATGAACAACCCACACTAATAACATAGAATATCAAATAAGACGACTGTTTACGTAAATTGATCCATTACGAATATGTCAATCACGTTAATAAGGGCATTTCTGGATCCATCTGAATGTCCCATCTCAACTCAACCTCACAACACCTTCATCTACGTACCTACATATACGGAAGACATTTTGTCGATACCCATACAGATTTGATCTAGGACTGATCCTGTATCAAAGGTTAATTTAACACGAAGGTTATTTCAAAATATCAATAGTTAATTGCTGTAGGTAGGATATGGGTAGGTAAAGTATTAACTAAACTTATAAGTATTTTGCCCACGGCTTCACTCGCGTATAAAGGGGGTTCGGAATGAAACCCGTACCCATGTGAAACATGTACCCTATGTCCTTCTCCGTAGTTTAAACTACATATTATATGCAAAAGATGGTAACAAACAAACTTACTTTCGACAATGAACACGAATTGCAAATGCGACACATTTGTTTGTAAACTCTTTATTGCTCAATATAAATACACAAGTACGTAAATAGGCGGACTTATCCCAGAAAGGGATTTATTCCAGTCAATTTAAAGCAAACAGTAAAAGCGTGAGGTACGTGCTATGTAAAGAAAAGTAAAAGTATACAACACATCGAGTTTTACCTACTATCTGACTTTAAAATAATTATTCTGTCATTTTATTAATGATCGATTTTGGAAATTATTCCTTCCTCAATAAAATTTACGAATTGTATGACGGCGCGGCCGCAGCCTTCAAAACGCTCTGAAAAACACTCAATAATTTGTCTTACAAATTAATAATCTCCTTGAATGCGCCGCATCTAACTCATAATATACTTTCTTATGGCATAGTTTGATATGTTGTTAATAATTCACAATCATGTTTCCTGATTAGGATCTGACAATCTATTATCCTAAAATAATAATGTAATCAATTTTGTGAACATTTTCGTAAGATTAAACATTCATAGTATTTTGATCACGGTATCATCCATTTCGAATTCAATGCTTTAGTGCATAATATGAAGCTTTATCAGTAACACAGACTTATATATTAATTAACATCTGTAAGCTATCAACCATAGTTTATACATGCATCTACTTACATATATACTAAGTTAAATAAAAACCATAAACATTTATATATTAGCATAAAAAAATGAGATCAAAGAAAATTGGCGATTAAATGGGAAAGACAACAAAATCTTGTAAAACGCACACAACAGGCTCAATGGGCCTTTAAAAATATATCGAGTGTTCATTAACATCACCGTATCAACCTTGCGCGACGGTGCAGAAAATGCTACCCTTGTTAGTGTCACCCCTAAATTCCGGATAATGCGGATATCGACAAGCGTCCAACCGGCTAAGATCGGTTTGAACCGGATTTCGCCGGTTATATTGGAAGATGTTCGATATTCTGTAATAATTTTTTGTTTTTTTTTTTACAAATCGACTTGAGTTAAAAATATTTTTTTGTATGCCATAATTTTCAAACCGTTGGTCCGACTTTGATGAAATTTAAAAGGTATATTGGATCTGTCAATGGAATTTTTGAGTTCGTAGGTTAACAAAATCGATTTAGTAGTTTTTGAAATATTCACAATTTTGTAAAAACTTATCGAAATTTTTTTGTGTTCGTGAGGTCTAAGTTCGCGACGAACAACAAATGAATTAGTAGCTTAGATTTTCATTTATAAAAAGGTAGGTACAGGAAAATTTGGCTTTACAATGATAAAATACGGATACAGTATCACGTCTTTATAACAAATGGGGTAAATACGTAGAACCAAGGATTTTGTTGGAATTGAACCTAAATATTTAATGTGAAATAGATAAATTCTCGACATCATATTTTTCTTTTGGATATTACTAGCCTAATAAATATACACAATATCTATTTATTGTACCTATTTTATAATATTTATCCTAGTCCAGCAAGGAAGCATCCGTCATACAATATAAGCAAATAATATGTAATTTAATAGTTGAGTTCGTATTTCTCACTAACATAAAAATTTTGATCGAAAAAGCAATCAAAACGAGAGAATATTATAATAATCGTAGACATTTTGATGCATTAAAAACTGTAAAATTTTCACACAAATATTACGTCACGTAAAGTCAGTCCATATCAAAAATAAATGTATATATCATAACTATAACTATCATTTTTTGGCGGCTTCACTGGCGTGTATTACGGCTATTTTCAGCCCCCATAATCAATTGGTGACGAATTTTTGAAAAAATGTACCCTGTGTTTTAACGGTTGTCTTTAATTACATGCATACCAAATTCTAACAAAATCAATCCAGCGAGCGGTTTAGCCGTGAAAGCTAGACAGAGAGACAGATAGACAGACAGACTTTCGAAATTATAATATTTAATTATAAATGCGAAAGCATGTCTGTCTCTGTCGTAATTAACCAATTTATCAGCGTTTAAAATAATAAAAAAATAAATTCTCTTTATAAAGAAACATTTTTATTGTCCCCATAAACAAACAATAATGCGAAAGATCCAACCTAGTATGTCTTTGAGAAAAGTAAAGCATACTTTAAGTCTCATAGCAGATTTGAACGATATATGGCTGGAAAAGTGGGATTTATTCGTTCACAATAGTTTAGTAAGGGTTCAGGCAGTGTTTAACGAACAAAGGGAATGTTTGAACGTTGTGGGCCATTTTGTTGGATAGATCCGTAAACATTAAGGTTTACAATTGTTTCCCATAAAATGACACACGAATTTACGTCATCTGTATCGTCGGTGGTTCAATCTTGTTATATAAATTCGTAATATGAGTTTATGTAGTTCGAACTAGCTTTTGCCCTCGGTTTCGTCCGCGTAAAAAGATATATTGTAGATAATAGAGGTGTCTGTTATCATTTCGTATATTTTCAGTTCTCAATCACTTATTAATAAATACGAAACGAAATTATAACAAGTCAAATACAACATTGGTCAAAAAAAAATGTAAATAAAATAAACATTTCGTATTGTGTATAAATTTTAGACAATTTTAGATTTATAACAGTTGGCAATGAAAAAAATTAATGGTATCTTTTAAATTGTAATGATGGTGCACGTAATTTAAATTGTTCAACTTTTCCAGGGCGTTCCTTTAAAACACAACAAATTTACATCTGATAATAAAGTCCAATCACCATAATAATGGCGGCACATTCCGACAAACAGTGGAATTTCGAGAAAGAACAATTCCTTAAGAAAATAGATGTAATTTCAGACCGGCCTGGATAAAGGAGATCCTCAATTACACACTGCTCAAATGAACCGACACTAAACTGACTTACGTTTGTTCATTGTTAATGTATTTTTTTTTCATGTTTTTTTTATTACTTTTACCTATTTTTTGTCTTCTTGTTAGCGCCACTCCAATAATAAATTCAGCGATACTAACGTATTTAAGTAGGAATTTGATAACTCATCTAAAAATCACCTTGTATGCTAAATATCATAAATAATATCATTTTCAAATTCATTATCGTTCCTCACATCTTGGAGCCCAGAGACTAGAATAGACTGCGATGGCCTCTTACCAACCAGTATGCAGCATACCTATTTCCTTGTTCAATAGTATAAAAAGGAAAAGAATACGTAATCTACTAAGATAAATCACAAATATAATGTTACCTTGGTTAATTATTAAAAAGGCTAAATTACTGTGACGTTAATGAGGATTATTTCCGCTAATACATCACAATATTAACGAGATGTTGACGAACATAATATGTTATACAACATGTTAGATGGAAACATCGGTTAATTAGACAGTAAATTCAAAATCAAAACACACATAATATTATGCGAGTATCGGGTTTAAAGCTTTTTTATACTAGTAATAATATAAATGCCATTTTTTTTTAAGAATTGAGAATATTTGTGAGTATGTATGTTTGTTAGTGTTTCACGCAAAATCTACTGGACGGATGCTAGCTGCCTAGGATGTGTGTCCCTTAGTCCCCTCGTACGACATCCACGGGAGGTTATAGAGTGGTCCTATTCTAGGGCGGAACCATATATAACCATAAGAGCATATGAACGATATAATATGTCATTGCTATAATATTGTTTTAAATTAATGTATTATTTATTATCAATATTTGCGCGGCTGCATGCAGGTTGGTTACAGTTAACTTAAGATCTATGTAAATCTTGCAAATAAATGATACTATTCTATATGCTATAGAACAGAACATACGTAGAACAAAAGGAGGAAAACAAAATAGTGAGACAAGGGGAAAAGCTATACGTACATTTAATTAATTTCGTGTGTCTGTCTTTCGGTCTGTCTGTCACGTTTTCACGGCTAAATAGCTACCTTGCTGATTATTATGATTAAATTTGAATTGAGGTCAAACTTAAGCAACTATTTAGACCAGCCTAATGTACTCGAAGAACAAACAATTCTTGTCATACAAATTCACAAATTCTTGTCTTTCTACATAATTATTATGAAGCTATGCGCTTACACTATTTGAACATAAATCAAGTTTAATTCGAAAGAAAAGGAAAGCCAAAAAGAGTTCACATGGACCAAATAAAGGAAAGAAAAAGTGGTACAGGGAAGTCTCTACGATGGCTGAAGAGAGATGGAAATAATTCCACTGAAAAGAACATTGATCTAGGTTCTTGACTGAAAATTCGAATTAGAGTTTATATTAAAATTCCATCGTGTCCACGACGAGACAGTAATAGCTATTTTAAATCACTTTTTTCCCTAAACAATTTTCAAAAATCTAATTCCAAAAATAATAATAATAATCATCTTCACATGTTTCCCCCATGCAATCTATTACATTTCGGCCGGAACCAGGAACCCGATATGACGGCCATTTGTCCGCCATGATGGATCCTGATTTATCTGAATCGACGACAGTTTCACCCAGAACGGATTGACCCTTAGAGTAGCTACTGTTATTTAGAGCAAGCGGGAATGTGCCTACTTGTATAAATTTGTTCATACTAATTATTTTTTTGAAAACTGTAAGAAGTCCATCATAAAACCCATCTATGCTTTATTAATCACAACTATGCTTGCTAAATGCTATTAAGACGACCTCAATGGCGCAGTGGTAAAGTGCTTTTATCTGAACCGAGAGGTCCCGGGTTCGATCCCCGATCGGGTCATGATGGAAAATGATCTTTTTCTGATTGACTCGGGTCTTGGATGTTTATCTATATATGTATTTGTTATAAAATATAGTATCGTTGAGTTAGTATCCCATAACACAAGTCTCGAACTTACTTTGGGCTAGCACAATCTGTGTGAGTTGTCCTAATATATTTATTTATTATTATTATTATTTATTAACCAGCACAAGAAAAAGTTGCGCATCATGGAAATAACAGGGCTGCATTATGTAAGAAGAAGAGGAACCCGCTCATCCGCGACATCTTTTATGCCCGTGATAGTGATATTCATTAGGAAGAATTATTACATTTTTTACCATTATATTGTCATCACCAGTACGGCTACGTCTTGAATAAACCAGAAAATTACGTAGAGATCAAATAACAGGCTATGTCTATCTCTAGTAGAATGGGTGAAGCCAATAAGTGCAGGCTTGGTCAAGGATGATACGCATGCCAATGGTCTGATAACGGGATGCCGAAGACTGTGAGAAGAAAATAAGTATTAATACAAACCTATAACTTTCCACTTGCCTACTTTTTGCGGCCCGGACCGTTGAAGAATCCGGGAAAGCGCTCAGGTACTAGAGAGATACCTGACCTACCTACCTGTAGTTGCGCACACTCTGTGTCATTTACTCACTCTATCGGTTGACCCTTTCGTAGATTCGGTGGAGTCACGTTTCGTGAATATTTCAATAGCAAAACTTATATGTTAAAAACTGAAGGAAGAAAATCTGTTCCCTAAAGATCCCCGATCCCGGACTTCGGGGCGTCACAGCCAAGAATAAATTTAGAAACATCTCAGATAGAAATAAAAACAGTAAAGTACCTAGGTACTATATAAATATATTTTAGATACATTATTTTTACTTACAACTCTATCGTCATGTAAAAGACGACGGCAATTTTTTCTCTGCGAATTAGGTTTTCAAGTATGAAATATGCATTGCTATCCATCAAAGTTTCATCTCAAATATAAAATAAGGAAAGCGCAAAGGTCTAACTTATATTAGACAAGTTTTAGCTTTGTTTCAGTAGCAGAATAGTCTGTATTTCCACTTATAATAGGACTGTTTCAAATCCAGCAGCAGTGAATACATCGATACAAAGCCTTGACAGCTCATAGAAAGAATTTTAATGGTATAAGAATTGAAAGATATAAAGTTATGAAGCTTTTAGACAGAGGAGACTGTTCTAAATTATTACCTTATCATCGCTTAGGTTATAATTTAGAACAGTCTCCTAATGGCTGTTACATATAAAATATTCTTTGTAATAAAAATAATAAGAAGAATATAAAATATTGAATTTAATATTTGTATTATGTACTATGTTTTAAATTATGAAAATGAGATAATTTAAAATTCATCATGTACAGTCACCAGTACATCAAGTTACCCTGCATGAACCTCTATGGAGCGGTAATGGTGGCGAGTTTGCAATGAATTTGGGTAGGTCAATGTGCTGTTGACTGTACTAATGTAATGGAAATGTTATAATGTAAGTTACAAAAGAAAAAGGTTTCTTATCAAACCGAAATAATTTGACCTGGACCTGGCCATAGATGCTTACTGATGTAGCGACTTGAAAATAAGAATTAATAATTCTTCTAGATATAAATATTTTCAGGTAGTTTAAAAGATTCGGCCATAAACTAATCCTTAACTTACTTCCATTCCAACGCAGATTTTATTACGTGACCTCCATATTTTAAATTTGGAGTTACGCCAACATTACCTGAAATAGAGTGGTGTTTTAAAACTGAACTGGCAAAAGGTCAAATGTTTATTTAATCTTGACGGATTATATAGCAGTCACTTAGGTAAGGTTGCATTACTCAAATTTAACGTTAACTTAAACCTGCGCGGAAAAACAAAGTACACCATTTTGTTAAACGACAGCGGTGTAGCAGGTTAAAAGTTAACGTCAAAGTTTATTTTTGTAACCTATTCTTATTAGATTCGAAATTTCAATCGAGAATTACATGTCGTGACCATAGTGTGAAGTTCTTCTTGCAATGTTGTTTTCCTTCACCGGAAACAGTAGGAAACAAAAATAACCAGACCATATATAAAAGCCCGGCTCCATTGCTCCGTCGACTCCGCTCCGTTGTGCTCTATTTAATTGCGTGCGTCGACATCCCAAACAATTCTGCAATCATCCGTCGACGGACGTCAAAACAGAAAATGACGAAACAATCGGTCCGCGCCAAGTTGAAGTCAAAATGAGACAACATACAAGCTTCTTTAATGGCTTAAATTATAATTTTATGGCGTAAAAACTAATAGGTGGCATATCAGACAGTCATTCTCAGTATTATCTTCTCTATTTGATGAAGAAGAGGCGGTGCAAAAACCTCCATAATTACATTAATAATATCATGAGAGAATTAAGTAAAGGCGATTCTATAGTAGTGCAAAAAGTCTAGCGCAACATGACTCATGAATCTCTGTTTGTATTATGTTATATTTACTAAATTATTATCCTTTGCTCGCAAAACACAAAACAAAATAATAATTCTATACCAAATCCTAAGCAATGTTCTACACCTACAATATTTTACCAAGATTTTCCGACCCATAAATTTTATGAGAATTATTTTAGGCTTAAATAATTTAGATTATGCGTAGCTTAGCTTCAGATTTCAGCTTGGCATCTATCCAAAAGCATAGACATGAAAAAGTCTTACTCAATTCGGAGTTGCTTAACAAATTTGAACTCTACTTCGATAATGTCACAGTTTATATTTCAGTGAAGAATTTTCAGCGATTTGTTGCTTTTATATTTGTTTTGTAGTAAACGTGACCTGTTCATATTTTAGCTTTACAAGTACATTCATTACTGTGCTCAGGCTCTAAGGCACGGTTCCATAGCTTCGATCGTTTTATTGAAAGCACATTTGTAACCACAAAACAATCTGAGTTTCATAGTATACTCAACAGCACATCAACCTACACAAATTCATTGCAAACTCACCGCTATTACCGCACCATAGAAGTTCATGCAAGGTAACTTAATGTGATGTTGACTGTACTTTACTTTATCAGCACCACATCAGTTTACATAAAAGCAAAAGTGAACATACATGATTTGTGCCAGCAAAGCATAAGACAAACTCATCATAAAGTTGCCCACAACCACTACCTGTTTTTTGCACCGTTAGCTATCTTCTTCATAAAGCCATTGATAATCAGATTTGTCGACTCTATATCCAAGTTAATCCAAGATACCAAGCTACCTCAGTACTAAATTTAATAAAAATTGGCCCATCCGTTTGATAGTGTAGAAGTAGCAAACATAATCACAAACTTTTGCCTCTAGATACTTCTATCATTACAGTCTAACCCAATTTGATATTGTAGCTTACAGGAAGCCTTACAACCTTTAACAAATTTATCCCTAGCGAAATATGCATTAATTCGACAAGTTTTTAAATAAACATAATAATATCGTTCATCGTATCGCATTATGCTCGTCTGGAGCTAGCTATAAAAGTCTCTCTCGCTCTCTAGTTTCTTTCACGGCTGTGACACCTGAATCCCGGGGTTCGCTAAAAACAAAATTTAAAGATTTTGTTAATTAACCACCCACCACCTGACGTCAATCCTCTTTGGAAATGCGGTTGTTGCCTGTCTTCTGCCAAGACTATCCCAAAGTCGCCTCGCCTTCGCACTACATCCCCGGGCAGATTATATATTATGGTCTCCCATTCTAAAGCGGGACCACACGCCAGGTGGAGATATAAAGTTTCGTTATAAAACCTCTAAAGTAGAAGAGCACCTTAACTGTATCCGCGTTTTAAATCTGCTTCAATTAGTGTACATTTGGCTCAGTTATTTTGTCACACACGGTTTGTACGTCGCTTTGTTTTTGGTTTGAATGGTTTCCGAATATTTGCATTTATTCACAATTCATAAAAACGTCATCGTAGCAATTATATAAAATGATTTAACATTGTAGAAGTTTTCGAAATAGCTAATCCTGGAAAACATTGCCAACTTGCCCCTATTACGGTGGGGTATAAAGAAAAGGTAGGTACTTGACATGGAGTCGACTATATGCATCTTTTCTTATATAGTTTTTTTGTATGTACCTACCTACGTCTTTGTGAAATAAAAAGTTAAAAATTAACCAAGATAATAAGCATTAGTAGTGACAAAAGCAATTTTCGACGATATCCGATAATCTTTATGGATCTTAGTGTGTGACGTTTTATCTAAAAGATAATAGTATGAGAGCGTCCTTAGACGGGATTACTAAGGATCTACAGAAAATGACCTGTCTCGTAGAGATTACTTCTTACTGCGAATAGGGTGGGGCTCCACTTTCAGCGCGTTAGAAAAATTATAGAGGTGTGGTATTATTGTTATAAGGTAGTGTCAAAAGTAGAATTTCACCTGTCTCATGGAGATTATCAGCGGTGTTGGAAGTTAATAAAGGGAGTGTAATACCGTAACTATTCTTCTTAGCATACTCTTGACTGAAATGTCGTAGTCAACCAAGTATTTATATTTAACTAATGCTTGGCGGACGTTTTCATTTTTTTCAGGCTTTAATCTGGACCTGACTCAATGGGGAATTGCCCTGAAATCAGAATCCATCCATTGACTATTGTTATAAGGTAGATTTAAAAGTAAAAATTATATTTTTCTTGATATTTTATTAAGATGCCGGTTTAGGCTACAACGACAAATGAAAAATTAAATGAATGAATTTCATCGGAAATATAGTATAAATCGATGTTATCGATTCGTAAAAATGTTGTGAAACTCGGAAAGACCAAGAAATTGACGCTGTAAGTAGAGCCAGTCCCAGAATTGTAACTTAATTAGTTCATTGTCGCTAGCATTTCTTGTATTGGAAATGTAAGAGAAGAGAAATCACCTAGGTATTTCGAGAAAATCAGTAGGTATGAAGCGTCAAAAAAAGAAAAATAATAGTTTAATAGTATAATGTTAATTTGGCCTCATCTAATTTTATTAGTTTTAATTTATACTTTAAAAAATATAAATTTTATTTTCTGAAATAATTTAAGCTCTACTTACTCGTATATCATTAGCTTAAGATTTCCAAATAATTAAAAAGTATTTGATAATCTGAAAAATACTAAGGAAAAAAATGAATTTGAATGTATATTAAATAGTTATGATTTAAAATTAGCATTGAAACAAGTCACTAGACCAGTAAGCCAGACATGTATTGATAATTTTGCTCATAATTTCAAAAAGAATTGTATAACGGAAGTGTTAGATTTCGGTCTGTCAGATCACACAGCTCAGCTTATTAAATTGCCTATTATAAAAACTGTAAGATTTAAGTTTTGGCGTAGAACAGTGCGAGATTACAGTGTCGAAAATATTAATAAATTTATAGACTGTATAAAACGCTTAAGTTTTTCGGAAATATATAATACGGTGGACCCCAATATTGCGTATCACAGTTTTGCAGAAGTTTTTATATTATTTTATGATTTATGTTTTCCTAAAAAACGGATTATAGTCAATGTCTATAGAAAACAATCTTGGATTTCCAAAGGATTAAGAAATTGTAGTAAAAAGAAAAGAAGTCTTTTGTGGAAGTTTAGAACAAAGCCTACTCTTAATAATAAAATAAATTACAAAAGATACACGAAACAGTTTAAAAAAATTATTAAATTGACAAAATTAAGTCAAAATAATTATAAGATAATGACGTCCGAGAACAAATCAAAAACCACATGGCAAATTATAAATCAAGCTAGACTAAACATACCAAAAGAAACAATAAGTCGAATTAAAGTTGATAATCACTATATTACAAATCCAGAGGAAATAGCTAATTCATTTAATAATTATTTCATTGACAAAATCAAACCAGAAAAAAGAAGTCGAGCCAATACTATATCTGCTATTACCCATAGACAACATTCAATGTTTATGGCACCATGCTCACCAGAGGAAGTTTATAAAATTATAAAAGAACTTAAAAATACGGATAGTGTTGGGTATGATGGTGTTTCAACCAAAATACTCAAAGCTGTAAATGAACATATATGTCATCATGTTAGTCACTTAATAAACCTTAGTATAGAAGCTGGTGTTTTCCCTCAAGACTTAAAAACTACCATAATTAAACCTTTATTAAAAAAAAATAACAAAGAACTAATGCAATATTATCGACCTATAGCTTTAAATTCTATATTTTCAAAGGTTTATGAAAAACATTTTTCCAACCAATTAAACGTCTATTTTGAAGATAAAAAAATGTTGTGTAATGAACAAAAGGGGTTTCGTCGTAATAAAAATATAAATATGGCCATCTATGATTTTTTGAAAATTGTATTAACTGAAGTTAACATCAGAAAACCCATATGCTCTATATATTGTGATATGACACAAGCTTTTGACTATGTTCAACATGACATACTATTACACAAGTTAGAAGCGTACGGAATTAGGGGTAATGTGTTAAATTTAATAAAATCATATTTATCTAATCGTAAACAGTTAACAGAAATTTCAAAATTCAATCCTAAAACACAATCGGAACAACATTACTTATCAACTGAACGTTCTATATTATATGGTGTTCCACAAGGTAGTGTGCTTGGGCCCCTTCTTTTCATAATATATATTAACGATCTTCCAAACACTACCAAACATAATATGACTTTATTTGCGGACGATAGCACGGTAACAATAAAATGTAATGATGTAAATATTTATCAATTAGATATTAATGCAACTTTAACATCCATAATTGAATGGCTTGATAATAATAATTTAAAGATAAATCTTGACAAAACCAATATAATGCATTTTAGTCAAAGACCGCTTGATACGGAAAATTATAAAATAGAATATCAAGGCCATGTGTTGAAAGAAGTTGATTCAACAAAATTTCTAGGGCTAACTATAGATTCTAAATTAAACTGGAAACCCCATATAGATGGTCTTAGTAAAAGACTTAGTAGTTCGGCGTTTGTACTATTTAAACTCTCAAATGAATTAAACATAAAAGCGCTTCTTACAGCTTATCATGGTTTAGTGGAATCAATACTTAGATATGGAATAATTTTTTGGGGCAATTCGACGGATAAGGATATAGCTTTTAAAATGCAAAAACGCTGTATTCGCGCAATGTTTAGACTCCAAAGCACTGATAGTTGTCAGCCGTTTTTTAAAGAACACAAAATTCTTACACTTCCGTCACTTTACATACTTGAGGTAGCAACATTTGTGAAAACCAATGCTCATTTATTCCCTCGTCTAGCTGATGTTGTATTGAGGAATCATCGAGATATCTATCGATTATGCATGCACCCATCAAAAACTGCTTTACTCGGTAATAGCATAGTATGTATGGCACCGAAAATTTACAACAAAATTCCAAATCAATATAAAAGCTTAAATTTAAATCTATTTAAAAAGCACCTCAAGTCTTTATTAACTGATAAATGTTATTATACTTTAAATGATTTCTTTAATGATAGACTCGGATAGAATTTAGGGCTAGTATAGTACATTATAGTTTGTTTTGGATTTGTAGTGGATAGCATGCTCCTCTTTATTTAATTATATTTGCATACCTATATTCGGTAAAACGTGTAGGTCTAATTCATTTTGACCATTTGTACTCATGTTTTTGGCAAATAAATGTTTTCTTTCTTTCTTTCTTTCTTTCTTTCTTGTATGACAATACGTTTTATATCCTCAACTTTCGATTCAATCAACTTGCGAATTCTAGTACAACCCATCAAAAAAAGTTACACTTTTTTGGTAACAAGTCAAACACTCAAAAATTCATTATAAACTACGTTTTCTTTAAAATAAAACTGTCTAGGCGTCAGGGGAAAATATGAAATGCCTATTTCTTGAGAGCGTCTGACCTGAATACGAGGGGATGCAGCTTAATGCATATTCTAAGACTGCATTTCGCATTTTTCTTACGTTTCAGACTTTTAATTGAATTACTGATCCGCCAAGAGGAGTAGAATATTCATAGACTATTAAACTTAGTATTTGATAAAAAGGTACTTTTTAAAAGAGTATCTTCTCAGCAGTCTAGTCTTTCAGAAATACCAGTAGTTTGTACCATTTTCAGAAATACTATAATAGGTACCTATTTAACATTTTACGTGAAAAATTATCGTCACTATAAAGGTCGCAACGGATTTTGATGAAATTTTCAATGTTGTGTAGACAATTTCTTAACTAATATTTAACAAAACTAGCGTACTTCTCTCACACTACCCAAATAGTAATATATAAGGTGTTTGTTCAATGGTATATAAAGCTGAAAATGGTAGATAGGGTATCGTATCCACATTCTCAAAAAAATATTTCCATGTGAAAAAAACGTCACAATAATTAATTAAGATTTTAGATTATGGTAAAATTAGTGCAGTGCCAACCCTGGAACAGCTGATTTCATTTATCTGTACAACTTATTGTTAATTGAATTAAATTTAAATAAGTACAATAAAGATATATTGTAATTTTGTATTTTCTCGTATTAGAATGTGCGAAGACGGGTCGGATCGCTAGGTAGTAAAAAAAAATTAATTACCTAAATAGATATACGGCTAATGAATCTCTATAATGAATATAATGAATCTACACCAACACTTCAACGGATAATAATGTAGTAATTTGCTTAGAACAAGTGTCATAATAATTCTTGTAATTGTTCTACATTTACATATTAAATTAGTCCCACATAATTATTATAAAATGACACCTCTGGATTTAGTAATTATAACATAGATTACATTATATTTTACTTTTAGTGATGGGCGCGTAAGTTGTCGGTAACATATCTATTTACTGTTCAAATAAGTTATAGTGTAGAATATTAATTAGTTTGTTTTATAGATTTTGCCTCTTTTTGGCTGTCCTTATCAAGGTTTTTTTTATAACTTAGGTATCATAAATATTAGTAATTTTATTTTATACATAATTAAAAACAATAAATAAAATATAAACACAATTTTAATTCCCAACAGTGGGGGCAGTATTACATAGATAAAAATGCGACAATAATGTGATAGGTCATATAAATGGTGTGAGTCTTATAAAAATAGGGAGTTTATAAAAATAGAGAATAACTTTGCGCAGAGGATTGCCATAGCAGGTTAAAGGTGTAATGCTGCCAGTCTTCTTGGAACCCTTCCAAACGGCGACGAGCTAGAATCTCTTTATTATTTATGATTATAAATTTTGTAAAAAAAAAGTATGTAATTTTTTAATGTTTTATAAAAATATAATAAAATTGATCAAGATTAAAAATAGGGAAACGGAAATACAAAAATCACAACAAATGTATCTTGCCGAATCAAGTACAACTAAATCTTACCAGCAAGCCATGTATTTGGGGGAAACTATATTCATTCAAATCAATTATCGTTTGATATTTGCTGATTTTAACTCAAAATCGACTTCTTGACGACACCTGAATAGAGGAATCGATAGCAGACGTTTCCACGAATTCAAAAAGAGAACTTTCAGGAGAAAAAAGAATTATGAACGTTATTTTTTTTTCAATTATATCATGACAGAAACTAATCCTAAATCCTAATTATTGGAAGTAATTCATCAGAGCATTTTCCTCGAAAAGGTTTTAGCTTAATAATTCTTTCTAATATTGACTTTATTAGTAGTAAATAATTATCTTCATTATGGTATAGAGGATTACTGTGGTATATATTTACTCATAAAAGATTAGCACAAAAAGGTTATTTTACTTTATTGAGTTAGAAACAATATACACAAAGTATCAATCAATGAATTTAAGAACATTGTTCTTGTCGGCAAATCAATGGCCGAGGACAGAATTAGATGGAAAATGCTCCACCGAAAAGAACACAAACTATAAAAAGACAAAAATAAAAACTTATAAGAACAGTTTGACTTTCTAAAATATAACTTGTGAAAATACTTAACATTCGATTATTTTATCAAAGTTAAGTTTTAAAATTAATACAAACACAACATACATACATTACTAACTAATAATTATGTTTATTGAGTGAATTTTTAAGCCTGTTTGATTTTTGTAATTTGAGATTATAATATCCAAAGTGTATTGGTGAATATCCAAAGTTTGAAAAGAAATAAATTAACATTCCGTGAATAAGTTATAAAAAATAAACCCGGATCCCCAGCACTAATCAAATAAAGTAATTAGAAATTCCAACGGCGTTATATAATAAGCCGTGCTCGGATTTATTATCCACATTCAGTATCTCTTGACCGTTCACACTACAAAATGTATACCAAAGTTTTCAATAGACTTGAAAATCCTAAAAGACCCCTATTAGGTCCTAATGTAAGGGCTCTTCAATTTTGGGGCCTGCTGTTCCCAAAAAATACCTTCAAACGATATTTCTACTTGACCATGCATATATCAGTAGCTGTTTTCACTGCAACAGAAATCATCGATGTATGGTTTGTGAAACACAACATGAATCTTCTTCTAAATAATCTAAAGATTACTATGCTAGCTACCATGTCTGTTTGTAAAGTTTTCACTTTCTTGTATTGGCAAAAAACTTGGAAGAGTATTATTGATTACGTCACTAAAGCTGACGTCGCCCAAAGAACGACTTCTGATGATAAAAAACTACTTCTCATAACCAAATATACTATTTATTGTCGCAAAATTACTTTCTTCTACTGGTCGCTAATGTACACAACCGTTATTATTGTAATTATGACTCCAATTTTCAAATACTTTTTCTCACCAAATTATAGGGATAATGTTAAAAACGGTACAGAGACATATCTTGAAGTTGTTAGTTCTTGGGTTCCATTCGATAAAAATAATTTCGCTGGATATCTTATTGCATCTGTTTATCAATCATACGCTGCTATATATGGCGGCGGATGGATCACATCTTTCGACACGAATGCAATGGTAATAATGGTGTTTTTTAAAACAGAATTAGAGTTACTAAGAATTGATTGTGGGGATATATTTGGAAGTGAAAAGGTTCGCGTTCCCGACAAAATGATATCGGAGAGACTGAAAAATTGTCACAAAAGACACGTCGAGTTGATAAAGTGAGTATTCTTATGCATATCCTAAAATAAATGTAAAAAATGTGTTTATTCGTTTGGCCTTCTTTCGCGTCTAAACAGAGCAATTAATACATTAGATTTTTTGTATGGAGGTAGATAAAAGGGTGTAACACTTTAATTTTCTAACGGCCTAATAAGCCACTACATACCATATAGGCCACAGATAATCTATCCTAGAATTTCGATACTAATATTATAAAGATAATATATTTGTATTTTTTTTAAATGAAAAAACTTAAGACAGAAGAAACCAAATTCAAATCTTACGGTTAAAGGTATATATATATATATATATATATATATACTTATAAAAAACTAAAGACCTGTCACTTCCAAAAAAATTCAATTGTAAGTGCTCAAAGTTGAAATTTTTTTGGAAGTGACAGGTCTTTAGTTTTTTATAAGTCATATAATATAGATTATGTGAAGAATTGTCACTTCCAAAAAAAATCAATTGTAAGTGCTCAAAGATGAAACTAATATCAAGGCACTTTAAATATCTAATTTTAGGCCCATCCTTTCGATTCTAATCCTAACAAGTTATCTCCGATAATTATAGTATCCCAAATGGAAACCCAAAAATAAATCAAGCCAGCTATCACACACATAATCACTTCCCAAAACGTAATTACTAACTATCATTAGTCTAACGCAAAACTTTGTTATATTCTTTCGGTAAACTAGCGACTTTTAGGCTCCTTTCAAAGTCAAATCCTTTTAAATTAGTGTATTTCAAAAATTAGACCTTCACGTGCGCGGGCTTCATACATTCGTCACTAGTTCTTCTATTGTTGTTTTTGTTACATCTTATACTTCAATGATTGGTTACAATATTTTCCAAGAATTGGCGCAAAATAGAAAAGAATAGAGAAAATTCTAGTATAGTAGGCCAAGATCCTCTTTCGGTCGCGCAGTCCTTAAATTACCTCAGTAAATAATTTCGACAGAATCATTGCGATATTCGCATTTGAAAACATACCAGTACGTATGACAATATTAATTTTAATATGGTGGCATTAGGAGATTCTTCAAATAATCTTTAGTCTGCGTTTGTTACACGTAAAAAATATTTCTTTTTCTAGCTGTTTCTATAACACGATCAGCTTTACAATTTGTTGATATATTTATAAGAGTATAAGATATTCCACTTTCTTGTGTCGATGCAATTTTAGATGTTATTGCCTTAGTTTAAACTGTTTGAGAGAGTTTAACTACGTTTGAGAGAATTAAACTACAGTTTAAACTCGGAATCTATCCTCTCTCTGCTACCAGCAAAATATTATCGTATCGTGTGTGGTAAACACAAAAAAAGTATCGCGTATACTTCGTTTCTTATTGACAAAGAGTGAAGTGAAAATATCTTTCCGAGAAACGAAGGGAACCAACAAGTTGGAGTCTTAATCTTGGAAGTCATAAACAAAGTTTCTTAGGAATTTATCGTGCGAATGTAACAGTACAAGTTAGATTGACTTCGGTTGTTAATTTGAAAGGTACGTCGAGTACAGTTGGGCACGAAAATGCTGCCAGTGAAGTTGTAGACTTCACCCTGATAAGGACCTGTGTGCGTAGTGCGACTTTGCTATTTCCAGCTAACCAATCACAGCGCACCATTGTGACGCAACGACAACCGCACTTCAATTTTTTTATATCAGAGTTTCACTAAAAAAAATGAAATTTTCACTAGTGGGTCGCACCTATATAAAAAATATACCATGTGTTTAAAAATACTATACCTACAAATAATTACGAATACCAGCACATCTGAAATTTGCATACATTCGCATATCCTTCTTCAGTATGGATTAGTGAGCTAAATAGTTAACCCACTTGTAGTGTACAAGTTTCCTCACGATGTTTCCCATTGAAAGCATATGGTAATCTATGAAAACTATGTGAATACAATACTAAATAGGTACTTATGAGATAGATAAGTATACAAACATAAGTGACAGGAGTAGGATTATTTTTACCTATTTACTTGACCAGTAGTTATAAAGTAAATAGGTTGCCCTGAACAGATGCGGTCACCGCAGCCTTTAAATCCCTGCAGTATATATCTGGAGTATCCCACGCGCGTTGCCAACCCTTAACGATTTATTCACGCCCTTTTCGAACAAATGCATAATATATAACACAGAATTATCTGCATGACCAAATATTTTACTGTTAAATAACGTTTTAAACTTGTACTTTTGCAAATTACTACTATTTTAAATAATCAAAAACATTGCAGCAACTGTACCACATTTGCTACGGTGTGGGTGATAGCGGCAGTATCTTTTGTATTTGAATTACATACATAAATTCGCCTGTGTGTACACAAATATTTGCTGGTTAAAGCCTATTGTATTCTCACACTATTTGTTTATCTAATTTGGTTTCACTGTTAACAAATTAATAGTGTTCTTATACTTAGTCGTATTCCTCATGGCATTTGAATTGGTGGCCCAGTGGTTAACACTTTTCGCCTGTGATCGAAAGATTCCAGGTTTGAATCCTTTCAGTAATCATTAATCCGTTTAGTAGTAAATGGAGAGAATAATAAACAATTTATATATTCATTATCCTACTCGTACCACATTAGTTTGTATACCAATTTGACTCATGTATAGTAGATAAACCACCATTTGCTTCCGGTGAAGGAAAAATCATGAAGAAACCAGCACACTGGTTGATAATTAACTTATGTGTGAAATGGAGAAGACAATGGCAAACCAAGAATGTCTTTGTGTGTTTCATCTCACGTAATGATCATGAACCTCAGTCATGAGGAAATACGAATATGAATAGAAATAATAAGATAACGATTAATGTGTATCATTACAGATATTCAACTCTTTTCAACTCATGCTTATCACCGATAATGCTTCTATATATGTGCGTGTGTTCAGTGATGCTGTGCGTTACTGCATATCAAATCACAGTGAGTAAAAAATAACATTGCACTTAAAACTTTAGACGCAACAAGCTTGTGACGGCGGTTACTTTTTCTGCGAAAGCGGAATAGATACGATTTTCATACTAATTTCACCCCCCACATGGGGATTGATTTTTGAAAAGTAGCCTAAGTTTAAACGGGGGTCGTTAACATGCATACCGAATCTCATCAAAATCGGTCTAGCGGTTTACGGTTTAGCGTGAAAACGGAACAGACAGACAGACAGACAGGATAGATAGATAGACTATCGCATTTATAATATTAGTAGGGATTGATTGTCTTGTAAATAACGTAACTAGCGCTAGATTGAGTGTCTTGTATAATAACGTAACTAGCGCGTTTTTATCGATTCCTTTCAATTTATAGTGAAAACTATATCAAGCGGTGAAAATGGCCACCAAAATCCTTGTCCCTAATTGTGACACAATGTTGTATAATATCAAACTAATATAATACTTACTAACTAATAATCTTTCAAAAAAAAGACAGTTTAAAACATTTAAGGTTATTTTTTTTTATTATATATTTTCTTGTAGATAGAAAAGAGTGCAGCTCAGAGGTTCTTGACTACAGAATACTTAGTGTTTGGAGTGGCCCAACTGTTCATATATTGTTGGCACAGCAACGATGTTTACTTTGCGGTAAGCAATAATCCTGGGTTATTCCCAGGTACAATATAATACAAAATACCTTTATTGCCCATAAAACAATATCGATAAAAATATTACAACAGCAATACATGTCATATGGACCAATTACGGGCTTATTGCTAAGCAATCTCTTCCAGCCAACATTTAGGTAGTGAGAGAGGATACTAACAGAAGAGGGTATCGCAAAATTCTCACTTTTTTATGTCGAACTATTAATGATTCAGTGGCCTTAGTGTGATTTTGCTGTGCTATATCGACAATCGAAAATTTTGTAAGTAGAACGCAGCGAACCAATTACATTAGTAGTAGTGTCAATCACGCAGTGTACCTGACAAACACGTGAGAATGCTAAATGTGATTGATTCGCTATGTAATAACTTTAAAAACTATCGACGGTTAATATCGACTAGCAAAGTCACACTACGTGAATGCAGTGTGTTTGGTACGCTGCGTTACACATGGAAACCTTTGGACGGTCGATATAATTTGAAAAACTATGACCTCTAGTCTCTTATCTTGTTTATAGACTTTTAATTTTATTCACAGAGTCAGGACCTCCGCATGGGACCCTATGAAAGCACCTGGTGGCTGCACAGAGTTCACCGCAAAGATCTGTTCATCTTGGTGGCGCAGTTCAGCAAGACTGTGGTGTTTTCCGCTGGACCATTCACGAAGCTAACTGTGGCCACATTTCTTAGTGTAAAGTATTATTTTTTCTACATCTATCAGTGTTTAACTCTATAGTCGTATTTCCTCATGGCTGAGGGTCATGGTCATTACGTGAAACTCACATAGTAACTATCTTGGCACTATTGATGGAGTGGTTTGCCATTGCCTTCTCCATTTCACACACAAGTTAAGCAAGTGGTGGTCTATGAAAACTACAAATAAATGAGTAAGATTGGTATACAAACTTATGTGGCACGACTTGGATTCGAACCTGGGACCTTTCGATCCACAGGCGTCTTAAACCATTACACCACCACCGCTTCAATTAACGTTGTTTTATTACTAGACTGAATAATTATTGAATAGCGTACTCAGGAATATGCAATCGTATACTACATTTTGATGATGCCACTTTGATCCACCTCACTATTATAGAATTATCAGTAACTGGATTATTTTACTTGCTAAATATATTTGTGTGACAACAAACAATCATACGATAGATAGACTTACCACAACGCCCAACCAAATTGTACTTCCGTATGACATCGTCCGCATGAAAATAAGACTTTCACATAAAATATGACTGTTTATTAATTTACTTACGTGTACAAACTCAATGTGAAAAGTATCAAATTGTTTCATATTTCTGACAATTAACGCACCTTGCTCGGCCACCTGTTACGGCTTGCTGTTCCTCCCTCCATTACTGCTCGGCCATATTCCAGTATAAATTGTAAAGGTCACATAAGCCTTCGCAGCTGCGGTATATAACATGCGGGTTGACATCAGACAGACGTTCGGTTGTACCACAGATACATCCATTAGTTAATACACAGTGAATGGAATGTCCAAAATTGTAATGTTTAACATTTATTTTAAAAAATATGTACAAAAGGACAAAACATAGTTTGGCTCTTTTAGATAATAGGGGGCTGTTCATCGCGGGGAACCGATATGGAGCAGAAACATTTTCTAATGGCAGTCAGGTGGTCGCATGACCTGGCCAAGACAGCAGGGAAGCGATGAATACAGGCCGCTACTAATGGTAATCGTCGAAATACCTGGAAGGGGTCTACGCCGGCTGAAATGATCTCATCATGAAATACAATACATAAATATTATAATTAGAATTTGTATCGATAATGTGTTGTTTCATATTTTTTTCCTTTCCAGATTCTCAAGGGCGCCTACAGCTACTATACTCTGCTAAGTCAATCACAAATGAAATGAAATTTCATTATGTACTCGAATGTGTAGTATATTAAATTATGTAATACATATCACTACATAGTATAAAATTGATTTTTTTTGTAAAAGAAAATTAGTCTTACAAAGGGCTTGCATTAATTAAAATGTACCTAGTAATCATTTAGAGAGTACCTAAAAGAAAATTTTATTTTTTTTTCTTTTGTAGTAAATAGCATTATTGTAAACTAGCTTCTGTCCGCGGCTTCGTCCACGTGAATGTGAAACAAACATGATGACGCAGCAAAATGCTAAAAGTAATAAAAATATGAGTAACTTTTTCAACCTTATGTAGAATAACGTAAAATTTAATAATAATAATAAAAAGAAACAATACAATAAAGGAAAATATGTAGGTAGCTTAAAGTTTAGAAACACGGACACGTCTAATATATTTAAGGAAGGAAGGGCCGGAACGACCAAATCTATGCTATGCCGTGCTATGGTATGCTAACTGAAGCTAAATACAGAAAAACAAATAGAATTTCTTTTGACAGCAGTTGCGATTATCGTTATTAGTAAGTAAGTACCAAGAAATTATATTAGGTTTAGAGCTCGCGGGACACTGTCCAGATGTGTCAGCCAAAATCAATTGAATTTCGTACTATTTGACAAACGAAATTCTATTACTTGTTCGAAACTTAGCTTCAGTTAGCACAGCATAGCAGAGCACTGGTCGAGCTCGGCCCGAAAACTCAAAAACTAAGTTTCACACAACTGCTAATGACGCTGAAAATATACAGCCTTCGAAGGGAAGAATATTTTTTCCTCCTAACATTTTACCTGCGGAAAACTTTCGCTTTTTCATATTACGGTCAACAAAGGAAACCTGGAAAAGGAAACTTTTTAATTACATTTAGGGATTGGATACTAGTTATTTAGATTCTGCAAATCAATATAATCACGATTTTTTCATATCCACCTGAGCTTGGCAAAAGTGCTGGTTTTATAGGGTCAAAGCAAAGTCTAGAAATAAATCATAGACTATATTAAAGTATCTGGGAAAGCGAGGGCGTGTGCTTCCGCCCTAGTATATGGCCACTCCATATCCTCCCGTTGATGTCATACGAGGTGGGACATGGGATAGGCAACAATAGCATTCCCAAAGAGGGTTGAAGTTAGGCAGGCGGCTGGTTGTAAAATCTCATCAAAATCTCTACCTAGGATATTTTTAACGCTGAGGGCAGCGTAAAAAATATCCTTCCCCACGTCACAGCCCCATAAGCAACCAGGGAGCTACCAGCGTTTAGACGAGAGAGATAGATTTCGTAAATTTAGTAAGTTTGATTTTGTTTTTATTTACAGAAAATCAATACATGGTATGTAAAATAGGCGTTATCAAAATATTCATATGAAAAGACAAAATATTTTATAAGGCGTTCAAAATTTCAGATAATACCTCGTATTCCGACTACGAAATATTATAAACAAAATAAAATCCCCACATAACGTCATAATGACTGACTATAAAAATTCATAGCAGGATTCTAAAATAAAAATAAAACAGAAGAATACACCAAGCATATCAACTGGAGATCGTCAAGTATTTTCCCATTTACTTCCCAAGTAGTATGTATAGTGATACATAAATCAGACAGTAAATCTGTCAAATAATACAAATTTTACTGTCTACTAATAGAAAATTCTTTATTCAAATTAGATTACATTGCTCATCTAAACTGACGTCAGAATTTTACTTAAAGACAAGTCTACTATCCACTTCAAAGCGTAGGTGAATAGCAACCACATCAAACTTCACTGCAGCCTTTTCTTCAAAGACAATTTAACAAATAAGGTTCTTATTGGAATGTCTTAGGATAATATATTATAACTAAGAGGACATATGTACATTATTTTTGATGGTCTAATTTAATTGTTAAAAAATTAGATTATAAAATCATTAGTTAATATTTATTACTGCTAAAAAATCTGCTCACATCGTTTGAGATAAACGATGTGAGCAGACGTATAAATTATATTCAACTATTTATGATTTGAATTTGGAAGCATAAAATTGTGAAAACTACCACACTGTAAAAAAATAAAAGTTATTCTTCTGTGTTTCCCTATTTTGTGGTCGGGTCCCAAAATTAATATATTTTAAGCATTCATGAGCAAGTTGGAAGTCACACGAGCCGTTATTACATTTTGTGACATGTTTTTAAAGGGTTGATTTTTCCCTTTTATTTTTACTAATATTTTTCGGATTAGTATTTTCATCAACATTCAACAAGTGCTCAAATTGAACTTGAATGTTGTTTATGGACTAACATGAGTAATAAATTTTATCGTGCAACAAAAACTGCATTGCAAAAATAAATAGGCACCTATATGTATAACTAATATCTCTCTCTTACTCTCAGCCGTTGAGCGTCGGAGCCCAAGTTCTGTTTTCCTACTTTTAGATTTGCCATTCGATAACGACCGTTTCGTGACGTTTTTGAGGTGAGACGAAGCGAACCAATCACAATGCGGCGTGGTTGTCGTCGCGTCACAATGGCGCACTGTGATTGGTTAGCTGCGTCTCACTGCGAATCGACTCGATGATGAGATGAGAATATCAATATTGCACGCACACTTGTAAGAGAGAGAAAAAAAGGCCAAAAAATAATGTAATTAATAAGAATATAAGTATAGTGCATTATGTATTTGTAATTGCATTCTTGATTGAAAATGATATTTGAAAAAATAACTGGTTCGTTATATAAAAAGATCTGCGTACCTAATGAAACAAATCCCCACAGAATAAAGTCTAGTTCCAATAAGCTTTTCAATAGCAAGAAATGTAAGAAACGACTCCTCGAGGGATACTCGAGTGGCGTGTCTTTCAGATCTTGCCTGCATTTCAAATACTACTTTAGTATCTGTTTTTAGGGTACCGTAACATTTATTAAAACTATGCAAAAATAATGACGTCGCGCAGGACGTGCGGTGCGACAAGAATGGACAAGTAAAAAAAGATTTATATCATAGGAAATTTGTAGATGTTTTACACCATTTTAAAATGTCATTACTCAGTAAAAGTATTATGTGTATGGCACCTAAAATTTGTAACATTGTTCCACGACAATATAGAGATTCGAATATATATGACTGTTATCCTCCTAACCATAGTGCATGATGATGTGCGATACACAATGCGCCTGTGAGTTTTTGACAGCAAAAACACTAAGTCTATACATAATATTAATAACTAACTTTTGCCCATGGCTTTGTTTATGTTATGTTCCAATGAATTAAAGTTTTTAGATATAGGTATGCATTTTAGCATTACAGTTACAGTTTTATTATAATGTACGTATAAATACATATAGATAACGTTTAGTAGACTAATTGAAACCTCGGGCAGTTTCGATTTAATCAATTCTAGCTGCACCCCGTGGTTTCGCTCCCGTGGGAATTTCGGGATAAAAATACCCTATACCTACAGGTTATATTCTATCCGTGTACCAGATTTCATAACAATCCGTGATTTTGCGTGAAAGAGTGCTTAGTGATTAGTGATTTTGATTAGTTTAATTTTTTTTTGTTGTAGTTCAATGTAAAGAAATTATTATATTAGGGTTGTCACAAAATAAACACTAATAACTTATTTTAATATTTTAAAATAAACTGATATTTTCTATATATAGTTCCAAGTGACAGAGCCTACGAATCCCTAAATTTAATTCTAAATTCAATAATATTAATATTTCATTTAAATTTTTAAATTCAATATAAAAGCCTACATCAGCCTCATCATCAATGTCTTGCCAAACATTCAAGGTTTGCTGGTTCTTGCAACACCACCGTTGCCGTCCAGTGTACACTGTCGAGCAGCTCAGTAGTGTACCAACGATGTTGTGGCTGTGTGTTGTGTTGTGTATCTCTGCCGTCCAGTGTATGAATATCAGCGAGGTGAAAGGTATTTTTTTTCTGGATTTGTATACAAGATTTTAAATACCGTATATAATGACTTTTTAAACAGTTTTAATTGTATATTAGTAAAAGAACTGCGTCTGCGACGTTAAATTGGCTTGGGAACTTCACTTAATATTGAGATAATTTATCAGGGGAGTGTTAGAGAGGATAAAAAATTTCATCCAAGCCGGTTTGAAGTTTCCAAGACATTTGAGCAGTGATTATCATGTTTGCGTTGTTACTTGGAATGAAACACATTTTGCTACAATGACAGCAAATTATTTTTTTTGTTTGTCAAAAGAAAGTAAAATTAGTAGGTATATATATTTTTTAAGAGTGATATATTGTTGACTAGTACACATACCTACCAAATATTCAATTTTGAATGAAAATTAAATGAATTGGCTTTTTCAAAATATAAGTAACTATCCTTATCCTAAATGCAAATGTTTGTTTGCTACCTCTTGATGCTCTTCATAAATGTAGTTTGAAGTACGGAGAAAGAAAATTGGACCATTCATTGTGGAGAAATAAATGTTCCCGTTGGAAATTCACGCGAATAAAGCGCCGGCAAAAGTTATTATGGAATCAAAATCAAAATGCACAACTTACAATTTGGTTTTGATTTACAAAATTAACAGTTGCCAAGCGAAATTTTTTATCATTTACTAGAATTCCATATGATATTTACGTTTATGCAATAACTATTGGACAGTGCAGGTAGGGCCTAAACCGGTTTTATTGATATTTTGCAAATCTTGCCTCACTATAGCTAGGGTTGTCATACGTCTCTTATTTAATAATTTTCTTTATGAACATTTTCTTTTACTTAGGTAAGGTAGCAAGCTTAGGCTTAGCTACGGTAAAGGAGTTTTTGATTTTTTTTTTTCACAAAAAAAGACGATCGTATTTTTTACACTTTTACTTCCCTAATTTATTACGAGGTTTTTAAATTTAATTTAAAAGGGTCAATCTTTTTTAATTATCCTAATCCTAACTAATATTATACATGCGAAAGTAAGTTTGTTTATTTATTTGTTACCTCTTAACGCTCAATCTACTCAACCAATCTTCTTGAAAACTTGCATACATACATAGATTGAAGTATGGAGAAGGAATAGGGTATCTTTTATCCCGGAAAATTAACTGCTCCCGTGAGAAATCACGCGGGCGAAGCCGCGGGTAAAGCTAGAAAATAATAATTCATTTATTTATAAAAAATCATTCTTAACTTTTCGAGACTCTGACGACATTTATTATACTGGAGATGATCAAGAAATAAAACGTTGGGAATTTGTCGCAAGCAATTATTAACCTACATTAACAACCAACAATAACTCAACCATATCCAAAGTGAATCACCATCATCATATCGAGTGTGTTATTTGTTAACACTGGTGTCTGATATTATTCAAGTCTCCTAAAGGCATCTGACATGCCAGCACCGCTTCATCAAAAGTGATTAATAATAGTATTTTAAGAAAATTACGGTCACATAATATGCATTAGTATCTGACATTGAATAATTGTGGCAACCCTAAAGTGTATACATGAATAGTTTGTTGAGAAAATGACATGCATTATTATTAAGATTAATGAAGTATGTTTGTCACTGTTTTTTTGTTGTGACCATATAGTTGTAAATCTTCGTACACTAGGCGATATTCCTCATGGCTGTTAGACGTTGTTACTTGTAATGAAACACACGCAATTACGTTCTAGATAAAATTAATGAATTTATTTGTCATTGAGTTGTCATTATGTACATGGAGGCGTATGGTTCCCGCCCTAATATAGAGCTACTACATAACCTCCGTTGATGACGTACGAGGCGATTAAGGAACAAAAATATTCAAAGCTGATAAGCAACACTATTGTTGCCTATCAGATATGTTAAAGATTCTCGTTCGAACGTAGGCTAAATTTTTTTACAAGACTCAACCCACAAATTTTTATAATAATAATAATAATCATCTATCAGTCCAAAGAAAAACCATATTATGTTATTAAAAAGTCTTAGAAGTCTTTAGTCGATGGAATCATACAGTATATAAATTCAATTAAAATAATTAATAATTAAAAATTAGTAATAATTAATGGGGGGTGAAAGTTTGTATGAAAATAATATCTGTGCCACATTCTCTAGTAAGATATATAATTCGCTTTATAATTAATTATAAGACACAGTTACACACACAGAAATCAAATTTCATTTTGCGTTATGCGCAAACAAACATATAGACAGATAGAAGGACAGATAAAAATTTTAAAAACAATTGTTCCTGTAATGTCATCTATGTACAAACATAGCCCACTTAAAGTTTTATTATATGTATAAATTGATTATGTTTAAATTTCAATTCAAACAAATTATAGTATGCGCGGTAGTGTCGAAAAGCTCGCAAGCGGTAAAAGGTTATGTTTAACGAAATTAAGCAATTTATAATGAACTAGCGGCAGGCACCGGCTTCGCTCGGGTAAAACCTTAATAAATTGTACACCTAAACCTTGCCCTTGAATCTCTCTATAGGTAAGATACATATAAAAAAATCTCATTAAAAAATCACCTAAAAAAGCAAAAACACATTATCTTTCTCGAAACAACTTTTGTTGTGTAGTCAGTTGAAATAAATAATTAAACTATAACAAGTTTAGAATTTTCCCTTTCGTTATATAATTGAATATAAATAACGTATTGTACGCGCACGTACCTTTTGTACCTATCTTGGGTAGTTTCGGGTCGCGATACGACGATATACACGTTCGAGGTATAATTAGACATGTGCGCGTGCAATACCTGTACACAGACCATTTTACCTGTACATCATACTAATATTATAAGTGCGAAAGTAAGTTTGTTTGTATGTTACTTCTTCACACATTATCTACTGGATCGATTGTTAAGAAATTTGGGTAAAATATAACCTGGAATAACACATAGGGTACTTTTTATCCCGAAATTGCTACGGGAGCGAAGCCCCGAGGCACAGCAACACAACAACTTTCTACAACACAATTACAATTTGCTAATTAATGTACAAATTGATGGTAATTAATGTACAAATTGATAATTATTATGACTATACAGTTATATTTAATTTGATTTTACTACTATATTCAGATTTTTATAAGATTTTACTCTATTACTATACTATACAGTCATGGAAAGAATAGAGGGAGGTCTCAGCCCAGCAGTGGGACACCAGATGGCTCTAAACAAAATAAACAAAAAAAATTATCTGTTGTAGCTAATATAATATACTATGACTATTACAGTACATATTATGATTAATTTGGATTAATAAATATTATAACATTACTGCATTATAACAACTATCATAAATTTAGTGTACTTATATATGTGATCTAAATAGCAAGATTGTCCTAAGTGCTCTCAGCATAAAGACATATTATGTTAAATTAGACGTTGCTTTCTTATTAATACAGTTAAAATTCGCGTAACAGTTAAAATCAAACAGGTTAAACTAAGGGACCAGATTGCAGATCGCTCTAGGATTTCTGTTCTTACGAAAACTGTTTTGCAACTAGTCTAGACAAACTTGTACGGAGTTTTAGATGTAGGTAAAGGAAATTGATGGCAAGAACTGGATAAGGATGGCTCAGGACAGAGATGGTTGCCCTAGTTTGGCTTATACCCAGCAGTGTGAAGGTGGAAGGGCTACAGATTATGATGATATATTTCGACATTATCAGTAAAATACGTTATCACAATTGTTAGTGCTAGTCCCGCTATAAGTCTTACCGCAAAATCAAAGAATCTTCAAAATTGTACGTTTAATTCTTTACGCTGGCCGTTCTTACCGCTGAGCTTCGAAGCCTCACAGCCCCGAAATTAGTGTCCCAAGTTGAGAGAAGGTGAAACTAAAATATTGTTATTTTGTTTTTATCCATCACATCTTCGCCTGAGACTCAAATGACATTTTGTTACGTAAACTATGCATGGAAATGTGAAGGCCGAAATATAATTACGAACCGACAAGAATAAAATCCATTAAAATGTAGTATATAGCTTATGTGCTAGTATATGATCAAATGCTTATTGTACTTTGATTAGTGACCGTCGAAAAGGTCATAATATTTACATCTACACTACACAAACAAAAAACCAACTACAAGGTGCGCTTCGAGGATAAGATTATAAGATAATAATATTAAGATGCGCTTTATTATGTGCGCTTCCAAACGCGGGCGCTTTATACCTAATGAATTTATACATTATCATCTAATTTAAGAGCTAGGCTCTTGTCGGTGGAGTCTCCACAGCTAATTCCTTCACTTCTTGATACGGCACGACACGACACGACGGGCTACACCCACTTTTTCTCGTCTCATTTTTCTCTACTTATCCACTCTCTCACTTGATAATCGTGACCGTGCGAAGTGGATAAGAAAAAGTAGGAAAGCGGACTTTGGGCGCCGTAACTCTCAGGTCGCGGAAGTAACCGAGAAAACGATCAAATAAGAGAGAGTACACATACTCTAAAATACCATCGTATACTATCCATTTTAAAACCGTTTTATACACCAATTTGTCTATCTTTATGACACTACAGGATGTTACATGTGCTCGACTGAATGTACTCGCTTGTGACACGCGATTTGTTAAGGATGTGTATTTGGAAACACCAAACAACATTAATATTGGTCTGTTTTGGCAGAAATAGTAGTAGCCTAGTGGTTAAGACCGTCCACCTGTAATCGAAACGTCCCAGGTTCGAATCCTACCCGTGCTACAGAGTTTGTATACCAATCTGACTCATTATATATTTTCATAGAAAACCACATGTGGGAAGGAAAACATCGTCAGGAAACCTGAACACTGGTTGACAGTTTAGTGTACCTACTAGTGTTTAAATACGACTATTTGCCACTAGGTGGCGATAGGTAATTGTAAAAGTCATGTCAGATGCCTTTTAGCGAAACACCAGTGTTTGCCATTCTATATGAAGCAGGCCTAATGGTCATTCGGAGTCCCTTACTGGAGCTCTCGGGATGGACTGGAGCTCCCCAGTCGGATAGAAAATGATATTTTTTATATTGACCTGAATCGAGGTTGTTTATGTATGTATGTACCTATATGTTATAAAATATAGTATCATTCAGTATCCCATAACACATGACTCGAACTAATTTTGCGGCTATCTTGATCTGTGAGATTTGTCCCTATATATTTACAATTTATTTATTTATTTACTTACCTGTTTCCCAAGAATTCCGTTAATAGAATATAATATGTATTTGAGATATGTCCATGTACTGAATACAACATGGTTGTCTAGGAATTACTATTACTAATACAATACTGATTGATATCAATACAAATTCGTAGTATACGAGTACAATTAAGCATTCCATGAAATTAATGCAAGATTTCAAATTAGGTCATTGACTCGCACAATATCATCCTTGACACCATGAAGAATCTTAAAGATCCTCTTCTTCTTCATCGAACCCACTTTATTTGGGGTAGAGTCTCCGTACATTTGCGCTAGAGGTGTCTACTCCGGGTTGTCAAGGAATCGACCCGAATGTTTTTGTCCCCTTTTTCCATGTTGCTTAGCCGCTTGGCTAGGCAATATGAAACAGAAAAAGATGGTGGTTTGCGTAAACATTTTGGTTTTTCGAAAAGTTGGCTTTTCAAACACATATTACTGATAAATAATTTAAATTTGCCCACAGATGAGGCGTCACAAAATATGTTCGACTACTATTCGATGCCAGCTCTGTCCGAGCTGGATGACTTTGATTTGTGTCTGAGAGAGCCGGAGTCAGTGTATTGCATAGCAGATATGATCATAAAGGAAGACGAAACTCCATTGTATCAGTATATCAAGGTATAGTAGCAAGAGAAGCAAGCATAATTTCATTTTAAGTTGACATTCTGATTTTTGTAATGTACCAAATAAACATTTTTTCTTTATTTCTATTGTATAGGAGCAGAACGACTATCATATTTTGTGAATAATGTATAAAGTACTGGTAGTAGTAATTAGCAATAAAATATAGCGGATCCTAGGCTCCGACAACGCCCTGAAATACGATGAGAGAGAGTCGTAAAGTAGAAAAAAGGCTTGTGGTGATTCTTTGTAATCATAATACTTCTACTGATTCAACTATTTGAATTTAAAATCCAGCGTTTTAACTCAATTAAAACAGATTAAGAAAATATTCTCGATATAATTCCTATAGAAAATATTCATAGCTTTATTAAAATTACCCTAAGAAATAAATGTATTATCTTATTATTTTTAAAGCACCACCCTTTTTGGCCTTTGGACTGGTAATGAATGGATTTTAGCATTAAATCTACCTATTCATTACATTTATATTGTGCAATATAGTTTAAATATATACAGAATATATATAATACTGATCACGTACGTGTTATCGACGGAAAAGTCAACTATAGTTTCAGTCTAGTTAAATAGACCTTTTTCAAGACGGGTGCTACTCCGCCTCGCTGTTATCTGATAGGTACCCTCAATAACAGTTTTTAAATGACATTCCTCTTACAGAACTTCTCATCTTATTACTATAAGAACTATGAGCATTCGAAGCTGCACAGAGGAGTATGCGGCTCAAAGCATTGTGGTCTGAACACGACACATCTGAATGCGTCTGAGTCCACAGCGTTGGCACTACTGAACTGTTTCAACTCCTCCTTACAACAAGGATATGGGTTGCAGGTAAGTTAGTCCCCTCCGGGATGGTCAGGTCTACCTTTATATTAGAATAGATATGTGAGTGAGGACAACTCGTGAACGGGTGCTGCCGGGGGGAACTGGTCAGCTCGATCTTTTATTAAAAGTTTTTTTTTTGTTTGGTTAATTATATATATTTTCCTTCCATCAGCACTCGATCACAATCATAATATGTTTCAGTATACCTTTTGACCATGTACTTTATTGTGTACATTGTTATATTACTGATAAAAAATTATACATAAATTTATATTTTAAAAATGGTAAGCCCTTCTGGCATAATAGGGACCAACACTGTTTGAATGAGTTTCTTTCGGCATTTCTTCTCAGCAGTGGTCGTTCCGAAATGCTAGTAGTTTGTAGCTTGCAGTGTTTGGTAAATATCATTTAATTTAGAATATGACGTGAAAAAGTGCCTGTGAAGGCCTAATTTCTGATTAAATTATTTGATTTTGATTTTTGATTTTGACATAGCCATAGTCGTCCTTATATTTGATATTTCCGTTGTATTTTATATGTCACAATGACGAGAAATACGTATACTTAGCAAAAGACATGACGTAAGTGAAGTTTAAAAAAGAAAATACCAAACGGTCCAATATAATGGACCAATTGAATACATTCGCATCGCGTCGCGCCGTTTTGTCTCAATGCGGACAACCATAACAGGAAATATATTTTTTCTATGGCCCCTGGTTGTCAATGTACCCAATAATATACACCCGAAAAAAAACGTGAAACAATAAATATTATATTGTCAAGTGTACTAACTACGCAACTGAACAATGTTGATTAAATCATGTACCTACCTAATTGACAAATCGATCACTACGCATTATTAGATCGAATTGCGAATAATACTTAAAAAATCGAACATCAATCAATCAACACCAAACAATTTATTTCCCTCAGGAACGATAGATACTCATTTGGTCTATTTTACAAGCTTATTTAATTTGCAAAGTGTATGTATGTCGCTATATCCCTATGTCCCTATATCCCTATATCTCGGGTGGAATCTTGCAACTTAATTTTGAAGCTAATTCTTCAATAGTTGACAAGTTCAGGGAATAGTAAAAATTGTATAAATAAGAAAAAATACGAAAACTACAAAAATAATTGCAAGATTCCTTGAAACTCAATTTTGAAGCTTAATATCTTCAATCGATTGAGCTGAAATTTTGTACATGTATTATGTACAATAATCTTAATCTGATGGTGCACCCAGAAACGGCTCAAGACGAGGGAACTCCTCAACCTCTTTTTTTTGTGTAATAAAAAAAAATTAACGAAACTTGTGGCGGATACTTTTTGAATAGCATGAAATAAAAAAGAAGTGAATGAAATCAACTATATTCTTGTAAGAATACTTATATTATTAGTATGTAACTAATTTCATCCACTGTTCATTAGCTCGACACACTCTCAGTACGGTACTGCAAGACCAAAGATGATTGGATACCAGTAGACGCTTTGGACTATATTGTCGGTGTTATTCTGCTGACCATACTTTTAGTCAATTTGGGATGTTCCGGCTACCACTACTTCTTCCCAGGAGAGAAGGGTCAAGGTTTGATTTCGTATTTATTATTAAATGTATTTAAAAAATTACGTACACATAAGAAGAAAAACAGTAAATAAAGTAATTCTTTCTCATTATTTTTTTTTACTAAGGAAATCTTTTTTTTATTGAACACAAATTTCAACTGGCCATGTTAATTTAATAATGTATGATTTTTATAAATAAAATATCTCGTCGAAAGCGCCGCATCGATTCTCTTGATTCATTGTAGGTATATGATAGTTGACAAGGTCAGAAAATTGTAAAAAATGTATATAATCTAAATAAAATAAATATACAGGATAATTGTGATAATTGTAACAGTGTAGCTAGATCAATACAAAGCTTAAGTTGGTTGGAAAGTCCATTTTCGAAAAGTATAAAATTATGAAAACATACTCAACCATCATAAAAAATAAAAATTTTGCAACAATTTTTTTTTGCAAAGTTGTGACGTCACTCCTATATTTTATTGCACTTTCGCAAGCACTTGACGAATTCTAAAATGTTTGGTTTTATTTTAATATAAGGGCCTTCGAATAGTCATCAAAATATAGATTTGTCAACTAGCATATTCTATTGGTAAAATATTTATCACAATCTTATGCTCGCAGGTAACCAGTACATGTTGGCTTTTTGCATCCAGAAGAATTGGAAATCTCTTAAAAGCGGTGGAAGTTCAGAAGGTGGTTTGTTCAAATGCTTCCAGGCTTTGAGGTGAGTTACATTTTTTTTTTTAAAAACCACTCACAACTAATCCCTATATATACATTTAACCTATTATAAAAAGAAGACGCGTCTGTCTGTCTGTATGAACGCGACAAACTCGAAACTACCTTATTTTTATACGGTTTTCACTGATAGATAGTGTGCTTCCCGAGGAAAGTTTAGGTGTATTATGGTTTTACCAGAGTGAAGCCGGGACGGACCGCTAGACCATAGTAAATAATTGCAAAAGTGTGTTTGTTTGTCGATCTTTCCCGTCAAAACGGTTATATGGTTAAGATGACTTTTGTCGCGGAGATAAATCGGAGAACTAGAGAGTTATGTAACCACACCAGCTAGTTTAAGTATAAATGCAAATTCCCTGACAATATTTTACTAGAACTGCATGTACTAAAAAAAATATATCTACTCAATTTTAATTTTTTTCTGGCCTTGCCGATAGATTTATTAATACAAACTGTTTTACAAATATTTTTATAATCACTAGCATTCACAAATAACAGATGATTGGACGAAGATTCTTGACCTCTTGCGGTGGACTTTGAAATAGGCTTTCCGAGGACCAAGGTTAAAATTGTTTAACAATTTGCGAAAGGGATATTAATGGCCACTCACTATCGTGCACATTTTGTAATGAAAAGGTAAAATATACCTAGTTACCTGACCTTGTTAACCGAGACAGCGAAACCACATCTCCTAGGCTTTGCCGCTCCCGCCTGGCAGAAGGGGCAAACCCAAGAAGTGTTTGGCTTGATGTCGTCAAGGATGATATGCGCGTCAATGGTCTGACAACTAGGAATGCCGACGGTCGTGCGAAGTGGAACTGAGCTTCGACGCTCAACAGCTGAGGAAGAACGGGAAATCGCTTAAATGAAAATGATCTCTTCTAGGGAATCACAAGGCATTTCAAAATATATATCAATATATTTTGATATCAATCGTGAGGTGAAAAAACGTAACGGTCTTACAATGTATACAAAGTTTAAACCGCACTTATTTTTGAGTAAAAATTTTGTAAAAGGAATCCTAAGCAAACATTGATTTAATCCAAATTACAGAATTATTATATTGAAATATTCACGATTGCAATATATATAATATACCCGAGATCTTGTTTTAGAGTCTACACAATGGCGATGATTCTTGGACTTCACTCAATGATTTTCATCGGCTATGGATACACTGCCAACCCAGAGTTCATCGAGCAAGTGAGTATTTACCTAAACAGAGTGAATCAAATTTTAAAGTACCTACTCGATTTTTTACCTAATTAAATTAGAAATAAAAACCAACATTATTCGTAGACATATATTACAAAATGTATGTAACTATTTACATTGTACATTACTACTTCTGCATTACATTTGTACATTCTGCTGTTTGGTAACTAGTTGTGTAAGAATTTGCCAGTTTTTGTATCTCTTTGTTTTCGGTAAAATTATTAATTCAAATTACAATCAATTTAATCCGTAAGGAAGACAGAGATAAAGAATGTTAGCATTATAGTTTTCCGTTACATAATGTTGTCACAGCTGACTAAATCGAAAACGGTGGCCACTAAAATCCGTTTAGTCAACTATGACCACATTGTATTATAGGAAACTATAATACTCTCTACAAATTATGTGGCATAATCTGTTAAAATATATATTTTTTTTATTTTCCGACAAGAAATAAAAGAAATTGATAAAAATGTGATGATGGTGGCGCTAAAGTGCGGGCACAGCACAAAGCGCCTTGACAGCTCAAACTATGTTGTCAATTACAATAAAATTGAGTAATACTTACTTGGAATTTGTAGACATTCGTACAAGTACCTACAAATTCCATGCTTTGAATTGAAATAATTTCATCCATGACACACATAAATATGAAATTAAGACAAATAATTGACATATTTGCTGAAGGTTTCAGCATTGAATAGGAATTTAACATATTTTCAAAGATCATGTATGACGTTTATGTGATCGAAATAATACCTAATGTATTTGAATATATTTATATTTCCAATTTTATAGGACTCTTGGTTATTAAAATCTTTGTCAATAGTAGAGGCAAATAATTATTCGAGTTCTTTTTATCGTTCTTATCATTCATCATCATCATCAGCCAATTAAACGTCCCCACTGCTGGGACACAAGCATTATTTATGGATGAATAAGAAGTATGGGCCATAACCCACTACGCGGGCCCATTACGGACAAACAACCGGGACCAATGGCTTAGCGTGCCTTCCGAAGCATGGAGGAACTCAAAATAAAACATTTTTAGTCACACATCCAATGATCAAGGATTTGTCTAAATGTCTAAATAACAATAAAAACTGTACAGATGTACGACGTGCGAAAGTCGACTTTGTTTTATTCATGTAGGTAGCAATTAAAGAATTATAATTCAAAGAATATTCAAAGAATATCTTGTTCTTCAAAATAACAAATAACTACTTACTATCCAAACATGGAGTAAAAGAAAGTTATATGTTGTATAGCTATGTCAATTCATAAAACCCTTAAAAACCCTTAAACCCATAAAAGTAAACCTTTAAATCATTACGCTTTGATACAGATTTCGAAATGCCATGAAATCACGAAACTATCACCGCGGAGACCAATCATGTAATTTTTTTTTGCTGAAATTTGAGCAATTTCCAAGGCACTGTTGGTACCAATAATAGTTACTTAAGTTACGAAATCCCAGAACTTTCTCGATTTACTTCTGATTTTTTATTATGTGTCGTAGGTGACTAAATTTACCTTTTAGATATAAATAGCGGCCAGTCCCAGCTTCGCTAGTCTATTGGTGAAAACTGCATGAAAATCCGTACAGTAGTTTTTGAGTTTATCGCGACAGACAGACAGACGACGCGGTAGAGGACTTTGTTTCATAATATGTAAGGATGTGTGGATTATATTGAAAATCATTCTCTTTCCCAATATTATATTTATTTTATATATATTTATTATATATTATATTTCTTTAAATCTATAATCTGATTGGGTTTTTAATTTATGATGTCTTCGTTATATTAAAATTCAATTACAATTTATCAAACTGGCCACAATTTAGAAAAATAAACAAGTATTTAAAAATGATAATATTACTTAAAAATTGAAAAAAGAACGAATGGGGATTTCCAATTAGTTAGACGGTTGCACACAACGATAAATAAGTTGTTTCGTTGCAATATCGTTTCGTAAACGTGTGGTTACCGTTGCGTATCCGGCCATTGCGCCCTGTGCTGACCAAATAGGTAGGTACTGTTCAAGGTTTAGTAAATGTATAATCGTTTAGTATATCTTAGGGACTAGTAATACAAAAATAATAATATATTATAGATTATATATAAATAATTAAAGAAGCCAACATTAAAAAGATATTTTGGAAAGTGTACTGGAGCCTACTTAAACTAGGTGTCCAGGTCACCTACCATGGCAAGAGAAGTTTATTTTATTACAATTTTTATTATTTATTTTTTATATTTATTATATTATCCATCCAAAAGTATTATATTATAAATTAAATTGTATTGACTGCTTTCTATTTAACTATAATGAGAGTCTGAATTGCATTTATCTTTTATTGATTTATTTATTTATTGAAATTAATTTTTTTTTTTTTCCATTTAGTCGCGCCATGTTTTTGTTAAATGTAACGATTTGTTCTCGACGCCCACGACACAGGCCTAGTCTAATGCGGGATCATTTGTTATTTTATATGCATGTAATTCTTTTTGAGAAATAAATAATTATTATTCTTAAATTCTTATTCTTATTATACAAACTTACACATAATCTCTTGAATTCGACGGTCATATTTCGCAACACTGACTCTCAACCTTGCCCGGTTCCGATGGCTTTCACGCGATATTTTAACATATATATTTTTTTTTTAACAAAACACTACCTAATTAACATATCAAAATATTCCAAAAACAGTTCTAAAATTTCTGGTCGTTTCTGCACTTTGTCTATGAGATAACGAAGAATTGTGTGCACACCCCTAGTGTTGCAGGCGTCCATAGGCTTTGGTGACCACTTGCCATCAAGTGAGCCACATGACAGTAGCATAAAAATACAGTACTTGGACAAAAATCAAAATAACACAAACCATTGCTGTGGTTTTCGACTGTTTTATAATTATTTCGTAATTATAATTATAGTCGGTTTTGTTATGAATTGAAGTTGGTGTGAATCGTGAAGTGGGTGTCATTGACCTGTTAGACACCGCGAGGCGTGATCTTCAATTAGAGTTCCGTAGATGCAAATATTTCTCAATAACACTCAACTCTAAAACAAATACCCAACACATACAACACTACTGTTGTAGCATTTTCGATATTAAATAAATCTAAAACCATCTAAAACAATTTCATATCAACAAATAAAATTAAAATTTTAAAGTTATCTTGATACATTCACAAGGCAAAACAATTTTTTCTATGCGTAAAGAATTACATTCCATTTTATATTCAAAACGATACAACTCGAAAAATTACCGAAACTTGAAATTAGAGTTAAAAAAATCCTTTCAAAGTATGGCAATTTGTGGAACTACCAATATATTTTTTTAATTATAGATATTTGAGTACTTTCGACCTCAATCTATTTATTTATTGAGGCACATCAACAACATAAATCCAAGACAATAACATTTTACATATTATTGATAACTTAACCTAGTGTTTACATTTATGAAAGACGTGCCCCACATTTTATATCAATTTGCCATTAATTACCAAATTCGAGAATACACTGTAACCAATATTACTGATTTAAATAATAATATTAAATAATGGAAAGCAAAGATGAGGTATAGGGTGTTACACGCAAACTTACTTTTACGGTATTATACCCCGAAATTCCCAGGGTCTGAAACCGTTCTCCGACAATTGCTTCGTCTACAAACGTTACGTCGACAGAATAGAGGAAACATTCTGTCGGCGAAGCGTTCGCAGATGAAGGGTTCTGTCGTTCAAACGCCCGATGTCGAAACATTCTGTCCACGAAACGTTCGTAGACGAAGCAATTGTCGGAGAACCGTATCAGACTCAATTCCGACGGGGGCGAAACCCAGAAATATCATACATATTAAACTACGGAAACGGACCATACCAATACATTCCGGACAAACAAAGTGAAAGTTTGCACGTAACATTAACAAAAAACCAACCAGTATTAAATAAACAAAACACAAGAAGTTCAAGTCGTCTCAAGTTCGCTAAGCACTCACCAAATTCAAGTTAACCATGTCACGGTCACACCGGTCCACGCAACGTAATACCCCACACAACTCTTCGGTTGGTTGATTATATTTCGTCATCTACTCGCAATCAGCTGATTTTTATGTGAATGCCGAAAATTTTCAAGGTTTTGCTTGTGTCAATACCATTGATCATACTTTAACCGCTTGGAATTATTTGACATCTCTTTTCGTTTCGTTCGGAGTTGTGATACCGCGAAGTCCTGAGTCAGTGAACATTGTTTTGTATACTGATTCCACAAAAAATTTAAACGTTCAATGCTTATGACAAAAATGACGCTTTTGTAAAAAAACTTATTAGATTCAGACCAAGGATTAAATTACTTAACTGGAATAAAATCTACAAATAAATTATCGTTACATCTAATAAGAAAATACCCCAGTTTTGTAAGTGAAGATAAAATTGATGTAAAATAGCACTTGCAGAAACCACGGCTTTCTCAAGTAGCAAACTCGACTTTATAAAACTAAATTACATACAATTTATTAAGCGCAAATGCTCTAGATCTGTGAGGTTTTAAAGGTAGACGCGTCTCATTTCTATAATTGTACAAGTTGGTTGTAGGGCTATAAATGTATATAGGTATAGGTTATAAAGCTACTTATAATGTAATGTTATGATAGTCTTTGAAATTGAAATATGAAAAACTTTCTCACGTTCATACGTACAGTCACCACATTAAATTACCCTGCATGAATCTCTGTGGCGCGGTAATAGCGGCGAGTTTGCAATGAATTTGGTTAGGTTGATATGCTGTTGATTGTACAATACAACAAATCTCTCGCATGTGATACGTCAGTACCCTAATTGAAATTGGACATCGAATTGAAATTCAAATTTAAAACATACCTGGATCTTCAGCTCGGCTTATAATAGGTACTATTTCATTCGATATGTCTAATGTTATATAGGCTTTTCTTTTTATAGTTATGTATACTTTCCTTTCTATACGTATGGTTAATGTTAGCTATGTTCTCCAGAATTTTCTACTTGTCACGCCCCAGTCGTATCCCTAAATAACTTTTAAGAAATTCTTGCTTTTGAAAATATTTCATGAGATTATAAAAAACTATAATTAGTAAAACCGGATCGTGGGTTCATTTCCACTTTTAAAATGATTTCAAAATCATGTATGATATACATATTAATAAAAATTAAATTTGAATTAAAAAATAATCCAATAACCCGCCTCCTAGGTCACAAACAGGCCTGTGGAAGTTACTTACATCTAAAAAAAGAGATGATGATATCCAAACGGCTAAACACACATTTTGCAAATATATAAGAACTCACCCGTTAAAATTTCTCTTTGAAATAAAACCAACTAGATCAAAATCGGTTCAGCCGTTTACTGCTACGAGGCCACGGACAGACATACAGACACACGTTAAACTATCCTCATTCTGCCGTTGGGGGTTAAAAACGATTTAAGTGCTTGCATATCTACAAATAAAACATCGTCGCCCCAAACAGCAATTTGTGCAATTCGCTAGACATGTTCTTTTACGAACAATTGTAACGGAGCTGCCTGAGGTTACATTGACTCTGTGACTAGAATGAATTAAAAATTACATTCTAAGTTATACTAAAATATTAGACAGATTAAGGTAAAGAAGTGTAAGAACTCATACGCCACGAGAAGAATTTAAACCTGGAACTTTATTTGGGCGGGATCAGTTATTTTTCCTCGATGAAAGGTATCCTATGTCCTTCTCCGTACATTCAAACTACATGTATACAAAATTACAAAAACATTTCGCATTAATAATTAGTTTATTAGTGTCTCTTTGATGAATACCACCGTTTCGACCGCTGCGATCGCGCTGTTATTACGATCCGTCAATTTTCTTGAGGAAGGAATCCTTTCCAAAACCAATCATTCGTAATGTAGACACAGTATAGATTAATTATTTTAAATTCAGATAGCAAAACAATATCTTGTCTTTGTCAAACTTTTAAAAATTTTAATGACAGCGCGGCCGCAGCGATCGAAACGCTTTGAGAAACGTCGAAATAATTTTCTTATACTATAATCCCTTTCAGTCTTACAGTGACTTCTTCAAGGCTCTACTCTTCAACGCCAGAATCATAGTCCAGATCTTCTTCGTTATGGGAGGTTTTCTAATGGCGTACAAGATGTTAGTGTACGCTGAGACTCACCCATTCTCACTCAAAACTGTGCCGATGGCTTTAGTCAATAGATGGGTTCGGTAAGTTTTCCAATAATCCATACTAATATTATAAATGCGAATGTATGTCTATCTGTCTGTCTGTTCCGCTTTCACAGCTAAACTGCTGAACTGATTTTAATACAATGAGGTATATTCTTGGTATGCTGCCGTTCAAACATAGGGTAGACTTTCTTTCAAAAATCAACCCCCAATTATAATTTCATAATTTGAGTGCATTTGACCTCAATCACAATGGGATGCAAAAATGAGGTCTTTGGTATGACACGCAAGCTCAAAAAACGCCTATTCACTCTTGCCTTGAAGATCCCTAAATTGTAAGCGAGAGAAGAATAGCGAGAGAATTCCAAACCACAGCATTTCGTAATAGAAAAGATGATCTAAATCAAGATTTTAATAAACTTGACCTTGGTTAAATTGTCAATACCCTGACAAATCTCAACATACATAATTTCTTTCAGTTTAGTGCCGGCAGTGCTAGTAGTTATGGGTCTAGCCATGACCTGGGTGCAGCACCTGGGTTCTGGACCAATGTGGGACGCAGTGGTGAAGAGAGAGCGGGACATGTGTCGGATGAACTGGTGGCAATTGGTGATTCTAATGCCTAATCTTTTCCCATTCGAGTATCTGTGTCTGCCTCAAGCCTGGTAAGTTACAGTCTCCTAAAATGACTTATGCAGTATTATTACCGTGACCATGAACAATCGTGATCGCATGACTAGAATCCCACTAATATTATAAATGCGAAAGTTTGTGAGGATTTATGTGAGTATGTATATTTGTTACTCTTTCGTGCAAAATCTACTGGAACGATTATTATGAAATTTGGTATACGGATAGAATATAACCTGGATTATTCCAGGTTACGCATAGCGTACTTTTATCCCGAAATTCCCACGGGAGCGAAGCCCCGGGGCTCATCTAGTGATTCATAAATTTGAATAAATCAAGATGGTTAGGATGTCTATTCCTTAATAAATGTCACCATTATTATTATGAATATCCTCGATTTACAATCGGCTGAAAAAGTCCAGTCCAATCCAAGAATAATGTTGAAAAGTACACATATAACTGGACTTTTGCAGGCGACCGTACCCAATTTACAGAAGGAAACAGAGAACCATAATGCACTAATGCACTACACATGTTGCATAGTTTTATCAATCAAGTTTCAACACACATCATCAATATTATATCTAATAATGTTCCGTATATAATCAAGAATGCTAAATTTATGATTCTAAAGCTACCTCTTCAAAGGTCCTCTTCAAGGTCTAACAAAGCGAGCGTCGATGTTGCAAACATCTCGCTAATCGCTCTCCATCGTATAAGCCTTAATAAACAATATTGTTCAATCTATCTATACAAATGTATTAAATTTATTACTCGCTTCTAAAATATGTACACTATGTTGCTTTGTCTACATTATAATATTTGACTTGTGTATAGATTGACATGAATATAAAGCCTGGTCAAAGCGTATCTGCTGTCGAATATAAATGACAAAAGAATTAAATTTCAAGTTATTAGGCACCATTCAAGGTTTTCAATTTTGTAAACGTCAAAAATGCACAAAGTTGATATTCAAGTTTTCACTTCAGCAACCGCTCCCTGAGTGTAAACTGTTTTTTAAAAATTTGAAAAAATTCTTAAATACCAAAATTGTCAATGAACTAAAATATATCTGAGTTTCCCCTATGATAACATACACGGTTTACCAATTAGCATCAGGGACACGACGAACGAAAGTTAGCTAATCTCTCTATAGACATTGTTCACAATTGCACTAGTTGGTTGCAAAACTGTGCAAATATTGTCATAATCCACAAACACAAACCTTGGAGGAGAATTTTAATGGTCGTTGAGAAATTCTGTCTTTGAAATGGAACAATTACTAATCCAAACATTAAACGTTTATCTAAAACTATTTGACTATTAGTCCGTTTTATCTTACGAGCGCTAATATGTATACAATATTAGCAGTAGCTAGAAAAGGAAATTAGTTATTTGCAAAAGCATTAATTTATGGTTTTAACAGAAAACTTAATATGCAAATTATGTGTTAGGTTCATTAGATATGCAAATGTATATGTGGAGCATCCTATCATACTATAAAATAGCTAGTAGCTTGTAGTTTGTAGCTTTGGTAAATATTTAATTTTAAATATGACGTGTAAAAGTGCCTGAGTAGAATTAAAAACAAAACCGAATATATAAAATTAACCCTGTTAGGACTATTTATTACATTAATTCAGTTTTTATCTGAGTTTAATCACAGGTTACACAATACATCCAGTAGTTTAACCTTAAGAAAATCGTTTAAATTAAGTATAATTACATTTGTCAATCAGTAACTGAGGTGCTTTTAAGACAAATTTATGTAAATAAAAAAAATAAAAAATACAATACTAGAGTGAAACAAATGTCAATAAATAAGTAATACTTCCCTAATTGGCTTATGATATAGTTCATTGTGTTAGATTGTGTTAGAATAATATTTTTTGAACTCATATTTATTTCGTAATAATAAACACAACAACAAAAAGAAAACTTCACAAGTTACCGAAGCCAAATAAATTCGACAAACATATTTCTAGTAAATATCACTGTTCGAAATTCGGATAGCAAACAAAATCTCAAAAGATATACAAATAAATATACTTCTTTCGCTGGAACAAAATAACGAAATTTCAGAAAACTTTCGCGGTAAATATTCAGAAAATTAAAATATATATCAAAAGAGCGAATCAATTTCTAATTTAATAAGCCTGATAATCACAACGTTATCTATTAATTAAACATGAGAACACATACAAATAATATATTATTCCAAAAACATGAAGTTATATTATTTACAAAATGGTGTTAAAATAAAAACTTATTCCTACTTGTTTTACCGGCTATGGGTATGTAAATTCAAATGGGATTACAATCTATCATATCCAAATTCATTGTAAAATCGCCGCTATTCTATGCGTAGAGGGTTGATTATACAGTCAGCAGCATATCAACCTGTCTAATTTCGTTGCATTTCAACCGTATTATTGCGGCATAAAGATCTACGCAGAGTAACTTGATGTGCGGTCGACTGTACATACAAAAAATCAATTAATCTGCATTATTTTCGATTTTGTTTGGTTTCATTGAATGAATTACCATTATTGATGTAATATGGAACGGATGAGGAAAACCGAAAATGATGAATATAAATTATTTCCGAGAAAGGAAGCATTAAAATATTTACAGTAAAACCTTACGTAATAGGGTTTGATATTGTACTGACTCCGATGCACGACACATGACTACGATATCTGACCTGGCGATCAAAATGTTGAACTTTAAAATATTGTTTTCAAAATTAAATGTCTTTTTCTAGTCAAAGTTATTCGACAGTAGTGACTCTCTCGCCGAATCAGATAACCTTGTCAATTTGTAAGTAGGAAAAGGGGCAACACGAAGATCAACCTTACGAGTAGATCATTAATTCCTTTCATTAAATGAAGGAAATATTATTATGAAAATCAATATCCTTAATAAGAGTCCAGAAACATAAAAATAGATATTCTGTATTTTATTTTATTTACACAGCAATAGGCATCTTAGTAACAAAATGGCTGCCCCTACTGAAATATTATTGCAATTACGTCTACTGACTATATACAAGTCTTTGTTATAGGGTCAGATAAAGAAATCGGCTGTTTCTTTTGTAGTAAGGCCAATAAACTTAAGTGCGATAGTGTGTTTTTCTTTGATGTTTTAGTTGGATTAAGATCCTATGGTATTTCCGTCTCATTCTCACATATTCCCCGTTACATTTAGGGCTATGACGTCTCGGATCCCGTGATCAGCATAAAAATAAACTTAAACATTTCGAAACATCGACGGTGACTTACAATCGCCGCTTGATGTTAACCCTTGGATATGTCAATATTTAAGTTAGGATTTATGTGTCCCTTTCTCGCCTCGTACGATATCCACGAAAGTAGTCCTATTCGTCCTATTCTAAACTGGAACTATACACCATGTTATGATCCTATATCTAAGTAAATGTTAATTTTGACCCATATTTTTAAGTTTGTTGCGTCGCTCCATTTTCACTTGCGCGTTGAAAGTCAGCGGTTTTAAATAAAATTTTAACGTCAGCAAGTCATAGGTATCATCCGAAGTTGGAAAAGAATTTCAAATTTTAGCAAATATATTTCCTATAGATCAGATAAGACACAAGACATTCATACTTTAAGTAAATTACCTAAGTTTTATTGAGGAATTCGAAAAATGTACATAGGCTCGTTGCATCGTAATTGCCATTTTCGATTGCAGCAGATTGCGTGATAGGTTTGTGTAATTTTTACGCATCTCTAATCGTTATAAGTATAGTTTCCCTTTCCTCTGGTATGTAGTTAGTTCTGCAGGAAATACTAACTATTAATTATATTAATATTAATAACTAACTATTAATTTTTCGAACCCAAAGGACCCCTGACCTCCGAATGTAATCATCCATTCTTACTTCATTATCATGAAGATCATAGTATAAAACAAAAAGTACCTGTCCCTGTGTATGTTTAGATCTTTAAAGCTACGCAACCGATGTTGATGCGGGTATTTAAATAGATAGATTGATTCATGATGAAGGTCGTTTCTACTAGCTGCGCCCCAGGGCTTCGCTCCTGTCGGAATTTCGGAATAAAAAGAAAAAAAGTACCCCTTGTGTTATTCCAGGTTACATTCTACCGGTGTACCAAATTTCATAACAATTGGTCCAATTGTTTATGTGTGATAGAGTAACAAACATAAGAGTACATACATCCTCACAAGCTTTCGCGTTTGGTACTTTTTATCCCGAAATTTTGACGGAAGCGAAGCCCCGGGTCGCAACAAGTTTATACAAATAGTATATATATGGCTGCACTTGGAGCAACTTTTAAAAATTGAAAATTAAATTTGAAATTAAGCTTGGATATTTAATTTGATCCAAGTAAATTTCTGAATTTTTTGTTCCTCCTTTATCTTAATCAACATCGGCAGTCATTTCAATTACATGTCTTTCCTTTTCAGGTACCTCGGCACGGATACTCAGTTGTTCCTTATTACGCTGGTCATCATGCTGATCATCTGGCGTTGGCCCAAGAGCGGACTGCCTGTTCTTAGTGTCGTGATGGTCATCAGTCTACTCATTCCCTTCCTCCAGACCTACTTCATGGATCTCTTGCCCATTAGAACCAGCATTTTCCCTGAGTAAGTAAACGAGTGTGTTATATATTTTTGGAATTATATCAGAATGGCTGGGTTAGCGGACTTTTTTAATTTACTCCTTTTAGAAAATTTAAGTAACATTTAAAAGACTATAAAATTTACAAATGGCCTCTTGGAATATGACGTGTAATAACAGCATTATATTGTAAGTTTAAATTATTTAGCACGTAAAAAAGTTATTGACAAATAAACATTAATATTGTGCTGTGATTAACTTAACATTAGTATACCTGATACCTACTAATCCGTATTGGACACGATAGGCCCATACACCTTATCCATTCACAAGGAAAACCATTGCCCCAGTGAGGACAGTAAAATGGCTGATGATAATCGATATAATAGAGTGTTCGATAATATATGGAAATAATTGTATTGCCCAGAAAACCCTAGCCACAGCTACTGGTGGTCACGACCCTCATCCATGAGGATATGACTATGATTATGACATTATAGATGACTTATAGAATTCCATCTCTCTCACAGGTCTATTAGAAACATCTTCGGCTACAACTTATCTTTCTACCACTCCTACATATCGGCCCAGGGCAACTGGGCTGGATACCATTTGGGAGTGATGACCGCGTACTTCTACCACAAAGCCCAGACCGAGAAATGGAATTTGGCCGAATCTAAGGTTAGTTAATCAGTATTTAAGAAAATAAAAGCTGAAGTTAGTACTTAACTGAAGTGCTGGATCTTAAAATGGAGTATTTACGGTCAGTGCAATATTTGATCTTGGTACTGAAATAAATTTAATGATATCCTTTAGTTGTAAATGTATCTTGTTTTATTCCCATGTTACTTGGTAATTAGCCATTCACAACACACATACTACACTTACAATTAGATCCTCGCTTTATTCGACGAAGTTAAATATTCTTAATAGTTTATAAATGACATATCTTGAGACAATTTATAATGATCTTATTTAATTGCATTGTTCTATTCTTGATCTTTCGGTTTTAAAATTCTTCAAAAACTTCCACTGATATTCGTTTCTACGAAAAACGATATCCTTCAATGTTACTAGGTTCTGAAATATTATATAAAATCTTATTATTACAGATTCTGCAGTTACTGAGCTTGATATCTGTGCCGGTGGCATTGGGTACTGTCCTGATGGGCTGGGATCTTCACCACCGCGTCGCGTCTTCCTTCGAAGCTGCCGTCTTCAACGCTCTGAACCAGAACTTCTTCGCTCTCGCCATTTGTGTGTTCATCATCGGATGCTTCTACAGGGTTAACAGTAAGCATTTGAGTTTTGTTTCTCTTTTGTATATCAACTGCCATCCCAATAGATAAAACTATCGTAATTAATCACATTTTTTATTCGTTTATCTGAATGTGGAAAAGTAAAATGTACATATATCGACAATAATAAAGAAATATACAATGGCGGACTTACCCAATGAAGCTTTTACTTACCCAATGAATCTTTTCCAATTAGGATAACCAGCGATAGCCATTTCTTTATTAATAATGTGAGGTTGGGAGGCTATTATTTTAAAATAATAGATCTCCTGACATCAACCAGAATAGAGTAAGCACATAAACCTATTTATCTGATTAGACTATCTATTGATATTTAAAGTGAGTCTCATTGACAAAGACTCACTTTAAATCGATAAAGGTATCGATGTGAAATTCATTTGAAATTATATAAAATCAAATTATATCTATTCTATTTTTCAGAAATCTATAGCAACGCCGTTGAATGGGGACCTCTTCAGCCACTCGGGCGCATGTCTTACTGCGCCATGTTGTTACATGCCACTATCTTGAGAACCTACGGTGGCCAGATGAAGAGGTCTTTCTATGCTACAGATTATACTGCTGTAAGTTGCTTCCATAAATACTTTTAAATGCAGGTTTGCAATTCACTTTTCACCATCGAATCGATTCGAAGTGAGACGCAGCGGACCAATCACATTGCTGTGTGGTTGTCGTTGCGTCACAATTATACAATGTGATAGGTTCACTGCGTCTCACTTCGAAACGATTCGATGGTGAGTAGTGAAATGCAAACCCACACTAAATACAACAGTTCTTTAATCGTAATATGATATACCTTTCGATTCCATATACTTTATTGTGTACTCACCCTGTTATATTACTGAGCCCTTCTGGCGTGATAGAAACAACACTGTTTAAATGAGTTTCTTTCGGTCATTTCTACACAGCAGTGGTCGTCAGGAAATGCTAGTATTTAGGACCTAAGTATAATACTTAGAATATGACGTGAAAAAGTGTCTGTAAGTTCTAATTTCTGAATATATTTTGATTTTGAGTTATTTTTATAGGTATTCAAATTCAAAGTTCTAGATTAAGGAACTAACCGCGCGAAGCGGAATAGAATAAGTTCAAATACAGACTCTAGACTCCGTATGATTGAAAAATTAACCGTAGCGCATAGTGAGAGAGACTAAATAGTATTCTTGTAAATTATTTACATTGTAAAGAAAATTTTTCAATAATACGGTATTTCCATCCAATATTTTATTTCAGATAATGTTATTCGCTGGTATCGTGTGCACGACATACCTATGCGCGCTCCCTCTTTACCTTCTCGTGGAAGCCCCTGCTTGCCAACTGCAAAAACTTCTTCTAGGCCCAAAGAGAAGGCCCAAGAAGGACCAAGAAGACGCCAATGCTAACCACGTAAAACCTGGAATCTCCACTGTATCCGTGTCCACTGTTTCTACACATATATAGAGTGTTGATGGTAGAATATGTATTACTACATACTATTTAATATTTACACTAACATGATTAGGTGTTCAGATCACAAATCTATTTTTGAATCTTGCGTACAGATACCAATTAACGTCATCTCTTTTGATATTGTCTTCATAGCCACAAGTCTAGACTGTAACTATACTGTCCTAAAACTTACTTCTGTACTTTCGATATACTCTCGAAATTATAAGAAGACCTCCGTGGCATAGTGGTCACCACGCCCGCCCGCTATCCGGAGGTCATAGGTTCGATTCCCAGCGCCGGCAAATATTTGTACTTGTGTTCACGAATATTTTTCTATGGTTTTGGATGTGTTGTGCTCGTTTCTGTGTTTCCGTCCATCGGACCCGCGATACAAGCTTAGTGCTTAATGTGTGGCGTAGTGTTCCATTAAAAAAAACTTGATTAATTTTCTATAAACACGATAAATTATCATTTATAAGATAAATACCATTCAGCTCCCTTGACTTTTGTGACCTAGACTCCTAATTTTTATCTGATGTGGAAAAGTAAAAAGACTCCTAATTTTGTTAATTGTGCCTACTTTTAATTTTATTATGTTTCAGATAAAATATTCAGCATACATTTGTTTAGTACTTTACACATATAAAATGTATATTTTACTTACACTTTGCAATCTATATAATTTATATGTACTCGTATAATTTATAATTGCACGCATATTTGAAGTCTTAAATTGTTACCCAAAAATTACAATTTAATTTTTAAGATTTTACAACTATCAAGCAGCTTATTTTGTAAAAGTTTCATACTGGTGTTAGTTCTATATTTTTAGTCTATAAGTAGCTTTAATTTTTATTATTTAAGTATTCCAACATATCTGCTCCTATGTGATATTCGAATTAGGCATTTTAACATCAAAATTTATATTAATGCCACAAATCATAAAATATTGGAAAATTGCCCTTAAAATGATATACTCGATAAAGTCATCACTCAAACAAAAAAATGCTAGATAAAAATTAAATAAGTTGGGATCATTGGTCTACCTAGACGAACACATAAAATATTCTCGCGCAATTGAAATCATCACTTCATTAGTTCTCATTTTTTTCTGAAGGTCCGTTTCTGTAAATGCAGAAAATCACCATCAAAAAGTACGAGCGAATGCATCGATCGGACGTTTTCGTCTGTAAATTTGCTTAAAACCATCGAACCGAAATGATCAAAACCAAAAAATTAGAAAACGTATGACGAAGATTTAAGAAGAAAAATTATATTATTTACTTCGATTGCTTGAGAATCGGGCCAATTAGAGTAAATTTTCTAAACAATAATTTCTCGTGGCTTAAGTAATTTCACTCTCTTAACCTAAATCTAGATTTAAGCATGCTCAATGTATCTACTGTTAATAAATTAGACTTCGATAAATTTGTAAATATGGTGAACTTTTTAAATTTTGTACATAAAGTTTTTGTAATAAATAAAAAAACATTTATTTTACTCTGCTTTTTGTATTTTCCCTTTGCTATTCTTACGATGACTGCCCAAATATACATTACTTATGTGTTATTAATTATCTAATCCAAGCATTAAAAGGAACTTGATATATTTTAATAAATGAATAGAAAATACTTTTTCCTCAGAACAAATGTTACATAACGTTGTTATTTAAGACTCAACGAGGTTCTTACAGAATCTTAATTATATTCTTTCATTTGTTGAATACAGTCACATTATACAATGATACATTAGTGTGATACATACAGAGGAAGAGAATATTATAATCTCCCAAACTAGTCATATTTGATGCATTTTTGGATATGATTTCAAGATTTTTAAGTTAGCCAGCATGAAATTCCTACAGAAACAAAATCATATATCATATTATGATGATATGTATAGATATATAGATTTAACAAAATGCACATTTTCAGCGATGAATTGCCTCATAAAATCCTTATATGCTCGTCGATCCATCCGGTGAACGCGTGAACGTTAGTGAACAGTGTGTATTGAGTCGTGTCGCATATCTTTGCGTCAGTTCGGCTCACAGCCAGAGACACAATACCGTTGATGTACCAGGCTCCGGTCGCGTTGGCTGAAGTGTCTTCAGCTATGTCCGGAATGAAGACTAGGAATCCACCGCCGCTGTCGCCATTGCAGGCTGAGGTGCCTAGAATTGTCAATAAAGAAAATTTGTTTATTCGAAATAAATAAATAATAAACAAATCTGAAAATAAAATTTTTGACTACGAATACAATATAAAAATATTGTTACACATAAACGTCCTGACGTGAGTTTAACATTTTTTACTTATCACTAAAGAAGTTTTACTTTAAAAAAACCGGCTTCCAACACACAAAATTGTAAAATAGTAAAAGAAAAATAAACTATTACCGTTAGTATACCCGGCGCAAAACTTTCTGTAATTAAGCACTCTGCCAAAGAAGTTGGGGTTTGACTTGAGACATGTTTGCTCTCCAATTTTGGGCAAAGACACTTGGTGGAGTTCACTAGAGAGCTTTTCTGTGTGGTTCAGACCCCAACCAACAACCTGAAATGAAATTCTTTTATTATTCAAATATGTATGTTTAATATATTTCTTTTTTTAAACATGCTTTTATTGTCACCTGGGGGATTTTATTGATGTTATGAATCTGTAATTTTTTAAAGTTTTTTTTTGTTTGAAACAAAATAAATAAATGAAACAAAATAACAATGAACAATAACTAGTCTAGTCTCTTTAAGGCATCTGACATGATTTTTATGACTACCTACCGGGACTAGTGGCAAGTAATTTAATAATTACCTGCCACTAGTCCCACTAATATTTTAATTGTTAAATTAAACCTTTTGATAATAATTGCGTGAAAAAAAGTCATGTACAGTAAACCGGTGAATAGTACCCTCGTTGAGATGAGGGAACTGTTATATCAGCTCTCAAGCTAATCCGGGATTCACAATGCTTATCAGAACTAGGTATGTATTGTCAATTGTCAAGCGACAATTATTTATTTCTTTTACTTTTTAGAAAAAGCTGGAGTTGGTGTATTGCTAGATGTATGTGCTAGATTTGATTTGACAGATGAGATAGGTGACGTAAGTTAGAATCTTGTAATACTAAACCCAGAAAAGTCATGTTCCAACATACAGTGCCATAGACAATCCCAGCGGGCAGCCTCTTGATCGAGTCAATATTCCACAGACAAGCTGGCTGCACATAATCATCATATATAGCTTCAGTCTTCAGCTTCACCAGAGCTATGTCGTTGTCCAGCTTCTTTTGATAATATTCCTCGTGGACGATCACTTGATGCACCTTTCAGTAGACTTTATAATTTTAGACGAGTTGAATTTTTTAATAGACTGTTATTTTAAAAGATACAAACGTATCTAACCAAGTTATGCTTCTTTGGATCAAAGATTTATAATACGTGTACAAAATTTAAGTACAATTGTTTTGGTAGTTTCGGACAGAGAGATTGAGTAATTTTATAAGGCTTCCGTTTTTCTATGCGAGGTAAGGAACCCAACAATATTTCTATTATAGACTATACGGACTCAAATAGACAGTGATACAAATGATACTATGAAGGCAGTAAATATGTAACTCATATTAAATTGTTTAAATATGTGACCTAGTTGCCACATTGCATGAAATCTTAACTCTTAAAAGCAATCCCTGGATTTATGATACTGGTACGTGTCTACTCCCACATATCAATTATTAAAGATGCAAATGTAGAACATTATACAGTATAACCACAGATACAATAACATTAATTATGTAAATATTATTTAAATTCTACTTCTATATATTAAAATAAATGCTAAAGTTACCAATCTTTCTTGTGTTGCCACATCTCCTCCAATCAGATTGTATTTTCCCAAGATAACGCTAACTATTTCAGGAAGTACTGGAGCTCCATTGATAGTAACACAATGACCAGCTGGAAGTAAAACATGAAGTAGTATTTTTTACATATACTATATCTTCCTATAGCTATCAGATCATCTAAATATACAAACAATCATGGTAGATTCTAATTGATTTTATCTAAAAAGATTTTTTAGATAAATCAGAAAATGCGCAAAATGAGACAAACATTTATTTGCTCGTCAAATCATTCGAATCATGCTTAGAGTTTAATTTTAAGCAGACTTCGGGCTTTTCATATAGAAACAGAAAGCACTCAGGTGAGAAAAAAACAAGTTTATTTGTTAGAAATTTATTTTAAAAAACCCGACTTTCAATATTCATTTCGCTACAACTTTTGGACGGCTCAATGATCAAACATATCTAAGAGCCACCGCATAAAAATTAGCTATCAAATAAATACTTAAATAAAGGCATTCAAATCGGTTCACCCGTTGATGAGCTACTGTGCCACGTACACGGACAGACCGACAGACAGTCAAATAAACTTAGGGTTAAACGTATAACACCCCTCATTTTGCGTCGTGGGTTAATCTAGACAAGTACAGTCCGGGGCAGATAGACCTGAACCCCTATGGTTAAGCAAGTTATTTACAGCGTTAACTTTATCTACCTCCGTCTGAGTAAGTAATATGAATAATTCGAAATACCTGTCAAAACGAAATTCTTCGAAATCAAAGTGCCTCCACACACATATTTCGCTGACGCATACTCTAGTCTGTATACCGCGGCATGCCATGGCCAGTCTCCAGGTTTGGTCGGTTGACCGTTGAAGATTAGCTCTGTGTGCTGAACCTTGCGTCTCCCACAACCAGTTTGTTTTACTGTAGAAACTGTATGTGCTGTTTCTTTGTACCCTTGAAGTATATTGTCTAGGAAACCCTGAAAATTTACAGAATTCATTCCAGTATCGTACCAGAGAATATTGGATTTATTTAAACTTCGTTGTACAAAAAAAGTTAACAATATGTAAATTTAATGCCATAAGGTGTTCTCTGCCAGTCAAATCTTGGGACCAAACTGGAAAAGGCAAAAGGGTGGTATTTTAAAATAAAATTATAATAATTTCTTGCTAGCTTTGAACAGTATAGTCACATTGCTATGACAACTACATATTATAATTATGAATTGCCCCGTAATGTATCCAGAGCAAAGGTGCCCAGTACACTGGCGGCATTGCCTCGCTGGATTACAGTGGCCATTCTTTAATACCTACCACATTAGGTTCTTTACAAAACTGAACACCATTAGCTTCAATGCGGGTAGGATACGGCACGCTGCCGATGTTCGGACCTTTCACCGACATATGCAGCGCTGGAGCTGATTTGAAAAATGTTATATGAAATTCACTTCCAAATGTTGATATCCTGGCAACCGATTTATCGTGCTAGAAAAAAAAAACAAAATTAGAAAAAAAATCCTTCTATTTCCGTTTACATCATCCGCTATAACGCGTAAAGTCCGGACACCGAAACACGTAAATCTCTCATCATCAGCCTACCCTTGCCCCACTTCATGTGTGGTCGGTACAGCATGTCACTCTACTCCACTTCTCCCTGTCTGATGTTAACTGATCTGTTACTTCCTTTTTAGCCATATCCGCCTCTTCTTCGGCCTTCCCCTTCTTTTCCCATTCAATTTCAATCCTTGACCTCCATGACCTTTCTTACACCATTGTATTGGTATTATGTAATTACGTAATTGACGTCATCTCTCTTTAGAATGCTGTTGCTTTCTGTATTACATACTGCTTAGCTGCATTAAGCCCCATCCGTCATCCACGAGAGTATATAAAGTGGTCCTATTCTAGGGCGGATACAACAAAACATATGACGATATTATATTTGTTTTGTGTTTGTTACGCTCCGGCCACAGACTTTGTTTTTAGGAATATTTATTATAGGTAATCTAAGTTATGAATATATGTAGTAGAATCACAATATGACAGATGTCTCAAAAACATGATAATTTGTATTTATATTAGTCTAGCTTCCGACTTTTCGAAGCTGAATGAATGAAACGAGCAAATATCCCCCAACACGATAAAAAGAGTAGCATTATGAAAATTGAAATCCGAAATGTGAAAAACATCATCAAAAATACCACGGATTCAAATTACAAAATTAAATGCTATAAAATACCAAATAGGAACAATAATTAATACTTCCATATATCCATACTACACTAATATTATAAAATCTGTCTGTCTGTTCCACTTCCATGAATAAATTGCTGGACCAATTTGATGAAATTGTTTATGCATGTATTTAAAGACAAACGAAAGTTACTTTTTTATTAAAAATCAACCATCGAATTATTATAATGGGGGGTTAAAGTTTGTCTGAAAATCATGTTTGTCTAAAATTCACGCGGGCGAAGCCGAGGGCAAAAGCTAGTATGTTATAACTCACCAAAGTAACAGTCGCTTCTGAATCAAACGTAATATGAACTCTGGAATATTTGGGAAAATTTACATAAATTTGTAGATCGTATTTGTTTTCCTCTTCTGGAGGTAACCCAGACTCAAAAACCGCTTCTATATCATTATTTCCTTTGCAAGGCCTCGCTCGTCCTACTGGATTTCCTACTAAACCCCATCCAGCAATATCCTTACCGCAAATACTGCTACTAAACAATGTCACAAAGTATATTAAAAATCCGTAACACAACATTTTGATTCACTGTCTTCTTGTATCACATTTATTATTGCCACTGTGTTTACTGGCGGAACTAAAACAGTTTATACATTTTTATTAATACTTTTTGAGGCTATTCGAATTATTTTTCATTAAGGAGACACGACATATCAATGCCTCTTAGTTGAGTTCACTGTTGTCGCATAGGAATTCCCAAGTTATGTTGTAGGTGTAAAATATTTCTTGACAATACTCTTAATATCCTGAACCAAGACAGTCACTAGTAAAATTACTACTAATTAAAAAATCGGATTCGTCATTGATTTTTTTTCTAATATTTTTTAATACGTTGAAAATTCTACGGCCAAATGAAAGATACTGTTGCCTTTGAATAAAATGTACTCCGCTCTTGAAAAACACGTAAAATTTAAATTTATAAATTTAACATTATGCATTTTCCTCTTCAAGTTTTCATGATTCAAAAATTGAATGAATATGATTTCCCTTGCAAGATCTTGCTCGTCTGGTTGGTTCCAAAGACCATACAACAAATTTTTTATCACATTTTCAATTTCCAAAATAATTCACAATGTCATTTAGTCCACATTCTTAACCATTTCATAACCACAAAAGAAAGAAGATTTTTTGTTTTCACTTTTTAAAATTACATAAATACATTACTACACTTTCTTTTTTTGTATCTCAATTAATGTGAATAATTAAATTCACTTTTTACTGAGAATTTATATTCATATTTATTTCATTACAATACAATTGTGTTTAAAATTACATTATCGCTCCACAACTTTATAACCCTTTATACACTACAAATAGATCAAAATTAAAATATAAATTCAAAATATCAACAGTTTGATAGTTATTTATTTAGGAGGATACTGAGTCTTTGCTCTTGCAAATAATTTTTAATTATTAAAAAGCGCTGGATCAGAAAGTATTTGCCTTCGTGTAATTTGTAATTTAGAATTATATCATAGGCGTCTAAAAAATCAAATAAGTTAACATAAGTAATTTTATTTGTTGATTTATGAAAGGATCTAACTTTATTTTTTTATAATAATAAACATCAATGAAAATTTTACAGACTTAGATACGATCCTCTTAAATTAAGTTGTGTTAATAAATTTACCATATATATTTTTTATAGGTAAAGTCACTAGCAACCGATTCTCAAACCAAACTGCGACATACATTGACCTTCTGATTATTGTGTATATTTTCCTCATCCCAGCGATAACTCCAAAACCTGTATTCCAACTGGATTCGAACAGCACTTGCTTGCTTTTTGAAAAGGACCTCATCTTTTTCTGTAGACCGCGATAGCTATTGTAAATATACTTAAAAAATCCGGTCAAGTGCGAGTCGAACTCACTTGTTAATCTACAAAGAACAAATCTACAAGAAAACTTATAAGAATTCTATAAATTGTACTTAACCCTCTTTACACGAGTTAAAAAATACTAGATATAGTTAATTGCTTGTGCAGTTAACATGTATGAGTTTATGTAAGACAGTATTATTGAAATTTGAAGAACATTTTTAAAAATAAAAACAGCTTTATGTCACTATGTTCCTACGAGTATATGTTTATTCGGGTGGAATCTTGTAACTAGATTTTGAAGCAGATAAATTTAACCGAAAGAGCTGAAATTTTGTACATACGTTAAGTTTTGATGACAATGCATTATTACGATAAGCGTGACTTGACCGTGTACCCAGGAGCGGCTCCAGATGACAGGACTAGGACAGGTTAGTAATCCATAGAGGAGTCCTGTCATCTGGAGCCGCAAAGATGGATCATCTGGAGTCATAAAGTATTATATTAGAAAGCTTATGTAATTAAAAAAAAAAGTTTTGCACTCGCGGAGTGCCGGCAGAAGTAAAAATTTTAATATTAACGTTGTACACTTTTGACGTCTTACGAATTTTCGATCTGGGTCACGTGTCCTGACGCGAGTTAAACCTTTTTTTACCCATCACAAAAAGTGCACAAATCCGTTAAAGAAGTTTTCACTTCAAAAACTCGTTGTTATATGACGGCAAAAGGTTATTAGGTTGTCTGATGGTAAGTAGTCACCGCTGCCCAGTAAATGTTATCTATCACTAAGTAAGTTGTACTTACACATTTTCCTTTTGATTTATTTACACGCGTACAAAGTCGTGAGCAAAAATTAGTTAAGATCTGAACAAAAGTGCCTTTATTCTCACCTTGTCAGCTTTGTACACTTTTCTCTTTAGAACCGTTTGCAATATATTCTACCCATAAACATGTTTAGTTCTGCCATATAAACTTTACAATAGCTATTCTAGGTGTGCGCTTTTTACGAGAGTTTAAATATTTTGTTGCCTTTAAAACCAAAGCTTCAACAAAGAGAGTTCTTTAAATTTCAACTAGTATAAAAGTAGGACAATAATTAATTACTTATTTTTACTAATAGCTCAATTTAGATATTAGAAGAAATTTTACGCGTAATACGTAGCATGTCACTCTCGAGCTCTCTAACTAGGTATCAATCACCACATAAAAAATAACCTCAAACAAATCGAACAAGAAAAACAATCAAACATAATAATATTATTAAAGATATAAAGATAAATCATTGATTTTATAGGTATCTAACAAAGTTGGCGTTATCCTTACAATAAAGCATAGCAGGCGCAAGGTCTCTGACGCGAACGCTGCGCGTGCTTAAGCTTAGTGGCCGAGAAAATTGATATTTTCTCCTTTTCTATGAATGAATTCACAATAACGTCTTTGAATATCATATACATAAATAATGTAAAAGGTTAACCTGTCGTATTAGAATATGTTTTTGTAGTGGTAGGTTAAGTTTGGTGAAATAAATATATTAAGTCCTCTGCGGCGTCTATCTGTCTGTTCGCTATAAACACACACTACTGCACGGATACGGTTTTCACCAATAGATAGTGTGACTTTAGGTGTATAATTTGTTGTTTTTAACCGAGCAAAGCCGGGGCAGGCCGCTAGCAAATAATATTTTTTCACATAATTTACCAAAACTAACTTTATTGCCGCTCAGCTAGTACAGCAAACAGCATAGTACTGGAAGTAATTTACAATCAGTACCCCAAACAAAAAAAATCAAAGCCAACTGTTGAGCTATGAGGTATGATATACCGAATGAGTGCTAATCATTATGTCCAACACGATCATAATGCTGACAACAGCGCGAAATGGATTTCCCTAATTTGCAGATGTGTCAATCAATAACCAACGACCGTGTTGCGGTCGAAGCTACATTACTAGTGGAAATACTACCGCAGGATATGCTAAACGCATAGTTAGTTAGGCTATTCTCTTGTTGTAAATCGATGTTAGGTGGTAAGTTCTATTTGTAATTTTATTAACACTAGTTGTTCGCCGCGAACTTAGACCTCGCGAACACAATACATTTTTGATGAGTTTTCACAAAATCGGGAATATTTCAAAAACGACTTAACCGATTTTGATGCTCCACGAACTTAAAAATTCTTTTGGCAGATCCTATATAAGTTTCAAATTTCATCAAAATCGAAGCAACGATCCGAAAGTTATCGCGTTACAAACATACAAAAAATGTATTTATGTATGTTTGTAACGCGAAAAAATGTATTTATGCCCTAAGTGGAATATATACCTTGCTCGCTTCGCTTGCTCGGTCAATTACGATTTTCAGTGTTTAACTTCCATTCATCTTCATGTGGACTTGACTAATTAGACAACTGTATATCAACCTTATCCCATATCAATATTATTATTAAGGCGAAAGTGAATATGTTTGTTACTTGTTCACGCTCAAATGGCCTGGCCATTTTTGTGACGTTTGGCATTTGGGTAGCTGATATTTTGGATTAACACATTTTTCATTTGATCATAGTAAATGGCGCTCATAAAATACTGTTCACAAAAAATAAGTATTTTGCGCGGGTAACACCGCGGTGTACAGATAATATACAATAATAGTTCCAACGCATTCGGTGTGTACCGCGTCAGGTCTCCCAGCGTGCATGAGTCGGGGCAAGGTGGGCAGTTCAGAAGGTGAGCCATATTGAATTCTACCATGTTATAACCCAGCAATTTCCATTCGAAAAAGCCAGAATTAAATAAAATTATTTACGCGGCAATGCTTTCAGTTCAGATACAAACACTACCAAAGTTTGCGAACTGCATACGGCATAAGGTATCCGGAAATAGGGTGACCATAATTCTTCGTACATATAACACAACTGTATTATATCACTGTTGACCAATTCGCAATATTTTCGTTTCACAAATAAATTGCAATACTTTTTCTCATTCCTGAAAAATATTTATGTAATGATTAATTCCTACAAAAATATTATGCATTGATAAAGCATTCCGGCTTACTTTTACGAACTTAATCTTCGATGCATTAAAAAGCAAGCCAAACAGCGCAGATTAACTTTCCAGAGTAGCTCCGTGGTTGATCATACTTTGCTGGGATCGGCTTGTTACGATATCATCCGCACATGCAGCTAGCTGAGATGTGTTATAGTCGATAAGTCCTTTGAGATTGAGTTTACGTTTCGGCTTCCAGAATAAGGTTGAGGTCGTACAAATGAGCACACAACAACAACAACACTCGGGTGAAAACATAATAAATTATATACCTAAACCTTCCTCATGAATCATACTATCTGTTGATAAAAACCGCATAAGCCTTTGTTTTATATATAAGGATATATAAGGAATGGATAAGGATATGGATGTAAGTATGTGTTTTGAGCGCTCAAGTTTAAAAAACATTATTATTTAAAAATTTAAAATGTTACCATTTATGTTGGTCACCCTGTCAAGAGGAATGGATTCTCTTTCTAATGCAAATAAAATTCTAAGTTTGTCCTGTTGTTGAATTCATTTTAAATTTCGAATAAAAATAATCTCGTTTCTCATTTTATTAATGTACACAAAATGTTGGTATACGGATATGGACATACTATGATATACTCAAGGACAAAGCAAATATCGATTTCCCGTCTGTAACGAAAAAAAAATCACACCTTTTTTCATCATAAGCAATCTTTTGAGGTCTCATTTAATAGCGGAGATATCATGCAGCATACGATATTAAAATTCAAATGCCATACTCAAAGAAGGCCGTTATCAAATTTATCACATTTTTCCTCTTAAGTATGTTATTATTTTCCCGGCAGAAAACCCCCTTTATTTACTTAAGCTCTAAGACAAAATTGATCTGCAAAATTTTTCCTTCCACAAGCCAGCATTACATACACTACCACTGGTGCATATCTCGACTGATATTCACTGTTTTTGAAATTGTTCGAGTCGAGTTACCCAGTTTCTTCCTTTTTCCAAGTTTTCCGCCGCAAATTGCAAACTGCGCGTAAACACTTATCAACAAATCGTAACTTTTAAAACTATTCTTATATAACTGACTATTCTAACATTAGCATTTAGTTTAAGTAGATAAATTTAGTGGTGGTGTCAGTGTGGAGGATGCTTAGTGGTGGTGGTGCCTAGTGTGGAGGATGCTTAGTGGTGGTGGTGCCTAGTGTGGAGGATGCTTAGTGGTAGTGGTGCCTAATGTGGAGGATGTCAAAATACAAAATCTACTGGTGATTTTAATGAAATTTGACACACGAGTAGAATATAAAATGGAAAAGCACAAAGAATATTTTATCTTTATTTCTCTACTAAGTAGTTATAAAAATACACATCTTATATTATTATATGTGGAATGTAATCGAATATGGATATTATATCGAATGATAAGGCAAGTATCAAAAAAGATGTCATAATTTAATTTGGATTTCCTTCACAAATGCTAGATGTTAATAAAAATTTACAGCTAGTCCTGATAGGGCCGATGCCATTTAGTTGTACAGTCGAATGCATATCAAATGGAAATCGCATGGACCGCAGTATAAGCTATTGCGAATATGCAATCAATTTGGGTTAATTTTAGTGCTGTTGACTGTACTACATTCAGCACGAGATACGCCTCAAAGACAATATATCAATAGCTCAGTGCATGTTCTGTAATGTCACTGACATTCAGAATACAACTATAAATTTCTATTTGTGCAAAGGATGATCAAGATAAATATATAAACTTGGTGATTTATATTGGACCATTTCAAAAGTCATTTTCTTGTTCAAAAATTGTATTCGACATTAGCGTCAACCTTTACTTCTTCTATTTATATAGCTAGCTGTTTCACGCAATTCCACCAAAATGTATATTTGGTTAACGAGTGGTAATATAAAAAAGTTTCTTTTGTTTGATATCAAGTCCTTATTTATACCAAATTTAAACAAAATTGGTTCACAGATTTAGCTATGAACATGTAACCCCGCCATTATTATGAATGCGAAAATCTGTCTGATTGCTCTTTCACGGCTAAACCGATTTTTAAAATGATAAACGGATTTGGCAATTTTGATGAAATTTGGTATTCATGGTTTCCAGTCAGGGATAATGCTCACATGAGAGAAATTATTATGATTCATAATTCATTCTCTACAATCTAAGCAATTATGCGGTTCATACTTTCTATACTAACTCACAGTATTCTCGCTTAAATTTTTGAAATCGACTAACAGTAGTAGATCCCCGTACCTCCGCTCATCCTGTGATAAAGTGTTGAACATAAAACTTTCCCATAATGACTGCTCTGTCAAGAACAAGCACGCAATTTATCCTTTTTTTTTGTATTGTATTTGGAGAAAAAAAAAATAATTTGCCGCGAAATCTTTATTGTGATATGGAGCGAGTAATTTCTCAGAATTCCTCAAGTGACGGTTGAACGATTCTGTTTTAATTTCCGCTCATGATTTCGGCCATTTTAGATTATTTTTACTTGAAAATCGTAAAATGTTTTTTTTTATATACATAATCGATGGCCTGTATTTACTAATATTTCGCCACCACTTGCTTCAGGTGAAGGAAAACATCGTGAGGAAACCTGCACGCTGGTTGACAGTTTAAGTTTATTTTGTTTTTATTGTGTTTATTCCTGTGGGTATGCGATTGCTTGCCACTAAACGCGGTAGTTGGTCGTGAAAGTAATGTCAGATGCCTTTAGGCGACCTGTTAGAAATTAACCAGTGTTAGAAATTAACATACTCGAAAAGAAAGAAAAGTATTTTGTATTGGCAATCGACATCTATAGACGGTAAGGCTTTTGGTGGAGCTGAGTTGACTCTAAAAAAACACTCTGAACTTGCACCTGGGTGTCTATTTTGCTGACGTTAAGCCAAAACTCAAGACAACTTCAGAGTTTTTTTTATGTTAACCCTGGGCTTCGCGGCGTCACAGCCTCGAAGAACAAAAAACACAAGAGAATAAGTGAATAAGGTACGAAGAAGATTTTATTGAAGCCGCGGGCTTAAGCTAGTAATTTGTAACAACCTTGCGAAAAAAATTAAACGTACAAAAACTGAGAGCCCAAAAGACTGGAAGATTGAAACATAAACCGGTGCTGAACAAAAAGAAATGAATTAAAATGTCCGTCTGATACAGTGTGATGGATGAACACTGAGATTTATCGAGTTTCAACATTTATAAAGTTGATTGTGCACGTATTTTTGACAGTACTGTAACGCCTGATTATTATAAATTGACTTTATTCTGAAAGTGAGTATTCAACGACATAACCTCTCTCTCATCTGAGCGTCTTTTCGGTTACTTCTGCAGACGTTGAGTTAGAGCCAAGGTAAGCTTTCCCAATTTTTCGTCTCCAATTCGCACGGTCTTTAGCATCCTTAATTGTCAGACCATTGACGCGCATATCATCCTTGACGACATCAAGCCAAACACTTCTTGGGTTTGCTCCTTCTGCCAGGGCCAGGAACAACAGCATAGCCAGACGTTTGTTCCCTACGTAATCATTCATAATTTTTTATCATTTTTGCTTTAAGACTAGTTTTATGTTCGACATTGAGCTTAATGTAAATATTTACTACAATATTGCATACAGCTAAACGTGACCTTCGAGTTTCGCAACTCCTGGCTCTGTCTACCCCGTAAGGGATAAGGAAGTGATACTGTATTATTGCAGTGCAAACATTGAATTGTAAAATGAATATAAAACTCGTAGTATGAATGTATGTTCATGATATCAGTTTTCAGTCCAGCTTGGTTGCTAATGTTTTTAAACAACAGTTGTTTAAACAACGCGCTGAACTTTGCCAGTCTCGGTATACATTGCTGGTTTTTTACTGCAGTAAATAAAAGCTCTCATACTAAGCAATATTCGTGCATTCACGTCTGCATCTGTCTGAGTTCAGCGATAGTGTGTATCCGCCATTATTCTATACCTAATATATTTCACAAATAACACAAAATAATAGATTTTAAACTGAAGATGCATGATCCTTCATACCATCCATTTAAAAATAAAATTAATCTTATATCTTTAATTTTTCTGAAATCGATAACCGTCACTGATCTGAGAACGATTCCCTTCATCGGAAAGTTTCCGGAGACACTGCAACTTTATAATTTGAAAGATTCATGCATGCGCCCGGAGTTCAATAAAAATGCAAATCTGACCAAATCTTTAGATAACAAGATGACGGGATAAGGTGCATTTACACATTGCGATAAATAAAAAACAAAAATTTTATTTATTAGTACATACAAATGTTATAAGTTTATGGTATAAGATTTAATCAAATTTATAAAAAAATACTTTGACTATCTGGAAGAATAAAAATAAAAAGATACACGTAGAAAATTATGAAAAGTAAATACCTACTAAATTAGGCATTTTTGTTTCATTTTATACGTTAAAGATTCACAAGTTTTGAATAGAGCTAACCGGCATATCACACCAGGAAGATTTACTTAGCAGTTAAATCTGTCAGATTACAATATCACACTATATCAGAAAGTATATTTTTTACCACACGCTGCAAATTTAGGTTGATGATGTATCTGAACCTGGTGCATTTTCTTTTGAAGATAATAAAAATCCTATTACAAATAGTAATACTTACAAGCGAGGAATAATTAAATACTTACCTAGTTCCATATGTAGCCATATTTATTTATAGTTATTAGTGTAGTTACATACATGTAATATAGTTTAGTATATTGACTTTTAGATGCACTTTATTGCACCACTTTAAGAAGAAGAATGAGAGAATGCCATATGGCGTTAAGCCCATCTTTTTTACATATTATTTTTTATATTTGTGCAAAGTTTTAAAATAAATAAAATATGTCTGAACATGTAAACGTCATTAGTTATCAGCACATCGTAAAAGCATATCTTAAGAAGGTGGCGAGCTGTGAAATTTTAAAGATTTCCGGACCGCTGGCCCGTTAGGCGGCAGATGGTACGAACACAGAACTAACTTGGGAAGATTTTCCGTCTAAAAAGGCTATCTGTCTTAAGTTTTTAAGCCTTTTTGAGTCTTTACAATTCCGCACACTAGCGCCACGATCACATTTTTAATTAATTTCTTTTATTTCTTAGCGATAAATTATAGAAGTGATACTACAAATTATGTTACATAACATAAAGGAAATGTTACTTAAAAATATAATTAGTAACATTTCTTGCAGCAACCATAATTTGTAACTAAATTAGACACATTTGCCACAATATACTAAACCGAAAATGGTGGTTGAATTCATATAGCTAGTAAATTGTGAGTACATTGTGCAATGGAAAACTATCATACTTCTTAATACAATCCTTTATCGAGTATAGCATCTTTTGTCTATGGAGTGTAGCAAAATTTAATGTTACACTTTTTTTTGTTTAAACAAATTTATTAAACAATGATAGCGGCGTTAGTGTACGGGCTTGCCCCCTCTTAACACGTTTTTAATAGCCTCGAATGTAACGTAAAAAAATGGAATCTTGGAAGTTTCTTTGCTTACGTGAAAATTTTGGGATAAATAGTACCCTATGTGCTGTTCTAATTATATTTTCCGCTACATAATTATAACAATTAAATAGCTACAGAAATTTACTGGTTTATAATTAAAAACCGGAAAAATTCCAAAATGTTAATATTCCAACATTGTAACTTTACCCAACAACTTTGCCTTTAATGCCATTTCGATCAATAACTATAGATTAGCGCAAAAGGAATAAAAACTGTGTGTACTAAATAATCATTTTGCATCTTGACTGTTCTTGACGACGAGCAAATTGGATCACAAATAAGGCTCTTTGTACACCTTCCATCCACTTTGTTACTGACGCGGGTCACGTCAATACACCGGACCTAATACTTACTGGAGCAACACGAATTGAATTTACCGTTCGCACGTTAATCGTTGCGTATTCAATACGATATAATTGCCTTAAACAAGTTGCTAAGGATTAAAAAATTAAAAACTCCCACAGAAGAAATAGAAATGTCTGAATTCCAATTTCGAATTTCGTTGAAATCGTACTAAAGTTAATAATATAATGTAATAGAAACAAGAAAAGCAATATAATGTAGGTAAAGTCAACAGCACATTAATCTACCCAGATTCATTGCAAACTCGCCGCTATTAGCGCGCCATAGAGATACATGCTGGGTAACTTGATGTGCTGTTGACTGTACTTAATTGTCATTTTGCATCACACTCCTGCACTACTGTTCTAAACGAGGAGTAAATTGGATCATAAATAAAGCTCTTTGTACACCTTCCATCCCCTTTGTTACTGACGCGGGTCACGTCAATAGACCGGACTTAATCCCGCGAACTTCGTCTAACTTGGCGGATCCGTACATTGCTGGTTTTTCATTGCGGTAAATAAAAGCACTCGTACAAACTACGCATGCATTCGCGTCGGCAACTGACCCAGTTCAGCGTTAGTGTGTAACCGGCATAATTACTAGCACGTCTCTAATTATTTTTCCCGATCGCGCGTTAATTGTTATATAATCAATGTGACATATATTGAGTTGAACACGTTTCTATGATCAAAAATTTAAAAACCCTACTGAATAAAAGCTAGCGAAGAACAGTCTAATTCACCACCGCATAACGGTTAGGTTCGGGGATGTGACGCCGCGAAGTTTGGTGTCATCGTAAAAAGTAACCTTAAAATTTAGAAGATTCAACTGTGACTTTACAACCGGCCGGATGCTTGACGTAAACTCTCCATGGGATTGCTATTGTTGTCTATCAGCGGACTATGTGTCCATTAGTCGCTTCGTACGATATCCAAAGTTGTTTGTGGAGTGTATTCTAAGGCGGAACCACAAATAAGAATAGTTTATTTAGGTAATTATACATAAATAGTTGAAAATCAGTCCATCAATTTTGGAGTCTCGACAGACATACAGATTCATAGAGTTAAATTTATGACATCCTTTTGTTTGTGTAAAGGGGCTATAAAAATTACGAAATCAGCTTTACAAACTTCATTCAAATGATTGAGATACAGAATTAAATTTTACTCATTTATTATATATATGTTGTTTCTTGTCTTTTTAATTCTTTGTACAGACGTAGTTGAGTTCAGTCAATATTACACGACTATCCGTAAAACCTTTGCTTTCATGTTATGTAGACTATAAGTGTCAAGCGAACTATAAAATATAGTTAAGCTATTTCAATAATGTTTAAAACATGCTTGTTATTCATTGGAGTGATTTATTTATAGATGTGATTTATGATTAGACGACCTCGGTGGCGCAGTGGTAAAGGGTTCGATACCCGATCGGGTCATGATGGAAAATGATATTTTTCTGATTGGTCCGTGTCTTGGATGTTTATCTATATATATGTTATAAAATATAGTATCGTTGAGTTACTGTCCCATAACACAAGTCTAGAACTTACTTTGGGGCTAGCTAAATCTGTGTCAGTCCTTATATATTTATTTATTTCAATATATTGGACTGGAAGGCCGATATATTGAAGTGGACTGGGCTGCCAAAACACTCCTGGGCAAAGATAGCCACCTCATGGCTTCCAATAAACAGGCAGATACCGAGCAAGCCAAGAACCAAATGGCGAGATGACTTGACAGGTTCCGCAAAAACTGGATAACTGCAACAGGACCGGACCGAATGAAAGAATAGAGGGAGACCTTTCCCCAGCAGTGAGACACCTAATGCTCTCTAATAAATAATCAAAAATCATCTCATAAACTTCTCATTTCTTAGAGAATCTCAAAGGAATTACCAAAATACCTATGTAAATATTCGAAACATCATAAAATCTAATTCATTTCAATAAAATATGGAAGTTTTGTAATTAATTCCATACCATGAAGCCGAGTTAATTAAGCGTAATATTTTACTCAAAATGATTTATTTTACTGAGAAATAAGATATTACCAAAAAGCCGGTATTTTCCGTGAAATATTTCGGGTCAAGACTTTTAATAAAATCACTTAATGTACAATCAACATCACATACACCTTTCCAAATTTGTTGTTAAAAACGCAAAACGTTGTTACCGCACTCGGCATCCATGTATCATAAGCTTGAAATGTGTTTGATTGTACCTACTATTTTTAAATGTAAAATATTTGAGTAAAATATTTTTTTATTACTGAAATTGCTGAAACACATTCGGGCTAGAACAGGACTACAAATAAATTTTTAAACATATTTAAACATTATTTACCTATTGCTTATCTCGATGTAAAAGTATAATTAGTTCATAAATATAATGGAATTATGCTAGGAGTAATGAAATTCCTTGAATACGTCCAAGGAACTAATTTATATATTTTTGTTTCGTCATTAAGTAATAAAAAATATATGTAGTGTCTTCATTAAAAAATATTTCTTGCTAGGGTATCAAATTTTGTACAAAATTGGAACGCATTATTAAAAAATATACACTGGTAATTGTATATTTTCTCCATTTAGCAAAATTTTTAAAATTAGAACTCAAACTAATCACGTCCGCGTTAAACCAGCACGTTCCGGTTTGAACTGGTTCAAAGTCATAGAACACACGTAATGACGTCACGTACCTCCGACTCCACATTAAAAGGTATATGGGATCCTGAGACAGATAATCAGATAACTGTTGTGAATGTCATTCAAAAAATCTTTATCTCTACAGATATAAATAATGACACCAGTGTCAGTTATAACACACTCGATATGAATGAATATAAATAATCTTATGAAGCTCTCTCTCTCTCTTTCTCTCTCATTGCATTAGAAGTTGTGACGCAAGGGTCAGCATAAAAAAAACTAATAAAAGTTGTACATTCGGCTGTTATTATACAAACGACAACTGCCTCTTTAGAAATGCTATTGTTGCCTATTTGATGCCAAGGTCCCTTAGTCACCTCCTACGATATTCAAAGGAGGACATGGTCCTATCCTATGCTAGGACCTACACGCTACAGCGCTGATTTATTGTAGCCACAAAAACGGTATAAGCGCGTCATTAGCATTATAGTGATCAACTATTGTCCTAGATTTAAACTATTGTTATTCAGTATAACGATAGGATAGTCGCCATCAAGTCAAATCAGATACTTTTTTCCATATGTCAAAAACAAAAAATATATATATTATATACAGTCATGGAATTAGTAGGTACTCCAGAGTGGCTTATTAAATCCATGATTATATGAGACTTGTATGGCAGTGGGCACAAGTGACATCACAAATTATATGTTGGAGTCAAAAAACGTTTTAATTTGAATTATACTTTAACAAGAAAAGAGGTGTCAAAAAGCGTTTTAATTTTAATTTATACTTTAATCAGAACAAAAAAATACTAAATGTATATAAATAAAATTGATCATTTGATTTTGTGTTTCATTATGTGAATGTGTTAATACCTACATGTCATTTTATACACAGGTTACTACTCTCATATTACAAGTAAAATCGAAAAGACCTAAAAACAGAAAATAACACAAAAATCCATAGAAACAACATATTCAGATGTGAAATACCAATATCGCTGTGTCAACATTCAAACATGTCAATTCGTCAATGTTTTTGTGTACGTACGGTACGGGTATACTATTGGTACACTTTACATATAAAATTAGATGTTTTCGTTTATAAATAACAACACACAATTGAACTAAATAAAAACAGATTTTGAAAACTTATATCCTTTATTTATATATTATTTACGTTAAGCGCAATGAAAAATAGTCTTTTTTTACACCAAGTAACAAAAGAATTCAAAAATGCATGTTTATGATAGATTTCTTAAAAAGTTACCGTGAAATAGGTATCGATTTCTATTTGTAAAAAATAAGTTTTGATTTTATATTTTTATTTTTAAAATAATATTTTTATAATGTTCAGATATCGAAAACGCCCTTGGACATTATTAGGTTCGAGGTGACGTTACCCATTAGCAATCAGCGTAGTGCGACTTTACAATTTACATCTCACCATCGAATCAACTCGCAGTGAGACGCAACTAACCAATCACAGTGCGCCATTGTGACGCAACGACAACTAATACCGCAATGTGATTAGTTCGCTGCGTCTCACTTGGAATCGATTCGATAGTGAGAAGTGAAATGTAAAGCCGCACTTCGCCCTAATAAGATATTATGTGTGTCCAAATTCAAACTGATAACGTAAAAATTGTTAATAAAAACTAATGATTAAGTGCTACTTCAATCAGGATTGATTTAAAACAGTTTAAAAATATATAGTCACGTGAGTGTGCTGATGTTTTAAAAGTAACGCAGTTTACACTCGACTATTGTAAATATAGAGGCGTCGTTGCTCCCTGACTATGCATGACAAGCATCACGGCTCGTTAGACCGCATTGTCGAGTCAGCATGTGTGTGGACGGATATCGATATACATAATATTGTTACATAGGTATATTGAAAATATATTAGGTGGTTCGCAGAGCGTTTACAATCCGTCAGTTTTCTTGAGGATGGAATCATTTCCAAAATGAATCATTCATAAAATTTACATTACTACAGTACAGAGTAATTAATATATAGTCATAAATGTTAATGATAATGTTAATTCTATGCTGATGTGGGAGCGAAAGAATAAGTTTTTTACAAAAATTACCAGCCACATTGAGTAGATTCATGTTAAAAAATATTGGTCGAGCAAAAAGTGGAGAAAGAAAAATAGGAAAGCGAACTCTGGGCTCCGACGCTCAACGACTGTGGAAGAAACCAGGAAAAACTTCATATGAGAAAAAGAGAGAACTGGGAAAAAGCGTGTCGGTCCATGTAAACACGTATCTATACCAAATCAAATAATCAAATGTTTCAAGCCCCTACAAATTCCAATTCAAAATTCTTACTTTAACTTAGGATGAGATACATCACTCATCGACTAGAAAAGTGTAGGTACTCCAATGAAGACTTAATTTGAGTGCCTACATTTTTGTAGTCGACTGCCGACTTCCAAACTGCAGGTGAAGAAAAAGCGGCGCAACGAACTTCACCGCAACCCTTTCTACAAAAGCGTTAGAATTCTTTATTTACTTTAGAAACCTAAAAAAAATTAATAGTGAGAGTCTCACTCAAGCTCGAAATTAGAAAATGTTCAAACCATATTTCTCTCTAAATCTTAAGTGTAAAAATCGAGGTGATTTATTTTAGTCATTCCCAGGGAATATTCAGTCTTTTGCATATTCCTCCGTAAGCTACGGGTCAATGTTATCATTATTTTTAAAAGATTTGGCGGCCTCAGTGTTATTCTAAAATTACTCACGTTTGAGAAGGCAGATAATGATTAATTAATTTTTTACGTTTTTGTATGTATCTATTCTTAACTCTCTGAACTTTTTCCCGCTTTCTTCCTCATCTGTGAAGCGTGGGAGTACAAATTCAAAATTCTTTAATCAACTTGGGTTTGTACCTCACTTGACGTCAAAGAATTACTTAAAACTGTGTCAGCTTCCCGCTTTCCTACTTTATCTTACTCATTAGCGCTGTCGGTTCGGTATATTAATTAAATTGTCACGCACTGGCACCACAGATATATGAACATGATGTACTTATATATATATATGTGGCTGGCTCGCAGTCTTTCTTGACAACATCAATCCAACAGGATTGTATCGACGAATCGAATCTACACTACACTATAAAGAAGACGCAGAAAAAGGAAGTGTTTGTTACTTTGTGTGTAGAGGGTATTATTCAGAATTATTCAACGGATTTATAAAAAGTCTTTCACCAGTAGGAAGCCACAATACTCCTGAGTGAGGGTACTTTTTATCCTGATATTCTCACGGGAACGAAGAAGTTGCAGCTATTAATCAATGACTATGACTGAAATAAGGTGAGCTAAAACATGCGATGTGGCATGTATATATAGACGTCTAAGAGACACATAGCCTAGAAAGCTGAAGGCAGCAAAAGCATTCCCCGTTTGTAAGATCACAGCTAAATCTTAAAAATTTCAAAGTAATTTTTTTCGCTAACTCCGGGGTTCATGGCATCACATGCTCGAAAGGAGCCGGGAGCTTGCGGGAATGAGATAGAAGGAAACAAGCACAAATACCACGTAAATCATTAATGATTCAAATGCACAATCATGAATAACATTTAAGGTGAAAACTTCGACAGTCGATTTGCGCAGTTGCAGTTGCAGCGGACTGCAAGTTGCAACTATAAAGCGGATTACAGCGACCTACGACACGGCCCGCTCTAGTTTAGACGTCGAATGTGCTAGGTTCACATGGAGGACGTCGAAATTATGTAATCATTCACTCTATCGCTGCTCTTCTTACTACCCTCGAAAACTATTTTCTACAGTTAAGTTTTTTTATTTTATTTACCAATCAAAAGTACAAATAGTATGTACCTATTCTAATTTTTAATAACATATATAAACCATGAGGTTTGTCCCTATATTATGTTATTGTTATGAAGTAGTTTGTAGCTTGTGAGAAATTACTATTTAATATGAAATTCGACGTGAAAAAGCGTCTGTGAAGGTCTAATTTCTGAATAAAAGATTTGATTTTATTTGCGTTTTGGCCTTGTCCTTGTTTAGGCCCTTTCTGCGTGAGGAGTCTGAGCTGCTACTTATTCGAGCCAGCCCAGCTCCTTCAAGAAGCGGAACACCGCCGATAGTGTCCAGGTAATTATTCACTTTCATCTTCACGTGCTCTTGGTTACATTAGTGTGTGATGCCGCAACAGTGTAAAAATTAAAGCTAAAATTTAGAAGATCCGGCTGTGATTTTATAACGAGCCGCCTGCCTGACAAACCCTCTTTGTGAATGCTGTTGTAGCGTATCGACTGCCCAATGATCGATAAACTTTCATGTGAGCCAACCTTTACCTTTAACTCTAAACGGAATCGTAGCCAGCAATCTGAAATGCATGATCTCGTTAGGTTATATTGAACACAGCTTGTAAATACCATTGACCTACTGCGTGATTTGCATAGAGTATAATTACTAGTTTGAATATACTATAACCATATAGGTCCCAGGTTCGAATCCTATTTTGTATAAGTACCAACCTGACACATATATTAGTTTTCATAGATCACTACTTCCATCCGGTGAAGGAAAACATCGTGAGGAAACCTGCACATTAGTTGACAGTTTAAAATCAGTAAGCGATTCCTATCCACTACACTACTATAGTCGTAAAAGTCATGTGAGATGCCTAAGGGCGACTTGAATAAAAACCCGACACCAGTGTTAGCAATGAACTTACTCGAGAACAAGAAGACTATAACTACTATATACACATATCTCCATTTCCGTAAAAATGTATGTTAAGTGTATTAATAAGAGTACTCTAAGTACACAGTCTATGTGTTATTCTATTATACTCGAGTGTAAGAAAATCAACTAAATTGATTCATAAACTAAAAAAAAAAACATTTGACCATGCAGAATTAATAAACATTTAATTCTCTGATTAGGCTTGGAGTAGTTTTTCTTTGTTTTGTCCCTCTCTCTCTCTTTTCAGCATTTGACATTAAAAGAACGTGACAATACAAAGAAGAACTATTCTGAGGCTAATCAGAAAATAACGTTTTTATTAATCCCCCTTATCAATAAAAATATAGTACTGTACATGTACATGACTGTTTGAAGAATTGACAAGTTGACATATTAAATTGTTTTCTACTAGCTGTTTACACGCGGATTCGCCCACTTACCTAAATGCCCTCGAGTTGAGTGCTAAAAATATTTTTGATTTTCCTATTTTTCCTACACTTTAAAGCTACAAAGCTCCTTATTTATTTTTTTTGACCCATCCATACTAATATTATAAAGAGAAAAATATTGTATTTTTATTTTTAATGAATAAACTAAAAACCTACTGGCTGATTTTGAAGAAATTTATCACAGAGATAGACGAAAGCTTTTGGAGTAACATAGGTTACATTTTTATTATGGTTTTACCCGAGCGAAGCCGAGACGGACCATGTAATTGATAAAACATGTAAGGTTAGCCTTTGTAACACCAATTTGTATGTCATTCACATTTTTTTGCAAATAAAATTTTCTTTCTCTCTCTCTTTCTTGACTTTATAGTCCAAACCTTGGCCATTCCATTTTACAACAAAACCAACAACCAATCTGGAATATAGCCAATGTGCACATATTCTAACTTCGCCTGAAAATGTAACTTGGCCGGGATAGTGAGGTCTCTAAAACCGATTTAGCTACGTATGTTTGTATGTCCAAGGCAGATATCCATGCTTTTGATAACTTCGATGTGTGAACTGCAATAGTATTGAATTTATTGAATGCTTTCGCCTCTCGAACCAGATTTTGTCGAAATCAATAAGAAGAAGATACGATAATTGTAAACCCTTCTGGCATTACTTATATGGTTAGTCCTGTTAAATGATTTTAATTTTCTTTCGACATTTCTTCTCATCAGTGGTCGTTCCGAAATGCCAGTAGTTACTAGCTTTTTGAGAAACTACTTTATAAAATTTGACGTGGAAAATTGCCTGTGAAGGTTTAATTTCGGAATAAATGCTATGATTTTGATCACAGTATAGTAACAAGCAAAATGATGGCCATTTTGAATTTGGACGCATGCCACGTTATAGTCAGTTTTTCATATAACGACGTAAGTGAGGGCGAGTGTTCGTGCGTGACGTCATTACATGGTACGTGAGTGTCCCTCCTCACCACGTGTGCAAAACCCTTTTTATTACCATCAAACCCATATTTTCTACGATTCGATCTGATTGCTTAATTTAGAACGGGTAAAACATTCAGATGCGATTAGATTTAGAGCCAATCTCCACATAGTTGTATAAGACCTACATTTGATAATTACCTCTTTAAAGTAAAGGCGTAGTGAAATTCATTGCGCCGCTTCTTCATCGCTTGACTTAGTTTTATATATATTTTTGACGTTAATAGTTTGTAAAGAATTTTGAATTTTATGTATGAACTGGCACAGGACCGTAGGAAGTGGCGCTGAAAGAGAAGCCTATATCCAGCAGTTGGTTGCCTTCACTTGCTAGGGCATGGGCATTGGGCATTCACGATTCATAAAAACCGATAGTTCTTAAAGGAAAAGCCAGTGCTCCACACAGAAAAAACAAGAGAATAATATTGTGTTTCTTACACTTTTGCGCTTTGAAAGCATTTGCATATACCACGGCGACTGCAAAGTCATTAAAGTATTAAGTAAGTAGACTTAAAATCAACAAAATATTCGTGACATTTCATTAATAAATTGTAGTTATTTAAATAAAAATAAAAACAAAAACGCAGTTAACACACGCGTGAGATGCGCGCTTATTACAATGATAAATTGAAACAAAACAATATCATAGTTATTTTGCACAAACAAACAAACAACACACGCCTCCGACGACGTCGCAAGGTGCCTGCACCAATTATGCAAAGACAACAGCTTTGGCGAAACCACAAACAAGCTATACACAGATTGAAACGATACCAAACATACTCTTAACAGGGCTGGCAAAATTAAAACTATAGAATCTTCTGTTTTTACTGAAAAGTTGTGTTGTTGGAAACATTATGTATGTCAGAGCAATAATTATGTTTTATGCCACTATTAATTACTTACAGATTTATGTACACAGCAGAACAGTGTTGATATAAAACTTAGATTTATTCATTCTACTTAAATAAACCTTAAATGTTGTTTCAATGATAATGTAAATTGAGCTATAATTTATCACATTGCCTGGAAGTAATGATTATTGTCATTAGGCATTATTGCATATTGTCAGGTAGACAAAGTTGTAAAATTATAAATTTACTTTAGCTGAATGGCGGGCCTTATTAATTAGTGGAGTTGATAGATAACTAGTATATCGCCTATGAGATATTATTTAGACAATAAAACAAAAAACAATACATCCAGATGCAGAAATATAAATAGATATTAAAATATATTAGGAGCTAAGTGCCTGTATTGCAGCAATACAAAAAGGCCCATTTCAATACACAATCACCCAGAGGAATTATATGTATACTGATTTTCAGATGAGATCCAAATGCGTATGCTAAACTTAATCTAATACAGGGAAGGAGAAAAAAGTAGGACAGTGCTGTTTCATATATTTATTTATAGTCAAACAAAATCTTGTAAAAAAAAAACTTTTCAGTGAAAACCCTAGACCGCAAGTCGTTAGAACTTGGAGCCACACTGCTATCTCGGATCTCCCAATCGGAGTTTGGGCTGGTCTTATCGGACTAATGCCTTGGATATATTGCACACGTACTTTATTATATTTAGGTATACATTAGCAGTAACTACGCTACAAATGTGTTAAGTAATTTTTACCAATTTATAGACCTACTATGAAACTCCTTTCAAAAGTTGATGATGGGTTCCGGCACTTTTCTCATAGAATCAAACCGAGTAAACGCTCAAATAACCTACTCAAAAGGATATATTATATATTGTTTCTTAGCCCAGGAAGTAAGTCGCTGCCTCAGCGAACCAAAGAGTGTCTTGTTTCCGAAACTAGTATTTTCCAGTCTTTTCTATTCTATGCCATTACTTGCCAGTAACAAAAAGAAAATAAGCGTCGTTCTAATTTTTGAATTTGTAAATCGAAGAGATGTTATCCAAATACCTATCTAGAGACACAGAACGAACGCCTGGGACAAATATTTGCCTAACAATTTTCTCAATTTTGTTCGGCAAACGGAGGCTTAAAGAAATTAAATCTAATCTAAGGATCTCCGTCTACTTTGGGATCGCGATTGTGATTGGGACGCTTTATTGAAAGTAGCAATTGAATTCGACAGTCGTTTCGTCTGCTTATGTCTTATGTTAATCTGGATAAAACCCGCGTTCTTATCGCTATCCTAACTAATATTATAAATGCGAAAATAAGTTTGTTCCCTCTTCCTCTCTATATACTCAATCCATATTAATGAAACTTTGCATAAATATATCTTTCATCTTGGAAAAATATCTGTTCCCATTTATTTGACGACTCTGTCAGCGTAATTAATGTGTATACCCATACCACATTACATCATTCTAATAGTAATAGTTTTTGAGCTAGATCGCAGACGGACAGACGGACGGCCGCGCCGTGGCTGGAAACTATAAGGGTTCCTTGTCTCTCAAAATCGGTTCAGCCGTTTGCCTTTTATGATGCTACGGACAGAAATACAAGTATACGGACATACTGACCGCCGTGCATACGACGGACCCCACTTCTCTGACTGTACACATCGGGAGCGATCACAAGCATCGACGGTGTTAATTCTTGTTATTCCCATGAATATATTTAATCCTTGTATCGAAGAATTTTATTTATCAGTCAAGATATCTAGAAAACCTCTAGATATCTAGAAAACCTCTAGATATCTAGAAAAGCTTGGCATTCAAACACCTACTTCTGGTTAAAAATAGATTGTCGAGTAATAAACAATTGCCACGAAAAAGTCCACACTTATTTCTTTCAAAAGATTTTTCGGATAACACAAGGCAGTCTGTTGATCATTCATATTTTCGTGCGCACTTACGATTTTCAACCTTACTTCTGATAACTAAGGTTTAAAATATATAAAGAGGAAAAACCAATAAAACTAAGCAGAAAATATAAAATAAACATTATCACAGTCTGTATTGTTTTCAGGACATCAAACGACCAATATTCGCTGAGCTATAAGCAGTTATGTCAAGAAAATCTTCAATCTTCAACATTTCTTAGTTAGTATTTATTAAATTAAACAGTCTCGGAAAAGTGAGCGTAGTGTGCACCGATCCTGATATGACTTTATAAAAACTAGTGCGGGTAGTGTTATTGTTGAGAAACTGCATTCACCACCGCAACTTCACACCGCAAATACTCCAGCCTGGCCGCGACCACGGCGACTACAAGACCCAACTAGTAGTTTTGTAAAAGCGAAAGTAAGTTCCTTTGTTAATATCTTAGTAAGTTCACGATTTATCTACTCAACCAATATGGATAAGGATACATACTACTTTATATCCTGGAAAAAAGAAGGAACGAGAGCAATATACTATATTTCCACAACATATTTTTTGGTCCGATCACTTACCTTTGGAAATCGTTTGTAATCTACACTAGTATGTTTTAGTGTTGTTTAAAATTTCTATAAACTTTTTGGTACAATACAGACAAAATTATTCCAGCAACACGTATATGACAGATATTCACGCATTTGCCGCGTCGCGCTGCTATGCCGCTTGTGTCACTCACCTAGGACGAGAGGTAATGCTAGAAGCAATTTTCAATATAACTCCAAAAAGGTAAGGCTCAAGTTATTTTGGACGGTAAATTTATAGGCAGTGAATCGTAAAAGTCCCTTGGGGCGCAAAAATGTAGCACCCTGTGATTTTTGGGGTTAAATGATTGGCTATTAAAGTCCCACTGCTGGGCAAAGGTCGTATTCCTAATTCGTGTTGGGATGTCCTATTGGGAAATCTCAGTATGGAAATGAAAAAAAGGTTTTCGTAAACTTTTTTGATACTGCTCTCAATGGACACGCGTAGTATATGATTTTAGAAGGGAAATTACATACATTTCATATTAATACGCCTTGGTTGTCTTTTTTACGAATGAATAATATTGACTAATTAATATGATAACTATTTTTCTCTTATCTTTGCATGTTCCTGTTTACGTTTGTGGGTAGCGTAAAAAAAAACCTTACAATTTTGGAGATTTGCTCGTGATTTTATAACCGGCCTGCCTGACGCCAACCCTCCTTGCGAATACTATTGTTGCCTATCAGCTGCCCAGGCTGTGTGTCCTTTACTATGACATCCATGAGAGGACATGGAGTTGTAATATTTTAGGGCGGGACCACACACATATATATGTATTATGTTGTAACATTCATAAAATAACAATTACTTAGTTTACCAACTAATTTTATGAAAGCCGAAGCGAATTATATTTATATAGTTAAAAACTCGCTAGCTTTTAACTAATTTTTGCTAGATTTATAAGCGCAGCTTAGTCAGCTATCGAGTCGGGTGAATGGTTAACGCCGACTTTAGTACCTTAGTAAACTAAGATACTAAAGAATTAAGATATAACTGGAAGGGTCAGAAGTTTAAAAAAAAATACATTTTTGTTACAACCTTTTATTACCGTCAAAGAGATCTTATGGCATTTAACGCCTGACAAAAACCCATGTCCGTGCTGTAAACGGTTAAGGAGTTCTCTCGTTTGGAGCCGATCTGGGCTGCACCGTCAGGTCATGCTTATCATAATAATGATAACTGAAGCGACCTGGGAAATTTCGACTCTATAGGTCAACTGGAAGTAGGAGAAATCTAACTTGCAAGATTTGATTACAGACAACAGGACAGGGGATATTAAATTATAAGCTTGTAAAATGCCCTATTTTGTGGCAATTGAGATTTCGTACCACAATAAATACAATGGAAACCATATAGGATCACTTCGTTGTTCGTCTGTCTGTCAAGACTGTACCGTTGATATCAAAAATTACATCAAATACTCGGTTTCGTGCTTCGTATTAGCGGTGAAACAATTAAATTTATAAACAAAATATATGCCCGATTTATAACACCTCGGTTCGGTGACGACCTCGGTGTCGCAGTAGTAAAGCTCTTGCCGGTGAACCGAGAGGTCCCGGGTTCGATCCCCGGTCGGGTCATAATGGAAAATGATCTTTTTCTGATTGACCCGGGTCTTGGATGTTTATCTATATATGTATTTGTTATAAAATATAGTATCGTTGAGTTTTAGTATCCCATAACACAAGTCTCGAACTTACCTTGGGGCTAGCTCAATCTGTGTGATTTGTCTTAATATATTTATTTATAATATATTTAACAAGGGAATCTAAGCCAAAATGGTACCTCCCTATGACCTATGGAATTTTGGTAATATTCTTATATGTTGGCAACAATTAGCGCCCATCGTACCTGCAAAAATCCGAAAACCGTATATATTTAGGTACAAAATAAAAATAGCTAATTTCACATGACACTTTTTAGCATCTTTTTATTTTATACAAGCGGCCCGTCCCGGCTTCGCTCGGGTAAAAACATAATCTAAACCTTTCTCAGTAACCACACTATCTATTGGTGAAAATCGCATGAAAATCCGTTTTGAGTTGATCGCGAACAAACAGACGCGGTAATGGACTTTGTGTATGTATATGTAAGGATATTTTGAAAGTTGAAAAAGTATGAAAAAATGAAAAAAGTTGAAAAGGAAGATCTCTTCCAGTGCCCAGTAGACTCGCAGCAGCTATAACAGATGTGCACAATGAGGCACTTTACTACTGTTCCAGACATGTTGGTGACACACCCAACCAATTTCGCAAGCGTTTAGTTTGTTCTAGTCTATGATTTTTATTAGAAAAGGCAGAAATTCGAATTGTATATGTAAATTATATTAGTTTTTAACCCCCGACGCAAAAAAGGGGTGTTATAGGTTTGCCCGCTAAGTGTGTCTGTCTGTCTGTCTATCTGTCTATGTACGTGGCACCGTAGCTCATCAACGGGCGAACCGATTTGATTGCGTTTTTTTTTTTAATTTTATTTGATAACAAATTTTTATGCGATGGTTCTTAGATATTGGTGGTCAAAATCGGTTCAGCCGTTCCAAAGTTGTAGCGAAATTAATATTGAAAGTCGGGAGTTTTTTTAATTTGTCTAACAAAAAAACTTGTATTCATTATACTATACTTGTATGTACAAGTATTTTGAAATATGGAGAAGGACACAAGGTAACTATTTTTCATACTTGAAAAATAAGTGTTCCCATGGGAAATTTCCGCGGACGAAGCCACGGGCAAAAGCTAGTGTTACATAAACCGTCGCCAGTGTACCCGAACCCCAATCAGAGCTCTTCTGAGTCAATACAGAGTCCCGATTCAATACTGTCTTGACAGTCATTTGTATAGTAACAATGGTAGGTCTGAAAGCTGGACCTACTGGATTACGAGCTTATAGAGAATTCATTTTATTTAGATGAAACTTTTTTAGTATGAACGTGAAAAATGGATCACGTTCCCGTTCCATCATTTTTGTGTGAGTAGTTTAAATGTTATGCTAAAATAATTAATTAAAAAATAAAATATTGCGTTATTTTCCCCGATGTCTGAGCTTAGTTGAGTTAGTATCCGTGTTAAAAGTATATAGTTTTAAAATATTCTATGTATAAGTGATAGTTTCTTTATTTTACGACCCCAACCCATCATAAAATAATAGTAAATAAATTATATTTATTTACTTAGTCTTGTCGTCCGTAATTTCGTAACAAGTTGCCCAAAAATTCACCCGATTGATTATCTTTCATCTTTATAATATTGCTATAGAAATATATTAGATTTGCGCACAAAAATTCCGATAAAATTAACTAGCCTCAGGCCTCTAAAAATCTTTCATCTGTATATATTTAGTAGAGAAATACAGATTAGCCCTCAAACATTCCGAAAAATACACTTCCACGCCTCGGCCTAAACCTTTTAAGCTACAGACGTATAAATTCGAACCCCGTAACCGATAAAACAAGATCCCGTCGAACCAGATTAGACGACAGTTGGAAAGTATATCGAAAACATCCAAGTTTTTGCTGGAGACTGATAAGGAAGTTGTGATAAAAGCAACGAGACTGGAACTCTGGATGCGGTATTCAATTCATTTCTATTTATTGAATCCCCTTCCTTCAGGCGTATTCCTCATGGCTGCTCGTGGTCATTATAAGTGGAATTAAGTAAACTATAACGATTTTCTTGGCAATATTAATGGAGTGGTTTGCCATTGCCTTCTCCATTTCACACAATAGGTAAGTTATCGACTAGAGGGCAGTGGGCGAAGTGCTGGTTTGCATTTCACTTCTCACCATCGAATCGATTCGAAGTGAGCCGCAGCCTACCAATCACATAGCGTCATTATGACGCAACGACAACCTCACTGCAATGTGATTGAAATTCATTCGGATTCATTGCGAAAAAACAAAATTAAAAATTTAAGAAATCCCCGATTCCGAAGTTGCTGGCATCCTCTCATCTTAGAAAAGAGTTCATGGTTTCCAAATATCTAAACACACATTTTCCAAACGTAGCTAAGGACACTCTTTGATAAATTCTCTTTCGAATAAATAAAACTAAATCGGTTTAACCTTTTGGCTGCTGCGATGCCACGGATAGACATATTTTATAAAACAAAAATGTAAGGACTTTTGTACATTTCTTTTATCTATGGTTTATACCATAGATACAATTAATCTATGGTTTGTACTAATCCTTCGTCGTATCGTCCTGTTCATGAAGATTTAAAATACGAATGCCATATCTACATAAATAATATTTTTATTACCAGTTCGTTTCTCATCATTCCCTTATCAGAGAAACCAGGCGTGATTCCCGGCATCGGTTCATTCGCTGCTGTATTGACATTACTGAATTATTTCAACTCAGTTTTGGATTTTATCAGCTCCATAAATTGATTTATTAATATTTCTATAAGGGTGTTACAAAATACCTAAAAGAGAAAATATATAGCAATAAAAAATATACTAATATATACTTATAAAATACTAGCTGCGCCCCGGAGCTTCGCTCCCGTGGGAATTTCGGGATAAAAAGTATACTAAGTGTTAATCCAGGTTATATTCTACCCGTGTGAGTACCAAATTTCATAACAATCCGTCCAGTTTTGCGTGAAAGAGAAACAAACACACACATTCTATGTCCTCACAAATTTTCGCATTTTTAATATCAGTAGGATAAAGAGAAAAGATTTATATTTTTGTTGTTGTATTGTAATGAATAAACTCAAAAACTAATGCAGCATTACGACATCGATACGTTAAAAATTGCTTTCTTAAACTTTCAAAGCCTTCTATATCCGCGAATACACAGTCATTAGCATAGTTTTATTTTTACTAGCTGTTGCCCGCGGCTTCGCCGCTTGAATTATCCACGGGAACAATTATTTTTCCGGGCTGAAAAGTATCCTATGTATTTTTCCACACTATAAACTACATCTATGCAAAATTTCAAAATTGGTTGAGTAGGTACTTGAAGGGGTAACAATCAAATAAACAAACTTACTTTCGGATGTTTAGGATTAGGATTAGCGCTGAAAAAAAATCAAAATTTTATTCTCTATTACCATAGAAGAAAATGTAGAAGAAGAAGAGACCCAGAAAGACCAAGAGAGAGAGCACCTTCAGACAAAAGATAAAGTGAGCTTCGTGTTGTATCAAGAAGTTAAATAACTAGCTATAGAGAGAGAACAATGAAAGGGACAAAAGCCTCGCTCTTAAACAACATGATGATTACTAGAGAAAGTCAGAAATTCTCTCTAAAAATTCCTAAAGGACAGTATTTTTAAACACAGTATCCAAAATAAAAATACGTAAACGTGAAACGAATGTTTCACAATTTTTCTAATCCATTTGTTTCATAATATAAAATGTTTCTAACAAAAATATCGTTCAATTTTTCAATAGCGGATATCTCGAGAGTTCTTCAGATGTTTTGCTAAAATGTAGCCACTAGATATTCCTACAGACTGTAGATTCAATGGGGCGTAGTAAAAACTGGCCTTTCCTCTTCGAGAGAGATCGTAATACGCGATTTCAATTTAAAATTGGTTCCGTAGGTCTATATAAGTAGTATACTATTATTATAAAGAGGTAAGCGTTTGTGCGCTTGTATGTTTGAGGCGGGTCATCTCCGAAACTACCGGACCGATATCGAAAATTCTTTTACATTGTTAGAAAGGTACATTATCCATGATTGCTATATTTTATCTCAAAATTCCCATGGCAGTGAAACCTCGGGTAACATCTAGTTTATTATAAATGCGAAAATGGCCAATGGCTTAGTTTAAGACAGAGCTTTAACTTGAATTTAATATTAGTAGGATATCGTATCTTTTCCATTTCATTTTTAAATAGGTGATAAATCATTAACTAGAGCCCTGGTTTCCTCACGATAGTTTTTGTGTTATGCGGCAAGATTAGGACTATAAAAACAATACAATACTATTCGATCAAAAGCGAACGTGCAGACAAATTATGGTAAGCTAGAAATAGCATAACCCTCTTTTTTCTCCAACAATACCGTTTCACTAAAACTATTTTATCACAAAAGATCCCTAAAATTCCATAAAACTGCATTACCTTTTAAGCGCGCAGGTAAAAGCGATACCCACATTTTCCTCTCGTCCAATTTAAATATTCCAAGGATCAAGATTGAGAAAGCTCGTTCTGGTATTGAGAGGAGAAATATGCTAAGTTTGTATGGAAGTGGCGTCTCTATAATAACATAATCTGATGGGTCTATGTACAAACAACTTTGTCATTCATACATATCTAGTGTGTTAATGCTAACACTGTTGTCAGAGTTTATTCAAGTCGCCTAAGATGACTTTCACGACTATAGTTATATCGGCAAGTAGTAGCATACACACACTAGTGAATAAAACTGTCGACCTATGCGGAAAAGTACCTGTGATGGTCTAATTTCTGAATAAATGATTTGATTAAATTTCGGAGTGGGCCTATCTTCATAGCTCAGGGAAGCATAGAACAGGGAAAACGCTCTGATCAGAAGAGATCTATATAAAAAAATATTGTAATGTGAGTGATGGACCGCTAAATCGACCATTAAATAGGTAGGTATTATATATTTTACCTATCTCTTAAAAATGGGATTTATTTTATCCCATTAAAAATTTAATTATTATATCCCATTAAAAATGGGATTTATTGAGGGACAAAAAAGAAAGGTACTGACTGAAACCAAGTAAAAAATTTAACCGCTGCAAGTAGTTTGTTTGTTTGTAATAACTTAAATAATCAAAATTAATACCTACCAGAAAGATACATGTAGGGATCTCATACAGTCAACCTTTCGTCAATTATAGTTGATTTTTTTTATTCAAAGTAATTTTAGACAAAAAGTCTCTCTCCACATTATTTCGCCTCTCCACTCCGCCTTGATCGCCAGTCTCCGATAACATCAGATAATTATGTGATAGCATTTTAAGTTTCATACGGTTACTCTTGTTTTTAAGATATTATGCTTTTGAATTTACATGGGAAATTTGTATTGTAATGTATGTTTGTATTTATCATCAATATCTCTTACTCTCTCTCTTTTCTTGACGCGTCCCCGGTACATGCGGTATTGTAACGCACCAAAGCCCGAAATCTGAATTTTAAATATTCGGCCGTGATTTTAAAGCCGGCCATCTGCTTCACGTCAAGCCTCCTTGGGAATGCTATTGCTGCCTACCAGCTGCCAAGACTTTAAAAATAATATAATCGACAGAAATGTACTTTGTATTTCACGGACACTCAAGCGGACCCTGGGCTGCGACACCCAAAGGCTATGGGAAAACGCTAAGAAAAGTGAGAGAGACTCAACGAGATCACACTACAATACTTAAAGTACCTACTTAATAGCCGTTGAATTCGTATTATAAACATACATAAGTCAGAATGCGAAACAGTGGATTGGATATTCTCTAAGCCAACCCTAAATAATTATTAAAGTGAAAATTATCCAGCCCGTTTAGTAAAATAGATAGTATAAACTACATTTCACCTACGTGTTGAAAAACTAGTACCCATCGACTTTCCTGTATTTTTTCGTGTATCAAATAATTTTGCAAATGGACGATTCGCGCCGCCCGCCACTGCCGCCACTCGCCACGCCAATCAACACATGGTTGTTGTGTAACTTTTCTGTTTTACACTGAATTTTGTTTCATGTCCCAATTTTTAAGGCTACAAAATCGAGTTTTTCTATTTTTTACTTGCTTTCTTGTATGAAAAAAAGTATTGTCTATTTAGATAAGACACAGTATTACGTTTTTATCCCTTATAAGGTGGACAGAACGCAAGCCGCTTATTGACAAATTAAAGTAGGTATAGGTATATTACCTATTATAACTTAAATGATATGTGACAATAAACGTTTTCTATAGTATTGAATTATAAAAAGTATAATAATATTAGTTGGATACGAAAAAAAAAATATTAACTGTTCATTAAGCGATAACAAAATCAATGTTATTTGCACGTCCGAAAATAGGCTTTTAATTAAAGTAGCGCCTTCTCAAATTTTGTGAGCAAAGTGTTATGAAAGGGATTTTGTTATCATTGTATAATTTTCAGGAACCGGGCAATTTGATGTAACGAAAAACGTTTCATCAATTTTATAGACATACACATACGAGGCGACTAAGGGACACACAGCCTTGGCAGATGAACGGTAACAATAGCTTTCCCAAGGATGGTTACGTAGGACTGGCAGCGGTTCTCAATTACAGCCAAATCTTCAAAATTTTCTTCTTCATAGTCGTATTCCTCATGGCTGAGGGTCGTGGTCAATACGTGGAATGAAACACACACAACAACTTTCTTGGTATTATTAATGGAGTGGTTTGCCATTGCCTTCTCCATTTCACACACAATTAATAATAACCAACCAGTGTGTAGGTTTCCTCACGATGTTTTCCTTCATCGGAAGCAAGTGGTGGTCTATGAATACTACTATACATGAGTCAGATTGGTATACAAACTCATGTGGCACGAGTAGGATTCGAACCTGGGACCTTTCGATCCACAGGCGGGGCGTCTTAACCATTACATCACCACCACTTCTCTTCTTTATTCCTTAATCTTCTTAGATTGCGTAGATAAATAATCGCTAGTATAATCTTACTGTTGGACTAAAACTTATTCTAAACCCAAAAGTTTGTGTTTGTGTTTTGGATTTGTTTACTCAAAACCGTTCCAATATGGCTCAATATTCAATGATCAGAAATTTGTTCAGTGTCAACTTACTTGACTACAACTTAACTATGGTCTGATAACAGATGCCGACGACCGTGCGAAGTGAAGACGAAAAAGTATAAAAACGGATCCTGGGCTCCAATTTCCGACGCTCAACGGCTGAGGAAGAAACTGGAAAAACGCTCAGATGAAAGACAGCTTATGAGGGTACGCCCTATAGTTTTAGTTGTTAGTTGATACTAATTATACGAATTTTTTTACAAAAATTTCTGATATAGGTTAGGTATTTTTAACCCCCGATGTCAGAAGAAGGGGAGTCATAAGTTTAACGTGTCTGTGTATCTTTTTGTCTGTCCATTCATGGCAACGTAGCTGTCAAATGTGTGGATTTATTTTTATCTTTAGATTCTCAAAATATTAAACAGCGAATATTTAGCAAAAAAAGGATTATTTTATGTAGGTGGCAGTGCTAAATAAAAATAGTAGTTACGACTGACTTATGACACAAGTATTTGGTAGAAAAAGTAGTATCGCTCCGAGTTCACATATAAACCCTTTTTTATTGGGCGGACTAGACAAGAAGGTCAACCATGGTCCACAGATGTGTGGCGTAAGTTAGGAAATACCGAATATAAGTAATAATAAGTATTTTACACAAGAATTTTGAAGCAAGCTTTTGGCCTCAAAAGAGATCTTAGACTTGTTTTCTGTGTTCCGTGGAGCCATGCCCCATTTCTCAGTCGTTCTCAGTTGCGACGACGCAATTCGTTGCGGCTCCAACGTGCTCCGTTGTATTTATATAGGTTTTGACACTGACGTACGTTGAATTACATCAAAACTTCATATTACCTATTTCTACGTTACTCTGAGGCTGTTATGCGTTGTTAATAGACGGACGTCAAAAAGACGGAGCGCGACTGAACAATGGGGCATGACTGTATTCAATGCGCGATGAAAAATCATGTCTAATCAAACCTTTGAGGAGTTCTCTCGTCGGCTGATCCATCATACCATGCATAAAATTAATCCAGTAAAATGTAGCCGAGAATGAAACCGAGAATACGCAATATGAGAACGTAAATACTTATAGAAGTCGCAACTAGTCTCCCCCCTTGGACCACCCTCCAAAGGGCTAGCACACACAGTGAGCTCATAAAACACAAGCGCAGAGGCATAGTAATAAAACGCAGCGCGAACCATATAATATGAATCGGCTTCTTTTATTGGTTAAGGAGTGTCACTTCAAATGGAAAGTTATATATTACGGATAGTAGCAGACTTGTGTAGCGTTGTTGTTGTTTAGAATATTCTCGATTTATAAATCGAAAAAGCGCCAAATTTCAATATTGTAGCAGATTTAAAATACCTTCTACACAATTGTGGTGCGAGTTTAAAGGAAAAAGGAAGGATTTAGTGGATTATCCTGAAAATAATAACACTATTTTAGGTTATGTTCTGCATTATCTGGTCAACTGTGGTCATAAACTGATATAAACTTGATTTTGACTGAAGATCTTACCTGTGTGAAGTCCATATTTTAATAAATCTTCACGTGTGAAGTGTTCCGAGCTTCTTTTCGACCGTTTACTGGCTCGAACATTTTACAGCGTGAGGTGTATTCCATAGTTTTCGAAGTATTTTTATCTTATGGAAAACGTTTTTTTCCCTATATTTCGGCACTCGAATATGCTGCATTGTTGTATATTTTCACAAACGAATGCTTACATAATGAAAGGATTAATAAAGTACTCTAAAATAAACGTTTTAATCGACATATCAAAAGGCGGCAAAGCTTTTGTGTACCTAACATACAGTGCTGCACTCTAGCGGGATAAGTGTGTATTTATTTGAGCTATGTTTGAAAAATGTGCATCCAGCCAGCTCTTTTCTAGCAGATGTGAGAAAGCCAGCAACTTCGGACAGAGTTTCTTAAATTTTTAATTTAGAGTAAGTAATATAGGTATATTTTGCTTTTTGGATTTAAAAATACTTATTAGATTGCTTGTTTAGTTAAGTAAATCAAATAGGTAATTTGTGATGTAGTCATTAACTATAGAACTGACCAGCTCTCCTTCAAACTAGTAACAGTTTTTATTGAATTTAATTTTTCTGTCATAACAAGAATTTGTTTTAGTTCTTCTATATTTGTACAGGATTACTAAAAATTTTGATAGTTTAAAAAATATCCTATACATATTTTTCTCTTGAACTTTTATCATTGTATAAACATTGTAGAACTTGTTTAGTCTTCCAAGAAAAATACACCAAGGATGAGTTTTATATTCTCAATGAATATAAAATTAAAAATAGCCTTCTCGCAATAACCCGGGCAAATACAAAAATACTGCATAAAAGCATATTATTACAAAATATAGGGCAACTTTCAATACCTGTAGGCATTGCTGGTAATAAAATTATTTTTATATCTCCATTCCATTGGCTTTAGACGTAATAAAATGTCTGTACGTCTGTAATTTTCATTTTGGAACAGAATTCGTGTTTATGTCCACAATAAAGTTGGTATTGAATTATATTGTTTTTTGAATAAGTCTATTTTGAACCATGGGTTTGCGTGGGAGTTTCATTTCATTTTGAATTTGTTTATTTTCAATGAACGTTCCTAATTAATTTTGTTATATTTCCTTCGAGACAAAACGGGATATAATTAAGCCGAGCTATGAATTCTGTAGAGACACGTTATACACGTAGGCGGCACGGACAGGAGCCTAACGATTAAACAATTTTTATTCCCGCTCCACACTCGGCAAATACTTCGCCAAATTTTGCAGTTTCGATGTTCATTAATAGTTTTATCTTGCGGTAAATAAAAGCTGCATACATATTGCGCAATGTTCGTTTTCTTTGTGTTTTCACGTCGCCTGTGACACTGTCGGCTGTGACGCCATCATGCCCGAGTTCATCGTAAAAATAGCCTTATTTTTTTTTAGATTTTAACCGGTCTGTCTGACGTCCACCAATGCTATTGTTGACTACCAGCTGCCTAGACTAGGTGTCCCTTAGTCGCCTCGTACAACTTCCACGGGAGGATATGGGGTGGTAATTCTAGGGCGGAACCACGCGTTACTTTTGTTTTTTTCGATATTTACACAGAAATATTAGATCAATAAAAAAACTACATATTTATAGGCACTCCATAGATCAGCTAAAATGATAAAAAAACATGCAATTAAACATAAAACTACAAAAAAAAATCGCATTTATAATATCAGTTGGACAAACCGACAGACAATATCTTTCACAATAGAATAACATATTTTATTGCCAATAGAAAATAATGCTTTTGGACAATAATTGCTCATTTTATTAGGAGATCGTTACTGGTAATTAAAATGGAATTTACGATGGACTTTGAGTCGGATCAAATAACTGTTCTATTGAAATTCTTTTGAGAATATTATCTTTTGTTTGTCTTGCACTGCACAGCTTGGTGTTAAAAAGGTTGATTATCAATCCATACATGTAATAAAACAGTAGAAAAAAAACCTGCACATTGAATATATTTGCATAAAAACAAAATTAGGCGACAGAGTCGTAGTAACAGAGAAAAAAATTGAAGAAAAAGAAACTTCTGTCTGTTGTAAATGATTTTGAAAACTGGAACACACAAAGAAGAACAATGATGGTACAGCTAAACTATAGGAAATATAAAAATGACGCTTTAACAAAAGTTGTTCAGCCTGAAGAGTATTTTCTGTTGAGATATAAAAATCGAAGATCTGGAACATCTGATGTAGACCCATGACGGTGCACCTAAACTATAGGAAATATAGAAATGACGCCTTAACAAAAGTTGTTCAGCCTGATGAGTATTTTCTGTTGAGATATAAAAATCAAAGATCTGGAACATCTGATATAGACCCATGATGGTGTAGCTAAACTAAAGGAAATATAGAAATAACGCCCTAATAAAAGTTGGTCAGTCTAATGAGCATTTCCTGTTGATGTATAAAAATCTAAGATCTGCGAATCACCTGAAGAAACTAAACTATAGGAAATATAGTTTTTCACTCTGATGAGAATCTTCTGTATGTATCTTTATGCTTTGTCTGTACAATTAAATTTCACTAATAATTTTGACTCCTCACCAAAAAGTGTTCGACCACGCGAACGAAGTCGCGGGTATCAGCTATTATTATCTAAAAGGATGTAGACGCAATTTGGTTTGAAGCCAAACTTTGGCTTTAGCTGTGGTTTATTCTTATAGTAGATAAATAATAATAAATATCATACCAAACTACGCAATGTTGGATCATACGCTTTGGCATTTGTCTGAATTTGGCGATAGCTTAGCCGGCATTACCGAAATTATCTACAACGCCATCTCTGATTCAGGACTGGAACTAGGAACAAGGCAACCATGGTTTCAATTTTCTGTGAAACTGTTTTCTGCAAAAGAGAAATTCATATTTAATAGTTCAGTTTCGAAATAACAGATCATGTAACTAATTTATATTAATAGCATTTGTAATAGATTTTATGTTTTTAATTAGAGCCATGCCACGTTGCTCCGTCGCTCTCCGTTGCGACGAAGCATCATGTTGCTTGTACGTAGTACATCGAAACTTTATTCTGCGTTGTCTGTCGACGGATGTCAAGATGACGGAGTGCAACGGAGCAATGGGGAATGGCTTAAATCCCATATAAAAAGGGAGCATACGAGTATGTATATTCATTTGATATAACCGACAATTCGCCATTGGGAAAATGCATCGGGAAAAAAAAATCCTTATGGTTAGCTAGTTTCCAGTTCATTACATATATGTATATATGTAGGTATATTTAGTAAATTTAGTAAATAGATATACTTAGGTATAATAATTTACGGTATATTATATTCTAATACCACTTATATAAACAAATTTATGGTCAAAGTGAATTAAAAAGAAATGCTTAATCCTCATTCGTGCATTTAAAATAAGAATATTTTAAGCAACCAACACTCCATGAGACGGGAACATTTTAAAAAAAGAAGTAATTGTTAAATTCAAATGATAGATTAAAAATAAATGGCTCCTGTTTAGGCCAGTGCGTGCTCACCGGCAGATAACGAAGCATCCAATATGGACCGCGTAATGAGCTAGCGAGGTCCTTATGTGGAATATATTGTGTGAACTGTAGAGGCATGGAGTCGATGTTAGTTTTTTATTTTATTTTGAATAAAGTATTATATAATCAATCAATCAAATCAAAATCAAAATTTTTCATCGCTACCAAACCACTGGTGTTGCGGTGATAGGACCAAGCGTAGTGCTCTAAGTTTTAAGTTTATATACCAACGAATCTAGCTGCAGTATGTTTGTGTATTATTTTCTCTTATTTATTCAGTGACCCGTACAAAATTCCCTTTTTCCAGTCAATCAGATTTGCTGTCTCGCTATCGAACGAATAACAAACAAACATTGCTGAAAACTGTGAAAACCTATACATGTAGGTAGGTAACGTACGTGTAGATTTTGATAGTAGTTAAAATGCTTTATAGAGTAACGAACGTCAACAGACGCATACAAACTTCCGTATTTATACAAATGGAGTAACAATAACAAATTATTTGAAGCACTAGCTTATGCTTTCGATGTTGTTTGTAATATATAAATGTAACTGATATTTGCATCTTTTTCATAGTCGTATTCCTCATGATGTAACAACTTTCTTGGCATTAATAATGGAGTGGTACGCCATTGCTGCCTTCTCCACACACAAGTTAATAATCAACAAGTGTGCAGGTTTCCTCACGATGTTTTTCCTTCACCGGGAGCAAGTGGTGGTCGATGAAAACTACTATACATGAGTCAGATTGATGATTGATATTTACAGCAATTAATAAATATATCGAAATAGAAGATGTCTTAGGATTTTAGAGATTATAGTTTTGGGACAGACTATACATTATATTTTGTCAACTTATGACATACACACATAACCTTTTTAGTTTCAATTTTATTTAGTCCCGAGCTACTCTACAGATTTATTTCTTCCGCAGACAGAGGGTGCGGTCATTCACCCCCGATATCGGGATATAACCTTAACTGTTATCAATTCACCCTTCTCTGGACTATATTAGCTATCTACGTTTATCCCTAAGTTAACCTAAGATAATAGGTAAGTGGAAATTTTATTTTTGAGAATCCTTCGGCTTTCACAAAAAAAATTGAAAAAAGAAGTTGCAACGACACACCAATGAGCTCTAAGTAGAACATAATTGAAAAATTTCAAGTTTCCTTGAACTGTGGAGCACTTTACAATTTAATTTGGATAGGTTTAAGTTTTGTTGACTGTACTAACAAACATACAAAATGACACATCATTTTTCATTTCTGGCATCGCAAAAAATCTGATTTAAGTTGCTCCAAATGCAGAGAAATATATTAGCATTAAGGCCTCCCGCCTTTCGAACTTTCATAGATAAAGTATGATTAAATATATAAATTATTCAGTATATTAAAACTAATAGCTATTTTTTGAGGTTGCGTATAACACCCTAGACCACAGTTTTGCCTCCCATCAGGTTAGATTGAGGTACTCAATATTTTATTGCATCTACAAAAATGTCATGATGTAGTATCTATAAAACAAAAGTACATGTGTGGAACCTGTCGGGTCCAGCATTCAATAAACAAGTTTATTTGTTAGACAAATTAAAAACCCCTGACTTTCAATATTCATTTAGCTGCAACTTTTGAACAGCTGAACCGATTTTGATCAGACATATCTAAGAACTAAAGCATAAAAATTTACTAAGAAATAAAAAAAAACTGGATCCAAATCGGTTCATCCGTTGATGAGCTATGGTGCCACGTACACAGCGAGACAGACTTTTGACACTTAGCGGTCAAACTTATAACCCATGCTTATAACACCCCTCCTTTTATCCCCGGTCGGGTCATGATGGAAAATGATCTTTTTCTGATTGGCCCGGGTCTTGGATGTTTATTTATATATATGTTATAATATATAGTATCGTCGAGTTAGTATACCATAACACAAGTCTAGAACTTATTTTGGGGCTAACTCAATGTGATTTGTCCTAATATATTTATTTATTTAATGAGTATCAAACAATGATATAAAATCTAAGGTCAAAGATGAAATTTTATAGAAGTGGTATTTTGGACCTATAAAAGGTTTTCTCACATCAAAATCCACGGATCAGAAGGTTAATACAGCGAAATGAAAACAAATGGGTAGAGTTACATCAAATTCTCCTTACATAGCTAGGCCCTTGTGACACAGAACACCGAGAAACCAGAAAAAAAATAGGCTTCCAATTAAACTTTTTTAATGATTGATCAACATGAACCATAGAACATTTTGAACAGGTTATTTAATCTTAATAAAACTTTTAAAAAAGTACACTAACATATTTATTTTTTAAACACTATTTGAAGTAAATAAAAATGTTTTTTTACTTATATCACATAGCTCAATAGTCAAGGCTATGCTTATAGATAAATTTTATTAATTACGTAATTTATAATTTTTTAGTTTTCATTTAAGCGTATTTGGAATTCTATTGGAATAGAGACGTCACTCGGAGATGAATATCATGAATTAATATAAGAACTAGGTTCTGGACTATGGGAGCGTTTTTTTGTATTATTTATTAATTTGGGCTCAAACGGTCATTACAAGATACGTTTTACAATAAAAATCTTAATATTAGACAGACAAAACAGTACCAAAAACTTAACAAACAACGTGTACATTTTGATCTGTGATCAATTTTTCCTTCATACACGACCTCCGCCTTGTCTTTTATTTCATCTATTTCTTAGCTTACTTTTCCGTTCTTAGCTTCAATTAAAACCACTGTAAAATAAAATTTTATATCATAAAATTGTCGTATAAGATGACAAAAATGTTTCTTCTTCTAGTCTCGATTACTTTGTGTACCTTTCTTTTCTCTTTAAAAATTTAAACCGAAAATGACTTTAAATTTATAATTAAAACTATATGAATAGTTTTAATATACATTATTGTTTTTGACAATGAAAAAAGTGTCTTATAGGGCTTGTTTAAAATAGCCTTTTGTTCGTTACTTTATATCTGTCCACATTATATTATATGCCTTCAGTATTCTATCAGACGATGTTCGCAGATTGACCAGAATACTTCCTTATTACTGCGTGCCTGGATAACAAGCCGATGCTCGTTGGATTTGTCTGTGATTTAAAATTATGTTGTCCCTTGTCCAATAAAAATTCCAGCTCAGTAGAAGTAACCTAAAATATATAGATTACTCATTCACGCATGAACTAGGTACCGAATGTTTTTTGGCTAAGGAAAATGAATAATTAGTTATAGAAGTCCTAGAATACACATCAAAATATAATCGAGATCTTTCTAAACTAATTTTCTAATTATACAAACTCATACCACAGATTACCTAAGTAATATTTAGTACCCCCATACATAAAGCAGATTTTAAATAAGAGATTAAATAAATGTCTCACTATCACTACATAGTATAAAACACAGTCGGTTTCTCTATCCCTATATCCCTATGTATAATTTTGCATACGTGTAATTTGAATTATGGAAAAAAAGCTAGTGTCATACTAAAGTAAACAAGAACATTCGTTTAATCAATTGGTTAATATTAAGATGAAATTAATTTGTTTAATTTGACTTTGATTGTGCGCAGAAAACCATTATAGTATCACTATCACTACATAGTATAAAACAAAGTCGCTTTCTCTGTACCTATATCCCTATATATGCTTAAATCTTTAAAACTTCGCAACGGATTTTGATGCGGGTTTTATTTATATATAGTTTGATTCCTGAGGAAGGTTTAGGTGTATAATTTATTAAGGTTTTACCTGAGCGAAGCAGGGACAGGTCGCTAGTGACATTATATACAAAATATACGGATACAGATCAACAGAAATTAAATTATAATTTAAAAACCCCCGCCTCATGACCACTAGGTCACAAACTGACCTTTGGAAGTTGCTTACATTCTCTCATCAGCTAGGAGAGCTTGTTGATTTCCAAACGGCAGGACACATATTATACAAACATAGCTAAGACCACTCTCGATTAAATTCTCTTTTCTTTCAAAATGCATTGATTTTAACGATTTCCAATTTATATAGATACATTACAGACAGACCAACTTTCATTTTGATATAGTTATGCAATAACTGTTTTGCGGTTTATCACAATAACAGCAAATACTTGGGAGTGTTGGGAGCTATTTGTGGATGATTTGAAGTTAGAGGCGGTGGGAGGTATCGTAAGGTGAGATGGACTTTGTTAAATTCATAATTTTTCTTTTTCTTCAACCAATTGTCACTTAATATCAAGAAGGCTTCACACTCGATAATCGAAACTCGTATACAATAATCATTTTGATAAATAATTTTGTCATCGAATTTAATCGACTGTCGAGCCAGGCATCATTGAAAATTTGTATACTATAATAAGAAGAAATTACGTTTTATAGGTATGCCAAATTAAAATCGCCTTGCAGATATGAGATCCACAGGATGACACGGAGGTCTATTTTAGGGCGGGAACCACATGCCTAAACAAGCTCACTTACAGAGGAATAAAATGCCAATTTAGTGCGAGTAGAAATCCCGACATGGCTCGGTAATACCACGACAATTAGTTCAGTGACTTAGTTTAAAACTGAGCTGGAAATATATTGCGCATTACATAACCACCACAAATACTTTGGATTTGAACTCTTCATTAATAAGGAAATAATTATTCATTTTTAAATTATTAAAAATGAATAATCATAACGCTCCGATGAGAGAGAAAAATACTTAGAATGTATAATATAAATAAATAAAATAAAATATATTAGGACAGAATCACACAGATTGAGCTAGCCCCAAAGTAAGTTCTAACTCAACGATACTATATTTTATAACAAATACATATTTATATAGATAAACATCCAAGACCCGAGCCAATCAGAAAAAGATCATTTACCATCATGACCCGACCGGGGATCGAACCAGGGGCCTCTCGGTTCACTTTACCACTGCGCCACCGATCCCGTCACCGTCACCGTCAAACCATATTCAAAAAAATGTTGTTGTTTATAACCTATAAGGCAACCACATGTCATAGGGCATAGGGCGTCCACTGTGCTTCGCCATCTCTATCGGTCCTGGGCTAACCGCTTCACTTCAGACTAGGTCAGACCGATTGTATTGAGCTCCACTACAATTGCGCGTCGCCAGGTCTACAGACGGCCAACTATCTTCCCTTGGGGGTCCACTCCAGAGCTTGCCTCGGGATATGTGAAGGATTACTTCTGCTTCTTTATGTGTCTATTCGGCCCTCAGCTCCTTAAATATTGTCTTATTCAGATACAGGCTGAATAATTATTTGAATGTTTGTACCCCCGTCTATTCTCTGATGTTTTTGAGCAAAGACGTCTTGCGTCATCCCTTCTTAGTGTATAGCTAATTCGTGACCACTTGCGGCGCCCGATTAAAGGTCTTTTGGCATTTCCCGGCATCACTGTCACAGTTGGTTGTTACAAATCTTGTCTTGCCAAAAAATGACAAGACTTTGACGCAGGCAACATTTCACAAAGTTTGGTGGTGTGAAAAAATGTCTGTGGTTCGTAGCAATCGCGATTGGAACATACTTAGAAGCAGAAAGTTCATAACGCGAGCTTCCAAGAAACTTTCGATGTGAAAACAATGATAAAACTTGGAAAGCTCGAGGACAATATTTCACTGCACTTAACCCAATGTCGAGCTAGGAATTTGTGGAGAAAAATAATAAAAATCTACTTGAAATTTTAAGTTAAAAAATGTTTTAATATGCTTATATATATATATATGTATATATATATATATACTTTATTTTGTGTAAACTCATTAAACAGCAATTGTGTTCTGTTTATAACTGTAACTGTTTATCAAAGTTTATTTGTTTGTACCTAAATATAAAGGCGGACTTACCCCACGTAGAGATCTCTTACAGCCAACCAACTAGTAAATATTAAATTTTAAATAATAAGTGCATGTATTCTATGAGATTTTAATCCTGTGTGATCCATAAGATCTGATCCCTTGTGGACCTTGGGATCAGATATATTTTTAATTATTTAATATTTCGTTCGGATCCCCCAACTTTTTTACTATCGTGCCGAAGAGGCAAGGCCCAGAAGATTCTGAGAGAATCAGTATGCTTTATGAACTCAGTTACATTCTTCTATTTCTTAACTATGTATTGGTTGCATTACGTAAGTTAATGTTTTAGCATAAAAAGGGTTAGAAATTTAGGTTTGTGCTTGCGTGTCGCTATTTCTGTATTTTATCAAGCTATACTAAGCGGCACAGAAAGTTAACTAAAATACCAATAATAACAATTTATTTTAAAGTTTATTACAAATAATTTTCTACGAGAATACCTTGAAAAATGTTTTCATGTTATTGTCGAGGAAATCTTGAACTTGAATGTTCTGTCAATGATACTGAAACCATTTCTTAAATTTTTCCACGAAGATCAAAATATTAATTCATTATCACTACAAATAGCGGTGGTGGTGTAATGGTTAAGACGCCTGTGGATCGAAAGATTCCAGGTTCGAATCCTACTCGTGCCACATGAGTCTGTATACAAATCTGACTCATATAAAGTAGTTTTCATCGACCATCACTTGCTTCCGGTGAAGGAAAACATCGTGAGGAAACCTGCACACCGGTTGATTATTATTAACTTGTGTGTAAAATGGAGAAGGCAATGGCAAACCACTCCATTAATAATGCCAAGACAGTTGTTGTGTGTGACCCTAAGCCATGAGGAATACGACAAAGATGAGACATATAGTATAAAACAAAGTCGCTTCCCATTGTCTGACCCTATGTATGCTTAGATCTTTAAAACTACGCAACGGATTTTTTAAATAGATAGAGTGATTCCAGAGGAGGGTTTATATATCATCCCGGTTCGACCTAGGTGAAGCCGGTCTCAGATGATTACACCTAAATAAGCCACACTTCGTGGCTTAGCCGTAACATATATTACTAACTGCGCCCCGGGGCTTCGCTCGGCAAGTTTGGGGACAAAAAGTACCCTATGTGTTATTCCAGGTTATATTCCACCCGTATACCAAATTTCATAACACTCAATCGAGTAGATTTTGCGTGAAAGAGTAAATTAAATATGTTAAATTTGCTTAAATATGTAAGCACTTAAACTATTCGACTAAAGTAATGTACAAATCTCAAAATAACCTGAAAACGATTCCAAAAAGCTCATTAACTTTAAAATGGTCCAAAGTTCGTGATTGCTGAAGTTACAGCCCACTAATTAGGACATGCCGTGTTACTGTGTGATTTAGTTATTTAGTTGGTTTTAGTTGCTGACACCGTTTTGCATATCATTGTTAGTTAGATTTAGTTTATGATGGCCTTTAATAATGTTTGTCGTTCCCGCCTTAGAATAGGACCTTCTTAGTGGATATCTGTGTGATCCGCTTAGAGGGTTTAAATCAAACAGGCGGCCGGTCGTAAAATCATAATCCATTCGTAAAAGTTTATTTTTAAGCGGAACACTGACTTCGGGACATCGCAGCCGAGAATGGAGCCGGGGACAGGAAAGGACGTAAAACTTTGAGGCATGAACTACTGGACGAATGTTAATATACACTTGAAAAAAAAATCCTGAAATTTCATATTACATTATATGATTTTTTTAAATTTCGAAATTCTCAAGTCGACGGTATCCCGGGACGCAGTTAGTCTACTAATAGGTAGCTTTAGTCCATATCATAATATTTCAGACAGATTTAGTAATTTTACTAAATGACAGCCTAAAAATACCGGTTATTAACACACACCATGGCATTGTGGCAATGTCGCGAATACCCCCCATCTCCCCCTTTTTGGCAGACACGCGATGTTATTATCTGTTCATTTTGTCGTTCATTTCCCTTGAATAATTACAGCAAGGACGAGACAGGCGTGGTTAAGGTCATGGCGGTATAGAAAAATAGACATATGAAAAACAGTTCGAAGAAATGTTCAAATATTATTCTCACTGAAAAAAAACAGATATTATTCCTTTTTCTCTCATTTGGGCAGTATTCCATTTCCTTGTCAGACAGCGACATAAGGCGTCGGAAAATTGTTTCAAATGTTTATTTACCGGCTATTCGTATTTCAAAAAGTACATATACTTTTCAAAATATTTTATTTCAAAAATTACTAAAAATCATTTTTACAAATAGACACACTTGTAGTGCCCATTATATTATTATTTTATCTATGGTCCATTCCCTTCCCCTTTTGATATACGGATTCAAAAAAAAATAAAAAATATGTATATTTTCTAAATGGATAGAATATTTCTTCATATAAAGGTCAAATAATTAAAAAGAAACCGTAGTCATTCTATTTTTAAAACTTATCTGGAACGAAACGTCCTTAAAAAAGGATCAGCTAATCTGAACAATAAACCTAGGTATTCAGGGCATCCCAAAAAATAGATTTCGGAAACAATGCAGACATATTTTGTTATAAAAATGCCAACAAAAACTAATAGTCATTAATCTTTGTAACAAAAATAAAATTAATACCTTTAACACGAAGAGAAAAAAATAAAGACGTCGTGCCAGTATCTGGTCATTTACGTACAAAAATATTACAAAAGTAGATGTTTTGTAACTTTTTATAACGTTGAAGTTTTTGTAAATATTTGTGTAGGCTTAACTTCGGAACTACTCAAATGATTTCCAAAAATCTTATATTAGTATGAGGGAAGGACATCAGGTATAACTATTTTAATTAAATTAGTATTCGTAAAGACGAACCTGGGGTCCACTTTCCTACTTTTTCTTCTCCATTTCACACGGTCCTCGGCATTCTCAGTACTTAGTCAGACCATTGGCACATGCGTAAGGATATGCTCCTTGACAACATCAAACTAGCACTTTGAATTTGCCCCTTCTGCCATAAATAAATACTTATTTCGTAATTAGTACATACCAATAATAACCTAAAATGTAAGACATTAATAATGTGATTATTAATTTTCGGTCATGATCCGTCTTTATTATTTTGCGTTTAAATTTTCGGACGCCTACGAGAATTTAGGGCAGGCCTGACAAGAGGGCATTGTTAAAAAATATTACGATTGGTTTACATGTTGCTAAAAGGATCGATAGGATAAAAAAAAAGATTTTGCTTGGAAAATATATATAATAACATAATTAGTGGATCACATCTCAGAATACAGATACTTTATTTCAAGAGATTTTTTGACCTTATAGTGTTTTTTTTTCTGGTATTAAATCGAGAATAGGACTACGTCCGTATTACTGGAGGAGGTTGTCTCATGCAGGCGGCCGTTCGTAAAACAATAGCCAAATCGTCATTTCAAGCTACTTTGTTGTTTTATACTTTATATTTTCTAATACCGTTATGATTTAGTTTGGTAACGTAACTTGTTACAAAATTTTATTACAAACTTTATCCAGATTTATCCATGTAAACTCACGTTTATATAACAGTATCAGATCCGCACTCTTTTAAGACGCAGACTCCTTTGTATTCAAAAAGATTTTAAAGCTTTCAAGGAACTATAAAATGTATACTATAAGTATATGTATAGGTAAGTCTAATTCTATATGTCAATCAGCTAAATTTATTTAATTTAAAATTGAAACTAAAACTAGAATATGTAAAATTCAACTTCATCATCATCTGCAGCCCTCCGTGACCCACTGCTGGGTATAGTCCTCCCTCCGTCTCCGCCAACTATCTCTCTCCAGAGCCATCCCTATCCAGTTGTTGCCAGCAATTTCCTTTACATCGTCGACCCGTCCAGCTGCCGGATGACCTACGCTCCGTTTTCCAGTTCTGGGGTACCACTCAGTTACAGCTTTACTCCACCTTCCATCATTCCTTCTAGCCAGGTACCCAGCCCAATTCCATTTTAATGTCGCGACTCTGGAGACCACGTCTTAAACTTTCGTTCGACGACGTATCTCCAGGTTAAGAACTCGATCTTGTAATTTGATGCCAAGCATGGCTCATTCCATGGCCCTTTGCGCAACTGCAATTTTGTACATGGTTCTTTTTGTAAGAGTCCATTAAAAAATTAACTTAACTATAACTAAACTGCACCTTAATTTGGAGTAATTAAATAAAAATAAAAAACTATTTTTTAAACCGAAATTGCCACCACTTAGAATAGTATCTCGGGTTGAACCTAGTGTTAACTGATTCAAGTGATACATACAAATTGTAACAAAGAAAATTACATGAATTAGTTTTCTGTCCCACGTTCTAACATAGAAACAAAATAAATAAAGCTACCGGAATGGCAATGGAATTCTTTTAAGGATCACAAAGAAGAAGATGAACAGACTTTTATAAAGTGAATCAACGTGTTTAGGCTGATAATATTGTTTCTCTAAGAAATTATTGAAAGTGGCTATTTTTTCGTACTGTAAATACTTTAAAAGGATACATATTATGTACCGATGTATTTAGCCCCAGTGAAAGTATCGCTGCTGTTGAACAAATTTGACAAGAAACGGACATTCAATTATTGTATCAACGTTGGCCAATAAAATATGTTTTTTCATTTATTGCTTTTACAAAGGGTATGTTAATTTTACTCTTATATAGATATTTCATAATCATAATCTGATAAACGGCACGAAATCCACTGTACTTGTCATAAACGTCGCCATTTCAGGACAAAAATACATAAACACCAGTGATATGACAAATATCTTTTGGATGTCACAAAAAGTTTGAGCTCAAGCCAAACTAAGATTTAAAGTTATTAACAAAAGGTTGATTATTGCCTGTATACTAATGTTGCGTTATTCTGCAATTAGATACAATCTGATTGTAATTCGTAGTAGATTTTATCAGAAGTCAGGTCATAATGGTGTTTATAAACTTTCTTTCCAGTACGCAGAGATATTAGAACTATTTATACGAAAATATTTAAGGACGTCATGTTTTTTTACTCAGTTATTAAGCATGTTCTATATTCTGCAAACTATTAAGTCATAATAGTGTCTCAATGGGTTTTGTTATTGTAGTTTTTATTTATACTTTTACTGAAGACCTGCTAAGAATTCGGAATATTACCGGATATACTATTGAAAAACAATCGAGATACAATTTTGACTTCTGCAGGGAAATAAATGAATGTTGAATCAAAATGGCTCGAGAATAATTTACTACCTATTTATTACTACTATCATTTCAGTCTGTTTGCGGCGTTTAGGGCGGGGCGCCCTAATAGGACCACACCATATCTTCCCGTAGACGTCGTACGCAACGAAATGACACAGCAACAATAGAATTCCCAAAGAGGGATGACGTCAAGCAGGCGGCCGAATTTAAAATCTAAATATTTTCTTATTATTTCTTAATAGCTGTATCCCGAGGTGCTACCCTAGTAATTATTTTAAAATTATGTTAACGCGCCATTTTTTACTTTATAATACTCCATTGACTAAGTATCAAACTTTTTGAATAAAAAGTGTTACACAATTGTTAATTCAAACTATCAGCTACCTTAATGCCAAATTTCATAAAAATCGGTCTAACCGTTTGAGCGTGAAGAAGTAAAAAAACATACAAACTTTCGCCTTTATATACACGGCCTTTATAATATTAGTGGGCTGGATGGATTGTGCTGGAATATAGTTTTTAATCAAAATATTTTACAGAGAATAAACCTGTCGCAGGTACAGTCAACAGCATATTAAGTTACCCTGCATGAACCTCTATGGCGCGCTAATAGCGATTGAGAGCGCGGGAGATTGCAATGAATTTGGGTAGGTTAATATGATGTGACTGTTGACTGTACATCATACAACGAATTTATCAATGACCTTGGCATTGTTTCCGAAATAGCTGAAATATGAGACACGGAACGGGTGTGTTTAATGTACTTTGTGACGCAAATATCACAGGGTGGAGGTTCTTTATTCATAAGCTTTGTGATTTTCCACATTGTGGAATGGCACGTATTTACGTGCTATTATAGAATGTGCTAACTGATATTGTTTTCAATTAAATAAAAAAGTTCAGAGTTTAGGTTTTACTAATGTTAATCTATAACATTAAGTAAGCGAAAGTAAGTTTGTTTGATTGTTATCTCTTCACGCTCTATCTATTCAACCAATCGTTGAAATTGAAATTTTGAAATCTTGAAATTTTGCATACGTGAATTATGGAAAAAAGCTGGTGTCATACTAAAGTAAACAAGAACATTCGTTTAATCAATTGGTTAATATTAAGATGAAATTAAAATGTTTAATTTGACTTTGATTGTGCGCAGAAAACCATTATAGTATCACTATCACTACATAGCATAAAACAAAGTCGCTTTCTCTGTACCTATATCCCTATATATGCTTAAATCTTTAAAACTACGCAACGGATTTTGATGCGGGTTTTATTTATATGTAGTTTGATTCCTGAGGAAGGTTTAGGTGTATAATTTATTAAGGTTTTACCTGAGCGAAGCATTTATATTTATAAACTATAGGTTGCTTAGAGAATGTAGGTAACTCGCGCTACGCGAGGATGTCTCGAAATTACAGCGGAAGCGAACGGGAAAATGCCATACTTAATTTACATTCGTAAAAAGACGCCATCAAACGCTAGTATTCATATCGTTACTTCCAAGCTCAAAGAATGTAATTACAAAAACAAAGGAGAACAAAAAAAAAACTAAAATTCAAATTTTGTGTTAGTAAATCAAAATTTTTTGACATATTTTTTACATGACCATTATATGTAATGCCCCGTGATTCCCACGGGAATAAAAGAGAAAAGTCATAAGTTCAGACGTAAGAATCCCTGTAAAAAGATAGTGTTCTAATAAAATATTTTGACATAATTTTACATGACCATTAAAGTAACTTATGCTCCCTGTTTTCAACAAATATCAACATAATGGTAAGTAAATTTGATCACGAACCGAGAGCTCCACCTAATTGACGTCATAGCTTTTTGTCCTATCGCGTCACCACCACCGCTCCTATTTTATTGGACAAGTAATGGACCGCAAATTCATTAGTGCTTTAACGACTAACCTGCTTTCAGTTTTTAATTACTAACTGATTAAGTTTCAAAACCATAAAGGTCCGTCTTCATATTTATATGATTTAAGTAGTTGTAGGATTTATGAAGTTGGAAGTACACCGTTCTATATTCGATATAGAACGCACCCTACATTCAATTTGTCAATGTCAAATTATCTGTCAACTGTCAAGTATTGCTTTTCCCGCCTTCCGCGATGTCTTTGCGCCCTGCTCTGTAAGGAACGATTAAATTGCTACCGATATTTAAATCTGAAACGTAACTTTATATTTAATGAATTACCACTTTTTAATTATGTTTATTGCACTTATTTATACTACTAGTCGTCGTATTGTCTACCAGTTCACCTTTGGGATAACGTGAGAATGCTATTAAACATGAAATGATACTTATACAGTAGATATTTAAAAAGTAAACTGAAAATAGATATTACATTTAGGTATGCAACACACATACGATTTTCTTGTCAATTTTAATGAAAGGTTGCCTTCTCCAAACTTCTTCTAGCTAATAAATAATACAGGAGAAATAATTATATATAAAAAGCAGGTTCTTACAAATCTGGACTTTAGTTGAAGGTTATTATAGGATTATTAGGGGTAGGATTACTTTCTACTAAAGCCCGATGTTTTTCCTACACCGGTAGCAAATGGTGGTCGATGAAAACTGGGTACGTACATATGTAAGATTGGTATACAAACTCATGTGACACGAAAGATTAGAAGATTTCATATAAAAGCGGGTGTCTTTATTACTAGAGTCTTCTCACCCAATAGCCGTCACTACGAAATCGTGTTTAAGTTTGTTTGTGGACTTGATTAATATTCTTTCTTACTTATTTTACTTATTCAATGTACATAACATAAGAGTGTACCTAAACTACTTATTTCTTCTAAAATTTTACGCGAAAAGGTGCCTGAAAAGGTGCCATTTTATTTAGGTACAAGCTTTTACCCGCGGCTTCGCCAGCGTAAATTTTCCACGGAAACATTTAATTTTTCGGGATGAAAGGCACCTTATGTCCTCCATATTTTAAAGTATATGTATGCAAAATTTCAAGATTTGATTGATACAATCAACAGCACATTAAGTTACCCTGCATGAACCTCTGTGACTCCTTCATTGCCTCTCCTGACTGACTCCTCTACATGGTGACTGTACAAAACCAAGCCGGTATTCGCTCAAGTACATCTATAAAACGTATAACTAGCATCGCATTTTGCTGCACAAGAAACAATGTAGTTCGAGCAAAAAAAAACAAGCACTAACCTAACACTTTCGTGTCGTTCGACCAATTAGCAGTAACCGAGTGGAGATTGTACCAACTTACCATAGAGCTAATAAAATTAACCATTATTAACTTGTATATTTTAACTACTTCATATTCGTATTCCACATGGCTGAGGGTCGAATTTGAGTATATCGATTCTAGAAATATCACTTAATTTAGCGCCAAAGCACGTTTTTTCAAACGAGTAATTCGTTTATTTCTTTCGTGTCTAGACGGAAAAGTTTCTCATATTTTTCAGTTCTTTATATGAATATCAACTACGATAAATAGTTTCAAAAATACATAGGTACATACAAACCTATGTATATTGTATTTACATTCAAAATAAAGTATACATGACCGTTACACGTTTGCTTAACATTTGGCTGATGTGTTAATTTTTCTAGCCTTTCGAATAATTTCCAATTTATAACCAGAAGAGAAGCACTGGCACATTCTATATTTTTCTTTCGTCCCAGCATGAAAATAAAAATTTCATTTTTTGTCGTGTCTGTTACTTTAATAGCTCTACGTTACATCCTTTTACTTTTAGTTTCTAACTAAGATCTTTGTTTGTCCTAGGAAGTCTTCTAAAGCGGGAGTCACATTAAGATGTTAAAATGTGACTAATTTAGTACAACTTTGTATCTTAATAGTCTTGGCTCGTAATAATGTAATTTCTGCTTGACCACAAAATGTGAATTGAGTTTTTAGTTACATAAATGTATTTGTCGCTAACTGTACCTAAGTAATGTGCTCTGAAGTTAAACTGTTCGATTTTTTGCGATATGTCATTTCGTTTTATTATTGAACAGTATTCTACCCTACTATCATAAATGCAAGTACTGTCTTTCACCGCAAAAACAAAAAAGAAAGACACAAGGCTAAACAAACTGACCATGTTACTTTATAGTGAAAAAACATCTAAATAATGATCACATATTTTAATGTTCTAACTGCTGGGACATTGGTCTTTCTTATAAATAAGTAAAGAATGTTTATTGACTGGTATCCACTTGACACTGTGATTTTGTTATGACATTGACATCCAGCTATTTGCATAAATACACGTGCAACTGTCATGCAAATATTCAAAATTCTGGAAAATCTAATTCCACCCTTACTAGCATATGTATTTTCGCAATAACTGACGATATATAAATGCAAGAATTTCCCTTCAATGTGCCCTCACCCTTAGCACATAAAGATCTCTGCCAACTGCAAAAGCCTCAACTTTGTGAGGGTACTTTACATAAATTTTAAAGACCCAAAAAGAAAACAATATGCGCTTTGAAAGCATGTCTTGTTGCTTGAGTATGAGCAATGCTGTTTGTATTCTGTATAGTTGCACTTTAAAGATGTGAAAATTTAAATGTATGTTTATTAAACTAGACACGTAATAGTATTAGTATGAAGGCAAAAAATTCTCAACATTTTTTAATTTGGGAACAATGGCTTGACTTCACCCTTAACCCTTCATAATTTATTTATTTGTCAAACTTGAGGTAAGTACTCTTTAACTTAACTAACTTTAAGTAACTTAACTCTAAGAAGAAATGTGAGGTGGCCAGTTCTCTCTATAATACAAGCACTATTTGTTTTTAACAATTGAAAAAGTATGTAAGTATCTGAGTGGACTTGATAACTACCCTATTTAAATATTGTGACCCTATACATGTGATTTTTCACAAATAAAAACGACCACTTTCGAGCGAATTTATTTTTGTTCGCGCTTTGGAAGCCGGCACTAGACTCGATTTAAGTAATTTTTTGACGTCAATAAGTGATGATATATATATATTTAATTAAGTAATTAATAATAATAATATTACTACAAAAGCGATAACATGAAAAACCTTAGAGCAACTCGGATCGTTACGCGCGCACGCAGCAGGTTCGTTTAACTGTATAATAAAAGTCTACAAAAATGGAATATGAAAGGATGTTGGCCTGTAATAACAAAAAAGAAAAATTCTTCGTCCATTATCTGTAACAATTAATGACATCATAGCCGCCCACCAATTACTCTGCAACTTTGTATAGACTTAGGTACAACAGCCAGTGATGAAGCTATATAAGTACTTTCGCGATCCTGTGGCAAATTATACCAGAAATAGGCCAAGATACAAATAGGTAAACGTCATCTGTACGAGTAGGTACAGTCAACAGCACATCAACCTACCCAAATTCATTGCAAACTCGTCATTATTACCGCGTCATACTTGTTGTGTTGTTGACTGTACCTCACTCCCATCTATTTCAGCGGCCAACAGCAATGCTTGCATTGTTATGTTTTAATTTAGTGGTAGTGTGGTAAAAGACCCTAGACCACAAAGTCGGCGACTAGCGTATAACACCCTTGTGTTGCAGGCGTCTATATACTTCAATGACTTCCTATCTAGTGGGCCGTATGTTTATTCTCTCGCCTCCTTACATATCATAATAAAAATTCTCTGCCGCGTCTGTTTGTTCGCAATAAACTCAAAAACTACTGCACGAATTTTCATGCGGTGTTCACCAATAGATAGTGTGGTTCCTGAGGAAGATTTAGGAGTATTATTTATTATGTTTTACCCAAGCGAAGCCGCGACGGGCCGCTAGTGGTATGGAGTATAAAAAAAATATTGGCGCCCTCCCTCATGACACGAAACAAAGATAATTCTTCCCGATCATGGTCAGGGGTTTTACCATTATCTCTTAACACGATCCATTTTACGACCTAAACTAAACTGCATCGCAAATTCGTACCATCGATTTGATTTTTTGTATGAATGCGATTCACTTTAAGTTCCTAAATTGAACTGAGTTGCATTGTAATCGTTCTGTAAAAGTTATGTAAGTTATAAAATGGTTGGGCTGCAGTCTTCCTTGAAAATTAGGTACACTTTCTTGCACCAAAAACAAGATACAATGCAATTCTACTAATTTTTTACTCTTTCGTTATAAAATTTAGTACACGGGTAGAAAATAACCTGGAATAACATATAGAGTACTTTTTATCCCGAAATTCTCACGGAAGCGAAGCCCAGGGGCGCAGCTAGTTTTGAATAAGGAAATATATATATATATACCTTTCCACCTTGAGAAAACCAATAAAAGAGTACTTTTCATTTCAACTTTTAGCCATCTGAGAGGCTATTATCGGTTCGGGAGCCCCTCATAATTGTTACGGGTGATGGGGCGCTAGCTACACCCCTGACATGTTAGAACAGGTTTAAGATAAGCCACAAAAAGTAGCAAAAGGATCAGTAAGACGGTGACATCCGATTAACTTCCTCCACTCCCACGGTTAAAAAATATCTGGTACCAAACCTGTAACGGTGTTTAAGTTTATAAGAGCGAAATTGTAGTTAAATTGCGATGGTTCCGTTAACTTTTTATTGTACGAATAATTTGTATTTACATAAATGAATTATTTTTTCTATTATCGAAAACGTAAAACCTGTATTTGAGAATAATAAATAATTTGAATTTGAATTAAAAATTAATATAAGAAACATACACGTACAGTCAACAGCACATCAACCTGCCCAAATTCTTTGCAAAATCGCCGCTATTGCCGCAACAGAGGTTTATGCAGGGTAACTTGATGTGCTGTCGACTTTACAACTGTGGACTTATCCCTTGTAGGGATCTATTGCCGTCAATCGACGATAGAGTTATTTGATTTACATTCGAGTAAGATTTAAACTGCAAAATAGAATATAGTATATTGCCCATATATTTAATGTATATTTATTAAATAATAATCAGGAAATATGGTTACACGAGAAATGTCGTTTTCATTTTAGAGGCATGTAATTCGTACACAGTTTTAAAAATTGCTTGTTACGCACCCGTATGAAAGGACCTAGGGGTATTTTAAACGTTATTTCTTGACTATAGGGGCGCAAGTTGTAAAGGAAATGTTTCCTAGTTGATAACAAAAAAAATATACCTACCTAAGTCCACATAAATTGAAATTTTTGTCAAAAAAAAATATACATGTGATTTTCGTTTATTTGGGGATCTCTAAATAAATTCCCGTTGAAACTCTATCAGTTGTTCAATTTCCTTTTAAAAAAAAAAATACTTTATCGTACTTCATACACACACATAGAAATATAAACTAATTAATTTATAGGACCGCCTCCTTATATATTAAATTAAAATTATACTTTTCCATAAATTACTTAAGTGCTTTTTATTTCCAACATTAATACAATGGTATACCAGTGGTTAACCAGCAGCGAATGGTAAAAAATAATTTAAACATTACCGACATTTACACCTGAGTTCGAAGACCTTTCTTTACGTTAAAAAGTGTAAATTTATTCAAAAAAAAGTAAACTTTACCCGTATCCTTTCTCAGAGAAAGGGATGGAAATAGAAGGACGTCTGTGAAAGAGAGAAACAGAATTATGTTTCGTATTGCCTCTCGTTCAACAATAGCTGAGTTGGTGACGTGATGTGCATGCAACGAATCTTCGTCGTAATAGCCCTTTTTTAGTTTATTTATAAGAAATAGTGCTCATAACACATCATATTAATTTAATTTAGTTATATTTTTATTGCAATATTTTATACAATGATTAATATAAATATATATATCAGATTTTTACATATATGTTCTAATTATATTAGCAAAAATGTACTTAATACAGATTTTTTTTTATTTTGGACTGCATTTTTAGTATGTACTCATGGTCTTTCAATTTTTTTCTTTTTTTGCGTTGCGTTTGCGATCATATAGTTGCGTATATCAAGCTTATAATAAAACAAGAGCCTAAATCCCTAATATTTTTTTTATACTTACACTGGCCGCAGTACGAATCGCAGTGCGTATAATAAAAAATAATAAAGGTAAAACAATGTTCTTTTTTTGAATTCGACGAATCGATGCTGGCATTGCAGGTAATTTATATAATATCAATAACATGATTTGTATTTGGTGTAATGGATGTTCGATGTTCAAATTAATAAGAATTAAGGACTTAAATTACGCTTTCTCGATCGTAATAAATTGTTCAAAATGATTAATATTTTATACGAGAGAGAGTTGAAATAAAATTCAGATGATTTTTTAAAAGTATTTTAGCTTGTGTATTTTTTATTAAAAAAACTTCAACCCCGCATTGCAGCCCCTTGGGTATTGATATTTCGAAATAAACAGCATATGTTTGGCCTCGGATCTTTATCAATTTTAAGCACCAAATTTCATAAATCGGTCAATAGGTGTAGACCAGGCATTTTTATATTAACGTGGGAAGATGAACGTAGATTTATTTAAATAAATGATTTTTAACACATGGATTATGAAATTAAAACCAAGATGCTTCTCAATGAATGAGGGGTTTCATTGAAATGCCCTTGTGGAATTTAAAGTCTTATCAACTGTCAGGTGCAACACTATTATTAGAATTCACCAAGAAAAACACAAGATTGAACTATGATAATGTTGATGTATTGAATATTCTATACTTGAAAACCTTATTTCACTTGTGTACTAATCTAACAGTATTTAAGAAGTCCCTACTTTTAGTGCGTTTAAAAAATTTGAATGGATTACCTTTTTAAACTTTAAAGTTGTATAGTTTTCTTATTCAGTAAGAGTGACACTGACCTCTAAAATATACCTCACCAAATTGCGCAGATTCTCACTATAATGATGTCATTAATAACTGGACAATATAAATTACCTAATACGTTAAGTGTGTTTAAGGAAGCGTAAATAATTAAGGTGGGAAACTTTTATACAAAACTTGATGTTCAAACTGGTAGAGTTGATGAGCGAAATATGAATGATATGGTGCTATTTCAAAATAATAACACAAATACATTTGTATAAATTTAAATATATATACTTCAAATAAAAACAAATATAAAGATACATCTTTTTCAATAAGTTTTCTACAATAATATCATTTTTGACACAAATTGATTTTGTAAAGACATCATCCTCACAAATTTTCACCTTTATAAACTCAAAGTACGAAGAGAGTACTTTATTTGGCAATTTAAGTATTTTCTGGAAACTGACACAATGTGAAGTTTTCATTCGACATGAGAACGAAAGCGAGCACCGTTTGTTCACCGGAAATGCCAAACTTCTTAACTGTCAAGGCGAATCTCCGAAATGGCATCTTCATACAAAAATCTCCTTTGCTATTCTTAGGTATAATTTTGTTCAGTTATTTAATATTACACTTATTTTTTTACAACATTTTTACCAATAAACATGAGAAATGTATTTGAATAGTAATAAAATATAGGTTACATATTTTAAGGTTATGATTTGCATTAAATGCGTCTAATTTTATTTTGTATTATGTTAAAAATAAGATTTTTAAGTTTAATTAAGTCTCGAGTTCCGATTGGATTCCGATTGTGTGGGTACTTTTTTTTATAGTTTTTCTACAAAATTAATAATCATTGGCTTCAAAAAATACTGAAACACACTGTACCTTTTCGCTAAAGCAAATAAATATTTTATCAATTTTCATTTTCATTTTACAATAAATTGTACAACATATTTCTTTCTTATAATATTATATAACTTTTCTAATGCAACTAATTTTTAATAACCGCACGCCTTTGCAAATTATCGTACATGTGACAAATATCTAAAAAAACTGATCTAGGTACCTAGTATATAACCATTATCATGACATAGTATTAAAAAAAAAGTTGGATCCCGAGGTCTGTCCCTATATCTTGAAAACTACACAACGAGTATTTTTAATATTATACATAGAATGAGTTAAGTGTTTATATGTACATAAAATTCATATGGCATGATTGCATCCTACATAATATTACACCATGTGTTGTATTGGACTCGAATCTACAAAGTTTGACCAGCGCAGTGCCAACAAACTGATCTACTAAGCTATCTACATATAAACTATCACCGCATTTATTTAATAAGAAATCTCTTTTCGCTCTAATAATCACTATAAAGTAAACTGCTCACTGCCAATTAATAAATGTAGACTTTTTACATAAGCAGTCTAAAAGTATTCTTAATTTCTTTTATGCTTTTTAGATTCGAGATTACACTGAGTTGCATAAACGTGTCTTCGGCCGACGTTTTGACATGATTTGTTTCGCATTCGAAATGATTTTTTATTATTATTTAATTATGAAATTTTTGTACTAACATTTGTTAGTAGGTAGAATTCCTACTCTGTTATTCATAAAAAGTTAAAGCATTGAAGCTAATGTATTTTTGTCACTATCGCTCTTTACAAAATTTAGTATTGACAGAAAGAGTCAGCACATATTTAGCTTAAGCTTTATCTTTTTTATGAACAACAGAGCACAGAGAGTCTATCATTACTCCTATTATCTAAGAGAGTTTAATAATTACTTATCAATGTTCAAAGTCAAAATAACTATCAAATTAGACATGGTCAAATACTAAAACAAATCTATGGATAAATCGTGATCCTTTACACAATAGTTCTGCTTTTAGTTTTTTAAACCTATAAAAATCATTGGCAAAAATTCGTGCATGCCAAATTTTTAATAGAAACATCTATTTTTAAGTCCAGGAAAACCATGTGTGATGTAATCTTACGAATCAATGCCTATAACGTAATGGTACCTAAAAATTTTGTCTGATATTGGAAGGATTTCATTATATTTCAGATAAAGTATTTAAGAGTGGTTCTATTCCGGGGCGGGACCGCACGCCACAATTCATGGCAACATTTCGGTTAAATCATTGAGAATTAGGACACAGAATAAATTCCAATTAAAGAGTTCGATAGCCATTATTTATTGGGAACTGCAATCTGTAATCGCGGGTCAACGCACTTGCAATTTTTGGAAATGAGATTTTAACTCTACCTTAATTTATGTTTTACATGATGACATGATTTAAGCTTTTCTCAGTACTTTTTATATAAAGTTAATTAGTTTGGATGACTCGATATTGTATTTTAATATTTTTACAAGTCCACATCAATTTGCTTAGATTTTTTGCAAGGTCGGATTCACGAAAAATAAACGTTGAAATGTTGGAAAAGATTTGGCTGTGTTTTATGCCGCCTGCCTAACTTCAACTCTCTGTAAATGCTATTGGTGCCTTAACATTAGTTATTAATTATACGTTATAATTGGATGAGGAATTGATAAAGTTATTAGGTATTATTACTCGATTTATTTAAATGGTATGTCTTCTGATGAAGAAAAGATAATAAATTTTAGCAGTTACTTACCTACCTAATTGATTATCATCTACTTCACTGTGTACATGTCGTTTTAAAAAGAAATTCTGAATTGCGTTAAAGCCTGAATTTATCTTAAGTGGAATCGAATATTTTTCTCCGAACACTTAAACACCGACAATCTAGATCCACGGGAACAAAACAAAACCTGTAGTTAAAAAGTCTGCAAAATGGGAAATCAAAATTCCAATTAAAAGAATTCAGATATTAATCTTACACTTATTGCCTAAACGTTGAGTGAGAGAGAAAAAAGAAAAAGATCTACTTTTGCCTAAAGCGAACCGGTCTTTTGAGTCTAACTTCACTTGGTTGCATTTCATTATGCGAAGGTCAACCGAACCAAACGCCAGATCGAGTCAGATGGTTCTCGGCTGCCGATGAGACAGCACGCTCGCCGCGTTCGAAATTTAAAACTTTTACGTTTAAAACTCGAAACACGAGGTTTTTTACGGAGTCAAATGTAAAAAAGACGTTCTGTGTTGCCAGTAATACAATTTCATTTGAGTCGGACATTTTTAATTCAGTATTCGTGATAACTAAGTAGAAAGTTAGCACTGACAGTTCTTTCTATACAAACAGTGTTCGTGTAATATATAGTTTGATATCGTGCTGTGCTTATGTGAGGTTTTTGAACTGTATCCGGAAACTTTTGGGTTATAAGGTGAGTGTTTTCAGTTTAACTGTTACCATTTCCATTGCAATGATTAAACTGTGTGCAATGTATCAAACATAGCTTTTGCATCTTTTTTATTTATTTCATCTGAAATTACCGTTAAGGTTAAAATGTTAAATAACAGGTCGGAAACAGGTTCTCAATAAAAACCTAGAATTATGAGATGTAATGCCGTTATACGCAGACGACAACAATTATAACTAAACTCCACTTTTTTACAAGCGAACGTTTCAATTTATTTTTTCTTGGAAAGAAATTGAATGTTGCCAGTAATTTCACTGAACATGATCATTATAAGCGCACTTTTCATTTTAACCTAGACGATGTACAAGTTTTATTTTTATCGCTTGCTACACACAGCCGGCTTGTTCTATAGCCTTGGTTATACAGCTTATTGCATTTGTTGACGTGCCTCTTGCAGAAGTTTTATTACTTTTGTACCTATGTGAAAGTTTATTGATTGCAGCTTCGCTTAGTATTGAAAACTTTAGATTTATAGAATACTTTAGATATCAAACATTTTCTACGACAAATTATTTTCAAATAACTATATGTATTACTATAACACAAGTCTCGAACTTTGGGGCTAACTTAATCTGTTTGATTTGTCCTTATATGTATATAAAAAAATATATCCATTAATATGTATATTTGTAATCAGCTTACTTGCATACGTAATTTCTCAGAAAGCAATCTACCTATCTCCTTTACGAATGTTATCATAAATTGATAACTGGCCAAATAATAGTACCTACTTAGATGACGTTGCAGTTTTAAAGTAATGCCCTCAGCCTGCACACAGCAGCGTCAACATCTTCTGAAACTTGTTTAATGGCAAAAAGGGCAATCACATTAGTAACGGATTAACCATATTAGTTTTAACTATTTCAACTATAAATATTTCAAAAAAAAAATTTGTAGTTTATTTTAAAACTGATAATTAACTCAAAATAAACTGTCATTTTGATAAAGTAATTTCTTGAAAGTATAAGTATTCCAAAGTATTTCAAAGTAATCTTGTATAAATAATTATGAATGTATGAAATGAATCATCAAAATCTGAAATAAATAATATTTTTTACCGGAACTTGAACACAATATAGAATTATATTCATAAATATTTTGTAGATATACCTATTATTTTTTCTACTGAAGAAATATTGTTTATTTTTTATTAAAATGTATTATGCTTTTATGCAATTTATAATATTTAAATTTGAAGTCACTTTATTCAAATACTCGACATAATGACTGAAATGTTGTGCTCGCTGTTAATTGATATTTCTGTAGCTGAGAGCGAAGGCAAATAAATAAATAAACATAATCCAAACGAAGAATTGCTGAATCGAACCAATTCTTTCAAAATTGATTTTCATTTATTTTTAATTTAATGATGTCATTACTAATTATAGACTATCTGCTTGCCTCGTGGTTTATCTGTAAATGAATGTTATGGATTCTTTGAAATTTGAGTAAAATCTTATCATAAATTGACTGATTAATAAGTGTGATTCGTGTAATATTATTTTACTCGACCTATCAAGTTCGAAAAAATCATTCAAGTTATAACCAAATACAGTCAGACACTTTATGTCACAATTTATAAAACACTAGCCTTTAGCCACTAAAAACACAATAAATTATACCCCTAAACTTTCCTCAGTAATCGGAATCACACTATCCATTGCTGAAAACCGCATGAAAATCCGTGCAGACGTTTTTGAGTTTATTGCGAATAAACAGACAGACGCGGCAGATGGCTTTGTTTAATAATATGTAAGAATATATAATTGTTTAATAATATGTAAGAATAAATAAGAATAATAAGCACGAAAGAGCTCGTTTTAGTAACATTTTTTGGTCACACTCAATTATTCCCATGGGTTTTTAAATGTGCAATAAGAACGGATGAGGGATTATAATACGACAGAAAAGCTTCTGACTATGTCGTTTGCGCCTGATGTTGACAAAAGGGGCCAATCCAAAAAGTACTTCCTTGAGCCGATCAATTTCGAAGTGGAAAAGAATCAGTAAGAAATCAGACTCTAGTACCGATGCTGATCTGATGATGTTGCGAAGAAACAATTAGAAAACGTTTGGAAATTATGCAATTATTAGAGTCGAAATCCAAAACTTTTTTATTGATACCAACACTTAAATACCCTTACCTACAACTATTGTCTGTGATCTTTTATAGTTTAGAAGAACTTCATGTAGTAATAATGGAATGGCAAATATAGAAACTTAACACGTTTTCAGAATGGCTTTTGGTACAACACAGCAACAGCCTGACGACCTCTGTGATGTGTTTTTTAACCAAGCTCTGACTTCTAGAAGTCTTTGATTTTGCAGTGCGGATAAACATATATTTATTTTATCCTAAGCAAAGATATAGGTTAGTTAATTGCCCTAACACTAATCATAATCTTTTTCCCTATTAACACTATGACACCTATGTTAAACTCTAATGGTGGCAGTAAATAATTAAATCTACTTAAATATTGTTTAAATGACCAGTTGGACAGGTACTGAAAAAACTAGAACTTTTAGAGAACACAGGACAGGGACAAATAGAAACAATGGAGAGCACATAACTATATCGAATGGAGAGTCTTTGTCCAACAGTGGGACACGTAACGGCTTAAATAAATAATTATTTAACTTATCCTACTAATATTAAAAATGCTAAAGTTTGTGAAGATGTATGTGTGTATGTGTGTCTGTATGTTTGTTACTCTTTCTCGCAAAATCTACTGGACCGATTGTTATGAAATTTAGTATAAGGTTAGAATATAACCTAGAATAACTCATAGGGTACTTTTTATCCCGAAATTCCAACGGGAGTAATGCCCCGGGGCGCAGCTAGTGTCTTATATAAAGAACGGAACGAGCTCATTTATAGGCTATGCTATTATACAATAGTTTACAAAGTATACAACCAAAATATTGCGAATTTGTCCCAACTAGAACCTAATATATAGAAGTCTATAGGGTAACTTGATATGCAGTTGACTGTACATAAATATTCCACCAATCATCGACGCCACCTGTACCTTTCACCAATAAATGTTTACAAAAATTGAATCAACGACCAAGATTGCACAAGTCGACTGCACGAGGGTCAATGAACCTACTTGATGCCGAAGTGAGATACCATCCTACAATGATTTATAATGATGATAAAATCTCAACATTGGGCTGATTTTGGTTATGTTAAACATCCGGGTTCATGTCGCAATTTGTGCCTTTTCAACTTCAGCCATTCAGCCAACTCATCCCACTTATCCCGCGGTATGAATTGTCATAATAATCTGTTAGTATTTTTAAAATAATTGTTTAAATCATAAAATATATGAATGTGTAAATACACCCAATTCATATAGTTTTCGATGACCTATTAATACTCATTAAGTCAACTCATCCCGCGGGATAACTTTGAGATTAACTATATAAAATGATTGCATACTCGTGCCTACAGCTGCTATGTATTATTAGTTGTTAATGTGTTATTAATGTGCTCGGTGTTTTTACCGTGTATCAAAAGATAATACTCAAAAACCAGAGCAAAGAGAAACGTGCACAATGTGGGAATCAATACTTATTTGGTTTATAGAAGGACAAGGAACTTTTCTAAAGTCGTTGTTTTTATAAATTACTAGCTGTTGCCCGCGGCTTCGCACGCGTAACTTTTCCACAGGAACAGTTATTTTATCAGGTTCATAAATCCCATGTCCTTCTCCATACTATAAATGACATGTATGCAAAATTTCAAAAAGATTGGTTGAGTAGTCAGAGCGTGAAAAGGTAACAAACAAACTTACATTTATGTGTGTGACCCCGCCCTAAAATAGGACCTACATATCCTCTCGTGGATGTCGTACGTACGTGGTAAGTAAAGAACACATAGCCTTGGGCCTCTGATAGGCAACAATAACGCTCCCCAAGAAGGTTAGACAGGCAGCTGGTCTTAAAATCACAACCGAATTCTGGGGCAATTGTATTGTGCGGACTTCGATGCCTCACAGCCCCGAATGTAAGCAGAAGAAAAGGGAAAGAGTTGTGTTTTTGTCAAATTTAGTCAAAAGCAGCGACGCGATGATAAATTTACTCTTGCTTGTTCACATCAAGCGCATTTTTCCAAAAAAAAATACAAGCTACATTTACTTGAATAAAAAGCAAAGTTTCCCATCTGTGAAACAGTAAAATGTTTGTTATGTAGAATTAAAAAAAGTGGCCAAGTGCGAGTCGAACTTGCTCATCAAGAATTCCGTAGTAGTGAACAAAGATTATGGATATGTTTTTCCACAGCAAAAAAAATACTTTGTTCAATAGCAAAGTTATATTTATAATTTTAAAAATGTGCTTTGAAAAATATCTTTCAAACCATTTATTTATTAATAACCATTGCACACATGAGTATAAACAAATATAAATTAAATTAAAAATAGATTTTCGGTCTCTTATCTCAGAAGTTAGGAGGAGACTATACACAGTTTATTACTTTGGAGATGTGTTTATTTTCTAAACAATTAACTTTAGCTACGGAACCCCATTAACTATACCAATGGACTGGTATGTTTAAAATCAAACTATTTTCTTTGATAAAAACTATTTGATTGTGAGAATTATCATTTCTTAGAATCGAGTTAAGTAATCATTTATTATAAAATAAATGTACCTATCGAGTTTGTGAATATGTTTGCAAAATTAGTTGCATCATAATTATATGCAAGTTTATGAAACAAAAAGTATTGTAGTACATAAGTTATAATTATATATATACATATATATAAATATGTGTAATTATTATCTATTTATAGATGTAAATATAAACCAGCCGTGTTTTATCACTTTATAGGTATAAAACAAAGTTGTCAACCGCGTCAGTCTATTTCTGAGAGTTTTTCTTTTCAACTACGCAACCGATTTTAATGCAGTGTTTATTGTTATTCAGACAATTTATTAACAGGCTATTATACCGTGCAAAACTGGACTGGGTCGCTAGTTCTTTATCTCTGTCTCTTCTCATCATTATATGTCTCATTCATCTCTGCATATTCTCGATTGCTTTTGGGGCTGTAATTTTAAACTTTGAAGATTCTATAACCGGCGGCCTGTCAGTATTGAGTCTGAAACGGTTCTCCGACAATTGCTTCGTCTACGAACGTTTCGTGGACAGAATGTTTCGACATCGGGCGTTTGAATGACAGAATCCTTCATCTACGAATGCTTCGCCGACAGAATGTCTCCTCCATTCTATCGGAGAACCGATTTAGACTTATCAATATTATTGCAACATCCATTTTCTTTGGGTATGCTATTGTCAACTACCACCACTATGTATCAAAAATAGTCACGTACTATATTAACGACATGTACGATATGGAGTGGTCCTATTCTAGGGCGGGAGCACACGACACATGGACACATTCATCTAGAGTTTATTATTCATATATCTGCGAACATCTGGAAGGTGACTAGTCAGATTAGAATACATTTGCATGGCATTCTCATAATTAACCAGGACTTTGATCTCAGAAACTAGTGGTTTCTTGTTAATTAACTTAAGTGCATCCAGGATGTCTGTATGTCAGAATGTGTGTTTAAGATGACACTTCGACTGCATACAAGATTTAAGTGTCAAAGATGTTAAGATGTGAGATACAAGTCTGGATTAGAAGATTACATAAATTAATAGTATACTGTGTAACGTCATGATGTTTATTAAGTACTTGTTTTATTAATATAAACAATTTGTATTTAATTTTGTTAGTTCATTTGTCTTTTCGTTTTATCTAAAACCGCGTACATAGAGATACACGGCGAAACTATAAGAGTTTCTTGTTACTTCGGTCGGAACCCTAAAAGCTTACGGAGAAAAACGCGAATTAACCCATCGAGATTTCACGAAATCCTTTCTTAGTTCTCTTCTACCAGGAACCTAGATATTCAAATTCTATCAAACAATGGAATGTACGATGTAAATTTTTAGGTACTTAGAGTATAATTATCAGCAAAAGTATTTAGTGGATCGAAAGCCATAGAAGAAAATCACTACATAGTATAACACAAAGTCCTCGTATATATTTATAAGTTTTCTTCTTTTAAAACACGCAACTGATTTTGATGCAGTTTTCATTGTCATTTAGAAAAATTATTCCCGAAGGTTTATTGACCTAGTGCGCAGCCGGGTCGGATCGCTAGTTCAATTATAAACTTAATATCTACATAAGTGGACACAATTCTTATTAAAGACTAAACGGTAACAAAACGGTATTTTTCAAAATTAATGATGAATTGAACGGTATAATGCTTAAAATGATGAATGAGAAACGATAAAAGAAATTGAATGATCATCAAACAGCCGAACAGGTTATTATTTAAATTAAAATACTTTCAATCAATCAAGTGACTGAAAATACTACCTACTTGATTAAAAAATATTTTTTTCGGTTTCAATACATACTAGCTTTCTTCCGCGTGAATTATCCACGGGAACAGTAAACTTTCCGGGACGAAAGGAAGGTCCTTCTCCATATTTTAAACTACATGTATGCAAAATTTCAAGAAGATTGGTTGAGTAGATAGAGCGTGAAGAGGCAATAAACAAACTTATTTTCGCATTTATAATATTTGAAGGATTATTTTTTATTCCGATGTCGAACACCGTTGTGATGTGAGAACTCTCTAAGTCAAATAACACGCTTTTTTGAAATGGAGGGTTGCAGTCTTCGGATCTGACGATATCTTCTTACAAAATTACCCAATACCAAACCAAGAAATCTTAATCATTGAAATGATTTAAAATCATCAATTCATGCGTAAGATATACGTAATGATTTGAGTCAGAAGACGTGTTCCATGTGTGTTTAGACCAGAATTTTTGAGGTCAAGATTATCAGTGATTTCCTATGATGATCGTATCATTACATCATTCGTTCCTTTTGTTTTTCATTAGAATAAATAAAATCATAATGCACATGTGTTTTTTCTTATACTACTAATGGTATTGACGTTATTGTTATATAAACTGAATAAATACCGAATATTTATAAATATATTCCTTAAAATAAACAGAAGTGCGAAAAGAATTGAAGCGGATTCGATGTGGTGCACATGCAAAATTGTCAATGGTATGTTTGTTTTTTTATATTCCTGTTTTATTTCCAACTTGCGGCCTGTTCCGGCTTCTTTTGGGTAAAACCATGATAAACTATACAATACACTTCAAACTTTCTAAGGAATCAATCTATTTAAATAAACGAATCCAAATTCGTTGCGTAGTTTTAAATATATAAAGCATATATAGGGACAGTCAGACAGTAAGACTTTGTTTTACTATATGCTGACAATGATGTTCCTATGTATATTTTACATTATTTTGCTGTTCTCTCTCTCTCTCTCTTAATCAAGAAGATAATAATCTTTTTGCTTCGATGTATATATACGTACATATTTATTACGTATATATTAATATATTATACATATAATAATAATTATTATTAATTATAAAAATAGTACCGTTGAATTAACGCAAGTCTCGAACTTGCTTTGAAGCTGACTCAACCTTTGTGATTTGTCCATAATATAATTTTTAAACAATACCTTGTGACAGCACGGTTACTAAACGCCATGGAATTAGACTAAATCCATGCTAGTCCGTCTGTCTGTATGTAGGTTCCCTGATGTTTTCCTTCAGCGGAAGCATGAATCAATTGGACTTATAGATTTAAAGATAACATGTCGATGATGATGATGATGGCTAATACTCGAAGACCACGTCATTGATCGTGCGTTATATAGAGTTGAGGTCAATCGTACGTCAATAATTATAATTTGAAAATGTCTGTGGTTTTACCAGTGTAACATGACGTACCTACTTGAAAGATCATTTCATTATGTTTCTGATTCATTTTCTTAATAAATTAGTCATGTGTTTCTTAAAAAATCAATCTTTGCCCGTAAAAATTAATAAAACATTGTTTTGTTCTCGATTTCTTTCATAGTGATAGTAATGGTTTTATGTTTTCCTTGAGGGTGACACAATTATGTTTATTTGTGTTTTCGTCATCTCATTTAATTATAATATCTGAGCGATTGCCAGTCTTGTCTATAAAGGAGACGAAAATGGATTTTAATCGAACTACATTTTTTGTCATTGCAATACCAAAAACAAACCAAGAGGATATAGATAGCGCTTGCAATTTGTTTTTACTCTTTAACTTCTGTACTTAGGCGTAATTTTCAGTTTTAGATTTTGTTCACTTATTTTTATCATCTTTATAGTGTAATTACTTCCGGTTTTTCTGGTATTTTTATCTAAAGAAAGATACACGAAATAGGCATCGATACATTCGTCAATTTCGAAAAATATTTCGCGAATTGCGAGGCTGATAAATAAACTTTTCCGTTGTCCGGTCTATTTATGCTATCGGTTGCTACTTTAATTCAAACTTCAACTATTAAAATGACGCGCCCGTTAACGGTACTAATGTTTGTCATATAACTGTATGTGATGAGTAATATTGCGTAACATGTTGACAGCGCGGGTCATGGTTCGATTCCTGTCCATCGAGCAAACATTTTTACGATTATAAAAATATTGTTTGTTTATTTAAAAGTCATGAGAAAACACCCACTCTAGTTGATTATAGTTAGCGAGTGAAGTAAATAAATACTCCATTATGTATCACTGCTCTCACCAGCGGCTTCGCCCGCGTGAGTTTTTAACGGGAAATGCAATTTTTCCCGGAATGAAAAGTAGTCTATGCATGGCCAATTATAGCTAAAATAACTTTCTTCGATCAAAATCAATTGGATATTATAAGTTGATATTAAAGAAATATCAACAACTAAACGTTGCCCGGGGCTTCGCTCCCGTGGGAATTTTGGAATAAAATATAGCCTATAGCAATCTTGGATAATGTACCTTTTTAATGGTGAAATAATATTTGAAATAAGTTTGGTAGTTTCGGAGATTACTCGCCTCAAACATACAAACTCACAAACGCTTACCTCTTTATAATAATAGTTAGCTAATAATACTTAGCACATAAATTGTATATTGATTTTCTTATCACTCAGACACACATAAATTGTATATTGGTTTTCTTATCACTCACACACATATAAATTGATTAAATTGTGGGCGGGTCTACAGTTTAATCAATTTAATAATTGTGTCAAAGTACGTGTGTTTGTCTTTGAATTAATTTGAGTACTAGCGGCCCGACTCGGCTTCGCTCGTTTCACACATAAACCTTCCTCTGAAATGTACCTATCATAATGATAATGCCTGCTCCACACTGACAGACACACACGTGCCAACGCGAATGCGTGAACATTTCGTAGTAGTCAAGTATCAAAGTTGTGTCAAAGTTTGGCAAACTGTTCGTCGACAGTGTGGAGATCTAAACGTACATAGGGACAGACAGTGGCGATATGTAGTGATAGTGATAAAAGCTTCATTTAAGAATTTTATACGTTTTTATGTTTTTCCAAGCTACGGCTCGGACCAAATCTAAGCTAAATAGGAATATTTGTAGTTATGTTTTAAATTATCTATTTAATTCAATTAAATAAATTCCATTTTTTTAATTGAATTCTAAACTGTATCACCAGCGTTAAATTAAATTTTAAAACACTTTAAAATTATCTTTAAACTTTAAACTTAAATTAACCTTGAAATTTTGAAGACTACTTGAAGAATACCTGTCTGACGTTAACCCTCCTTGGAAATCAGTTGTCTAGGCTGTGTAATCCTTAGTCATCCACGGGAGGATATAGAGTGGTCCAGTTCTAGGGCGGAACCACACGCCTCAACACACGTCCTGCAATCACCATTATCACTAATTTATCAATGAGTATATAAAACGTTATCACAAAAGCGAATTGTTTCGGCGCACACGAAAATCGAGTTTCCGAGAAAGTGTGTCAAAGATAGAGATTAGATGCAATATAGTATCGACACGATAGCGTTATCACTTTGTGCTCATGTGAAAGTCCCCATTTTAAGCACTTGACACCAATCCTTTATGTATTATTTACCTATATAATGTAATTATGAAATACATAATACGGTGCTACTACGGTAAGTGCGCACTGCGGTGTTACCCACGGTTTATCATTTGTTGTAATTATTAAGGCATTGTAATTTAAAACCTAATCCAAGTTTTTTATATATTTTTTTAAAACCTTACGTTTTTAATTGTATGCATAGTAGCGTAATGGTGAAAATCCCTGCAGTAGTTTCTGAATTTATCACGAACAGACAGACAGACGCGGCTAAGGACTTTGTTTTGTAATGTAAGGCTAAGATCGATGACAATTCTTGCGCCATTCGCCATTCGTCGACTTCGCCCATGAGTATCCCGTAACTCTATTAGGACGGAGCAACTAATTTCCTTAAGAGAATTGCTATAATACTTCATTGATCAACTCTCTAACCTCGCAGATCTCGTGGCATTAAGTCTTAACTGCAAAGAAAAGGTCCACATTGGGCGAATGATCAGGCGAGTAACCAGAAAAGTATTTTAGGAACCTTTTGGTGTAGCGCATCATACTTTGTTATCGTGCAGAGAGACAGAATCAAAAGCTTGCTCATATTAAAATTTTTCTATACATATAATAAAACTGGAACAAGTTTATGTTTGTACATATTCAAGAAAAAATATATGAGAAGCCAAAAAATGTTGCTTGTCTTTCCGTCTGATTGTACGAGCATCACACAAAATCTAGGTACTGAACTTACTTAGATTAAATTTTACAGAAATGAATTGTAACTCAGAATAGCACGTGGGCTTTGTTTATCCTGAAAAATCCAACCCTAAATTGGAGAAATAGGAGTGCAAATTTGTATATAAATACGAGATTTTTAAAGTGAGACTTTTAAAATTCTTCTTAATTCATAAAATAAAACTGTAACTATAATATTACTATTGCAACAAGAGAAAAAATAATGGCTCGCTAGCCTAGCTCTTGCCAGTCAACTCGCCCAATTTGACATAGTTTCGAGTCCCGGAAGGCTGGAAAATGGGATGAATGAGACAAGCAATGTTAATTGCAGTAATTTGAATAAAACGTCCGCATTTCATGTAAACTGCGGGCATATGCAAAAATTGGTAGTTAACTTAGGAATTTATTTGATTGTTAGTGCGTAATGAAAAGTATTTAGCATTCTTCAAAAGTTTTTCATGTTTGAAATATTTTATGGACAAACTACAAGAATATAACATTCTCTCTCTCTCTCTTTTCTTACGTTCCGAGGTCCGGATTTCGGTACTTTATATTTGCAAGGAACTCTAAAAATATGTTGTATGTCCAATTTCTCAGCCAAAACTAATGAAATAACATCCAGCAATGATCATAAAATGCGTAACAGATAACTGAAGATAAATTGGTGCCGTGAACGAATTATAAGTAATTTAGTGAATCGCAAGGTCGTATATAATCTCTGATTACACTTATTTATACTTCTGACCGACTGAACTAAAAAAAACAATCATGTTTTTTTTAAATGCTAACCAAACACATTTTTACCACAATGGGCGTACGCTGGTCAAATTAAATTGGTCGCTTGGAGTTGTACCTGTTGTAGGCATCCGTCCCTTTTTGTGATCCCTAAAATTTCGGTAAAGCGATAGGAAAAAATCATATTTTTTAGAGATATATTTGATGCGAGTAAGTTAACCACTTATGTCGAGTCGAAATGGCTATTCAAAGGACAGTTGTCGACTAATATATGGCTTGTGGCCACCATGTTTGTAAAAAGTATATTTCAAATAGGATTTTTATATGAGATTCATAGAAATTTTCTAAATCTATGGAAAACCATGTCAAAATGACCATGTACACAATGTTTGACGAAAGATTAATGGTTTTATGAGCTGGCAACATTTTAGCAATGTTGTTATACTGTTTGTGATTTAAGAAGTTCTCAAATGTATTGTATGACGGACACGAGAACATATTGTGATGATCATCATCAATTAATTTAAGAACTTTGTTCTTGTCGGTGGAGCATTTTCCATCTAATTCTGTCCTCAGCCATTGAAAAGTATTTAGCATTCTTGAAAAGTTTTTCATGTTTGAAATATTTTATGGACAAACTACAAGGGTATAACATTTTCTCTCTCTCTCTCTCTCTCTCTCTCTCTCTCTCTCTTCTGACGATTGTGATGATAAATGAATTATAATACATTCATAGATAAACGTATATCCTACTTATATTATAAATGCGAAAATTTGTGAGGATGTATGTGCGTATGTATGTTTGTGACTCTTTGACGCAAAATCTGACGGATTGTTATGAAATTTGGGGTATAATATAACCTGGAACATACATACGACATGGCAAGGTAGATCCTAAGAAGTTTCAAGTTAAAAACAAAAATTGTGTTATACCCTACATAACCAGTCGGCTGATCAAAGATCCTTCACATAGCGCACAGCTACGTTATATAAAAATAAGTACATACAAGTAAGTACCTGTATATCTAAGTGTACCAGTTTTCCATCTCATTGCGTATATCAGAATGTCACTATGGTAATCGCTGCAAATCAAATCATTGGTCCGGAATTAATTCATAATATTAGGTACTTCTAGAATTACTTGCAGCGCAAGTCCGTTGCGCAACTTTCACACGCAACTCATAGAAATGCTTGGTCAGTGTTGTTCACTCACTTTCGAGTCATTGACTGACACTAGGGGTGAATTGCACTAGTCAACTTTGATTTGACGATGATTTTAACCTGCGTGTCGCTGATGTTTAGCCAAAATGGCGTACTTCGTGTTGTTCTGCGCAGGTCAAAGTTAACGTCAAAGTTGACCGGTGCAACCTAAGGTAGTATTTTATCTTTTTAGAGTGGATTATTTATAAGTAATTTGTGTATTATAGAAAACTAAAAAAATGGAACTTGATATCCTTTGAAGCTTGATTACGATGAACGATTAATTCAACTTTTTAGGAGTTCCGTACGTCCAATAGGAAATACAGAACCCGTATATAATTACTCATATTTTTGTCTGTACCACCTCCTTCACGACTAAACCAATGGAGGTGAAATTTGGTATACGTATGCAAATCTGTAACCCAAACACGGACAAGCGACTTAAATATATGATTTATTTAATTAAGAGGCTATATATAGTTTTGGGGGTAAATTAGAAAATTAAAAAACAATCAGATAATATGTCTTGAGATGTATCATTAGCTATCTGCATAATTTTTGACAACCTCGTTGGCGCAGTGGTAAGGTTCTTGCCACTGAACCGAGAGGTCCCGGGTTCGATCCCCGGTCGGGTCATGATGGAAAATGATCTTTTTCTGATTGGCCCGGGTCTTGGATGTTTATTTATATATGTATTTATTATAAAATATAGTATCGTTGAGTTAGTATCCCATAACACAAGTCTCGAACTTACTTTGGGACTAGCTCAATCTGTGTGATTTGTCCTAATATATTTATTTATTTATTTTTGTGCCACCCAGCTAATTGAGAGAAAAAATATAATATTTCATACCCAGCCTTCGCCCAAGCTAAACCACACATCTGAAGTCACGCTTAAATTCTAGATGTATCCCAAACCAAGAGAAAACTACTTCACGTTGTTGAACAAAAGAAGACGACCTAAGTGTTAAAAGGCAGCTCGTCAAACCACTTTTAGCATCACGTGTGAACTGAGAAGCTGTTAACAATTGAGGAGGTATTGAGGTCACATTCATACAGATTACATCGCAGACCCGATCTTAATTTCGTGTGCCGAATTCGACAAGTCAAATGTAAATTTCTGTATTGTCTTCAGTTAATTTAGCTAACGTTGTATTGTTTTAAACGACATTAGAAATCAGAGTTTTCAAGTTTAATCTGCAAGTGATTTAAACAAAAGCTTCCTAATGATCTTGTCACGGTCTACGTTATATAGATCTATCTCTCTCTTTCTCTCTCTCATTTGAGCGATTTCCCGGTTTCTTCCTCAGCTGTTGAGCGTCCAGCCCAGGGTCCGCTTTCCTACTTTTCGTCCCCACTTCACACAGTCGTCGGTGTCCCTAGTTGTTAGATGATTAGCATTGCATATCAACCTTGAGGGTATCGTCAACGACATCAAGCCAGCACTATGTTTAAACATACATTATCGATACCTAAAGTGTGTACCAAATATTGACCCCTGGTGTCGACCTAGTTTCGATTTTTCTGGCGTCAAATCACTTACAACCAATTAAATTAAATGGTTATTAAACATAAAGTCAATGTTTTTATTACATTTGTTGGAGTGCTTAAGTAGTAAACAGCTACCTACTATTTAAAACACCTTGGAGGTATTGGAGGCACAGCATTATGGTTTGATGTTACAAGGTACTTCTTGCAGTGTCCATTACTGCAAGAAGTACCAAGAATGAAAACGTAATGGCCAGATCAGAATCATGTCCAGATTGCACAAAAATAAATAGGATCTTAGCCTCAATGAATACAAAGTGAGAGACACTATGTAAGTCCCATGCAAATAATATAAATGCGAAAATCTGTCTGTCTTTCTGTCACGTTTTTCACGGCGAGACCGCTGATGGATTTCAATGTAATTTGGATGATCATAGATTACGATTTACGATCATAGATTATTAGATACGTAGTAGTGACTTGAGGTTAAACATAGGCTTTCGCAAACAGAGTTGCGAGCAGCAGCTAGTAATACTAATAATAGTAGTTTTAAACACAAAAACCTCGAAACAAGTGGATCTTGTCCAGTTTTTTCCATCTTAAAAGTTAAGTACATGTATGTATGTCAGGTTTATTGCAAGACGTGTCCCGCTTCGGCAAACAATGATTATCGGTACCCCGATGACGTCACTGACACCAAAACGTCCCCGAACTGGGACGGTGCGACGGGCCTTTGTATTAGGTAAATGTTTCAAGATCAATTTTCCTTTTTCTTTTTCGTTTTATGTCAATGACCTGTGAAAGGACCTTGCTAAGGAGATGCTTCGTCTGTGCTACGTGCTAACACACGTCAAGCTAAATTGGCCTTTCAGTTTTAAGTCATAAAATCCAAGTTAGGTTGAATCACAAACTGGAGTAGACACAGGCTGTGTCTGCAGAGTCGACACTACTAACGGTGCCGAAAACCGTAGTTGGCCAGCGGACTATGGAAGCAACAGGGAATATTCAAATGAGAGAGAGTCTGCATTACTATTCTCGATAATGCCAAAGCTTGACTCCTGTCAGCTACTTTTGGCTCATTAGTTCCTCTGTTTAGGAATCGTCTTCTGTGTTCGTTTCAAGACCATACCCAAAGACTTGTCACTGATGATAACGTCCATAGCAATATACATCTGGACACACTCAACCTTGTACATAAGTATGCAAGAAAATAACTGGAAAAGTATTTAAAACAGGTTGCAATCCCGCTGTTCACGGTCACATCCAGATATGACTTGTCTACTTTACACACCGACAGATTTTGACGAAATTTGGTTATTAGTATTAGAATCAATATAACAAATTATTCCTCCCGTGGGAATTTCAGGATAAAAAGTTATATTCTACCCGTGTACCAAATTTCATAACAATCCGTCCAGTAGATTTCGTGTGAAATAGTAACAAACGTACATACAAATTTTCAAATTTATAAAATTAGTAGAAAGTAGTATTAATAGTATAATACAATTTTTCCCCGAACTTTCCTTGATTATAAGGCCTCGATGATAAATTAATTATATATAAATAATATCTATATTTTATTTCGGAAACGAACTGTCCTACAGTACCATAAAGAGCCATGCCTCATTCCTCAACCGTTCCGTTGCGTCGACGCGGCACGTTGTGGCTCCGTTGTTTTTAATAAGTTTTGACATTGACATGTGTCGGAACTTCATACAATTTCTACGTTTTTTGCATTGTCGTATTTTAAAATGCCATTAGCGTCATTCTGTCACTGTCTATCAGAAGGAAATAAAAAGTGACAATACGACACCAATGCGACATTAATGCTTTCGTGCAACTAGGCGTAACGTAACCCGAAAATGAAGACTTGATTATGGAAGTCGCTTCTTCCTACGTAGAAAAATATATCCATACTTAAAAATATTTTTCCAAATCTTTGTTCTTTATTCTAAGAAGTATGAAAAGGAAAAACAACTCCTTAGCCTAATAAAAAAAATAAATTATTGGTAAGATCAATGATCGTGTAGGTTGATATACTCGCAAGCAGACTATTCTTTAAAAAGTCATGCTTTATTTATTATTTACTAGCGGCCCGTCCCGGATCCACTCAGATAAAACCATAATAAATATGCACTTTCCTTAGGAATCACATTCTTTGTTGAAAACTGTACAGAAATCCTTACAGACAGACGGACTTCGAAGTTTGTAAAACTTACAGCACGCGTAGCTATATATTTATTTTTTCGATCAAACATATATAAGATATTAAATATGATATCAGAACATTACTTTAATAAGTATATATAGGCTATTCATAAATCCACTATTTAAAAATCATGGGACATTGACACTTCTAAATTTTTATTCGTATTTCTATTCGATAATAAGCATTTGGTTGACATTACAAAGTGTGTCATCCACTCTCACTTATTTATCGACTTTCTATCTCATTAGGCTTAACTAACAAAGCACGATATATCAGATCGCATATGAAGGTTATACGTTTTACACGACCACCAAAAAGCATATGTTATAGATACATATGGTTCACGTTTATAGGTCATATTTTTCATTGTTTGTTTGTATTTATTGTTAAATGTATATGTGAAATAGGCTTAATAAAAAATATCCAATAAAACGTAATATATCCTAATAAAAACAAATTATAAACGGAAATCCGTGCGCGATTTTTTTCCACATTTATTTTTATTTTATTTTTTGCTATATTACAGGCTATAATAGTCACAGTACAATACTACTTATTTGCGCAATACTATTTGATCTTCCTACACAAACAGTATTAAAAACAAACATGAAAAAATACTTATCAAATTAATACCCATCTATATTGGGACCTTTAAAAAACTCAATACAAGATTTAAAAAACTAGTAACAATGTAGGTAATCAATTTATTACAATAAAAAAATGGTGGGCGTATCAAAATGAAGGATAGACGGACAGACAAATTGATTGATGTATCGAAATGTACAATGATAAATGATGAGCGAATGATCTCATTTGGCCTCAACTATTGTTTTTTAATATTGTTGGTTTGAGGTTATAATTTGACATTTCAAGACTTTGACATTAGGTAAAATCACTTAGAAAAAGATAATTATAAAGACATAGGGAAATATTGTCTCACCTGATTTGACACAGTGGATCCGGAGCAATGCGAGTGTGACAGACGGACGAACATACAGACATCCTATAAGGGTACCGTATAGAACCCTAACAAGTAGTTACTGACATTACTTATTATGTTAGTAAGAAAAATCAAAATTATCAATCCATCCAGACATTTATGCGTACAAAGAGGACTGTACCAAAAAGTATAAAACTATCAACGAATAAGCATTGGATATCGTGATTAAACACATCGTTAAGTTAATAAGTCATTGCGAAATTGTTATTCAACCTTGTTATCGCATAAGCCGTAATTTAGAGTACGCCGATTGATAAACTGATATGATGTACAAATATTGTTTGAGTTACGACTTTGTATGTCAACAGTTCAACACTTTATAAAGAAGTACTTTTTAAATCTCTCTACAAAAACATAGTGAATTTTTGTATAATATTATTATCATTTTTTAAAATTTAAAATCAAATAGACTAGTTGGAATTATTTAATTTAATTAACAAAAATCAATATTTATAATTCATTGACTCGGGTTATATTTTTTCTTTTTTGTTGATCTATGGTATTGATTAATTACATTTGAAATATTAATTAATTTATTTACATACAACTTACATTCAATTACAGTACAAGCAGCTAAAACCTTTCAATCTAATAAATATCATTAGTGATATGAACTCACTCAGGATACAATGCGATTTGTCAATCTTCTGTGACAGTTTGGCTTAGATACTAATAAATAACCAACCAACCATATTCCACTATTTTCAAGAGGAATTCTATTGTAAGTAGGTACGTTCCACTTATCTCCAAAATTACCGCAATTAAAAATGAGACTTACTTCCTCTAACTTTTAAGTATCATTATGATGTTTGCTCACTAAATGATACAAAACAGAAGAACAGTCGGGCACTAAAGTGTTAAGTAGTGGTGGGTTCACGCGCTTTTTATTACTTCAATTAAATCGTCATAACTCAAGATTACAAAAATAGTATGGTTTTGTTTTTCAAATGAGATTTAACGCGTTTTTGATTAGACGATGTGTCGTCTGACGTTATCTGACACGCGCGTTTTTCATAATACAAGCCAAAATTATATAAGATTTTAGTTGCTTATAAATTATTTGTATTTGAACCGATTTTTATATTACATTTTATTGTCTTTCAAAATCTATTTTTATTAAACTTTGTATATATTCCCCTGTTGACCCAATATTCAAAAGTAAAATAGTATCATTTTTTAAAATTTCCTGCTTGGTCGTTTTGAAATTATTGTGTACTCTCTTTCTTGGTGATCATATATTTCTTTTCAATAGTTATGTTTCATCAGATGAAGCAGTATTTGATACTAGATATTTTTGGATATATAGTTGTGGACCGGTTTATATGATCAGATGGAATTAAAAACATATAATTAGATAAATTCTGAAGCAACCGATAGGTTCAAATTTAAAATCTTATGAGTTTTGCTACCGACTGTACTTTGAAACGGACAAAGGTGCCATTAGCGCAGTGAAAGTGCCACAAATTGGACAGTTTTCGTTTTGTTTTCCACATGAAAGTTACGGAAGTTGGTTGGTACTGTAAGAGACTCCTTTTGTTTTGACCTTTTCGAAAATGGTTTCGAAAAACATTTATGACTCAATAACAGTAGTGTTGCAACAACGCAAAATGCTGCGTTTAACGCATACAGCGCAAAATTCGATAAAAATATACTTTTACATTTAACATTATAGGTTATAACCTATTAACGGATAAGGGATAGGCCGCATTGCTACGTTGCGTCGACTTAGCGTTAGTCCGTTGTTTACAATATATTTTAACAATATGGAGATTCGACTTACGTCGCAGAAACTTTATAGATACAATTTGCGTTGTCCATCGATGGACGTCAGTATCGGCTTTATCACGGATACATTTTTCTTAACGAACGTTTATTTAACGCGCGTTGAAAAACCGTCCGTGCGAACGAAGCCTAAGTATGACGAATTGTCTCCGAGAGTATAATATTGACGTATCAAGTCAATGCACTTTACATCGCTCTCCCTCGCACATTATCTCTGCCCTAGATTGTAAGTTTGTCTTTACATAACTTGTTTATTTGGTAATTAGATAATATGTGTTAATTGTGGGAAATTATACGTTTAAAATATCCAAAGTATGTAATGTTTTTTTTTTCTCTTTTTTACAGGTTAGCTGTTTCGCTTTTGGAGAGTTCCAAGTATAGTTGGTAAGTTTGATCTACTTATCATTTTTTTTACGTCATTCATATACATTATATTGTCTACCTTCGTCACATTTACCTTTTGTCGTGAGCTGTATAACAAAATTGATTTTTTTTTTATAGATTTCTTATTTTTAATCCAAGAAGCTTGACGCTAACTCGTCCTTTTTAAATCCCTTTCAATTCATACTATCTTGGATTTGTGTCAAAGGTTATGTAAACTATTTTTTTTTTTTTTTGTAGAAATAAAGGAAGATTTTTTTAATTCCTTCAATTATTTTCATGACTCTTAAATAATTATACAAGATCTTTGTTAAAATCACTTTAGAATATTCTAGAGGTACGATTCTTAACTATAAAAATATCAACAGAAATATGAAAAACGCAAGCCTACTCCTAAAATGGACAGTAGGGCTGGACTCGACAGAAGCTGTTCTATGCATTGTATTGATTTTTCGCAACTTGGCTTCAGTTAGCACAGCATAGCAGAGCACCAGTCGAGTTCGGCCCTAAATATTTAACTGCACACCTTACATAATTTAATTGCAAGCCATAAAAACAAATTTGCATAAATGTCACTTAAGTTGACCACACTTAATGGATTCAAAATACATGATTCGTTTGAAAATATTTGAGGTCGCGTCTAGGGTTAATGTTCTGTACTATGGTATAGGCTTTAGTGGCAATGTGAAGCGATTTTACAGTTTCCCAGGTGAAATACATCGATCTTAGTTATCTGTAGTAGATAATTTTCTTATGAATGATCTTTGTATTTTGCTTTAATCATTGATCAAATAGTGCTCGTTTTGAACCCGTTAGCCCCAAGAGTTGTGTTATGTGACACTGACTCAACGTGTAAAACCATAAAACAGTAGCCTATGTTACTCCTGAACATTTCGTCTATCTCTGTGCCAAATATCATCGAAATAGGTCCAATAGTTTGAGTTTATTCATTCCACACAACAATACAAATCTTTTCACTTTATAATATTAGTGTGGATAATATGGATATGGAAGTATTTATAACATGTACATATATAGATAAACACCCAATAATGCTACAAAAATGTCGTAGCTACAGAAATCGCTTCTGCCTGTCAATTGGATCACAGCCTCAATTTGCACCGTCGCTAATCTCAGTGCGGTTTAACCATTAGATCCTCATAAGCTGTGGCCTTCGGATGACCTTGTGGATGAGTTAACCACTTAACGTTTACTTTTGCTAGTAAGGGTTTAAATTAGATTTAAGGAATATATGTTCTGCTGTGCAATTTACACGTGTATATGTGAATATTTTATGTAATGTTTACTTATAAAAAATAGTAACTTCCGTTTTGGCTTATTAATAAGTCTTCAAATGGGCTCAATGATGTAGTTATATTTTGTGATAATAAATATACTTCATAATCTTGCAAAATGCAAAATTTTGGATGTGCGTAATGAAATTTGTATTCGTTTTTTGTTTGTATGATATAGTATATAGTGCTCCTAAGCGAAGAACTTTACAGACCCAGATTTCACGATCAATTTGAAAACTGCGTGACTAATTGATTTGACATTAGAACGTTCTTTTTATTTCTTTTTATGAAAAAAAAAACTTAATATCTTTTTACTCACGAACAACTGTAAAATCAAACATAACGCACTGGCTCAAAAAATCTCCAGCGGTCGTAAAAAAAAGAAAAACACGGCTTTAAAAAATTCGACGAAGACGCGCTTAAAGTTTTCTTAGAATTGTCGGGTGTGCGAGACACCGTAAAATTACATGACTAACAAAGAAATTCGGATATTTTAATTATACTTATTTCGATTTTATTTTGGACCTAACCCACAAAATTATACGGTACAATATATTTTTTGAATTAATATTTATCGAGTACGATAACATAAAACAGAGTGAAGCCAATGATAGAATATTTCAATGATCGAGTAAATTGGCTAAAAATCATGTTTAAAAAATATATCGACATTTAAAACTTCGAGTTAATTCGAGTTAAAAAAAAAAACAAATTTGGGGTACTTGTTTTTTTTAATAATTAACTCGTAGTAGTAAAAATGAAATATTTCTGACATTATCCCACAAACATGTCTTTCATACTTTATATGCGGAAAACAAAGATCGTATTTCATATAAAAATAAAAACTTCGCTTACTATAAAACTTTACTCAGATTACGTTAAATTGAGCGCGAAAATACATGTCGAATCTGTTTTGCAGTTTTGGGTTCCTCAAGGGGAAAAGAATCCGTTCTAATATTATAAATTCGAGTCTGTCTATAACGCTTTTCTTCCTTACCGATTTTGGTGTAATTTGACATTAATTAATGACCTGCGGTTAAAGGTTATGTATTTCTTTATTATTTTATCCCTAAAATAAAATGATGCAGTAGCATCATAACGCGAAAATTTGGCATTTCTTTGTCACTCTGCACGACAACACAGTTGTCCTTCGGATTTGATATTGACACAGTAGTGACTATGTTTGTCCGTGGCATCGTAGCAGCCAATCGGCTGAACCGACTTTGAACTATTAAGGCCGTTTAGAAACCGTTAACACTTTTCTAGCTTCTAGCAGATGAGAGGATACCAACAACAATTTTTTTTATGCCGACATTTCTTTTTATCGCAAAATAATCAAAATAAAAACTCCAATTTCTATATTTACTACGTTAAACTAAATTAAAAATTTAAGAGACATTAAAGTAAATGCTAAGGCCCCATCACTATAAACGGGGCGGGGGGCGCGCGCGGGGAAACACCGGCTGAGACGCGCGCGCCATATTCCCCTCCAACGAGTCGGTAAAAAGGATTCAGTACGCGCGCGTGAGTGCTTGATTAAAAATCAATTTTTCTATTTGGATGCGCGAAAGCGTGACCAGTAAAGATTATTCTTCTAGTCTTTCCGAATAATCACAAAGATTTTGACGTTACCAAAAATCATTATTTTTTAGATAAATGGTACATTGATGTTAAAAACTCTGCCATCCCTGGTCTAGATCATTGTATCACCCTTCAACGTGCCCTATCATTGACATGGGATGGCGACTGATATTATCAATGGTGCTTCAACATTGTGCAGCATCCAGCGTCATCCTTTGTTAAAATTAGAGTGGTACTAGATACCTAGGAAAAATGCTTGTATCATTTTCTTTTGAATGTGTGAGTGCCCTTGAAGAGCCTCGCGTATCAACTTAGCTTGCCTACTCTTTCTCTTATCCACTACTAGCGACCCGTCCCGACTAAGCTCGGGTAAAAATATTATAAATTACACACCAAAAATTCCTCAGGAATCACACTACCTATTGGTGAATACCGCATGAAAATCCGTGCAGTAGTTTTTGTGCTAATCGCGAACAAACAGACAGAAGCGGTAGAGGACTTTGTTTTATGATATGTAAGTATAAGGACTACATCTCCACATCAAACTGCAGGGCGCAGAAAGTTCAAAAATATGTAAGTTCATTTGTGAAGTGAAAAGAACCATTATGCGAGGATTTTATAAAATTTTCACGGGAACGAAAAACAGGTCATGCGCAGTCTCGAGCAAATCTTAGTCCATACTAATTAAAAGTGTGTCTGTTTGTCCCTCTTTCACTTATATGAGTTGCTTGGATTGAAATGATTTTTGGTCTGATATATTGGACTGATGCAGAGTGACATAAGCTACGTTTCGCCGTGGACGGAGCCGCGGGCTATGCCCATATATATCACTATAATGACACGCATTCGACGGTGAGTTATTATAAACAAGCCGCTGTATTTTTTGCGCGAAACATTTTACACTTTTCGCAAATCGTTTCTGCTTGACGAATTCAATTGAGGTGAACAGGAAACATACGATTAAAATAATGCCTTCTTTAATTAATAAGACTTTAAAGCATTAAGCACGCACGGATAAAAACTTACTTGCATTACCTAGAATTTATTATCTGCCGCCATCTAATCCTACTTAATGAATTCAGTGTCTGAAATGGAGATTGCCTTCTCAATTTCACACATGTGTGTGTCTTTGTTGTGTGTTTTCAATCCACCTAATGACCACAATCTTTAAATATAAAGAATACAATTGGAAGGGTTAGTTTAAAAACATAAATGTTTTATTACAAAGATATTATTAAATTTGGATCCTCGTTCCTACAGCGAACTTTGTAATTAATTATCTATTTTTTTTAATTCTACAATAGAGATCTTCAAGACAAGAGTGAATAGGCATTATTTGTGAGTGAATAGGCACTAGACCTCATTATTTACCTTCCATCAGGCTAGACTGAGACAAACTAATAAATAAATAAAAAATTAAAACAATATTTCGTCACCATAATGCGCCTTGAAAACTCTAATTAACAGATGAATGCACAATGTATGGGAATGTTTATAATTGTGAATGAAACAAAAATGCAATCTTTTTGTGAAAATCAACGATTGTTCTAAACAATTTGTCGGGATTTGTGGTGTTGTGAAACTAATAAATATCAAACGACAATGGAATAGATAACTCTAAATTCTAAGATAATCCTATATACGTATATGATCTCCATCTACCATAATCTTTCCAGACGTACTACATTAGTCAAAACCGGGAGAAGTAGGGCTTCGCTAACCACAATCTCTGCGACTGTGGTGCTCACCTACTGTCGTGCTTGATATGTCCCACTTCTTGTACTATGGAGGACCTCCACAATACTATAATAGTGGCCACATATTTGTCTCATCATATAAATAGCCATAATGACACAGAAATAAGATATCAAAAGGGTGAAGAAGTCGTACAAAAATTAGACGACCTCAGTAATGTCTCCGTCTCTCATTCTCACCCGGTTCATACCAAATAAGGATGCCCCGAAGCCTAGGATCAAAAAAAAAAAAACAAACCTTTACATTTTCAAAATCCTTCTGCTTAACTACAACTTTAGGATACCTTGCTGTTGCCTGTCAGCTGGCAAGGTTTTTATCCCTTAGCCGGCTCGCACGATATCCACTATCCATACGAAAATATAGCTTAGTCAATATAGATCGTGAGGCACACACCGAATATGTAACTAAGAATGGGTTGCAACATTCAACTTTGACTTTAACTATATGACCTGCGCAGAAAAACGCAAAGTTTCAAACGCATTTTGTCGAAAAGTGCGCGCACGTTAAAATCAACATCAAAGTTGACTGGTACTTACAAGTATATGAAACAAATTGACACGATAATCACTCAACACCCATCTTTTTCGTGCTGGTTCAGAAACAAGACGAATACGGAACACCACATCCTTAGACGTAAACACTATAATTAAGTTTTTTACCCGTCAAACGAACACCATTTGACCTTACTTACTTACTTACTTCCTAGTAAGTAGCTTCGCGATATTGCGTGTTTATTATAAGCAATTATTTACCGTTTGTGTATGCAGATCTCAACAATTCCATGCTTATATATATACAAATATTTTGCATTGTGTGGATTTTTTAAATTACCAAACACAAAACAAAGTCTTATATCGGAATCAATACCAATGTTAAGAATTTGTGAATGGAAAGTTGTTATAATGAAAAAAACCACGAAAAATTTTTGAAACATATAACAACGAACTATTTTAACCCTATTGAAGCCGGAACGGGCCACTAGTGTCTCATAATTATAGTTCCATGTTACTCATCAATAACGAATGATTATAAATAATTGTAAAACACAATAGCAAACTAAAATTCACATATAAAAATTACAACAAACAACATTATTTACAAAAAGGTCATATTTTAATACGAACCGTGTTTCCATATCACAGGCGAAAATACAATCGGGTTTTATTCCCATTTATGACAATATATTAATCGGCCATATAATTGAAGTAACACATCTTAATTCCACGTTTTCCATGTGACCTCGTGAGCAAATAGTTACTCATTAACAATAACTTAGTCTGACAAAAAACCGCAAAATGTGTGGTTTGTGCGATTATGTAATGTTTCCTACAAACAATTTAGGTAATCGTAAACTAATTGAGCCTAACCGAGTCACTTCTCATAAGCAGACTGACTTCGAAAACTGAGAACTTCCAAATGGTTGAAAACATTTTCACTAAAAAATATTCTTGATTTTACATCTTGAAACGAAAGAAAAACATAAAATATACCAGCAGAAGATTTAAAAAGTCAAGGGAAAAGCTAATAAATTCTTCCCATATGCGAAGAGTTATGAGAAGAATCGCCAGCAAGTCTTAGCTCCATAAATAGTGATAAAAAAAATATTAGATCTGTCTACCTCATAAGGGTAAAAGACGAGATATCCAGTTGCGTCGTATGTATAGTTCCCGCTATAGATTCGTATACTCAATTTTCCCCCCGAGCACGACAAGCTTTGATAGCTGAGCCAACAGCATTCCCAAAAAGGGTTCAAATCAGGCCGTCCGCTTTACGTCTAGACCTTCTAGTACAGAATCTAGACCTCTGGCTCTTATGGATCTCTTGCTCTGATCCACATCAAATTTACAGATTAATTTGAATCATGATTCTTCAAGCTAAAGAAAGAAAGAAAGAAAACATTTATTTGCCAGAAACATGAGTACAAATAGTCAAAATGAATTAGACCTACACGTTTTACCGAATATAGGTATGCAAATATAAATAAATAAAGAGGAGCATGCTATCCACTACAAATCCAAAACAAAAAAAGACTTATAATGTACTTATACTAGCCCTAAATTCTATCCGAGTCTATCATTAAAGAAATCATTTAAAGTATAATAACATTTATCAGTTAATAAAGACTTGAGGTGCTTTTTAAATAGATTTAAATTTAAGCTTTTATATTGATTTGGAATTTTGGAATTTTAGGCTAAAACTACTACAAGCAATGTTAACAGCTATAACTTATTGAACTTTGAAATTAACTCACATTTTTACATACATAACTTCTTGAGACACACACAGAGTCAAACACTCATATTTAACCATAACTCGCATATTACTATATTACATCGCATATATGCATATTGTATGATCCAAGTATAAATAATAAAATAAAAAAATTAAACATTACACGACCACACAAGCATACTCGAAAACGATACATCCGAACCCTGTCCCCCACTTCCGCCAAAATTTATCTCCTTATATCCAAAGATCACTCAATGTTATTGTGGGCGACTGTCCTAGAGTCCTGAAACACAGGGTTTTCCTAGCTCAGGCGCCAGTTCACCCCTCCCACAACTGATGTAATTAGAATTAAGGTGGAAATAAACACATTTTTCTTTCTATTTTCTTTTTATTACGTCGCATTCGTAAAATCACAAAGTTTCTCAAAGACGGGACGTCGCAGCCCAAAATACAACTGGCATCTCGTTTAGTTCAGAGAAACTTGAATAAAATCTTGTCACATATATATAATTACAGAATGGTCGAATACAGATCAATTTATCCTCTCTGGACAAAAATTTGTTATCGGAAAGTTGATAACAATGTTATTAGCACAATCAATCCGCTTATCACAGTTTATGGTTGTACCAATTATGTTTATTATTTTCTAGATTTATTGGTGTATTTAAATTTAAAAAACAATTATTTTCATGGACGAGTTCATGGGCGTTGAAGCCCAGGATCCGCTTTCATACTTTGCACAGTCATCACGACCGAACTCAGACACAGGAGTGCTTTTATTTACAGCAATGAAAAACCAGGAATGTATACCGAATCTGTCAAAGTTTGGCAAACAAAGGCAAAACTTTTTTTCTGTTGCTTATCTACTGGACGGATTGTTATGAAATTTGGTACACGGGTAGAATATAATCTGGAATAACATAGGGTACTTTTTATTCCGAAATTCCCACGGGAGCGAAGCCCTGGGGCGCGGTTAGTTTTAATTTTAAATGCAATAGGAAGCTCCTTACTGTACGAAGTAGGAACATTTTTTTCCCAAGTCCACAGTTTTTGTGTCCAAATGATCCGTGACCGAATCAACCTTAACCGCATAGGTTACAAAAACAAAGATGGTGCAGTAGGAAGCCATGACGTCATACTAACCATGTAATATTGCTATAACAGAAAATATACGGAAGATTAGAATGTATATTGTGAAGAAAAAACTATTGATAGAACCATATTAATACTTATGAATTAAATTTCGTTTTTGTATTTCAAAAATTCTTCATAGTCGTATTCCTCATGGCTGAGGGTCGAGGTCATTACGTGGAATGGAATGAAACACACACAACAACTTGGCATTATTAATGGAGTGGTTTGCCATTGCCTTCTCCATTTCACACACAGGTTAATAATAATCAACCAGTGTACAGGTTTCCTTACGATGTTTTCCTTCACCGGAAGCAAGTGGTAGTCTATGAAAACTACTATACATGAGTCAGATTGGTATACAAATTACACCACCATTACACCACCACCGCATCAAAAATATTTAGTTGATTTTGTCCAGCAAATGTCAATGTATATCATCTGAAGTTGAATATAGAATTTTGAATTTGAATAATTTATAATCCAACTATACAAAATGCAATGAATTGAAATGAACAAATCGATCATAAAATCAGCAGCTAACGGTTATAGAATGAAATATAGGTCCAAAACGGCACACTTCGATAACAGAGTGATGCATTACAGTTGCACTTTAGTTGCATAATGATATCGATAGTACTGAGTGATGAATAGAGATTGAACTACGTAGAAGATTTAAGCCCAGTCGAATTGAAATAAATTCCGGTCAGAATTATTCTTTGCGTGTTTCATTCCACGTAATGATTCCGAAAAATGTATTTTCAATTATATGATTTAGTTCAAAGGTCCGTGCACACTACTGCACACCAAATGTAGAAAATTCGCTGCAATCGTGCTATGTTATGGCAAATCAACTTGGGGCAAAAATAGATTTTTTGTATGTTTGTAACGCGAACTTTCGAACCGTTTGTCTGATTTTGATGAAATTTAAAAGGTATGTTTATCAATAGATATTTTAAGTTCGTGGGGCAACAAAATCGGTTAAGTCGTTTGTGAAATATACACAATTTTGTAAAAAAATATTGTGTTCGCGAGGTCTATCTCGCGGCGAACAACTAGGTATTCTAAAGTTAGATATGAAAACTAATACTTGTCTTTGTTGAAATTAAAAAAAATGTAATAACAGCGCGGCCGCAGCGGGTGAATTGAAACGTTCTGAGAAACACCTTATAGTGGTTATAACCACTAATAAACAACCTCGAGCAGAAAATCTGTCTTGCTCCAAATTTCTCAACACAAAAAGCGTAACCACACAAATGATTTAATCCTCAGTGACATTTCATAAACTCTCAAACTTATCTCTAGTGAACTAGGGTTGCCAGTAGATGAAAGTATCGACAGTCGAATAATATCGATAGCTAGGCACAATTATATTGTTAGTTTGTGTTGAATAATGGATTATATAAAAACTATATAACGTTAAAACTTAACACATTGGTAAATTAATTCGATAATTCATTTTTTTTTATAAATTCAATAACCTAAATAAAGCACTTTGTTTCTATGCACTGGATTTCTGCACGCTCGTATCTTGTAAACTTAAATGTTGTGATTGTAAAAAATATATTCTTTTCTTTATTTATTTGACCAAACTTAACCTACCACTACAAAATACATATTCTAATATGACAGGTTAGCCTTTTACATTACTTATGTATAACATACTATAACATAACATAATTACAATCACCCATTGCCTCCATTATTTTCATTATATATAAATGTTTTACATGCAGCAAAAATACTTCTTTATCGATATACATATTTCTTTATTCATTTGGATGTGATAACTTTTGTCAGCGTGTCATTGTCGAACGGTCAGTGGTTGAATATCGATATTTTAATATTGTAATCGTCGACCATTCAATATATTTATTACAGCACTAGTGTAACGATAAACTCACTGGTTTCTAGACAGAATGCTGTTTGGCCAGCTTAATGCTAATACTTTATGATCAATAATTTTAAGGGTTAAGTAGTTATAATGCTAAATATTGTAAGTGATTATCGAGTATTGAAATAAATTTCGTCATTAGTTTCAGTGTTGGGAATTACTGTCAGCGTTGGTTTTGCCACGTTCATAAATGAATTTTGTAACGTACGACTAACTAACTCAACTAACCAGCTAAGCTAACTAACTGTTAAGGCTTTGTGTTCCTTAATCATCTCGTACGACATTCGCGGGACGATATAGAGTGGTCCTATTCTAGGGCGGAACCACACCGTGCAAATACAAAACAAAGTTTATTATTTAGATATTATTTATTATTTCACTATTCCCTTGATCGTCTTGCGCCAAACACCGATCAATAATGATTTTCAACCACTTTGATTTGATATGATCGGTAAATCATTTGTCTGACTTTTGATTTAAGTTTTGAACTCTAGAATCGAATAGGGTGCTTTAAATCGAGTCGCAATCATATCAACTATCTCCGATAGTTGGTGCCATCAAGGTCTGCGCCATCACGATGTCATTTAACCAGTTGACCGGCCACTTTCAAACAAAAGGATTTAAGATGATGTATTCAGTCCGCCAAAGTAAAATGGACGACACGGTACGAGGCATTATTCAATCTGATAACTAGGCCATGGTAACTGACATTTTTTTTATACCTGTTCGTCCCACTGCTGGGCAAAAGTCTCCCCTAGTCAGATGCCAAATTCAACCAAGCGGTGACGGCAACTGACATATTATGTCTAATATATATATAAATTTTAAAAAAATCATATTTTTATGTGCCCCAAAGAATGAAACAATAACTGGGATGGGTAGACCTTAATGCCAATTGTATTATGTATTTGTGCACTGTAACTAAACTAGCTTTTTAGCTTTTTGAAAATGAAATTCTAGAATATTGAGAATGAGCAACAAAAATTACATTTAAAAATTCGAGATCAAACGTATTTTACTTTCTTGTAAATTTTGATCATATTTTTATAACAATTTTAATACAAAGAGATTTAAATAACAATATTGTTAACATATTGCAATAAAACTTAGAGTAACATACTATTAATTTGAAAGGCGATAATACCTCGTTAATTGATATGATCGTATAAAAAAATAATCCCATGAGGCGATCACAGCAGTGCACATATCACCTTAACCAGTTAATCACGTCCACTTTCAAACAAAAGAATATTAAACAATGATCTATCGATTGATAGCATTAGAAATTTAGTTATTGGGGCTAATCATACTGATCTGAAAACTGGTTATTACTCATATAATGATAAAGGCTATTTTATATTTATTGAGAACTAGATGTTTCCGGGGGCTTCGCTCCCGTGAGAATTTTGAGATAAAATATAGTAATCTTGGATAATGTACTTTTCTAATGGTGAAAGAATTTTTGAAATCGGTTCAGTGGTTTCGGAGATTGCCCGTTTCAAACATACAAACAAACACATAAACGCTTATAACAATAATATAGTATAGTATATCATCTATACTATAGATGAGTATAACTAATTTGCCTATGTTTATTCTCTCTCATCTCGAAGCCCAGCATTCGCTGTCCTACATTTGCCTATATTTAACGAGTAAAAAATCGAAAGGTAAAATGAAAAGATTGTCATATCGCGAATAGAAGGTAAGATCTACACCAATACATATACAGTCTTTTTTGGTCTGCCTTTAGGCCATTTCTGCTGCACCTCACCTCACCTCGGTGGCGCAGTGCTTGCCTCTGAACCGAGAGGTCCCGGGTTCGATCCCCGGTCGGGTCATAATGGATAATGGTCTTTTTCTGATTGGCCGAAGTCTTGGATGTTTATCTATATGTGTATATGTTATAGAATATAATATGGTATCGATGAGTTTGTATCCCTTAACACAAGTCTCGAACTTACTTTGGGTCTAGGTCAATCTTTGTGATTTATCATTATATATTTATTTATTTATTTGTTTATTTACAAATCAAATAGAAAGGAAATTTCTTCTTGATGTTTTCCTTTACCAGAAACAAATGGTGGTCAGTGGTGAATATGTATGCATCCGTCAATGCAGACGTTGGCCGCCCTAATGGAGTCTAGGCAACCCAGTTGTTAATGTCAAAAGTATTAAAAATTGAAGATAATATATGAGAAGTATTATAACATCCTATGTTATTTATATTCCACTCCGGAATCCTCCAGAAATAGTACAAAACATGGATCAGACACGTAGACCGATCATTCCGGAGGGAGATTGGTATACAAAACCATGTGCCATGAGTAAAATTTGAGAGACGGCTATCTCTCAAATTCTCCATGATTTTTCATCAAGCCTATTTTGTATGAGAGAAGAATTTGTTTTTGTCATTTTTGACAAAAAATTAACTTTAATGAACTTAAATCAACCTTTGGTTTGGTTCCAATGGGGTCACAATTTGGAAATTCAGTATTTTGCAAGAATTTTAATGTAAGTTCTAAAATAGTTAAGATACTTATTTGTGTTGTGATATACATACTTTTGGCATAGATTTCTTTGTAAACCAACTCAGTTTGACCTATAGATATAGAATATAACCGACGTTGTTTCATCATCAAAGCCAGCTCAAAAATATTCTGCTGTGGAAAAAAATCATGTATACCTAATTCGATATTTCTCGTAAACAAACGTATGTACTGTCTGACCCTGGTTAAAGTTGTATCACGTAAGTACCATAAACGGAGCCGCGTGGGCGAACTAGTCTTGAAATTAACAAGACACGGGCCTTTGTTATGCATTCCAGTGATTTTATGGTTATATGCTTCCTGATTTTACCAATCTAATTGCATATAGAAGGTTCTATGGTACAGTCTACAGCACATATAATTGAACAACCCAACATGAAGTTTACAATGAATTCGGATAGGTTGATGTGCTATTGGCTGTACCAGGTCCAGGTTTTAATACAATTCTATTACAGTACAATGACATGTCACACGTGTCTATTTAGGATTATCATGTAGGTACCAATCTTTCGACGGGAGCACAGACGCGGGTCGCAGCTAGCATTGATTATATTGTGTGTCAATAGCTGTTGCAACAGGATTATCGTTTCGAATACAATCGCCAACGAAAACAAAAAGATAGCTTTTAACTTGAAACTCTTACTAGATAACAAAATTATGTGAAAGTGAGTCTGTTTGTTTGTTCCACTTTCTCGCCTGAGCCGTTAAGCGCTGTAAAGCGCCATACACACGTGGTTTAAAAAACTATTACACGAAATAGTTTAAATGTTTATATTCTATTTACATTATTTGAATCCTAACTAATATTACAAAAGCTTTTGTTTGTGCTTCTTCAGGTATGTCTACTCAACTAAACTCCTTGAAATTTTCAAAAGATTGAAGTAGGAGAAAGACATAGGCTACTTTTAGAAGAGGAGAAAGGAGAAAGACATACCTATCTCCTACTCCCGGGAAACTTACTGCTCTTGTGGGAAATTAACGCGGGCGAAGCTAAGGGCAAAATCTACCCTTTATGAAATTTAATATTTATAACTATTTTTATTATTTTATTTATTATATTTTTTAATTTAATTAAATATATTTAATTTTTTGTTCATTATGAACTTAATTAAGCTGTGAATAAAGTTGTGGGTTACACAATTATATACACATACATATTTAATTTATATTTTAATTAAGACTTTATTTTGTAACTGTTTGTTAATCCGTAATAAAATAAAAATAAAATAATTAAATACTGAAAATCTATATTATTATATTCAATTTCAAAACATATTATATTTATTTATGAATTAGGGAATATATTTTTAATATATATTCTTCAATGTATACTTAAACATACAAAACATTTTTATAAAAGTGGAACAAAAGTCACTGATAAATATATAACAGTGAGATTTTTCAATAAAATGTATAATTAACCAACCGTTTAACTTTCTAACTACCTGCCCACGCATATTAAAAGAGGTTAATGTTGTAGAAGATTCACTTTTGTAAATTCTGATACTTATTAATTAAGATGTGTTAATTTATTCGATAGTGTTAATTGATTTTATTTTTAACTACATTCCATTTTTCACATTATTTAAAATATTTTTTCATCCACATTATTATATATTTTTCTATCTTGTCTATGCGTTTCGATTTTGAGATTCGACAACACAATAAGATTTTGTAGCCAAATGCTTACTATCGCCCTTCGCCGACTTTATATTAATTTCAAGGAATCTGTAGCACCATGCCATTTTCTCTCTCTTTCTGTCTCTCTTTCTCTTTTATCTAAGCGCATTCCCGATTTCTTCAAATTCAAATTCAAAATTCTTTATTCAATTTAGGATGATATACATCACTTATTGACGTCAAAAATTACTTAAACTAAGTCTACTGTCGGCTTCCAAAGCGCAGATGAAGAAGAAGCGGCGCAACAAACTTCACCGCTGCCTTTTCTCCAAGGACTTCAATTAACAAATATAGGTCTTATACATATATTAAAAATTAGGAGGACGAATTTACATCATTATTAAAATTGTCAAAATTTGAATGAATAAATAAAATAAAAGTTGAATCTTCTTTAGCCATAATGAGTCTGAGCCCGTTGGCCGTTTAAATATGATTACAATCGGAATAAATATATATTTAGATGCGTTTTGATTGGCATTTTAAAAATGTAAATGATTATTTCGTGAATATTGTATTGGACCTATTAATTTTTTTCTATAATCAACAACTGTCAAAATATTATACTCACGCATGTAACATTTTAACATACCATTTGACAGACAGCTATATGGGCAGTATGTTACGAACTAGTTACAACCATTTTTGTTTGTTATTCTGTCTTTGTTATATAATATTATATTATATTTCAATCCGGCCGAATGACGACGACCTCTATGGCGCAGTGGTAAAGTGCTTGCCTCTGAACCGAGAGGTCCCGGGTTCGATCCCCGGTCGGGTCATGATGGAAATAGATCTTTTTCTGATTGGCCCGAGTCTTGGATGTTTATCTATATATGTACCTACCTATATGTTATAAAATTGAGTACAGTTAGTATCCCATAACACAAGTCTAAAACTTACTTTGGGGCTAACTCAATCTGTGTAGGTAATTTGTCCTAATTTATTTATTTATATTTAATCGGCAATTTTTAAATTTAATTTGTCTTTTGCTTTTTTTTAAGACAATATTTATTCGCGCATCACGCAAAAGCTACTGAATAGAATTTATGTATAGCGGAAGGACTAACTTAAAATCTGGGGGCTTACCATCATCTCTTATTCTGATCTGCATCGCAAATTCGTACCATCTAGTTAGTTTTCAGTATGAATACGATTCATTTTAGGTTCCTATCATTTGAATCGTTCCGTAAGAGTTGATGGTAGGCCTGCTGGTATAAGTTTCATCAGTCGTAAGTCATAAGTCGCTTAGATCCCGAGATATCGATAATAATGTAAACTTATGAACGGACGCACGAAATTATTAACGCTAGTACAAGTATAACTATTTTGTATAAAACCACGCAATATCTATGACAGTTACCAAACATGTACACTGTATTGTACAGCCACTAATGTATCACACACTAGAAGTATAATTTCTGTACACGGTCTACAATTTTGGAACATAATATGCTATGTGCAATATAATGACCAGGTGTTTCACATAAACGCTTATGCTTACGCTAAATATTATACCGATCATAGAAGTAGAACTTAATAGATATCACTAAGTTATCCTTTCAGAACACAAATTATATAGCACCCAAGGTCAAGGTACCTATTCCATGTTGAACACCGATCAAATTGCTTCATAAAAAAAAACTTATTTTATGATAAATATATTAATATTTATGAGCTCAAAGCAAATATAGTGTGTACATTTAGATGACACAATTCATGAAATAAATTTATCTATTTATATATTTAAATTTATTTACAATCCCAACTAATTCTTTAACCAGTTAGAATAGAAAATATTTTATTTAAAAAAATATTTTTTTTCGCTAAGAAATAAAAGAAATTAATACAAATGTGAAGTGACTCTAGTGTTCGGGAATAAAGCGCCATAAGGCTGATTTTGAAAGTTTCAAGATTTTCAAGTTTCAAGTTTCAACAACGAATGAAACACAAATAACTTCATCCACTCACAATCACAGAGGATCATTTCCCAATCAATGTGTCATTCACAATTACAGTAATTTATTCCATATTGTGTAACGCATGGAAAACTGTCACATCTAGTAATCACGATCCGTGTTGGATAATTACAAGTTTGTCGGTCAGCTCGGCCACGTGGCCCGAAATGAGGTCATGCTCTTTCACTTTCGATCACAAAAAAATACATGCAGTGACTTTTCCAGTTTTTCAAGGACATATGAGTTTTTTTTAATACTGCCAAACAAGCATGCGACAAGTTGGGAAGTGGTCACCGCAGCCTATTCGCCAGGGTGTTACCGTCCCGGAGTTTTGTGATTGGTTTATCATTTGGTTTTGTATGTATTTGGCATATATACAATTCATACTTTTCATAGGTACTAATATAATGCTAAAATTGGCTATGTCAGTCACCTATGTCAGCTCACGAACGTTCGTCTCAGTAGCCAGATACCAAGTCGCTGTGGATGAAATCGGTCTGGATATGGATACTAATGTAATAAATGTGAAAGTCTATGTGTCTGCTTTCACGGCTAAATTGCTGGGCCGATTTTGGTGAAATTCTAAATAGATATAGTTAATGACACGAGGTCAAACATAAGCCAATGTTTGACCGCAGATGGAGCTACGAGTAACAACTAGTATGGAAGTAATTCAACCAAAGTGTCATGTTATTCATAGTAATTCATCAGCATCGTCTGCGAGAACGGCTGGTAAATATAACCTTGTGGAAATAAACAATTGTGAATTGCCCAAAGATTTTAGAATAAAAGGAACACCCACTTTCACTTATTTAACTCAAACAAACCAATTATGTACAAACAGACACCGATTTTCTCAATTATATTGACGTAATCTAGCGTGGATGGCGTGAAAATTGAGTTATTAAAATCATGCAAGAATTTAATGATTTTGATTGTTAGAAAAAAATTGATAATTTTGAATTGGGGTCAGTTGCAAATGGGGTCGAATAATATTTATAATACTAAACTAAAATTCTGGGTTTCTTCCCAGTTGATTGACTTGTAGATATGTCCGCCTTTTGTTTACGTAAGATCTATGCAATGTTGAAAAGATTTTCTAAATAATATTTTTATTTTTCAGATCTGCCAATTTCGACTGTGTGAAAAGGTACGTCAAATTAAAGTACTTACTTTGAATTAAGTGAAAAATTATCTGTTTTTGGAAATGTCTATGTTGAAAGAGAATTTCAATAAGGACCTGAAAATCTAAGTTGGAAAATACTAGCTACCGCTACTTCGTTCGCGTGCGATTTGACAATTCGTTTGCATTGCAAGTTGGTTGCGATGCATTTTGTCATAAGAAAAAGTGTCTTATATGATTATAATTGTGATGAAACTATTACAAAGAATACGTGTGAAGCCGGGGCGTGGTGTGTGTTGCGAGTCAATCACATGTCGGCAAAAATTGCTTTTTCGAATTTGCGTACAATGGCCGACGAGTGTAGTAACATTAATTTATTCATAGTACTGATAGTACAGTCGCATACATAATCATGTTCTAAGATTAATTTATTATTACGAAATGTTGTGTAATCGCGTAATCATCTTTATGTGTCGCTATACTAAGCTACAGGTTAATGTACTTACTACAAAATGTAACGACTGTAAACGTGCTTTATGTTAAATACTCGTAAATAAATACATAAATCTTCTTTTTATCCCACTTCCCACTAATATTATAAATGCGAAAGTTTTGTTGTTTGTCAGGATGTTTGGTGTACGGGTAGATACAAATCGTGTAGTCAACTGTGACCACATTGTACCTCTATATATAATAGTATAATTATAAAACTACTAATACTATAATTTGCAATAAATTTATTTATCTAGCGTGGCATAATTTATCTAGATATTTTTTATTTTATTCCAGATTACATAAACACAATAACATATTTTGATTTGAGAAATGAAATTTATTGTATTTACAACTTAGATATATAATTACAGGCTAATCCAATTAATTAACCTAACAAATTCATACTAATGATAGGTATATAAACAAAAAAATAGTAAAGGTAGTGAAATCACTCATGATACAATCAAATACAATGGGTGCACTAGTGTGCGGCTAAATTTGAATAATAAGATCCATTTTCAATTTGTGAGTATTTAGTTATGCGTCTGACTGTACCGCGTCTCGTGTATGAAGGCGTCGATGCCAGATCTGACGCGCATGCAACCATAATCATTATGTTACGGTCATAATTACGATTATGCAAGCCACGGCAAAATCGATCGATTCTATTTCAGTCTCCATGAGCCTTGTAAAATTTTAATAACATTTTAAAGGCAAGTTTAATATTCTGGATGCCTTGTAAGAAGAGTAAAAGAAGGGCTGTATAAAAAATACACTAAAACTACTTCTTAATAGTTAAAAGATTGCCTGGAAGAAATTGGCTATTCGACTGGGTAAAATATAAAATGTACGAAGGTTTTTAGATGATCAAACACGATATCTAAATGTCACTTTCATTGATCAGTTTATAATTACGAGATTTACTATTTTTTCGGTCTCTCGGAATAAGTATTTTGCGGCGTCTGTCTGTCTGTTCGCGATAAACAAACAATTTACGGATTTTATTGCGCTTTTCACCAATAGATAGTGTCAGTTCTAAGGAAGGTTCGGGTGAATAATTTATTATGTGTGTAATAAAGGGTATTGTATTGTATAATATTTTATCTAGTATTCTCTTTCTTGTTATTTAATTTTTAGACCTTCTCGCCACTTTCTGTTCGTCACTCTGTCGGTTAACTGGTGGAAAAGACCCTTAGCTGTCTTTTAGTTTTTTTGTAGTATAATTAAGCAAATAAAGTTAATAGACGTTATAAAATATTTCACAAAAATTATGTACAAAAATGTTTAACTTTAACGGAATATTAGACAACTTAGCGAAAGTCCTATTTCACAATACGCCCGCAACGTAATGTTTAGTCATCGGAATAACAATTATGAATAATACCATTGTCTTTATTCAAGAGAAAGGGCGTGAAAATTGGTGCACCAGCGAAAGTTGACATTTCGACAAATGCTAATACGTCTATACGAGTATTGTGATAGCAAAAGTGTATTGTATTGTAAGCTTTCGTAATCTCGATCAAGTTATATTGACAATATATTCCTCTACTAGCAGGGCCCCGGGGCTTCACTGCCGTGGGAATTTCGGGATAAAAAGTACTCTATGTGTTATTCCAGGTAACGTCCTATCCGTGTACCAAATAACACAACAATCGATCCTGTAGATTTTGCGTGAAAGAGTAACAAACATAAATACATGCATCCTCACAAACTTTCACATTTATAATATTAGTGGGATAGGATAGTTTATTACCACTATACGAATATATTTCTCCTATTTGTTGAAACTCCAAAAATCCCGGGCGTAACCTCACTCATCTCCGCATGCTCCTGGCTTCGTTCGGTACCGAACGGTAAAAAATTACGTTAAAACCTGCGTAGAAAATTCTTAGTTACCTCTTACGACATCCACGAGATAATATTTTCAATTCACAAGTCAAAAACCGGGCGTAAACTCAATGCCTGCACTTGTCCAGTGCAGTGGTCAACAAGCCTGACTTCCGCGCGACGAGTTTCGGTTAGTATGAACTCGATAAATTAAATCTAAAAGATACAATTTGGTGATGCAGTGATTAACTGAGATAGAAAAGTTCGAAAAGGTTCGAATCGTACTCGTGCCACATAAGTTTTTTACACCAATCATCAAAGAGCGTTAAATTAATATGCTATAGAAGGCGGGATTCGTAAAAGTAATATCAGTTGCCTTTAGGCGACTTGAATTAAATCTGACACCAGTGTTAGCTAGCAATAACACACTCGGTAAGGAAGAAAGAAAAACAAAAACAAAAAAATTCTTCAGGAGATACACAAATAATTTAAAAATTAATTCATAATAATAATTCATAATGAATTTATTCATTGTGAGACATAGGTAAAACTCGCAGAATAAAATAAATAAGTATGAAAAAGCACAAACCAACTATTGTGAAATGAGTTATGAAAGTATCTCACTAAAAATATTCATGACAAAAATAGATGTAATCTTTATATTTTGCTGTCAAGTAAGTCAAAACGTCAAGGAGATAGATCTGTCAATTTGACAACTAGAATGTGAAAAATCACGTCCAATCACTACAATGTTTAGAATATGCAATAATACTCTTTATATAGCTACAGAAGTTCAATGACGTTATAAATCTAATTAGACATTCATAAAAAAGTTGAAGCACGCTAAATTGTTTTTTTTTTTCGATTTTCTTGTTATATGGTTTTGTGTTGTTCTGTCAATGTCAAATATTGTAAAACGATAGTCACAAATCATTATGAATAAGAGCGTATGTTAACAACATTTAGATGTCAGTTCAGATACAACGTCCCAAGGTGCTATTTTTTACTAACTATGGATCCCTAATAATGTAGTTTTTATATAGCCTATATTTAAAATTAAATTGTTTTTAAAATTGTTGTGTTGAAAAAAATATTATAAGAGAAGTCGATGATACTTATTATTTTATTTTCAGACACTATCGGCAAACTCAAAAGAAAGTAACGAAGTTTTTACAAGAGTTTTTATTTACACCAAGGAAAAACCAGCAATGTAAATGCTAAAGTTTGGCGAACTGTTTGCCGAGACACTGCACAAGTAATTTCAATTCGTGTAACGAGCCAATGCAAGCACAATTTAGCCGATGTTTAGATTCTGTCATGATCGTGCAAATTCTTGAAGGGACCACCACGGTTATGTTTAGACAGACAGAAATCAATATTGTGAATATCATCGATAATATTGTCGATGTCATTGATAATGTTAACTTGCGTCTTTGTATTGAGAGGTAATAATAATAATAAATGTAAATTATCAATGAGTTTTAATCAAGTTAGTGTAATCTTCGTAGAATTTATGTTACTCATATAATTGTTGTGTAGTCGTAAAAGTCATGTCAGATTCCTTTAGGTGATTTGAATAAAATTGTCATTATATAACATAAAAATAAAGCCCTCTGTCGCATTTGTCTATCTGTGTGTTTCTCTGTGTTTCGCGATAAACTCAAAAACTACTGCAGGGATTTTCACCAGATTTTCACCAATATCTATAGTGTGATTTCTGAGGAAGGTTTAGGAGTATAATTTATTCTATATTTACCCGGGCGAAGCCGGGACGGGCCGCTAGTTAACAATAACACACTCGAAAAAAAGACGAAGCGAGTTAAGTGTCGTGCTGGCTGTGTTGTGTTATCCTCTAGTATTTCTCTTGCAGTTCAATGAATTCTACTAACAGTGCGCTTGCGACGCCATAGCATTACTGGCCCAAACCTGTGGTTAATGAAAACGCTTCCTCGGCTACCGTGTACTGGACTAGTATCAGTTTCCTTATTACTAGCTTTAGCATAGCGTTTAGTTGGAGCTTCTTCTAGCATTTGTTTATAAAGGGGGACACAAAAGACGGTATTTTATAAAATTACATATGAGTATTACTCGTATTTTGACTTGAAAATTATTTACAAACCTAAATATTAGCGTATATGTACTTGACGATGCGCATAAGCATACTTCAGGCCGTTCTGTCTTTATACGCTATGCCATTTGTCTTATTTATTCATTTTTTATTTCTTAATTTTGTTTGTACAGCAGGCCCACCAACTTTTGCGGATCGATTCCAATGCAAGTCAGTTCAATTTAGGAAATGAATGGCATTCATACTAAAAATTAACTCGATGGTACAAATTTGCGATGCAGATCTGTTGGGGTCGCAAAGTGCATGCGTTAAAAGCTGATGGTAAGCCCGTGTTATAAATCTTAGCAATAATGATGACAATTAGGCATCTGAAGATCATTTTACAACTATTTAAAAAAAGACTCCGCTATTTCCAAAAGTAATAACAATTTACAACAAATATAATTGTTTTTAATGTGATATTATTAAATATTTCCTGTGATCATTACCCCTTAGCAAAACGTACCAATGTTAAGAACCCCCTTCTAATACCATTAACTAGTTGGCAAAGTTATTTCTGTACCTACGCCAATAAAACAAATATATGTCTTTGTAATACAAGTGTCGAAGTTAAGTCGAAAATATATTATCTAGCTAGTCTTCGTCAAATCGTTAGTATTTGTATCTCAATGGTTTTCGATATATTATGTAAAATACATGCGGAAGTACTGCAGATTTAGCTAAGTGGTGATTTAGTCGGTACGGTTGACAAAATGAGCAGATTAGCATATAAAGTTTCATGTATTACGAGTATCTTATCTCTCGTGTATATTCTCACGGGTAGAACTATCTATCGTTTCATTTGTAACAAGTAATCTTTATCTTATTTCATAGGACTTGAAAGGTACACGTGGGAATTTAGGACCAATTTTTTTCATCATACATCTTTTTATTCAATAACTAGATATTGCCCGGGGCTTCGCTCCCGTGGGAATTTTGAGATAAAATATAGCCTATAGCAATCTTGGATAATGTAGGTACCTTTCTGATGGTGGAAGAATTTTTGAAATCGGTTCAGTAGTTTCGGGGATTACCCGCCTCAAACATAGAAACTCACAAACGCTTACCAATATTAGTATGGATGAATATATCGACATATAATAAAACTGTAAGACCAAATAAATCTGTACATCGAATATAAATAATAAAAATTACTTCGAAGGGATACAAGTAATGATTTTTGAAATACTGTATTTTATAAATATGGTACTAGGTGTTTAAATATACTTCAATTCTAGTAATAGAATAAACGAAAGTAATTGAAAGAAAAATATATTTCTAAAATCGACTTTTAGTAATTTTTGATGATGGGCTTAAAAATATGCTTATTACTTAACATTTTGTCTTAAATTGTATGAAGCGTATTTCTGAATTTGATGTATGTTAATGCCTAACACTAAATATTTTATATAAATTTAATTTTCTAGTTTGTAATTGTATTTTTCATTCTATTCTTACATATTATAAAACAAAGTCCTCTAACGCGTCTGTCTGTCTGTTCGTGATAAACTCAAAAATACTGCACGAATTTTCATACGGTTTTCACCAATAGATAATGAGTGCTTCCTGAGGATGGATTAGGGACATAATTTATTATGTTTCTGCCCAAACGAAGCCGGGACGGGCTGCTAGTATACAATAAATATCATTGTATTGTACATAAAAATAAACTTCTCCTATAGCGTACAAAATCCCAATGTTAGTAGTTTTTTAAATCAACTTCATCGAGCTGCCATTTTGATTACACAATCCATAAAAGGCAAAGGTGCACAATATAAACGACAGCTCCTTTAATTCGCACCAAACAATGTCGATATTGAAGTCTAAATTTATAAAATTATGCTGTTTAAAACCGATCCAGATAAGATCGGGATAATGTGAAAAAGAGAATTAAAACCAGATTTTTATGCCGATCCTACAAGGTGAGACCAGGGAAGTTAGGGCGACCACACGTTCGATTTATTTTGAAACAAATATATGTAGGGCACGGACTAATAATAGCCACACAGACAAATAATACAGATTTAGTTTGTTATTAAGTAAGTCCGAGACTTGTGTTATAGGATACTAAGTAAATGGTGAGTATGTACTGTTTTTATGTAACATATTCTACATACATTAACATCGAAGGTCAATCTGAAAATGTTATTTTCCATCTTGCCCTGGAATCAAAGTTCAAATCTTGAAACCTCTCTAATGTTCAGTATAATGTCGTCAAATCATACTAATTATTTGTGATAATAATTACTTTTACACTAGCAAAACTATTTTTTACTGGTGACAAGAATCATTGAAATAATAAAAATCATTAAAAGGTTTTATATTAAACATTTGCAACTAAAAATATAAATCAATACAATTACACATAATTAATTAATTGTAAAAATATTATGCAGGTACTCATTAAAATTTTAATTTAGATTAAATAATTTTTCGAACCACAATTTCTAAAGGCTGTGGCCACCCTAACGATCTGATGAAACCGTAATGGCGATCGCCTTACGTAGATCCTTGATAATAATTATGCGAGACTTTTTGTGGCGATTACTCTAACCAGTCAGTCCATATTACTTTTTTAATTTCACTCATAATCTTGAAAGAATAAGTGCTCATCTATTGGAAGGTATTGACAAGCGAATCTGACATTTTTTCCGTAATTTAAATTTTAAAATTCATATTTGGAATCGCCATTTTTGTTGACTTCGAATATGTGGGTAATAACACATTTTTGAAAAACGAATATCAGATCAATCTTTTCCGTGTGAAGGGTTTGCTTCCGTTTCGATGCGATTTTCTACAAAAACCTGCGTCGATGCGCAAGCGCCGATCTCGTACAAGTCAGACAAGATCAAGCTGCTTTCTACCATGTCTAGTTTTTCTCTCATGGTCGGGAGAAAATTATTGAGTGTCCATGATGTAGGGAAAAATACTATGAATTGCTTTTTTAACATGTGACGAATTCAATTTAGTTTTTCAATACTAATGAGTATGCGAGTTTTATAATTCGAGCAGTTCAAAGATTATTTTTAATAATAATTTATTATAATGTTTAAATGTTATTATTGTATTCACTATTTATTTCTCTCTGTATCCAAAGCGTGGCTGAATAACATTTTTTTAAATGACATTAATTTCAAGCCCCAATCTACTGAAAAGTATAAGCCCGTTAATCTATTATGGAATTATTTAAATACTCTGTTATAGTACAGAAATCTTTAGAAATCGGAAAGGTTAATTTACAAAAATATTCAGCTACACAATATGGCTGCTTATCGTTAAATCGATCTCCTCCTTCTAATTCAAATCTGTATTCCGTCAAATTTTCTAAAGATCTCATCTAGTTATTAAGTCATCATGGAAGCCAGTTAAAACGACGACTAATCACCAGAAATTAGGAAAGCATGGTTACATTACAGCATCAATACGGTAGCCGATATTGTAATAACTACCAGTTTGTACAATGTAATATCTAGGAAGTATGCTTAAGATGCTTCGGGATTAATCTGCGGGAAAATCTGTGGTTCTTCAAAGGTTTTCTACGTGAGTATAACATGGTGTATTAAAGATGCTGGCACACAAAATGCTTAATTGAATTAAAACTATATTTAGGTATTATTTATTATTTTTTTGTTAGATCAATAATGCTTAATATTATGCTGCGTGGATCAACTTTTAAATATACTTCCAGTCATCAAACACCTTTATATATACTGTTGTGGGTACAATTAAACATGGCGGTCATTAACAGGGTCATTGAGTAATCAATATATCACCTAAATATATTCAAACCGACTTCAATCGTCTCCTACCTATTGTAAGTAATAGCAATAGTACTACTAGATACTACAAACATTTTAGAAGTTCGCCAACTTTCTCTGCTCTAAAAATAAGTGCTCTCCATTTAATATCTTCCGTACTTCGAGTACATCGGCTGTGATGCCTCTGCTCTTCGTGTCCGTGTAAAAATTTATCTAGTTTTGAAAGTTAAGGCACTCTTCCTTACAGTTAAACATAACAGTCTAACAATTTTTTTTTCATTTAAAAAATTTAAAAAAAGAATAGGTACACGGGAATTGGACCTGTCAAAAAGCATATAAAAACTTTACTGTTTCAATCCAACCCACGTCAACTACATCAATTATTAAAGAGCCATCATTACTCTCATTTACTAGTAATTAATCTTGATTAAATCCTACAAGTAGGCACGTTATATATTACAGATGTGTCATCTACAACTTTTTATCGTTAGCTTTTTTCTTCATGAACTTTTTTCGACGAGCACCTTGGCCATATGTATTAAGTTTTTATAATAGTTGGTACAGTATATAAAAACTAATCTATTACTCATAGTATTACACAATACTAAGCCACTTCACAAACTAATATGTACGACAAGCAGGACAAAATTTTATCAACCTACTCGTGACTAATTTCTTGCTACTACCAAGTTTTTTTTCACAGAAGTTTCTAACATTAATCTGTCTTTTTATCGGTCAGCATGACAGCATTTAGAAAATAATTTATTGAGTCTGAAACGTTTCTCCGACAATTGCTTCGTCTACGAACGTTTCGCCGATAGAATAGAGGACATTCTGTCGGCGAAGCGTTCGCAGATGAAGGGTTCTGTCGTTCAAACGCCCGACGTCGAAACATTCTGTCCACGAAACGTTCGTAGACGAAGCAATTGTCGGAGAACCGTTTCAGACTCAATTTGGCTTTCTATTCTTTTTTGTAGAATCGAAATATTTTAATTGAAATGGCAACTTGGAGATTAGGGACGAAGCGCATATTTAAAATTAGAAGTTTAGTCCCACAAAACATTTTTTTAAAGGACGAAACGCCTACTATACTAACTCACAAAAGTAAAAAAAAAGCGATCCAGTACTAGTATGCAGGTTCGTTACCAGGCGGCGTAGTGTCAACGACCGGCATCCAACGTGATCAGAATTCGATTCCTGCCGTTAATTTTTATGACAACCCATATCTATTGTAACCCGGCGGGTTTTGCATGAGAAATTCACTACATCTTATGTACAGTCGGCGGCAGATAAACCTGACCTCCGTGATAGTAAGTCACTTAGGTGACAGATTAGGTTTGTCTGTCATTTATACTGCACAGATCTTTGTGCTGTGGTAATAAATAGAACTTAGGGTTGCCACTATAAAACCATATATAAAAAGCCATATTAAAAGTGATAGTTATCGAATCTATCGCTAATCTAGCTATTCTATCGATAGCTCAAAACGGCAAACTACAAATCTAAGACAACTTTAACGTCATCAGCGTCAGCGGCGCGCCGGTTAAAATCAACGTCAAATTTGTCGGTGTAACTCATCCTAAGTTAACATTTCCAGTATTTCTTTATAATCAAATAATTTTATCTTTGGATAATTTTTCCTGAAATCGAATGGTCCAGTTCAAATCTGTGTGTATCGATAAAAAATTGATCATAACAGCATGACGTAACGTATCGAATCAGTTCATCGACTTTGATCGCAGTGCAAAAAGTCAGATACGTGAAATATTACAGCCTTGATTTTGTTGATCTAACGAAACATCTTGTTCACTTTTTGTGTACAGCCAACAGCAAATGAACTTTACCAAATTCATTATAAACTCGCCCTTATTACCTGGCATAATGATCCATGCATAACTTGCTATGTGGTACGATCGACCTATAAATATCTCTAATTTATGAATCAATAGGAGATATTTATTATGGATTATATTTATTGTGCCCGTTGCCAGCGGCTTCGTCCGTGGCCAAAAAGTATTTACTGTTTTAATACATACCTATGCCAAATTTCGTTTCGTTCAATATACTTATTTTTATCTCTAAATTAATTTTCCCAAGGCCGAAGTAAAAGCTAGACTTATTTATATATAAAACACAAAATACAGTTAAAATACAGTATTGTAAGATAGTTTTGAATAAAACATAAGATAATCCGCGTCGAAGCCATTAGGCCCGTTGCCAAGTAAGCTGGCAGAATCCAGCCATTTGCAAAATTAGTCAGTTTTGCTATGCGGTATAGCTATTATTGTATTACTTCAAATTAGTTCAATTGCTGATAATTTTCTTGGACGATGGAAGGAATTTCAGTACGAAAATATAATAACAGACAGACGTTTTTAGCAGACTAAGAAATGGTAGTATTAGCTGCGCCCCGGGGCTTCGCTCCCGTGGGAATTTCGGGATGAAAAGTACCCTATGTGTTATTCCAGATTATCTTCTGCCCGTGTACCAAATTTCATAATAATCCGTCCGGCAGATTTTGCGTGAAAGAGTAACAAACACATAGGTACATCTTCAAAAACTCACACATTTATACTATTAGTAGGATTCATTTTAGAATTTCGTATGTATTTTGAGAACGAAAGAAAAAATCATTAACTCTAAAATTAACGTCAAAAAGCATTCAGCTGCTTTTTGACGCTCGGTTTGTAAAAATGGTCAATAATTTTTTTTTTCTTATGGAGATAGGTATAAACAATTTCTGTATATCTCCATGACAATGCTAAATCTTTCTATTCTATGGAATTAGTAGATACTCCGAAGTACTTATTAAAGCCGTGGTCTATTCTAAATCTAATTCTAATGGCACTTTTTCAAAATATATTTTTGAACTAAATGACCCCTCTTTCGATTACAATCGAAATATATTATTGCTTATCGTTATTTAGATCATAATTAGTGTATTAGGAAGCTTCGTGATCTGTTTCGGGTCAAGGCACTGTCTCTGGTTATCGAGGGACGTTTTGAAATTAGTTTTGAGACAGCTTGGGCTGTGGTACTATTTATAAGAACTAGCGTATCAAGTACGATTAATTATTTAATCAATTTTACGCATAAATGTTCATAAAATATTCTTTTGATCTTGCTTGTTCTTAGTTAACATAACTTTTGGCTTTTTTCATTTCAAATTGGACCAAAATTATTTTGTCTGATGGGATGAATTATTTTAGAAAATAAATTGAAATTTCAATTACGTGGTAAAAAAAAACATAAATATACAGAAATTTTACTTCGAATTTGTTTATTTTTTTCATATTAATTTTTGTAAATAGATAATTTGAATAATAACTCGTAAATACGAGTCTTCCAATGTTCTTTCCGCTTATAACTTAAACCACAAAATGTATTGTTGCCGCAATCAGTGACTAATTCGAATTCCTAGTGCATTCAAATACGTACTATCATTAAGGTTTTGGAGATAACAATCTATTTATTGTTTAGACCAGTGTACAGCAAAGAACGCAGCTTCTGTACTAGCTAGCTGTGTGATATAATTAATCGAATGGACTGGACAACTTGTTGTTATGGCTGTATGAGTCAGCCGAGAAAAAATACGGAGTCTTTTGCTCTAATAAGTTGAGTAATAAAAATGGCAATGATCTTCATGAGAGAGAAAAAATTAAATTAAAAAGAAGTTACGTCATGACATGTCAGTTTACGTTCAGCGATGTGCATTCTAAACTGATCATGCATGAAAAGCATGGTTGGTTCTGGTCGATCTAAAGATCGGTGACCCGTAATGTCACTTGAAATATCTTAAACTAACTTTTGTTTTCTCTCTTGCATCTGGGCGTTTTTTCGATTGCCACCCCAGGCGTTGAGCATCGGAGCCCAGGATCCGCTTTCCTACTTTTCCGTCTCCATTTGTCATGGTCGTCTCGTTCTTGTTTTCTCCTGGCCAACATTTTAACATTTATTTTATTCTCAAACTTATTTTATTCTTTTAGTTTTGTTACCTATGAGCGAGTGATTGCTTAAAATTAAAAAAAAAATTAGTAATTACAAACATTCTTTTTCCTTTTTTAAATCTATTCTAATTTTAAATTTAAATACTAGGGTGATATTATCACACCAGAGTGCAGCACTGGAATGAAATGTAAGCAGCGTGTTTGACATTGACAGTGACAGTATTCCAAAGTACGGTAAATAAATGTTATTCACTTCTGCACCGTGCACTGTACAATGAAACAAATATTTTTTAAATGCTTAACGGCGTTAAACCTGGTTTCAAAAAGAAATATATGCTTAGTGGAAAATACAATTTTGGTTTTAATAATACTACTTTCAATACCGACGACCTCGCGACAGTAGCTGGTGAAATTATACAATAATCACTGACAGTTAAACGCTTTCTACTCCCGCGTGTCACTTGTCATTAGTACTAATGACAAGTAGAGAGTTAATTGTTGTTGTGCGACAACTTGTTATGAAACTAGAGTTTGCTACTGTTAAGAGGGCGTTCCGTTCTCACTAGCGCCACCACCTGATGTTTTTAACTAATGGTAAAAATTAAAAAATACTACAGGAAATTATACTAGATAAATGATTTTATTACATAGTCTATTTTTTCCATTATACAAAATGTAGAGTCACAAAATGTCGCAAGGATTTATTTGTTTTTATTATAGTGGTGGAGTTTGAGTGGAGGCAACATTTTAATATAATTTATTTAGTGGTGATACACATTTTTTTTTATTTTGCTATGTAGTTTCAAACCCAAAATTCTTACAGAAACGAATAGCTAGTGTACAAATAAATATGCACGTTTCATAAGAATATACAATATTATTAGAGTGGCAATGGTTATTATTTATGCAAACATGTATGTAGAATGAAATTCTGAATGTAAAGAGAAATAAAGTATGCAGAAAACCGTTCCGTTCACTTTAAACAAGACGCTTGTGTGATGTACAGATGTAAATTTTAAAAAGTAATATTTACTGGCTGGTAAGGAACCGTTAAAAAGAAACAAAATATTAAAAATATGCCAATGTTAATTCCGCCTCAGATATTGTCACGGTTGGGAAAGAAACAAATATTATGTATACTACAATACTATCCCATTTTAATTTATAAATATGTTAAGATGTGATGAGGTGACTACGTGAGAGGACGTTTATTACTCAGTCACGCAAAATCTTGACATATTTTTATTATTTTACTTTGATTTTATTTTTTATTTCTTAGTTCTTATTTAATGTTTTTAGAAAATGTATTTTGTACTTACTTACTAAAATCATACATATTATTGAGCTCACATTAATACTATACACTTGTTGCATTAAAATTATTTAATTCTTTTTCTGAGATATTTTTTTCCTTTTAGTTAAAATTCTAATCTATAATATAATCAAAAGTTTAGGAGACTCCACGGAAGCGCAGACTCAGGGCACAGACAGTAAACAACATAAGCAAAGCCGAATGTAAATCTAGTGTTGTCAGCACAACAATAGCCTAACTATGAGCACAAAGGCGTCAAGTTTTGAAATTATCGCACTCGTATGACGTTAAGGCGAAGTTCTTCCTAATAATGAAGTCAGAAAAAAAATTTACTTGTTTATACAATTTAAAAATGCAAATAAATATATTAGGAGTAACCTAGTAAGTACAGTCACTTTCAACCCTTCCCATCGAACATGCGGATCTATTTCTTAGCTTTTACGAAAAAATGCCCAACAAATAAATATATAGTATATTAGAGTATCAATAAGTTTTTTACAGAAATGTCATTTTTTAAACGAGATAGATAGATGTTGTCAGATAGATCTTATGGCATTCAATGCATCAATTAACCATTGAGAAGTTCCTTTATCGGGAGCCATTCTTGGGTGCACCACCTTGTCATGATTATCATAATTATTCATTGTTATATAAACTTCATGAGTGTGCAATTTTAGCTCAATCTCCGAAATCGGCTTCAAAATTGATTTCACCCGAACATATAGCAACTTAAATGAAAGCTTGTAAAAAGGAATATGCTATGCTATGTTCCGCTGTGGCCGAAAAGTATTAGTGTGGAAAAATATAAGTATATAATAATATACTTATATTTTAAATAATAATGAGAATGGAGGTTATAGATTAGTTGATTTTGTACTTCAATAGGACAACACCACCAGGTTCACCTTTCACACTAAATCAAGAGAGAATCTTTCTCATTGTAAATTGTTATAAATGGAAATGGAAAGCCACGCTAAAGAATGCTAATGTAGAAAAATAGATCTATTCATTACACTGATGTGCTCTAGTCTTTTTTGTACCCGCTCCGTTTAATATTCTGAGAAGTTTATTACAATTTATGTTAAATTTACGACATAACACGGCAGATAAAATCGACCTAAAGTTATAAAACCATCCTTATTATATTCCATAGAAATCATATAAGATATCAAGCAACCGACGCAATAGTAAACCAACAATGGATACCCACATTCCTCTCATTGAATCAAATAATATAATAGACAGGAGCTTCAGTGCCGGATTTACTGATTTGCCGCCAGTGGGTTACTAAATTTTCGTCGCCCCTGGCCTCTGAAATTAATATCAGTTCAGTGTTATTTTTATCCCTTCAACCACCATCGAACTATCTCTCGTAACCAGATGCGATCGAAGATTTATCATCCTTTATTTTATTAAAGATTAGAATATAATTTAATCGTTTAGGGATAATAGTTTGGGTACCATAATATTTAGGTGCGGTGAGAGTAGTAAGACCAGCCTTAAAATTCTTACACCATTTGGACAATAGCTTACACAAAACATACGACGGTCGAAATTTTTTTAAAATTAATTTTGATTACTTTTTTATTAAATTTAATTACTTTACTGCCCCCAAAAATCTGCTGCCCAAAGTTTCTGCCCACCAGTTTGATACATCTGGTACTGAGAAACTTGCAGCCCTCCTTTCTTGTAAGTCCTCTAAAGTTACCCAATGTAATATAATCCTGGATAATTTGTAATGCCTCTGTATCGGACAATATAATGTGTAACTTTATGTCCACCGTCCAGCACATATTTTGTATTATTTGTTTTCTTGCTTTCAGACGTTTTGTTAGATAATATCTCCGATTTACCTCTGGTTGTATGCATTGAGATCTTTGATTCAATATTTTTGGTGAAAATCAAAAATGTGTTTCAATACAATTCGTAATATGAATTTATTTCTTGAAATGATTATTGTAAATATAATAAAAATTCCTGTGAAGTATACAGTTTATACAGAGTACTTCTATCCAATTTATTTCATACAACTCAACGTGACGATGTCTTTTTTTTTTGAAATATCCCATAAACTATAGTTTTTTTAGTAAACAACACAGATGTATTAGTGATGTTGCACGATTGTTTTACGCACTTGAATAATTATAATGATAACGGAAGCTCATTTTCAAGAAAAAGATATTGAGAAATGGATCATTACCAAACCAGACTTAACTGTCAAAATTCGCGCACCAACGTGTCACGCTTTTCTAGTCAATATCAGCATATGGCTAAAAAAGCTAGTAGTAGCGCTTCACTTGTCTGTGTTGTGAGGGTATATTTTTTTTTTATAAACGTTTTGACTTTGACAATTACAAACTGTCAATCAGTTGAAAAATCCATCACGTTTATTTTAAAACTTTGACATTTACAATGAGTGAACTTGCCCTTAACAAAACAAGATCTCGTCGCGTGCGTGTCCCACATTTACCATGAAATGATTGTGTCCACGAATTGTATCTGCATATATTTATCTATTTATATAGTTAATCCGTGAAGTTTTTTTTTTATTGAGTACCATAAATCTTTACGCGCACATCACAACTTTTGCATTTATAACATTGAGTAAGACATAATAGAAAACAACTAAATATGCCGAATCAACTGCGTTGGAAACATTCAGATGAGATGTTGGTGAAATATGTTCTTGGAATATCATTTTACTTCTACCTGTGACATACGCGTGAGTGTGATAATATTTTATTATAGGTCTTACATGATATCACTCTAGATTGTGTTCTGACAGACAGGTGTGTCTCATATGAAAGTAGTTCCAAGTCGTTGGCATTACCTTGAAGTGTTTTGTAGCCATTTATTTGTCTTTTAAATGTACATTTCTCTTGAAATAGAGGTCCTTGCCTTTTGATATACAATCGATTTAGTTTTCTCCTACCATATATTTACTGAAGAATCGGCATTATCGCAGTGTGACAAGATGATGGGTACCAGACGATCACTCTTCCCTAGTGTCATCCCACATTTTTATTAATTTCTTTTATTTCTTAGCGATAATTAAAACAATATTTTAACAGATTATGCCACATTACTACACATACTTATTATCGTTTTTTGAAAGACAATGTGGTCACAGTTGACTAAAAGGAATTTAATCGCCACCATTTTCGATTTCGTTTATTGTGACTATGTAGTCACATAGTTATATACCAGTGTTATTTTTTTGTTATTTTATTGTATATTTGTGTTTTTTTTTTATTAGCTGTTTGAGTCCCACTGCTGGGAAAAAGCCTCCCCTAACTTCCTCCACGCATTTCTACCCTTTGTGTTCTCTTGCCATTCTTTGTCGAATTTTTTGATGTCGTCCGACCATCTCGTCCTAGGCCTTTCTCTTTTCCTGTATCCGTCAGTTGGAATAATTTGAGCATTACGTACCTAAAAATATTTTAATAAAACTTTGCTTATTTCTAATACTGTTTAATTCGATTAATATAAGTACATATTATGCACAATCTAAATGCATGACACATACATTTTACAAACTTTATTGAAGTGTATTATTTTATTCATTCTAACATGACATGCAAGGACCCTGAACCATAACAAATACGAGTATTTTCATTCGATTTAGATTCTTGTGGTTATAGAGATTGCATGCATTATCGCTTGAGGTTTTAGGGTGCGTGTGGCAATGTATGACACGTATTTTACAATAAGACATTTGTATCAAATACGTGACAAGAATTGGAAGTATTCTACAACAATCAAGCTACTTTTTATTTAAAATCTGAAGTAATTAGATACAATAAAATAAAAATAAATAAAAAAGTATTTATAGATAAAATTACATATAGTATGTAGGTATGTAATTTTCTCTATAAATACTTTTAGTTTACTAGTTAATTAAAAACGAAAAAAGATAATAAGTACTTAAAACAGAGAGCCCAGACAGAGTCTAGCCTATATTCTGAGGGCTCTGTCCGTCTGACAGACTGTGCCGACCGTAAAGGATTCGTTATCCCAACTAATATTATAAATGCGAAAGTAAGTTTGTCTGTTTGTTACCTCTTCACGAATTATCTACTGGACCGATGGTTATGAAATTTAGTACACAAGTAGAAAATAACCTGGAATAACACATAGGGTACTTTTTATTCCGAAATTCCCACGGGAGCGAAGCCCCGGGGCACAGCTGATAAATAAGCGCGAAAGTAAGTTTGTATGTCACCTCTTCACGCTTTATCTACTCAACCAATTTTCTTGAAATTTTGCATAAATGTATTTTGAGGTATGGAGAAGGATATAGGCTACCTTTCATCCTGGAACAATAACTGTTTCCATGGGAAATTTACGCGGGCGAAGCCGCAAGAAAAGCTAGTGACTATAATAAAGCGCTGATAGCACAAACAATGTTAAGGAAAATAAAGTACCAATATTTTTTAAAGATGCAACGTGAAAGTGGCTGGACGTATAATTCCATTTCCATGACTCACGGGTTTTTATTATTTTACACCAAAGACAATTTTAAAATGGCTACTTTGGAATTCATGTCGTGCGTGACGCATGCGCCGTGGATTATGAACGACAGGGTAAAGCACCTAGAGAATGGATATATATGTATGCACTACAAACAATAATTAATCATATTTTTAAAACGCCCCAGGGCATTTCGAGCTTAATGGACTAAGTAATTCTGTACATAAAATAGGAAACAAAAAGCAGAACGGTAATAGAAAGTTAGCATGAGAAAGAATTCAGTTTACGAATATGTACAAGGGTGGTGGGTATCATTAGTGTTCATTAAATTGTACCATATACAGTAATCAATTTAATTATCCTATTATTTATATAAGTAACGTACTGGCACAATGTTAATTTTATAAATGTTTAATTAAAAAATATATATTCTTTATTCAAATAAAATTTCGGACACTAATGAAACGCTACACGCCGCATTAAAACGCTTGTGAAATTCATCCATAATGAGTTAACACAGAAAAATATAAACAAAATAATTTTCGGCGACATCAAGCCAGCACTTAACAGGTTTGCACCTAGCGTTCATAACCAGGTGGATAGAGCTATCAGATATTTGTTCTCACCGTAATTTTTCAGTGCGTAGCCTGTAGTTTGCTTTTGACCCACTGTTGGGTAAACACCCTTTACTTTATTTATCACAGTCCGTCGCGAATCTCCTCCAATTCTCCTTCAAATCTACCTCTTTTTGCAGCCAGCCAGCAGGACCCATTCTCCCCCATTTTTCACACACGTTTTTTCCTACATGCAGCAAAATTAGCTTTCTTCCTCCACAAATCAAATCATTACTCAGAAAATTAACCTACGTACACAGGGACTTGTTCACGTCAAATTTTGTATTATAAAGCAATTTCTCAAAAGCCTACAAACTACTGGCATTTCGGAACAACCACTGCTAGGAAAAAATGCCGAAAGAAACTCACTGAAACACTGTTGGTGCTTATCATGCCAGAAGGGCTTATCACTATTTTTACTTAAATATTTTTTACAAAGTACATAAAGTACATGGTCAAAAAGTATATTATATATTACTATTCTAGTCATATGTAAGACTAACCTTGGCAAAAGTTTATTGCACTGTTCCATCATACCAATCAGTCATATGTTTCATTTTATTGTTAACAAAATTATAGAGTGACTTCTCGCATCGTTAACCACCCTATGTTTTACCCCATCTATTGAAATACCACCTAATTTCTGAAACTATAAGGTTCAAAATCCATTGATAACTATCACAAACAAAAGGTACTTTTAATGGAAAGATAAGTCATAACATCTAAAGAAAAGGGATCATTTTATGGGAATTGAAAATCTTTCATAGTGTTATTGCTATATACTGACTATTCTAGAATTAGTCGTCAATAGTATTATAAGTTCCGTTTTTGAGTAAAAAGTTATCAACTGACTTGAAAACTGCACCAATTAAGTACCTAGTAATCTTGCGTCCTATTCTACCTACCAATATTTGTTACTTTTACTAAAGTGTAAGGTAACTAACGAATGTTCCTAAAGAATCGGTAAACAGATTTTTTTACGCGTATGAAGTCGCGAGCAAATGCTAGTTTATATAATAACAATATGAGTGGCCGATCCAATAAAGCCTGTGACACATCGGTCGTGGCATTCATTAGGGTGCGCGCACACGCACGACGCCGCTTGATAAGGGCGCCCGCGGACGTCCGCCCGTCATTCTCACATATTAATGGCGTTATCTGTCCGTCTGTCCGCTTCTATGTCACGAACCTGGAGAAAGAATCAGATTTATTTGTTTTCTTTTTAAGTGTTTAAATGTAAATTTTAACAGGCGACAGCGATATTGCCTTGCCAGGATTTTCTGAAAAAACAATTGTCAAACACGTAAAAATTTCATCAGAAGTAAACGAATGTAGACATTTAAGTAATAGGGGTTATTTGGTGTGGAGGTAGTGAGAGAGCAGGAGAGTGACTTAAGTTACGTCATGAGTATATCTTAGAGATTCTTAGAGATTTATAAGACCCTGGTAACCCTGGATGTTATAAAATGTATTTAAAAAACTTGTTGATATGATATAATCCTAACTACTCATCTATTTTTAGACCTCTCCTTTTTACTCTTGAATCAATCACACTTGACGGGCGGTCCGCCCCGAGCTGGGAAACATCACGAAATATAAGCACTACAGAACTCGAAAGATTATAAAAAAAATCCCTTTGCATAACTTTCGGAGATTACACCATGTAAAAACTTTTTATAAAAAAAAAAAAACAAAAAGAGTGAGAAGATTAATTTCTATTTTAAGATTTTCTCTTATGGGTTAGCGTTACGCGCGTATGAGTCCTGTGATATAGGTATGGAACACCAGAAAGAAAGGTGTATTCTGTTCAATTTTCTGAAGATTAACGTTTTAAATTAGGCAATACCTAAAATTAATAAAACATGAAAGTAATTCGTCGATTTTCGTCGATGTCATCTTTATTTTATATAACATTCCTTTAACTTAGCGTCATGTATGTCATTAGTACTCAACTAGTATTTATAGCCTAAAGCTAAACCAGTGTCATCATTGTTGAAGTCGTGTGTTTATTTTTTACCTGTAGTGTGAGTTTTTTTTCTCATTTTGTCCGGCATTCGAGTCTTCGGGAGAAAACTGAGAGAATTCTATTAGTTTATACATAATTAAATGTATATATAATTTACCAAAAAACATTCAATCATAATTTAAACATCATGGATACATACATTTTTGTATCGATTTGTACTCAATTTGCTTGTATGCAACGATTCGATAGAAGCATCAGAAACTATAAACTATACTAGATGGCACACAAATTAAATTATTTATTGTAGAACATATGTATTTAGATGAATATTTGTTTAATTATATTATAGCACAGTCAAATTATCTAATATAATTACAATAATTATGTGACAGACGTGTTTTCACAAAGATACAGTTAGAATTAATTAATTGGCAGAAAGAGATTACTAGAGATACTTATTCCAGAATTTGTCAATTTGTTTTTTTATTCAAAATAAATTTCAAACCCGTGATCTGTGGATGTCAGTATAAGTTCTCTATCCAGACAAGATATATAAGAACAATGTTTTTATATCTGTGGTCCAGACCACCACAATTTCATGACAATCAATGTCAGCCAATAAGCAATTATAATGTTTCGTGCCAATACATAAACGTCACTTCTTTGGATGAGCACAACTAGGATAATATGACTCTCCCACTCAATTTGATTATATTCTAAATTCTAATGCTGGATGTGGGATTTTCGATAGTAAAATTAACGTAATTTTACCGTAGTTTTGCTAAAGACAATTTTATGTGTGGCAAAATATTTATGTCGCTTATTAAATTTTACTTTATATCGCATTAATCTTGCCTAACAAACAATATATTATGCAAAGTTTTGTCTTTAATATTAAATAGACAAATCATAAAATAAAACCTTAATATTCAATCATTTATAGTAATGACCAAATCTTTAGCTATATTACGTTTTAATGTGTTTGGTAGCCCACGCAGAAATTAATGTCATGTTTTGTTTGTCGAAGGGAGCATCACAGCAGATTCACACCACTTTTTTAAAGTCTCTACGGGATCCTAATAGCGCAGCTCGTAATTAATCAAAAATGTTATATTATTCATTTAATGTTATTTATTGTCTCTCTCTCTTTCTCTTCTGAGCATTTTCCCGCTTTCTTAAGCCTCGTCCGCTTTCCTACTTTTTCTTTCCCACTTCGCATGGTTTTTGGTATTTATAATTATAAAAAATAGTCAGATAATAATTATAAAATCAAAAATAATATACAGTATATTATATACTAACATAATATACCAATATGTCTATCCCTTATCGCCTTTTAATACATTTATATTCTCTCTCATCTTTTTGCTCAAGGAGCTAAACATTTTATGGTAGATCAGATCGCTGGCTGATCTCCATTAACCCTTTAAGGCGATATTTCTCCGTCGGGTCGCGAACCGTGGGTCTGTGGGTGGTCAATACGAACTGTCAATAATCGGAACTGAGTTATAGGTCTGTAATGAGGTAATGCGACGACGAACTCTGTGCCTTTATGATATTTATGCAATGCAACATCGGAGGTCCCGGATTCAATACCCGATAATGGAAAAATTCCCGAGTGAGTCTTGGATGAGTTATTTATTTTTGTATCCTAGCTCATAAAAGTGAAACTGAAACTAGCGAAAATTGTTGTTACCAAATTTTACAATTTTGCATAAATAAATAGAAAAAAGCACTGTTCCTGGGCGATGTCACGGGTGAAAGCTAGTATGATACAAAATATAAGTATCCCATAAAATAGTCTCGAACTTCGAAGTAACTTCGATAAGTAAAATAGATGTGAATTGTGTCTTCCTATTGGACGCTTTCTACCACATGGTATCCACTCTAGCATTAACTATCTTAGCTATATATTTTGCTTAGCTTTGGTAAATATTGTTTAATTTAGAATATGACTTGAAAAAGTGCCTGGGAAGACCTTATTTCTGAATAAACGATTTGATTTTGATTTTTTTGTGAGAGCCTCACTTCATTGCATTATAATTAATTATTTAAAACAATTTACAATGGAAAGGAACCGCTAATTTCCTAAAACTCCTACGTACAGGTTGCCATCTAGCATGTTGATGGGGGACGACTGTCATATGTACCAGGAACGCATATTAATGAGGAGACAGCATTTCCAGCTACCAGGCGTCTATGACACAGGAAGGCATGACTTATGAGTATTTCTCATGAAATTTCATTGTGTGATTGAGTGAGATGTGCTGGATTGTGTGTTTGTTCATGTTTGTTTCTCTTTCACACTAAACTGAACTTATTTCTATCATTTAATAATTTCTTTATGTACCTATGTGTGTTATTGCTAATATAATACTACGTACTGATGCCAAATTTTATTAAATTCTCCATAATTGTGTGGCAGATTTCATCACGATATTTTCCTTTACTAAACACGAAGTCTATGATTCATGAGTTATATTGCTACTATATATGTGTATCTTATTAATGCTAACATTGATGCCAAAATTGATTCAATAGTCATAAATTGTGTTCAGGTGTTTTTCCTTTCTTATTCATAGTCGTATTCCTCATGGCTGAGGGTCGTGATCATTACGTGGAATAAAACACACACAACAACTTTCTTGGAATTGTTAATGAAGTGGTTTGCCATTGCCTTCTCCATTTCACACACAAGTTAATAATAATCAACCAGTGTGTAGGTTTCCTCACGGTGTTTTCCTTCACCGGAAGCAAGTGGCATGAGTAGGATTCGAACCTGGAATCTTTCGATTCACAGGCGGGCGTCTTAACCATTACACCACCACCGTTTTTCCTTTACTGAAATCGAAATCAGTGATTCATGAGTCTGATTGCTATGCAAATAAATGATCTGTTACTTACTGATTACACTCTGTAAAATTCAAACCTTTAAATTACACTAGCTGCCCGTCCTGGCTTCGCTCGGATAAAAACAGACGAACAAAACAAGACGAATCATACACCTAAACCTTGCTCAGGCATCACATTATCGATTGGTGAAAACCGCATGAAAATCCGTGCAATAACTTTTGAGTTTATCGCGAATATGTAAGGATACTAGTGTCATCTGAACAGCCACCGCTTCGTTAAAACCTAAATCAGAATGCATCTTCGTAATTTCATTACCCAACTTTAAAATCACATGTCCATGTTTTGGCCCTAAACAATTTCCTAAGCCATCATTATAAAACCTTATTGACTTTTACGCCACATGTTTAATAAGAAAACATAGTAAAACAAAGGCCCTGATGTACAGACAACGTAACAAACTTAATGAATTTCACACCTTCATATTGGTACGGCCAACAGCCCATCAAACTGTACACAATCACTGAAACTTGGTGTTTATTACGCCGCTTGAAGGGTCGCTTGTCAGTTGGAGAACTGTACGGGGCAATGAACTTTCATCTTCAACAACTTTTAACCCTTACAAAGAAGGGTATCAGTCCTCTTAGTTCGAGATTAAGGTTATGTCAGTTTGCCACAGAACGTGTGTGCATTGACAGTTTTCTACTATTATGGCGAATCGACTGTAACTATTGATTTGTTTCTTTCTTGTCGAGTGTATTATTAGTCGCCTAAAGTCATCTAACATATTATTAATTATTAACATTTATTTTACCTAGTTTCTTACTTTGTTTTATTAAGTTTATTATTATACGTTTTAATTACCTATTTCATCTTAGTGATTAATTATTTAAAACCATATCATTTTTTGTCTACAGGTGTAACTGCAACCAGTCTTTGGGATTTACGGTAAGAATATACATTTGTATACATTTTTTTTGCTATAGAAAGAAAAGTCTGATTACATTGTCAGGAAAAGCCGTGGCGACTATAGCTGATGATGATGTTCACAGTAAACCTACCTACTTTCATTGTAAATCCGCCACTATTACCTCCCCATAAGATACACACATGTAACTTTGTATGTACAATCGACCGCACATCAAGTTACTCTGCATGGATCTTAAAGTCGCAGTCATAGGGGCGAATTTCCAATGAAATCATGTAGCTTGATGTGTTGTTAACTGTACTGCATATCCTGCATTCCGACAGGATACGAAAAATTAAAGTAGTCTTGTATAACCCGTTCAATTACAAGGTATAACGGTGGTACCGTGTAACGAAGGCGTAATAATTTGAAACGAGCGAGTTAAATATATAGAGCTGACTTCCTCTCCATCACATGCACGATCCACATTCAATTACTTGCTGAAGTTATCAAAATAAATTATTTTGTCGTCATTTATCGTATAATATCTGTGACTGTGATCGGTGAAGGAGAACATCGTGAGGAAACGTACACTTTTAATTCCCATTAATTCAAAACTAAAACACTGGTCATATACGTTTTATCGAATAAAGAAAAATATTAAAACGACATGGTCTTGATGAATGATGAAAGAAATTAGGTGCTTTTGCTCAGAAATTTGACTGAATTGCTAAAAAAAAAGGAATATCATTATTAATTTACACCGATTCGTTCTTGAAACAACGGGGCGTACTGAAGTACGGTTAGCAGTTTCGTTGCCGATTGTCAAATTTTGCACACCATACCAGAGAGTACACGTGACTTCATCTACGCTGGAGAGTAGAAGAGTTTATTAATAAAATTAAAGTCAATTCCATACCAAGTTTTGACTCAATGTGAACCAGTATGGTCAGTACCATCATTTGATAACATCTCTTGTTGTTTAACCCGGTATTTCTAGTTTTTTTTGCGAAAATACAGTTAAATGTCGTACTGTCTATAGACCTAAAGCCTATTTGCCTTCTTTGCCTTAAAATATTTACGTTTTTTTTTTCTTTGCCTCGTATTATCCTATTTGATTTATAATCGGCTCTCATCTTTATGTTTTAACTAGCTACGCCCCGTGGCTTCGCTCCCGTGGAAATTTCGGGATAAACATGTATACAACAACAACTTAACATACCTGGAATAACACATAGGTTACTTACCCTATGTGTTATTCCAGGTTATATTCTTCCCGTGTACCAAATTTTATAACAATCCGTCCAGTAGATTTTGCGTGAAAGAGTAACAAACATACACATACACAAATACATCCTCACAAATTAAGTTCGCTATTTGTTACCTCTCCACGCTTTATCAACTCAACCAACCTTTCTCAAATATTGCATACGTACAGTTTGAAGTACGGAAAAAGACACCGAGTACTTTTAATCCTGGAAAAATAAACGTTATCGTAGGAAATTCACGCGGGCGAAGCCGTGGACTAAACTTTGTTTATCTATTTATGGGATTTGTTTTTTTATTATGAATAATGAAAACTTGTGGAGAAAAACTTGATATTTATCATTTTGTGTTTTTTGTGAAGGCAATAATGTTCCAAGAAAGTAAATTTCACTTCACGTAATGATCACGATCAGCAGCAATGAAGGATACGAATATAAGGAAGAATGCTAGCTAAAATATCGTCACAGGTGGATGCATAATTTTTGTTCAGACAACTAGGAATGCCGAAACCCTTGCGAAATAGATAAGAACAATTTAGTACATATATATACAAACCCGGGACTCCAACGCTTTGTGGCTCAGGAAACTACCAGGGAAGCAATGAGAGAGAGATGTATGTACCTACTATGATAACTTTACATACAAACCCACAGGCTGCATCTTAACGATCGAATCTTTTATTTTGCAATAAGATAATTACGAACAACATTAAAAACTACATCATTAATACCAGCCTCTAGGGTATTCTTTTTCTTTACCCGACTTGAATAATCGATGTACTATGTTGTGCGTTTTGCTGCAGGTTTTGTCTGCAAGTATCATTAGGGAAGGAATGATCATTAAGGGCTTTATGTATAATTCTTCGTATAGGTACAATGTAATATCCTGAGTTTTGCTGTAATACTTTTGGAATAACTTGTATCCAAGATTTAAAAATGCTTTTTAACTATACCAAGGCAAACATGTATAATTCTTCGTAGACTATTCTTCGTATATTCTGAGTTTTGCTGTAATGATTTTGGAATAACTTGTATCCAAGATTTAAAAATGCTTTTTGACTATCCCAAGGCAGTCGCAAAAAAATCATGCCTCCATTAATGATATGTATTTTTCATTTCGGAAGAAGAAATATAATATAATATTGTATAAGCAAATATAAATCAATCCGAAGATCTTATAAAAATTGCTTTGTTTTAGAGAGCGGGAATCGAATTTTAAAAATAGAACTGAATGTGGCTCGAACAATTTCGCATAATAAAAAAAAAAAGATTAAAATTCTATTATTCCAAATGAGATTAGAACATTATGACGTAACAAAAACTTATTATTATAAGAAATGCCTTGTTATACACAGACAATACAGATTTTCCCGCTTTGTGCAAAGAAAACATAACAAAACAATAAACAAAAAAATGGGCAAACATAACAATAGACGACTCCTACGCATAGTTACTACAGAAAATAGATGACAAATAGAACTATTATTATGATGTCATCAAATCACATAACTTAAGTTTATATCACACAAAAATGATTTTTATGCGTATGCCAGTATATTATTGATTTTTGCTGTGTATGTTCGCGACTAGTGCCTGCCTAAAAACAAATATATCACTCCATCGTACCTCTCGATTCGATCCTTTAGAGATTTTACAAAAACACTGAACTAAAACTATTATACCAATGCTGTAAAAATGGAACGTGCCCAGAAATTCAAAAAAATAAATTAATCAAATTTTTATTTTATCTTTTCATCATTCAGTTTAATGACTGTACATCTATTCAAAATTGAATGTACTTATACTCGTAAGCTTGCAAGTAAACGTCTCAACCTTGATGCATGTTAGATGACCTCTAGACCTCAAGTGACAAGATATGCGACCTCTGGCATTTGATAGAATGCGTCTGTATCACCAAGGTATATGTATGACAGAAATTGCATGTGTTTTGCGTGTCTTATTAGCACATAATGTGTTGATAACCTTTGAGGATCTTTGTACTACCACATTAGAAATTGTAATTATTATCCTTTGAAAGTTTAATAATAACATTATTGTGGTATTTTTCTCCTGTCATTACAATTTTTCAAATTTCAACAAAGACAAGAATTAGTTTTTTAACATAATTAATCTGTACTGTGGTAATGTTAATATTATACGCATGATTTATTTTGGAAATCATTAATTTTTCAAGAAAATTGAGGGTTCGTAATGACAGCACGGACGCAGCAGTCGAAAAGCTCTGAGAACCACCACATATTGCCATATAGGAAAAGCTTGAACTCTCCTATCTATGTATATTATAGACATATCTTAGTTAATAAAAACTATGCTAAAAAGTAGGTAAAGTGTTGCGCCGTCTTAAGACCTGTAATAAAACTATTTTTGACATAAAGACCCAACCACACACATCGAAAATATTTACTGCACCAATGGAGATAGAGTAAGAATGCAATAAAATTAAAAGCAGCGAAGATGCGGTTATAAAATGGCGAAAAATAAACAGAGCAGAGTTGCTATCGAGATTTTTAGTTTTATTCTGCTCACAAAAATCTATAAACATATATATAAAAATAAAATTGAATATGATTTTAATTATCATCAAGAGAGGGTGGGTCCTGTATATTTAATAAACGTATGTCAAGATTGTGTCAATACATTAGAAGCAACTAAGTGACTTATTCATTACTAGCGGCCCGTCCCGGCTTCGCTCGCGAAAAACCATAATACACACCTAACACTACGCCTAAACCTACCTCAAGAATATTTATTAAGAAAGCCAGCATCAAAGCCGTTGCGTAGTTTTAAAAATCTAAACATACATAGGGACAGACAGACAGCAAGCGACTTTGTTTTATACTATGTAGTGATAGTGATTCGCATCTCACCGTGTGACTACAATAAAACAGAAGAGTTCGTACCTAATCTGAAATGCTATCGGATTGGAAAAATGAATAATTCATAACGAGAATATGTCCATCTTTTTGTGATTCCCACGAGAGCGGCTCCCCGGGGCGCTACTAGTATAATATAATTATGTGCCAGTAATTTAGTTTCATATGAGCACTTAACAGAAGAAAACTTACTTTGCGACTAAGTCCATAACTTCCTTTTTTTTTCCAACCATAAAAATAACGTACATGTGTATTTATTTACCGATTGCGAATGCAAGTGAAGGTTATAAACTCAATTCAATATTATTGTCGTATTTATGTTAGAGTATGTGCTGTGTTATGATTCCTTCGACACCAATATTTATTTTATAGCTCGTGCTAAAACGTCGCTTAGCTATCGCTAAATTAATTGGCTCTATTAAAAATTAAATACACAAAGTATATATTATATTATAATAATCAAACACAATAATTAAATGTTGCTATTTTATTAATTAATATAATTTACTATTTTTTTGTTCTCCTTAAAGAAAATTAAGAATGCATTAACTCCAAAAATCGTGACATCATGGTACCTACATTACTGTCTCATGCGCTCCATAATTATAAACTTTTAATTTTTTACATTAAAAAAAGTATCCGATTTGACTATTTGGAAAGTAGCCAATTACCGTAAACCTGTTGATACACGTCTGATGACGACCTCCGGGGGCATCATACCGGACTGCTACACTGGAAATCCCGGGTTCGATCCCCGGTCAAGTCTCGAACTTACCTTGGGGCTAACTCAATCTATGTGATTTGTAATATAAGTATTATATTGTATTTTCATATAAGTATTTATTTACATCCAAGACCCGGGCCAATAAGAAAAAGATCATTTTCCATCGAACCCGGGACCTCTCGGTTCAGAGGCAAGCACTTTACCGCTGCGCCACAGAGGTCGTCAAATTGATTATACTGTTTATAAAAAAGTTTTTATGTAATACCCTGGATATCAAGGATTCTAATGATATTGACACATTGAAAACGGGTAGGTTAAAATATTTATCTTTGAACAGATCGATAATATATGTATAGTAAATTCCCTTATGGCGAAGTCAGTCTGTCTAGCTCATCGGGGTCACACCTTCAAGGTTGGAGACGTGACGAAGCGATAGGAATCCGTGTAGGCGATGTAGTTAGTGACAAGTCGCTCTTAATGTCTCGTAGGGTTGGGAAATGTGGAAATTTTATCGATAACATTATCGATACCTTGTTTCGTTTCTTTGTATATTGAAATAAGCTTATTAGAATCTCTCCCTTTCTATCATCTGGGCGTTTTCCCTTTTGTTTCCTCAGGCGTTATGCATTGGAGACCAGGGTCCGCTTTCCTACTTTTTCGTCTTCACATCGCACGGTTGTTTGCATCCCCAGTGTAGCCAGGGATGATATTAGCGCCAAAGGTACGAACCTTTGGCGCAAATATCATCCCTGGCTACACCAAGCCAGCACTTCTTGGGTTTCTGCCAGATTACCTTCTGCCAGACAGCCTTCTGCTTTTGTAAAATATTGAAAAACAACAATATTAAAAAATAAGAAGACAACATCTAAATTATTTCTGATTATAATCTGTCTGTTTTATTTGCAAAACAAATATACTAAATTTATGCTAATAAATACAGAATGATATTCGTATACATAAACATTATCCCTATGTATTAATAGATTTTCAAACCGGATTTATTTAATTGTGAAATGAAACATTAAACGATTACAGGTCAATGTCGCGTAATAAATTTGATTCCAATTACAAGTGAATTATTAATTTGTTTAACCAGTAGTAAATATCTCAAATATAAATAAAATTTATTTATGAAAATTTTCAGTAATATAGGTTATATTTTTTCAGAAGTAAACAATACAAGCGATATCAAAAATTATATCGCTTGTTTCATGTTGTTACATTATTAGCCTGCTTTTAGGGAATTGCAAATATTATGAATTGATTTAGACATGATCAATAGCCGACTCCAAATTCGAGAGAATGTTATGAGTGTAAATTAATTTGTGACTTCAACTCAATCTGAATGCATGAAAAAGATGGACGTCTGTGTTCTCGACCACAATACTGACAATATTTTTTCTTATCTAAATCAAATTTGTGTTATTTCTACGTCGTAAATTAGAATCCAACCATTTATTATTTACCCAACTCATTATTATTTTTATCGATAACACTTTCACTTGCCCTTCACTAGAAGATTCAAATGCGTACAAAATCGCAGTTACTTGTACATATTAAAGGGTAAATACATGATCAACCATCAAATGCTGTTGTACTTTATTTGTCCCTTTTTCTCGTCTTTATCCTAGTCACGGTGTAAAGAAATGCGAGGTTTATCTTTTGTCCCATTAACTTTTTTAATCTTGTTTACGTCTTTAAAGGAGGCTGGTTGATTGCTTTTGTAAGTTTAATAGACAAATAAGATGGCTTTAAAGAAACCATATTCCACAAGGATTATTTATGTGAAGGTCTATATTATTATTTCGTTTTTGACCGTGGCTTCACGCATGGATTTTTTGTCTTCACTGTGTTTTTATGATTAAGAAAATTGTTTATTAAAATTTCCTCAACAGTTTTATTTTACCCAAAAGTAATAAACGAATACAAAAACTGCGCTGGTACGGCCACGTCTTGTGTAGACCGGCAAGTTACGAAGGGAAATTATGTTATACCGCTCCCACCTGACCATGGCAGAAGGGGCACTGACTTGATGTCGTAAAGGATGATATGTGTCAATCTGTCAATGGTCTGGTAACTAAGAAAGACCGGGCGGAGTCGACAAGAAAAAGTTGAAAAATGGTTGACAAAATATTTATCCATTACGGGGTAGACAGAGCCAGGAGTTGCGAAACTTGAAGGCGAATGTTAATATATGTGGAGGGCTTATTTATGGAATTGAGGTTTTTTAGATGACTGAAGTTTTATTTACTATTTTCATATATCCTCTGAAATCTTTAATCTGACGACCTCGGTGGCGCAGTGGTAAAGTTCTCGCCACTGAACCGAGAGGTCCCGGGTTCGATCCCCGGTCGGGTCATGATGGAAAATGATCTTTTTCTGATTGGTCCGGGTCTTGGATGTTTATCTATATATGTATTTGTTATAAAAATATAGTATCGTTGAGTTAGTATCCCATAACACAAGTCTCGAACTTACTTTGGGGCTAGCTCAATCTGTGTGATTTGTCCTAATATATTTATATTTATTTATTTTATTATTTTGTGGCTGACTCAATCTAGGTAACTTCAATTGAGACACAATAGATAAACATTTATTTAGTTCGTAAGGTAGACGCTATAAAGATATAAATAAAAAATTCGACTGAGAAAACAAGACTTCTCTTCGATACAAACATGGAAATAGCCACAAATGATCACGATCACCGAAAAAAATACTTAATTTAATTTGTTTATTCGCCGCGAAAGCCGGTGAATCCGCTATTACGTGTGGCGACGTCGCATCAAAATGCAAATTTTATGGCCCACGCTCTTGACTTAGATGTTAGATCAATGATAGATTCTAGGTTACCGAACTAATGGTAGGTAAGTTATTTTTAACCTGTGGAGGATGGTGATCGTATTTTTGTTTATTCAGGTTTATTTTTAAATATCGATCTAAATAGAAAGCTGTTTAGGAGAGTAAATAATAATAATAACTATATTAGGACAAATCACACAGATTGAGCTAGCCCCGAAGTAAGTTCGAGACTGGGATACTAACTCAACGATAATATATCTTATAACAAATACATATATAGATAAACATCCAAGATCCGGGCCAATTAGAAAAAGATCATTTTCCATCATGACCCGACCGGGGATCGAACCCGGGACCTCTCGGTTCGGAGGCAAGCACTTTACCACTGCGCCACCGAGGTCGTCAAGATTTATGTTTATACGTTTGCGAACGCATGACGCCCTGGCGGTTATAACAATTAAATTTTTGTGTCTTGTCAAACTTCACAACTTCGTCAACATGAATACGGAGAACAAATTAATATGAGATCGTTTTTATAAATCCATACTTCTATATACATCACACAGTTTCAAAGAAAGTTGTTTCCCGCTATCTGTCCCTATGTATGTTTACAACGCAACGGATTTTGGAGTGCGGGGTTTTTTAATACAGTGATTCTAGAGGAAGGTTTATATACCCGTGTGAAGCCATGGTGGGACGCCAGTATTATTATAAAATGCGAAATAATATTATAAATTCAATTTCAATTCAATAATCTGTCCTTTTCTGGTTTTGATAAACTTTTGAATTGATTTGTAATAATCCAGGGTCAATAGGACTTGTGGTGACAAACAAATATAAAATTTTGAATAGAGAACTTCTGAAGATAATACGTTCGACATTTAAAAACCAACATTTACAGAACAGACTACAGGCTAAAAATAATGATCGTGGCGTCAAGTTTTTGTTCCACCGGTTATACCCGAGGCAATCTAAGGATCATGTTACTGGCAGGTTGGTGGCGGTGGTAAAAAAAAGTTACGGTGTTACCTTACTTGGAGAGTGCAGGTTTCAAGGGTAATGATAGCATAAACGATTTTCAACAGACTACTGTATTATTTTCAATTTTTTTTTAAAGTTCAGTGATATTTTCTACGAAAAATATTGAATACACTCATAGATAACGTAAAAGGATTATCTATTCATTTATTTATAAATAAAAGAATAGACAAACCTTTTAGATCCTTATGGTTATGACTCACAACACGCATAGGGTGTTATAAAGTAAATAAACACGTCTTCAATTTTTTCAAGGAAATTGGTTATTTTATTAAGTCTTTGAGTAAGCACACACATATGTTCTGACCGTACTAAGTATTCAATAGACATCAAATAAGTCGCTTGTATATTCTTACGAGGTACGCCTTGAGGGTGCCGTGGGAATTTCTGGATAAAAGTATCCTAACTCCTATTTCAAGATTTTCTCTACTATGCTTCATCCAAGAGATGAAAATAGCTGATATTCCTCTTTCACAGGTGGGGCGAACCTAAAAAGTGCTGGCTTGATGTCGTCAAGCATAATATGCGTGCCAATGGTCTGACAACTAGGGATGCGGACGACCGTGCGAAGTGGAGTCTATAATGTAGGAAAACGGACGCTGAGTTCCGATGATCAGAAAGGAAAGAAAAGATCTAGAAAAACGCTCAGATAAATTGAGACAATAAAATACTTCACAATAACAGATCTGTTAAGATCAGACCAAGCATCTGCCACAAAATGGAAAGTATTAAAAAAACATTAAACCACATTCAAGCAATTCCGAAACCACCGTTAATTCGAAATAACAAAGTATCGAGTTGCTAAATCGATACACGTCCAATCCAGTTGCCTTATTCGGTCCGAAATAATCGCATAATGATCGATATTCCGGGATCTCGGTACGGTATCGATTACCGTTATCGGAAAATCGGAAATCGTGTGTGTATTCGATTGTTTTGTTGCGAAAGTGTGAGGATTGAAGGTCGAATTTTTGACACGCTTTCGTGTGGATAGTAGCAGATTCTAACAATAGGCTAGGTACAAGTCAAATCATATATTTTTTTCTAAAAATTTTGTATGAAATTCCCTAGTAGAATAGACAAAGATCCACTTGGCCATTCTAAATTACAAGCGGCCCGTCCCGGCTTCGCTCGGATACCCGAGGTTAGTTATACAACTATTATAAATTATACACGTAAACTTTTCTCAGGAATCAAACTATCTATTAAAAACTCGCATCAAAATCGTTAGCGTAATTTTAAAGATCTAAACATATAGGGACAGACAGATAGCGGGAAGCGACTTTATTTTATACTATGTAGTGATATTTTATTTCCTAGGGTAATATTTGTTTCGACTTTAAAAAAATGGCGTACAAACAGTACTAAATATAATTGCGAATGCAAGAATGATCTGATACGAATAGATGTTTGTTAGAAAATTGCGTCAAAAATATGTACTAATTTCGATGAATTTTGGCACGCAGCTGGAATTAGTTCCATCTAAGGTATCTTAGTCTATGGAAACATCTTATAGTTTCAATCCCGAATTTCCCTTTTGACACGAAGCCTCTAGGCACTGGTTGCTGGGACCTCTATGCGAAGACAATAGAGGTGAATTTTCAATTTCGGATATGTTGTTTATCGTACGTCATAAAAGTGCTGCCTGCATTTGCTTTGAAACCTCATACACTCAACTGTATATCAACATTCTCGAACACAACATATTCTACTCAGGTCAGTGCAGAGTGTAAAGTAACTTCATCGTGGCGGTCATGTAGGCCACTGTTCCGAGAGCTAGTTTAGCTATGCATTTCTCATTAAAATAATAATAAAGGTTGGAATCGGCGTCTGGATGGCTTTTTTTATGACTTGGCCGTAAAATCCCTTTGTCTATTTAGCTCGTATTGCTCGTAAACGGTCTAATGCATATCAGTAGGGATGTGGAATATTAAAACCAGAAAAATACCGGATATCCAAAATGCAAATCTATCCGAAGTGACATAAATGCTTTTACTTTTTAAATGCATATCTACATATGAGCGGGTTGTTTTATTTTTTATGTTTATTTTTTCTTAGACTCAAGGCACGCATGTTAATTTTCGACATTATAATGTTGATAAAAGAACTAAATGAAATTCTTAGTTTAGATTATTAGCCAGCCTGTCAGTCGCGAAAGATTGGGTGTTACGAAATTAAAAATAAAGTTCCAGATATAACATTATTTCGATAGTTTACATAAATATATTAGGATATATTATAGTGATTTCATTAACAACTTTTCAAAAATCCAATTAAAAATCTTAACTCTGCGCTCCTATCCAGTTTTTATTTATTCGGTGCTGATTACGAATAATCGGATATCCGATAACTTCAGTGACATTCCCACTCCTAGTACCAAGTAGGCACTACGGATATTATAGGCTTTCGTTTACACGGTGTGAAATGAGATTCATTTGTTAGCACTTTAATTAATTGGAATTGCGCCATTATTAGCTTCTCAGAATAGAAAATAATTACTCATTCTATTTCATTTTAAATTTAATTTTAATTTTCAGTTTCGAACGTATTCTTTTTTTGTTAGATTTTTTAATGGCTAACGTGTTACACACCTGCGTAAACATTTTTTTTTTTTATTTAACCATTTGAACATCGACGTGTCTTAGTCGTCTCCGTGTGGTCTTTTAATGATGAACCCAAAGAAACATAGTCCCCACAACCACGCAGACACGATTTGGTAGGAAATACTGAAAGTACCATACGAAACAAGGATAAGGTCAAGATAATACATTTATGGTCACCCATCCTGTAGCCGACCATAGCAAAAGTGGCTTAACCACCACTATCGCATTGAAATAAATAATTGCTAGTAAATAAATCCTGACGAAAACAAGGATTTGCGGAAGAGCATTATCGGCATTGATAGCTGGGATTTACGAGGCTCTGTCTAGGCTATATTATCTGTGGTCCAGGTAAATCAGTTCGATTCCCGCCCACATAGGATTGCTCCAAATGTATCGAGCAGAGTTGAGACGTTGCTATTTCTAACATAGTTTTTAGGGATTTCCAAAAAGAAAGGAAATCTTAAATTATATTAGAATCTACTTGGAAAGGTTTTGAAGTTGTATTGGCCACTAATAAGTTTCTATTTTTCTCTCTCTTTTCTAAGCATTTGACATGTTCCTATCTCAGTCGTAGAATCTCAGAGCTCAGGGTCTGCACCCTACTCATCCACTTGTCGCCTTTACGGAATAAATGTATGGAAATTCGGTTATTTTTCATAGAAGTATCTACTTAATCCACATACCTATCTATAGCCTAGAGTTCTATTCTATTTTCCGCAGCTAGTATGTCAATGTCAAAATCTTGCCACATTGTTCATGCTAGCTACCAGCATGACAGATACTTGCCCGTTTTACTTGCATATGTGCTCCGCCCTTTAGGTGGACAGAACCTAGACACCAGTGGAGTCCAATGTATTGTAACCTGCCAAAAATATAGCAAATCTATATGGTGAAGCAATAGCCCGTAATTATTAAACTAACAAAGAATATAATGACTCATTCAGTTTACACAATTTCACAAATCTCATTGACGGTTGACCTTAGTAGACTGGACGAAAATCACTATTGAAAATACACTTGTGCAAGTCGACGCTTTGATTCGATCTCTCTTTGACATTGACATGCGCTGTCATTTGACAGGCTTAATAATGTTTTTTTTTATGTGATGAAAATATAGTTATTGCAAATTATGCAGCCACATCTACTCAAATCGGATTGACTTATCGTAATCAAGTCCCGTCAAGTGCGAGTAGGGTGGACGCACCGAAAGTTCTGTTCAATATATTATTTTTGGTAAGTATGTACTTAATTATTTCATCTTCAGATATTTTTTACTATATTTGCTGTATTGCGCTATTGTTTCTTGATAAATTTAATGATTAATGATTCTAAGTCAACGGGAAATACTCTATAGGATTGTTAACTTCTCGTTTTCACATAAACCAGTATTATTTTCGTGGCATTGTTGTGTTAGCGTGAAAATTTTTCTTTCTTAAAATATAATTACATCTTATGTTTTATCTTAAATTTATACCCTGTCAAGTCTACATAAAGTCTTCAATGTTAAAATTACACACATTCAGGAGAATTCTTCAAAAGATATTACGTTCTAGGTGGGCGACAAACACGATATGGTCAAGTTAAACATTTATTCAGAAATTAGATCCTCACTGGCACCACTACACATCAACTATTAAATAATATAATATTTCTCAAAAGCTAAAAAATAAACTACTGGCATTTCGGTACGACCACGTGATGTCATTATGAAATGTAAGTTATGGGTTTATCCGTCACTTCGCCCACAAATCTCAGATAAGATCTTTTATGACACAGACGTTGCGCGTCGTGCAGCGTTCCATCGCACAGCTAGGACACCGGGTTATTGTCAGTTCTATCGTTTTGCCATCTGACTTTGAAGTCGGCGCGTCATACAAAACCTACTAAACTCGTCAATTTACACATTCGAGATTTTAACATCGATTGTTTCACAACACTACGTGTCTCTTCATAAAATAACAATGACAACTGAAGTATTTTATCGCAGAATTTAACTTTGACTTCACATACATATTCTCACGTCCCCTGCCCACAGTTTGAAGCGACAATGTAGGTGAATATAAACTGTTATCAGATATTGAAAATTAATTCGCTTTTATGCGGAAATTCTGAATGGGGAAATGCTTCCTTATCCTTACATATTATAAAACAAAGTCCTCAGCCGCGTCTGTCGGTTTATCTGTTCGCGATAAAATCAAAAACTACTGCACGGATTTTCATGCGGTTTTCACCTGTAGATAGCGTGGTTCCTGAGTAAGTTGTATAATTTATTATGTTTTTACCTGAGCGAAGCCGGGACGGGCCGCTAGTAATTTATACATATATTTTTGTCATGTAATTATATATTGGTATTCACAGACCACCACTTGCTTCCGATGAAGGTAAAAAATATCGTGACCATCTCAATGGTTCACTATTTAATTACTTGCCGCTAGATGGCGGTAAAAATTCGTAAAAGTCACATCAGATGCCTTAAAGTGACTTGAACAAAATTTGGCAGTGTTAGCAATAACACACTAGAGTAAGCATAAGGGTCACCACATCACGCGTAACAGTTTGACCTTTGCCCCAACCCGCTTGTGTTCGAATAAGGTCCCTACGTATTACGTTAACCAATCTTTATCAGTTGGGGTAATTTCCTAAATTGTCTTGACCGAGAATCGAACGCGGAACATATACACGCGCCCTGACCTCTAGACCACTTCGTAATACAGAGAAAACAGAAATAAACTTGCTTTACTCATTTTTTACTTATAATTTTTCATAATCCACTTAATTTCAAGCTTATTATTGCAATCTTGTTTATTATAAACGCGAATTTTTACGTTTCTTACACAACTCGGCTAAGTTGTGATTGTTAAAATTTGGTAATTGGCTCAAGCGTATTATATTGAGTGCTGTATAGTCTAAATCAATAAATATTATGTCCAATGGAAGCGTAAACAGCGCCATTGGGCACTTTTTTTTTCAAGAATCAAGAAAATATTCTACCTTGCTGTCAATGTCAAATAGACATTTTTGTTTTTTTTTTAGTGAACCAACTGTTACTACAACTCGACCTAAACAACACATGCAAATTCATTTTTCTATGTACCTATATTTTTAGTAAGTAGGTGTATACAGATAGCTAGCTAATTGCTAGATAGCTTTTAAACGTTTTTTTTAACGACCACCCGCAATATGTCTCACGACTTTTCCGCCTTCACAAAACATTCCAAACCTTTTGGACCAGACTAATGTTTTTGAAAGTTGGCAAATTCAATTCAATTCAAAGTTTGTAATAGTACGTGTATTAGATTTTTTTAAATGTTTTTTTTTTCGTCAATGTATAGCGTTGTTTTTCTGTACATTTTATGCTTTGTGCCAGAGGTCAAGTCAAATGTAGTAATGTATTTAAGTGCATACACGTAAAGCCCGCGGCAAGAGCTAGTGCAAAGAACCGCTCGACGGATTTTAGGACACTTCAAAATATTTCCTAGCCCCTAGGCGCTGAGGATTTAGAGGGAGATGGAATATAACATTATCATTTATTTGAGTGTAGATTTCATGCTGCATCGCTATAGAAGACAAATAAAGGTGTACTTTTGCTCATCATCATCATTAGATATTTTATTATTCCCTTAGCTGGTGCACCCTCCTTCTTTCTCTCTCATGTTTGTTCCCGGTTGCATTCAGAGCTATGACTCCACGAAGCCTGGAGTGGGGGAAAATAAACCTTAAAATTTTGGCTGTAATGTTACATCCAGCAGCCGGCCTGACGTCAACCCGTCTTGGGAATGCTATTATTGTCTGTCAGCTAACTAGACTATGTGTAAGCGTGTGGCTAAGAATCTTTTCATAACTCCCTATTATATAATCTAATAATCACTGCCAATATAAAAATTTACTCCAGAATGTAATATTATAAATAGTAAAACTGATAGGGTGCAAATGCTGACCTCTGCATGTATGGTGTAAAGTTATAAGAGAAGCGGCGTAGAAATCCATAAGCCATATGTCAAACAAACAGTTATTTTCTTTTTCCTTGCCTGTTCCCCGTGACGTAAGGCAGTCTATGTCCTTGTACGCGAAATTTCAAGACGATTGGTTGAGTAGATAAGAGTGAAAAGGTAATAAACAAACATAAAACTTTTGCTTTAATAATAGGATATGTTTAAGAATATTTGGAACTAGCTTCTGACCACGGCTTCGCCCTCGTTAATTCCCCACGGGAACAGTTATTTTTCCGATGTGAAAGATAGTCTAGAGTAGCCTATGTCATTTTCCACACTTCAATCTACATGTACGCAAAATTTAAAAAAGATTGGTTGAGTAGATAGCGCAGAACTATCGCATTAATAATATCTGCGCGTTGGAAGATATATTTTTATTTATAAAACGGCATTTTTGTATTTATGTTTTTTAAAGTTTGAATAAAATTCATTGGAACATTTAAATAGAAAAAAAAGAAAAAAAAATTTTTTACATAAACTGAAGACACATGTTTTCAATCCATAAGTTAGGATTGATCGTCTCGCTTATGACTTATACTACTGTCGCCGTTCCGTTAATGAGTCTGGCCGATAACTGGTCGGTGAGGGTTAGAGGTCAGATGACTGAACTCATAACCGATTATTATGTGATGAATAGGGGTACCTTAAGTAGATAGGAGTTTGGTTTTCTCTCTCTCTTCATCTTCGAGTGATACCGGTTCCATTCCCGACTACGCCTTAAATCCTTATCGCGTAAAAAATAAACATATTATAAAATAAAACCGCTTCCCGCTCTCTGTCTGTTCTTATGTATACTTAGATCTTCAAAACGACGCGTCGGATTTTAATGCCGGTTTTACATTGATTCAAGAGGAAAGTTTAGGTTATTATTATGATTTTCACGAGCGAAACCGCGACGGGCCTCTAATACGAGGGCTGCTATTTATGTATCCGGAATAACAAAATTAAACAAACATATATTATTACATATGGTTTTATTGTTTCTCGAAGTATTCTCCGCGATGATCTATGCACTTCTGCATACGATGAAACCAATTTTCAAAGCACTTTTTCCATTCTGATTGAGGTATGTCCAAAACGTGTGTTTTGAACGCATCAACGGCCTCTTCGCGGCTCGAAAAACGTTGACCACGTAATTTATTTTTAATGTTTGGAAATAAATAAAAATCATTGGGTGCCAGGTCGGGGCTGTATGGCGGATGACCCGTCAATTCAATCTTTTGACCCTCCAAAAAATTATTTGTTTCAGCCGACTTGTGGCAGCTAGCATTGTCGTGATGAAGTATGATTCTGCGTTGTGGGTTGTTCTTTCGTATTTTTTCAAAGACTTCTGGCAAACAAATGGTGGTGTACCATTCAGAATTAACCGTCCTACTATTCTCTAGTGGCACTGTAGCTACATGTCCGTTGATACCAAAAAAACAAGCGACCATTTGCTTTAAAGTGCTTCTCGCACGAACAACTTTTGTTGGATTCGGTTCATCTTGAAAGACCCACACCGTTGACTGCTGTTTAGTTTCAGGGTCATAAGCATAGATCCAGGTTTCGTCACCTGTGTAGATATTATAAACAGCTTTTGACGTGCCACGGTTGTATTTTTTTATCATTTTCTTACACCAGTCGACACGAGCCTGTTTTTGATCTACGCTCAAGTTGTGCGGAATCCAACGCGAACAAATTTTTTTAACAATTAAATGTTCGTGTAATATCGCGTGTATACTCGTCATACTAATGCCCAGAGACGCCTTTATCTCGCGGTATGTAACATGACGATCTTGCATTACTAATTGTCGCACAGCATCAATATTTTGTTGTACCACTACCGATTTAGGACGACCCTCCTTAATTTCATCCGTGAGCATAGACCGTCCACGTTGAAATTCCTTAAACCAATAATACACAGTGGTTTTCGATGGTGCTTCATCTCCAAAAGTTAAAATCAGTTGTTCGATGCACTGTTTTTGAGTTAATCCACGCCGAAAATCATAATAAATCATCGCGCGAAAATGTTCACGAGTTAAATCCATGGCAATGAAGACAAGCTATTTTCAAAATTGGCGCCAATTGAAAAAAACAAATGACAGGGACATGAAAAATATTTATTCTCTAGCCGAAGAGTTTTATTTTCAAATGTTGTAATTACTTTTTAAATATTCTAGAATTATTGGCCAGTTCCGGATACATAAATAGCAGTCTATCGTATTTGATATTTGGCTGTGGTTTTGCGACCGAACTACAATTTCATAAAATTTTTGGCTTTGAACAGGGGCTTCGCGGCGCTACAGCCCTGAATTCAATTAAACACGATGATGAAAGGTAGAGAGAAATCTTTTGAGAATAAAAACAAGTCAGATCATTTTTGAAAATAATAATGAGATGAAAAGATTCTGGAAACTAGCGGAAATCAAACCTACGCCTGTCTATCCGGGACAGTGCTCTTAACCACTGAACTATCGAGACCATGCCAGTTTCGCAAAATTAAGAAATACAAGTCAAATCATATCCTTCCAAAAATGGATTGCTTCAAATAGTATACTCAAAACGGTATCATCGCAAAGAATATTGCATTTTAATCGACAACAAAGTTATTTTTTATGCAAATCAGCGTCATGTAATTAAGATATCGTCAAATTAATTATTTGCCTTGAAGCATTGCACATGCATGTTTGTTCATTGACCTCGTTTCTGCAGGCGGCGTGCAGATTAGAACACACACTTGCGCCTTTTGTTTGATTGATAAGTAACAAGAAATACGACTATTTTAGGCTACCGGCTATCATATCACAAAATAAAGGAAGCAGTGGTGGTGTAATGGTTAAGACGCCCACCTGAGTATCGAAAGGTTTCAGGTTCGAATCTTACTCGTGCCACGTGCCATATACAAATCTGACTCATGTATATTAATTTCATAGACCACCACTTCCTGTGAACTGCAACCTGCACACAGGTGTTTATTATTTTGTGTGTGAAATGGAGAATGCAAAGGCAAGGCCCTCCATTAATAGTGCCAAGAAAGTTGTTGTGTGTATTTCAACGTAATGACCACGACCCACAGCCATGAGGAAATACGACTATGAAGAAGAATTATACATAATGATGGGGATACAATGGTAGGCACCTCACGACCCGGCCCACGACGTCACCACCAGTTTGACCATTTGCGTGAGCATGACTTTATTAATACAGCCAGGGCGTCCCGGCTCGGGTAAAACGCTGCGGCCGCGCTTGGCTGTCATTAAAATTTTTCAAATTTTAACGAAGACAAGAATATATTTTTCTATCTTACTTCAAAATAATTAATCTGTACAGTGGTAATGCCAGTTTTATGAATGACTAGATGTTGCCTGGGGCTTCGCTCCCGTGGGAATTTTGAGATAAAATATAGCCTATAGCAATCTTGGATATAATGTAACTTTGTAATGGTGAAAGAATTGTTGACATCGGTTCGGTAGTTTCGGAGATTATCCGCCTCAAACATACAAACTCACAAACGCTTACCTCTTTATGATAACAGTATAGATTGATTTTGGAAATAATTCCTTCTTCAAGAAAATTGAGTGTTCGTAACGTCAGCGCGGCCGCAGCAGTCGAAAAGCTCTGAGAAACAATCACATAGTAGTCTAAGTATAAAGTATACGCTATTCAAATAAGTATTGCGTGTAACATCACGCGTGGCGATTGAATCCATATTCAACGGGCACTTTCCGTGATGTGCTCCAACAGACATAATAACAGCCTTGTCTTATTTGCCTTGACTAATAGAAAAAACAATAAAATGGTAAACCAAAACTTCTTCTATGCTGTGGTCTTTCCAAAATGCCAGTAGTTTGTAGCTTTTTGAGATATATATAACCTAGATCGAGACCTAAATAATTTATCTTTATCTTTAAAATTTGACGTGAAAGAGTGCCTGTGGTGCTGTAATTACTGAATTAATGCTTAGACTTTGATGAAATAGCAAATCAAAAATAAAATTAAAAAAGAAAAATACATGAGATTCTGAAAGGTCAGGACAGTTCATGGGTTTTTTTTTGTTTTTAATTTGTAATATTTTTATATTATTTTGATAATTTTGTAATATTTTTATTGGACTGTAATATGAATACATTAATATGAATACATTTTTAACTGTTTTAAAAAATATTTAAATAGTATTTTTGGAGTCGATTAATTAATTCATAAATACCTCTAAATTCCTTCAAAAATCCTCCTTTTCTTAAGAAAGTAATAGGTTTAATACCTACTTTTTTCATTTTTGTTCCAGATTGCGGCCCACAAGACAAACGCCTCTTGTTTACGTCTGTCTATAAGGTAAATACATTTCTAATATGTTGAGTTATTACTAGTTTTCTCAGTCTTCATCGTCTTTATAACTTGGTATCAGATGTTTTAGGTCGCCTAACAACGTGACGGTCCCCAACCTTTAAATAGTAGCATGAACCCGTGGTGGTACTCATATTTACAACAAAATCTTTGAAATTTTTTGCAGCATGACATGTATGAATATATATTGGCTTTGACACAGGTAATCGGGGCACGTTGGAAGAACGACGATGAAAAATATATATGTTGTCCTCGCACTCTAAATTTTAAGACAATAAATTATTATACTTAATTATGTATACCTGTCGAAAATCGGTCGGTACGTTAATGACTCGAATTCAGTGGTAAAACAAAGGTTAAGGATTTAATTAAACATACCCGATTGGATGTAAATGCCACTGTTACGAAATGCTATTTATGACCCCAAGTAAGTAAATATATGCTTGTTATATTATGTTGAAGGCATCGAGTAAATTAATATAATTAGTATTTCAAAGGTAACAATAGTACAGAATATAGAATAGAATTGGCATACTATCGTTTATTACCAAAAAAATAAAACACAACAACACAAAACAGTTAAAAATACTTACATAAAAAGAAATCCCTCTGACGCGTCTGTTTATACGAACGCGATAAACTCAAAAACTACTGGATGAATTTTTGTACGATTTTCACCTGAAGAGATTCCTGAGGATGGGTTAGTTGTATTTATTACGTTCGTCGATAGTTTTATATAAGTGAAGTCGCGAAGGGTCGCTTGAAAAAATATTTCTTAGGACGAAAAACAAATTTGTGAGACAAAAAGGTACATGACAATTTTTTACTGAACGTTTTGAAGAGCATAATGTATTTGTTAAATTGATATGTGTAATGTGTTAAATGTTTTTAATAGGTAATGTTCATAAATTCCTTGGAACATGTTAAATTTTTTATTAACAACATTAAAAGTTACAATAAATAAATATGACCTTTCTGAATTAAACATTGTATTCGAATGTAAAAGTTTAAATCGATTAACATTACGTTGACATAAATTAGGCACAGCAACTGCAAGTTATATTAACTGGTATTTATATAACATAAATACTATTTTTTTCTTTTAACTACCCTGCTACTGTTAAGTATAACAAACATACATGTCCTATCAACTTATTGACAGACTATAATGCCAGATGCCAGGTCGCGTGTGTCGCTCACCTAGGACGTAGCGAAGCCCCTGATAACAACAGACATAATCAAGCAAACATCTATTTCTACTACTACGTGTTACGGGCGACGCAGCACGAAACGACACGCTTCTCCGATACATCTTGTACTAGTATCGCAGTTTAGCGTTAATCTCTTCCTGGATGAGGTCGATCGGATGGAGTCCAAGTGAGGAGTGAAGCGTTGAAATGCCTCATTAATTGGTATAACTATACTCATAAGTACAAGCGCATATTAAGAACATAATTGACGTTAATAAATGATGTATATCATCCTAAATTGAATTAAGAATTTTGTATTGGAATAAAAAATGTTATATAAACAATTCTGAGCATAGATCAAAGAAAGATTCCGCGCAATCTTGTAGTTTTCCAGCGGTACCTGAATTTTGCTCCGTCATGAAAACTCTCACTCAAGGGTGATGACAAATACTGCGTGAAATGGAGAAGGCAATGGCAACCATACTATATATATTGGCAAAAAAGCCAAGTATTTGTGTTTCATTCCATATCCTCATAACGGCCCCAACTATGATCAACTATACTAACTAACTAGGTTTATGATGTTTTAAAAACTATTTTCTGTGTACTTTTTATAATATATACTGCAATAATACATTGAAAGAATCGTACACATGTGCATGTGGTCTGAGCACGCACTTCTAGTAATATACGCTTGGGAATTAATTAACTTTCCAAAACCTATAATAATATTCTCACATTATCCCAAAGGTGAAGTGAACTAGACAATGCTTAGCATTAAGTTTAACCTATTGTATCCTCTATAAAGAGGTGATTCTTCTTTGTCTTTGCCAATTCCCACGTGGGTCGGCTCTCCTGATTTTTTGGCGCCAAGACAACAATCTGTCAAGGGTTGTCGGGTCTAAATAAAGAGAAGGAAAATTCCTCCCGCTTCAGCTTATAACTTGGCCAGATAATACCTTAGGAATTGATTGAGACGAGAGTCTAATTTAATGTTAATTGAACGCATTTAACGGGTCTCGCCCCTAATGGTAGTAACGGAGTTTAAACGCCTTGATTGTTCGAGTAGAAATGAGCGTAAGTCACTGCTCTTTCTAATGTGGGGTAGACAGAGACTTGGTGAAACATGCGACGGAAGATAATGATGATTTTTTTATTCACATTCTTTTAACAATCATCAGCCATACCTTATCACATTATTTAAGGTCGACGCAATATGTCTGTTCTTTCCACAATTCACTATTTCTAGTTATACTTTTATTTGGTTTATTTTTTACATGGACCCAGGTCTTCGCGGCTTCACAGCCGATAATGGAACCAGGATCACACGGCGATGAGAGAGAAACTTTGTATTATGTAACACTTTAAAATTTAGCCAATTCCTTACCCTTTCTGACAACGTGACTGGCACTTTTATGTACTTGTAATAAATTTCAGTCGAAGCATTTTGTGTGTCTAAACTTATTAGTAAAGGTTAATAACGTTGAACACCCATTATGATAAAGCTAAAAATAAAAAGACAATGTAATTAGTGCCTAATTGGAAACGACAGCAGACAGATGTCTAGACCCGAGTATTTGATGTAAATTTTAACTCGATTCCTCTAAGCGTTCCCGAAAAAATCCCTTTACGTAGGAATGTATGGATAACGAATGAATTATATGAAGTTTCCGTTTTAACTTTTTGATGTGCGGAATCCTAAAAAAGTAAACTACTACTGCTACCAAAATTTTTGAACTTTTTACCACAAGCTGTATTGCATAAAAACGTAAATACGTTTTTTTATCAGTTTCGTAAACTAAAATACACTTCACCTAAACACCTTCCCATCGCCAAAAAATGTAAGTTTGATTTTTTTTAACTTTCCCATTATGAGTGGTGTCACTATAATATTACAATATCTGGTTTTATTCCTAACATTAGCATCTGCTACTGTGCTCTCTCTATTAGAAAGACACGATGTTGGGAATGTAGATTCAGCCCCACAACTGAAACAGGATGACGGCGATATAGATTCGCCCACTGGAATGAGACAGTATGATATCGATGTAGATTGGCCTCTTCAGTTGAAACAGGATGATGGCAATGTAATTTCACCTCCTACATTGAGACAAAATTATGACGATGTAGATTCAACCCCTCAATTGAGACAACACGATGGCAAAGTAGATTCACCCCCTCGATTGAGACAAAATGATGATGATATAGATTCACCCCCTCTATTGAAACAGAATGATGGAGAAGGAGATTCACCCCCTCAAGTTAGACAGGATGATAGCATTGTAGATTCACATCCTAAATTGAGACAAGATGATGGTGATGCAGAATCACCCCCTAAATTTAAACAAGATGTAGATTCGCTTTATCAACTGAGACAAGATAGCGAAGACATTAACCACCCTCCGTACCCACTCGACTGGGACGTAGAACAACCTAATTACAAAGCTAATTGTACCTCTGTGGATGTGTAAATTCGAAATATACCATTGCTTTCGATTTTTTTCAAAACCAATATCAAATACTTATGCAGAGTTTATTTTGGCAATTTAGAAGAGTTTTGCTACATAGACGGAATAATGTCAATTATTTGTTTTTCATTGTTAATAATTGTATAAAGTTAATAATTTTATTTCTTTTCACGTTTTTGTTCTCCTTAGTCTGACCCAACTTCATTGTATTCTAACTACGATGGCTGAAAATATAGAGAGATGGAAATAAAGAACTCCACCGACAAAAGAGCGAGAAAAGCGAATGAACTTTTCAAATATATGTAACATGGCAAGAGATATTTTACCTTTTTGAGTGTTGTATAAAAAATACGCGTAAAATATCACCAAATTCAACGATTATCAGGATATGTTTTTATATTTAAAAATATTATCCAGGCCAGAATCATTGTTTGAGATCTTCCATAATATTTGTATAGTCCACACCAAATCCAAATATTCAAATTCGTTGCGAATGTCTGCTTATTACCTGCGACATAGAGGTCTATACGTGACAACTTGGTATGCATTTCACCTTACTTAATATTTACAATCGCAAATGAAGGCATGCTACTTATGAATTAATCTATGTAATAATATAGAATCACTATTAATTTAAATAAGATTCATGTTAATAAATTTGTAATGAGATTCTTCTTTCTACTACTATTTTCTACCTAATTACCGTAGTTTAACTATAATAATTACAGCATCGATGTTGTAATTATTTTTCTCTTTCATAATTGGTTTTTAACTGCGCCAGAAACTTCAATATCATTATACAATAAAAATATTATGTTGTTTACTTTGTTACGTTGCTTTAAATGTGATTTAATATTAGGCCCGGTCCTTTAAGGCTTGTATAATATGGCCCCCAATGCACATTATTATTATTATTACCTAATTTCATGTTTAATTTCAGCTATACCTTCACGTGAAGCATATTTTCAGAAAATTTCCGAACATCACTTAACTTGAAAACCATTGATGTTGAAAGTGATCAGCTTTTTAGATGGCGCAAGCGCAGCGTAAAATGTTATGGCTCCATAACCACTCACTGGCATTTTAACACGCCACTTGTACCTTAAATTTACCCGATTTACTATTATACGTTAATGCACCTTTCCGAATACGTAATTTTTATTTGAAAGTCAAAGTTATTTGTTTTTGCACACGAGCATGCATGTTGCCTGATGGTAAGCAAACACCGCAGCCCTTGGACGCCGGCTACGGGTCACCGGTGCGTTGCCGACTTTTTGAGAAAGCGATAGACTCTTTTCTTGAAGTCCCCAATGTCGAAACTATTAAGGAACACCGCTGTGGGAAATTTATTTTTTTTATTTATATTTTTAATTCATCAAAAATTCATCAAATACATAAAAATGAATTGAGTGTAATGCGGTGTAGCTGGAGCGTTATGGCAGCTCCAGCTGAAAGCGCAGAACCGCGCGCAAAATTAGCTTTTCTAATGATAATTGAATATCTAGATAATAATGGATCAGCAGAATCATTTTCCTTCTGAACACGAGCGTGTTTAGATCGACCATACCTAATACATACATAGATGGATAGAGAGGTACGGATAGTATCCATAGATTTTCTTATTATAACAATAATCGTACAATATCATCAATCATTATCAACAGCCATCGAAACGTTCCCACTGCTGGGGCACACGCCTTTCTTATGGATGTAAAATGAGTCTGAGAGTCATGACCCGTGGTTTTAACGACTGCAAATACCGGGACCAACAGCTTAAGGTGCATTCTGAAACACAGAGGAGCTCAATATAATACATTTTTCACATTACATTTTCACCCATCCAATGACCGACCGTTGTATGAGTAACTTACGCCACTATCATAGGCCAAGCGTGCTATTCATTGAGCTCATCTTAATACAATGTGTACAATACTTAAAGTATAATTGAGTAAAAAAATATGCATACTTTCCACAACTTAATATATGGCGCATTTGACGACCTCGGTGGCGCAGTGGTAAAGTCCTTGCGTCTGAACCGAGAGTTCGATCCCCGGTCGGGTCATGATGGAAAATGATATTTTTCTGATTGGCCCGGGACTTGGATGTTTATCTATATATGTATGCGTTATAAGATATAATATCGTTGAGTTAGTATCTCATAACACAAGTCTCGAACGTACTTTGGGGCTAGCTCAATCTATGTGATTTGTCCTAATATATTTATTTATTTATATAAGTTTGTGATGGTTTCGCACGTATAATGCAAATATAAAAATTATGTACGTTTAATATATTCTAGACTTGTAAAAACATTTTATAGTTTCACATTCTATAAATCGTGGACCTCGTGAATCTTCTCTAATAATGTTTTTAGTAAATACCTAAGCAAGTGAATTACCAGTTTCTGTATTTTCACTGGCCATAAAAGTACAATAAACAAAATTGATTTGCCTATAAAACCTTAGCGAGTGAATATTTTACTTCTTTAGATACCGGACTAGACCATAATAGGAAAACTAAATAAAAAACAAATACAGCTCGTATCTTAACACTATTCCCATAAAAATGCATAAAATACGACCTAGGATCATAAAGGTCAAGCAAATTTTATGTGAAAGATACTTTAATAATATTCTAATAAACAGGATGAAACAAAATTTATTGTCAGATATAAGTCTTCCTTATCCTTTTATGGGAAAGAAATTGTGACTTTTTTTTCGGATAAAACCCGTAACTGAAATGGTAAAACTGTCCTTTTACATTATTTCTTCTTTGTTTAGTATTAACCTAAGGCTTAACTGGCAGAGAATGCATTAAGTACACCAATGTCAAATTTTTAGGTTGTGCAATATTGTTTAAATAATTTAAAAAAACCAAAATTATCGATAAAAAAGTTAAATTAAAATGGGGTCATTCGATTTGAACGTACATACAGAAAGTTTACAAATTCAACACACAATTCCAACATGTAGCACTTTTCCGTTTGCGTTGGGGGTTAAAATATAAGATGTTTGGCCGGACAACATCTTTATGTTTTTAACATCATGTATACAACATTTATTTAATTTGTTTTTCACATTATTGCCGTAATATGCTGTGAAAAGTTTCATGACCTTATTAACAAAACATTTTTACTTTAAACTTTCAAATACTTGGTTGACTGTTATAAATCCCTTTCTAGGATAACTCCGCCTTTGTAAGCATCTCTTTTTATCGTTTTCTATGTATTTTCGTTGTGGAGAAGTTTAAAAACAAACAAGAAAATTCTACACGTATGTTGATGCCGCTTTTCACGATATAATGTAAATAATTATTTAGATTTCTTCCGAAGAATCTTTACTAATTTCACTGATTACCCATGGTCCACCTGCCTAGTTCACCTGGGTGGACCGCGACTAATTAACTAATTACATTCGCGTCCGCCTAGCCACTAGCAAATCAATTGAACGAAATTGCGAATTCAACTTTGACCCTTCTTTTTATTATTTCCTTATAACGGTCAATAGATTTAATCAAGTTCTATTAATTAGACCCTTATAGAGTAGCGGCATTGGGGTCAGCTTATTAAGAAGGTCATGAGTTTGACCCCCGCTAGATTGTTTCATATGGTTTATATTGTGTCTGTATGTAAAGCCATGGCCTCTGGACTGGTTAATAAAATATGGACTCGACATGGAGAAGGAAAAGTAGGAACTTGGAACCTGGAACGAAGACGCTTAGATGTAAAAGCTAAGGAAGCAAATAAGAAAACGCACAGATGTGAGAGAGAAAATATTTTTCTCTTCCATTAAATGGTTCTTTAAAAATAGATAGATAAATCGTCGGGGCCTAGAAACCACTTTCCTCTTTGTCGTCGGCATCCCTAATTAGACCATTGGCACGCATGTCATCCTTGACGTCATCAAGCCAGCATTGTCGTTAAGGATTATAGAACCGAGCGGAAGTGGCATAGCCTGATATAGGTATGACTTTAGTTACATATAGTAATAAGGTCTCGAAGGGTAGAAAAGTGGGGAAACTTACCCGAAATTAAAAACGGGAAATACTGAAATGAATTTAAATTGAGATTTTTTTGACAATGCTCTTTGGCTGGGAATGGAAATGCACTTAATAAATATTTATTATTGTGTGTAAAGCTATAGACATTGGTGTAACAATAATATATAAAACTTTATACACAATAATATGCATTTATCACGAGTGGGGCTGATGTTCCGGGACAAAACAATAAAAAATATTCGAGTGACATGGCATACATTTGCGTCTGTATTGTCACGCTTTTCTTTGTCAATTATATGAATAAGGAAGTGGATTCTATGGTAATCATTGTAAATTAATAGTTAACCCTAATGTATTGATGTATTTGGAGCGAGGAACGAGAACCGTAGCGCGTTGAAACGTTGTATTGAATGGATAGATACTTGGAAAGCTGACCAATTTTACCATTGTCAGTTATTTTAAACATTGATCGCTGTACTTATAACTAAAAAGTAAAAATATTAAAGAAGTTTAATATTTGTTGTTCACGTTTTCACATCAACTGGTCCGATTAGATACTCGAAACTATACTCGAAAGAGTAATAGGTAACCATGAAAGCACTTAACAGAAAAATATTTTTTAAGGAGGGTAATAATATTAAGCAGCCCATTGACTTCGAGGCGTCACAGCCCTGAACCTTGAACATGCGACAATTAGAGAGAGACGAAGTTTAATAATGTAATAGAAATATTGATCATCATTAGTATTCATTTTTGTTTAACTCATGGTACAAACAATTTAGATAAGTACAAATTCGGCCCTGCAGTTTAGCTGTGAAAGCGTAGCAGACAGACAAACAGACTTCCATTTATGTAGGATATTAAGTATGGAAGTATGGACTAGCTTTTGCCAACGGCTCCGCCCGCGGCAAAAGTAACCTAAGTTACCCTCAGCCCTTTAAAACCATCTAGGGGTGGAAATCATACAGTATCCTAACAAATATTATAAATGCGAAAGTAAGTTTCTTTGTTACCTCTTCATACTCTATCTACTCAATTAATCTTCATGAAATTTTGCATGCATATACTTTGAAGTACGGCGAAGGACATAGGATACCTTTCATCCCGGAAAAAATAACTGCTTCCGTGGAAGAAGCAGGCAGAAGCTAATATAAATATATTTTTAGACTTTATCACAAAGATGACGAATCGTTAAAGTTTCCATAATGAAGGCACGACGAAATATGACGACCAAATTGGGCCGGAGCGGGTCCGCTATAAATATGACGCTTCATGGGAACTGCGCTGCGGACCAGACGGTCCGGCGAGCCACGAGTCTAGCGGACATGGTGTACGAGAAGCGGATGTGGTCCTAGATAGGACCAGATATCCTCCCGTGGATGTCATACGATGCGACTAAGAGACACAAATTTGTGAGTGACATTGCCTTACCAGCTTTATCAAAGAGGGTTAACGTCAGACAGGTCGTAAAGTAGTATTCCAACGGTTATTAGAATACTAGGCTCCTCGACTGTAAACACGAACAAGACTTTGAATGTAGAAACAACAAGATCTCGACGTCATTTTTGTGAAAAAGTTAATTCTATTTCTAAAAATTAATTCCGTAAACTCAATTACAAATCGCCATTCTCGCGGCCCCACAAGACGCTCCTTATTTGTCTACGAGCTATCGGGTACAGTTAGCCGCAATATCTCCGGCCACAATAGGTTTAATCGTGCGATACAGTCGTGACGTACAGTCGACCGAAAATATTTTTTTATTTGCCATCATCACGATCACATTTGTTTATTAAGACGGTGAGAATTCGTAAAATATAAACACTGTACATGGAGTTCTTCGAAAAGGGCGTGAAAAGATTTATTCACACCTGTTGCTTCAGGCATAAGCTGCGGTGACCACTTACCATCAGGTGGGCCTCATGCCTGTTTCCAGGGAAACAGGCATGCGACCCACCTAAGCTTAGAGCAGGCTCTATAAAAGAAAATAGTATAACAGCATATGGGGTAGACAGATTCAAGAGACGCGAAACACGAATGCCACATTTAGATAGCAAGCTTATTAGTGGAAGACATTCCGAAATATTGACAGGTTATCAGCCAGACGCTTATGAAAAGAACCTCAAGTTTCCCTTAACCCTTCGATCCTGGATATAATAAAAACAATTTAACAACAATAGGATCACGTCAAATCGGGCCGTGCGAGAATTGATAGGTCAATTGACTTTTACAATCTGTGCAAGAGCAGAAGCAGCTAATTCCATTCTATGTTTTTCTATGGCTCCCAAAGAATGGAAGCAATTTGTAAAATATCAATTAAAATCATCGTGAAAATAATGATTTCAAATATTAAGCCGTTTCCACACTATCAGATCTTACTGTTGCTGGTTTTTCATTACGGTAAATAAAAGCTCTCATACAAACTTCGAAATGTTCGTGCATTCGCGTGACATCTGTCTGGGTTCGACGATAGTGTTTAGCCGGCATAATTATAATGATCTCACTATCGATCACTTCCATTCACTAATCGATTGATAACAGCGAAATGTATTTCAATAAATTGTGGGAATTGACCATAGACTGTGATTATTGATACAATCCCATCATAGCGATTTATTAGTTGTTTGTTAACCCCGCATTGGATAAATACGTGTCCAGTGCAGGATTGTAAAAGTAGATCAAGGGAATGAGTTACCCTAAAATTCATTCTTAAAAAATTATGGATAAGCAAACAATTACTATTTTATAAGCTTTTATATAACGTGCAATGTAACTATGTATGTCGCTATGTTCCTCACAGATGTAATTACGTATGAGATGTTGTAAAAATGCCGATCTCTGTATTTAAATATGTTTTTTCCTTTTCCTTTAATTTCGATATTTGTCGTATAATTACATCATCAGTCGAGTGTGTTATTGCTAACACTGGTGTCAGATTTTATTCAAGTCGCCTAAAGTCATCTAACATGACTTTTTACGACTACTTACCGCCATCTAGTGGCAGGTAGTCGCAATACACACTGGCGAACTAAACTGTCAACCAGTGTACAGGTTTCCTCACGATGTTTCCCTTCACCGGAAGCAAGTGGTGATTGATTAAAACTACTATATATGAGTCAGGTGGGTATACAAACTCATATGGCACGAGTAGGATATGAACGTGAGATCTATCGATCCACAGACGGGCGTCTTAACCATTACACCATCACCGCTTCAATAAGATGCGTATAATGTACAGTACAGTTGTAACTTATATTTAATAAAGACGTTATGAAACAAATTAAGTAACTGAGATATAGGAAGGAAGACATGCAAGTTCTATTGTTAGACAAGACAGTCTATTTACGTAATTTAGGTTCCGTACAACTGTATCGAGGTAAAGGTCAATGTACACCGACAATGGTTGTTGATGTTACGCCGAATAACACTACGTTACGCGCTGGTGCGCCGGCGCATTTAGGTTCGCGGCACACTACGTGGAGGTTTTAATTTTATTTTTACCCTAAGCTAGTAGTAAGTAGTTTAATTACACACGCTATCAGAGGATTAACCTAAGGCAAGTAATGCCTACAAGCTCCTCAAGCCGCATCTCCGTATATGTCGTTCGGCGCTGTGAAGCCACAAAGCCCGGGGATAGCCATAAAAATAACTCTGAAATTATGAATGTTACAATCGGCCACCTGACTAACTTCAACCCCTCCTGTCTGTCCCTTACTCGCCTCATACGACATCCACTAGAGGATATAGAGTAGTTCTATTGTAAGGAGAAATAGAAACCACATTTCTCAAGCTTCATTTAAACCGTCTCATTGTACCACGACCTTTATCAGAGCGCGTACCAACTCTTTAGTTTTTAGCACTAAATTACAACACGTTTATTTTATAACGGTTTTTTTTATCTCACTCGATATCAACAGAATCGGTCTGGCTGTTTGTGGCCAAAACTTCCGAAAGAAGACCAGTGTTTTTTTATAGCTGAGCTATCGTTCCATCGTCGACTACGACCTCCGTGGCCTTTTGGTCATCATGCCGGACTGCTACCTCAGGTCAAAATGGAAATGATCTTTCTCAGATTGACCTGGGTCTTTGATTTTTATATATATGCATTTGTAATAGAATAAAGTGTCGTTGAGTTAGTATCCCATAACACAAGTCTCGAACTAACTGTGATACAAACTCAATCAGTGTGATTTGTCCCTATATTTATTTATTTATGCCAGTTCGACCGAATTAATTCACCTCTTCGTCGTCTTACGTCGACTTGCAATATCGATTGGTTGCGATCATGGCAAATGTGTACAAGAACCATAAAACTCGCACTTTTTAGGGTTGCATACCTCAAAAGTTGAAAACAAAACCGTTTTAAGATCATTTTATTGTCCATCTCTCTGTCAAGATCCTTATTTGCACTCGACCGGATTTAAATTATTCATCTTTATTTATCACCTCGTAACTAAAAGTAATAATTTCCTAAGAGATTTCTAACTGTACAGAAACATGAAAATGCGACACACCGGAAATTTAAATGTTTATTTTTTTATGTAATTTCGAATGTCCGGATAAAATATGTGGTTAATGTTTTTATTTCAATGAGCGACGCAGCAGGAATTGATCACTTATTAAGGAATTGCTGTTATGGATTAACTAATCGTTCATAACAGGATTAAACAATTTCCTCTTGTACACATGCAAAGTTCGATGTACCTAATTATGATTTATTATTGGATGCGGCAGACGATCGATGTAATATTCTCAATCACTATTTCAATTACGTACTAGGTACACTTGATTCTGTTAGATCCAAAAGCACAGTCAACCGCATGTCATGGTACCCTGCTTAAAGGTTCATTTATGTAACGGTAATAACGGCGAATTTGCTATGAATTTGGGTAGGTTGGTATGTTGTCGAATGTAATTATTTTATAGATACATCACACATAAGTCATCTCTGACGAACTAGTTTTTGAAAATTTAATTACATAAAAAATCAAAAAGATTTTCAACAGTTCAATGGTCAATATTTTTCTCTTGTACCGTTACATCGAATCTGGGTTCCAACATGTTATGGTTAAGGAAGGAACGGAGAAATCCTTATATTAAACACTCCACTAAAGTGAAATCACTTTATGACCGAGTTTTTTTAATTTTTTCCAGATGTGACAAAATCCACGATGGCAGCCACTGATGGCCAGGTCGTTGTGGCAGCGTCGCGGTGGGCGGACGAGGGCAGCTATCTCAGGGAGTTTGTTGTCAAAAACCGACTGCCCAATGTCGCCAAGATCATCAAAGGGCAATATGGAGGACTTGGCGTGCCGACACTGCCCAGTCCCGGACTCCAGAGCACCGCCCTTCTCGTCTCCGTCGGAAAGAGAAAAAAGATAATAGCACAAGCTATAAAATTAAAAGAAGGACGCCGAATGGTTAGCGTAGGACCAAGAATTGCTATCCCTGATTCCTATAAAGGGTACTTTGAACTCCTCAGCGAAGAAGGTCGAGCTGTACGATGTATTGAATCAGTAGCCGAATTAGCAAGACGCAAACTCGATGATGGATGCTTAGTTCGAGAGCCCGTTAGAGTTATATATGCTAAAATTGATTTAGATGGTAATATAACTGCCGATGGAGCGAGGAATCTACCTGCGGGTGAAGTCATCATGCCTAAAGGAGAAGCTTTCTTAGGCAAAAATAAGTATCTAAAATGTACTGACTCTAAAGGTGACATGGTGCTGCTAAGTCTAGATCAGAGAGGGAAATTCTCTGCTATTGCCAAAGAAGAGAATATCAGTGGAGTGCACACAGCTAAAACTTTGCTAACAAAAAGATTGCCAATAACAGTGAGATTAGTACATGGGACCCCACCAAGAGGATTGAAAAGTGCCAGTCATTTTGTTCCAGAAATAAGGTTACTATCAATGTTTGAAGAAGAACATGTTTTTGCTTTACCCCTTCAGAAAGAAGGTAACGCAGTTGTGGCCCTACCTTTAGCAGCCCCGTTGAAAATGCAAAAGTGCAAAAACGAGGAACAAGTAAAAAATTTCATGGAATTTGCCAGACTAGTTGAAAAATGTAACCGTCTATTGGTGGACGTAGTCGATAGGATATATGTTTTAGATGGGAAATTAGGGGATCCTAAGAGGCTTCTTAACGCACCGTTACACGCTCCACCGTTAGTCAAAACCGGTTATTTCCTAAGAAGAAGCGCTTCCTCTGACACTGCCAACCAACACAAACATTTATCTCGTCACAGTCATATATACAGTAGTCACAGAGACGAGAACAGTATTCCTGATGAATATGATGAAATAGATCAAATCTATGACTACGTGCGGGGCTTTGCGCCTCTTCCCAAGAACATAAAAGCATCTTATTCAAATGAAGTAACAGCGAAACATGAGTCAGCGCCGTCGTCTCCTGCACCCACGCCAATCCACATGCCTTTAATTACAGAAATTAAGCCAGAACCACCGCCTATAGAAACTATACCAACAAAAAAACCATTAAATATCCAAAAAGCTGAGAAGCGTACGCGTAAAACTGCCATAACTCCTAAAGAAACTCCTGTAACTGTTTATAAAGAAAAGTGTTCTATAGCGCCAGCTCCAAACAATTTACCTAAGTTATTTATCAAGAATAATGTTAACAATGGCAAAAACAGAATGGTGTTCCGTCAAAAGAGTACTTCTCCGACAAAGGAGTCCCCTAGTCCTATTACTAGTCCAGTTCGTCCTATAACTAAAGGTGATTCTCCTATATTCAACATAAGGTATAAGAGTCTCTCAAATATTCATCAAGCTATGGAACTAGATGGAACGTTAGATTCGAGTCATTCTGGCGGACGAACTTCTGGTGACTCGGGCAACGGACCAAAACTGCCAGAAAAGAGATCGAGGAAAATCAGCAGGCCCAAGTCTTTGACGAATCTAGTTTGGGAGCTAAAGGGTTGCCCTGTGGAGACGAATGAGAAACCAAAAGCTAGGATAAAGAATGAGAGTTATAAGAAGATTGGGAATAAATTGTCCCTCGGTGCGCAGAAGAAGGTTCCGACGCTTTATCTATAATTACAGGTGAGGTTCCTTTGTTTGTTCACTATTTAAAGCTGTAAAATGATGCATGAAGATATTGTCACTTCATAATTAACGATTACAATAATAGTAGAAATATTAATGAAATAAATACTAGTTGGCCCAGCAATAGATAATGTAAAACCGAAAAAAGGTGGCTAGGGTTAAACTGTATTTACCCTGTACCGTGTACAGTGTACACATATTTACGCCACACAACACATTAAAATTCAAGATGGCATCAGTTTCTCCCGACCAGTCGCCTGTGCATCTTTGGCATATCACGACGTTCGGGCCACAAATTGCAAAATATTAGCAGATGTTAGCTCTGAGACTATATTAGTATAAATTACTGTTTCGCAGTATGGAATACTCAAAACAATCTCCGTGTTCTTCATCTCATTTAGATCAGATAGAAAAACAATAGAGCTACATTAATAGAAATGTCAAAAGGTTTTTTTTTTTCAAACTAAATATAATATTTATTAATGTCAAAATGATTATTAGGACATCAACATTTTGAAGGCCTTCTGAATTCATTCAGTTATTTTAACATTATTTAAGATAAATTGGTACGTATTAAAAAGTGGTACATGATACTTAGTTAAAAAGCCCTTATATCAATTTACTCGTAGCGAAATCCCTATGAACCTATCTCCATCTAGTAGTAGGAGAAAACTAAATTATTTATCGTTGTTCTACCTAGTTATGATATGTTGGAGTATATGTAACCACTTTCAACCCATATCATTATTTTATTGCATATTTTCTTCCCAAAAAGACCGAAAATACTTCGGAAATACACTGGAAAAAGAGCCGTCGTGAACATTTACGATCTGCATCACGAAAATAGTTTTAAACATTTTAGAAATTGATTTTTATAAAACTGAAAATTTTTCATTATCCTTAAGAAGGATTACGTTACAAACTATGATTAAAATACTATACCTACATCAACAAAAGCTAACGGGTGAATGGAGGCGCGAAAATTTCGACATTTAGGTACCGCTTATACTGATCATAGATTAGACTTTGAAGAATGGCCGATATGCCATGTCTAAGAGCACAGATTTTTTATTTCTAGAGGTATCTAATATAAAAAGAAAAGAAATATTAGGAAAACAAAATATGAAAATATTTTTTTAAGTCTAGCCGGTATGATAAAACTTAAACCTAGGTCTAACCGAACATAATCAGGCCGGCCACAGCCGGTCACAGTAGGTAGGTAGGTAGGTGTAACCGACTGTGACCGGCTGCAACTAGATCTAACCAGCTAAACCTAGATGCAGCCAAGCCTTAGCTTCGGGTTTTAGCCGTTACTTATATTCGAAATTACAAGATATAGAAGGTACCTATATATATTTTATTTACATCAATCGAATTAAAATAAATTTTATATTTGTGTTATGAGTTTATAATGCATCCGAAATAATTATCAGTTGTCAATTTTTAATAGGCTGTAAAGTAACTATGCCTTCTGCAAATATATTTATGGACATCCTCTTTGCGATAAATTAGCACTATTGTTACATCCAACATATTGGTAACCTTTTCTATATGAAATATTGCTTTTAATGCACAGATAATTCTAGGAATAGATACGTGTTTAGGTATTTCACTGACTGTAATAACCTAGCTTATTTCAGTTGTAAATACGGAAATGTTGTATTATACCAAGATCGGGATCGATTTTGAAGATGATGGCTGAGATTTTGTGACCGGCGACGCTACTTGATTTTTTTACACAAGCCTTTAATATTCTTTAACGACTAAACGTAGCCTCTATTCGACTGGGGAAAGAATAAAATGTATAAAGATATTTGAATAATCAAACATGTCACTTTAATAGATCAGTTTTGTTCATTACGAGATTTACTATTTTTTCGGTCTCAAAGCTTTTTACTCTAAAATCCGTGACGTGACAAATACATCACTGTCATGCAAGCTTGTCATGTTTTTGACATTAGAAAACAATATCTGATTTGACTAGTTGGAGAACAACGCACACTAAAGAACTATCGCGTCTCTATTGATCTATGATTTATTTATTTGCGAAAACTAATATTATAAATCTATACATTGAAATATGTTAATGTAATGGTATAAAAATGGTGGCGCCAGTGTGCGACATTGCAGAGTCATGCATAACCTCAAATTAGATAATACACGAGTAATGATGGCAACTAAATTAGATTTTATCTATCATACACTACTATGCATTAATAAAAGTCATTTCAGTAATGTGAAATCAATCGTATTTATCTAAAGCGTATTGCATTTGTCATAGAGTAAACTTCTGTAGAGCGCGCTTAGGTACTGTACTAAAAAAAAACATTCAATTCATATCACATTTTCAACTTCATTTATTTCGTTGACAAATTATGTCATATTAAATAGATCAATAATTTTATTACAAAGTATAATATAATATTTAAAATATTGTATTGTATATATAATTAAGTATAAATAAATTTCTATTATACAATGTAGTCACAGATTACTAACTCAGAAACGGTGGCCACCAAAATCCGTTTAGTCTACTGTGACCACATTGTATTGTAGATTACTATAATACTCTCAACTAAAATTATTTATCAAGTGTGGCGTAATCTGTTAAGATATTTTGTGTTCTTATTAAAAATGTAATGGCGCTAATGTGCGGCGTGTGGTTCCGCCCTAGAATAGGTCCACTCCATATCCTCCCGTGGATGTCGTACGATTCTTAATAGCTGATAGGCTACAATAGTAGGTATTCCCAAAGAGAGTTGACGTCAGGCAGGCGGCTGATTGTATTTGTATGTCTTCAAAATTTTAATTTCTTTTCCCGAACCCTGAGCTTTGGACGTCACAGCTTCAAATGAAACCACGTAATGATGAGAGAGAGAGAGATGGCGCTAATAGCACCTAAATGCACAATTAAATTCTGTGATATTCAATTAACTTTACTTGCAGACCACGCCTCAACCCATTATGTAAAAGAAACTGGTACAAAATATATCATTTCGCATACTTATGAAGTCAAGTTGATGCAAAAATTATTACTATGTATTGTCAGCTTAATTGAATAATTGCACGCGAGTGCTGCCGTACTTTGACACGTACAGTCGATTACAAATCAAGTTATACGCGCACCTCTATAGTGTGGTCATAAGGGCTAATTTGAGAGTTTGTTGCGCTATACTGTCTATACTATGACCACAGACCATTTAAGGCTAAATGGTTTAACTGTGACCGTACAGTTCGCAGGAATTATATTGCTTGTTACTTCTTCGTTAGGATATTACTACTACTTTACTTACTACCTCCTAGTTTTGCGCCCCGGCCTATGGGAATTTCGGGAATAAGAATACTCTATCTATGTGTTATATTTTATCCGTGTATCAATTTGATACAATCCGTCCAGTAGATTTTGCGTGAAAGAGTAACAAACATACACTCATAAATACATCATCACAAACTTTCGCATTTATAATGTAAGTAGGGTATTTTTTAGAAAAGAAATCTAGGCTAGGGTTGATTTAAAATAACCAGATTTAAGCGGCGCGGGCGCAGTACGGTAATAATTTTAAGGTCAATCTAAAAAATATAGGTTTCCATTTTGTTATGGCGGAACAAACACGAGACCTCCAGTGTAGAAGTCCGGTATGGTCCGCTACAAAGGTCGAAATATAATCTAATCGTTTTCTACACATAAGAAATGGCTCAATAATTTATCAGTACCTAATAGACTTCCAATTGGTATAACCTTCGCACCCATTTTCGCTCGAATTTCCACAGGTGTGTCGGCATGCGAACAGTGGGTGTAGCTTGTAACACACCACACCCGCCATTAGCTTATTAAAAGTATTAAAACGCAAAAACTATAGCAAATTGGTCTGTTTTATGCTAGTAGTTAGCACGCGAAATTCGGAAACTGGAGGTGTCATCAGTCTGAAAAGTAACAACTTTTTCTTATTTCATTTCTATTGCAATGTATATTTTATTTATCAATTTATGTACATAAGAAACATATATATAGATTATAAAAATGAATACAAGGTGCTACTTATTTCAAATGAAATCTCATTCCAGTAGACCGTGAGAGGAGAGGTGATTATGAGATAAATATGTATGTAGTTTTGTAAATATCTTCGGATAGGATCTCGCAACTCAATTTTGAAGCAGACATCGTTCAACCGATTGAACGGAAATTTTGTATTTATAAAAATCGGTATCAACTCACTGTTGGGTAATTAGGCCTGCCCTTTTTCGCGCTTTCTACGGTCCTATCCCCAATGTCACATGACCAGCACCCGGTGATTTACTAAACAATCTCCGTCCCTGTCTCGGGGTCCATTCCCCGTACTTCTTTGGTCCACTCATGGCCTTCTCTTCACTATCCGACTACTACTACTCCCACTGTAACTTTGCGACTGTACTGTATTGCGATCAAGCAGTGTTTTACCGAACATGTCACGCTCCTAATATAGTCAAGTTGCGAGCTTTCAATAAATAATTCGGAAATTAGCCAAATTATATGTCTGTCCTGTATACTGGACAAACATAAAAACATTTATATCACATATAAGATGTTACTTAAAGTCCTTCGCGACTGAAATACCGTGGACCCAACTCGATAACATTTAGTCTTTAATTTCCCGATGTGATCGTTCAACTTAATACCAGCTTTTATCCAGTAGGTAATAGTTCCTATAAATACAATTTGAATTATGTATCCGACCAGCTCTCCGTATAATAGGCCAGGGTCCTTTACTGCCACGTAAAAACTTGATAAATAATGCATAGGTTTTCACTAAGTATTTGAAGTAGTGACTAGGTAAAAAACTTAATTGGCTTTTGAAGTGAAAGGATACGCCGGTTATAGATATAGGTACTACTTGATTATTGTATTCGTAAAAATCATGTCAGATGACACGTGTCCACTGGTTAAGATCAAAATGTCCCAGGTTCAAATCCGAATTGTGCCGAATCTCATAATCTATATTGATTCCATAGGAAGGTCTGTCTTCCAGCAGTAGGGACCCTATGGCAAGGTCGGTGTTGTGTCTGTCTGTCCGTTTTTATATTAATACGCAGCATTACTATTTCTATATTCTTTTCGACATATAACGGTGTAGAGCGACCTTTATCAACATATCCGGCAGTTAAAGAGTTTAAAACGAACTATCCATGAGATAGCACTTTCTACTCACCCGTATAAGGCAGATACAACCGTTACATAGTTATAGGACTAAGCCGGCATCCAGTTACACCGAATTTTACGGTTGAGCGAATATTTATTTACTTACTAGGTACTTATCCGCTCAATGACCCAATAACAGCCTTGGCCTTCAATACAAGAGCAGGCTAACGTCAATTTCATATCTTAGCCCTAACATAAGTAAATGTATAAGAAATTATAATTGAGGATATTTAGATACGATAAATTCCCACTATCCGCTAAAGTACAAAACAACCAAAACAATTTCAATTTAAACCTTTCTATCCTATAACTTTTCAAGGTTACACGTAAAATTCCTGAAATGCGTCATCTGTCAAGAGTGGAATCCAGATCCATATTTCTATACTAATTTTACACATAGTGGTTAGTTGGTTTGTCCTTCTTTCACGTCATAACAAAACAATGAATTAATGTGATTTTTTTTTGTGGAGATAGTTGGAAAGTGACATAAGACTAGGATGGAAATAATCATGTTAATTTAAAAACGTACTTACTAATTTCGATTATTTTTTTCAATTTATGCAATGATTTTAAATGTATCCATAATAAATTATATATGTTCACACGTTACATCGCTATGTAAATGAGGCCGAAGTAAATCTTCAAATGGCCTATAACCGACGTATTTGGAAGTAGAAAAATGTTGATTTTTGAACGTGTTATTTTTAGACGTACGAAATATGAAGGCGGATGTAATATTACGGAATAGGTGATAACAAAGACTTGATTGTTTATTCCTAAATAGTAAGTCATAGGTTTTAGGTTATAGATATATTTAGGACATGCTTATACCAAAGGCAACAGATCAGCAAACAGTTTGCCTACATTGTGGACTCACTATTATTATTTAATTTTATTTGCAAGCCTTTAGATATCAGTGGAACATGTCGGAAAAAAATAACGCACGTCTGAGCCGCACATGTCAAGATATTCTGCATGGATATTTATTCTGTGGTAATAGCAAGTAGGTAGTTTCCTATGAATTTGCGTACGTTGATGTACTTTTCTTTTCGTACTTGGCTATATTATAGGTAACATCCATCGTTCATCACAGTAGTAAAATTAAATACGGTAATACGATATAAATACATTTTTTTAACTTTGTATGACCATAAAATAAAAGCAATATTTTTTGACAACTTTGAGTGCCCAATTTAACATAAACTAAATTTTCACTTTTTTTTTATTTCAGATCCAACGAGCTTCATTCAAGATAAGAAGAGTACTCACCATTTTGGCTACGTTAACAAAAAATGGAAACAGGAGCGAATTTTGTATAATCATACAATAATAATTGCCCAAAATATACATATAACTAATTAACAAATGTTATACATAATAATGAGATGAAAAAAATCTGGAATCGAACGGGAATTGAACCCCCGCCCCTGTCTATCCGCGATCCTATCCTCATAACCACTGAGCTATCGACACCATGCCAGTTCGACTGAATTAATTCATCCATTCCAGAATTTTTTCATCTCATTATTATTTTCAAAAAAAAGTTAAAAAGCATGTGTGACATGTATAACAAATACATTTAAATGTTATACATATGTATAATAAAAATACTTACCAATAATATGCTGACCATTCGGTTTTACGTTTAGATTTCTTGTCTTAAAAAATATTGTCTTATAACTTGAATAGATTCAAGAAAACCGATTACTAAAATAAAATGTTCAAAGATATTTAATTAATTTTGATTACTTCAATTTAAAATAGCATTAGGGTAGATGGCAAGGTCAGAAAATTGTAAAAATATATATGCTCTGGATAAAATTGATATCTTTAAGGCCACTGTGATCTGTGTGATTTGTCCTAATATATTTATTTCTATTTATTTTTTTTTTTCACTGGTGTATTTAATAATTTATATGCTTTCTCTGTATGTTTTCTTCGTGCAATAAAGAATTTACAAACAATATAAAGGCCTTCGAATAGTCATCAAAATAAAAAAATTACATCTGCCCTGTTGTAATAAACTCAACAATGAAAACCTACTTAAATACCTAATTTTAGACTAAGTATAAAAAGAAATATAGTAATCAGTTCTAACCCAATCATGTGGTAATCAATTTAATCATATAATGAAGACATATTTTGATCTCTTAATTATAAATTGTTATTTATGATTTTAATGCCATATTACGGTGTAATACTTCAATGTTGTGTAACTTGTGTTAGTTAAGAATAGTGTAATGTTTTTTGAGTGCCTATTTCCTTAATCGGCAGTATATCAAGTGTAAGTGTTCTTTTTTCATGTGTAAACCAAAAAAACATGAGGTGCCTTATTATGTAGTTGTAATGATTTATTCATAATAATGTACTATGTAATGGCAAGTTGTCAATACTAATAATTCAGTGTTTCCATCTGCACATTTTTTTTCCAATGTAAATAAAAAATAGTTTTTATTATAGCTTGTCGTTCTGCTAGCTTTTTTAAATGACTTCAAACAAAAAAGAAAACGTGCAGTACGTTTACAAACTACATAACTAGTATCATTTATTTTACAAATCGAAAAAAAAAATTTGTCTATGCTTCTTATGAAATACTCACGATGCGTGAAATAAAGCATACTGTACGTACTTATTAAGATAAATAAATAATAAGAAACAGTCACAGTTCTTTATATAAGTGAATAGTTTTAAGACGCGAACAAAAATATTTTTATTCTTATGCATTTATAATATTTCTACTACAGTCATAGTGATTTTAGGTCCTATAGGTATTCTACCTGTTTAAATAATGACAGTTTTATAACACAGAAAACCATGTAATATTTTGTTAACTATACTGAAATTAGCTTAAAAATTGACATAATTTGTTCATTGAAGTGTCTAAAATATAGCTAGGATCCCTGTGACAGCAGGATGAACTTATACATTCGAAGTGTGTAGTAAAATTTTCGTACTATTTGCCATCTGTCACTGGGACCAAGCTATGTTTTAAAAACTTTATTCATGTGGTATTCAATTGAATACCGTAAATGAAATTTACACCAACTTTCAATAAACGAACGAACTTAAATAAAATCATGAAAATAAATTTTAAAATTAATAATTGAAATAAATATTCACGATTGTTTGAATATATTACATCTCTATCGCTCTCATTTCGAAATTAACGTTGCATCCTGCTGTCACAGAGATAAAACTATATTTGACACACTATAAATCAGCTCTCTTTTTCTGACTATAAAACTGTCATCACTTAGTTTAAGATCTTAATACTTAATCTTTGATAGTTGTCTCGGAGATGCAAATACCATTTTTTGTGACTTCGACATAATTATCACAACATAAAAAGTAAACTTATTATGAATTGTTAAAATAAAATGAAATCTTGACGTGATTTCAAATTGACTATATATTTATTTTTGTTCAGAACATACTCAATTAAATAATATTTGTGCAAGTTAAAGTAAGGGAACATGCGTTGATATAGATATTCATTGCATAGGTACATTATTTACCACCAATTAAGAAGACATTTTTTGCTATCATACATTCATTCACCCAGTAGGTATTTCTAGTGCCGTGCCTAGACAACAAACGCCAAAAAATAACATGTTTTACTTCTGTGAAACAGAAATCCAATAAAATCAGATAAAAATCCATTTGTTGGCTTTCATTAGCTCAGTGTGGACATAGCATAATACAAAAGTGACTTTCATAAAATTGTTGCCAGCACATAAATAAAGTAATGTAATTTTCATAGTTTTGATTTATGTCTGGCCATGTAGTTTTTTTTTTTTTATAAATCACAATATGATTCAAAAGACATAAACAGTTCTCTAAAATCTTTTGTTGTCTTTTATATTAAAAATAAAACCAACTTTAAATAATTCATAGTAAGTGTTGCTATAAATAAAATATCGATCATTCGAATATCCAAATAAAATAATCCATGTTTAGATTTAAGTTAGCATCCAGACGTTCGTAATGTTTAAGATATTTTCTACATTCGTAATTTTCTGTCTTGTTCTCAACACTCAATATTGTAACTTTTACGACGTAAATAAACAAAATTATATGTATTACAGGTTTTTCATTGATGCAAATATCCTTTTTAGATATATACTTATATGTCCTAGTATTTTTGAAACACTTGAATTCCTGCAGCAACGTGTCACGCCTTTTTAAGTCAATATCAGTGGTTCAGTACTGCTTCCATAGTCTATGGCTCGTAGAAAACACATTTCATTTTAGAAACTGGCTATTAGACTGGGTAAAACACAAAACGGTATGAATTAAAGTAATTCATCAGTTTTCTTAATTACTCGTTCGAATTACTATCATTTTTGTTCTTATCAAAGTCTAATAAGAAATCTGTCACAAGATATCACTGTCATACACGCTCCATATACCTAAGTACATTTTTATTTTTGACATTAAAAAAATGTATTTGATTTGACTAGTTGAAACACAAACAATTCTCAAAAGATACAATACTGATTCACAAGGCTGTAGATATAATAATTCAGTGAAGAAAATAATATTTCAAAATGACTTTTGAACCGGCCTTGCTTGTCAGTTTGTGCTATAGATCAACAAAAATAATACGTCTATACATATTGTAACGACGTCATTTATTAACTTCAGTAACTATTAAAGATAAATTATTTAAATACACAGTCACATATGAGCTTGTTCCTGGGATTATTCTTGGCAATGACCCTCCGAAGCCCGGTTAAAATATATAAAATTGTGATTTTACGACCGGCCGCCTGTCTGACGTAAACGTAACGTAACGCCTGTCCTTGGAAATTCTTCAAGGTAAATAAGCATTTGATCCTCCCAAGTGCCCTTCGTCCCTCTGCCTCTGTTGGACCAGCCTTTCGTCTGCTTTTCCGTCGATTCCTAAACCTAACCTCTCAATCAACTTTTCAGCTTTATCTCCATGTAGTTCTATGAACTGTTTCTTTCTCCTTTGCGCCACATCTGGCTCGAAAATCCACGTCTCAACGTTGTGTATAACTGGCAGTCCAATCAAGTTTGTTCGTACAAAACTTCCGATTGGACCAACAGGATTGTCTTGACCGAACGATGAATAAAACAGGCCGCAAAGACAGAGCGCGGACTGAAAAAGAAAATTCCTTGTTAAAGATGTTCGAAATCCAAATTTAAAAAAGAAATATATGTGAGTGATGTGACATTAACTGAACCTCTATTTGGATTGGAACCAATTGGCTATTTGAGTAAAAAATTCAGTAGAAAGATACCTATTTATTATCAAACACGATAATTAAATTCAATTTTAAATAATTAATTTAATTAAATACCCGTTTCACATTTTTGTTCTGTTTAAAGTATGTATATTGGGGTTTCAGGATATTACCTACCTCCATCAAATTTACATGGAGGTCATACGGCCTCCATGTAAATTTGTTTTTAACATTAAAAAATATCTGGTGACTGAAAAACATCTGGAAAATAAATACCCTACTATATTAAATAGCATACCTACCTACTATTTTATCATTGTTCATACTCTGAAAGTAGTGTATGATTGCAATAACTAGGATAAGAAATTGGCCTTAGGCCATCAATTTATTTATTTGAAAAAAGTAATGCTCTTAATATTAAGAGCTCTTAATATTAAAAGTAATGCTCTTAATAATGCATAGAAAAATACAAACTTACAATTATTAAAACAAGACATTTATGAGTAAATAATCATACTTATTTAAATACGCATTCATGTACCTAGGTACCTCTTTCACGCAAAATCTATTGAAAAAGTTTTGATGAAATTTGGTACACTGGTAGGATATCACCACGAATAGCTTTTAAGGCACTCCTACCTCCCACGAGACCAAGCTCTTAGTGGTGTACTTTTTGATAAGAATAGCATTGACAACTAATAGGCAACAACAGCGTTCCCAAAAGGGATTAATTGAAATATACAAATACGAAAATTTAATTATTAATTTTTCCGTGGGTTTCTGGACTTCTCAGCCGTGAATAAAACTCACACACAAAATTGAGACACAAATATATTATTATCTATTACGAACATGCACTTCAATTTGAAACATCGACAACGAATAATTTATGATTTGTTATTTTATTTATGCACTTGTATTATGTCACAGAATGCCACTTTTTAAAGAATATGGGTACGCGCGCTTAAGTATTTAAAAAAAACTCACAATTAAATTCATTTTAACTCCACTCAACTGTTTCGTGTCGCGCACTTAGAGGTACTGATTACAGAGAAACTGGTTGTTTATTGCAACTTTTACATTAAAGCAGTTCATATTAGTTTGCGTAATAAGGAACGTTGTTGCCTTGATTATATGTAGGATGTTAGGGCTGGCAATTTCTAAACACTGCACAACAGCGTACAATTAAAAATAAATTTGCGCGGGGTAGAAATTTGAACTAAACGTGGTCTATGTATTTTATTATAGTTCCAACATATACAGCGCCCTCATTAGGTAAAGTCAGGCGTGACATTAGCTTTTTAAGATCGCGTGGTCAATGTATAGATAAAGAAGTCCTTAACACACTTAGTTAAAACTTCTTTATTTGGTCATTATCACTATAAGTGTTACCTATAAATATGTAGTAGTATTATGAACCTTAGTGAAAGGAAATATTGATTTTGTTTAAGCAATAATACTTCATATAGTACAAAAACTCTTTTATATATTTAGTTATCTACTTATTTCATATTTGACGGAACCCTAATATAATACAACATTGATTTACCTAATTATCTATTTATTTATTCAAACTTTGTTCGAATGGCAGACTTGATGTCTTAAAATAGTATTTTTCTATTATTGTAAATTTTATCGTTCGATTTTAGTACATATTATAATAATTTTTGATATCTTCAATTTGCTAAAAGCATTTTCTTCCAGTCAACATGAATACTCACTGTTCACGCTGCCCATACCTACTCCACCTAAAATACTAATAAATGTCCATATCCATTGGATTATACAATAAATCATCATTTAAGATACTCCCAGTCCCACACATACTTTTTTTATTCAAACAAGGTAAGATTTCATTTCCCGCTATTTCGTTACTAGCTCCTGATTGGTGCTTTCAAGAAAATGGCGTGCTGTTTTATCGACATGCCTTGTGTACACAGCTCGCGGGAAAATCAATAATTTTGACAATTTGACATTCAACCATTGACATTTTCGTTTCAAATTCGGTTCACAACAAATAATAATACAAAATGATGCAAGAATACGATGATGATTTCTTTTTTGAAGAGGACAAAATGTGAGTAATTAATTTGTAATTTAGTTTTTAATGTTTTTATTCGGCGACACAAATGGTTCATTCGTTTTGACCCAAGTGTTACTATGTATTTTGTTTAAACATTTTTACTATTTTTACGAAAAGCGAAAAGGAGTGTGTATGTACTAATTTCTACTAACTACATTATGTTTGAATTCATGTCTTTTCTTTCATCACATAAATCTAACTGTATAGTTTTAGCCTTATCAGTGTACTTCCGTTCTGCAGAAATATGGTGGTTTTATCTGTTAACTGAGTCAGTATTTGGCGGATTTCGAAACGATATATTCAGTGTCGTGTTGTGGTATTGAGGAGAAATGTGGCAGCAACCATACGAATATTTTAATTACAACGATATGAGGATTTATCCCCAGCAGTATATGATGTCACATCAGATTGAGGATAAACTGTAAAAATAACTTGTATACTTTTTATTTATTTAGTTTTGATATTGTTTTCAACATTAATTCGTGTAGATTGTTTTAAATGTTTCGAATATTATGTAGGTACAAGTACAACCTTCTTATTTTTTAATAGATTTGATGTATTAAAGGTCAATTTACGTATTATTTGTTATCTAGATTTTTACTTAAAATTTCGTGTCGATCCACAGATCCGTATGTTTAGGACACTCGTTATTGTAAAAATACGGTTTTTTTTATTTTGAAATTGACAAATTTCAATCGCTAATTCTAATACCTATATGTACTTCTTACTTTGATAATTATAAACGTACTTAAATTTTAAAAAACCTGAACCTCTGAAAGATAAGTAAGTAGGTACATATTTAAAGTGATTTTGACTTATTTTTTGTTTAGCAAAGCCGAAGAAACACCAATGCAATCGAAATTGTTATTATCTATTGACGAACGGTAAGAAACGGAGTATTTAATTGAAAATATTAAAACATTGCTAACATTTTTACTAATTCAATTTATGTCCTTACATAGTGCTTCCAATTCCATTCAGGAGTACATGAAGGAAAATAATGTGAACGACGTCGAACAGTAAGTAATTATATAAAATATGGCTATTTTTCAAGTTGATGCTAGTATGATAGTTGTATTTTCTGATTATCGGCCATTTTAGTTACATTGCGGAGCGATAACTGGCTACCGAGTAACAATTTGTTATGCAAGACACAATTGTCTTGAATTTTCCGGATCAAATGATTGGAAGCTTTTTATCAAAAAGAAAGGATTGCAATGATCATTAAATACTATGCAATGATCATTAAAACGCGACCATGGCCGTTAGTATGGTGCTGACGACGTAAAGTATTTCTAAAAAAAGGAAATAATCTTCACAAAAAATATTTTCTCATGAACTCAACCTGAATAAAGTGGTATATCGCACGCAATATATTTATTGATCGATGTTATTCTTATCTAAGTATATGTCTGTCACTCTCTCTCTCTCACCTGAGCGTTTTCCCGGTTCCATCCAGCCATAGCACGTCAGAGCCCAGACTAGGGTCCGCTTTCCTACTTTTTCTTCTCCATTTGGCACAGTAGCAAGCCGGCACTCCGCCTTTAGCTATATTAGCTTAAGTCCTTTGCATCGTCGGCATGAATTTCCGAACTCCCTTGGCTTTCTCCGTACTCCTGAGTACCATTTATGTATGCGAAATTACAAGAAGATCATACATTATCTACGTACGTACCCAACGTACGTAGATAATGTATGACGAATATTCTCACTCATTTGATCACACACTCAACACTCATCACATATTCTGACTCACTGACTCATTTTCACATTCATTATATTAGTATTAGTCTTCTTATTGTCAAGGATGATAGGCTTGCCAATGGTCTAACAACTAAAAGGATGCCGAAGATAGTGCGGATGGAAGAGAAAAAGTAGGGACCCTGGGCTCAGACGGTCTTTGGTGATATTGCTTTATGTGTAAATAGTTACCTATTTGATTTGTTCTACAGGGCTAGTGAAGAAAACAGAGACAATTTCAACCAAGATTGCATATTCAACGACTTGAGACAAGAAAGATACAAGATATATCATCAAGATTTGATGTGAGGGCAACAAGAATAGGCTAGTGTTATGTCATTTGCTGCACCTAAGCATAAACGCTAGATTTGTTTCCATAGATGCGTAAAAAATATTTCCTGCACTAGTTAATACACAATAACCATCGCAATTTTAGCTAATCAATCCATTGAATCCCTCCGGAACTATCGGTCTATTTTCCCTTTTGGTCTATTTTGAATCAAATTCTACATTGGAACTCCATTCATTGAAGAGAAGATAATAAATGTAGGTAATTTCATAATTTAGTTGTTTACTAAGTTTTTATGAAGCTCTCTCTGTAGCCGCTAGGCTAATTAATAATGTGCTTATTTATAAAAATAATAAAATGTTTTATTTTTTAAACGTGTTTTATTTTAATTGTCGATTTTGTTTATGATTAACGAATTTTTTTTAGTTCTGATTTTCGTGAGATACAGCTGCTAGATATTTAGTATTTTGATGATTGTTTCAGATTAATAAAAGCTAAAAAGCTAGAACCATTGTAGCTTTAGATACGAGAGAAATAGTTCATCAATTAAATAATTATGATTTGTAGATAATCTAGGGCTCAGTAAGGAGCTAGTTCTGTATGTAGGTCTAGTTAAAATAAAATTTATAAAATTAGTTTACACGTAAATACGTACTTATTACTTTTTGAGAAAAAATATGTTTACATAAAAGGTTTAAGTGGATTTTTTTCAAAAAGTAATAGGTTTAAGTTAAAGTTGTAGCTTCATAAGAATAAGTGAATAATTTAGTAACTTCATTATTATTATTTCTTAAAAAAAAAGATGTAAGTCAAGTCACCCTGCAAGGTCTATTCTGTGACGCGGTAATAGTGACATTGAGTTTGGGTTGGTTAATGTTCTGTTGACTGTCCAAGCCAACAGCAATTTGGGTCATAAAATAAAAATCGAGAAAAATACAAAAACAAAAAGGAAAGTGGCAACGCACGACATGTCGCAAAATGATTAGTAATTCAAATTAATACCGCCTCGACCTGCCAAACAATTACGAAAGACCGATTAAGCAATTGACATTTTCAGGGGTATGACAGTGACATCCGGCAGCGTAACGTTAAGCAAAGATGAGAAGAACTTAATCGGAATAAGTATAGGTGGAGGAGCACCTTTATGCCCTTGCCTTTATATCGTGCAGGTCAGTTCAGTTGTTCTCTCTCACCCTCATCTCCGCATGTTTTCGCTTTCGTTCGGGGCTGTGATGCCGCTAAGCACGCGGTCAGCGTCAAAATTAACCTTGAAATGTTGAAGTGGCATTTTATGCCTAACGTCAACCCTCCTTGGTTTGGTAAATCTGTTCTGTTCTATAAGCCACCTAGGCTGTGACCCTTAGCCGGTTTGTACGACATCACGGGAAAACATGTAGTGGTCATATTCTAAGGTAATTTTCCAAGCTATATACTACCTATATATTTACCTTAACCTGTTAACTAAAACTGTCAACCAGCGTGCAGGTTTCACGATGTTTTCCTTTAACGGAAGCAAGTGGTGTCTGTAAAGTGGGTCTATGAAAACTACTCTACATGAGTCAGATTGGTACATACAAACTCATGTGGTACGAGTAGAGTTCGAATCTTGGGACCGGGAACTTTGGGACCTTTCAATCACAGGCGGACAGTCTTAACCACTGTATCACTACCGTTTGTTTCGCTTTGAAGAACTCAATTTTTTATGATCACCAGTCCTATTCTTTTCCTCTCCAGAATGAACGTTTGCCATCAGAATTCGCCAAGAATCTACCCCTAATTCGGGCGTCCGCTCATCTCTTAGGATTTCCTTCGCTACGCTTACCGGTATGAGTAGCATATACACATGCATTTACAAATAAATGACATACTTAAAATTTTTTGACTACATTTTTTAAAACTCCTACAAAAATTTTGACAGCTTTTGTGGTCGTCCGAGAGATCTTGTTGTCACGTAACAAAAAAATCATAACCATGCAGTAAAACGTTGCACCATTAGGTCATGTTTATCATATGCATTGTCATGGAAAAAGAAATTGGTAAAGCCAAAAGGTAAGTTACGGCGTTAAATAGAACTGAAACTACTGACCATAACTTTCAGATCTTCGATAATACGGCGGCATCTAAAGACGGCACCCTACAAAGTGGTGATGAGCTGGTTGGAGTCAACGGACAGTCGGTCAAGGGGAAGACCAAAGTGGAAGTGGCCAAGATGATACAGGCCGCTAAGGTATTTAAGAATTTAATATTATATTCAATAGAAATTAAATTAAACAATACTTATTAAAATTTTTAAAATTAATAATCTTCTAGCTTCTGGCAAGACCAAATTCTCATATTATCATCAGACTTGTATACTTTTGACTAATTTATTTTCTGATGCTTGTAATGTGATTTTTAATTACGACCTGCTTCATGGCCTATTTTCTTTCTAATTTTCCATACCTTACCCTTAGAGAACTGTCAATCTGATAAGAAACTTAAGATTAGTCTTCAAATGAACTACTTACTTCAATGCAACTACACTAACATTTGATCTACACTAACATTGTTAACCTCTCCTTTCACGGCTCTACTGGAAGATATTTATTTAGCTGATGCACCCATGTGCTCATTTTTATCATGTAATCCAATATATTTTTTGCAATTAAATAATTACATAAATAAATCCTCAATTCTCTAGGACGAAGTAACAATAAACTACAACAAACTCCACGCGGACCCAAACCAGGGCAAATCCCTAGACATAATAATGAAGAAGATGAAGCATCGTCTAGTGGAGAATATGTCATCTGGCGCCGCTGATGCATTAGGTCTGTCCAGAGCTATCCTATGTAATGATACGTTGGTCGCCAAACTGAATGAACTGAGGGAGACTGAAGGGACTTATAAACGATTGGTGGAGTACGCGAAAAGGTAAGACTTCTTTATCTTAACTAGTTGGACTCATCATCATCATCTGCAGCCCTCCGTAACCCACTGCTGGGTATAGGCCTCATTGCGTCTGCGCCAACCATCTCTGTCCTGGGTCATCCTTATCCAGTTGTTACTGCTAGTAACAACAGGTCCCCCGCCCATTTCCATTTTAATGTCGCGACTCTGGAGACCGCTAACTCACTTTTTGGCCAGTAATTAAGTGGACATGGCCAACGCATTTAACACTGCATCAGGTCTCCCAAACATAACACTAGCGATAGATAAAACTGCACAGAGGTGCCTACAAGGCAACTTAATATACGGTTAAATCGTTTATACTAAAACGTATGTCTTCTACCGACATTTTATTTTCCAGAATGTTAAAATCATACTTCGACCTGCTCCAAACATACAAGGCATTGGGGGATATCTTCGCAGCCATAGGCGTGAGGGAACCCCAGCCTCGCGCTTCGGAGGCCTTCTCCAAATTCGGGCAATACCATCGGTTGTTAGAGAGAGATGGCATAAAGATGCTCAAGGCATTAAAACCAGTAAGGAGTTTTTAATTCTAATTAAAATATAATGTTTTATCGACGCATCTGGGAGAAAAACATCCACAACATCCAAACATCAACAATCTGTATATTATCCCTCTTTGAGTTCTAATTTTGGATGAAATCTGGTTATATCTTCATACCATTTTTAGAACTAAATCCTTTATGGAACAATATCATTACACTTTAAAAAAAAACAAATTTCGGCATCCACGACTGTTTGCTTCTAAGTTTTCTCTTTTAAATAACGAAACTGATTTTGATGGAGTTTTCACTGTCATTTAGATAATTTATTCCCGAAAGTCATACATAGAATGATGAAGACAGGCCTGATCAGGAAAAGTAAATACACTTCAATCATTGCAGATTCTAGCAGACATGGGAACATACCTTAACAAAGCGATACCAGACACAAAATTGACAATTCGCAAATATGCCGACACCAAATTTGAGTATCTCTCATACTGCTTGAAGGTTAAGGAGATGGATGATGAGGAGTATGGTTATAACGCTTTACAGGAACCCCTTTATAGGGTGGAAACTGGGAATTATGAATATAGGTAAAAACAACACTAATGAATTATTTTAGACACATTTCAGATTATCTATACTTATAATAAAACTGTAACTGGACTATGTCTGTACATTGGAGATATTTACGAAAAATAAATAGGAGAGGACTATTTAGAGTCAATAGAAGCCAAAACATATTTTTTTAGAATTTTTGTCTGTCTGTCTGTATGTTTGTATCACACAAAATCTACTGAACGGAGCTGCATGAAATTCGGCACAGAGATAGAATGTGGCCTGGATTACAATACAGGCTACTTGGTATCCCAGATTTACGTTCATATTTAGGTTGAAGTTTCAAAAACAAGTTTGTAATTATTCATTGTATAAGTATTAATTTCGAAAATTTTACTTAAAATTTATATTAAAAAATACGGATAATTAGTTTAACTACCTGATAATAGATGGCGCCACATGTGAACTCATAAAATTGAAAATAAAATCGTCAAATATATTATAATTATAGTTCCCATAAAAATATTTTTGTTAGAAAAAAAATACAGTTTATTTTACTCTCGCCATAGAACTTTCACCATAGAATATAGAAGCTGACTCGCTTCACGATCGATTTGACTACCGCGGTGGCGCAGTGGTAAAGTTCTTGCCTTTGAACCGAGAGGTCCCGGATTCGATTCCCGGTCGGGTCATGATGGAAAATGATCTTTTTCTGATAGGCCCGGGTCTTAGATGTTTATCTATATATGTATTTGTTAGAAAATATAGTATCGTTGAGTTAGTATCCCATAACACAAGTCTAGAACTTACTTTGGGACTAGCACTGTCTGAGTGATTTGTCCTAATATATTTATTTATTTATCTAAACTTTCTTCCGTTTCTGCGCACGCTTGAGTAGGTGACAGAAAGTCGACCGGATCGTGATGAACGTTTAGCTTCACAGCGTTCCAAGATTGCATCGTCTAGATCCCATTATTTGAGACTCTTTTGAAAGAGAATCATGTTTGGATGCTGCCTCTCGATCTATCTATATTTCTATATTTCTGAAAGTATACTTTGTACTTAGACGATTATCAAGACAAGGTAGATTTGAGGCTACTGAGGCAACCAAAAACTATTCCCGTGGCGATTTGCGAAAAACCTGTCTCTTATAGGTGACGCTAAATGCGCTGAGTTAATTTCAAGTCGATAAAGATTAAATTTGGCAGGAAGGTATATGGTAAGACGGCCACTGAGAAAGGAATTTTGGAAATTCTTTCCCTAAGGGCGTGAAATAAGAGTTGCAAGATTTAGAAGTATACATGAAATTTTAAATTTACATTTCCAAACTATATTTGGATAGTTTGCCGTGGGATTTTCGATAAAAGACTGCCAATAAATATTTTGAATTTTAATATTATAACAATCAGTAGATGGCGCAGAGTGTATGTAGGTATTTTACAGTTCCCGTGATATTTATTGACTCCGAACCCGACACAAAACCGTGAAAGTACGTTTGTTTGTTTGGTACATTGTACCTCTTCACACTTTATTTACTTAACAAATCTTGAAATTTCACATATCAGTCGCATAAGTACGAAGAAGGGCAACTAAAAAGTACTATTCCTGTGGGATTTGCTAGGAATGAATCTGCTTTATTTTATTTCATTGCTTTATTTATCCATTCATACAGTCATGGATACTGAACAAAGCACTTCTAGCTTCCAGCCCAATAATTACCATTAATTTTCCATTGACAAACATAAATGGTTGCAGAAGTACATCTGAAACGGTCATGCTTCTCCCATGGCCTGTAGTATGTTTGCGCGGATCCAGTGCTCAGAATTTGTTTAGTTTCCAATTGGGAAAAGATAAATAAATTTCAGATTTTTTCAATCCTATTCCAGTTTTTCGATCTCAACTAATATCGTAATATTTATTTTATCTATGATCCTAATCCTGTCCTAACTAATATTATAAATACGAAAGTAAGTTTATTTGTTAGCTCTTCACTCTATCTAACTCAACCAAACTTCTTGAAATTTTGCATAGGTACATTTATAGTTTGAAATATGGAGGACACCCTATGTCTTTCATCTCGGAAATTACCGTGGGAAATATACGCGGGCGAAGCCGCGGGCAAAAGCTAGTTTAAGATAAATTTACTTCCCCGCTCTGACTCAGACAGATTTCAATTGAACCCTGGGGGGCTACCAAGAAACATAAAACACGTATCATATCGATACGTCCGCACATTCTCTCTTTTTAGTAACATGCTACGTGTTCGTATGTTTCGTGGTGAACCTTCTGTATGTTTTAATTCTCGCTCATTAGCGCGTTGCATTTCACGTGCACGGTCTATGGCTATCCACATAGCGACTATCATCAAAGTCGCCATAATTAATAAATCGATACCTAATTCAAATAAAATATGTAATCTCAACAAAGGAGAAACTATCACAACATCATCGACATAAACTCTTTCAGGTTAATTTTGCGATGTCGACAAGACGCGCGAGCGAGATTCGCACGACTCAGATCAGATGTTTTGGTAAAATTGGAACTTTTGGACAACAAAAAAACACAAGATGTAGCTTACCAACTGAGAAGGTTTATACAGGGCCTTGCCGTTTACCACAAGTAAGTGAAAAGTGGGGATATATTCCAAAATCGTGAGGCGTGTTGTTCCGCCCTTGATGGCAATAACTGATTAGGCAATAACATTCCCAAGGACGGTTGACATAAGGCTGGCGGCCGGTTGTATCACAGCAGATTAAAAAAAAATGTTTTTTTTTTACGCTTACTCCGGGCTTCACAACTGTTACTTTGCCCAGTTAAAATGCTTAAAATATTAACATTGCTTAAAATATTATTTACCACCCACAAAATTTCGCCGAGTCGATACGCTAAGAAGAATATTATTTACACATTACATTTCACAAAAGTGTATAGTATTTTATTAGGTTCACCATTCAATAACACCCATTTTATTATTTTACAGCGAAACAGTTGAGCATCTGAAAGAAAATTCTTCACTGTTCCCTGTAGAAGTGGATTTATCTCAAAACGCCTTCCAATACAAATCTACCACTCAGATCATACAGGTAAAACATTTTTCAGTCCACAATAGTTATTTTAAAAGGGAAAATATTAACAATTATTTTATTATTCTCAATTTCCAGGATAACCCAGAGGACGAAGAAGATATAGAATTCGGCAAAGAAATACAAGAATATCACGATATTTCAGAAGATGATATCAAAGAAGCAAAAGTCGTGAACAGACGACAAAACAAGGATAAAGATAATACTGATTCTTCAGAGCAACTTCTACCAGATTTTGATTCAATGGACAAAGCCAAAAACGACAATATCGACAATCTATCTCTTCTAAAAGAATTAGGTTTAGCAGACACAAATGTCGCTGAAGAATTCGGTGATTTTCAGAATGGTTTGGATGAATTGACGTCGAAAAATGATAGCGATGACATTTTTGATAAACTATTAAGGGATTTGGATATTGGAAAGTAGTTTGATAGGATGTTTACATTGTTAATAGTGTTTCTAATTAATAAAGTTATTATTATAGTGGTTGTATTTATAATGTGATTTTTTTTTCCATCTACATTATAATTGCTACGGAGAAGCAAAAATAAGGCTGTGATCCTGATAAACACATGAAAGAAAATCGTCAGAAATCCGTCAACAAATAAAAATAAAACAAAAGAGTATAAATTACTAACAAGTTTATTATTACAAGCTTTTATTTAACTTACAATGTATGTCCCTATGTCTCGGATGGAATCTTGCAAGTTTAAAGCAGGGAAATTTTGTAAGTACATACATTTAGTTTTGATGACAATGCATTATTATGATAATCATGACCCGCACACTAGCTCCACTATCACATTATTATCGATTTCTTCTATTATATTTATTTTATTTGATGATAAGAAATGATTTTTTGAAAAATTAAAGTTCATAAAAGTTAATACCATCAAAATTCCATAAAATTGACATGGTATGTACCACCGACCAGTCACCTAAGCGCTATTAGCATTGTGATCGTTTGTCAACGGCATTGATGTCGTCCTCACAAGCATTTCTAACAATCTCTCAGCTACGCCTTACAAATAAATTACCTAATTTAAAATCAGTCGTCGAACTCATCCTTCCGTCTTAACACTGGCCAAGGTACCCCCGCAACGAAGGCCGAATGGAGGTCCTTTCCTGTTAAACTATGCAGTTTGTGGTAGTACGATCTCAGACTATCGCTCCCAGTCTGTATAATTGTCGGTAGATTCTCGAGTTTCTCTTTTATGAAGTCAGCACTTGATGCCACGAACGGTATGATGTGAAGAAAGTCGCGCTGTTTGATTCTTTCGACGTCAATATTGTCTCGTATTAGCTGACGCAGGGAGTTCTCCGCTTTGTCTTCCAAAATGTGAAGTTTTCTTGCTAGATTCTCCTTGAACGTTTGAAAATCAAATGTGGCAGATGCTTGAGCTACGAAGAGGAGCGTTATCTGTGAAGAAATGAAATAGAAATGTTGATATCGTTCTAAGTCGTTAACACAAATTTAATACCTAATAATTCGGTACTAATTGTTGTAGGAATCCTCTCTCTCTCTCTCTCTCTCTCTCAACTGAGCGCATTCCTATTGGCTTCCTACTTTGTTACCTCCTTTTCGCAGTCTTCATCATCCTTCCATTGGCACGCATACCATCCTAGATGACATCAAGTCAGCACTTCCTAGGTTTGCCCTCATCTGCCAGTGCCAGGAGGCAGCGACATCATAATGTGAGCTTTTTTAAATTTGACTTTTATATTGAAGTCTTTTCTAGATAGAAAAATTATTTACCAGACACTTATTTACAATTAATTATGTAACCATTGACGTATAAAATCTGAGCAACATGTATTAAGAATCACTTTAAAAGATTAAATATCCAGGGGCTTACTACCGTAGTGTACCGTAGTTAATTTTTAATAGTAGGTAATTATTTCTTCATTTTTCATTTCAGCTTCGTAAATTGAATTCGCTGTATTAGAATAGTTTCGTAAAAGTTGATGATAGGCCTGCTGGTCTACATTCGAATGTAATTTCGTACATGGTAAGTAATTAGTGACATCCAATCACCTATAGGTAACATCGAAATGTAATTATTATAAGTTGGTTTTGCCCCCGGCTCCGCCTGCGTTATTAATCAAACTGAAAAAGTTTCTTTTTCAGGATTAATAAGTTAACAACATGGAGGAGTTGCCCTATATCCTCCGTGATCTTAACTACATGTACTTATGCATCAGACTTTGGACTGGACTTCATGGTCATTTTTTGGTCGGATGGAATATTTAGGAAAAGTTAGCAAACATTCGATCAGCACAAAAGTAAAATAAGATACTCACCAAAACGTAAGCTCTCATGATGAATGTTCGTACATGCACTAATCGACTGAACCGACGGACCAGCGGCCGTCAGATTTAAAGTATTTGTTGCATCCTATTAAAGGACATGGTTTATTCTGTTACACGCACACACGTGGCAAAAATGCTTTTTCAGAAGAATTTTTGAGCAAGGTATTAATTTTCAACTGTCGACGTTAGAGTAATCAGACCAACATTTTCGTGACCATAATAGGTAATTAAATAAATAGTAGGTAGGTAACGTTATTTCACTGTACCTACCTCTCACAATGCAATCTAATAGAAGGCCTGGCACTAGGCCCACAACCACAACTGATAAGTTTGGTGAACAAATGATAAGTACTTAAGTATGTAAAACAAAATATAAAAGACAATTACATTTATATATATTACTGAGCTAACTTCCGTTAGATGTAAACAGTAGAACAGCCATTGTAACACGGAGTTATAACACGATTTTAATAACAAGGTAGGTAGTAACTACAAATCCATTAGTGTTTTGCATAATTAGGAGCTAGTTTATAGGAGTTTTGTCATTACCACTGATTGATGCGTAGGTTAGATCGTTTTCCAGGTTTATTTTCTGCAGTCTGTCAAAAGCATCATCAAGTTACTTACCCTGCACGGAACTCTTTGCGACGACAATAGAGGCGAATTTACAATGATTCTGGGTAGGTTGATAGTCTTATTTTAGACCATATTTTATTTTATATAACTATTTTGAAATATTTATTAGGTATATATTATGGTGCGGAGTAGAAGTGGTTGGAAACAAAGAAGGGAGGCTTTTGCCCAGCAATGGGACCTGAGAGCTACATAAAAAATATATACCTATATTAACTAATTCTAAATTTGTCAAGTTGGATTTGGTGCGAAGGGTGGTTCCAGCTGCCGTCCATCTGGTTAAGACTTCATTAAATAAAATCAAAGAGGACAAGTATTATTGAAGTTAAACATTAGGTACCTACACCTTTAAACCTGTGGACAGATATGCTTTGCTGACTGAAGTCAATGATAAAATTTTCATACCTATACCAAATATCTTCGGCAATGTTATAGTAAAAATTTTAATTTAATATACAAGGATAATGTTTTACTTTCTTGTCAGATGTCAGCAAGGCAACCCACTCGGACGAGTGTTCAGTCAGACTCGCTATTCATCCCATCATAGAAATATTAAATTCTAAATTGAACGTAGGTATGGTATTTGGATGACGGAAATTTGGGAGTTGATGCCCCATTAGTTTTAGGTTTCAAAATGTTTATAAATTTTGTTCATTTTTAAAATCGGTCTGTCTGTCTCAATGTAATATTTTTCGACTACAAAACTCTAAGTAAACATTATTAAAAATAGAATAGCCCCGGTAGCGAAGGAAAGTGATCAACAATTATCAAAATTCAACTCACAGTCCCGATGCCTACACCATGACTTACAATGATGGTGACAGAAGATTTATTGCAATAGTTATGTAAGTTATACAACGTTACTTTAATTGTGTCATGATGTAGGTATTTGCTGTCGAATTCTACCGTCATAAACAAGATAGGCTACAGATATTATAATTGCGAAAGTTTTTGAGGATATATGTGTGTATGTTTGTTACTCTTCCACGGAAAATCTACTGGACCGATTGTTATGAAATTTGGTACACGGGTAGAATATAACCTGGAATAACCAGGGTACTTTTTATCCCGTTATTACCATGAGAGCGAAACCCTGGGGCGCAGATGGTCTAAAATGAATTTTGGCTGTTATAATATTTAAACAATTCATATGTGTTGTAATGTGCATTGCACTATTAATTATGCTATGCTATTATATCCTGTACATTATTATTATAAAATAAATCACAACAAAAAACAGCCTATAACAATACCACTTTTTCCATTTTTCTTTCGCGGTTCTAAAGGAAGGAATTTATATAGAAATAAGTAGTAAATTTTTACTTAGATTCCTATTTGTATGTTTTATATTTACACTTTTATGTTCTGTTAATTTACGTACACAACATAAATTAATAAATAAAACAGGTCTCAATTTCTTAAAAATATTATATTCAACCATAATGCATAAGTTAATGTTACAGCTTAAAAAAATGTACATTTTAATACACAGTTAGGCACTAACACTAGACGCGACTTGCGCAATGAGAAGTAAACTTTTTCACTATGTATATTATTTTTTATTAAACCGCCAATTTTCTGTGCACAGCGCCCAAAATGAAATATAAAAATAATTTTCTTTGCGAAAAAAGTAACAATTAACAGGTCTATCTTTTATTTGGTTTCCTAGGGATAGACTTATGACTAACTATGTTTTAGTGGGAGTATTACACATGCGATACTTATTATAATTCAGCTTCCAAAACACATTTTAAGGATATATAAAAGATTATACAGTAAGGATTTATGGGATCATAGTACTTGTGGTTAAACAACAAGAAAACGATTTAGCTAATATTCGAAAATCATCGCAATTATTTTCATACTGGTAGATAATGTTGAATACAAAAAAATAATACACTTATTTTACCTTTTTCACCGCTTGTTGATAAAGTATCTGATAGTAGTCTACATGTAACATATCGAATAGATAACGATGAAATTGTGTTTCTAACTGGGCAGATTTATCTAGCAGTTAGTTTATCTGTCAGATTACAAAATAAAGTGGTGAAACAGGCCCTTAAATTTGTATTTTTTGTCTTGTCTAAAACATGAGAAAATTTGATATTTATCACCATACGTTAACCAAATACAAGTTAGACCAAACATTTCTAATTACATTTACTTGTATTGAAACTTAAGCCTACAAAAAAATATTTATATCAGAATGTATCCCAACTTGCACGTGCCTTTCACCATCAACATTTTGACTATAATCAAAATCAAATTGGCTATAAATAGGAATACAGAAGATGAAAATTGTTAAATATATATATTTATTTATACAAGCTGCGTGGAAGGTTACTTGTTACGCTTTTTTATTAACAAAAAAAAATTATATTTGCGAATCTTCATATCTCAGACTTTTATTATATTAGATTTACGAAGATCTAGACAGCATTTTTCCTTTATTGTTAACATATTCAGATCTACCCTGTAAAAAAACCTTATAACTATAAATTTAGATTATTCTGACAATGTAACATTTTAACCTTTGTGTGAAAGAGAAACTTAGCGCAAATTGTTATTTTTATAATTCTGCCGCACCGCTCCCACCTGACTAGACGGCGTTCATTGAAAAGTAAGCTTTAATGCGACCACTGTAGAGATAATTCACATTGACAACGAGCAATTTAAATCATTGTAATAATTAATTTTGATTTGTTGAATTTAATAATTTGTAATCAATGTAAAGTATATATACGGAGAACGCTTTAAAGTTCATTTTGCAAAGAACTTCAACTTGCCTAGAATGGAAAGCGGTGCAATAAGCAAGTGTGAAAGACACTAAATCGATAGTAACTAAACTCTTGTAAACAAGTAACCTTCACATTGTACCTACATTCATACAACCTTCAAAGCATTCGCAACGACTTACTACACTCGTAAGAATCGGTAACTATCCTTTTCTTTACTTTTTTTTTGAGCCAAAGTGTAAGTATAGAATTTTTTTAGTAGAGTGCGCGTGTTACAAAATATTTTAACCTATAAAATTTGCGTGAAACAAACATACAAAATTATTTTGGCAGTACATATTTGATTTTAAAATATCAATTTTCAAAATTAAGATAATTTATATGAAAATGTACTGTTTTTATATTCACTCTAATGTCGGGTTTTTGGAAGCCTTATATGAAACGAATGGCTTACAATATAGGTACTATTTCTAGCTTAGTACGATATAATGAAATATTAATGCAATGTCCAAGGACACTACGGATAAATTTGTAGCTGCTATAGTAAATGTCATAATTGAAACCATATAGCTAGTAGTTTAGATGTTATTGACTTTCGAGACTTGCAAAAACCTGTCACTTGTAAAGTTAATGTTGAGATGTATCAATAATTTGATAATTTACAAAATATCCAAATTTACATTGATCCAATGTCTATAGAGTTAAAATAAAATCAAATTTAAATAAAACTTTTTATCATTTCAAAACGCGCGCGCTTCATAAACAAATACAGTACTAACTCTATGGTTTCAACTCTTAGCATAGCTATGCAAGAACTGTCTGTAAGTAAGAAAGGGACAGCGTTAAGGTACCAGTGTGTGTGAGCGAGACAGCACGAGCCGATGCAAACACCATCTATCACAATGAACAGTTTGAACACGAATCTATGTGGCCCATGATTCCAGCATCTTGAAATCTTCATCGTCCTCTGAAATATATAATTTCAACATTATTCAATTTTAAAACATACCTAGATTGGGAAGTGTTTGCGCGCACAAAGATCGGTCATTGGATGGGTGATCAAAAGTGTGTATGTGTGTGTGTGTCCTGGAGTCCTGAAACACAGGATTTTCTTAGCTTAGGCTCCAGTCCACCTTCTCCCTTATTAAATACAACTGATGTAATTTGAATTATGGTGGAAATAAACAATTTTTTCTTTTATTTCTTTTCGTATTGTAATTTCATGGGTTAATACCATCATTGGCTTCCGATAAAGGAAACATCGTAAGGACTGTAATTGAGTATATTCAACTATATTACTGGTTACTGTGCACCAATCGGATATGTTTTCATTTCAATGAGTAAAAATCTTTTATGGTACCTACGTGTAGTCTAGAGTCACCTTTCGGGCGTCTTAACCACTGGTCTACCATACTACGACTAAATTCTCAAATAAAAATAAAAAAACTTCAACAAAAAAGGTTCAACCTAGGCTGTTGCCACGGTCAGATTTACCTTTACTCTGCATGTGTGTTTGAGACAAAGGATTAAATCATCTTACCAAATTTCACCTGATCTAGTTCAGTAAATTTGAAACATACTGCCGGTGACAGACGTACCGATCCTATAAGGTTTCTGTGGTTTTTTTTGTTTTTTTTTTGTACGGAACCCTAAAAAAAGGTGAAAGTAAAGTGTTTCCACCCGACCTGTCTTGGTCTTGCTGCCCCTGGCGCGGTCGCGCGGCAGCTCGGCCGGCACGTCCGGCAGCGCGTCGCTGGGCACGGTGATGCCCAGCATCTCCTTGTCCAGGTCCTCCTGCAACACACGATACTTCTCCATATCCATATTTTGCTATGAGGTGATTGTCAGAGCGTTTCGATGGCTACATTTCTCACATCAATATCAGAAGGTAAAGATATCAGAATGGCTTAGTAACACAAAGTACATGTATCAAAAAATCGTCTTTCAAAATATTTGCAAAATGACTTGGAAATAATCAATAAAACACATTATCACACTGCGCTGTGTTAATGTCAGTTTTATGAATTGTTGAATTTGGAAATGACAGCGCGGCCGCAGTACCTGTTCCAGCTCTTCCAGCTCCTTCTCCAACTCATCTTCATCGACATCATTGCCGAACGCAACATTGTTACTAATAGCGTCGGTGATTTCTTTAGAGATGTCATGCTGCTCAGCGATATCGTCCATAATGTCGTGCACCTTGTCTACATCACTGAAAAGATATTTACAAAAATTAAAGTACCAGGCAGGATGAAACTGTTCTATAAAATAAATAAATGGACACACTAAGCACTCAGTTTGTATCCAATGCACACTAACACAGAAACACAGCCAGGACTGCAAACATCACAAGTGCAAATATTAGTCTACACCGGGATTCAAACTCAGAACCTACAGATGGCAGACGGGCGTGGTGACCACTACGCCATAGAGATTGTCAATACATTATGTTAAAACCAACAATGTTGAATAAAATTACAGATAAATCTCCAAAACTTTAAGACTACTTTTTACACACTGGATCGGGCCCCACAGCCGTAAATGCAATCGGGAAGGTGAAGATGAGAGAGAGAGAGAGAGAGACAAAATTGTTCTGAGCTTGTTTAATACATACATATCCTTGTGTGCCAGTTTCATCGCATTGGCCGCATCGCGCATAGTGTTGAGCACCTGGGCGTTTGTATTGGCGCCTTCCAGAGCCTCCCGTTGAGCCTCAATCTGAGTAAGCGTGCCATCAATCTGAGTGAGTTGCTTCTCATAACGCTTCTTACGTTTCAACGCAGCAATTGCAGCTGAGGGCAGAGTTTGGATTTGATTGACAATTGAAATTGATGAATGGTTTGTAGATCATATGTTTACTAACTGATATATGTTTACCAACATAGCATGAACCACTTCCTAAGCAATCGGGTGGTCATAATCGGAAAAGATTATGTGAAGATGTTGGTTCTACATCTACATGAATAATAAACTCTTTAAAAAATGGACTTGACATAACAATGTAAAGTCCATTTTTAAAAGAGTTTGTGCTCAGGAAGTGGCTGATTGCTTAAGTAGTTAAGAAAAGTATACAACTGAACTTAAATAAAGTTATCAGTGAATATTAATTAAAATAAAATATAAAAAAAATATCTCTATGACTATAAAACTTTCAACACTGCCTGATATAGACCTGTTATAGATGAATCAGCTGCAGAAAGTTCCTGCATATTATTCAATACATAAAAAATAAAATAAACAAACTTTAACCATTTGCATCACCCACATGTACTTCCCTAGAGGCAGTAATTTTTTTGGCTTGTATCCTTCTCCATACTCCTATGTGTATGTAAAATATTAATAAGATTGGTTGGGTACATACTTTGAATTGGTAACAAATTTTTGCATTTATTAATATGAATTTATTGATTGGGTTGTGATTTGGATTCTAAATAATTGAAGACACAACTGCATGATCTCGCAAGTTGTCTAAAACCAACACTGCTTTTGTGACTTTATGAATTGAATTGACTGCTATAGCATGGCCATACAGGCATGTATTATTCAATAAAATAATTATTGAACTTCAACAGTTGTTTGGTTGATAAAAATTACAATTGCAGATTATTACTTATTAACCTTAATGTCTGCTAAATAACAATATCAGTAGTCAAGTGGACAGTGAGCAGAATAGAAAGCTGAAGCATTTTGATATTAATTATTAGAACACCACAATTTAACACAAACAAATACCTAGATACATGCATCTGTCTGTCTGTTGTCACCCATGAGTGATTTTATAAGGATTTATACCTTTGGAGGTAGGGAACCCTAAAGAAACAAAACAAATTCGTACCAAAGAATAAAAAATTCTTTGTACTAATGACGAAAAACCTTGTTAGGTAATTAGCGTTTTATGAGTTGTGTCAACATCAGTAAATAGCTTATATGAAATAATATCTTTTTAGTAATTTAGGTAAGTCATATTTGCTTTAAGCACTTTGTAAGATCAATCAACGAATTCAAGGTCAATTCACTGACCACAATAGACTATATTACCTATCAAAATGGTTACACTGTCCTTTGCGAAATATAATGACGAATCTGGTTAAGAGACCAGATTAGTAGTAAATGCTTATAGGTAAATACCTCTCTTATTCTTTGTTCCGTGTTTTCTAGCTGTCTGAATCTCCACCTCTATCTTTCTTTCCAAAAACTCCTGTTTCTTTACCAATAGCTCTTCAGTTTCACGTAACTTTTGGATCGCTTCATGGGTAGTTGGCCCTTTTTCCTCCTTCTTACCACCAAATATTTTACCGAGAAAACTCATGATTATGCCTGAGAGACTACTTAAATACTATTAAATTATCCAATTCTCGATATTTTAGAACTAATTACGCATAAATAGGGTAAAATTGTACACAAAAATCGCCTATTCAACTCGATGCGTCATTTGTGTGATGTGATGTGAAACGTTACGTTCGGAATGATAAATAATTTAATTTTAATTTAATGTTATGGGAGTCATTTCAATAAAGTTTTTCAGTAAATTTATTTATTTTTTGTCAATATACATGTTTTTATTTTAAAATATAATATTTGAACACATTAAGATATTTGTAATAAACAATTAATCAACATCAAATTATCGTAATTTAATTCATGTTTTTAAAAGTTAGTAGCAATATGTTCTGAGCGCACAAACCTAACGTCAAGTGGTGACAGATCATGACAGCAGATGACAACTGGCCGTATTGTAAAATGTAAAATAGGCAAAACTGATACTTTCATCGCGTGAAAACTTTTATCTTTCATTATTTACTTAACTTTTTTTTTACTTTTGAAAAATACTTTCTCTGCCATTATATACAAAGTATAAGTTTGATCAATTGAATGTTGAAAAATAAAACACTATAAATGATATTATAAAATTTAAATCTTTAAAAACGCAAGGCGAAAATCCACGTAAAATGAATTAATTCGTGACATTGGCATCAATGACATTTTGTAAACAATCGTTTTGATTGATTGCTTTGCGTTGCTCATCTAGCCGCATGTGCAGTTTTTAATTGATATATTGATTTTAAATTAATTTCTGAATATAGGCCACCGACATATTGTGAGAAATCTCAAAAATGGTTCGTGTAATAACTCAGGAGACATACGATGAAGTGGTTCAGGAGAATATGGAAGAGTTCGAAATGAGTCCTGAAGAAGCTGTCAGGGAAGCGATAGCCCAGTTTCAAGCACAAGTAAGCTGTTGCATTATTGATCGATAATCTTGCCATGTAACACTTATATACCATATGCATAAACAATACTGTTAATTCATCTTAAATTTTGTCGTTCATTGGCTAACACTAATTACCTATGTACTTACGAACATTTTAATCACATGATATACATACATGTACCTATACAGGTATCAACAAAAATTCTTGTCTTGAGTTTCGTCGTTGTCATTCCCGGTTAGTACATCAGACAAAAATCAGCCACTAAAAAATTTCCTACTTAAAACTACTAAAAATATAAGATTTCTTATTTGCTGACTTTATCAGCAAATAAGAAATGTTATATTTTTATTTTAAGATCTTTATTTCTTCACAGGGAGTGGACCTGTCGAACATAATCAAGGATCTGGTACTAAGCACAAATGATAATCACCTAGTTTCAATGACTGTCAGTGCAATGAAAGAGCTGATAGATCGAAATTATGACGACGAATGTATGCTACAGGAGCTTGAAGCACTAAAAGTACGCAGGTTTTTTTAAATTATCTTTTTTAAGAGGCCTTGCTTTGAACTTGATCAAGTACTGTACCTCTCTCTCATATTTGCATGTTCCCGGTTGCATTCTGAGCTGTGACGCCCCAAAGCTGAGTTTGCATAAAACAATTGCCAGTAAATGTTGAAAATTTGGCTATGATTTTACCACCGGCCGCCCACTTGACGTCAATCCTCTTTGGGAATGCTGTCAAAGCTTTGTGTCCCTGAGTCGCCTCATACAACATCCACAGAAGGATATTCATGACCAAACCTATTCTATGGCGGAACCACACTTTGTTTTGTTGATGCAGAATGGGTACTTCTCAAAATGAGAACTCACCCAAAAATGTATATCTTGCGTTTACTGTACTTATGTATCCTAATTGCTTCAACTAGACAGACAAAATACTAAAACGAAATGCAAGTAAGAACTATTTGATCTGGGAATATAAATTGTTTGGGAACCCTTTATTTCAGGAGCATAATCATAATTAGCTTAACAGGCGTCAGAACTCTGCTGCTTATAAATAATGCAAGTAGCTTTTTTGATGTTTTTGTTTCCACATAAATTATTACAGCTTATGAAATGTAATTTTCTTTTTAATTTTCAGTTTGAATGTGCCAAGGACCTAGCTCGCAGAATGCGCGCAGCCAAAGATGGTGCTTACAACATCCTAATTAAACTGCTTGAAGCAAGACTAAACTTATACATCGAGAAGGAGAGCGGTAACAACAAACTATTTGTGCTCGATCTTCTTAAAACATTGTCTGTATTCATGGACACACAGCCTGATCTGCTGGATGATAAAGGATTGGAACTGATAAAACGGTGAGGATACAAACCTACATTATAATTTTCACTTATCCCAATGCTGAACTCGTAGAGTATAAGTTTAAGCTATTTCATGCTCAAATGATGTGTAATACCTACCTAAACATAAAAAATACTTTAATACTTTAGATATAAGATAAAAAACCAAATGTATTAAAAGAATACTGATTTAATTTAAAAATTATAAACTTACTAGCTGTGCCCTGGTGCTTTGCTCCCATGGGAATTTCGGAATAAAAGTACTCTATGTGTTATTCCAGGTTATATTCTACCGGTGTACCAAATTTCATATTTTTCATGAAAGAGTAACAAACATACACACATACATACTCAGAAACATTTTCACGTTTATAATATTAGTAGGATTAACATTATAATAACTCCTTATAAACAGATACATCAGCATCCAATTATTACACATAATCTAGTATAAATAATATGTAGTTTAAATCGGTAAGCAACCCTTAATGTGGATAACGCCACGGGGTGCAGCTAGTATTTTCTACATTTTTATAATATTTTCAGTGCACTGGATACAATAGTGGATCGAGACATCCTGATAGCAACGTTAAAATGGACCGCGACATGCTGCGTGAAACATGAAATGAACAGGCAGAAAATATTCGCCAAAAATATTGTGGAGAATCTCAAAAATTTGGTGGAGACACGCAAGGACCCCAAGGTAAAATTAACTGATTTTGTTGTCCTATGCCATTTAGCAAATTTCATAAAAAAATCAATGTACTAAATAAATTTCATCAAAACATAGGTTCCGGTTTAGCACCACTACTGAATCATTTCGAACGTAAAAATAGTCCGGTAACTTTTGAAGATTTGGGTGGATATTTTAGGACCGGTCGCGTTACTCACGTCAACCCTATTTGGAGAATGCATAGTCACCTTATACAAAGAACCACTAAAAAACAAAATTGTTTATAATATAAATTTTTTAAACTTTATTAATCTTTCTATTCAGTTAACATCAGCGTGTATGCTGGTTGTGCGAAGACTGACCTTAGACGACGACATTAGAGTCGAATTTGGAAAAGCACACGACCATGCCAAAGAGTTGGCGATGAAACTGTTGATTCCTCTCACGGAAATGCTCAATCGTAAGTTTATTTTCTTTTTATTAAAGTTCTTGTAATTTACAATAATATTAGGACAATGGAATAGATGACAAGGTCAGAAAATTGTAAAGAAAATCGGACCTTTTCTTTAGTTTCACCTGTAATCAAATCTTGCAAATTAAATATCACCTACTTCCACTTGTCGTACAGAGTTGAAATTTCCCACCACGGTTCAGTTTCCATAACAATGCATCTTTATGATAAGCATGAACTGATGGTGTACCCAGGATCGGCTCCCAACGAGGGAACTCCTCAGTGGTTTACTTTTTTTCACGTATGTAAGAATGGTAAGATTTTTGTCACGCGTTAAATGGTCTCTCTTCCCTCGCTCTTGTTTGAATACCTAGTCATACTTATGATTCCTCTGTAAATGATGCTATAAATTCTTATATCTATCTGACGACAATAAAAGTTTGTAGTGCAAATAATAATAATAATTATTTCAGTTTCCCATATAATGTTAGTAACAGGTTGTCTTAGGGCCTAGGTTGTCTATGGATACAAGCATACAGTGCCTTAATACGGCACAGTCGGAGCGTGAAGCTATCATCATTAGGATGCTGTTATTGCTGCCTCGCACACGCTGCAAGAAGGAGGCGGCCTTTTTGCATATGACGGCATGAAACCCATAAATATATTTGGCTTCCGCAAACACACTGGATGCACTGCACCTGCGCGACAGCCCTAACATCATCCTAAAGATATTATTATACTGGATGCGCAGATCCTCGACGGTATCTCGCTTATATAGTTCCCATAGGCCACTTGTGTAGAAACTTTGGCAGAAGACTTTGAAAATGGTAGTATTAAATATGGAAAAAAAATCCTTCGTTTCTCAGAAAGCACAGAATCAACAGACGCAACAGAATGCCTCGACCTCCTAAAGACGATATCTCCGTTGCTCGTGCGCAACGAACTCTGCGCTTTGTGCGCGGAACACGGCGCCTGCGACGCCCTGTTCGAGGTCATGGCGACCCATCACGGCGACGCGGTGCTGCTGCTGCACGCTCTCAAACTGTGAGTGTCACTTTGTCACACATTACACAGGCAAAAGTTTGTATATTGGTCTCTTCGTCACACTTAAAATGCTGGGCGCTTAAAATATTGAGGTAGCTCATACCTTGGATTAACACATAGGATACTCATTTTAAAAAATATATCTAATAATATTATAAAGGCGAAAATTTGTATGTTTGTCCTTCGTCACGCTTAAACTGCTGAGCCATTTTTTTATGAAATTTGGAATTGAGGTAGCTCATATCTTGGATTAACAGATAGGATACTTTTTATTCCGAAAGTTCGCGATTCTCGTAGGATTTGATCTAGAAGTTAGGTAGTCAATGGCGCTTTATAAACTAAACTAGTTGTTGCCCGGTGCTTCTTGCCCGTGGGAATTTTGAGATAAAATGTAGCCTATATCTTGTATAATATACCTTTCTAATTGAAAAATTTTTGAAATCTATTCAGTAGTTACGGAGATTACCCACCTCAAACATACAAACTCACAAACGCTTACCTCTTTATAATAATAGTATAGATGACGCTATGACGCTATTATGGATAAATACGTAAAAAACAGTTATTGAGTCTCTATGGGTCCATCGAGTCGAGAGTTGACTATCGAGTTTTAGCAACATATTGCGATGAAACCTATACCAGATTTTAAGTTTAGTTTTTGCATGAGGCTTTTATTATTCCCCATTATTGTACTAATCTACTCTCGACTCGATCAATAAAGTTGCAAATACCTACGTGTTTTTTTTATTATTATTAGGTTGAAAGTGATTATAGATATAATTGTGATCGTTATACATAAGAATAACGTTTTATAAATAAATCAGAAATTATTAATAAGTGCATTTCCTAAAATCCACACAATTTCTCAGCGGACTGGAAATGTGACCTCAAAAAGAGACACCTCTCATTGTCTAAATATATCGTCTTCTTCTTTACCATGATTTCGTTCTCCAATTGTGACCTTTCATGTATCAAATCAGCCCTCAATTTCTCCGTCTCCAAAGACCTTTTTTGCAATAAACTCATGCTATCATTCAAATCTCTGACTTCATCGAGAAGACCAACCAAAGAACCCTCTCTGCAATTCTCAACGTTAGGCCGAATATTTTTAGTGTTCAGTCTCGTCTGAGCCACTTGTATCCGCTGAGACACCTTCATAATTTCGTCGTGTAATGTCTCCAATATATTCTCTGTCTCAACTATCTTAACCAACGTCAATCGCAATTGATTTTCCAATTCAGTTTTCACCTGTTCCGTTCTAGCGATTCTTGAACTCAAAGCTTCGTTTACTTTAACGTCTTGAGATCTTAAATCTCTTGTGCTATTTATCAAAACTGCTTCAACTTTGCTTCTCAGCTGTTTAGATTTGTCTATAGCAGATTTGAATTGTTGTAGCGCATTCACAGTGTAATGTTCCCATGATGTTACATCCGATTGACCTTCAGATAATCTTGTAGCACCGGCAGAATCTTTGACTTTCTCAGATTTGGTTTGCAAATCAGCGTTAGCACTTTCGTATTTGAATGCCAAATATTTATTACCCCAATCAGCTTCGAGTGCAGTTTTCGCGGCAACATTCATCTTCATCTGATTTTCGATGTCTCTCAACATTTCTCCGTGTAATCTTTTAACGTTTTCTATCAAAGCTGATTCTGTGAATAGTTCTTCTTGTGGTTCGTCGTATATCAGGTCTGATTGCATTCTGTTCCGTCTCATATCGAGGCATTCTTCTGAAATGTATTCCGGTATTTTTAAAGTGTCCATAGCGTTCTTCACTTGCTGCCTTAGAGCTTCCAAAACGTTGATTTCAGCGTCTATATCTTTAATAGCTCTTTCTAATTCAGCTTTCCAATAATTTATATGTCTTACCCTGTGTTTCAACTGATCTGTACTATCGCTGAAGTCTTCACAGGACGTTTGGTTCACTTTAACGATACAGTTTTTAGTGATTGATGTATTTTCGTCTGTGATTCCTATGATGTCCCCTTTCAAAACTTTCTGGTTGTGTTCGTGCCACTTAAGCATTGTGGATAGTCCATGATTTCTGTCGCCGAATGATAGGTAGTCTCCGTTTTCTGCTGTTGTTTTCTGCATTTTTGTTACAACAATGTTTATCTATATGAAGTTTGATATCGTCAAAGAGAATTTACGTGCCAATATCGGCTCACTAAGAAAAATAAGTTCAAGAAGTATACAAAAATCCCATTCTTATTGATTAAATAAGGTAACCATAGAGACTTGTGTATAAACCCGTTTAGTCGATATACCATGCAAATTGCATTGCTTGACCTATATGCCTTACAAATATATCAGGCGATATATGTGTCTGAGACCTCAGCATCAACCATGAGAATATTTAACGCAGATGTAAACTCATTGTAACATAAAGGTTTTATAATGTTATTTGTTTTTTATTGTACTTATATCCATTAACTTTTTTGCTAGATTAACAGCTTTGGCTGGCAATGACGACGTAAAGAGGCAGCTGGTTCAAGCCGGCATTGCCCCTACAATGGTCAGCGTAATGAGAATGCATACAGTAAGTTTTTACGCTTTATTATTGTATGTATATTAGGAAACAGTTCGATCATGGTAGAAGGGGCAAACCCAAAAAGTGATTGCTTGATGTCGACAATCTTGATTTGCGTGACGAGTCACAATGGAATGTATGTAGGATAAGAATAAATTAACGCACGCAAAATTATGTAGTCGTTATGTTACACATAAACCTTCCTCTTGAATCGATTTATCTAATAAAAAACCCGCATCAAACTCCGTTGCATAGGGACAGACAGACGGCTGGAAGCGACTTTTTTATGTTATGGCTCAATCGTTCGCCATGAAACGATGATTTTTCCAATATTAAGGTTGAAATAAACACGGTGTAGTAGTGTTTTGTTTTATAATATGTAGTGATCAAGGAATTAGTAGGTATTCCGGAGTACCAAATCTGAAGCGGTGAAGGTTTGGAGCGGCGGTGTATAATGTATTGTATAGTGACGCCCGCTTGTGGATCGAAAGAACCCCGTTCAAATCCTAAGTTTGTATACCAATCTGACTCATGTATATTGGAATTCTATGGTAGTGATACAGGTGTTGCCTAGCAACCGATTCAAAGACACGCAAGAAGGCTGACGATGCAACACTTCTTATAAAACTTATTTGTATTTCAGAGCAACGCTCAAGCGGCCGCGTTAGCTTTGAAAGCTATAGCTGCGCTAACATTGCGCGAACCAGTACACAGTTGCTTGTTCTTCGACAGTGGCGCCGCCCCGCTCGTCGTGGATTTGATGAAACTCCATCCCAACGACCCCAGTGTTCAGGTTACTGGATTTTCAGTTTACTGATTTTGTTCAATCCATAAACAGTAGAAAACTGTTTTTTATCGAACTACATTTTTTTTTGCAATTAACGAATCTAATCGTCAAAATTGATCCTCCACTTATTTTTTACTCTTTATATATAGATTGCCCTTTGTGAAATATTTACTTAAGAACAAGATATATCCTGACGATTTGCTAGACATATACATAAAAAAACGCAAATGAACACCAGCCTTAAGTGTACATACATAAGATTAAATTTCAATTGAAATCTGAGAAATATTTATAGAAAGTTACTTATGGAAAATTGTCCCTCTCTAGTACGAGTAGCAATCTCAATTTCCCCGCGGAATGGTTTCACTTGAAAATGTATCTTGATTCAGTAAGTAGACCACTAATATTGCTTTAGTGTGAATACTGTTATATGATGATTTTTAATAAACAAACGTTGATGCTGTTGAAGCGGTTGTGGTGTAATGGCCGCCTGTGGATCGAAAGGTCTCAGGTTCGTATCCTACTTGTGCCATATGAGTTTGTATACCAATCTGACTCATATATAGTAGTTTTCATATACCACCGCTTGCTTCGGGAAGGAATACATCGTGAGGAAACCTGCACACTGGCTCACAGTTTAGTTCCCTAGTGTGTATGCGACTACCTGCCACTAGATGGCGGTAGGTAGTCGTAAAAGTCATGTCAGATGGCTTTAGGCGACTTGAATAAAATCTGACACCAGTGTCAGCAATAACACACTTGATATGATGATGATGATAAACAAACAAAATATGTTTACAGAAAAACGCATGCTGGGCCATCCGCAACATGGTCGGCCGGTACCGCGAACAAAACCGGGCGTTCCATTTGCTCGGCGTCGAGGAACTGCTCAACCAAGCGTACGGCAAGTTCCAGAAGGACTTCGGCTTCGACATCAAGGCCGCGTTGAGGGATCTCGAGTGCGATGTGAAATTTGACGAACCGTGGCGTGGTACAGGGGCGGAAATCGAGAATTGAACAAGCCACCTTGTTTTCAACAGTGGGGACAACTAGAGATTACGTTACGTAGACAAAGAGAGCTGTAGGCCATGTCATATCTTCCATTTCGCTCATACAAGATGTGCGTATTAAAAATACATGAGATGATACGAGACAGAGTGTTTTGTCCCTTATCACGAGTCCAGTGACTTTGTGTGAGATTTGCCGTATAGGGTCGGGAATTTATATGGGAATTTTCTATCTCAACAGCTTACCGTTGTCTAGTTATATATAGCTCTTGGTCTTTGCTTCGTCATTTCTTTCGTTTCGCTCATACAAGAGAAATTAATTAGACGAGAAGAAACGAGACATCGTTAATTTTTATCTCATTTGGCTACGCTGATGTTCGTTTTTAGTTTTCTTTGTACTTGAGTTGAGTTACCGTGAGTTTTTTGCGAGAACCGACAACGTATCGTCTAAATTTATAATGAAAATTAACAGCGCCTCTAAGCGCCTAAAAGGAACGAATGTTCCATATACATTTTTGATGTTTACGATACTATTATATTCTTGCAAAATCCTATACTAACGCCATTGAACGAATTTCTGTACTTGAACTTTTTATATTTTTTCTCCTCCACTTCACGTGATCTTCCGCGTCCATAGTTGAGACCATCGGCATATTTTTCTTCTATTAAAGAAATGTATGTAAGGTGCCACTTTGGGGGACTTTTTTCTGGATGAATAAATTATGGATGTAATCCATTTTTGTCTCTCGGAATTTAGTAGGCAACTAGAGTAATATGTAATGTAAATGAAATATTTCAGTATTATCCTTTACACGGATAAAATTACAATCTTATTTGTCAACCTGATGATTTTTACTGTATTTTTGTGGTTTTTAAATTCTGTAATAGGGAAATATTATTGCAATGTCATTGCGCCAGAGAGCAGCACTCGCATCTAGAGAAAACTATAATAGCTTAAGTCATTTCGATTCGCTGATGCAAGAAAAAGAAATGCATAATACAAATACAAAACAAACGGGACAGAGCGCTGATATCTTTCACTCTTTGCATTGGCATGTCATTACAGTAACATTAAGTTTTGACATTGACAATCTTCCAAATAATGGCAAATATTATTGAGTTGTGCGTCATGGCAACGGGCGGATCGCGTTGGTGGCGCCATCTGTGGAAGCTAACGTAATATTTCCTATTCGATTTAATGTACATGTCTAGTTTATTGTCCCTAAATCTTTATTTATTATTTATTGACTTGATGAACTTTTAATTGAACTTTAAGATTAGATTGAAATAACATTTTAAAGATCGAATTTAATACGATAATCAAATAGTATATAATCTTCAACATTCCCATGTAGACTAATAGTAGAAATAAACTAAAATTGTAATCATTCAAATTATTCTAAAAATTCTGTGTTCGGAGTAGATACAATAGCATTTTCATTGAAATTATTCAGTAGTAATCAATAATCAATATATCATATATGTGTGTAGTCTGTTATTAATTCAATACATAATAATCGCATTACATAATATAAATACGCGCTGTGTTCCGCACAGCGAATTTTTTTTTTCAATTTTGTGATGTCACCCTTTTTGAGGGCTGGATCCGCGCTTGAATGAATATAAGGGCTTAATATATTTTTGGATAAACAGGGTATATATTTTATTCAGTGCACAAACGGCAATATGCTCGGTACAATGAATTCAACAACTTCCATATAAAATAAATAGCGAAATGGCGAACAATTTCAACTTTTCATACTGGGCCACATGTCAAAAATGACACGAATTTTTTGACATGTGTCACAAAAAAAATTACATTTTTTGACATCTATTTCTTTTAATATTTACTCGTTTTCTTTAACCGTATCCACTCTCAAAATTTGTGCAGTATAGAGAAAATTACCCTGTAGATATTATGTTGCCAAATTGATTACAAGTTAATTCGCATTTCTATTAAGTGCAAGACTAATAAGAACACTATGATCATCGGGCTGAAGTAAGATCTCATTATGTATATCTCATATGTAATATGTTTAACTTATTGCCTTCTTGCTTTATGCTGACATTTTTTTATAATTTATGGTGCTTAAATATAAATCTTTGTATAACAATAATTGTTGAAAGAAATAAAATCTTTGAAATAACAATAATAATTTGTTTCATTGATATATTATATTAATAGCAGAGGTAGACGTGTACTGTACTAGTTTTTACACGTAGACTCGCTCTGAAATTGCTTATATGCTGTCGAAAAACTGTATGTTATTAAACTGCGCGGTAACCGTGCACCGTTTTAAAATCTTTGGGGTTTATTGAAATAAGAAAACGTAAGTATAAAAATATTTATTGGTTGAAATCTTTCAAATTACATTGTTTCACTACAAATAATGTTTCATTAATTGTAACTAGGTACAGAACAAATACGACATACATTAAAATGTGCTTATTAAGCGGAATTACAGTAATCTTATCATATTTTAAATATATCGTTTTTTCATATCACGCCGGTTTCGTTTCGAATCAAAAGTTAAGACTTAAAAAACCAAGAAGTCCCATCGAAACAAAATAGCTGTTTATAAATTATAGCACTTTCAATAAACCGCACATTTGACATTTCTTAAAAAGTAATATATAGATCTGGGGGTCACTGTCGAATAAAGACAAGAAAAAATTATATTTCCAATTCATTTCAATTCAGGATCAAGTATTTTTGTCATTGCTACAGTTGTCAAATGTGCCCAACTTTCAAAACTCTGTAAAAACTATAAATACAGAGTCAAGAACTGAAATAGCGAAAAATTACCTGATGACTAATGATAAAAAAAAAATTGAATTATTTTACTGAATAAACTTGCAAGCCTTCGCCTTCACACGATTCCAACATCCTATTATTATCCAATAAAATTAAACAAAAATTTTCACAAATTTACGAAAATGTATTATACAATTCCGAAACAATTTTAAAACAGTTTTGAACAAAAAATCCTAATTAACGGTAAACCGAAAATACCAAAAAAGTATTTTTAATCTCAAAAAACAAATCTTAAACAATATTATAAATATACATTGAAATAATTAGTATAAAACCTTATGTTACTTATAAAATATGATATTGTTTATGGATTTTTATGTAACTGGCATCGCCCCAACACAGTAATAACTGTACAGTAGTAAATACAGTACGGCCACTCCCTACCCCCCACATTCAGTCAACTCACAGTTGCGGGCTGACTAGAGCCGAAAGGGCCCTGAATCTGCACAATCTGTTAGAGAATCAAGTCCGTGATAACTAATACAATTTGTAACATACCAATTTGGTATATAATTTGGTACAATTTACAAAAAATTAAAAATATTAAATCACTAATTAAAATGTTATATGTTTGGTAAATGGGTGCTAAGCTTTAGGCAGTCTCTAAAGAACCATTTAAATTCATACTGAAATATTATAAAAAATATTATAAAATAAATAAAAAGAAATATCTTTTGTATTAATATCCTTATAATGTTTGGAGTTAAAAATAACTTTCAATAATGGAATATAATTGTGATGTTATCACACCAGAGCGCAGCACAACATGATCATAGATAGGTAAAACTAAACTAAGACACGGGGTGAGCGCGCGTAGCCACATGAGATAGCACTGTATGAAACTGTTCATACACTGTATGAAATTGTAGCTCCATTGTTTTCTGCATTGGTTTTGACGTGACTCGGAACTTCTTACAATTACTACGTTGTTCTGCATTGACCCGTCAAAGTAACGGAGCACAACGAAGCAATGGGACATGGCTCTTAATCGTCTATGAAATTCTTAAGAATATATAAAGTGCTGGTCGACTAAATGGTTACAGAATTTTTTTCTAATTAAAAAAATATCCCGCCATGTTGTACTTCACAATTGATATTTTAGAATGTTAACACGGAATCACGAACCTAATTAAAATCAGTATTGAGATTTAAAGTAAATCTTATACTAAATTGTTGTGTTTAAAGCTATTGCCTGTGCTTCGTTAACAAATGCTCATTTTAACGATTATTTTCTCATTTCAATATGAAACAAACAACAAACATATTTTGGAAATAAATGCCTGGGGATATAGTAAAATAATCTGAACAGTTACAGATGTCAGACCAACGCTGTTTTGCCATTGGTTCATAAAGCTATATATAATCAGCCCAGAACTGTTTGATGTACGTATATTGCTATCACTTTTATCTGTGACCTCTCGAGCGAAGCCGGGATGAGTACACTACTGATATATAAATATTATAACCATAATAGATTATACCTTCCTTTATAAAAAAAGGTTGTGGAGTTTTAAAGATCTAAGCTTACAAAAGGACAGACAGAGGGAAGCGAGGTAAATAAACATGGTTTTAGCGTATAGTTCTACCTTTCACGGCGCAAAATTGGACAACCGATAAAGGAGATAGCAATATATTGCATCAAAAACTTCTTAACACCGCAGTTTTATCTACAGCTTCATCGTATTGTAAACATCTACAGTTGTCTGGACCTTACATACCACTAGCGCAATCTAGTGGCGAAATTAAAAGTCCCTCACAGTCATAATACGAACCTTTTAAAATTGCTCATTAAAAAGTACATTAAATTCGGTAGTTACGGGCGCTCTCTAAAATGTGTTGATATTTCCATTTCCTATAATTCATAATCTCTTTCCCGTTCATAATGGTGTGCACCATTATCTTCGGGTTATACTCCAAGTTTGTCAGCAGCTGAAACAACAAAATGAAAATTACTATCGAAAACTCCGGCAAATCTAAGCAGAAAAATTCAGAAAATAGCCGCTTTCCGGGACTTCGCTCCCGTGGGAATTTCGGGATAAAAAGCATCCTATGTGTTATTATTATTATTACCAAATTTCATAACAATCCGTCCAGTAGATTTTGCGTGAAAGAGAAACAAACATACACATTCATCCTCACAAACTTTCGCATTTATTATATTAATAGGATAAGACTTTCACAAGCACATTTTCACGTCAAAATTCCAAACTGAGTTTGTTTCGGCATTACATCTCAGCACTGGTCGTTAGGAAACACCATAATAGTTTGTAGCTTTTTGAGAAATACTATGTGTATTGTATATGTTTAACTTTGATTTGATTTGACAGTATAGACTACATTTTCAATTGTATTTACGTGATGAAAGTTATCCCATGTCCTTCTCCATACTTCAAACTACATGTCCGAAAAATTTCAAGAAGATCGCATCGCATCTATAATATTAGTTAGGATCCTGACGGATAACTGGAATGATCACTTCTTTCTCTCAAACAAGTAAGCAATATTTGTCCGCGCTGGGATTCGAACCCAGGACCTCCAGATAGCGACGGGAGTGGTGACCACTACGCCACAGAGGTCACGGAGTACGTTGACGAAAAATAACAAACCTTGGGCGTGAGCAGGAAGTACTGGGCGTTCTCACATTCAGTGGTCACCTTCACCAGGAGCTGGAACATCTTCCGTTCATTAATCGGGTCCATCCCTTGGTTTATTTCATCCACACACCTGTAATTTATCGTTAACCTATATTAATAATACTAATTTACAAATATCCCAATCCCAACTAATATTATAATTGCGAAAGTAAGTTTGTTGTTTTCACGAATTTTATCAAATTTGGTATACGGGTAGATAGTAACCTGGAATAACACATAGGGTACTTTTTATCCCGAAATTCCTACGGGAGTGAGGCCTGGAGGCGCAGCTATTTTATAAATAAATACGTAAGTATGTTTATATCATATTATGTTTTCAAACGCTTGAACCGATTTTGGTGAAATTTAGTGTACACGTACTTAAAGATGCGAGTTCAAAGGCTACTCTTTCAGATTTCTACCCACAGAGATCAGAAATGTGGGTGAAAGTTTGTATGACAAACGCACTTGATATTGCCGATTAGTAGATTTAAACTCATACTTGGAAGTTTATATGAGCAATTTTTACTATACTCAATTAAAAATTAAATGTGACATTGATTTTGTGATGGTCATTATTTCATGTTAAACGAAAATTTTGACGAAATTGAATTGAGGTATAGATTATACCTTAGTTACACACATACATTTATTATATCATATAGTTACTGTCGAATGTTCAATAAAAATGACAGACGCTACCTGAAGGGCGCGCGCGCGCGACGCTGCAGACAGAGACAGAGACAGACGCTACCTGAAGGGCGCGCGCGCGCGGCGCTGCAGACAGAGACAGAGACAGACGCTACCTGAAGGGCGCGCGCGCGCGACGCTGCAGACAGAGACAGAGACAGACGCTACCTGAAGGGCGCGCGCGCGCGGCGCTGCAGACAGAGACAGAGACAGGCGCTACCTGAAGGGCGCGCGCGCGCGGCGCTGCAGACAGAGACAGAGACAGACGCTACCTGAAGGGCGCGCGCGCGCGGCGCTGCAGACAGAGACAGAGACAGGCGCTACCTGAAGGGCGCGCGCGCGCGACGCTGCAGACAGAGACAGAGACAGACGCTACCTGAAGGGCGCGCGCGCGCGGCGCTGCAGACAGAGACAGAGACAGGCGCTACCTGAAGGGCGCGCGCGCGCGGCGCTGCAGACAGAGACAGAGACAGGCGCTACCTGAAGGGCGCGCGCGCGCGGCGCTGCAGACAGAGACAGAGACAGACGCTACCTGAAGGGCGCGCGCGCGCGGCGCTGCAGACAGAGACAGAGACAGACGCTACCTGAAGGGCGCGCGCGCGCGGCGCTGCAGACAGAGACAGAGACAGGCGCTACCTGAAGGGCGCGCGCGCGCGGCGCTGCAGACAGAGACAGACGCTACCTGAAGGGCGCGCGCGCGCGGCGCTGCAGACAGAGACAGAGACAGACGCTACCTGAAGGGCGCGCGCGCGCGGCGCTGCAGACAGAGACAGAGACAGACGCTACCTGAAGGGCGCGCGCGCGCGACGCTGCAGACAGAGACAGAGACAGACGCTACCTGAAGGGCGCGCGCGCGCGACGCTGCAGACAGAGACAGAGACAGGCGCTACCTGAAGGGCGCGCGCGCGCGGCGCTGCAGACAGAGACAGAGACAGACGCTACCTGAAGGGCGCGCGCGCGCGGCGCTGCAGACAGAGACAGAGACAGACGCTACCTGAAGGGCGCGCGCGCGCGACGCTGCAGACAGAGACAGAGACAGACGCTACCTGAAGGGCGCGCGCGCGCGACGCTGCAGACAGAGACAGAGACAGACGCTACCTGAAGGGCGCGCGCGCGCGGCGCTGCAGACAGAGACAGAGACAGACGCTACCTGAAGGGCGCGCGCGCGCGGCGCTGCAGACAGAGACAGAGACAGACGCTACCTGAAGGGCGCGCGCGCGCGACGCTGCAGACAGAGACAGAGACAGACGCTACCTGAAGGGCGCGCGCGCGCGGCGCTGCAGACAGAGACAGAGACAGACGCTACCTGAAGGGCGCGCGCGCGCGACGCTGCAGACAGAGACAGAGACAGACGCTACCTGAAGGGCGCGCGCGCGCGGCGCTGCAGACAGAGACAGAGACAGACGCTACCTGAAGGGCGCGCGCGCGCGACGCTGCAGACAGAGACAGAGACAGACGCTACCTGAAGGGCGCGCGCGCGCGGCGCTGCAGACAGAGACAGAGACAGACGCTACCTGAAGGGCGCGCGCGCGCGACGCTGCAGACAGAGACAGAGACAGACGCTACCTGAAGGGCGCGCGCGCGCGGCGCTGCAGACAGAGACAGAGACAGACGCTACCTGAAGGGCGCGCGCGCGCGGCGCTGCAGACAGAGACAGAGACAGACGCTACCTGAAGGGCGCGCGCGCGCGACGCTGCAGACAGAGACAGAGACAGGCGCTACCTGAAGGGCGCGCGCGCGCGGCGCTGCAGACAGAGACAGAGACAGACGCTACCTGAAGGGCGCGCGCGCGCGACGCTGCAGACAGAGACAGAGACAGACGCTACCTGAAGGGCGCGCGCGCGCGGCGCTGCAGACAGAGACAGAGACAGACGCTACCTGAAGGGCGCGCGCGCGCGACGCTGCAGACAGAGACAGAGACAGGCGCTACCTGAAGGGCGCGCGCGCGCGACGCTGCAGACAGAGACAGAGACAGACGCTACCTGAAGGGCGCGCGCGCGCGGCGCTGCAGACAGAGACAGAGACAGGCGCTACCTGAAGGGCGCGCGCGCGCGGCGCTGCAGAGAGAGACAGAGACAGACGCTACCTGAAGGGCGCGCGCGCGCGGCGCTGCAGACAGAGACAGAGACAGACGCTACCTGAAGGGCGCGCGCGCGCGACGCTGCAGACAGAGACAGAGACAGACGCTACCTGAAGGGCGCGCGCGCGCGGCGCTGCAGACAGAGACAGAGACAGGCGCTACCTGAAGGGCGCGCGCGCGCGGCGCTGCAGAGAGAGACAGAGACAGACGCTACCTGAAGGGCGCGCGCGCGCGGCGCTGCAGACAGAGACAGAGACAGACGCTACCTGAAGGGCGCGCGCGCGCGACGCTGCAGACAGAGACAGAGACAGACGCTACCTGAAGGGCGCGCGCGCGCGGCGCTGCAGACAGAGACAGAGACAGGCGCTACCTGAAGGGCGCGCGCGCGCGGCGCTGCAGAGAGAGACAGAGACAGACGCTACCTGAAGGGCGCGCGCGCGCGGCGCTGCAGACAGAGACAGAGACAGGCGCTACCTGAAGGGCGCGCGCGCGCGGCGCTGCAGAGAGAGACAGAGACAGACGCTACCTGAAGGGCGCGCGCGCGCGGCGCTGCAGACAGAGACAGAGACAGACGCTACCTGAAGGGCGCGCGCGCGCGACGCTGCAGACAGAGACAGAGACAGACGCTACCTGAAGGGCGCGCGCGCGCGGCGCTGCAGACAGAGACAGAGACAGGCGCTACCTGAAGGGCGCGCGCGCGCGGCGCTGCAGAGAGAGACAGAGACAGACGCTACCTGAAGGGCGCGCGCGCGCGGCGCTGCAGACAGAGACAGAGACAGACGCTACCTGAAGGGCGCGCGCGCGCGGCGCTGCAGACAGAGACAGAGACAGACGCTACCTGAAGGGCGCGCGCGCGCGGCGCTGCAGACAGAGACAGAGACAGACGCTACCTGAAGGGCGCGCGCGCGCGGCGCTGCAGACAGAGACAGAGACAGACGCTACCTGAAGGGCGCGCGCGCGCGGCGCTGCAGACAGAGACAGAGACAGACGCTACCTGAAGGGCGCGCGCGCGCGGCGCTGCAGACAGAGACAGAGACAGACGCTACCTGAAGGGCGCGCGCGCGCGGCGCTGCAGACAGAGACAGAGACAGACGCTACCTGAAGGGCGCGCGCGCGCGACGCTGCAGACAGAGACAGAGACAGACGCTACCTGAAGGGCGCGCGCGCGCGACGCTGCAGACAGAGACAGAGACAGACGCTACCTGAAGGGCGCGCGCGCGCGACGCTGCAGACAGAGACAGAGACAGACGCTACCTGAAGGGCGCGCGCGCGCGGCGCTGCAGACAGAGACAGAGACAGACGCTACCTGAAGGGCGCGCGCGCGCGGCGCTGCAGACAGAGACAGAGACAGGCGCTACCTGAAGGGCGCGCGCGCGCGGCGCTGCAGACAGAGACAGAGACAGGCGCTACCTGAAGGGCGCGCGCGCGCGACGCTGCAGACAGAGACAGAGACAGACGCTACCTGAAGGGCGCGCGCGCGCGGCGCTGCAGACAGAGACAGAGACAGACGCTACCTGAAGGGCGCGCGCGCGCGGCGCTGCAGACAGAGACAGAGACAGGCGCTACCTGAAGGGCGCGCGCGCGCGGCGCTGCAGACAGAGACAGAGACAGGCGCTACCTGAAGGGCGCGCGCGCGCGACGCTGCAGACAGAGACAGAGACAGACGCTACCTGAAGGGCGCGCGCGCGCGGCGCTGCAGACAGAGACAGAGACAGACGCTACCTGAAGGGCGCGCGCGCGCGGCGCTGCAGACAGAGACAGAGACAGGCGCTACCTGAAGGGCGCGCGCGCGCGGCGCTGCAGACAGAGACAGAGACAGGCGCTACCTGAAGGGCGCGCGCGCGCGACGCTGCAGACAGAGACAGAGACAGACGCTACCTGAAGGGCGCGCGCGCGCGACGCTGCAGACAGAGACAGAGACAGGCGCTACCTGAAGGGCGCGCGCGCGCGGCGCTGCAGACAGACAGAGACAGACGCTACCTGAAGGGCGCGCGCGCGCGACGCTGCAGACAGAGACAGAGACAGGCGCTACCTGAAGGGCGCGCGCGCGCGGCGCTGCAGACAGACAGAGACAGACGCTACCTGAAGGGCGCGCGCGCGCGACGCTGCAGACAGAGACAGAGACAGGCGCTACCTGAAGGGCGCGCGCGCGCGGCGCTGCAGACAGACAGAGACAGACGCTACCTGAAGGGCGCGCGCGCGCGACGCTGCAGACAGACAGAGACAGACGCTACCTGAAGGGCGCGCGCGCGCGACGCTGCAGACAGAGACAGAGACAGGCGCTACCTGAAGGGCGCGCGCGCGCGGCGCTGCAGACAGACAGAGACAGACGCTACCTGAAGGGCGCGCGCGCGCGACGCTGCAGACAGAGACAGAGACAGGCGCTACCTGAAGGGCGCGCGCGCGCGGCGCTGCAGACAGACAGAGACAGACGCTACCTGAAGGGCGCGCGCGCGCGACGCTGCAGACAGAGACAGAGACAGGCGCTACCTGAAGGGCGCGCGCGCGCGGCGCTGCAGACAGACAGAGACAGACGCTACCTGAAGGGCGCGCGCGCGCGACGCTGCAGACAGAGACAGAGACAGGCGCTACCTGAAGGGCGCGCGCGCGCGGCGCTGCAGACAGACAGAGACAGACGCTACCTGAAGGGCGCGCGCGCGCGACGCTGCAGACAGACAGAGACAGACGCTACCTGAAGGGCGCGCGCGCGCGACGCTGCAGACAGAGACAGAGACAGGCGCTACCTGAAGGGCGCGCGCGCGCGGCGCTGCAGACAGACAGAGACAGACGCTACCTGAAGGGCGCGCGCGCGCGACGCTGCAGACAGAGACAGAGACAGGCGCTACCTGAAGGGCGCGCGCGCGCGGCGCTGCAGACAGACAGAGACAGACGCTACCTGAAGGGCGCGCGCGCGCGACGCTGCAGACAGACAGAGACAGACGCTACCTGAAGGGCGCGCGCGCGCGACGCTGCAGACAGAGACAGAGACAGGCGCTACCTGAAGGGCGCGCGCGCGCGGCGCTGCAGACAGACAGAGACAGACGCTACCTGAAGGGCGCGCGCGCGCGACGCTGCAGACAGAGACAGAGACAGGCGCTACCTGAAGGGCGCGCGCGCGCGGCGCTGCAGACAGACAGAGACAGACGCTACCTGAAGGGCGCGCGCGCGCGACGCTGCAGACAGAGACAGAGACAGGCGCTACCTGAAGGGCGCGCGCGCGCGGCGCTGCAGACAGACAGAGACAGACGCTACCTGAAGGGCGCGCGCGCGCGACGCTGCAGCGCCAGCAGGTACAGCGCCGTGCTCAGCGCGCGCTCGCCGCCGGACTGCGCGTGGCGGCTCAGCGCCGACAGCTGCTGCTCCGCCCGGAACCGGACCAGTATCGCCACGCCATATTTGTCGTAGTCCTCCTGTCAATGAGACCGTTTTCGCTTGACGACTTCGAAACAAATGTAATAAATTCATTACAAGAAATAGGTACAATGTTGTTGGTTTCAGCGTGTGACAAAATAATAATGTCCGTGCAGAATCTTTGAAGAGTTCCCTCGTAAGAAGCCTCATAATAATACATTATCATCCAAATTAAACTTGCGTGCTTTCACCTCAATGGATTGAAAACATCCACACCAAAATCAAGTTACAAAATTCCACCCAAAGAGACATATTTACCATCATAAATTCCATAAATTACAAGTTGAATAGTATTTACAAAAACTACAGACTACTAGCATTACACAAAGACTACTCACGTCGCTCCCTCCTTTGACAAGATTCACCTCGCCCGCGCATCCTAATTTGGCGAACATTTCGCCAAATGTTTTGTCGATCTCGCGTAATAAACTCTGTAATGGTGGTAGCCATCGAGAACTGAAATAAATTAATATGACTATTATATATTTTGTTTGCATATTTTGCTGTTGCACATTTGTACAGTCTGTATCACCTGTATGCAGATTACTGGTATCAAACGCAAAACCTTCTAGATTAATTTGGTTACATCAATACAAGCAACTTTTATTCTACGAATTTTCATAATTCGTATTTCGTTCGTTTTTTTTTTTCATATAAAAAAATACAATCTAATTTCCGATTCCACACATCCTAACTTTAAGTAATAGCCAAGCAACTTACACGAGACAGTAGAGTAGCGTTATGTACCGGAATCGAACATAGACGTAACGTTTTATAGAAACGACATTAAAACTAAAAAAAGGAAAAATTTTGCATTTATTACGCTTAGACAAAAGTCGTAGAACAAAAGATGTTAGTCTCTATGTACCTTATGCGCCTTTGGAAGGTTATGCATTATACCAGTAACCCTGTATATATAGAGTGGAAAAACGAATGTTTGATAAACTAATTAACACAGTACAGATTAATTATTACAATTAAGTCAGACAGTAAAATTTATGCTCATCTTTGTAAAAATATGAAAAAACTATAATGATAACGCGGCTACATTGGTCGAATCGAAACGCTCTGAGAACCACCCAGGTGGGAATACACGCCAGAGATGACGCGGGAAAAACATTTATGTAATAAATAAACGTTTGATACTCTACTTACTGAACTAATTTGGTACACGGGTACATTATGACCTGGAATTGCACTTAGTATAATTTTATACCGACTTTTCTTCAGCTAATTCACATTACCTTATGACTTTCATTCTATCCTCAAGTTGCTTATTTCTGTCGCTGGAATTGTTGACCTCAGATCGAAGCCTGCAGATGTTCTTCTCACGGTCCTCGTATTCTTTTATAACCTGTGCAATAAACATGTCTTAGTACAAAAAGATTTAAAATAATATCATGACGACCTCCGTGGGCTAATTGGTCATCATACCGGGACTGGCGGTCCCGGGTTCGATCCCCGGTCAGCTCAATATGGAAAATTTACTTTTAGGTGTTTATCTATATATGTATATGTTATAAAATATAGTATAGTTGAATTAGTATCCCATAACACAAGTCTCGAACTTGGGGACAACTCATTCTGTGTGATTTGTCCATACATATTTATTTATTTAGTCTAAAGTTCCTAGACATGTGTTTAACTTTAAAAAGCAAAATTTCAATAATTTGTTTATATAATCGATACGAGATATAATTTTTAGAAAGCTTTTATTTAGTTTCACCTGTACCGTTTTCTGTCTGTAATCAAATCTTGCAAGTTAGATTTCCTGCTTCCAGTTGTCCTACAAAGTTGAAATATCCGACGTCGCTTCAGGATCCATGACAATGCATTATTATGATAATGCATGACATGACGGTGCACTCAAGATTGGCTCCAAACGTGGGAACTCCTCAACGGTTTACAGGGCCGAAATGGTTTTTTTGTCAGGCGTTAAATGCCACAAGATCTCTCTTGACTACTATAAAAGCTTATGGCAAAAATTTTACTTTTGTTAAAACTTGTTTAGACTATAAATAATAATGTTTATGCAGAAGATTGCAGAAGTACATCTGGAACAAACATGCTTTTCCCATGGCCTATAGTGTTGGGAGAACAAACAATATTCTATACAACAGTCCTAAAGTTAATTTCAAATGTGTTCAATACTATTCCACTTTTTCGATTTCATTTCATATCTACCATAAATTAGTATGTTCCTTTAAGCTTCTATTCAGTTGACATTCGTGAAATATTGCAAGAAATGATAGACCTCTTGAACTGTCCCCATAAGAAAATTGGCGCGGGCGAAGCAAAAGTATTAATTAAATTAATAATAAATCATACCTGTTCATCGCCTTTGTCCATACAGTCGACCCTGGTCTGCAGCTCGAAGCAGTGCTCCTGCAGCCGCGTCAGCTCTGAAGGCAACACGTCGAAATCCTCTCGGTACGGGAAGTCTGCGTCTTGTGGCAGTTTACCTTTAGACGAAACGACGGAAATAAATTAAATAAATATAAATAAATAAATACATTAGGACAAACCACACAGATTGAGCTGACCCCAAAGTAAGTTCGAGACTTGTGTTATGGGATACTAACTCAACGATACTATATTTTATAACATATACACATCAGAAAAAGATCATTCTCCATCATGAATCGACCGAGGATCGAACCTGGGACCTCTCGGTTCAGAGGCAAGCACGTCAATTCAAGGTCAATTAAATATACATTAAATACAAAATTTTATATTAATTTTATTCTGAGTGCGTGTGTGAATAAATAAATAATAAAGTACTATTTTTTTTTATTGACAGTTTTATCCCTCGTCGGGAGACGATATTGGGTGCGCCATCAAGTCATGTTTATGAAAATAATGCAATGTTATACAAACTATAACAATTTTATTGTTACGCGTAAAATGCAACAAGATCTGTATGACGAATATAAAAGCATGTGCCATGAGTTACATTTTTGAAAAAATGTTAATGAATTTATATTGACAATGAAATAATTGAAATTTAATTTTTTAAAATTACTTGGTTAAAGATCTCAAGAAGCTGGACCGGTCGAATGAGGGTTGAAACTTTGTATGAAAAACAATAGACACATTTTGTTGCTAATATCTTCAGAGGATGAAAATTAATAGGGGATGAAAACGTACCGTTGCAACTCATTAGCCTAATGCAGTTTTTCCGAATAAGAAAAGTGGGGACAAAATGATGAAAATACTTGACAACCCTCAGTTTGGTACAATAATGGTGAAAGATTGTAAAACATACAAGAAACTTGGCGTGAGATCCAACTAGTATCTAATTACTCAATATTTTATAGCGTCATACAAAAAATTTTGCATTTGCATTTGCAAAAAATTACATTTTGGGCACAAGCAAGTACATTGGTATAGAATAGAAGATGTTTCACTCCATTGAATATCTTTAGGGGATGAAAATCAATAGGGGATGAAAACTCACCATTGCAACTCTTTTTAGCCTGCTGTAGTTTTTCCGAAGCCGCAGATTTCGCCCTGGTGTGAAGTGCCGTGATGTTGTCAAGAGTATTTTGTACGTTGTGAAGTTCGCTCTTCAGCTCGCGAAGTTCGGACTCTTGTTGGACTATGGCGTTACGACTGAATTCTAATTTTACCTGGGAGAATATTTTTTTATCTTTTAAATATAGATTAATTAATGAATCTATCTTAACTAATCCATAAAGTTTCTTTGACAGTTTGAATAAAAATCGTCTCTTTTTTTCGGGTTAAAGAAATCTTTATTCTCATAAGAAAACATTCACTTACATGAGAACTTAGAATCTATGGCTTAAACTAAAAAAGGATTTACAATGTTTTCTTTGCGCGCAAGATACAGTATTTTTTATACCTACATTCTATAAAATAAGCTAATAAGCAAGTTAACTTTAATACAAAATAAGTAGGGTAGTAAGTAGTTTTTCATTTTTCTTTCGTGGGTCTACTGGAAGAAATTTCTAAGTACTATTACTGGGGTATTATATAATCTGTGGTACTATCTTTGTACTTTAGTTTCCTATTTGTAAGTTATATTTACACTGTTATGTTGTGTACAGAAATAAATAACGAAATAAAAACATGTAATCGTCCACAAATCGGAGCACAATTTTAATTTTTCTTCGAGCGACAGTATTTAACCACGTTGTTATACTGATTGAGTGTAGGATCTGCCATATACCATTTTAGCCACTATTCCTATAACAATAAGCACTTAGCTCCCCGAGCACAAATTTAGCCTGCAAACTCTTCATAGCGTCACACAACTCCTGTGACCGACATTGCATCATACCTATATTATTCTGTTCGAGTAAAAAATCTACAGCCATGCAATTTTAGCCACTATTCCTATATCAATAAGTACTTACTTTCCACAGATCGCCCAACATAATTTTCGCCTGCAAACTCTTCATAGCATCACACAGTTCCTGCTGCAATCGACACTGTTTCAGAACATTGCTTTTCTGTTTCGCGCGACATTTCTGCCTCTCTTCCTGTATGTTGAATGTAGACTCATTCTCTATGTCTTTTACTTTTTTCGCTTGCAATTTTATTTGCATTTCTAGGGTTCGCACCTGGAAATATACAATAGCAAATAATTATATACAAATAAACAAAAAACGGTTCAATTTCATGACGACCTCGGTGGCGCAGTGGTGGTTCTTGCCACTGAACCGAGAGGTCCCGGGTTCGATCCCCGGTCGGGTTATGATGGAAAATGATCATTTTCTGATTGGCCCGGGTCTTGGATGTTTATCTATATATGTATTTGTTATAAAATATATTATCGTTGAGTTAGTATCCCATAACACAAGTTTCGAACTTACTTTGGAGCTTGCTCAATCTGTGTTATTTGTCCTAATATATTTATTTATTAAATTATTTAAAGTCAAGTTTTTGAGATAAGTACGCCTTTGGGCTCATTTAAGTTTGAATACTTAAGTTACCTATAACTTATGTTTCTTCTGTGAATATGAAACTCATCTATCTATTAAAAATCACCCAGAAATAAATAAAATGGCGTTTTTACAGAGTTAGAGTGAGTTTGTTTGTTACCACTCCACGTTTTATCTACTGCCGGCTGTGATTAACTTGTTAGTTCGCTATAAAAATTCACACCGAATTACCTGTTCAACTCTTTCATTGATCTTCTTCCTCCTAGTGTTCAATTCGTTGAGAGTCCCTTCAAGACTCGCTAGCTTGTTGTCCAAATCTTGTGTCTTCGTTTTGCGTTCTTGAGCATTTTGCTCGAAATTACTAAGCCTGAAATTATATTTTAAAAAATATATATACAGGGTTACTGGTATCTAACGCAAAAGGCGCATAAAGTATGATAGTACATAGAGACTAACATCTTTTGTTCCACGGCTTTTGTCTAAACGTAATAAATAAAATAAAAAAATATTTTTAGTTTGAATGTCAATGAAAAAAAAAGAACTACGAATCACGAAGTCGTAGAATAAAAGTTGCTCGTTTTGTTTGATCTACCCAAGTAACCTTTAGGAGGTTTTGCGTTTGATACCACATATATATATTTTTTATTACACGCTCCGAACAATTGTAATGTTCTTATTTAGGAAAGTTTTTATGCCATTGGATTTTGTCTATATTATATAGTTGATAATACATAGAAAGAAATAAATTAAATTTAAAAAAAGCTTTATCTAACTGGCTATAATATACATGGGTTACTTTTAGAGATAAACTGCCCCGCACGAAGCCAGGTCAGGTCGCTAGTTTATTATACAAAGAAAGTATTATACTATATAAATACTGACTGTGAGTTGTATGAGTTGAGTTGTTCCTGGTCGAGCGTGTTGGCCAGCAAGCGCGGCGGACGGATCTCCACTATGGAACTGGATTTAGCGCCGCTGTATTCAGACACGCGGACGGAAAACCGGTGATTTTCTGACAGATAATAAAATAGTAGATTATACACCAAGAGCGTAAACTGAAGCGTTTCGAGCGATGCGTTAATATCCACCGATTTATTTTACGCTCTTTAGCAAACAAGAAATTCGTTGACAGAGATTGCTCTAAAGCTTGAAATGTTAAGCAGTTTATATATTTAATCTATACTCAATCTATATATTCAATCTATACTATTATTATAAAGAGGTAAGCGTTTGTGAGTTTGTATGTTTGAGCCGGGTAATCTCCGAAACTACCGAACCGATTTCAAAGATACTTTCACTAAATAGAAAGGTGCACTACCCAAGATTGCTATAGGCTATATTTTATCTCAAAATTCCCACGGGCAACATTCTGTCATACATAATGCATGAACTGTACGAGCATTAGAAGTGATAAGGCATTTCGCAACAAGTCAAATCAGTTACTTATTTCTACATATCTTCACTTCATTTCTGGAGTATACATTGATTTTATTGCACAAATTTATAAGAAATGCGTTCTACATTAAACCTTAATCCACGGTAAGAAGGTTCAAAATACTTACCAGTGAAATAAAATGTAATATTGTTCGGTACTTTGGAGCTGTTATTGTAAGTATGCTGATTTCCGATAGGTATTCTATGTATGGAGTACTGATTGCACAGATATCGAAGAATTGCATTAGGACACGTGATAGTATCCACTAAATATGTATGGAAGCCGAGGTAACTAAAAAAGAAAAAAAAAGCAAAAAAAAAAGTTATTTTTCACAACTTTGGACTCCAGTCCTTTATGATAAATACGGTTTTTTTTAATTATGAGTATTTATTTTGAATAACTCTTTTTTATAAAACGATATTTTTTTAAGCTATTATTGTTATCAGTGTTTAATCTTAACCGTATAGTTATGTAATATTTTAATTTAGTTTGTTCAATCTAGATGGCGCTGTTCGAAATTAGAACTCGACATGGTTTCGTTTTTGGTATATACCTATGTGTAAAGATGCATTGATAATAAATGTCTACGTTCCGGGAGTTTTGGCTTTGATTCAGATCACCCAGGCTCGGTATACCTTTGGCCAAGGGTCCCTACGAGTCGGAGCGATTTTTGAATATGCACTTGGCAGTTCCTAAGTAAATAAATAGTAAGAAGTGGCGCTAGTGGTGAAGCAAAGTGAAAATGCAATGAAGTAGTAAGTGATGCAAGAAAAACTGTAAGTACATTTGATTAGTAAAAAATTCAAGTAAATTAGGACTTGTAAAATTTTCAAGGCGTAGATTCTAGGACTTAGAATAATTCGAGAAAAAGTGACGAGACGAGGAATCTATGCCGGATTTCATAGCGGTGGTAAACAAATCTAAACACTTAGAAAATTTTCGAAACTAAAATTTTGGACTTAGAAAATTTTTGAAGAAAAATAGTTAAAGTATAAAATTGAATACTTTAACCATGGAAGGCTCTATAAAAGTAATGAAACACTTGTATAGTCAGATAGAAAAAGGAAAAAGTAATTTTAAAAAGTCTCCGAAGGAAAGAATCACCGAATCGTATGTGTCGACGCGTTTGGAAAGTTTAGAAACAATTATAGAGAAGTTTTCAGAGAAGCATGAATACATCATAGCTACATATAAAGAGAAAGAAGTTGAAACTTATATAGAAAGTGATATTTACAATATGGGCTATGAAATGTATATTAATTATAAAACAGAGTTAAAATCTGCGCTGAAAATGTTGTCTCCAAGTACGTCACGTGCGACGCCGTCGTTGTCTGAGAGCACGGATAAGAATAAGGATTGTCCGATTGTTAGACTACCGAAGATAACTATACCGATTTTCACCGGTAAATACACAGAGTGGTCATCATTCAAGCATCTGTTCCAGTCTCTTATTCATAACAACTCCTCACTCGATGACGTTCAGCGACTACATTATCTGAAGACGCAAGTAAGAGGAGAAGCTGAACAGTTAATCAAATACATTCCTATTACGCATGATAATTATAAAAAGTGTTGGAAATTGTTGCAAAATAGGTTTGATAATAAGAGGTATTTATCTAATTGTATTCTTAAGCGTTTGTTTAACCTAAAGCCTATGAATTATGAGTCTTCTCAAGCTTTAAAAGATTTAATCGATACGACAACTGATTGTATTCATGAATTAACTAACTTGGAAATTAAAGTCGACACTTGGGATGTAATTATAATTTATATAATTAGTCAGAAATTGGACGCTGAAACTAGAAAACAGTGGGAAATCCATGTTAATAATTGCGGTGAGGATTTGCCTTCTTTCCTTTTGTTCAAAGACTTTATAGAGTCACGTTATCGCGCGTTAGAGTTTGTTGAGCCCACTAAAAACAAGCCTAAGTTAAATCTTAATCACATACAACCAAAAGTCCTGCACACTACTTCAACTTCAACCTGCCCTCATTGTAATGATGAACATAAGATCTATTCGTGTAGTAAGTTTGTTAGTGAAGACGTATCTAGTCGTCAGAATATTGTTAAAAATCTTGGACTTTGTTTTAATTGTCTCGGCAGCGGCCACTCAGGGAAGGCTTGCCGTGGCAATACGAGATGCCGTCTATGTAAAAGAAAACACCACACACTTCTTCATGGAAACAATACATTCACAGTTGCGGTAGCTACCGAGCAGTCAGGGATTGAGCAAAGTCAACCGGAACCGTCCACTGAGACGAGCGAGACCACAAGTATTGTAAGCCATTTTGTGACAGGAATGGGGTCAACTCAAACCCTATTAGCCACAGCCCTGGTAAAGGCTGAGTCCAAAAATGGTTCTCCTCTGATATTAAGAGCTCTGCTAGACCAAGGGTCTCAAGCATCTTTTATATCAGAAGCAGCCGTACAGTTGTTACGACTGAATAAGATTGCTGAGGCAAGCAATATATCAGGTTTAGGCGGTGGTCTGAGCGGCTTAACCTCAAAATATGTGGTTAAGGTCAAGATTCAGTCGCTCTACGATCCAACCTTTAAGTTGCAAGTGAAAGCACATGTTCTTCAAACGGTGACCACTGTGTTACCACAAAAGAAGTTCAGGCCAACTACTTGGACTGAGCTTGGCCGCATTAGTTTGGCTGATCCACAGTATAATTCGCCTAATAGAATCGATGTTCTGTTAGGCTCCGAGGTGTATTGTGCTGTCCTGAAACAAGGGTTGATTAAAAGCCCTAATGGTTTGGTTATTGCTCAGGATACTCACCTTGGATGGGTGTTGTCGGGTCAAGTTGACGGCTATGATGGAGAACAAGCTGCATGTCATAACATTGTTATGAGCTTTCATGTTAATTTAGAAGATAACGAACTTCTCAAGAAATTTTGGGAGATTGAAGATGAACCTAGTCCAAAGAAACGTATATTGACTGCGGAAGAACAGGATTGCGAAAATCATTTCAACATGACAACCCGTAGAGATGAGACTGGTCGTTATGTGGTAGAATTACCTTTTCGTCCAAATGCTCGTAGAGACTACGGTGATACTAGGTCAGTCGCTGTAAAACGCTTGTTTAGTCTGGAAAAGAGATTAGATAAGAACAGTCAAATGAAAGAGAATTATTCTCAAGTAATAGAAGAATATTTGGAACTTGGGCATATGGAGAAGGTTCACGATAAGTCATCGACCATAGAAAGTAAAGTATGGTTACCTCATCATGCTGTTGTTCGGTTGGACAGAAGTACAACTAAAACTAGAGTGGTTTTTAATGCAGCCGATCGAAGCGCTAATGGATTATCGTTAAATGATACGTTGATGGTGGGTCCAACGCTTCAAATGGATTTACGTCATTTGATCATGCGTTGGCGTTCTCATCCCATATGTCTCACAGCCGATATCGTTAAAATGTATCGGCAAATTAAAGTGGCTGAAAAACATACAGATTTTCAGAGGATTGTATGGCGATCGGAAGATGGAGTTATACAAGACTATCGTCTTTTAACTGTCACTTTCGGCACCTCATGTGCTCCTTATTTAGCTGTAAAGGCATTACAGCAAGTAGCTGTGGATGAAGGTCGTGATTTCCCGAATGCGGCAAGTAGAGTTCTGACGGATTTCTACATGGACGATCTTCTCACCGGCGCTGAGACAGAAGAAGAAGCTTTTACAGTATATAAAGAAATGAATGAATTGCTAAGTAAGGGAGGATTCCAATTACAAAAATGGACATGTAACCGAGTAGCTTTGTTTGGTGGAACTGAACTGGAAATGGAAAGGGAGCTAAAGGAAAATGATGTCACTAAAATAGTAGGTATTGCTTGGAATCGTCGCACGGATGAGTTTGGTTATAAACTAAAAATCTCTCCTGATGCTTCTGCTCCTGACACTAAACGAGAAGTGATTAGTGAAATCTGTCGTTTGTATGATCCACTAGGGTGGATAGCTCCATGTATTATAACAGCAAAGGTCTTTATCCAAAAACTATGGATTGCTGGATTGAGCTGGGATGATAAGTTACCACCGGGGCTTATTCAAGAGTGGTATCAATATCGCAAGGAATTACTGAAGTTAGAATGTTATCACATTCCAAGGTGGGTCCATAGGAGAAATAGCGATATAAAAATAGAGTTACACGGGTTTAGTGACGCTTCTAGCTCAGCCTATGCTGCAGTAGTTTATATCCGTTGTGTTACTGTGGATAATAATATTTATACTCACCTGGTAACTGCTAAGACGAAGGTGGCACCCATCAAGCAAATATCCATTCCGCGTCTTGAGCTGTGCGCCGCGGTTCTGGTCACCAAGCTGCTCCTGGAAGTATCTGAAATTCTAAATATTGATAAGTCAGAGATACATGCCTGGACAGATTCGACAATAGTGTTGGCTTGGTTGGCGGACCATCCAAGTCGTTGGAAGACGTTTGTCGCCAACAGAACTTCAGAGATACTTACCTCATTAGATGCTACTCAGTGGTCGTACGTCCAGACTAAGGAAAATCCTGCTGACTGCGCGTCACGTGGTATTTCGCCATCAGAGTTATTAGAGCACAAGTTATGGAAGAATGGTCCAAGCTGGTTGCAGAGTAGCACAATACAGTATGTAAAACCACATTCTATTTGCACCAAGACGGAATTAGAAAAGCGCCAGATAAAAGTACATACTGCTTGTGTCGGAAACTGTGAAGAGATGGAAGATATTTATGAAAGGTTTTCTCGCTTACGAAAACTAATAAGAGTGATTGCTTATTGTAGAAGGTTTTTACATTTAAAAAATTCTACTGCAAAAGAATCTAAATTTTTATCTTACCTTACTGCTAGGGAGGTTCAGATTCATACCTTGCTCCTTCATCAGCGTCACTGGTTTTCTGAATGGTCTATATTTCTGAAAATTAAAAATATTAATAGTAAAAGTAAAATATCTATGCTAACCTTTTATTCACACAGAAATGGATTATTCAAAATTGAAAATAGAATAAAGAAATCAGACTTACCTGATTGGAGAGAACATCCTTTGTTTTTCCATAGATGGAAATCTAAAACTATACGACTGAGAACAGGTGATGTTTTATTAGTGTGCGAGGATAACTTGCCTCCCACAAAGTGTCTCTACGGCAAAATTGAGAAAGTACAACCTGGAAAGGATAATTTAACCAGGGTTGTAACATTGCGTTACAAAAATTCGCTTATTCAACGTCCAATTTCAAAACTTTGCCCTTTACCTTTAAATAACGAGTAGGATTTACTCATGTCTAGTTATTAAATATTTATGTTTTCTTTATTTAAAGGTTCTTGTTTACATTATGCATGTATTTATTGGTTCCTAACGTTAACATGAAATATTTTAATTTTTATGCCAAGTGCTCCACAGTGTTTACAGTCCACTGATAGGTTTTATATTGTTTGTTAACGATCATTTACATTCTGTTTGCTTCTATACCGATGATTCTTTTGCATGCTAATTTGATGTGAGTAACAATTCAGTTTGTAAAGCTATTTTAGATGTTTTTTCAGTTTATTAAGGACCGATGGTCCTTGGTGGGCGATATGTTTAATCTTAACCGTATAGTTATGTAATATTTTAATTTAGTTTGTTCAATCTAGATGGCGCTGTTCGAAATTAGAACTCGACATGGTTTCGTTTTTGGTATATACCTATGTGTAAAGATGCATTGATAATAAATGTCTACGTTCCGGGAGTTTTGGCTTTGATTCAGATCACCCAGGCTCGGTATACCTTTGGCCAATCAGTTTAGATCTATATATATAAGCTATTATTGTTATATATATATATATATATATATATATATATATATATGAACTTACCTAAGTTGCTCAATGTCCCCCACATTGACATTAACATCGCCCCCCTTACTGCATATAGCGTTGACTCTGTCCCACCGTTTCTGAGATCTGACTATACTGAGGAATTTGTTCATATCGTCGCTGCTCTCGAAGGTGAACGCGACCAAATCTCTCGCGGGAACTGTTGACTCTAAGTAACGAGCGTATTTCGGATCGGTGAAGTTTATCTGTGGGGGGAAACGGGCAAGTGTGAGTTGGCATCGATTGAGGATTCCGTATGTGTTACATTTTATAAATTTTGAATTTTTTACTTTATATGCGTTGTAAGCCGACGACGGCGGCGAGCGCGGCGATACATCGCGACGGTGCATGATGCGTTGTAGTTGTTATCAGAACTGAGTGCATGTTTCTTGACGAACATTCTTGTTTCTTGGCGAACTGAAGACTGGGTCTTGCCTGTGAAGTGCGCGTTCTTCTCAGAGCTGCGTACTTTCTCTGTTTCTTTGCGACGGAGTGAATAAATACAGTGCTTGTGCTTGTGTGTGCTTTTCCTTGATAAATCCTTGGTTTTGGTTATATGGTGAAGGTAACGGTTCGGTATGGTAATAACGGTTGTGGTAATGTTGTGGTAGCCACAAATTTGTTACACGGGTAAATTACAAAATGGCATAACAAATAGAGTACTTTTTACCCCGAAATTCCAACACGAGCGAAGCCCCGGGGCGCAGCTAGTATTTCATTATACTGACCTCCAACATCATAGGTTCGTGAACGGGACTATTGAACATATCCTTGTTCTCCCTCAGCCACATAACAGCTTGGTACGCGTGGTCGCTGTAATTACGGAGTACCTCAAGACGCTTCTGGTCTGCGTTCTGGAGGGCGCGGATTCTGAAAACATTTTTTTTTAATCGAGCGGGAATTGAACCTGTCTATCCGGGACAGTGCTCTAGACCACTGAGCTATCGAGACCATGCCAGTTCGGCTGAATAATTAATTCATCTCTTTAAGTCTACGTCAGAATTTTTCATCTCATTATTATTTTCATAAATAAGTTTTTGTTTGAAAATTTGTAATCTGAATCAACTCAACGTGCTCTAATCAAATCTTGCAAGTTAAATTTGATTTGGATGAAGTTTCCATGTCGCTTCAGTTTCCATCCTTTATCCTTTACATCCTCTCCTCGAAACTCCTCGATAGTTTACTGGCATTATCTTTATTATTATTTAATTACTTAATAGCGAAAATCACAAATTATTATAGACTGGATAATTGATTTTATTAGAAAGTTCATAGTTATCTATTGGACACAGTTGTCACGATTTACTAAAAAAAAAACATAACACAAATTACGATAAAGATCAAATATCTTTATCGTAATTTGTGTTATGTTGTTTTATCCACATACCAAAATCCTTATCGTAATCTGTGACTACAACCTGAATGAAGGAGAACTATTATATCTAATATTTTCTATATGTCATCACTATAATTAGTTTTAAATCAAAAGTGATTTGATTAAAATGCGATGGTGGCGCTAGTGAGCTAGGAGCGTCAAATGAATATCAATTACACTCACTTGTTTTGGTAAAGTCTTATTTGCGGCATGATATTGTTCTCCAGGTCGTACTGCACCTCCAATTTCTGTTTCTTCAGTGAGTCCAACGCTGAATTAGTTTTGGCTATCGGCTTATGTAATTCTGCTAAGTCCATTTTGACTTTTGTTTCTGAAAATATTGCAAAACGTTTGGTAATCAAAATTAGGCCTTCACAGGCACTTTTTCACGACATTTTCTAATTGAATAATATTTACCAAAGATACAATTTACTAGCATTTCGGAACGACCACTGCTGAGAAGAAATGCCGAAAGAAACTCAATTTCTATTTATCTTTTACTTACCATCACCAACCTTCTCCACCAAACGAGTCTTGTCCATAGCCAACTTGTCCAATTTGGCCTTTGCCTCAATCAGTTCTCTCTCTATATTCTTATAGCGCTCCAGTTTCTCCTGGTATGTCTGCTCTATGTCTTTGAGCGAATATTCATGGGTCCGTATTGATGATAGTAAGTCTTTTACGTTGTCGTTTATATTGTGGACTTCCCGGGTCTGTAATTGGAGTGGATTGGATGAGTTTATGTTAGAGAGCGTCAAAATTTATATGAAAAACGAGCAGCGCCTCTGTCTTTTGTAAAAAGAACTATGTTCATTATATAGTTTCTATCAAGGGCTGTACATTTCGGAAAATAAAAATAATCAATACAGATACAGTATAACATTCACGTTTATTTTGTTCGAATATTTAATACATGAATATGAAACATCTTTATTAAAATTTTTGTGTCCAATAATTAAGTAAGTAGTCCAAATAGAGAACTCACAGAATTTAATTTCTGCTGCTCCAGCTTTCTAATACCAGTCTTAGCTGATTCTATAACCTTCTCCAAAGGCTCCATCCGACTGCAATGGGACTTCAAGAGTTTCTCCGCCTCTTTCTTATTGTTTGTGTACTCTATGAACTTGGTTCGTAGGTCCTGGTATTCTATCCAGAGTTTTTTCTTCTCGCACACTTTTATCTGATGCTCTATCTCTTTCCTTTGTTGCATAGCATCTATCACTACTTTTAATCTGAAAATATGTGGAAAATCATTTTGTAAGTACGGCCCTCATCAGCTGTACTTTAAATCATCAAATTGCTAGACAGACTTCAATAAGCTCCTACAAGTATGTGTGTGTCCCACTGTCACCTCCTACGATATCCACAGGACGACATGGAGTAGTCCTATTCTAAGGCGGAACCACACACCACACTCAAAATCAAATTTCTTTATTCAACTAAACAATTTTGTCCATCCATTTTTATCTTGTGGACAACCATTATGAAAGCTAGATAAGTTTATATTAGTGATCTCCCAAGAGGCTGACATAGTCACACAAAGTGCACTAAAATTTGGAACAAAAAACGTAACAATTTTGTCAAACAAATTCTAATGCCGACCTAAAGCACACATATAAAAAAGAAGCAGTGCAACAAACTTCACCACAGCCTTTTCTCCAAAATGAAACACTAGTAAAATACCTTTCATTTAACCGAATCTCTTCTTCCAAAAGCTGTGCGTTGTTCAACAACTTCGTAGACAGTCCTCTCTGCGCGTTCCTGCATTCAATAAGCTCCTCCAATTGCCCCACACTCTCGCTGCCCCCCACTGCAGACAAAGTACTCCGGAGCAGCTGTTGAGCGTCCATTTTGGAGAAATCCTGCACTCGGTCTTGAGGTAGAAGTTGGCAAAGGTTGTCAACCTAAAAATTAATATCATTGTATCTATTAGTCTTCTCAAAAAACCTTTTTGGGCTCTGTGTCAAATTTTCAAATTTTCATTGGCCCAGTTGTTTAGCTTTGAAAGCGTGACAAACAAATAAAATGACAGACAGACTTTTAGCATTTAAAATATTGATATGAATGAATATGAATATAATATAATGCAATTGACAAAAATACCTGTATATTCAATGATTCGATCAGCTCCTGCACTTGCTTCTCCCTGGCCGACTTGTGGTCAATAGACCATGTGGACGAGTCCTTTAGGTTGAAAGTCCTTGTGATGATAACATTCCTCTTGCCCTGCTGTTGGTATAACTCTATCTCTATGCTGGACTCTTGGCAACCTCTTCTTACATATTCAGATATCTAGAGATAAAAATAAATATAAATGAAGTGAATTTAGTGACTCCCTGTTCCTACTCTATGAGTTTCATAAGATTAAGTATCATTTTCACATTTATAAATTAAAAGAGAAAGGTGTAGAACAAGTTGGTCGGATGACTTAAAAATATTTGAAATGGCAAGAGATCTGAATGATAGAAAATGATTTTACATTTGAGCAGTAGTGAAATTTTGTATCAGTAGTTGTAGTTTTTTTACAGAGTATTTTATTTATCAATGATAAATAAAAGCTCTGATACAAAATTTGTCTGGTTGGTTTTTCATTGTGATAAATTAGCACAATGAATAACCAACAATATACCAACAATTATAGGTATAATGAATTGATATCCTGTATCCAGATAATGTATAGCCGGCATTACAAAAACGTGCTGCAAAGGCACGGATCTATCAAAGGAAATGGGATAACATAAACAACAATTTCAAGGTCAAGTTTTGTTGGAGTGTGTGAGATTCGATATAACATTAAATTTCACAACAAACATGTTGTTTATAGAAATATGTAAAAACTTAAAAACAAACCTTTTTGGCTCGTCCAATAACACTTGTTTTACCGCACAAACCTAAAATTATTGCACATACAAATGTAGATTTGCCAGTTCCGTTGGGGCCAATTATCATATTCAAAGATCTCCCTGGAAATAACTCGACTTCTTTGTATGTTCTGTAAACAGAAATATGTGTAAAATAACGTAAACAAACTTCACGACAAAAACGCGCGCAAAATCAGCAACTTACACGAAGTTCTTAAGTGCTATTCGGTAAATAGAACCGGGCTTATTGCCCGAATCATTTATAACTTTAGACATATTTTACATTTAAAGATATTGTAAGTAATAGTCCCTAATACTCGGAAGTCACATTGATATTTAAAAAAATTTTAAATCTCCACCATGCCATCAACGTGAAAAAAATTCGGATAAATAAAACCAAATCAACTTGAACTTGCCGTCTCCATCTCGTCCCTCTGCTTGACATTCATTGACAGTGACAGTAAAAAATTAAATGTTACCAGTAAATTAAATAGCGTTGTGGTGTGTCAGATCAGTGAATTAATTATTATCAAAGATTAAAAAAACAATAGTACAAAAGCGCCCAGTGGTCTGAAATAGGGCATATTACGCAAAACTCAGCGCAGAATGGCGCTACTGGTACAACTAAGGTACACAAAATTTGTAAATGGAGGCAAAAAGCGCCAACTTTCAATATTATTGCAAATTTACGACTAAAAATACCTTCTACGCAATCGTGGTGCGAGTTTAAAGGAAAAGGAAGGATTTAGTGGTTTATCCGGAAAATAATAACACTATTTTATATTATGTTTTGCACTATCTGGTCAACTGTGGTCATAAACTGATATAAACTTGATTTTAACTGAAGATCTTACCTGTATGAAGTCCATATTTTAATAAGTCTTCATATGTGAAGTGTTCCGAGCTTCTTTTTGACCATTTACTGTCTCGATAATTTTATAGCGTGAGGCGTATTCCATAGTTTTTGAAGTTTTTTAAAACGATTTTTCCCAATATTTCGGCACCCGAATATGCTACATTGTTGTATATTTTCACAAACGAATGCTTACATAATGAAAGGATTAATAAAATACTCTAAAATAAACATTTAATTCGATATAGCAAAAGGCGGCAATGCTTTCGTGTACCTTACATACAGTGTTGTACTTTGGCGAGATAAATGTGCAGTAATACCCCCTATTAGTGCCATTTTGCCAAGTAATTAAGGTACAGTAAGTTAGTCTGACTTTGATTAATTGTTTCATAATGGAAAAGACAACTCTTATCAACATTAGATTTAAAAAATAACTGATTATTAATATAACGGTACATAAATAGTCGATCCTGGAAAATGTGGTGGTCACATGTATTATTAGAATATGGCAACACCAAACTAACATCGACGAATCACAGAAAGCAGCAAACAAAACGATTCCAGCCGATGTGCTCGACTGTCGCTCGTATACGATTTGTGCTTGCTTGGGATTTAATTATTCGTATGTTTGTGAATTAAAACAAGTGTTTTATGAGTTTTGTTGAATTAATGTCAACACAAATAATTCCGTATTATCCTACTGCAGCTTCCGAGTAGGCATTACGTGAAATTTCAGTGATAAATGGCGTATTTTTTGGATTACATGGAGGGTATTCGTGTTTATAAATATTGATTTGTTGCACATCGTGTTTTCTACCGTTTCTATTGTGCCTTGAAACGTGAAGTGAAATGTAGGTAACCTTAAAACGCATCAAATACAAGATACGAAAATGCATCAGTCCGTATTTCGCGGTACAGCGTCTGCGTATGTGATGGATTTAGTTGTTTGATTCGTGTTGTGTTTAGTGTTTATTTGACAATGGAGGGGACTACGGAGAAGGATTGCTCCCCATTATGGAGCCTTTATCAGCAGATCGTCTCGGATATGAAGGTAGGTCAGGATTTTATTAATCTTAAAGCTATTAAATACTTAGTCTGAGCGCGACTTACCAACCGGTTTCTCTGTACCAGAGCGCCAGATAATCATTGATAGGAACGAAGTAATTATCGATATCTATGAGATTTAGCGGTCGTTAAACTCTCGCACTATTTTACACTAATAGGTAATCTCAAAAAATCTAGGCTTACACGTCGGTTTTTAAATCTCTTGCTTATTTACTTACTAGCCCTACATTATCGAAGTATATCGTAACCGATGCTATTGATTATACTTTGAATGTGAAGCATTACCAAATTCACACTAAAGTAAGCATAACAATTAGCTCCATTTGACATTAGTCATATTACTAAGGTTTTACACTAAACACTGAAGTTAAACTATTTTCTTTCACATTTGCCCACTTTTTATTATATAGGTACTAAGAAACAAACTGTGGCTAATATGCTTCTTCTTATGAGAATTAGAGATACAAAGGATTTAGTATTCAAACAAAATATATATTTAATTTTTTAATGTTTATGTTTTATTTTGCCAAAATTGCTCCCATAGATGGGTTTACTCCCAGTATTTTCACAAACTATACTGAAATTGAGAAAATCTCTGGATGGTTCCTAGAATTTTATTTATTTAAGCCCCCAAATCTTGCCTGAACTACCCTAGGGGAGAAATTTGGATTTTCTTTGTCTCAATATCTTCTTGTGCTAGGGAAGAAATGCATTATGTCGACTCATGTCTTACCAGAGGAGAGGAGCCATAACTCCTCTGAGGAAGACATCAGGCTTTTCTATTCCAAATGCTTTTTTACTGACTTTGTGTTAGATTAGTGTTGAATGTTGCAATTTCATGTGTCCTAAATTTTAAGTCACTCTGTAAATGACTCTCTTTTCTGCTTATCTTAGCTAAATATATTTTTTTATTTGGGAAAATTAACATGTTACTTACCTTAACTATGATACAGTAATAACCATGTTTCTTTCTGAGTTAGCAAACTTTTTGTATCAGATTTAATAAATTACTAATCATCAAATATTTTTATTTTTTCTTTGAATTTTAAACCAGTGTGCCAGATTGGTTGTGAAGAATTTTAAATACTTATATAATTATTTAAAATTCTTATAATTAAAATAATACATAATTGAAATGGTAATATATATTCCAAACGGGTCAGTAACTTTATTATGTTCCTGTGTGTTACATGCAATGGATGAGATCAGTCTTTATTTAAAGAAAAAAATAGCATCAATATATCACCAATGTTATCTTAATGTTTGTTTTATCCTACATGTTGGAGGTCATAACTTGATAATAAACATATTAAGATATTACTACTTACTGGAATCAATACCTAAGACTTTTTGTTTGTAATGAATAATTTTGTTTAAATTTGGCACAGAGTCAGAAGAAACCTTCAGGATTTACATAGGCTACTTTTCTTTAATGAAAAATCATTAGCTATGCTCAGGTAAAAACCTGATGATGGCTCAAACTAAGACTGTATCATGGGTCCAATGGACAAAAACACAAACTGGCACAAATATTTGTCAATGCTGGGAATCGAATCTAGGACCTCCAGATGGGCATGATTACTACGCCACAGAAAATCACAGAAATCGTAATCCCAACTATAATTAATAAATGCGAAAGTAAGTTTGTTTGTTACACTTTACACATTATCTACTGGACCGATTATTATAAAATTTGGTACACGGGTTGAAAATAACCTGGAATAACACAGGGTGCTGTTTATCCCGAAATTCCCACGGGAGCGAAGCCCCGAGGCGCAACTAGTTTGAAAATAAAAAAATGTCTAACAAGAACCAAATTACATTGAAAACTGTATGTAAACTGGAATATGTACAAGAAGGCGGATTCGCGGCTGACTTTGCTATGTAAATCCCAAAGTTAACAACCGCATCGTTTCTTGTGCAACGGAATTACAAGGCACTTACTCGCATCAAATTCCTCGCGCGCTATCCCAAAGACCTAAAAGCATGCTTTCTACAAACCAACTAGACTGTGAAATGCGCACAGTTTGTGTATCTTAATAGATATCGGTTACTATCTCAATTAGTCAATTATGTTTTAGATTTGCGTGCCTGATGCAGCGTAGGTGGGTGTATTTTTAATTGGTACTTCATTGGTTTGCATGCTATAACTAAAAACAGTGGGTTTATCTGTTTATCTTTACAACTAACGCCCACCGGGTTTCAAAGCTTCCATAGACTTACATTTGCTTCTGGCATAGGTCAACTGGACGGAATAAAATGTCAGGTGATGGATGTCGAGAAAACTAGTTATCTTTTAGTCTACCTTTTTAAATAACTTAAATGAAAAAGTCGACGATGTTAGTAATAAACACACATTCCATATGGATATTAGAATAGGCGTAGGTATACATTATCCATATCAGTTACAGGAAAAACACTTTCGAAGCCATTTTTAATGATCGGTAAAGAACTATATCGATGGTCTGATTGCCGCCAGAAAGCGGCCATGCTCCGTTCACCACAACACCGTCAATTAAACCATCAACTAATCGAGTAACGCCAAGTATCATGTTGTATACCTGCCTACTTAGGTATATGATATAACTAGCTGCCCGCCCCGGCTTCCCTCGGGTAAAATCATAACAAATTAACACAAAAACCCGCATCGAAATCCGTTGCGTAGTTTTAAAGATCTAAGCATACCTACATAGGGGCACACAGATAGCTGAAAGCGTCTTTGTTTTAATAGTAGGTACCTATGTAAAGGTATGTAGTGATAATAGCTCTATATCAATAGTTATAAACTTTTGCGTGGCGTAGGATACCATACGAACCATTTTGTAATTTTTGTCAATTTTACTTTAGGCGACTTGAATAAAATCTGACACCAGTGTTATCAATTAACACGCTCGAAAAGAAAGAAGGACTGTGATTCCTATCCATTTGAACTCATAGCATCGAAAACTCAACTTTGAAATGGGTTTGCGCCGGACTTTGTCGAATTAATAAATTGAAAAAACTCTGCGAAACCTATGTCTGGACAGCATTGACTTCACTTTCATCTAATCTATTTCTCAGATCCTTTCCCAGGCATACATCATAGCCCAGGTTCCGTTTTTATAAGCACTTTTTCTCCACTTCACGCGGTCAAATAATTTTTATTTGCTGTAAAAGTGGTTAAAATACCTATTAAGTGGTAGTTTACATATGTCATCAACCTTAACCAGTCTAAGTATGAAAATATTTAAATACAAATCAAAACCAGCTATAATTTGATACTTAAAATGTCAAACATTAATTTCTATCCATAATTGCAGACTACATGAAAAAAAATTAAAATAGGCATAAAACACAGGTACATCTTCGACATGCATCAACATAACAAAACGTAAATCCGATTTTCATCACGAAAAAGGTCTTTTTATGATTAACTAAAGCCTAAATACCTATTCAAAACTTTCTTTACATGTTCCCAAATAATTACATAATTCTCCTTGACCTTCGGCGTCCCTAAAAGGTCGAATCGGCTTTTCTTCTCGACTTTTGGCCCTTGAGTTGTGAACCCTGGGATGGGAGACGGCGCCCTATTAATTAAATATATATATATAAGGTCCTATTTTGTTTGGTGATATTTTTGATATTTTTTTGAGACTGTTATTTACATAATATCGTCATTAGCTACGCCTCGTGGTTTCGCTCGGAAATTTCGGAATATAAACTACACTATAGGCTATTCCATGTTATATTGTACCTGTGTGGGTAGGTGTACCAAATTTCATCGATGTCATATCAGTCGATTTTCCCTTATTAAATAATTCAATTTCCATATCCTTTACTCAGTGATATCCAAACTTTCGCATATCTATAACAAATCAGTAGTAGGTATTAGGTGCAAAGAAGATGCGTGGAGCTCTCCTTCTGGGTATTTTGGGAATTACACTCCCTGCGAAGTTTGAGTTGATGAAAATATTGATCATGTCAAATTTTACCGCTTCTCGCTAGACTTCGACTTGTTCGTAATTTATTGTGTTAAGTGCAGGTGTAAGTACACAATCTGGACAGGCACTGATTAGTGCCAGTCCAGATATTTCTACTCAACACTCGCGCATACACTAATCTAAAAGTGAACCGGGCTACTCGATTCATGACATACAGAAGAAAGACATCATAACAAAATGAAATGAAACTAAAATAAGGGTTTTGTTTTTGCCATTCGAATACGGAGCCCTAAAAGATTTGTTAATATTACTGCTTTTAAGATACCGTAAAACTTATCACCGGTCCGGCACGGCTGTAAATAACGCCAAGTCTCGTTCGTAAACGGAAACCGAAGTAGTTCTAATAATAATCTAAGGAAATAGCCATCGTATCGTTTATTATATCACCAGCAAACGTATTTCGTCATGTTTGTTATGATTTACGCTGCTACGAATAGATTTGTAGATTTGAAATGGGCTGAGACGGTTATGAGAGTACTGCGCGGCGTGTGGATGTCGTACGAGATTTTAAAGCGTCATTTCCATATCAATATGGCAAAAGTGATGATTGAAATAGTATAAACAAAGTCGCCCTACGCGTCTGTCTGTTTCTAAATTTTCTTCTTTTCCCTCCTTTCCCTGTTATTTAGGCAGTTTATTCCCGATGATTTATACATAAATGACCCAGTGCGCAACCAAACCAGGTTGCTAAGTCTATTATTATAACGTAGGCTGGTCTCTTGTGGTTCAATTTCAGGGGTTCCAAAGAGTTATCTGTTATTGAATTTTAATCAAATTCCAATCTATTTCGTGGACCGTATTGCATTCCAAAACAATACGAGTTTAGATACAATTCAAGGAAATATCATTTCGAATCGTCTGGCATTCCTTTGATTTGTAGACGATTTGCTTCACTATATTCAGTAGCTATTCCAGCAATATCTTTGTAATATTTCAGATCAATGATATTTAACTAATTTGAAACTTTCGCGTTTCATTAGTAATTGCTTATTACGGGTATTAAACGCGCACGTACCTTTTATACTTCGATCGTTTTGGGTCGATTTAACACGACGTTGTTGACATGACTGCCTGACGTCAACCCGCTTTGGGTACGCTGTTTTTGTCTATCAGCTGTGGGTGGATGCCTTTTATATCTTTGTCGCCTCAACGACATCTACGAGAATTTATGAAGAGGTCAAATTCTTGGGCAGAAACCCACTTCCTGGCTGATTTAAATATATATAGAGTACTATAATATGCGTATAATGTATATGCTCTGCTAACTAATATTATAAATGAGAAAGTAAGTTGGTTTGTTACCTCTTCACGCTTTAACTACTCAACCAATCTTCTTAAGTTTTGCATATATGTAGTTTGAAGTACGGAGAAGGACATAGGGACCTTTCAACCCGAAAAAAAAATTACCCGTGGTAAATTCAGTGGGCGAAGCCGCGGGCAAAAGCTAGTGATGACATACATATTCTTTCATGTTACCTTAGTAGCACTTCTAATTACATACAAATTAATTCATCAGGCGCACAGCATTATAGCCTTTGTCTTTATAACGATATCAGAATGATCTTACGAAACCGCGAATCCATATTCACAGTGAAAGCTAATCACAATGGTAGGCATCCTACGCCTTGTGGATGTGGGGTGAGGTGAGCCCTAAATGGCGCTGTACGGAACCAGTTGAGATCAACACACTTGCAGGTTAATTGGTTGCTCCTTTAGAGTTTACGATTCGATTTGTCTGTAGTAGTAGTAAGTTGCCAAGTTAGATATTGTTTGCATATTACTGTCAGTATATAAAGTGAAACAGAATAAATGAGGGCGCTGTGCAATGTTGGCTGTCAGCCCTGGGTGTTCACGAATTGATCGTTCTTGGTAAAGTGTGTCGTTTTAATTTCATACTGGCGCGTGTATCCAAAATATTAAGCCTAATAACCACAAGGTTACTCAGCATACGCCTGTTTTATTTAACAGTCCACAACACGATCCTAACAACGTCAGCGGCCACATTCTATCAACGATTATCTCGCCTCCGAGTGGATACATACTCCTTGCAGTCCAAAGGGTCGCGTATCGTGCGCTTCAAAAGCCTCGTGGAATGAGCGCTGCTATGGTTTTCCCCAGAGATTAAAGTGGAGGAGTTCTTCACGACCCTTTTGAAAGGTTGCGAAAAGATTCATTATTCATTCAACGCGCGTGTGACACACCTGATATTGTAAATTTCGTGCTGGCCCCATAAAATTTTTCTTATTTTTTTGCATGCGTCTGAGTTCGCCGAAAATGGATGAGCCCGGTCCCATTGCTACGATGCGCTCGGTCGTCCTCCATTGCGTTGACGTCCGTCGACGGATCAACCGTCAATGCCAAAATAGAAAACAACGGAGCTCAACGGAGGCGCAACGTGCCGCGTTGTGTTTTATCTGGCATTATAAAACGCACTTTAAAATGGTGTCGCCATCTAGTCTACTATTCTAGACAAACTTCGCAACAGTCGATACTTGCAAAGTTTACGTTCGTCCCCCATTGGGAAACTGGTTGTTAGTATTAAGGCTACACACTGAACACTTCGCAAAACTGGCAGATTCGGCATACATTGCTGCGTTTTCATTGGGATAAATGAAAGCTCTCCTGCAAAAACTACGCAAAGTTCATTCATTCGCGTCTGCAGCTGTCTTGAGTTCGGTCACAGTATATATCCAGCATAACATACATATTATATCTGTATAGATTTATTGCAATGCTGACCCACCCCGACTTTCCATGTATTGTAGCCTAGGTTTCCCTACTAAATCTGTTGCTCTCAGAATACCATTTGTTCATTTGCGTACAAACAATGTTTCATTAGCTTTCGAAGCTAGTAATTCTGATATTTTATATCTTGAAACTAGTTTGGGGTTAACTCAAATGCTGTAAAAAAAATTGTTAAGTGCGAGTGGCTCGCGCTCTTAGGGTTCTGTATAATTAGCTTTTTTTTGTTGTTATTTTACATTTTTACGGTTTTTATATTTATTCCTTCACATGTGTTGTACATATTGATGATGATTCTAGGTCAACGGAAAGAGTTGATTACCTTGTAGAATTGCGACGTATAAATCCTCATAAAAAAAAATTATCGCGTTTACTTCGAAGTTTGACTTTATCACAGCCAAAACAGTCCCTGACCCCTAGTATCTTTACATATATTATAACAATAAGTCGCCTGTGTCTGTCTGTATGAACGGGTTCATAAACTCAAAAATGTTTCTACAGATTTCAAAATAAAGAGTCTGATTCCTGAGGAAGGTTTAGGTTTATAATTTATTAAGGTTTTATCAAAGCGAAGCCGGGACGGACCGCTCGTTTGATATAATTTTCGTATTCCTCTACGTGTTACGATAAAAGGTCTTGCCAGGGGGACAACGAAGTGATCCTCTAAGGTTCCGTTATACTTATTCAGGTAAGGAACTCTAAAAAAATTCAAGCCGATTAATAATTAAGTTTGAACCTAGTAGTTAGGTAGACCAGTCTGGTTACATGCGCGGCTTGACCATTTTCGAAGTTGTCTAGCTAGATATTACTAAAACTCGACTATGTTTGCCTACTAAAATTATTCACTTTATTAACGAACATTATAACGTGATACAATCGTTAGTCGTCAATTTTTTAAGAAAATATTATCAAAAATGAACCTAAAATGATTTTAAACAGAAATAAATTCATGAACCTTTTTATATGTACTGTGATGTTTGTGCTACTAGCTGCGCCCCGGGGAAACTCTGACACTCCCGTGGAAATTTCTGGATAAAAATACCCTAATATATGTAATTCCAGTTTATATTCTACCCGTAAACCAAATTTCAGAACAATCCGTCCAGTAGATTTTGCGTGAAAGTAACAAACACATACATCGTCACAACAAACTTTCGCATATTTATATATTAGTAGAATTATGTTCGTGCAAATAAACGTTTTTTTATATAGACAGACTGACACGACAGGACTACTTTTTATAATTTGTAACGATTAAACACAATTTTTAGCACTAAACGCAAAATTGTCAAAGGCAATCCTGAAAGCACGGTATCGATGTAACGGTGTCGTTGCAAAACACATAAATTGGACTATACAGTTAATTGCCGGTAAAACGACTAGTTTTTGCACATCCGCCCAAAACGGGTGACAGACCGGTTCCTGGTAGCTTTTTGCGCTAATTTCATTACTGTTTGGGTAATAATTGTTTAAAGTAACGTTTTGACAGTTTGCAAATCTACACAGGAAATTCGATACGAGCTGTCTGTTTAGTTAACCACATATTGTGGTTATATCACGTGATGTAAATAATATTGTTTTAAATCAGTTTATGTTGTTTACTGAAATTGTCTCAAATAAATAGATTTTTAAGGCCTTCTGGAAAAATCTTGGTTTGGTGTTTTTTTTTATTCACCACTGACATGACTCTGGCTGGTTCAGCTCTCATCTTATGTCATTATGCTCACGCGTTTGCTGTGTTTCTTTCTCGTTTTGTGCATTAATTTTTTCGTAACAGGAATAATCAGTCCCCAGTCTTAATGATACGATCAGTGAAATAATGGCTGACACGATCCGCAACGGAGGGGCCCGTATCGATTTTTTTGAAGGTTAGGGTTACCCAACATTTTATGGTTCCGATACCGAACTTTTTACTGTATGAATAAATAGATCGTTAAGTTAGATCAGTGCATAACTTTACAATATTCTCGATAAGTATACCTAGTATATACCTTTCTGAAAAATTATGATTGTGATGTCCTAAATAAACACATCTTTGCACGCTTACATTGCAAACCCTGGCTGAACACGAGATAGACTTAATTAATGTACTACAGTATTGTAAACATTGGGGATGGATTGAGGTGATTAGGAATAGTGCTTAGGATACTTTAAACTTTTAGTCCTCCAAGCAAGTCAAATATAATTTCCAAGAAAATTTTAGATTTTGAAATCTATAATATTTATTGGCGGTCATAAAAATGTGAATCGGATTGAACCTCAACAACCAATATTTAGTTAGGTATATCTAAGTAGATAGTACCTAACTTAGTGTCATTATGCTATTTAAAATGTATAACATGTAGTTTCCTGTTACCCTTATCGATTCTTAATTAGTTAGTGGTACAGTATACCTACTTGCCTGATTACCGCCCACTCGCTATACTGTTCAATTATTTAAATGCGCGTCATTAGGTACCGAATGTGAATCGATAAAATAAAATAACACCACTTTGACTCGAAAGTTCGAAACATTATTTTTCGAATTAAAAATTGAATAGCTTTACATTTGAAGCAGTTAGTTTAGCAGCTACTTTAAGTAGTAGGAATATTTCTAAATGCTATAATCTGAATTTAAAATTATCTGTATCTTACTAAGTAGTATTAGTCTAAAATCCAATAATAACACCGTTGATCGCTCCTACTACGTAGATTTTATTCAAATATACTGTCCATCGTATAGAAATAATTTATAACAAAGTATAAATTATTTCTATACGATGGATTTTCTATTTTCTATATAATAAAAACATTATGCGATTACACTTAGAAGGGCAAAAATCTTATAAAACTTAAGTATTATGAATGTCAAGTAACATCACAACAGCATTTCTTTCGCAAGTCACAACGCATGGCCGTTTACTCCGTCTAGAAAGCGTAAAAGAAAATTTGACTATAATACGCCATCTTGAAAATGTAGCTACCTTAATCTCCATTCTAATCTATGGTCATGTTATTGTAAAAGCCGGAACTATGGCAAACCCTAAAGTTTCTAGTGGAACAGTTGCTTTAATCAAATACATTTTGTTTTCGATTTTACCAATATAGAACTGAGCTCTCGGCTCTGTTTACCCCGTAAGGTATAAAAACGTGATACTTTATCTGTAATATGTATTACTTGCAAGATCCATACATATTATATTACAATTTCAGTCACGTCAAGTATTTCCTCGCGCTATACATATATGACAGTCCATAATGCCAACATGACGCTTTGGTATTATTTATGCTTTGCTGGTATGGGTAAATGGGATTAATGGCGGGTGGAACATTATGAAAAACACGGTCAAGTGCGAGTTGGACTCATGTACTGAGAGTTCCGTAAAATTTTACCATACCATATTTTACCATGTCACATAATTACTGTTTCTTTATTTTTCGTCTTATGACCCTCTAGAGGTTTTGATTCTCCTGAGAATCGCAAAATATACGGCATTATGATCATACCTTTGATTCGCGTTAACTTACAAGTTTGATTTGTTAACAGCTAAAAAAGACCGCAGACGTTAGTATTCTGTGCAAATTACAATTTTACACCTCTACGTGTTCTTTAAAACTAGTCTTGACCGTATGTCAACGAATTAATTTTAAAAGGGTCCCGTTTTTTATACCTTTTGAGGTATGAAACTCATTGACAGACGATCACACTTATTACATTAGCTTAATTTGCGAAGAGACCCTGGGCATTGTACAGCTAACGGGCCCAATCCCACGGGTGGAGGTAAACTGGGCTACACTGTTATACTGGTCTGTTTCTCCGTTATACTTGAGCGAGCCGTGGCATTCTTTGTTTTCATTTTAGCATTATTGTCTTAGAAATGTCGCGTACAGTACCCCTTATATCGATCAGGTAATATGAACGCACGCAACGTTTATAATTTCGAAATTTGGGCAGGATTATGTGTTGTCAACTGTACGACATTTATTTTAAAATAGAGGAGTTAATTATTATGTAAAATGACTGTTTGTATGTCTTATATTGTATGCTAATGGACTAACTTTACACTATACAATCTACAGTTGTTGACGTTTTTAGGTTAGCTATTGTTTATAAATCATATATTCCACTAGCCGTACCCTTGACTTTTTAACCTACTTTAAAAGATTGGAGATTTGAAAGGTATATCTATATTTGTGGAAATATTATATAAATATAAATAAATATATAAGGACAAATCACACAGATTGTTATATAAGGACAAATCACACAGAAGTTATGGGATACTAACTCAACGATACTATATTTTATAACAAATACATATATAGATAAACATCCAAGACCCGGGCCAATCAGAAAAAATAATTTTCCATCATGACCTGGGATCGAACCCGGGACCTCTCGGTTCATAGGCAAGCACTTTACCACTGCGCCACCGAGGTCGTCAAATAACACAATCAGAAAAATACCCGACTTTCCAAAATATATTCGAGTTTAATTTCTATGCCCTATATGTAAAGTCCTATTTAAAACGAGACGTGACATAGGTAGGACACGTTCTTAAAGGGATTGAAAGGGTCCTTTCTAAAAGCTCTGAAACATTACACTTAATTCAGGTCGTTTGCCCTAAAAGTACCTACGGTCTATAAGATAGGAAAAATGATTCCCAGAAAAATAACTTCATACCGATAAGTTTCAAGAAAACTCAACTCCCTACTTCAAGCGGTGAGATGCCGAGTTCTGAAATACAAGCATCTTCTTAGTTTATACATAGTCTCTCACAATCACGGTCTAATTCTTCTTGTACATTACATTTATTGTTAAAGTTTATAGTTTTAGTTCTACTATTCTATGTACTTAAAACGTAAAGATTCGTGAGGGGAAATTAAAAAAATTATAATTGGAAAAACAAAAAATGTATTCCATGGCAAAATGAGGGACAATAACACTGCGTCTACGTGTAGGAAGCCAATTTCATGAAGCTGTCCTTTTTTTCCATTCGACCTCCCAATTTGGAAGACACTAGCCCGTCACATCCGAACGTCACTTATCCAGTTAAGATGCCAAATTGTGGCCATTTCCGACCCTCGATTCCGCACCTTTATGAGTCGACGTTATTTGACATTACGCCATACTAAAGTCGATCGTGTGTGAAGCGAAATTTGTACAATAAAGGGATTATATTTCGACGTAAGTCTTGGGTCCCTGACATTGCAATATTTTAAGCCGTCCTTTGTTATATGTCTGTGCTTATTAGTATCTGTGCTGTATTTGTACGTGTGCTCACAAATTGACAATGATCAGATCTAGAATGTGTTTTATTCTGGACAGGCTCTTATAATAAATCCACTAACAGGTATTCAATTTTATTCAAGACGCTAATAAGGACTAAAGAATATATCTCAGAACTTAGGTAAAACTTTATTCATGACTTGAGAAAAGAGAAAATTTCCTCATTTGATCCCAGATCAAAGGTAACCAATACATTAAAAAAAATTCTCTTTGGATAGCTACGGATTGTTCGTAAACCATCTACCATACCATCTAGAGAGATGGTCATCCTACTAATATTATAATGCCAAAAAATGGATGTACATATGTGAAATTCTACTTTCTGAAATTAGGCGTGTAACGGGATAAAAAGTACCCTTTATTAGCACAAATCATGGATCACCAATCAAAGTTTAGTATTCCAAGTGTGAATGAAATTGGTGATCCATTTTTTCCATAGACTAAACTAACTCAATTAAACTAACCACTGAAATACGATTATGACTTGAGATTATCGGAATCGTCACCATGTTTAGAAGCAATGTAGTATTTGGTTTTTGTAACAATTGTTGACGAACTTAAACTACTACTGAACTAAACCTGAGTCCAGCTTTTACTTATGTCACGCGATTGAGTACAACGTTATAAAAACTGGAATACATGATCAACTTGGTGTGGTTAAAAAAACTTGGAACATGGTTAACTCATGGAAAGCGGAAAATACGAACATGGTAAGCAAACCCAAAGAGGCAGGGAGAAACTGTCAATCAAAAAACAGTAGTTCATACAACATATTATGATAAATATAAAAGCAAGTGAGATGTTGAAATCGTTTTTCATCTTCATATGTGAAATTAATTTCCTCCATAGTGAACAATCAAGAATGTCAAACACAAAATGGAAACTTACGTGGCGGTAATAGAAGCGAAATTGGAATGACATTTACAGCTTGAGTCTCGATTACCGTATTGTTTGACCTAAATCCTAAAGGATATTATGAATTTTCGAAGGAAATGTATTTCACATTCCAGTTCATAAAAGAAATAAATGAACACATATGTTTTGGGATAACTAGGATCGGTTGGCTGAGTCTTTTTCAAGTATATTACTTCTTACTTACTTCGAGATTTCCCTACAGATCACGTCAATATATATTTTATTATTTTTTTCAATTATACATGGTGCAACAGTGCATGTGTAAGGAAGTTTTCACTGTGTGTTGATATAGACTTTATGCGACCAAAGGGTTCGTCTGCAAATATCACGTACCTACTTAGTTGAAATAGGTCAGTTAAACGAAAGCAAACGAGTTTAATTTGGGAAATTATTGCTCTTGAGGATTGATTTGAAACCGATTGTAATAAATGGTAATAGCGTGCTAAAATAGCCTTGTTTTCTAAATAAAATTCAATGCTATTGACTCATGCAGAGTTCGAATTTTTATGTAGGTATACTGATTATTTTTAATTATTTTGAATTTGGCCAAAATTAATCTTTGTCTAGATAACCTCTTGGAAAATTTTGTAAAACATCGTGTTTTATAAAATCAAATTTATTGTCACAGGAATTTATTGAAATAAGGAATATTTTTCTACTGATATTGTGAAGGTGAACTATAGATAGAATAAATTTAAAAAATCCCAGTGAGAGTCAGCTAACAGCCACTTTAGTTGATAGCCCAACATCCACGCGTTGGTTTAAAAAAAAAAGTAAATGTGCAAGATGAGTATAGCTCAATACCGGGTCGGTGCACTGCAAATGGGTCGGTTTGGGTAGGGGTCTCTGGCACCCCCCCACCACTAGGGATGTTGCTCAAGTTTGTTCGTTAGCAAAACTTCTTAGCGTGTCGACTTGGCTAAACTGCTGATATGTCACCAAACAAACTACATAAAAACTTGGGAACATTTGTCGAATATTTTATCCATCAGTTTTTGTAAATGTTGATTGGTAGAAACTGCTTTTAGCATTAACGCCCTTTGTACCATCTTGGTAAATAAAGTTTGAGTAAATAAATCCTAACTAATATTAATGAAGCAAAAGTATTTGTTTGTTTGTCGATCAATCAGTGCGAGTTGAACTCGCGTGAGTTACATTAAATAAATATTTACTAACTTAATCCGAAAATTACCCTTATTTAAAAAATATTTCGTCCAATAGATTCAGAACAAATGACTGTGACAGACGGACGGAAAGACACACGAGTGATAAATACCTAATAAAGGTTCCATTTTTTAATTATTTGTATGGAACCCTAACAAGGGAAAAAAGCGTATCATTTGCAAATTTCAAGTCTTCAAATTAAGTCGAAACGTTTATGAAAATTGTTTATTGATCGGTTGAGCAGTTAAGCCGTGAAAGCGTAAACATACTCACTTTCGCATTTATTATATTAAGTAGTATATATTTGAAGAAAATAAAAATAACTATGATCATGCTTGTTTGTTTCGTTTAGAGATGAAAACGTCTGACTGCACAGTTGTCTGCGTTTCAGAAGGTATTAGCGAATCAGTTTGCATTGATGTATCCCACTGCAAACAGATTAACTATTAAAGTAGTGTTAATGTTGTTAGAACTAGATAGGACAGGTTTTTTCGTTCGATATACGAACATGGAACGACTAAACTGATGCTTTTGAAGAAAAGGCTGCCGTGAAGTTTTTTGTAGGTACCACTAGTTCTTTAGGTATTTACATTTACAGTACAAGTACATTTTTGATCTGAATAAATTTATCCTGAAAATAAAAAATATCACTTTCTTTCGAATAAACTTATACAATATTGCCCAGAGAACAAAAAATACCTTACTAGTTAAGAAAATTTGTGTATATTTTTATAGCGATTGCACGATTCATAATATTTTGGGTGCAGAGTTGTGGACAACCTGTGATTGCCGTTTCATTGCATTAACCGCACTCCGATTGGAGGGTGAGCGTGTCCCAATTGAATTGGCGGTTGCGATTCCGTGATACAACACGATTGGCCACTTTTATTTCTTCTTTTCACGCATGGAGCATAATTCTATTTTCAAATTCAAAACACAAATACATCCATGTGTTTGTAAAAAGATATGATATTGTAGGTAGGAAAACAAATTACAAAATATATCGATCTATCTATAAAATGACGAGATACCTAATACTTCAACTTAATCTTGTGTCGTCTTCACTAATATATCAAAACTGCTATGACTCAAGTCTTATACATAAGGAATTTGCATAGCAAATATTGTGATTGTATAAGTTCCTTAGGCGGAGATGTTATCAAAATCTTTAAAGAAGAGATGATTATGAGAAGAGAAATGAATCACTCTAAACATTCTATTGTTTCTAACATAGATTTGTTTCTGAATTCCACGGAGTTGAATCTTCAGATACGTAGGTTTTACATAGCCAGGTCACTACCTGCCCTTAGAAAGACAGTTTTATTGAAATCTAATATCTAAGTATAGCTAATGGTTCATATGTGAAAAATCTAGAAAAGACGCGGACTTTTTAAATATTTTTATATTAATCGTCGTTTATTATCATTTAACCGCTATACGGTTAGCTGAGATGATAATGAAGACGATATAGCTATTTTTGCTTAAAAAGTAATCTTAGATACAGAAACGGGAAGCCGATCTAAGCCTACAGGCTAATCTAAACATGTACAATCAGACAGTGCAACTAATCCATAAACGCAATCCAATGGGGCCATCTCGTCTCCCCATCCCGGCGTAACTAATGCAATAATATAGCAATCCCGAAGCTTGCTTGTCGTCTACATCTGTAAGATTTAGTTAGTAACTTCCCTTCTGTAAGTGCGATCGTGGTTTTATTAAGTCGGTAGTTTTATCATTGTTATATGTATAACCTATAATCTGCCTTACCTTGTCCTATTATCTAGGTTCTGCGCAATATAGGTATGGTGGTATAGGATCAACACTTGATTTTCAGTTCCGAAAAATACGAATGGGCATTCTTATAGCTTATTTTATTGCTTCGCTCTCATTTGAATATGTCAAAGATACGTATCCTACTAATATTATAAATGCGAATGTTTGTGATGATGTATGTATGTTTGTTTGTTACTCTTTCACGCAAAATCTACTGAACCGATTGTTATGAAATTTTGTACACGGATTGAATATAACCTGTAATAACACATAGGGTACTTTTTATCCCGAAATTCCTACGGGAGCGAGGCCTCGGGGCGCCGCTAGTTATACATATTTCTTGTTTTCTGTGTTCGCCTTCGCCAATCATGCCTTGGCATTTTTAACATTGGTAATTTCTAATTGTTGTAAGATACAGTTGGATGTACCAAGTCATTAATTGCAGTCCTGTCCAAAAGTTCCGAAACAAATGGTCATAAATCGCCCAAAATGGCGCCACTGCTGAACGCATCTGTTTCGTGTTTGTTAATTTAATGTTTCAATTGTTCTTTTGTTTGTGGAAATGCTGATATATCGTTGGAGAGCGTGAGGTCTGCATCGATTGACCTTGTGGTATTTTCTCTTAGATATAACGCAGATCTAGGTATGAAGATCTCATTAGAAAAATTAGGTAACACCACTTTGATGATGGGTCATTTATTATTTTATATTCTTTACCTTTATGGACAAGCCTTATTGCTTAGACTTAGTAGTTTTTATGTCAATAATTCTAACCCAATTCCACGACTTTATAGATGCACATGAAAATAAACATGATAAAAAAATACGTATAATCATGATAAAGAAAAATATTTGTGATGAAAAATTTATGTGGCATTTTTCACTGAAAAAAAAGCGACTGAATACCAAAATTAACAAATGTAGCACGTGCCATCGTAAATTCAAATTATATAATAAACAACACGGCTCTGTGTGAAGCGTATGATATACAGCGCTTACCACATTTTAAACAAACCTTGTGTGTTGTGTGTACTCACTACGAACTGTCGACCGTTTATAAAGATTATCTTTTCATACAGTATAAGCCTAGAAACAGATCGGTTAACATCAGACAGGGAGAAGTGGAGGAGACTGACATGCCGTACCGATACCACATAAAGTGGGACAAGGGTTGGCTGATGATGATGCCTAGAATGCTAGAGAGATCTGTAAGGATCGTAGGGCTACTACTAAAGTTTATTTTTAAGGCATTCTCTTTAGTATTCGTTTTATGTTTAGCTATTGCTAAAATGTAGTGTTATCTTAATACAATCTTACTCTTTCTTTTCAGGTATGTGTGTGTAGGAGTACAGAAATCCGTAAGTATTTCATTTAAATCCAAAAAGCTTTGTCCTTGGGAACTGAATACGTTACAAATGTTTAGAGTAATATATAACAAACGAAAATCTTTTCTACTGTTCATTTAATGAAAATTATTAATTTTGCATCTCAAATAGATTTTTAAAATACTTTTAATTTATAATTTTGACGTCTTATTTTAATTGACGTCTATAAATCCTTAAAAGTAAAACTGATTTATTTATGAAATAGATCAAATCTATCATCCCAGAAAAAACGCTTCAACAAAAAGTCCACAAGAGACACGCGAGTCGAACGACGCTGGGTTCCCACGAACTGTTTTTATAATGACTAGACTATTAGCTCTAGTGTTTCATTTCCACAGCACGATTCTGTGATTATTTAAATTTGTCTATTAGCGATCTAATTCTGATGCTTTCTAGACCTCAATTTGGACCTAGACCTTTATTTAGAGTAAATTGCTTGAAAATGAAAGTGCATGACAATACCTGGATAGAAGAATGGGTATTCTTATATTACGGCACTGTCTTCAAAGCATCCTGCATTGAAATGACTTGCTCATTATGCATTATCTGAGGTTATCGTCACCCTTTCTTGCCGATGCTTATACGATTTGAGAACCAGACTCAGGTTCACGGCGAAAATTTGATAATGATCATCATGATTTAGTTTTGGATTTCATTCTTTATCATTTACATATAAAGTTATTTGCTGATGAGGAAAATGCATTACAATGTCTTATAAATTGATCTCTGTTCATGATATTAAAACTTGAGAGGCATTTAGTACGACAAAATCACTTGTAATTATCATTAACGACCGCTTTGAAGAAAACGCTGGCACGCGATTGTATTTACTTTCCTCTTAGTCCATTATTTGAAGATTTGTATCTGGAAAGGTTTCACTTGATGTCACAACGACCTGTTACTTAAAATATTACATGATTGCCAGTGTTACATGTTCTTGCTACTAGAAAATATTGGAGAATGCTCATGAAGATTATACAAATCATCATGACAGTCACTGACTTAGCTGATTTTGAAGATGCGTTTCATCGTGATTATCCTACATAATCTTTATACTTTAATAAATCTGTCGTACAGAAAAGAAGAAATGAAACTATTATCACTAATATCAGAATTTGATGTTGCATCCACAAATATATTACTTCATTCAGATAGCTAGAACTGGTTAATATTTTCGACAAACTGGACATAATTGAACAAACATGTCTTGCTAATTTTGTGCGTCTAGTCTAGGCAGTTGAAGGTTACATGTCGCCTCAGTTTTCACTGTCTTACGTATGACATTATTAACACGGCTCGCCTCAGAAAAAGTTAATCTAGCGGCGGCAGCTTGGCGACAGTTGTATGGTGTGTGAAATGTCAGTGAACCGGGGCTGTGAGCATGGCTAACCTGGGAAGTGTCACGCTGTTATATTAAATTTGCTTATTATTGGCCTCTCCTTTGGGATCCGCTTCTGTGGGAATGCAATTACAAACAAAATGTTTTTCATTAGAATGTATTATTTTAGTCAGTACGTGTCTAACATTATCGGAGTCCTTAGAAATTTATTTACATGAAACACGGTATAAAAAGGTGTTACAAATAAAAGATATAGACCAGCATGTCTCGCCGTTCCTCGGCATGTAAATTTTCACGATTAATGTCATCTTAATTTATCATGTTTCTACTTGTACCTTAATTACAATTACAATATTATACTAATTTACATTTAAGCCAATAATAAGCCAATAATTTCCTTAAAATAAAACTATAAATTATGGACATCTCATGGTCCAGAATTCTTCCATGTCATAGAAACATTGGTCAAGTAACCATTTTCTCAATTGAGTTTTAAAATGTTTTTCTGGCAACTCTCTAATATCCTTTGGTAATTTGTTATACACCTTTACCGACATGACATAACAATTATTACCAAAAAGCGAAGTTCTACAAATTGGTATTACCAATCGAGTGGGATCTCTATGTGGAAATCTGCGGTTGGCTATATCACCGATTCTAGTAAAATAGTTCGAATGCGATCTAACGAAAGTTCCTACCTCGAGGATGTACATACAGGTAAGAGTCAGGATGCTGTGATTCTTAAATAATGGTCGACAAGACTCAAGAGGACCCTTCCCATACAATGCTCTTAAACATTTTTTTTGTGTAATAAATGCCCTTTTTATGTCTGTTGAATTTCCCCACAATAGAAGTCCATATCTTAATACTGACGCTACGTAACCGTGGTACGCTGTACGAGCAATGTTTTCATTAGAAATAGACCTTAATTTCCTTAGAGCAAATACAAATTTATTTAGTTTTTTACACACACTATCTATATGAGCCTTCCAATTACAATGGCTATCTAATGTGAGCCCAAGGAAAAGTGTACTAGTAGCCTCTGTCAAATGTTGGTTCTGGCAATTTATATTTAGAGTAGGTTTAACAGTCTGATAATTTAAAAATTGTATAAATGTCGTTTTTCCAATATTTACGTGCAGATTATTAGATTTCAACCATTTAGTTACCGCTTCAACAGTTACATTTATGGCAGTTTCGAATTTAACATCGTCGTCAGTATCAGCAATAATTATAGAAATGTCGTCAGCAAACAAAACACATTTATTTTTAGTTATTGAAATAATGTCATTTATATAAAGTAAAAATAGCAGTGGTCCCAATATACTTCCTTGTGGAACCCCGTATTTGTTTTCTTTGAAAATGGAACGGTGTGATTGCATTTCATTTTTTTTATTTATACGAGATATTTCCACGCATTGGGTTCTATTTGTCAAATAGCTTTTTATCCAGTCATTAACTAAACCCCTAATGCCATATCTTTCTAATTTTCCGACCAAATTTACATGATCGACAAAGTCGAAAGCCTTTGACATATCAAAAAACACTGTCACAACCGGTTTTTTATTATCAATATTTTGTGTGATAGTACCAATAAGAGAAAAGGCTGCCAGAGTGGTAGATTTGTTCTGTTGGAACCCATTTTGTTCTTCAATAATGATGTTGTGTTTATTGATAAATGAATTTATGCGCCTTAACATAGCTTTTTCAAATATTTTGGATAACACAGGAATCAAAGTAATAGGTCTATAATTATTGAGCTCTATTTTATCTCCCTTCTTAAAAAGCGGTTTTACTATAGAGATTTTCAATTTATTAGGAAATTTGCCATTTACAAATGATAAATTAATAAGATATGTCAAGACTTTTGCAATTAAACCAGCACATAATTTTAATATAAAAGTAGGAATATCATCATAACCCACTGCTTTGGTATTATTTAATGATTGAATTATTTTGATAACCTCGTCTTCGGTACAAGGTGTAAGATACAAACTATCGTTAATTTGCTGGTTGGTGTTGCAAGATGGTCTTTGTGGTTTTGCTTTCTGGTCAGTGTTAGTTATATTTATATAATAGTCATTGAATGTTTCCGCGATATGTCGTGGGTCAGTGATATTTATTCCGTTCGTATTTATTGATTCGATGTCATTATTGATATACACTTTGTCAGTTTTATTTTTTATAATATTCCAGGTTGCCTTGCATTTATTTTTGGCACTTTTAATAGTTTTTAAATTCAGGCACCGTTTGGAAGTATTCATGCATTTCCGTAGAATTTTATTGTAATTCATGTATATTAATTTATTTTCTTCCGTGTGATGCCTGTAGCAGTTAAATCGGAGTTGACGTTTATGTCTGCATGCTTTTCTGATACCTTTTGTTATCCATTTTGGTGACCCGGCGTTAGTATTAACTTTAATTTTTTGTAATGGAAAGCATAGATTAAAAAACATACAGAAGTTATCATGAAATTCATCAAATGCTTTATTTAAACAGGTTTCGCTCATAACTTCGGACCATGTTAGGGCTGAAAGACATTCTTGAAATTTTTGGACATTTTCTTTAGAGAAGTTACGTTGAATTTTATAATAGTATTTTCTTTCGTCTTCTGTCCGTATCTTAAACGTAAGAGTTTGGCCTGTATTGTGGTCTGAAAGGTAGAGGTTGTGAGTTTTTCCTACACCATCTTTGAAATTGCTAGCAATGAGATCAATACACCTTTTTTGTCTTGTTGGTTCTTTTATGTGTTGTACTAAATTATGATTAAGAAATATACCGCTCAACCTTTGAGAATCACTATTAGTTTCTAACATATTCACGTTAAAATCTCCAGCTATAATAATTTTTTTATTACAATGTGACTGTATTTGATGTAATAATGATTCAAGTTTTGTGAAAAATTCTGAAAGGTTTGAGTCTGGGGTTCTATAAACACAGATGATTACAACACCGAGCGATGTTATGTCCGCACCACAACATTCGAATACACTGTCTATCGAAGATTGCTTACATAGAGGAATTTCTTTAAAATTTAAATTTTTCCTTAAAAGTATACATACGCCCCCTCTCTTTATATCATCTCGTGAGTAAAAAGATGCAAGATTGAAATTTTTGAAATTAACATTATATTCCTCTCCAGATTTGATAAAGGTTTCCGAAAAACAAAGGATATCTAAGCGTAATTGATTATTAGAAAACTCCTCTTCATAAACTTCTAATATTTCCGTTTTATTAACCAAACCTGCTATATTTTGGTGTAAAAGGGTTATTTTATTAATTTGACTGGGAACGAAAAAATGTTCTACTTTGTTGATCATTTGATACAACATTCCCTATGTCATTCTTCGTATATGCATCGCTCTTGGTAGAATTGCTGTTTACTTTTTGAAAATAGAATGGTATCGTTCCTTTACGTGGCTTTTGCCGAGATATATCTTTATCCACTCGGTTGGTAGTACAACTGGTTTCGTGATAGTTTCTAGAGTTTCTAAATGTTAAATATTTTGAGTTGTATTCATACGAGTCAATTACAATATTAATTTTGTAACTCAAATCATACAAATATTTTTTATGGTTATAATATCTACTACAATAATGATCTAATTCTATGTATTTACTAGTGGGAAAATATTGACATACAGTTTTAATTAAATTATTTAAGGTACATTCATTTAAATGTCTGTTGTAGTTAATATTTATTACAATAGCATTAATATTTCGTTTTTGCAAATATTTTAATGTCGAAGACAGTTCTATTAAATAATTTGTTGGATTGTGGTCATTTTCGCCGACGCATATGATCACGTAGTCCTGTTGGCCAAGATTGTTTGTGTAACATGATTTCAGTATTTCTTCTGTACTTGCATTGGGTTTTATAATGGAACTGATGTCATAGTGAGAAAATTTGCTGTTTTTTCTTGATGATATTAGTGCAGACGCCAATCCTCTACACTGTCCTCCTCCTACAATAAGAATACGTTGTTTACGTTGTTCATCGTTGTATTTTTTATTTGTAGGCTCATCAATACGCAAATGTCGGGACTTTTTTATATTCGGCTTCGGATCAATCATCTCTGTGATCGCGCTTTTTTCGCCTATGGGAGATGCATGCAAAACATTGTCTTCCTTTTTCTGAAGAGACGGACTGACTATATTGGAGGATAGCTGAGGTTTCGTATTGTTTTCCGGTTCGTCTATGTAACAACCAGTCAAATCGGCGTATAACTTAGACAATTTAGAAATCGTTATTTGGTGTTGTTCAATTTGTTTATGCATGTTTTCGGATTCTTCTTTTAATTTTTGTATTTCTAAATTCGCATTGCCTAGTTGTAATTTTACGGCAGTTAATTCCGACTTTAATTCATCCACTTCTATATTTTGTATAGTTGACAAATCTGGTAAACTTAAACAACCCTGATTTGATTTTATTGATATAAATGAAGTGTTCATAGAATCATTCGATTGAGTTCTACCTCTGCGAATAGTGATATTGTCGTTATCCATTTTATAATGATATAGTGGGTTCCTTGGTAAGTAAAATAACTTTAACAAAATTTATCACAAATAGGACGTAAACCAGCGAGGCTCGAACATGGGACTCTTCTATTCAAAGTCGTGCACTTGACCACGACGCCAGCCGTACATAATGACTCACGCCAAAAACGCAGTACGTATGCGAGAGAATTAGTGACGTCAGAGTAGGTTTGCGGTGAGTAGGCGGAGCGTCGACGACGACACAACTGGTTCGGTCAGCTGATGAATCACAGCTGATTTGAGTCACAAACACTGCTTTAAACTAAATGTTCACTGGTAACTGATTGATTTTGAATGTTTTTGCTATTATCCATTATTTTTGGACCATTTCGATGTTTTTTTTTGCACAGTTTTATTGTATGTAGTACTAGTCACTTGTTGATACGTATTAAAACTAGGAAACGTCACTTAAACTATTTTTGCGAATAAAGTAAACACAGACGTATATTAGGAACCGTTGCTCGCGGCGGGGGAGCGCGGGGACCACTCTCTTGGAGTTTTGGTGCCCGTGACGGATTTTTATCACAAAGGAAAAGCAAAAATACACTAAATATTTTATTTTATTAAATACACGAGACCAATCCTTAAAATCAGATATATTTTATTCCACAAACATTCTATCTATTAAATATTAACTCGATTGCTCAGGGCTCCAACAAGGTTTTATTGGATCTCTTTGTGATCGCGATCAAGTGCCTCTAGGCCACTTTGGTAAGTAGACGTTGCGGAAAGGAACGATTTTTTGATTTCTGAGTAAGTAATTATTTTTAATTAAAATCTAGCATTTCAAATTAATGTGAACATTACCTGCAAAGAAATTACAAGAAATAGGTATTGAGATCAGAAATCATGAAATTTTGTTCAAAATACATCGCAGCATCTCTTTTTTTTTCTTGCGCAGTGTTCTTAAAAGTGTAGTGTAGGTATTTTATTAGGATATTCAGGAGTAGAAATATTCTTCTATAATAGGAATGTCCAAACCTTTTACAAAACTTTTACAAACGTGCAACTTAAAAAGTTATGCTTATATCAAACTAGCTTGAAAGTATAGTTCTAAAAGAAAGTTCAGTCGTCCATATTTCTGTCTTCATTGTGAAAAATGACTCGTCTTTTCTTCTTATTCTCTATTCTAGTAACTCTATAGTATTTTACAATGAATACTCAATACGGTTGCAAAATCATAATTTTTGAAATTATATTTACGAAATGGAGGGGCATTTTGCAAACTTTAATTTTAAAAAGACAACATAATTTCCACACAATTTCGAAACGGAAACTTTTCAAAGAAAGTGATAATCGAGTATTCAGTTAGGGGCGATAAAAAAATTAAACACCCCCAAAACAAGGGCGGCAATGGGAAAGGAAGAGCCCCCTACTACGAAATTAGAACGACGTCGTGTTCGACGTGTGTTTTGGATACGTCAAAGAGTAGACGATTTCGTAATATGGATCTACTTCTGACTGTAAATCGTCCTCGAATTTTGTGTTGCTGTGCTACAATAATAGATTTAGTAGTTAATGTCATATGAGCCTGATGATACAAATGTTGTAATACATTCATAATAGAAATAAAACCACAAGAAGTCAAGGAGGTCAAAACGATAGTAGAAAATAGTGATAGATGGATCGACCGATATGAACTTGGATATTAAATTAGAATGAATAGAAACCGAACAAAATGAAATGTTTTGCTGGTATTTCATAGCCTTAATGAAATAATTTCGCTAGTATTGATACAACATGCAGTAGAAAAATGTATTTATAATTTTTTTTATAATTTTTTAAATTCAAATTGGAACCACTTGGTAGTATAATTACAAAATCGTGCAAAAAAATCGTGACGATTTCGTGTATTTACTACGAGTAGGAGCAATTCGTTCGTTTGCCCCACTGAGGGGATTCCGGTAATGGGTAACTGTGTTTTATGGGACCAGGGAACAGCACCGTTTGTGTGACGATTTATATCAAGCGCCATGGTTGGATATGGCGCTTTTTACGCTAAACCAGGATTTCATAGCTTGAGAGCATTGTGGAATATATGTTATTCTAGAGGGTACAAGTACATAATTGCTTTGCTGACTGTTTCGACCAACAAAGACGTCTATGGAAATCTTGAAATATACTTTTGACATGAGACAAACTTATTCAAAATGAGCAAATAATAACTCCACCGACACAGTTAATTCTTCTTGCATTAAAGATAATAATACAAACGTACAAACCATTTTTAATATCTTCTAAGTTGATGCGCCGCTCTTTTCTATCTACAGTAATAAGAAGTTGTTTGTAGGGGGTAACTTCAGAACTACTAAACCGATTACCAGATTTTTTCCACCAATAGAAAGACACCGATTTTTTGTATTATGTTCTCATGGGGGCGAAGCATTAGGAAGAGCTTGCCGATTATAGATAGGATAAATCATGATTATGATTAGTAAATGATTATGATTGGTAAATTTTCTTGATTAATCATGATTATGATTTATCCTCTCTATAATCGGCATTAGGCTCGCGTGGAGCTAAAGGGACTGAAAAATCTTGCTATATCGGATTAATAATTACTTAATCAAGAAAATTTACCAATGATGATGAAGTATACTATCCAGACTAAATCATATCATCAAACTTTCTAGCGCACGATAGACATATCATACCACAAACGATACCACAAACCTCTTACAGGGAAATCCCATAAGTGGAGTACATTGTCGACATTGTGCTATGAGAATTGAACCCATTTACCACAATCGACTTGCAGGGAAAGTGTTTGGCATTTTTCATTATGGAAGTGATGAGTATAAAGTAGTAAATCATAAGGCGTTTGTTGATACGTATCGACACTATCGACATGCGTTCCCTCGTCCTCGCGTGTAACCTACATTCGGAGTTGTGACGCACAGAAGCCAGGTTTTGCGTAAAAATCAACCATTAAATTTTGAAGATATGGATATGCTGTTACTTACCTGCATGACATCAGCCCTCTTTGTGAGTGCTATTGTTACCTATCAGCTGCGCTACCTATTACGGCTTGTGAGCCTTAGTCGCCTCGTACTACAACCACGAGTGGATTTGGAGTGGTGCTATTCTAGAGCCACACACATACGTTATCTTGCTAATGATGTTTGTTTGGTTCCGATCAACTCTTTGAGAAAGTCTGTCCAGCGTTGACGTAATATGATTAAGGTGATAATGACAGATATTTTCTTGTAGGTCTTAAAGTAGCTTTGTTAAGTCAATCTTTAAACGATATTTCGCCACATAGTATATTGAGATGTAATTTGAAATAATCATCACTAACAAGCTCATATTTATCTTCTATCCTACCCCGGTGTTGACCTAACCTAAATAGAATCTCGAAAAATCTTTCGGCTTCTAAACAACCTTTTCAACTTTAGCAGCTTCACATATTGATTATTTAGCCCCATAATCAACTTCATGAATTCTTCCAATCGTCATTAAAATTTAGTTATTGCTAGATGACGAGGCGAAATCGTTATGATCATGACCTTTCTATTTACTTTTTGTCTGTCCATTACTGTTCGTATTCAACGGTACAGTGTCGGTCAGATATTTGATATCTCTGCCTACGCCACAAACCGCATGTTGAATGAAATTAATATACCATTTATTGTAGTTCAAACTTTCTTTTGTTTGAACAATTTCTCATAACTGGCTGTTTGTGTTTTTGCTGAAGCGCAGACCTTCCTTATTATACGCGAGCCTGATACTAAATAGTGGGTCGTTATGACTGCAAATTTTAATAAAGCTCTAATAGTAGTCTAGTAGGATTATTATTATCTCTGATTTGACGACCTCGGTGACGCATTGGTAAGGTTCTTGCCACTGAACGGAGAGGTCCCGGGTTCGATCCCCGTTCGGGTCATGATGGAAAATGATATTTTTCTGATTGGCCCGGGTCTTGGATGTTTATCTATATGTATTTGTTATAAAATATAGTATTGTTGAGTTAGTATCCCATAATACAAGTCTAGAACTTACTTTGAGGCTAGCTCAATCTGTGTAATTTGTCCTAATATATTCAATTACCGATATTAATTTGGGATAAGTTCGCCGTTACTAATAACTTATCCAATAAAGTTATTTCAAACAAACAAAAATACTTTTCCTGACAAACTTTTCCTGTCAAGACTATTGTATTGGGGTAGAAAAGTCCATTTCAACTGTTTATTTTTTAACGCGTTACCATTGGCCACCATGTGAGTCTTAGGGCACATTCTCACTATTTTTTCAAATCGAATTGGTATAGGTCTTAAAAATTTATTCATTTAGGTTAGGATACAATTTGTCTCTGCTTATTTTACTTGATCATTCCCGCACAAGCCATGACTGAGATTTTTTTGTATGCTCGATTATGGACGTCGGTTTAACATTATTTTTCAAGTGCATACTAGCCCTTACTCTGTCGCTGTGTCTGATGTAAACAACGGATTTAGTACACTAAGATTTATTTTTCTTCCTTGGATAAATTTAGATGCAAATAGCTTATCGTCTACGTTTTATTTTTTTACTGGATATATATCTACGACATAGTTTACTCAATTGTGCGTTAACCGACAAAATTACATACAAATGTCGAAATGGTCCTGGCATAAGTGGAAAACCTAGAAAGCGTTGACTTAATATCGTCAAGGAGAATATTCGTGCCAATGCTCACAATTCAGGATGGTGAAGTGGAGAAGAAAATATAGGGAATTAGACTTCGACTCGGAAGCTTACCGACTGAAGAAGTAGCTCTGAAAATATTCAAATGAGGGGAACATACGCTCTTAATCTGTTTGTCCATCATATTATAAAAATAATGAGACTAAATTCAAAACCATGACCTGAACTTGGAAAGTCCAGTGTCAAGGTCGTTAACCCTCTTAAGTACGACGCCAAACTCATTAACAGTTGTTACCTAATAACTAAGCGAGACTTGTGAATTAACACTGGCAAAAAATGCATTGTGTATTTTCTTAGTGGGAATCGGTGAATAAAATCGGCTACCCAAAAACATTATGCAATTTGAAAGGAACCCATTTTTCATGGGATTACCACAGTTGCAATCAGAATTAATTTTAGCCTGTACCTATTGTTTATCAAATTCACCATTTATTCCTGTCCGACGTTTTACGCGCATGTCAAATCTGTTGTGTCGAAATTATCCGATTATCTCGTTTTGTGAGGCTATTTATCCCATGTGGTCTGCCCTGCCCTTATGCCACATAGTTTTGGTTCAAAACTATGAATTACATAACTCTTTACATAGAATGATGATTGCAAAGAAAGGTTTTTGTTCTGCGGATTTTAGTCAGACTGCTTTCTTTTACCTATGAGCTTGATAAAGTGAAGTGTTAGTTATCTGCCTAGAAATTTTCCTCCTTGCCTCCTGTTATGTTACGTCTTGCGTAACAATTGTTATCTGTGCCTTCTGCCGAAAGATGGCGTATAAACAACAGAGATATTTCAAATGAAACGTCATTTGTCAAGAGCCTGCGTTATGCTCATGAAAGCTGATAGAATTATCTGGGTTAAGTGTATTGTCGAGGTCGACTTATATGGATGATGTTACAGGACAAAGCGATTGTAATACATAACTAAACATGTGATACTTTGGAAATTTTACAACATATTGGTGTCATGGAAAGGTTAAAGATAAAAATAATGACTTATTAGCTTTGATACCTGATGATTAGATGGTAAAAATTGTGACAGAATGTGCAACAAAATGGTTTGTAATATATTTCTTGTACAAAGAAAAGAACACATGCAAAAAGAACATACAGAACAAGAAGGTAAATAAAATAAAGGGATCTGTTACAGTCAACCAGCAAGTTATAGTTCTATATAGACCACTAAGGAACACATAATAAGTATCGTTATGAGTAGCTTTCCTAACTTAGTACTTTATTAGAAAGGGAGTCCAATCGCCTCAGAGGACTACTAATTATAACTTGGTAAATTTATGAACTTATATGTAAGTCAAAATATAGTATCAATTAAGGAAATATGTTTCAGTAGATGGAAAACAAAGAATAAAGTAGTAAATAAAACATTTCTTCAGAAATTTGTACAAAAGATATAAGTGAAATAATATAGATAGAAATAAAAATAGGTATCTTATGTATACCTACATTAAGTAGTATATGGTAGAAAATAAGGGTTTTTTTATTTTATTTATATAGAAGACCAAGTCGCGCGTCGTTGTGAAGATAAATATACATTACCTCACAACATGGAATTACCTAAGATGGCGCCAAGACCCACGTGGCCAGCCAGATGTCCCGCTGCATTGATAACGGAGATACGAAGCAAAGGATACTGCATCTCATTAGTTGACAGGAAGCAGACGCAAAAAGTGGCGCGAAGTCAACGAACTGCAGGCACGGTTGTTTGTGGTGATGCGACGCGAGCAAACATCGACATCGATGGAATCAAATATTTTATCTATCTTGTTTCTGACGTTGATGACGCTTTTTGTTCAAAAAACCTGGATTCGCATTGGTTAACCAATTATAACTTCTGACCTATGTCATCCCAATGCGTGTTCTTAAGTTCTTTTTAAATCAACTAGATTGAGAAAATTCAATGACTGTAGTCTTGACTGCTGTGGTGATGTTAGTAAATTTTTGACGAAGACTTTTATTAAATCTTGTCCGGGAAAATCTAAAATCGTTTGAGAGCGTCGAAAACTTTTATCTAGTAAATATATTTTCAAGGTAATAATTTTGGAACCCTTCATAGGGAAAGTTGCTTACAAAGTTATACAGTTGTGAATCGTGTGTGTTGTTTTCATTGTGCTCTCATCTAGCAACAAAAGAAAGAAATCCAACAAGGTGTCCATAAGCTGTGGTGACCTCTTACCATCCAGGTAGATCGTATGCCAGCTCCACACTGTCGTCGAACTTAGACACATGCCGACGCAATTACGTGAACATTGCTTTTATTTACCGCAATGAATAACCAGCAATGTATACTGAATCCGCCAAAGTTTGGCCAACTGTTCGACGAGCGTGTGGTGAGCCGGCATAAAATTAGTTAAACATTTAAATGTCGATAACTTGTAATGTGACATCACTAGAGGCCGACCGCGCGTGACGACGCAAACCACGATCTCAGATCACCGGGCCAAAACTATGTTATACGGAATCTTTATAAAGCACGTGTATCGTATTTTGAAATAAAAGCACATTTCTTCATTCTCTTGGGTAATTTGTGCGTGAAAAAATTTAAGCGTCGTTCTATTCTGAATGAAATGAATTACTGAACTTCTCGGCTTTTCTTGTTTATGTTCGTTCAGTAATTAATGATTCATTAAACCTTTAAAGGTTAGACAGGTTAGACAATCATTTATTCATTTAGTATGTTGATGTGTGAAGTGAAGGTGTAAAAACGGGCACCTTCATTATTATAGCATTGATGAATAGATGAGTTTTATTTGGATGCAAAAAGTCACGAATTGCTCACACGTCTCTGATATAAGTATATGCAATTGACAATATTTTTAATACAATATAAATAATTAATAAGTTCAATGGCATATATTTTTTAATTATCAATAGCTTACGTCGCTGATGTCGGTCTTCGTGGCGTCACAGCCCCGAACGAAATCGGGAACATGTGGAGATGAGGGAGAGTGAAGTGAGACACAGTGCATACACAGGCTAGGTGATAAAAAGGTTAATCAATGTTCTCCAATCCCCTTTAGAAAAAAAACTTTTTTTTAAAATCCTACCCTAATCACATCTCAAATCGTTTCAAAATCCCAACTGCCAAATATCGGAGGTCCGGAGGCGTCCTGCAGACGCTTGTACATAGGGGTCGTGCGATCCATGGCCCTCTATGGTGCCCCCATCTGGGCAGAGGCCCTGAGTAACCAAAATATCGCTCTTCTGCGACGTCCGCAGAGGGTGATGGCAATCAGGGCCTCCAGAGGTTATCGCACGATCTCCTGTGAGGCAGCGTGCATGCTGGCCGGTAGTATTCCTTGGGACTTAGAAGCCAGGACCCTCGCGTCTCTGTTCAAATGGCGTGAGGAGGCACTAGCCCGGGGCCACCGGCCAGCACCTAGGGAGATTGCGGGGCGCCGCAACGAGCTGTGTCAGCGCAGCATTCAGGAGTGGAGCCACAGGTTGGAGCGGCCCTCTGCTGGGCGTAGAACCGTCGAGGCTATTCGTCCAGTTTTGGCCCAGTGGTTGGCGAAGCAGCACGGTTCGCTTTCGTACCGCTTGACGCAGATGCTTTCAGGGCATGGTTGCTTCGGGGGGTATCTGTGTCGAATAGCGGGGCGTGAGCCGTCTGCCGTTTGCCACCATTGCGACGGATGTGCTGACGAGGACGCCCAGCACACTTTGGAGGACTGCCCAGCCTGGGACGAAGACCGCGCGCAGCTGCGCGCGGTTGTGGGGGACGACCTCTCCCTGCCGGCTGTCGTAAGACAGATGGCCCACAGCGAGACGTCGTGGACAGCGGTGCAGGCCTTTGCGGAGAGCGTAATGCTCCGCAAAGAGGCGGCGGAAAGGGAGAGGGAGGATACAACCGACCTCCCCATTCGCCGCCGGCGCACAGGGCGCAGGAGGCGGGCATACGCCCTGCACCTGCTGCCCCCACAATAGGGCCGGTCGGGTGGCGGAAACGGGATTTCCCGTCGCCCGGCTTAACGGCCCCCGGGTAGAAAGGCGCGCCCATGCCAAGCGCGCCTTTACCCAAGCGGGTAGAAGGCTGACGAGCCGTCCCGCTGGCCGCTCCGAGGAGAGCGGCCGAGCCGAGGCCGCCGTGGTAGCGGCCGCCGCGCCGGGGATGTGGAGCGAGAGTAGCACATGGTCCCGGCACAAATGCGGTTGGCGTTGGCATCGTGTGGTTTTAGTGGGTTCAAGTCCCACACACCTGTCCGGCTTCCCGTGGCCGGATGGACGGGACGAGGGTCTTTCCACACGTTAAAAAAAAAATAAAAATCTATCTTTTGTACACTATAGGACTTAGGTAAGTTTAGTTAACTTGCCTTTCAAGTGATATTTTGTCGAAGAGTAAACTGAATAAAATAATGAAGATAAATTTTAAGAATAGACAGATCTTTTTTGAGAGGACAATGGTTTGACAAACGGACGGACGAAACGGACAAACGTAAATGTTATAGTATTTGCCTAATCTTGACTCTATACATACATGAACACTATTCTAGATTACATTTATATAGAAAGGGTTTGTAAGATTGTGTATAAAGGGTAATCTTCGGAATTACTCAACCGATTTCAAAAATTCTTTCTCCTGTAGGAAGCTAGTTTATTTTCGAGTAACATCCCTATGTTACTCGAATTTTACTCCGATATTCCTACGGGGTTAAATTTACTCCGATATTCCTACGGGGGCGAAGCCTCGGGGTGCAGCTAGTTGGTGATATAATGGTTACCTACGCGATGTTCCCACTCTTTTCTTCTTGTCAAGTCGAAATGGCTATTAAATAATTTTCGATCAATATGTGGCTCTCTCTTTATAAAACCTATATCTGTCGAAAATCGGCAAGTTCGTTGAACTTAAAAATAAACGCCTAGATGAAAGCGAAGTGTGGGTGCGTCCTGTGCAGCTTTCAAAGGGAACAAACAATACACCGAAATGCACCTTTTGTCTGGATGCACTGGGCTGGCGCGTTTTAGAACTCTTTTGTCATGCTTTTTTTCGAGTTTTTTTACGGTTCATTTGTCCAATGTAACATCTATTTATTAATCTATTTACCCAACATAACAGTGTAAATATAAAACTTACAAATAGGATTAAGTACATAGTTACTAATTTCTTTCTATATTTGTGTGGACTGTCAAAACCATATCCACTTTCTACTCAAATGTGAAAATGTTTTTGTCCTTCTTTCACGTTAAAACGTGATTGGTGTGATTTGTCCTTAAAAATAAAATTAAACCCTTTAAAATGGTTATTTTAATTCAAGAATGAAAATATGCGTGAAGAGGAAAAATTTAAGTTACGTTCGCATTTTTAATATTAGTTGCGATTTGAATTATAAAACATTTGACAACAACTATGTAAAGTACTATAAATGTAACCTAAAACCCTCGAACAAGGGGTGGAACCATCCACAGGGCGTTCACCCGTTGAAACATTGCCAACTATGCACTTTGACCTCGATTGCTGTTGTTGACATGACGGTACTGCTTCAGTGGTAGTGCAATGGCTATAATGGACAGATAAAAGGATTAATGTGATACTACAACTACTACGCACACATACAATGAATAAACAAAACAATAAAAACTTAAATATTAATAATAATTTTTCATGTAAAGAGTTTTCCAATTTGCTTGTCAATATGAATACAAGATAAATCGAGAGCATTAGTTCGCGACCGAGGACGCAAAGAAGCGTGCGTTCATTATGTGGTATATTGTGATTCGTCGCACGACTCAAGAATGAAGTCCCCTGAGACGAGAATGTTTTGTTAAACTTTGTTGCTTGAGTATTTTTCTTGAAAAAAAAAAATGTTATTTTCAATTAACTGTGCTTTTGTATCGTTACTATTCCGACTTAGCTATTAAAATCCTAACTAACTTAGCTATTAAAAATCCTGTCTTACAAAAAAAACACATCACCAAAGACAATTATAATTCGATAATTGACTCGAAAAGAGCCAATTTGATAACTCGAATCGAAAAGAAAAAGAAATCTTTTTTGACTTGGTACCTAAATAGCTACTGAATATTATAACCTATACTAAGAGCACAACACAGAAGCCAAGCCGAGAGAAGCCAATTCGAATGAAAGGATGATTATTCTTTAACCACCAGTTCAATTGCCGTTTACCATTGACAGATGCCCAGTTAAGCACAACCGTAGCCCTTTATACCCAACTCATAACCATTTGGCTTTCAGTCTTTATGCAAATGGAAACGGTTGCTAATGAGGTTGGTTAAGTTAGCGGTGATTTGGCCGCGATAGACATTTGGGCACAGGAATTGTTAGACGATGGTTGTAAATTACGACATATTTGATAATGATCGAAGTTTGATCAGAAGTATGGAGTTGTCGAGTAAGTCGTATGGATCCCATATCTCCACTCATTCGAAACCAGTTAGGAATGTAATCAACCGTCAGTTGAGCTAGGCACATAAATTGGAGTAGGAAAATATAATCGGTTGAAACGACATTGGTCGAATACGGAACAACCCGCAATAACATTGAGACAATGATAACTAAAATAGCCCTTAATTCTGATGGTTCCTATTCACTCTTTGCGGTTGGAAACAATAACCGTAAATCAATGGACATGGTTTATTAATTTAATCAGGTATCCTAACTAGGAAAATCGAGTTATAAATTTGTACTAAAAAAAAGGACTTTAAACGTTTTATTAAAGGACTTTAAAGCTTCATCGCATCATAAATTTTATCGTATATGTTTCAACAAAAGCGTTTTATAATTTCATCAAGTTGATAGTCGATATCCTTGGTAACGTATTGTTCCTCAAATGGGTCACGGATAATGGATTTTATATCGATTCCCTTTGCTTGGGAATTGTGACTGTCTCCATTGGAAATTATATCGATTGTAGCTAAAGATACATCAGAGAGATTTCTAACTTCACTCCCACGTGCAGTTCGCTATGATATTTTTTATTTTTATTGTGAATGTTTCATTTTGTTGTTCATGTACCTAATTATTTTACCATATGAATTAATTATATTTAATTTTATTTAATTATAAATATATTTCATAGTCTTAAAAACTTAAATCCTTTAAATTGATGCTATCCATGAGATATTTTACGAGAGAAGGTTTTTATAATTTAGATCATTTTTCATAGATTTATTTAAATATTTTCTGAGCCTATTCTATTTAGAACAACATTTACATAGTATTTTGAAATGGGGAGAGGCTGTGATATTATTATTGTTAATTTTGCGACTCTACATGTCCAAATTGCTAACTTAATGGTTATCTCGTCTGTCGGTTGCCAAATATTGTTTTGGCAGTAGCTTCAGCTTGTGTGCCTGTGTACTATAAGTTTACCAAGTGAAGGTTGCATGAAAATCACTAGCATGAGGAGAGAACGGAGAAACAAACATGTCTCTTCGGGCATCGAAGAAATTAGCAACTGGTGAAAAAATATTCTACGGCGCCTTTGGATTTGCAATGATTCAGGTGCCATTTATAGGTTTTAGAGGCCCAAAGTGGTATAGTTATGTAACGAACGAACACCTACACCACCTACATTTATTTATTTATTTACGAATATGAGATAGATATCATGGAGACATTGGATTATCGCCGTCCCCATGATGGGATTTGGTCCTGTTCCAAGTAGTCCAACTGAGTTGTATGACTAGTTTGACAATAAGATAAATAAAAAAATATTCTATAGGTAAAATTAAGCAAAACAGAGTTCCAAAATATCTATGGAAGTGTCAGCAATCAGTAGCGAGAATAAACGTACACAACGTTCATGTCTATGTTCCATTACACACTCCAATAATTCCGTAACCGGTTACCCCACTTGCCTATTTATAAAAACGAACAAAAATAATCGAGTAATATGGTTTCAGTATAATATCGAGTGCAGAAACAAAACGAGTCGCGTTTGTTACGAAACAAATTAGATACACTTGCATTTATCGCCGATGGTGCAAGAGAAAGCGTTGGAGCGTTTTGTTTTTTTTCGTTACAGATAATATAATTTTGTTTTGTTTATATTTATGTGCAGAGTACGCGCAACGAAAGTCTCTTGGCCATATGTGGAAATATCAATAACAGATCGGGCACGTTGTTGTCAATGACTGTAGCGCTGCGTCTGCGGGAGTTCTTTCATGACACGGTCTCTTCGTTTTTCATTTTCAAACTAGTTTGTAGTTTACAACTGGTAATTTTTGTAACAAACTTACAATTGTGATTGCAGCGGTCATTCCAAAAAGTCAGTAACGACGAGATAAGTGTCAGTAAAACTCGTAATGTTGACTTGAATTCACAACGTTGCATAGTTCAATATCCTACATATCGGAGTTTATTTAGTCAATACCAACTGGCATGAATATAGACACTGTCAAACGTGGCTGAACGAGTATTCCGCCATAGGTCTATCACTTGGCCGCACTAAAGGTCACAGTACCGCTACGCTAGCCCCCGCGGCGCCGCGTACTCAATGAATGTGATGCAGCCATCTTTGTATTGTTAACCGTTGTCCAGAGCCAATGTGGGCTGATTGCCAATCGATGGGTGGCACCTAATTGTTTTTTCTTGTCAACTTGGTTTCTCCTATTAAAAGGTATGTTACGGCTAATCTCCAAAGCGGCTAAACATCTAGGTTTAGCCGGTTAGACCTAGGTGCAGCCGGTCTCATTAGTAGGATCATCCATAATATTCTTTTAATCAGCACTTATTGTTCTGTCGCCACGTAAGATGCAAAATCATCTAGTAACTTTTTGCGATCTGATTTCCCTCGTGCCCAAACCAGCGTTTCTCTTATTACAATATATTCTTCGATAAAATCTACCTGAAGATCCTTTATGATATTTTTTTCACTTAATCCATCTTTCGCCACATCGGATGCGAGTTTCACTGTTCCACCACGCAACGGATCCGCTCGCTTGGCCAGGAGATTGGGCAATCTTGTCTTTTTTCACGGATTTCAATGTGTAGTTAGGTAGTTACGCTTGCTATGTTGCGGCAGTTAATAACATTTGCACTGTTATTTTTATTCATCAAGAAAAAAAAATGCTGTTGTATGATGCTCGGTTATACGATTATGTGTTGTAGTGGGTAATGTGGAATTTACTGAAAAAAATCGATCATGATTACGTTTCTATATTGGAATAACTTTGTTACGGATCTGATGGAGATTAATTCATTGAAATGCATCAAATATGGAGTTTTTAAGTAGTACTTGTAAACTTCAGATAGATGAAGCGAAACAGGGCCATAATGGCCAGACTATATAGGTAATGTTTTTAGTCAGATAAGGATTTATACCCGGACTTAACTTAAGTAGTAATATCAGTAATTTTGTTCGACTGTTTTACAGGCTATATTTCATACCTAAAATTGATCAACAATTAAAATTGATTGTACGATACTAAAGAAACATTCTGGATGCACCTAATGAGTTCAAAGTCGTTGTTACCCGCGCCAGCTGAGCAAATAAGTGATCATTACAACCGCAGATACGTCACACGAATTGTGTTCCGTTTGTGCCCGTCTGTTGCTTCCCTTGTGATAAATAATCATTATCATTTATCTAGTGGTCCCGCAAACCCAAACTCACGTTCAAACTCGTATGCGTGTTAATGCCTTCTTTCGGTAGGTACGATAGTGCGATTAATTGATTAGTTGTGTATGCAATTTTGTCTACATTTACATCAGTTACGTAATTTCTTTGAATACGAACGACTATGTTCTAGTAGTGCGTTCAGATAAGTACGGAATCGAATTCGCTAGGCTGGACAGATAAGATATATGAGCCTGTGAGGCAACTGTTATACCTATAAATGTCGCGAGGAAATTCAAATTGGGTGAGGCACCCAATTTGATTTTCCTCGCGCCATTTCCTTTGACACAAGGAAATGTGGTGCAAATCTTATTCTATAAGCCATATGTGCATTAGTAACCAGTGGCATATTATTCTTATATAGGTAATTCGCTTCGAACTTCGAAGTCACATTCATACGAGTTAACGATTTTTCTCGACGGCGAAAGTAAGGTAATTAAATTCTTTATAATTTCAAACAAGCTTTTATTCTGCCAGTACTCATTCGGTATATTATTCCAATTACAAACTTAAAGAATTCCAATCGAATATTGATATCGTGTGCCAAGTTCTTTAACACACCAGCATTACCTTAGTGACCTATTGTTTAAATAATAACCACAGATTATATTACAATCACGTACCATTGGCAGGAATCAAAGGGGAATGAACCTCTCGGAATCGGACAACTGTACTAATAATTATGTAATGTCTCGAACCGTATCATTTGATGTTACGTGTGTCGAATGCGACTTTATTTGGTCGTATAATCAACTGCATATGAAGCACCTTGTATGGAATTTGCTTTGGCGTAACAGACTTATTTTTACAGGGGTGCCTTCAGTTGTCACTTGTGATAGCACTAGGCCGGAGATTTGCGATTGACCTAACCTTTTTAGGTCCCATTAAAGATGTAGGATTTCGGCCAGCACTTGCGAATATTTTTTCCCAAAAAATCCGACGAAAGCCCTGTCTTTTATAGATGACTTTGTGAACAAACTGAAAGAGTACTATGCTCATATACTATCCATATCCCTACCGCAAAAAAAACATGGGCAGGTTGACTGTACGTACAGTCGACAGCACATCAAGTTATCCCGCATGAACCTCTATGGCTTGGTAATAGCGGCGAGTTTGCAATGTTTTTGGGTAGGTTGATGAGCAGTTGACTTTACGTCTGGTCATGAGCGTAGGTTTTGGAGAAAACTAGAAACGAATGTGTTATTTACTTTCCACAAATATGAAATCTCGAACTACCATGTTAAATTTCAAATACGGCATCTCATTATTTTTTTAAAATTTTATCTCTATTCTGTATTTTTCTAGTAAGATTTCATATTCACTTACTTTTTATAAAAATAACTGTATTTCTAATGTATTTCTAACGATTTCGTGTCGTGTCGTGTCAACTACTGTAATTAATTTATGTCTATTTTAATCGAAAGTTTCGTGGTTGGAAATGATTTTCATCGCATTTATTTCACTAGCACGGGTTCTACAAAGCTATTGAGTAAAATTAGTAAACTAAACTAAAATTCTGGATAGCACCTGAAAAATATTGATTGGTGCTCTAAATGGAACCATTAGGTACCATGATAATCGGTGTGCATATTTTGGAAAGAATTTCCGAAATTGCAATATAATCAGAACAACTATAAGCTAGCCTACCTGTGTGTGTCCAATTAAGTAGCCCGCAAATATAGGAATTGGAATTTCACACGTGGCTTTCTCCAGTACGCTTTTATTTGGGCTCCAATGGTTTTAGCTGAATGTCCAGATGGAAACGGTTTGTCGATATATCCATTAAATCAGATCGATTTTGGATAACCCTTCGAAGCGAATGTTAAAACTTGTACAGTTCAGCATAGAGATGGCAAAGGAACAAATCAACTGAATATATATATTTTTTAAACGAATGGCTTAACATTTTTTGTTTGCTAATTAAATATTGGGTCTGATTTTGGTTTGATAAACCAAAATGGTCGGTTGATCAAAAATGTTTTGATATGAACTGAATGGAACGAAACATTGGAGGATATTTGGATAGGCTTTTGTCCAACAATAGTTGACCTAAAAAGAGAAAAAAAAAATGTTTTTTCATATTGTTGGACGAAGAAATGACGTAGAAATGTTTTACCACTTTTTTTCATATCGCGACAACCTATTACAATTGAACCAATGCTAAGAATTTAATCGTAAACACTATAAAGTATTGTGTATTCTGTCGCCAGTCATTAAAACATCCTTCCAACACCTGTACAGTACAATCGTACGTTTTGTATATTCTGTGTACAAAACGTCTAACAATGCCAGTGTAAGAAGAATCTATGAATATGCAACGCGCGGTGACATGACAAGGAGTGGGACGCTTGGTGCATATGCGTCGAATTGGGCTAGTTTTTAACCTCCAATGCAAATAGAGGGCTCTTAAATGTAGCTCTAAAACCGACCAACTTCACTGGTTAATCTGTTTCGAAAAAAGAGAGGGCTAGAAAGAACGAGTGGTCTGATAATTTCAGAAACTTATAATAACTGGAAAGAAAAGTGTGAGACATTATTATAGCTATATCTCGTGAATATCCGTTCAGAAGTTTGAAAGTAGCTACTTTTTCTAGATATTACGATTGGTAATGGAAGGTACTTCGCTTTGTTAATAAGGGTATTGTCGATGGCCAAAGTCATCACCGAAAAAAGAAACCCCACAGTCGGCGGCGTTCCTGTCATTGACAACAACAACTTGGCCGATATATTATTGGTAATTACCAACATATTAGAACACGAAATTTCGTGGCGGATGGTGCGTGATGCATTAATCCAGCTCATCAAAATTTATGCATTTATTCATAAATTGGACATTCACAGGCATTTTTCCAGCAAAATTTTAAATTATACTATATATTATAAATAAATATAAATATATTAGGACAAATCACACAGATTGAGCTAGCCCCAAAGGAAGTTCGAGACTTGTGTTATGGGATACTAACTCAACGATACTATATTTTATGACAAATACATATTATATAGATAAACATCCAAGACCCGGGCCAGTCAGAAAAAGATCATTTGCCATTATGACCCGACCGGGGATCGAATGAGGGACCTCTCGGTTCAGAGGCAAGTACTTTACCATTGCGCCACCGAGGACGTCAATAATTATAATTGTATCAAAAAGCTTCTATATTTACATTTTGGAACGACTGCTGAGGAAATAAGCCGAAAGAAACTCTGTCTCTCCCTATCATAACATACGTGTTGTGAAATACCCTATGATTTACACAAAATATAAAAATAATTTGATGCTATTCCAGCCACAAATCCGCTACTCCGGATGACATAATTAGGTCTCTAAAAGACACCTGTCTGCTGGCTCATCGCCAGACACATCTAGCGCAAGGTCCGAGGAAGTCGTCCTGGTCAAAAAAGTTTTCACGGTCTGTGTTTATTTACTGGTTCGTGGATTTTATCTATTTGTGACACATTTCTATGTATTGCAATTGTAATAAATGCGTAGACTACGTGTAGCTACGCTGCCAGCGTTGCAAAGATTTACGCATTACGCAACACAGTAGGTCTGCACCGGCCTTAAATAGGACTACGCTAGGAAATAGAAACCACGTTTGAAGGTTAATGTTGCAGATCCCAACTCTAGTAAATTTAAGTAGAAGCTACTAAATTTCTATTATGACGAACGTATTTTAAAAAATCGAACTCCAATGTTGGAAACTTTTTTTTAATATGACCCCGCTGGGGCCCTTCCTTTTGGTGTGGATAAGAGCATCCTTGTCCTCATTGCCCGCAATACGGGTTATTGAAATATTTGCCTTATTTATTTTATCTCATTATGAACCTACCATAAATAAAGATAAAGATGAGACGCCTTATTGTCATTTCTCTAACAAAAGTTCTGTGAAGATACGCTGGGTTGAGGCAGACGAGTGAGGAATGCCGCGGTTCGGCAAACTAATTAAGCGACGCTTCCGTGACGTCTGTGCCTATTTCTTTGTAACTGTGCACAAATGGATACCCGATACCGGTTTCTCCTTTATATTTGGTTATGTTTCCAAATCCTATCATATAATCATGGAAAGAAACTTTCTTAACTACGAGTACAACGATATCAATAAATGTATACCTTACCAAGTTCAAGAGCACCATATGCTATCATTAAATAGCTGCTCAATTACCAAACTCATACAGCGACCCACTTTCGCCCGACCTTGGTCACATCTGTTAGGACGTGGGCGGTCGGCTTATGGTTCACTTTCCCATGAACCGATTGATACAAATTAATGGTTTTTACACGACTGCTCTAATTCAGTCAAGGATCGTGGTCATTCTCTTCTTTAAATGTTAATTTCCTAGTCAAAATTACAGCATCATGAAAATCACTGCGTATATTATGTAATTCATACAATGTTTTAAAATATAAGTATATTTTTTATACTACTTAGCAGACAAACAGACATGCAGCCGTCCTGATCACCACAGCCTATGGACGACTGCAAGACCAGGGGGTTTCACGTTGTCTACTTTGTAGTCTAGGGTTACGAGGTCAGGACAGTACAGTCGATATTAAGAACATGTGTAACATACAGGAATTTGAGAAATTAAAAAAATAAAATAAAACTATATATACAATTCGATTCCGGGAGTCTTCATGTATACATAATGCATTCCCAAATTTAAAACTGAATGATCAAAAGCATGGCATAAATATACTAAGCGTATTTTCTAAATACGGTTCGCCGATCGTAAAGCCTATTGTTAAAATTTCAAAATCACACCCACACGGTACCAAGTGTAGCGAGTAGGAAGAGTGTAGGTGTTTGACATAAATTAATCAGTTTATCGATATAAACATCGGTTTCTTGTTACGGCTAATTAATGATTTAGAAAAGAAATTGATTTTAACCTTTATCAATTACCATCTTTTCTACCCAGTACTGAGCGTAGGTCTCTTTTCTTTTACGCTGTCCTTGTCCTTCTCTCTCTCTTATTATTTCCTTAGCTGTACAGAGTATGAATAGGTAAAAAATCAGAGATTGTTTCAAGAACTATCACATTCCTTACCGCAAATATAAAACCGAGACGTAAAAGTGATTCACGTAATGATAATATCGATATTTTGACATCAATTCCCTGCTGACATAATCGCAATTTATATTACAACTAGCTGATGCCTGCGACTTCGTTCGCGTGACTGAACAATTTTTGGTAAGGAGTCAAAATTATTAAAGAAATTTAATTGTATAGACAAATGTAACGATACCTATACATACAGAAGTTGCTAATCAGACTGAAAAAGTATATTTTCTATAGTTTAGCTGAACTATTATGAATCTTCTTCAGGTGTTCCAGACTTTCGATTTTTATACCTCAACTCATTAGACTGAACAACTTTTATTAGAGGGTCATTCCTATGTTTCCTATAGTTTGGCTGTACCATCATGGGTCTACGTCAGATGTTCATGATCTTCAATTGTTTATATCTCAACAGAAAATGCTCATTAGGCTCAACAATAATTATTGTTAAGGCGTCATTTCAATATTTCCTATAATTTCGCTATACCATCATTGTTCTCCATCAGGTGTTCCTGTTTTCCAAATATTTTATACCTTATATGTTGCTCAGGCTTAATAGCTATATAACAAGAAAGTTTCATTCAAATCCGTCCAGTAGTTCCGAAGATTAGCGGTACAAACAGACAGACATAATTTATTTTTTCAAATTCTTACTCTGTTGCTTTGACTCTATCGCCTAATTTTATTTTTATGTAAATTTATAAAACAGTAGAAAAAAATTCCTGTACATTGAATTTTTCCTGTACATTGAAGGATTTTTTTTCTATTGTTTTATTATATGTATTATAATTGTTAATAATTGGCCTCCTTTGTACGATTACGATACATCAAGGCATGATTTTGAGAGTTAGATAACTAATGTTTTTTGTTCGTGAGCAAACATATTATTGCATTATGTAGTTGAATATTATGTCGTGTAAGGTAATCGGTAATCACAATAACTCAAAAAATAATAATTGTTTTTGTTTTGTTTCAGGTATTACTGCGCTTCGTCTAAAATAAACTCTGAAATAATGTAGCACTATTTAGTCAATTAGACAATTATATAGTCATGTGAGTAGTAAGTGACTCAAGTTTAATATTGACCATATACTTAGCTCATAAAAATATCTACCATGTCTATTATTATCTGCTGGCCTCCCTGACCAACTCCTGGATATAGACATCCTTTCATATATAGATAAGTTCATATATAGTTAATTTCATATATAGTAAGGAGGCCTTTACCATATTGGCGTATATTCTACGCTAACCCTCTTCTAACTTACCTGGGCTATTGTTATATACATATTTTTTCAATTATGAAAAAATGTAAAATTTGAAATGTAAAAGACCTACAAAAAAAAAATCAATTTACCTAAATGCCATCACGTAAATCGTAAAGTCCCACATCCGGCTATTTAAAGAAACACTTTCACGTTTTCCCGATTCGCAAATACTAAATTCGCAATTCGCGATTCTTCTCACGAATTTTGTGTCAAGCGCACTATGTCGATATCAAGCTATCGATATTTTAGTCACGTTCGCATCACTACGGCTATCTCTATGTTTATATGGAGTTTTATTGCCGATCGATTCTGATCTTTATTGCCTTCGATATAATGGTTATTTATGATGTTAGATGATGGATATCCTGCATAGGGTAGGGAATAGACTTTTTAATTAGTTCGGAGAGGAAAGTTAATGGTGAAAGCTGTGCAGTGCATTGTCAGTTATTGAACATCCTACTGTTGAACTCCTAGAAACCTGTTTCATGATAGACCTCGAATTAAAATTTGGTTTACCAAATGTTACGTACATTAGCACGGTCAAATTACTCTGCATGAATATTTCTGCTCTGGTAATAGAGAAAATATTGCCAAGAGTTTGGGTTGCTTGATATTAAGTGCTGTTGACTAGGTCTAAAATTTATTTTTATTCTGTTTTGTCGTACAGAGATGAAAATTAAAATTCTAGCTGGCTACAAGATGTTGATGAAGCAATGATATACCTACAAAATTCGATCAAATTAATCGTTCCAGAGATTAGCGCAATTAACTAAACTAACCTATATCTATAAAAACGTTTAAGTTAATATACTAAATGTGCTAAGCTCCCATGGGAATTTCGGGATAAATGTAGCCCAATGTGATGTGTTGTAATGTGGCGCATGCGACTCTTAAAAGTAAACGTCAGACAGACAGCCACGGGCCCTAGTCTCATATCATCAATTTCACTCAATCGAAGTTCACAGTTTCTGTATTTACGAAAAACACAATCCAAAGAGTTCAATTGAATGCATCAATCGATCAGATTTTTTCACATTTTGAATTTGCTTAAATGCTTCGAAAAAAACATTTGAGAAAATTGGTGAAAAGAACTTATATAATGCTTGAGAAACTGGGCCCAGTCGTAAACTTAACTACAGCGACATCTTTAAAATTTTATGGTTATTTTTTACGTTTACCGGGTTGAGTGTATAGGGCTTCGTGGCGTCACAGCAAATACAACTGGGGACATGCGAAGATGAGAGAGAGAGATAAACTTACAATTCTATACTAGAATGGAAATGGAACTCCTTTGGTACATTCGTACCTTCGCGAAATCTCGCAACAATGGGGCCATTATTCTCGGGTTAAAAATACCGACGGCGGGTTTATTGGGTTAATGATGGCTGGATCCGGGTCGAGTCTCGTGAAGTCTTTGCTTTGTCCACGTGGTTTCATCGAGTGCAGGAAAATAAAGATTTTTTTGATCGATTTTGACATGATTTGCCTAATTATTTGCGAATGAACACGGTACTTTTGTAACTCGAAGCTCCAAATTGTGAACTATTGAAAAAAGTGTTAATGCCCTCATCATCATTATCAGCTTCTAGTGCCCGGTCCCGGTTTCGCTCGGGTAAAACTATAATAAAAAAGTACTCTTTATTACTCACTAGCAGCCCATCGCGGCTTCGCACGTGTAAAACATAATCAATTATACACCTAAACCTTTATTTAATTATTAATCACACTATCTATGGGCAAAACCGCATGAAAATACATGAATCCGTTTTCGAGTTTATCGCGAACAGACTGACAGACAGACGCGCCAGTGGACTTTGTTTTATAATATGTCTGGACTTTGTTTTATTTTATAATATATCGGTGTATTTTTGAGTTCATTCATTACAAACAAAAATACAAATCTTTTCTCTTTATTAGTATGGAGTATAGATATGTATGGCCTTTTCCCTGTATTAACCAACAGATGGTTCAAATGTAACATTATTTCAGCGCGATATTCCACGCTAAGTGGCCCACTAACTTTGTTACACAGAAAATTACTGCGAGATAGCTTTTAGTGGATTTGTACGGGGAATGAGCGAGTAATACCGGTTAATGTGATTGGGCGATATTAATTACTATACACACGTGATGATGAGCTACGAAGAGGACGTAAAATTATATATTCATTACAGTAATTAGAGTTCATCAAATCTCTATTAAGGGCGTGAAAAGATTTATTCAGGGTCTGTGTCCCGCGTATGACCCCTAGGAGTCAAACGCGGAACACAGACGCTGATGTTGCTGACGTCTATTGGCTGCGGTGACCACTTCCCTGCGGGTAATCAAGTGGTTGGCCCACTTGATTACCCGCAGGAATGCCTGTTTGCCTACTTAGTAGTGTATAAAAAATAAAAGCTGGAAGAAAGTTTAGATATGAGTATTTGCTTTTTGTATATAAGCGAAAATAATCTAGGGATGCCGACAACCGTGCGAATTGGAAACGAAATTGAACGATATCGGATCCTAGGCTCCGATACTCAACGGCAACGGTAAAAACTGGGAAAACGCTCAATGAGAGAGCGAGAGGATGAGGGAGCGAAACTAATTCTCATACAATTTTTCGCTCCAAAAACATCGTCATGGACTCAAAATCCCCGTTTGTCCCTGGAACTACACGAAGCTATTTTTAGCAAGCGTGTGGACACCGTTTGCTCCAAAACCAATTAGGGATCGTTTTAGACCGAGATCCAGCGATAGCGAAATTGAGTTAGAAATAGAAATCCATTTACTATTTCTATTTTAGTTCTGGGTCTTTGTGATCGGTCTAGACAAATAATTAGTTTGATGTGCGATTTATCACAATAGTCGGTTGCTATTTGTCTCGCCTGTAAGAAATTGCAAAGTTCCATTTCAATAAATTTCTCCAATTTTTCGAAGATATTATGCAAAATCACTGTTAAAAAAATCAATGAAAATAGGAGATCAAAATAGACCAAACGAGAAATTAGACCGATCGTTCCAGAGGGATAAAATTGATGTAGTGAAATAAAGTAGAAAATTTTTTCAAAAAAAAAAAAAATAAAATTGCTTTTAAAATTTGTGTTAGGTACTTCCCCCTTATTTTAGGTAAGTCCGCCTTTTGTGTAATAAAGTTACAAATAATATTAATGAATGAACTTTGAATACGTGAGAATCGGGTATCTGGAACCATTTTTTAAAACTATTTGATGCAGCATGCTTTCATTTAGAAACTAGTATTCTATAGATATCATAACGAACAGTGTCGTTCTATTATTGGATTTGACTAAAATACATAGTAGCTATTTGGACCCGACGTTCTGCGATATGTTTTGTGTCTATTTTAATACAGACAGACAGAAAAGTAAATATAGGATTTGATTGATTACGTTGATTTTCTTTATAACTCAAAGTGCACCTGATAAATATAAATTGTGTCAGACTAAATAAAAAGAAACATGTCCACATGTCCACATTTTTTTGTTTTGATTTTCAAAAATTTCCATACGGGTAGGTTAGGAACAGGTATTCTCATCAATAAAAAAATTGTTTTGACAATTTTAATTCGTTTCGTCTAGTTTGACTAACAATTGAGCTTCCTTTTATATTTTGTTTAACCTATTCTGTCCCGTCCTTTTATAAATATCAACATATAGAGTTAGTGAGTTAAGTAAAGTGACTTAAGTAAAAACCAAAATTGTATTTAATCGCAATCTTTTATAACAAAGCTTATAAAGAATCGAAATTCTAAGCGAATCTCAAGTAAAAGTTGTTTGTTGACTTTTTTTAACGAAGTTTGTTGTGGATGTATTGTTTAGAAAATTAATTCTCACCATAGTAAGTTTAAAAAATCTTGACAAGCTTTACCAGATAATAAATTGAAGTATTTGTATTTATTTCTATATTATATAAAATTGTTGTTTAGTAAAAATGAAAATAAAGAAACTATATCTATATATTAATATTATAAATGCGAAAGTCTGTCTGTCCCACTTTCACGGCTAAACTGCAGGACCGAGTTTGATGCAATTTGCTATGCATGCACAATATGCACAGGCTACTTATATTTTCAAGTCAACCCCCAAATGACTATAACGGGGGGCAAAAATATATACGCGGGCGAAGCCGGGGGAAAAAGCTTGTTAAAAATAAACAAACTCAAATTATAAAACCACTGCTGTATTAAAATAGTAGATTAGATTAATAGTAGATGTATTAAAATAGTTTTAATACATAGCTATGTACTGTAGCTGTTATCATCGTTCGCAATGTAAAGGGATTGGTACACAATACCTACCATTTATTGACATACTGCACTGCTATGACTTTAGACCAAGAGCTAACACGAATTGATTGGGTTTTCCAAGAATCCAAATATTAACGAATTTAGGTCGTTGAATCTGTAGACTAATTGGAGAACACGTACTTAATGCCCTATTCTTCGCTATGTTATAGATCAAGCTAAAATTAAATTACTTTAACAGCATTGACAAATACGACAAAAATACTGACACGAGTTTTTAGTTTTTTGTACGACTGAACAAGCAAATAGGTATATGGCCTACATGACGTGAAGCGGTCGCCGCAGCCTTAGCTGCTTAGTGTTCTTGAAAAATTAAGATTTCATTGCATAGATAAGGTATTAAAACTACCAAAAATTATCCAATCTTTGGTAGTTGTAGAATTATTTTTCTGTTTTCAGTTATTGTAGGACTTCATCACAACAACTGTCTTCAACAGTGCATTGTTTATAAACTTTAAATTGTATACTTTAACGTTGCTTACAGTTAGCCCTTACTCAAACTTGCAGTCTAGACTCTTAGACTGAGTGTGCTGGAATTTATATGAGAATACAATATAAGCAGGTCGACGACTATTTTCATCATGTATACTATATTCACATGTATGTTTGTAGGCGACATTATTATAGCCAGCGGTGTGAAATAAAATACACACACATAAAATATTATGCAGTTAAAATAGTACCTGTACGTTTCCCTGTAAAAAATATGCCGTTTATATACAACTGACTACGGGAGTTCCCCGTGTTTTGCTAACTTCTTCTTAATATGTCGACTCCTCTAACTTTGTGATGGCATGCAGGGCAAGATATTAAGTGTGCCATGATTTGGGAGAGGCACCACACTCGCAGACATGGACTGGACTTTTTTCTTCTTGTTTCTTTCTTTCTTTTCTTCTTTTTTTGTCATGAAATTGCAAAAGTTTTTATTTTTATTTTTCTATATTTTTTTCTAAATGACACGACACGAGTGAAGCGGCGGTCAAAAGCTAGTTAATACGTCGCATATGAAGTAGGAACTGCAGTGACCGGATATGCCCTATAAATTATAAACAAGACACAATCTTGCATCGCTCCATCATCATAAACTTTGTGTACGCTAGCCAGCTTCAACTAGATTAGGGTTATCAAAATTGCATGATGTATTCGAAGAAGTGATTTTATACGTACCCTGCCCTATGCAGCGGTAATAGCGGCAAATTTACAATGAATTTGGGTAAGTTGATGTGAAGTTGACTGTACCTAAGCTACTGACATGTGTTCTCTATGACGCAGCAATGACGGATGTACAATGAATCTGAATTATGGTCTACTGTTGTTGTACATACTGATAAACATTATATCAAAATTAAAAAAAAACATCGCAAAGAATAGCCAAGATCATTTAAAAATAGAAATACCTTTTGAGGTGCGGGGCCCTAAAAATAGGTCAAAGCACTGTTGCATGTATCATTACACTATTTTGACTAATTTTATTATTACTACTTTTAAACTTTCGCGTTGCATAAATTATACATATACTAAATAACTGGTATTAAATGCGCACATACCTTTTCTATTTCCCAGACGTTTCGGACCTTGTTACATGAAGGTGTTTACGTGAATTACATGACTGGGAAATTGAAAAGGTATGTGCGCGTAATACCTGTTATTTAGTATATAATTTTATTATTGTTATCCATTTTTAGTTTTTGTTTTATATTGCGTGTAATTGTTATTTGTGTATTTTGTTCAAATAAAATATTTGTGTATCTATTCACTGCCAACCCTAGAAGCTGTTGAAACACAAGTTCCTTTCGCCGTATTTTTATCTCCCGCTTGCAGGTGAATGAACAATTGTTTACGTTTTCAGATTATTTTTAACGAAATTTCAGCCTTTGCATAAGTAGGTACCTGTGTGTAGATAATTTATAAACCTTGCGTCAGATACGGGGCAGGTTTCTGTGTACTATTTTGTCCGTCAAAATATATTAAAATTATATTAAGGTGGTTAATGCCCAGTCGCCGAAGCCTATATTTATAGAGTAGCTTTTGTTGTCGTCAGAGATATCTCATTGCATTCGTAACTAAAAAATCCAACTTCAAGTTCGAAAGCATACTTTGCAAGTTAAACATTTGACTCCTTAATTCAAATTACAGACAAACATCAGAATCAAAATTACACAAAAACACGCGGCATAGTTCCCGACCTGTAATGAACTCATAATGTGTAGTACTACTGTTTACATTGAGATCAAAGCCGACCGCACGCAAACAGTTCACCTGTTTCTGAATTTAGCAAATATTACCGTGTTAGTTAAACATTAAACAAAATTATTATTTTCGGTTGCAGTACAGATTATATGCAGAGAACTGTAGCGGATTTTTGTATTGTATTGTGTTAAATAATTCGTAATATATGTATTACCTGGCCAATATGGGACTGGCTATGTAATATTGCAAAACGAGCAAGCTTTCTTGGTATTGTTTTCTATACATACATAGTTATAGCATTCATAATAATTTATGTTTATATATAAATGATATTGTCGTTCTATATTCTGTGTGATTCATAGCATAGACACAGATTGAAGTGGATAACGCACTTATCCTTTCCTAGAAGAAATAATTTCCTAGTCTCAACCTCTGATTATAAAATGTTATGTATCGTTTGGTTGCTATCTATTATTATTATATCATACATATTTCCACACTAATATTAAACAACGAAGTGATCCTGTAAGGGTTCCGTTGGGTACGGAACCCCAAAAAAATATGCGAAACTGTCTGTTCCGATTATACGGGCCAATTATCGATATTACGGCGACATTTATTCTAATAGATGGCATATGCAAGTACTTGCATGTGCATTTCTCGTCATTAGACACATTGATCTATTCGATAGTTCATCAATGAAGGAATCGTAAACCTAAATAGTAAGAACGTAAAGCTTAAACTTGATGAGCATTCTGACATAAATATTGGTCGGGGAAAGGTACTAAATTATAAATTAGTATATGGTTATATACAAACTAGATTTCACGCAATGTGGCAGATTTATTTTTAGGCAACTTTTGATGACATACATTTAATAGTGTTTCTATAAGGTTACACGTACACGGGTTATTATGAAAAACAGACTATACATATAAGATCTCGAAATTTCTACAGGAGACGGAGAGCTGAACGCAGCTACTGTGAACGAAATTTGGCTTGTTATTTAGTAATCGTAAGTTATAATACTCTTTATCAGTTCATACAAAGCACATACGAAGATATGACCGACCAGACGTGTAATTTGACGTAGCTATTTGACTGGGTACAAAAAAAATGCATCAATTAAATAACCTAACACGATAATTTAATGTCACTTTGATTGCTTCATGAATTACTAGCTGCGCCCCGGGGCTTCGCTCCAATGGGATAAAAAGATAAAAAGTACCCTATGTGTTATTCTAAGTTATATATTCTACCCGTGTACTAAATTTCATAACAATCCGTCCAGTAAATTTCGCGTGTAAGAGTAGCACACACAGACATACATCCTCGCAAATTTTCGTATTTATAATATTAGTAAGATGTTTTTCTGAACCTTGACATAGGCGAAGGCTTAACGTTGGAGCCATAAAATTTATAAGTGATAGATTTAGATTTAGAATATTTCGTGAAGTGCACATTTTTCAGCCCTAAATATATTGACGTTATTCGCCTGGAGACTATACTAATCTTACTAACTCAAAGTCGATCATACTAGGAACACTCAATGTCCCAGTAAAAGCGCGTAAAATCAAATCGCAAATTAAGCTGAAAATAGCTGAAAGTGTTCCAGTTTTCCTGACAAGCTACCGGGGGGCATTGAACCCGAAAGTAGCACGGCTCTAGGACTTTACGATTTGGGTCCGTACCTTTGGGACCTAACGTTGTGTCACTGTAGTGTTTTTGTCTCATTTTTGTGAAAAATGTGTGTTACATCTTAAATTAGTGGGAATACCAATGTAAGGAAATATAAAAGGAAGGAGGAATATTTTGACAAATTTTTGAACATTCAAAATTGTAAATACATATCTTGGATTCGTATTTAATATTAGTACCTATTCAGTATTCCAATATACTTAGTAAGTAGCGTAATACAATATGGGATCAAGCTAGTAAGTAAAGTCGTATCGTATTGGATAAAATTACGAAGAAAAAACAAAGAGAAGTTATTGCCATTTATAACAAAATTGTGACGATACGCGGGGCTGAGGCAGACGTGTGAGGAATGCGTTAACAATATTTCTGCCTCCGAACGGAAAATGAAATAATACCATACGTGACTATGAGCCTTTCATTGTGGCTGTGTACAAGTTGATACATCGGATTGTTCTTTATGTATATATGCTAAGTGAATAAAACACCAGCGCGATATTATCCCGCCGACCGGTTCGGACATGACAATTTGCCGTCGAGGACTAGGGTTCGAGTCGAGAGGGTATGGAAAACCCTTGTCCAGACCGATGAATTGTTGACCAAAATAGCTGACGGTGATGTTTTCAGACTTGATCGCTCTGAGTGGACTAATTCGTTTTTCACCGTAATGAAAAAAATATTAAACGCATTTTTTATTTTGTTATTTTCACATTCTAGCTTTTGCCAGCTACTCCGCCCGCGTGTATTTTCCACGGGAGCAGTTATTTTTTCAGCATGAAATTGTTCCCTATGTTCGTCTCTGTACTATATCTATACTATATTTCAGGAAGATTGGTTGAGTAGACCGAGACCGTGAAGTGGTGACAAATTTACTTTCGCATTATTTATGAATATTATTTATTGTTAGAATAGTTGGGATTTTTCGAAGATTGACTATGATAGAACTAATAATCTGATAGTCCAGTAGGATAGCGGCGTCTGACTCCTACTCTAGAATCTGAACATCTATAACAATATCGTTCCGTGGATGTTAATATGTAATAGTGTTGACATTTGTATGACGTAAGATCATCAAAGTAAGACATCTTCATCAAAATGTAAAGGTTTTTTTGGCATTTCAAACCTTGTGTTCAATGGCGTCCATTTTCACATTTTTCCTTTTACGATGTTTGGGTCAGTCAGGATTAACGATCACAAGCACGCAGATTGTATGTATGTGATGTCAAACTAGGATAGAATAAAGCGATTTTGCGTCTTTTATTTTTGAGTAACGGCCGCCCGCAACATCATCTGCGTTTTTCGTTATGTTTTTTGACAAATTACAATTTGTTCAATACTTATTTCATATTTATTTCTGTCACTAGCTGCGCCCCGGGGGTTCGCTCCCATGGGAATTTCAGGATAAAAGTACCCCATGTGTTATCCCCAGATATATTCTACCCGTGTAACAAATTTCATAACATATCGTCCACTAGATTTTGCGTGAAAGAGTAACAAACATACACACATGAATCCTCACTATCTTTCGCATTTATAACATTAGTAGGATATAGGTATATCGGTAAAATTTAACACGATAATTACTGTAAGATATTTGAACAGTGCGTACGCGACGCGCAATCGTTTGTGTAACGGTTGCTTTCGAACGGTGATGGTTTTACTTGCGGTAAACATAGATCATTATTTGTAAAAGATAATATTGAGTTTGGCAAAGGTGTTACTAGGTTTAAAACCCCATGTTGATCTGCGTTGTTGTGACAACGCAACATAGAGGACGATGGAGCAATAGATTCGCCTAAATGTTTATAGTTTCCTTTAAAATTCTGTCAAAAATATTTTATTTTCCTCTTTACAATGTTTGTATAGATTAGTATTAATATGATAGCTTGATAATTGTCAGTTTTATGCCTTCTTTTCTTGTACCGCGCTGTTGTAATATTAAAAATAGTCGTCGGCAAGTGTCAAAGAGTTTGAGGGCCCCCTCAACACCATATGACACGCATGTCATTATGGGTGAGTGAGACAGATGATTATTTGAAATCATTGAAGATAGATATTATACACGTGTGAGAGGGACGCATGAAAGGGGTGGTCGATTGGATTTTATAGCTAAAGGGTGGTACCGTTTGTCTAAATAGTAGTTTTAAAATAGTCATAGAAACTATTCCACAAGCTTTTTAGTTTCATATGCAAACAGAGAGGTGTTTTAAGACTATAAAAATAGTAATGATTCGAAGTTGGTAATTATCATTTGTGGATCGGATAGATTAGTGCGAATTTGAAATCAAGTAATCGTATCGCCATCGATGAAATGTATAAGGGAAATGAACAGCTCCTCTATCGTACATAATGGAAACTGTCGATCTTCATATATCTTTCATATACATTTTTCGTTGTCAATGATACGATGTCGCAATTATTCATGCTAGTTGGGACTGGATGAAATTATACTATAACGTTTTACCATAAAATATTTTATATTAACAGCCCGTTACAAGACGATTAAGATGAAATTTTAGCCTTCATTCGAAACAAATAGCACAAAGAAAGACAAAAGAAATAAGAAATTAGTCTTCGCAAATAATCTCATTTCACGCTTCATATGAATAACAATTATATTTGTATTGTTACAGAATAGCGCTCCGATGTGGGAAGAGTTCATATCGAAGGCCACAAAACTACATTCAGCTTTGAAGTAAGTATTTTATCGATTACTACCGGCCCGTCCCGGCTTTGTTCGGTTAACCATAATAACATAACATAAACCTAAACCTTCCTCGGGAATCACTATGTATTGGTGGAAATCGATCTAAAATCCGTCCGTTAGTTTTTAAGTTTATCGCATTCTTACTGATGTCATGTTATAGTCATTTTTAATGGCATGTTGACACCGACTAATTCTGTCCATATGGATTTCTTTCCTATAGGAATTTCGGGATATAAAATACCCCTCTTACAGGTTACATCTACCTGTGTACCTGTGAAATCTGTTCAGTAGATTTGGCGCTAGCGCTATTGAGTACCTACGCCTTGCGAACTGCATATTTGCAATATCAGTGGCAATATAACTAAAGTTAATATAGTGCTCGCCTCACAGCACCTATTTTTTGTGATCGAGTCTTGCGGCTATCATCGTAGTGGGGAACAGTTAATTAAAATGGCTATTTTCTGTCACTCTTTCAGGTCGGCGCTAGTCGCGATAGCGGCTTTCCTGGATGCCTTCCAAAAGATCGCAGACGCCGCCACCAATGCCAGAGGTAGGTATTGAAGGGAAATTGTAGAGATGTGTATATCATTTTACCGTTGACTATAGTCTGTGATATTGATATTACCTTCAAGATTCCATCCAAAACCAACAATAATCAGATAACATAGACGAGAAGAAGATAATATATTGACAATTTTGTGAACTATATTAGCTAGGATTGATTTTATACACCACATTATCACGTTCATTATCGCTTGCGGAGTGGATGGGTGGTGGATGAGAAGAATATCCTGTTTATTACCATTTCCTTGATAAATTTCTAAAATCTGGGCGATAGGAGAAACAACTGGCACATTCTATGTTTTTCTTTCGCCGTGATTTTTTCGATGAGTAAAAAATATTATCCTGTCTTACTTAGCGAGTAGATTGCAGAATCAATCAAGCACACTGTTTAAATTTACACTGTGGCTCCACGTTAGGGTTTCTAAATACTTTTGTTTGGAGTCTGCAATCTGCTACACAATAGTATTTTATTTGATTGTAGTTCATGTGTACACAGATGATGATAGTGTTTACTACCACCTTTGAATTACTTAGACTAGCAACTTGTTTGATAATTTTGCAAGATGTTAATAATCATTGTTGTTGTTCTGTTCTGAAATAATAAAACAAAAATTATTGGCAATGTTATTACGTTTCGCTATTACATATTTTTGTATATAGGTATATATAGTTAAGAGCACGGATACCGTACTCATTCGATCAAAAAAATCAATACCCGTGGGAAATTCACGCGGGGTGAGCCGCGGGCAATTGCTAGTCCTATATACAAGAGTAAAAGCAAATTTCTTTATTTGTTAATCAGTACCTTATCAGCTACTCGTCGCATCTTCATGAATGTTTGCGTACATGTAATTTCGAATACGGAGAAGAACATTGGTTTTTCAATACGGTTCCTGTGGCGGGCGGGTGAAGCCGCAGGCGAAAGCTAAATTCACAACCCAGTTTATAATTTTATTTAATAATGGGTTTGGTCATAGAATGTAATTGTTCTTTCCTTTTGCCTAAATAAATATATTTGTATTTATTTGTACGGTAGTTTGGGTGGGGCCCAGGATATTCTTTGCATTAGGGACTATGGCCTCCAAACTACGCCACTGCTATATCTTTTACAAAGTATTGATAAAACTTCCTGGAACTTTGATTAGATTTAGCAAAAATAAGTCTGAGATTGTTTTTATTTATTTTCGAGGGAAACTTTGTCAGTTTATTCATATTTACTGACAAAAAAGTAAAGAACAAAGAGATTTATATCTTCTAAGTCAAAAAAATGAAGCAATCGTGCTGCATACAGATACCGAGTACCGAGTCGTAAACGAAAACAATCTTTAATTTTTTAATCTTTTATCTCATAATTTTTTTTTAAATTTTAAACAGTCACAATACTTGAGCATTACATTAATATTATTTTAAAGACTATGAATATGTCATTCAGTTACAATTGTTTTTTTTTTAATCTTTTATCCCAGCATTTTTTAAATTTAAACTATATAATACTTGAGCAATATATTAAAATATTAAAAACAACTGTAGCCGTACTGACCCCGCATAGAGTGGGTGATGATGAAAAACGAAACTATGTTTTTCTATTATTTCGAACATCGACAAAACTTTTTTGTTTGTTTATAACGATACTTCAGGTATCATGTAAGAATGTGTATTGTATGTTGTCACCTTCTTAATTAACTTAAAAATGAAATTACGAACTAAGGCAATATCAGGTGTTTTTAATCTACTAAAACCAAAGATTTAATTTCTCGTCTTTTAAAATGAGAATTAGTTCACACACAAATGAGAATTAGTTCATACACTTATTATTTCTTAAGCTCTCTTTATATACGTCAAATTTTCCTGTGTAAAAGAAGTTCTTAATAAAAAGGACTATGACTAAGTGTCCATTACAAAGTAAGTGCAATATTGGATTGATACATTTCTAATAACATTAATCTGGTAGAATATCAACTTTATGAGATACTTAGTGCGGGTTTGCTATTTACATATCACCATCGATTCGTTTCGAAGTGCGCAGTGCACCAATCAAATTGCGCTTTTGTAACGCAACGACAATCATACCGATGATGGGGATATGTAAATAGCAAACTCACACTATAAGCCCTTAGCTCCAGCGAATTTATTCCATATGTACCAGGTACACATCATATAATTAGAACTTGTTTTTTTAGTGAGCATTTCATAATATCCCCTCTGCAGGAGGCATATAGTGACTTGCTTCTTTAGATTTATGACAAGAAATATAAAAAACACGAAACGAACCGCGAAAGTTTATAAGACATTCCATAATAATATTCACACCGTCTCACAATTATACATTGATAGCGCTGTTGATCCAGCTCTTGTATTCAATCACTTTAGTGTACACTCCAGGGATGTTCTCCACTCCACACGGCTTCGGTCCAAAGCTGACCACTCCGATTAAGTCGTATCTCTTCTCGCTTTCATTCTCGTGCATTAGTGGACCTCCCGAATCACCCTTGCAAGAATCTCTGTCCTTCTGACCGCCGGCGCACATTTGTTTGTCCCAAAGATTAGCTCGTCTTCTTGGAGCACTGTATACTGTTTGACATTGCTGAAAAGTACGGACGAAGAATGTGAAAAACTGTAAAAATAACTAAAGAGGGGAATTGCACAAGTTTAAGATATGTCTTAAACTTGTGCAAAATATAACTGTAAGTAAATAAGTAACTGCTTCCATGTTTTATCTTTTTATGTTTTCTTTATACAAATAAGTATCGTTTCTTTACACATGTAAGTAGCTACTTCAACCAAATTCTCCATATAGTAGACGTTATAACATAACCTTTTTTATTATTTTCTCTCAACTTGCACACATAGATCAGTACAACGCCACAGATCTGTTGTGACAATGGATTTGTTTGACATAAAGCTTGATAAAGCTCTTCTTACTGTCTCGTCGATGTCTCCCCATCCGGCGAACATCAGGTTTAAAAGACCAGTGCAGACTGATATCATGTCAGTGGTCGGCAGATAGATTAGTGAAACTTATCAGAATTAGTGTAGGGAATCTTACCGCGCGGCTAACGTAGGGTAGTTTGACAAAGAGCTTGATAGAGCTCTTGCTGACTGTCTCGTTGATGGCTCCCCATCCGGCGACCGTCAAGTTGAGAGGCCCAGAGCGGGCTGTTGTCACGTCAGTGGTCGGCAAACAGATCGGTCGGATGAAATCTGATGAAAATAAATTACAACTTTTTTGAAACTGATTGAGATGTTTCTGCAAAGCAAGACGTTTAATATGCACTGTATTTTCATAGTGTATTTTCATCCAAGCAAAACAGTGGGGTCGTGAAGTGAATCAAATAGTTTTTAAGATTTTTTCCTGGAGGTAGAATTATCGCCTCAGTAGATTAAAATAATTAAATGAAAAATCTACATAGATGGTAAAATCTGTAAAACTGTTAAAGCGTCAGTTGCTTCGTGCGGTAGCATGCGGAGAACTATGCCCTACGCAGTCAGAAATCTTGTATGCGAAAGACATGTATTCATACTATTTCTTGGATCAATCACTTTTAAATCGCCTTCACCTTCGCCTAAGATTTATTTGTATGCAATAAAATGCTAAACACGATTTGCGACGGTGACTAATTGAATAATGAAATTCTTACGATTGATTGGATTTGCAGACTAATTAGTATGCAATTTGTCTAATTCACTGTGAAAATCGTAAATCAATCGTGTTAAGAAAAGGCAGTAAAACACTATTAGTTTGATACGCGACAGCATTAACCTACAAACTACTCCATATTAGGCCCATGTGTGGTAGCTTCATCCTCCTAGGCAGTGGATACACTCGTATTATACATACTATCACGCCTGTTTCCCATGAGGGTATCCACTTATCATGATCCTGATAAATCTCACTCCCATTCTCTATATTTATCATCACATTCATCGTGCCCTTTGTGGTGTGTGAGCATAATTTACTCGCTCTCGCTACAACCTTGTAAATACCAACCAGTGTAAGGTGCATTATCCCTCATCCTAATCAGCGCTATATCATTCCTCTTGCTGAGCAAGTCGTACTCAGGATGGGGGATGGTCCTCTCAATAGGGATGATGAGCACTGGGTCGTTGCAGTCGAAGCCGCCCCCAACGTCCACGCAGTCTTGCCCGTTGCTTGTCGTATCGTAATCACCGACGCGGACGTTTTTACTGTAATTATATATAATATTTTCAGGATCTTACAGAGAAATATAAATAGCAAACAGATATGGTAATAGAGAGTTTTTCTATGCAGCAATAACTAGGAGTAAGAAAGGTTACACATGCCGTATATCGCTGGTGGACTTTAAGAGAACCCTGGGATTTACATGGGCTAAGTCCGCCGTTGAAAGGTACATATATCTTTCTAAAATTCATTTTAATATGTACTTATTTTCGCACGATAAAGTAACTTTTTTATTATATTTTTAAGTAGCTTACGGAGTGCCAGCATCTAATACAGGGCCAGTGACGCAATGGCCCGCTGTCAGAACATATCGGGAGCTGATGAGCGTGCCTCCACACAGCAGCTTGATCTTGTTGTCTTTGACGTACTCTATGACTACTAGCCAAGGGTACTCCTCTATGCTCGCTGCTTCTCCACCTGGAATGAGGAAACACATCGGTTATTTAAACCCATCTTCTTTACTAGCTTCCACTTTATATTATTAGCAGATTTTGCACGTATGAGACATCAGGTATCGCACGCGCGTTGCCGACTTTCTTAACCTTAAAACTGGTGTTCTGTTCCAGTTTTATAGTTAAGAGAGTCGATACATTCAATGTTTGGCGGATGAAATAGATAAGTGAGGTGTACCAAAAGTAGATCCTCTGCACCCTCTAACATCACAGTCACTGTGTTTGTATTAATCAATTGTTTCAAGTTTTTGTTTGATGTGAAACAGTTTATAATAATGGACTCGTTCTTCTCTCTTGACTTCTTTTGTTGAGATAAATATATTAGTTGACTCACCAACAATTCTGTTAGCGCCACCGCTGTCTCGGCCGCAGCAATGAGTCCTCGGATCGGGCGGGTACACGAATACCCTGTTCTCGCAATTCCCCTCCTCCACCTTTGCCATCGGCGTGGAGTTCGCCGGGCCACAGCACACGCTGTATTGGGCTGGACCGTTGCATCTGGAAAATTCACATCAATGTATATGTTAAGTCGTTTTTAAGAACAACTTATGGCTGATGCATAGGAGTTTGAATAATTCATTAAACATAATAAAATGAAGGCTTCATCTGCAGGGTACAACATGATGTAATAAAACAACATTTAAAAGGTTGCTCTTTCTTTTAAACAAACAAATGCTAATTGGTTTGAATTTTTTATTATTTCCGACAACACTAATATTTGACTTCAGAGTTCATATTGAAGTAAAGCTTGAATGGACAAACAATGAAACTTCATCTATTCCTTTTCTTCCGTCTTCGTCGCGTCGTCGGGGTAAAGGGCAGCCACGAAGTCACTATGAATGAACAATGTCAAAAATGAAGTTTTCATCTCACCTAGATTTCTGCAAGTACTGTGCCACATCCTGAGGAACTGGCGGTTTTACCAGGTTAGCCAGATGTGGACACTGATAGATGTCCACGCAGTTGCCCTGCATGCCGTCAGGCGTGGAGCAAGTTTGAGGTTGTGCTGGACAGCATACCTGGAAATATAAACTATTAAACACGTGTTCTTCGCCTGGTATAATGTTACATCGATCTGCACTGCACATTTAATGATATTATAGCGGCATGTAGTGTTGCCAGGCCATTAAAAATTCTTAGGTTTGTAGACAAAAATAGATGCGCAGTCATTTGAACACTCGTGTATTCAAGTCTGCTGAGGTACTTATGATATGGACTACTCATCACAATAAAAAACAAATAGATTCCTTTATCAATAATATACAGCTTTTGTCCGGGCAATCAAAGTCTTTCTCAAATAAACAAAATGATGATTACCTTGGGAGTGGTACCTTCGAAACCGCACGACGCTTGTCTCAGCTTGTTTATCTCCTCCTGGGTTCTTGTGGGCTTGTTGATCAAAGCGGCTAGAGGCGGGCAACGCAGTATCGATATGCAGTTGCATGATTCTGAAAGAATAAAACATTGGGTTTTTAAAATCTGTCTACCAGATTATAATCATAAAGTCGACTTTTATACGATATTATCTCGTCAGTTTCCAATATGGACTGGATTTATTTTTATTATCATTACTAATATATCTTTCTTCCTCTATATATCCATCACTATACACTCTCGCCGGTCATAGATGCTCCTAAGAACCCTGAAATGCCTAGGCTACACAGCCCTGTAAAGGAATATCTCCCATCCCTTTTTAGGGTTGTGTAGCTTAAGAACAAAATACAGCACCCATATAAATTCGCCTTGTTCGTCTGTCCCTCCGTACTTATGTCACAGCATCTTTTTAAAGAGTTTCGCAATCTAATCACCTTACTTCCATTACAAATATTATCAGTGCTGGTTTTATAACAATCTTGATTACTCGTGATGGTAAAATTACTTCCATATACTTACATGTTAATACTATGTACAGAAAGTATTTTGATTTTGGTTTGTAATTAATAAACACTAAAGTACTTGACTGATTTTGAAGAATAATGGCACGGAGTTAGTCCAGACCTTCAGGAGTAATTGATACTATTTTATTGCGAAAAACGCGGACGAAATCGTGGGCGAACGCTAGGAGACTGTGTTACTCTGATATTTTAGGCAGAGCTCATTTGCTGATAAATTGTTCCAATGAGGAAACATGATAAATCCATGTTTAGCTTCATTAGCAAATCAATATTATTTTGTAATTAAATTAATTGCCGACTATTTACACTAATATTAATTGCAGCGTGCAACAAATACCTCTCTATTAGATATTTAATGTTTTCCTCTTTAGGCATGGTTTGTAGCTACCTATTTTGCTATTAAATGTTTCGGTTTTCAATCTTATTTATTTACACCAGTTAAATTATTTATTTTTCGATTACAACACAAAACATCATCGTCTACGGTGTTTGCTTACCATCAGGCAACGTGCACGATACTATACTATAAAAAAAATCTACTCTATCATCTAGACTTAATCTGAAATAAGATATAATATAAATATAAATATAAATATATTAGGACAAATCACACAGATTGAGCTAGCCCCAAAGTAAGTTCGAGACTTGTGTTATGGAATACTAACTCAACGATACTATATTTTTATAACATATACATATATAGATAAACATCCAAGACCCGGGCCAATCAGAAAAAGATCATTTTCCATCATGACCCGACCGGGGATCGAACCCGGGACCTCTCAGTTCAGTGGCAAGAACTTTACCACTGCGCCACCGAGGTCGTCGAGATATTTCATTTAATTAACTAGTAAACGGGTTTGCGTCAGGCTGTTTAGGTAGAAACTCGGAAAATATAGGAATTTCTGGCTGTTGCGCCAGTGGTGTCAACGTATTTATATGAGTGTAGAGAAAATTGATGATATCGTTATGTTGATGATAACGGGTGGTGAGGTTATTACACATAAACAAAAAAAAAATCATGTAATAAATGACGCATTTTTCCTGTTTATGTTATTAGTCACGAACGATTAAAAAACATAAATGATACTTTTAATTTTTGTTAAAAATCCCGGTGAATCAAGTTTTTGTTTTCCTCAAAGTTTAGCAATTGGATTTAAACTTTTTGAACTAGGTCTTATATATGTATATTAAGGTAATTTAAATTTTGAAAAATTTTCCTGATGCTAATGATGATGAAGTCTAAAAACAATAACAAAAGAATGAATAAATATAATAATGAAACTTACTTTTGCAGGATATGTAGCAATTATAATAAGATGTTCTAGGCAAAAAGTACTCAGACATGGTCTAGTGCGCCCTTCTCTCAGTTTTTTTCAAATTATTTAAAGGTACTAATTCAATGGTTGTTTTTCTTTATGTTTGTCTTGGTGTAGGTGTAATATATCGGTTTTATTATTGTTTGAATAATTACTATAAGTAAAGATTTGTAAAGAGCTATTAGTTGCTGTTTTTGTTATTACATTATCTATTTAGTCGATAATCTTGGAATCAAAGGAATAAATATGTATATCTTTATAATTACATTTATTCATATATAAGGCATTTCGGATGAGGATGCTCCTCATCCGAAATGCCTCGGAGCCCATATCCGAAGCTCATCGGCTGAGGAAGAAACTGGGAAAACGTTCAGATGAGAGAGAGAGAGAGAGAGAGAGACAGAGAATGGATAGTAATACTCCATGCATCGACCTTCGATGCGAGAAGAACATTTTTATTTAGTGAACCATAATAGAAGTAAAACAATGATTTTTCTTAGCAATACAAACCTGTATAAATTAGCTTGTTATTTGACGTTATATTGTGATGTATTAAAACTTGACATTGTCCTGACCTAAGATTTCTTTTTTGAAATTAATTTACTTATATTTTTGGATATCAATCTATTAACCATCGGGCTATAGTAATCCAGATATAATTTTAGTTATATACACCCGAGTGTCCAACAAAGGAAAGTGTATTTTTTTTTTACTAAATGCCTATGTGAAGGGAAATAAACGATTATTTTGAGTTATTTTGGTCTAATCCCCGATATCTGATACCCTAAGTAGTGTATCTATTTTATTTTAATTATTTTCTATTCCATTCCGATTCCCCGTCCAGTGGATCAGAATAAATAATGAAATATTGTATTCCGGTCGGATCCCCAAGCATATTTTTGATACAGTCTGTAAGAAAATATTTGTACTGGATAATATTTTTTGATCTGGTATATCCATTATTTATTATTTTTTATTGCTTCAAGTAAAATCATACTTGTAAACTAATGCCGAACTTAATTCAAAGGCATTATCTGAATTGTCTCCCAGCTTACCATTTGTAGAAATAGATAAAATTGTGCGACGCAAACAAGTAACACAATATTGAAATAAACTAAACATTATCTCTATAGTAATTATTATATAACATAGATGATTAAAGAGGACTTATTCCTTGAATTATTCTGTGAAGAATGAAGGTATTAAATCTAGAGGTAGTTAAAATAATCCCGCAAATAATTTAGTGCGAAGTGTCAGACCAAAGTCTTTGTGCTAGACTGTGACTAACACGTTATTGATAGCTAATTGCGTTCAAAATCTCGGATTGTTTTGGTCGGCTTTGAATAAACGTGGGAAACTAATGCGAGTTGATACAAGCGTCATCACCAGGTTTTATAGAAGACTGGTACTCTGATGTACAAACTTATCTGGTTCGGTGAATGCATCGCTGGTCGAGTGAATTCCATAAGAAAATTACATTTTTCTAAACGACTTCTGAAAGTATTCTATTTTGATCACAGTTTCTAGTGTCCATGTCATTATGTGCTAATTATTTCCTGATTGAAATACTTGGAATGTTAGATACTTTCATATTTTGGACATTATATTGGAGTAATCAATTGTTGTCTTTTAACAGTATCCCAAAAAATCCCAAAAATCAAGTTTTTAGGCTACACAGACACTACGTAGTTCTTGTAAACATAACCAAAAGTCATAATTATGCTTAACTTTGATAAATTCGACAGATGTACAACAAGGAAAAAGTAGATGAAAATGTATTTGGATAGTTCGTTTTCGCCCAATTGAACTAATATTGTTATATTAACAATAATTCAAGACATTATCCTGTTCAAGAAACACACTATACCGGTTACAACATGACGATTATTAGCATTATATCCACTGATGCAGATTCGCAAATACATTGTAGAAACAGGAAAATTTACTCACGTCCGTTGGCGAGACTCGACGATGCGATCACGAGTAGTATACCCGCAACAAACTTCATTTTGTTAACACTAGCACGTATTCATGACATTAAAAATCTCCTTGAGGACACGGACACGTCCGCTCGCTTCCACGGCGCGTCGTGCTCTGAAGCTATTTTGTTAAAAAACTGGTAAATGACCACAGTATAAGTACATCACTCAATGATGATGTCAATTATGAACTTTATCATCTCCACATTAAGGTCAATAGTTGAATATGATTGTATGTCTTAACCGGTCTTTGAGCGTTCTCGGAAAGTCAATACTATATCAGTTGAGCGATTCGCGGTCGACTGCAACATTCTGTCATAGGGAATTCCCTGAGTATTTGTGAAACGTTCTTTTGTGGTGCTCAAGGTTGTAATTATGCTGAAGAAGGATACCAAGGATTTTAATTTGCAATAGTATTAATTTATTATAAAGCTATGTCAATTGATATTATTTTAGTAACTGTTAAGGGCTATCTATATGTCGTCAAGGAGGATATACGTGTCAATGGTCTTCTTTGCGTGGCAAATCAACGCTCTATTGGATGATTCATACCTAAATCGAGCCACTTCGATGGCTTCATCGGAAGCTGTCAGTAAGTCAGCCCGAGTACAGGTATTTGGAAACTATACGATGCCAAATCCAATTCCAGTGTCAATGGTCTGATAACTAGGGTTGCCGACGACCAAGCGAAGTGGAAACGAAAAACTAGAAAAGAGGACGGCTCAACGAGGCCTATATCTATATTATAAGGGTTATGTGTATCAGTATTTATCGGTACCGTGGAAAAAATAGGTTTTTTACGGGCGTAACGAAGTTGCATTACGTTACGTTATTTTATTAATCAAAATATTAAAGACCAAAATATTGTGTAAAATATCTAATGAAAATATAGTTTTGATTCTAAATTAATAGGTTTGATCGTTTAATATTGAATAATATACCTAATAAATAACACCTTATGTAACATTTATATGTTACATAAGGTGTTAATGGGAATATTACTGAGATGCCATGCTAGAGGGCAGCACTAGATTTATATGAGTAATAGAGAATGTAATAAGCACGACAAATAACATTTATTTGTGCACATAGTGGCTACGGTTGGTTTTATCTACGAAGTAAAAATAAAGAGGACATGCCATACTGTCTTTTCTCCAACAAAATTGTGTGTTGACACGCGGGGCTGAGGCAATCGAGTGGGGAAACAGTTCCACCAAGGTTAATCCTCTTTCCGAACAAAAAAAACGAAATAAACCCCACTCTTTACGTAATCTGTGCGCCTTTCATTGTAGCCGGGCTGTTGATACAACGTAGTTTTGCCGTATATGCACTGGTGCCGCCGTCTGCTTTGAGCTCTGCGTAATATTCCCTATTTACTGTAAATTCCTTATATGTTATTAAAGATCCACTCTCTGTATGAGAAGACATTTGTGTAGATCCTCGGTAGCTCTACGTCGCATCGTCCTGCAGCGGTACTTGCTATGCCGACCAGCACCTAAAGAAAAAAAAAACCTCTACACAAAAATGACATTTTTGACACAAGCTTGTTTGTATTCTTGTAAGTCTTCGTTAATTTGACGAAGACCTTCGCGAAATCAATAACAGCATAGAAAATTTATTAATTTCTTGTTATTTAATTCTCTTTTACTAGCACCACAATTTATATTCATAGCTTCTTTCGTTAATGCAGCCTGGAAGAGATTGCGCACTAGCGACAAGGCCGCATGTTGTGCATCTTTCCACTCCTTAAAAATTGTATCTTGTTTTTAGTTCAATGAAGTTTTATACTTACTTTAGAGCTTTGCTAAACTACTTTAATATATTTTTGACATGTACCTGTCTACTGTTGATATATGTGTCAAACATCAGAGGTCCACCCAAATCTCCCTTGCAGACATCCCCCTCTTTAAAGCCACCGGCGCAAATCATTTCGTTTGAAAGGGGCATTTTGTATGCATATGAACATTTCTGGAAAGTGTAAGTACAATATTATTATTATTTTCATATTACGCTATTATACCTCTATAGGTACTTCAAGTTTACAATTTTCGGTTCACATTAGATTTTTCATAAAACAAAATTTGTTGCTTTCGAATAAAGAATTACAATTCACTCTAGCTGCGCCCCGGGGTTTTGCTCCCGTGGAAATTTCGGGTAAAATGTATCCTATGTGTTATTCCAGTTTCTTCTACCCATGTACTTACCACACAAGAACTCGTCCAGTAGATTTCGCGTGAAAGAGCAACAAATATACATACGCACATACATCTTTGCAAACTTATTTTTTTATTGCAACATAATGCTAGTAACAAAAGTCATAATCCAAAAAGTCGTCAACACTAAGCAGCACTTCTTTATGAATGAGTATCTGATTTCTCAGAACCTTAGACACAACCATAGATAAAAGAAATGACACAACTTTGCTCTGTACTAAATCCTAAACTTTTGACAAAATAGGTATTCACCTATTTTGGAGAAGTCAAAGTTTAGGATAATAATAATAGAATTATTATCATCATAATTGCTATGAATAAACATCACAAAAAACCACACCTCTCGGTCTACGATGGGCAATTTAGTATGTAGTTGCACTGTACTCCTCGTCAAGGTCTCGTTGGCGTAACCCCAACCCGCTGCGGTCGCCATTTTGGCGCTAACATCTATATTTTCGTTATAGGCATATGTCACCATGGCCTGAGAGGCGAATATGTCAATTTCTGGTACACAGATGGGCCTGATGTGGGCTGAAATTATTCATGTTTTTAGGCTTAGCGGATATTTTTTACCACGATAATCGGTGGTGGTGGTGGCAATGGTTAAAACGTCTGTGAACCGAAACATATTATGTTATTTACAAAAATTACATCTTTTATTGAAGTCAAGTCAGAGATATTTAAAAAAATCATGTCCATGCATTGGAATAAAATTGATTTGTTGATGAGTTCACTCGTTAAAAACCGATTCAGGCTACATCGTCTGGTCGTGATTATCTTTATAATGCATTCTTATGCGATGTGAAAATTCATGACCGTGCTGTTAACTGCTGAGGAGTACTTTCATTGGCCATCGATTCTGGTTAACTATCAGCTGGTCTCGCTTGATAAAAGCTTGTAAAATCTGACCTGTGAAAGGAGCATTGGACTTCATCTTGATCAAAGCGATGTCATGTTGCTTGGTTTCGATGTTATAAGAGGGGTGCGAGATGACTCTTTCGATGGGTATTGTAACAGTTGGATCGTTACACTCAAGTTCTTCTTCAGAATTGCCCATACAGTCCATGGTATCATTTCTGATATCAAACTCGCCTAGTCGGATCGATGTGCTGGAAGGACGAAAAATTCTTCTCATACACTGGTGTGTATATATTTATTTGTCATTGGCTTTTTTATTATGAGGCTCGTTGATTTCGTAAAAAACTAACGAAAATGTTACAGAAGATTTATATGAATTTGAAAATGGGGTAACAAAAAAATTAATTTTATAGAAAGATTAAATTTGGATAATCAGATAGGCCGTATCAGCTGTATGTCTCTCACTCTTATACGAGCGTGTTCCTTCCTAGGCCGTTGAGCGTCCTACTTTTTCATCTCCACTTCGCACAGTTGTCGACATCCCTGATTGTCAGACCATTGGCACGCATATCATCCTCGACGACGGACATCAAGTCCGCATTTCCCGTTTTTGCCCCTTCTGCCATGGTCAGGCGTGAGCGATATAACTTTTGTTCCCTTTGTAATTTAGCGGTCTACGCAAGACGTGGCCTTACCAGCACATGTGGCACTCCTGGAGCCTACCTGCACGAGCCGCATGCCTTTTTGCTTGCTTGGTAGTGTAAACAAGTTTATTTGTTAGACAAATTAAGAAATCCCCGACTTTCAATATTTATTTCGCAACAACTTTTGAACGGCTGAACCGATTTTGATCAAACATAAAAAATAGCTATCAAATAAAAAAATCGCATCAAAATCGGTTCATCCTTTGATGAGCTACGGTGCCACGTACACAGACAGACACACTTAGCGGTCAAGCGTAAAACATCCCTCTTTTAGGTCGGGGGTTCAAAAAAACAAAAGATAATACTAACGGAACGCCTATATCCGCGACATTTCCAAGGAAGCAATGCGCCGCTGTGAGCACATATCTGCCGCTGATGAGGCTTCCAGCACAAGCCAGTTTGACGCTCCCGTCCGACATTTGATATTCAATGAGCACCAGCCACGGATACTGCTGGATATGCGCTACTTCTCCAGCTGTGAATTAAAAAAAACCTTTTAAGAACTTTATTTAACACTTCTTACAACGTGCGCAGTTATGTGGCCGAGAAAAATTGATCTTCTCTCCTACGTCATTGAATATTCTATGTTATACGTAAGTAATGTAAAAAGTAAACCTACCACAGGTTTACCTTTTACATTAGTTATTAGAACATGTTTTCTGTAGTGGTAGGTTTGGTCAGATAAATAATTATAATCGAATAAAGTAAATACCAAACCACACAAATTTCATTACTATTACTTACGGTAAACATTGTCGGTTTCGATGGCGACACCGCAGCACCCTGTCTTCTGGTTCGGAGGAATGGCAGAAGTTTTATTAATACATGCGATGTCACCACTAAGATTGACTTCAGGGCCGCAGCAGACACTGTTCTGAGCGTCTCCGTTGCATCTGGAAAGCTTGACAATTTTATAATCATTTTTAACTCCCGACATGTCCGAAACGTTTTGTGCCGGACTTTTTGAGAATAAATTGGCAAGTTTTCTTTTTCTCATCTTCGTGTGTTCTCAGCATATATCAGTATAATAAGCAAACCTTAAAATTTTCAAGATTCTGCTGTTTAACCGTCCTTGGGTATGCAATTGTTTTGGTACAGTCAAGGATTTATGTCCCTTCGTCGCGTCGTAAAATATCCACTGGAGTGGTGCTATTTTAGGGCGGGAACCACACTCCACAAAGCCCGACCCTCAAGGCTACTCAAGTGCTCAGTCATTTCTATGTAAAATGACAAACAGAACAAATTTTCATATACATTCTAGTGGAACAACTGAAAACAAAAAGTGGTTCCCTTGATCCTTTGTGTGAACCACCATGACATAAAGTAGCAGTAGTTCCTTGAACTTGTCGAGGAACTACTGAGAACAAACGCCTTGTATATGTATAAGTTGTTGAAGCGTTTACAAAGGCAGGACACAGACGTATACATCAATACATTTTATATTTTCATATCGCGTTGCATCATTTTGTCACTATGAGGACAACACCTTAGGGTGGACCTTACCTAGAGTGTCGTATGTATGCTATTTCTTCAATTGACTTGGTACCTTCGTTGAGATGTTGGCAATGATTGAGGGCGACACAGGTGCCAAGATGGCCCTCGGGGGTGCGACATTTACGTTCACAACAGACCTGATAATAAGAATAGAATAACGTTATTCCTCAGATAAAAGGCACAACACAAAAAAGAAATAAAATATAAACTGAAAAAAAACATTATATCCATGTCCAGTCAAGTTAGAGTTAATACGGCCAAATTTCATAACAATCGGTTCAGTACATAATGCGTGAGGAGTAACAAACTTACTTTCGCATTTATAATATTAGCATGGGTATTGATGATATGAAAGTGTGGATGTAGCTATTACCATTGGAATTGAAGCGTCATGCGAACATTTGTTCTTAGTTAAGAACAGTATGTCTTCATCAGTGCCCTCTTCATTGTTAGCAAGTTCCAGTAAAATTGGGCAGTACGTTATTTGTATACAAAGTCCGTCCATCCCGCCAACTCCCGTACATGCCTCTGAAACTGAATCACAGAAAAGTCCACTTTTCTTCTTAGCGTGTCGAGTCGATATCGTCTTATGCTGAATTTGTCAGGACCAATACAACGCCACCGAAGCAGCACTATCTGTGACGTCATACCAGTGTGCAAGTGGTAGGACACATAGAGCAGGACAATATGTGCGCCATGGGTTTTGGGAGAAAGTCCACTGTTTACTACTTTTTACAAGCTTTTATTTACATTCACCCTTGAACGGAAAAGGGACGAGGCAATGGCAGAACCGCCTCCCCTCCCCATCTGCCTCCGTCCCGCTTACCATCGTACAGTTTTTTGTCAGAAAATAGGCAAATGTCTCGCCAGCACCTTTCATCTCTAGAGACTAAAATTAGAAGAAGAAAATGTACTTACCCATCTTTTTTGTACCACTACATTCGTCGAGTAGGGTCGTTGAGGCAGCCAGTATTATTATAAAAAAATTCATTGTAATTTTAAATTAAGAACCGATTAACACACTGAGTGTGTTCGTTTATAAGGCGGCACAGGGAACACTGAATACTTTTCAAACATGGATGTTTGCAAACATGATGTTATACAGATCCGGTCAATCGATTGAGGAAGAATCGAAAGCGACCAGGGTTTAAATTGACTAATGGAATGGTTGTATTATTTACAAACAAATCCATTGTATGTATGTAGTATTAATAAATAAACTTGTATTGTGAACTAGGTTTTTCTCGTGACTTTTGCGTGACTCCATGGAAAATAATTAGACTTATCTTAGTTTAAATTAAACTTGTAAGATCAACAAATAATAATAATAATATTTGGTTGTTGTAGTTAACTACGGAACCCTACACTGTGCGTGGACCGACACAAACTTTGCCGGTTATTAGGAAATGGTTCCTTCTTAGATTAATAAAGAATTTCGATTAAGAAATAAGAAATTCTGGGGTCTCCTATGCAATTCACATGAACCTGACCTACATATTAGTTACAAAGCTCTCTGTGTATCGTCGCAAAAAAATTCAAAGGACTTCGGCAAACACTCCCGATAGTCACTGGCATAAATATATTAATATTATGTGAATATTGATACTTCAGAAATTTAAACATTTATCCTCAATTTAGTGGTATCGTTTTATAAAACCGGACGACATGACCAATATCTTGCATATATGTAAAACTCGTTGCTAACAGGTAAAATCTTGTTATGCACCTCAAGCTATCCGAATCCGTTGCGTGGTTCAAAAAAGAAACCTTAGAAACTGACAGACGCGGAGGGCGACTTTATTTATTCATTCAAAGAGGTCTTACAGTCTAATTACAAATACATGATTAAAAAGTGAAAATATTACAATTACTGATAACAAGACTTTACCGAGATAACATTTATTTGTTAGACAAATTAAAAAACCCACGACTTTCAATATTCATTTCGCTACAACTTTTGAACGACTGAACCGATTTGAAACATATCTAAGAACCATCGCATAAAAATTCGCTATCAAATATATTAAAAAAAAAACGCATCCAAATCGGTTGTTGATGATCTACGGTGCCACGTACACAGACAGAAAGACAGACAGACACACTTCGGTCAAACTTATAACACCCCTCTTTTTGCGTCGAGGGCTAAAAATATAGCAGTGATGGAATCTAAAAATTAACTGTGCTGCTACAATTTGCAAGATTACAGAAACACCGCTGACTTTGTTTTATACTATGTAGATATTATACAGTATACATATCTAATGATTTACAGATGTTATTTAATAAATTTTATTTAAAAAAATATGTTCATTACAGGAGCAACCAAAGAGATCGGCACAGCTCTGACCAGAGTGTGTCTTCGACATCGAGCGATCGAAACAAGAATGAAGACCTTTATCAGGTACGATTTATATCATAACTAACATGGTCTAAGGTGCACCCTAAGAAATAAAGGAAATTGATGAAGGATTGAAGGAAATTGTGATGGTGTGATGGTGCTAATGTGCAGCTAGATAGGGCCTTAAGGTCACAGCTTATACCGCATCGCTCCCACCCGGCAAGATGTTCAGTGAATCTTGTCGGATGGGAGCGATGCGGATTGCGATGTGGATTTCGGACGGAACTTGAGATTGATAAAGCGTCTAGTTGTCCACTCTAATCATTCACATTGACGACAAATTAGCGGACTGCTCGCTTTCAGCTTTCATGTCAATTCCTACTAATATAGTAAACAAGCTGTGCCCCGGGGCTTCGCTCACGTTATATTCTACCCGTATACCAAATTTCATAACATGCCATCCAGTAGATTTCGCGTGAAAGAATGACAAACATACATCTTCACATTTTTTTATCCCGAAATTCCCACGGGAACGATGCCACTGGGAGCAGCTAGTGTGAAATAATATCTACAGTGGGACTTGTTAAAGCTCACTTTCAATGAACACCATCTTGCCACCTGCATATGGGAGCGGTGTGATGTTTTCTCACTCCTAAGTCTTGCGAAAAGTTTTACATAAATTGCACGTGGACCAAGTCGCTAAGCTATAATATATTATCTGGAGGTTAACGCTCAGAATGATTTCTCCGCTTGGACCTTGAAACCGGTTGTTAATTGAATTTATGTTATTGTCAGAGTTATATCTTAACTTATATTAATAATTCCCAAGTTTAATGAAAATGGTAGCCTGGGTAAAAATTAAACATTACAAACGCGTTTACATAATAGAACATGATGTTTTGCAAGCAGTTATTGTTTCCATAAAGTCTACAGTTCCATACAAATATTTTTTTTGATGTTTGGAAAAAGTAATCTAATTTTTCTTTTTATTTTATTTTATTATAAAGACACTCACTGCACACTAACACGTGTACAGTCACAGCACATCAAGTTACACTGCAAGAACCTCTATAGTGCGGTAATAGCTGTAAGTTTATTGAATTAATTTAGGTAGCTTGATGTACTGTGGACTGTACAGTGAATTTGTTTCTTCTTAGCTAGTCGACACTGATTTTCAAATTTGTGACGACCAATAACACGCCACTGCCAAAAAATTTCATCCGTGGCGATGTATATGTCAGTACTTATGCAGTTGGGGAGCACACAGGGCAGCAGGTTATACTGACTATACTCTATCGCCTAACTCAGATATATGCCGATTGAGCGTACATTACGTAGATTGTATTAGTGTATAACCGGCATTAGATGTAGACATAGACATAGTCTGGGGACAAACAATTTATGCACGCACTTAGTCTACAAATTAACACATGTAAAACATGACATAACCCTACTTCCAGCGCCCTAATGGACACGCTCATCACACCGCTGTCTGAACGAGCGGACGAATGGCGTCGAGGTGGCTGCGCTACAGGAGTCCTGGGTCGGGAGCACGCGAGGGAATGCAAGCGTGCCCGGGCCGAGCTGAGGAGGCGAGTGCACGAGGCGCAGAGACACGCTAGGAAGGCGAGGAGGGCGCCGCCTGATGCGAAGAAGAAGGCTGATGTGAGCTTACAGGTAACATAACTATCCAATCTATGCATACTAGTACCACATTCCTTTTTCCTACAGAGGAATTACGAACGCAAGTAATTCATCAGCCAGTGTAGACGCTCGCTGCAACAAATATACAAACGTTTATGCTTGCAATTGAATCCAAGACCTCTAGGAAGTACCGGCGTGGTGATCACTACGTCATGGAGGTATTTGGTGGGGGACTATGTAGAGCAGTGGACCAAAGATGATGTCTACTATTTTTAATGATCTTTCAACAACAACTTTTGTCTCATCTTCAGGATATACAAGAGCGAAGGGAGCAGCTGGAGGAGATGGAAGAGAAAGCAGTGAAAGCGGCATTGATCGAGGAACGCAGCCGCTTCTGCCATTTCGTGTCTTTGCTCAACCCTGTGGTGGTAGGTTTCTCCCTTTTGGCTTATAGGACTCCTTATATACTCATCTTTCTCCCTCTCTTTCATCCTGCGTATCTCTTTTTCAACCGGGCGGTTGCATTCAGGGCTGTGATGCTACGAAATCCAGGTTCTGTGTAAAAAATTAACATTAATATTTGGAAGATTCGGCTGTATTATTTAACAAGCGTCCCTCTGCCTGCCTTGAACCCGAAAAAGTTGTTACAAACAAACAAAAAACTGAATACTAGAAAAGCGATATTTGATCGTTACAGGAGTCTGAAGTGGCAATGCTAGCGGAGGTAGGCCACCTTCAGGAAGGGTCGGAACAGCTGATTCGACACATCGCGGAACCTAGGACCCTGCCGGCCGCTAGTTTACAGGTAATTTATGTTTGAAATAAAATAAATTTATTTTGGCTTTTGTTTCGCCCGCATTTGTTTTTCTGCGAAAGCGGAACAGACATGTTTTTCATACAAACTTTCACCCCCCAAACATTCATCAGTGATTTGAGGGTTGACTTGAAAAAAGAAGTATCCTATGTTTGAACGGGGTCTATATCGAGTGGTCTATTCTAGGGCGGAGCCACATGCCATGTTTCAGCTCCTCTCGTAGCAAAATAGATTGTGTGCGTTTGTCATATAAACTTAGAAATTTAAAATAAAAGTAGTTTATGTCTTGTCTTTGACTATATGCGTATGAAATGTAATTCAAATCGGGGACAGAAGGACAGAGTTTTGCATAATATGTATGGTGTGAAAAGTTTTTTCAATCTGCAATATCGATAAGCCCACGGCCACTAGTAATAGTAGTAAGGATGCAGTGCGATTGATGTGTGTCGATTGTTGGAGACCATGGACCGTGCTCTTATGTTTGGAGGCCAAGATTAATTTTGGTAATTGAGCTCGAATAGTAAATAAGATTGTTGTGTTCGCAGGTGATCTGCGACATAAAGTCCAGCTTGGCGGGCTGGGAGACCAGCTCCGCGCCGCAGTCTCCGACCGCGTCTCGTCTCGGCAGCAGGAAGTCTTCCTTCTCCTCCATCTGCAGCGCTGGACTACATGACGACTCTGGTTACTATATTTTACTTTTATAGTCCTAATGTTGCCCGCAGCTCCACTCACGGTAGCCATTGACTTTAGACGTGAAAGTGTGATAGTGAAACTTTCGTTAATTATAAATATGGATTTTTCATGGTCAAAGTCAAGCATTTTGTCAGTTCGGCTGTTTCAATGTTGGCGAAATTTGTGAAATGTTAGATTTCCGTCCGAATTAAAAATCAGATATGAATGTTGTTTAAGATGTAACAAAATGATGAATATAGATCATAACGTGATATATATATATATATTGTGCAGCGGCGCCGGCGAGCTGCGCGTCGCCGCCGTCACCCGCCCCCGTCACGCAGGTACTCGTGTGTCGCTACACTACTACACTACTTTCTTATTCCTATTTTAAAATTCTCCTGTAATGTATTTTGTTGGTTTTTATTAATAAATTGACTGCACTAGACAAACGAGTATTATGTTCTAATTTTAAATTGTCAGATCAGATTGTTTTTTCATTTGTCAGAATTTCGAATTACGATTTTATATATTTCCTATATATATATTTTTTTGTTTTTTATTATTACATTGACTGCCAAGATTGGCCATTACTAGACAAACGAGTTAATATGTATGTTCCAATTTTGAATATTTTTTCATTTGTCAGAATTATTCATAATCATATAGGTATCATGCATTGTTTCCAAATTTACATTTGGGTCACTTGGTGTAGGTGAATATAATAAATGAGTAATTAGTGCCACAAATTGTTTTAGTATTTTTCTTGTATTTATTTTTATTTTAGCCATCGCTTTAAATTTTAGAACATTTTTCTTTTATTATTTTTCAGCATATTTTTTTATTATTTTTTTAAATTAATTTTTTATTAATTTTTGACATTCTCTTTCTTTTTATTTGTTTTTTATTCTCTTTTGTGTTTTTTTTAATTTGTTGTTGTTGTTTTTCTTTGTTTTTTTTTTTGTTTTATTTTATTTTTATAAATTTTAGTCATCGTTTCGCTTCCCGAGCGTGAGCAGCGCGGATTCGGGGTTCCGATCTCAAGACGCTTTGCAGAGGCGTTCGCTCTACGTTGAAAATGTAACTTTTGTTTTCATTATATTTTTATTTTGTTCTTTTTTGATATTTCCTGCCAATAAAGATTTATTACTGGATTCTGATCGAAAAAACAATGTGTCGTTGAGTTAGTACCTCATAAGACAAGTCTAGAACTTACTTTGGGGCTAACTCGAACTGTGATTTGCCATATGTCATATTGTATTTTAAAATAGTCATATATGAATCAGGGTGGTGACAGCCAGAGCGTGAGCAGCGAACGTCTGCCACTCGACGACCGCAGCCCCGACACCATCGCCAATGCTGGTAAGTTTATATTTTTCATAATATTTTTGTTCGGGATACTACTGATATACGATTTGATGTTATAATACTGTTTTGATTAAAATAAAATATATTATTCGCAAAATGCTCCGTTTAAATTTTGGCGTTTTGGCTCTGATTTTATGACCGGCCTCCTACCTGAAGTCAAACCTTTTTGGGAGCCTTTATCGATTTAAAAAAGAGTTGATGAATACATGAATCGTGCCGTATTCAAGTAGTTCCATTTGTCAGTTCCATTATGAATGGCGTTTTTTCTCTTAGCTTATCAAAAATGTAATTTTTTATATAACAATTTCGACTTCCCATACTAAAACTCGATTTTTTTTTGTTATTTCGCCGAAAATTTATTTCGCGACAAGACATTTACTTTTGTTTGAGTTTTTAGTTTGTTACAAATCACTCTACATTATATGTTAAATACATAAATTTTATTTCAGCCTCAGCGACGTGGCCGGACCTGAAGGACACGGCGCAGTTCGAGCGCGCCGCGTCCGCTATCATGGGCGGACGACACACTATTTCTGCCGGTAAAAAACTGGTTTTAAAACTAAAACACCGGTAAAAGTTTTATCTAAAAATAGCGAAATAAAAGTATAGAATGTGCCAGCTATTTCTTCTGCCGCATTGTAAAAGTAGATCAAGGGCTATATGAACTGAAGATTCTTTGCAATGGGTTAGCAAGCTGTGACTAGTCAACATCAATTCTAAAAGTGTCCTTCGAGTCCTTCGTAATCCTACTTTTAGTTATTGTGTGAAACTGTGGAAATTTCCGGATTTGGAAAGTACCGTATGTGCTATTTCGGGGTATCAAATTCGATCAATATGAATATGTCTACATTTATTTATTTTATTCTGTTTCGCAGCCTACGAGCGTGGTCACCCTCGCCCGGCGCTAAGTGTCCACACGTTCGACTCAGAGTCTCGTGACAGTTCTACTATTTATGCCAGACCTCCACTACCTACAGTGAGTATGACTTTGATTAACATTTATTCATTTTTTTTACCTATTATATTGTCTATTCTTGTGTACAAATAGTAGATTATATACCAAGATTTTAGACGAGGCGAAATTATTATCGTGTAATCTACACTTTATTAAAATTATTTATTAATTAAGTAAGCACATTGTTATATAATATAGATTCGTTGTTTGAGTTTAATTGTATACACAGGAATGATTATGCAAGTTGACACAGTGATTCCATATATCTCCATATGTCTACAGCAAAATGTAATATATATTTTTACAATTTGTGCACTTCTAATTTTTTTATTTTATTTTATAAATTTGGATGACCTACAGCTTAATTAACAATTTAGCTTACAAAATAAACATTTCAGATCCAATTACTGATCAAAACAATTTACTGATAATACAATTACATTTTTCTGTTGGGTCTTATGGTTTATAGAGAATGCCATATAGCTTTAACCGTTCATAATTTGTACACTTTATTTTATTTTTAAGATATTTCTATTTATCGAACACTATTGATATGATATTGCACTATAAATAGAAGTAATTATAATAGTTAAAAAAAAGAAACTAAATCAAATTAAAAATTAAAACTAAATCACAAATACTAAATTACCTAATTTAAATAAAAAAATTATACTAAAAAGATTTGTACACATGTTTGTGTAATTTAAAACAGAATTAGACGTCTTTCTCTTACTTATTTATAATATTTGTATGTATATTCTGTATGTATGCATCTGTGTATATATTTATGTTTGTATTAAATTTTATGTAGGTATACTTTGTATTTTATTTATTTACCTATTATATGTATTCTATGTATTGACTTTTATTCAATCAAGCACCTATCGCTTTAGTCTCTCTGTTTTTCCCGAAGGTTGACTGGTAGAGAATGCTTTTAGCGTTAAGTCCACCTATTGTACCAATTTTGGTAAATGAAATTTGAATAAATATATAAATAATTTGGTAAATGTAGTAAATAATAAAGAAAGAATGTCCAGAGATGTTCGTCGCTGGAGCGGCCGCCGGCGCCGGCGCGCGCGGCCGAGTTCAAGCCCAGCAAGCCTTGCTCACTGCCGCCACACCTCACTAAAGGTATTCGCATTATTCTTATTCTAAAATATTTCACTCCTAGGATCATAATTACTACGTTTAAATAAGACTTATATAAACTTAAACATAAACCGTTAAGGTTTTAGGTAAATTTTTCACGTCAAAACGTTGACGTCTTTCAAATTCAAATTCAAATTCAAATCATTTATTCAGAAATTAGACCTTCACAGGCACTTTTTCTCGTCAATCTTTAAATTTATAGTTATTTCTCACAAGCTAGAAACTACTGGCATTTCGGAACGACCACTGCTGAGAAGAAATGCCGAAAGAAACTCATTTGAACAGTGTTGGTCCCTATCATGCCAGATCGGCTTACCATTATTGTTTCTTACAGTGTTTTTTTTTTCTTTCTAATAATATATAAAAGTACATAATGTACATAGTCAAAAGGTATATCAAAAACAGGTTATGATTGTGATCCGAGTGCTGATTATAATATATATATATACATATACATCGTCTTACTTTGTCACAAATATAAAGGTAAGTATGGATTTCATAAGTACTTCGAGTACCTACTACTTCCATGGGTCGAGCAGTAAAATAGACAAGTAATGACGTCTGTCATTACTTTATTTTCCAACTGACAGTTCTGTAGCATACCTAGTGTTGACATATATATGAAACTTTGGAGAAAAGTCGCCGGGATATTTATTGCGCCGATTCTTCTTCACCTGCGCTTTGGAAGTCGGCGGTAGACTTAGTTTTAAGTAAATTTTACATAAAACTACTAATTCCATATTTTAGTGTCCGAATCGTCTATAATTTTCTTTGTCTACGGTATTTAACAAATATTTATCTTTAGACAATATTTGAAGACTTTTTGTAGTAAGACTGTAAAAATTAATAATATTTTTTTACATTAAGTCCGCATTTTATACAAATTTGGTAACTAAAGTTTTAATTAATAAATAATAATAAAGAATCAATTTGTCCAACAGAGATGCCGCAAGCTCTGTACGTGAACATGTCTGAGCTGGCGACACTAGCGGCCTCTAGGGCGCAGCAACAACAACAGCATTCCGAACACCCGCAACAGGAAAAGGTACATGTTATAATGTCTATACATCTAACAATGCCGATACATTGCGTAGTTTGCATGTGAGATTTTGTCATCGCAAGGGAAAACCAGCAATGTACTTCGAACTCGCCAAATTACGGCTAACTGTTTGATGGCGAATAGTGTTTAGCCTTAAACTACCTCCGATCCAGGGCTCATTTGGGAATTTCGGAATTATAATCGTCTTATTATGGTGGGTTTTTTTTTGTTAATTTAAACTGATGCGATTTTAGCTTATGTCACTCTCCAGCTTTCCAACTATTTCCACACCAAAAATCACCTCAATTCAACGCGCTATTATGACGTGAAATAAGGCCAAATAGGATTCGAATCTTGGAACTTTCGATCACATGCGTTTTAATCACTATTCACATACTTATCACACTAATCACAAAATTTATTCCCGATTAGATGATTCCCGAAATTATTATACTCTAAAAATTTTTGAAACGATGGTGCTACTGGAAGTAAGGAATCCTAAATAAAAGAAAATATGTACAAAATAAAATAATTTAATTATAATTAAAACTATTTACGAATCTGGAGCTTCAACAGTTTTCACATAAATTCTAAAGCTCACACGAGTTCAAACTACAACATATACTTAACAACTTATACTTAATTAAATAATTAAAAATAAAGGACTCTTTCACCGCTTGTTGATTAAGTGTCTACGATAGGTTTATCTAGCAGTTTATTTGTCAATATTATATTTTATCAGAAAGTCGTTAATGACATATGCGTGCCCATAGTCTGACAACTAGGGATGCCGACGACCGTGCGAAGTGGAGACCAAGAAGTAAGTAAAGAGGAACCTGGGCTCCGACGCTCAACTGCTGAGGATGGAACCGGTAAAACTCTTAGATGAGAGAGAGATTTTACCAGAAAGTGGAGATACAATCCCTTTAAGTCTTTCAACAAATATCACAAATTATATACATTTTTGGATTTCAACTTTTATAATAACGCACTTTTTTTTAATCCGAACTATAATTACAAAGAAATCCTACATTGTATAAATACCTATTCCCCTATATATATATACTCCCTTTATTTGATACATTGAGAAAATAAAGTTACGACACGACAATTTTAACCAATACCTGATTGTAGGAAATCTAGCTAGTGTAAAGAAACGAAACCCAAAAAGGGCATTTATAGATGACGTAAAAGACAAGGCACTCGGAAGGTGAAATGGATGGTAGAAACACGAAGTTCTTACATTAATTGATGATTAAAATATAACAGATCGTTCGCAAAATAGGTTTGGCGCATAATAAACGAACCAAGCCTTATCGTTATTCTAAGGAACGCCCATCACTGCGTAGGTTCTTTTTCTGTCTCTGTATTATTTGATATTTTCTTACACGCCAATCAATTTGTTGCACTAATATGTAACGTCGAACACGCGCATTTTCGTCTTCTCGTCCAACTTGAAACTTGGTTTTTCTCTCTTATGTCGTGATAATCTGAAAATATATAATTTTAGGATTAACTTTTTTATAACTAACAAGGGAAAAGGGTGTAAACCTGAGATTCATGAGAATAATGATGATGAGAAAGTCAAGAGAATCAAGAATCTGAATTCCATGAATAAGCTCACCATACAGCTAAATGTGTTCCTTCGAGTTTCGCAACTCTTGGCTCTGTCTACTCCGTAAGGGATTAATGTATAATACTGTATCTGTAATTTCTTATCACTACGCACACGCAATCGAAGTTCACTTCATCAGTTATCTCCAATTTATTAAAACTATATTTGCATTTACAAAAAAATCACCGTCATAAAGTTCGAGCGAACTCATCGATCAGTCGAACTTTTTCATTTGTAAATTTGCATAAAACCATCGAAAAATATTTGAGAAAATTGATGAAGTGAACTTCGATTGCGCATGAGAATGGAGCCCTGTGCCTCTCCAATGCCTATATCTACACGGGATACGCCTCAGATTTATAAATCGGAAATTTAAATACATATTTTGTCTTAAAATATGACGAATTATAAAAACTCGCAGATCAAATGTTTTTGTTTATCTTGTTTGCGAATTTGCTGCGGTGTTTACAAATGTTATACATTATTATATGAATAGATTATGCTTGTCTTTTTATTGAGAATCAATATCTTTGCATAAATTAACTATTCCATAATTTTATGCTATAAATGTGAATATGTGGTTGTTTGTCTTACTCTCACGTCAATTAATTTTGAAATAATGAAGTAGTAATGGGAGTTTAGTTATACCATTTGTTTATACATACTTTTTATTCAATTTATTTCCACTCACAAAAGTAAGTATACTGAATTGTATTTCAAATCCAATTCAGGTAAGACAACTAATAATAGAATTATTGTTTGAGTAAGTAATGCCTGAAAAATCTTCAAAAATGATTTACTTTTCCTCAAAATAACTAACAAAAAAGTAATTTTGTATCTTGAGTAGACTATGACGAAAATACATTGTAATAAATGTTAACTTGTCAATTTTGATTGTATTACAAATTGCAATAGTCTGGCGATAGAGAAGCGATATTGGGGCAGGGCTTGGAAATAAATGGCTGAGGAAGGAACGCTTGCCTAGAATGGAAGTTCGCCGTATGGCCGACCCAGGCCTAATGCTGATTTATGTACCAGTGATGTTGTACCAACTGGGTTGCTAAGTTGCTAACAAGTCTAATATCAGGTACTTTTTTCAATATAATACAAGTCTCGAACTTACTTTGGGGCTAGCTCAATCTGTGTGATTCGTCTCAATATATTTATTTATTATTATTATTTATTACTTTTTTCAATGTGTCAAAAACAAAAAAGTCAAAAAGCGTTCTTATTATACTTGAACTAAATGTTAGTGTAAATAAGATTGATCAATTAAAGTGATATTTGATTATCGTGTTCCATTATGTGAATGTATTTATACATTTTATTTTATACACATGCAACTAACAAGCCATAATGGTTCATGCAGGGTAACTTGATGTGCTGTGGACTGTACATGTGCGCATCGCACACCACTTGGCACATGTACCATGTCTCAAACTTTACTTACAGTCGTAACATTCCACTTGGCCTAGAGGCGTGTTCTTTAAATGGAATGAAACACACACAAAGACTTTCTTGGCTTTTCTTGCTTTTGTCTTCACCATTTCACACACTAGATGATAAATATATTAACTATTTTAGAGTTCAGGTTTTCTCATTGTGATTTCCTACAACGTAAGCAAGTGGTATACGACGAATACAAATTCAAATGGCAAGATCCGATCCCACCCGGCTTCTGCCCCGCCCCGCCCCGTCGCTGACTTCAGGCCCGCAGCCCAATAGCGACCTCCCATTATTTCAGTCTTTTCCAATACCAAGACCGTCGTATTGGTGTGGTATTTTTGTGGTTCGAAGTGGTGACGTCAGTAGTATTTTTGTCTTCAACCCTATTAAAATTATATACTGTATAATTTTAAATTGACATTAATTTGATATCTTTTTCATCTTCTATTGTTGGAATAATCGTAATAAAATTAAGGGGGATACAGTGAACTATTTATGTTTATTTTAACTATTCTAATTGCTAGAAAATATATCAAATTAAAAAAAAAATAAGTAAAATGAATGTTTAATATATTTTTTACAGTTAATTCTTAACCATAATGAAGTTATTTTTTTAATTTATTTGAAAGTGCAAAAAATTAACGTAAACGTGCTGATGCGTATTAGTTAGTGCATATTATATATATAGTATTGAATAAATGAATGAATATTGCATGTAACATAGTACAGTTAGGTAATAAAGGTGTGTTTACGATGGAATACATACATATAGCTTTTACACATCACGGGGTAGATTTTTGTTTAGATTTGCGAAACTCGGAACGCCACATTTAGCTGTTTGTCCATGAGATATTTAATGGAAATAAGTGTTACCACCCGATAATCAGCTATCATTAGTACGGCCTTTTTCGATTGCTATTATCGATAATGAAACTATCGATAGTTCGGAAATAAGCGGTAAGTACTTACAAGTTCTCCCAATGAAATTTAGCAGCTAAACTTTCGGATATCTGTCCTTCTTTGAGTTGCTTCTTCAACGCCCGCTCGACAAGGCGCAGGGACGCGAACATGGATTGGACGTTAGACGGTTGTCTGTTTCGTGATGTCATCTGTAACCAAAGTTATGTTACACTTGTCAGTTGGCCTTGGCAGAACGGGCACACCAAACGGGCGTGCAGACTTGATATCGTTAAAGATGATATGCGTGTCAATGATCTGATAATTAGGGATGCCGAGCACCGTTGAAGTGGAGAAGAAAAACCCTGAAAGACTGAGACTGACTTAACAGCTGAGAGAGTCAGCCTTATCAGCTGTCAGGCAACTATTGCATTGTCAAGGAGGGTTGGCGTTAGGCAGGCGCTAAGTTGATTATTGCATGTATATAATATGCACAACGTTAATATAATATGTGCATTTTTGTCTTACGAATTTAATTTCATTTCGATCAGGTCACGTGTCCTGTCGCGAGTTTAACAATTTTCACCCATCATAAAAAGTGAACAAAGCCGCTAGAGAAGTTTTTACTTAAAAAAGAAAACTTACCATAATCTCAACAGAAGAGAACAATTTATTCAATTCCTTCTTGTCCCTGTAAGTGAGACTGGTGTCGTCCTTGTTGAATATTTTGGCCTGTTTCAGTTTGGACAGGATCCTTTCCAATGTCATGGGTGTGGTGTCCACTTTGACGGTCTTTGATCCAGATTTGTAAATAGCTTTTGCGTCAAACAATTCGTCGTTCACGTTTCGGGACTTATCGGATGGACTGTAAATATGTTATATCCACTTGTTATACAAATTAATAATCCGCGCGCAAAAAAGGACCCAGACGCCAGAAGCCCTAATTACCAAAAATAGACTTTAGTAACAATCCATGCATTAATCAGAAAAGCTGAAGACTCAATTTCCTAGCTAATCATGTCTATTGCAGATGTAAATGCTAAGAACATTCCACTACACCTTTCAAATAAAAAATACGTAATCTAAATAGGTTCATACATCGGTTTAAGTTGGGGATTAAAATAACTGATGTATTACATACGAATTGTGTTGATTGACTCCAGGGCCAAAAGAAGACGTACTGTACGCATATAGCTCAAAAAGTAGTGCATGAAATTTTACGTAGATTTATTTCACTATTATATTGGTGAATATCTAATTTGGCACAACCAAATTGGATAAGTTTCATCTTAATACTCTGCTTCAAAGTTGAGTAAGTAGTAACATTTACTGCACCGCTGCTTCTTCACCTAAGCCTTGGAAGTCGACAGCCTTAGTTTTAAGGAAAATTTTGACGTCAATACTTGATGTATATCATCCATTTGGTGATTAAAGAATTTGGAATGTGAATTTGACTTGAGATTTAGTGTGCAACGACAATAAGTCATTTTAATGACTTATTCATTGACTATAGTGTGTAAGTGATGCAGAATTCGCTAAGGTCGGTCATGTACAAACATTTGTTGGTTGCGTAATGGCAATTTTGCAATAAAATCGTATCGCGCATTACAGTGAGATTGAAATCTACTTCAAAAAGTCGTAATTTTCATAAATGTTTCCGAAAAGACGTGATATTCCTTTGAATATCAACAAAACTTTGGTAGCTAATTTTATTATCAATCAACAAAAATAATATTAAGGAATTGTTGCATTTTTTCGCGATAAAAGGCTATGACACTCCTGACTAATTAGTCTATCTCTGCGAAAAATTTCATCAAAATTTGTCTAACAGTTTTTCAGTATATTCTTTGACTAATAATTTTTAAAGTAATTTGTATATGGAAAAATTATTTAGATAAATGTAATTTATTTTTTTTTTGTTTAGAAAATAACTAACTATCGTACAGTATTATATTTTAGAGAATACGATCTCTATTCAGTATAAATAGTATGTGACTTACCATGACAAGCATGTTCGGATGTTTACAGCTATGCTGTAATCAAATAATATTATATATAAACAGATAGGCACACAGTGGCCAAAGCAATGGTATTTGTTTGTTGTAGTAGGTTTATCATTACCTACTATATAACGTCAACATATGTTCGAAATCTGTATCATTATGAACATTTGTTTGTAAACTACCAATTTTGCGGAGACGAAATTTACACTGTTAATTTTTATTCAATAAAATCATTATGAATGATAAAATTATTATTTAATTTACCTATTTTGAAAGGAGTAAAACGTTTTCTCTGACTTTTTGATTTTTAAATTATAGGGGACACATGTTAAGGAAACATAAAACTATAAATAGTTTTAAGTTGTTTAAACCTGGCTTGTAAACATTTAATATGACTTTATTTACTCCGCAAGTACTCTCTCTCTCTCTCTTGTACGAGCATTATCTCGGTTTCTTCCGCAGCCATTGAGTGTCAGAGTACAGGGTCCGCTCCACAAGATACTGCACATTATTCAATAAGTACATGCACTGAAGACTATTATACCAATAGTGTGAAATTAAATTTTTATTAATTATTGTCTATGTGAAACGACATCAAATTGAGATGATTATATTATTCATTATATATATATATATATATATATATATATATATATATATATATATATATATATATATATATATATATATATATATATATATATATATATATATATATGTATGTATATATTTCTACACATACCGTGATGTCAAGTATTTTGTATAATTTTCATATTTACATATTATACGCTTTATTTACATGACAAATACAATTCACAAAATAATTTCAGTAAACTACTTACATAATATTCAAACACAGTTTGACCACGTTGGATACCATTGTAAAAAAAAAAAGAAAAACAATATGAAAATGTGTAAATATGCACTTGTGTTGGCTGCACGTCCACGCAACGACTGAAATCGATTTGAATCGGTTCTCGAATACGGCCTTATTATATTGCTAGTCGGTATATGTAAGAGTATACCGCGACTTCGAATCTTGACCCTTGATCTAATTAGCGGCATGTTTAGTTTTAAAACTTTAAAAATGCGTTTCTGGGATTAATAAATCATGTCATTAATTTGCTAAAAATTTCACTGTTATAACAATATAATTTTGTCTTTGATTTTGAAATAGATTTTCAACTTCTTTTAGGTCATCACTTCCTCAGTCATTAGTATCAGAGTCCAGAGAGTACGTCTTGTGATTTTTAACTCTATGTTAGTACATAGAAGTATAGAATCTTACGCTTTATTGTTTTGAAAATCGCGTAATCTTTTAAAGTTGATCTAATTTATTTCGTTTGGTCCCAATAAATTTTTACAATTAATTTTTCAACATGAACGAAGATGAAGATAATGGTACCTGACTACTTTAACGTTGTAAAGTATCAAGATCATTCTATTCGCTCACACACAAAATACGGGGTCCTAAACTTGCCATTGTTCGCTCGTCTTCGAATGAAAATCTGTTTATCAACAGCCAGTCCTCCAACATTATACAATGTATGTACAATAACCGAAAATATTTAACACATCGTAAATATAGAAGATGTGCGAAACTTAAACACGATCCGGAACAAAGTTGTTCCTTTTTTAAATGATTTTCTCATGCAACTATGAGCATTGTATTGTACTTATTTGGATATCATTAACAATTGATAGCAGTGTCCTTTATACGCATATTGCAAACCACTCAAAGAATCCGAAAACGAAATCTCAGACAATAGAATCTTGTGGCATTAATATAAGTAGGTAATCAAAAACAATTTATTCCAACACAACTTTGGACAACTAGAAAGACGTACAATAGACGGACTTACCGCGAATGTAGTCTTTTCCTATAAATTTTCGTAATACATTAATTACATTTTTGTGAAAAACTTGCTTCAGGTTTGTTCAGAAAGCAGCGCCAGTGAATCGTCATTGGAGTCCTCGAGTGGTTATGGAAGCCAAGGTGCCTTCGCGGCTGAAGACCACGCGCTCCAACATCAAGTCCAACATCCCGATGGTGAGACTCTTATTTGTATAGCCATAAAGTTTACATTTGTTTGAAACTTCTCGTTCGTAGATGCATGTGTGTTTATAATTAATTTTAGACTCTATGATTATAGTTATAAAGAATTTTTTGACGTATTTTGTTCGTAATAGATGCATGTTTGTCCCAACGCGAAGTTGAATTTAGTTTGACTTTAACATGTGTTCGTGATTGTACGTCTGTTTGAATGTATGTTTCTGTGTCTGTGCTTAGTTAACTTTTTATTTAATAGCAAATCAATAAATATTTCTTATTAGAATTTTTATTGCTATGTGGAAGGGGGAAAACCAAATCATATAGATTGTCAAGAGAGGGTCAATCAAGTCGCTGTTTTTTTTAAAGTTTCAATGGCATTGACATTAAATTTTATGTAGGTAGTTCAATTTTGTTATATAGAAATAATATATACCTAATAATTATTATTAATTAAAATTATAAGTTACTTTTTGTAAATTGGGTTTTATATTAACTGTTTGAGTTGAAAATAAATTAGGAATAATTATATAAGATGATATAAGGAATTTTTGTTTAGTTAATCGCGATTTGCATAATTTTCTTATTGTTGTAATTTTTATTTTTTTAATAAAAAATGGTGCTTCACCTTTTATATCTAATATATCGTTTTCTTAATTCATAAAAAATCCTCTCGCAGAATGCGTTCAAAGCAATTAACGGGAAAGTAATGATTTTCTGATTTGATTAGAAGAACCGTACAATCAAATTGTGAAGCACTGTGCAGTTTATTTTAGAAGTGAAAACTTTTTTATAGTACGTACTTTATTTTATAATACTGAATTGAAACGCTCGGTTTTCTAAGCTCTTTCGGGTGAGGTAGAGTAGACTTGATAAAAAGTTTTCATTTCTGTCTATCTTAATAAATAGGGAATATTACGCCAAAGACCAACATAGATGGCGTCACCAGCACATGTGGTAAACAAACGTGCGTTGACATCGTTCCTAGTCATTATTAATCTCAAAATATGCCTTTAGCAACAAATGTGTTTATGCTGCACTCTGGCGCGATAAAATCGAAGCGTAGATCATAGATTAATTCAAGTGAGTAATTTAATTTAGCTTATAACAAGAGAAACACCTATTAGATATACAGGAGAAGGTACGAGACTGAGCGCTAGTATCTTTGGTCCCTCCTTCATCGCGTCCCCGGTTTTAAGGTTTTCAGTTTGCATTACTTAGACAGGGAAGTTGTATGAACATGTTCTACCTCATTTGGTTACGCTTTCTTGTTGTCTTTCGTTTTCTTTGTCTTTACTTCGCAGTAATATTCCCTCTTTTTTAGTTTTATTTTGTTTTTAATTTCGCTTCGCATGCGTTTCCTTTGCGTCACCACAGTCGAGTCCGAGATAGTGACACTGAGGCGAGATAGCGACGCCTCAGTGGCGGCCGCTCGGGAGAACTTCTCCATCTCCCTCGGGAGCCTAGAGGAAGCCGTCAGGTCTTTGGATGAGGCGTGCGAGACCCCTCCTTTCGCAACGGTGGGTAAAAAGCCCGCCGTGCCTAAGAGAAGGCCCGTTTCGATGACCGGTAAGTTTGTTCACAGAATGACGTAATTATATTACGGCATGATAAAAAAATTATTTTGAACTGAGATTCAGATTTTAAATTTTTCTAGTACCTATCTGAGAGTGTCACAGATAACTTTTGCAACTAAATGCGATTCTCTACTCACCATTTGTTTAGGTGTTTAAATAATGGTCAACAGTATTGACATGTCAAGATTTAAACTTTTACGTACCTAAACAAACGCATTGTAACAAAATAAAAAATCGACATAACGTTTTTAGTTTATTTTTTTACATTTCATTTACTGTAGTACCTACAACAATATATACAAGTTATGAAATATTTTTCTCGAGAAAATTAGACATTTTAAAATTAATTTTAAAATATTTTAGTAACACTTGTATTGGCGTATTTCTGAAGATTGAATTGAATTAATTTATTTGATTTTATAAACGGTCAATAAATATATACAAATATGTTTTATTCACAGCGACAGTATGGTCACGGCGTGGCTCCTCCAGTTCGCTGGGCAAGCCCCCGCCCCCAGTCAGAAGGTCGTCCTCCATATCACGGCCGCATAGACAGCTGTATTCGCCTGTGAGTGAGGTATCATCACCACTATCACTATCTCTCTTTTTTATCTCAAGATTGTTTTCATTCAGAACCGTAACGTCGCCGAGTAAAAAATAAATTTTAAATTTTAAACAGTTTCCAATTAAAATTTCTTTATTCAATTTAGAATGATATATTTATGTATACATTGACGTCAAAAAATTACTTAAAACTAAGTCTAGGTGAAGAGGCGGCGCAACAAATTTTATCGCAGTCTTTTCCAGAGACGTCAATTAATAAATGTGGGTGTTATATTTATAATGTAGCTAAGGAGACCTTGCGTGACGTCAATCCTCCTTGGGAATTCTACCTCTCGTTAGATACTCACTGGGAAGTCCTAGCCTTATATTGTAACCAAGGTTACTGGTATAATTGACTACTTTTTTATTTATTTTATTGCCTATCAGATATGTTACCTACAAACTATCAGATACTTTATCAGTAAGCGATTAAACAGGCTCCTATGTATTATGGAAATATATATTGTGGAGAACAGACAAATCTAAATAAATAGCTTTTATCTCCACAGGGTAACCCGCAGAGCCCACAAGCGGGTGCCACAGACGCGGACAATTTACCGCCGCCGCCGGCGTTTTTATTACAGCCTGAAAATGACAGCTCAGGTAAGTGATCTTGTGACGAATACGACAGAATAGTGGTGGTGGAGACATCCCAATTCTAATTAACCTAACTAATAAAATAAATGTGAAAGAAAGTTAATAAGTATAATAATAATAGGTTTGTTTGATCTTACCGCTTTTACTTCACACTTTATCTACTCAACCAATCTTCATGAAATTTAGCACACATGTAGTCTGAAGTACGAAGAAGGATATTTCCTTCTCCGTTATTTTTCTGAGATGAAAGGTACCGCTACCGTAAGCTACAAACTATTACATATCGTTCATTTTTATATTACACAGTAATTTCTCAAAAGCTACAAACTACTGATAATCGTTTGTAAATAAATCGGATAAATCATTAGTTTGTAGCTTTTTTAAGAAATTACTGTGTAATATGGGTGAATTTCATGACTGTTTGAACGCGGCGTGTAGCGTTTCATTAGTGACGCATTAAAAAAAAAAATATATTTTTTAAAATTAAACATTTATAAAATTGACCTTGTACCAGTACTTTACTTATTTATGAAATAGGATAATCAAATTGATTACTGTATATGCTACAATTTAATAAACACTAATGATAGCCCACGCCGGCGTTCAAAACGCTCGTGAAATTCACCCATATACAATTTGACGTGAAAAAGTACCTATGAAAATCTAATTTCTGAATAAATGATTGTAATTTGAGTAAGTTATTTACATAAAACTGGTCTTATACTATAGGTTTTTGTTTATGATCTTATGTGTTATGTGAGACTAGTATAGTTTTAGACATCATACGGACATACCTAGCCGGCTAAACCGAAATCCACCCGATTTTAGCACCATAAGCACAAAATAACAAAAACTAATCTCACAGGTCACCAAAGCACAGTAGCCGAAACAGTAAAACAACTAACGGAATTGAAACACATGCCAGCTTCACCCGGCCTCGTCCGCCGGAGTTTACAGCAGCTTCAAAACGCCAGCCCATCCCCAACGGCGAACCATGCACTGAGCACTTTTCAGCAGGCGAAGATAAACTTCTCATCAAACACGAGTCTCAATAACACGGGAAATCTGAATCCAATTTACGGACAGACGGGACATAGGATTATGGCGTACGTGGAGAATTCTATGTACGTGAGGAAGAATAGTCTGAACAGTTCCAATTCGGATTTATTCAAGGATGGTAATTCAGGTATGTATATTTGATTATATACACTTTTTCTTCATAGTCGTGTGTTCCTCATGGCTGAGGGTCGTGGTCATTACTTGAAAACACGTAAAGACTTTCTTGGCACTAATTAATGGAGTGGTTTGCCGTTGGCTTCTCCATTTCACACACCAGTTGATAATCAACCAGTTTGAAGGTTTCCTCACGATGTTTTCCTTCCTTATAAACAAGTGATGGTCGATGAAAACTACTACACATTAGTCAGAATAAACAACAAACTCATGTGGCAGTTTATGAGGATGTATGACGTGGGTATGTATATTTTAGTCTTTCACGCAAAATCTACTTGACGGATCGTTATGAAATTTAGCACACGAGTAGAATATAACATGAAATATATAGGGTACTTTTTACTCCGAAATTCCTGCGGAAGCGAAACCGCGGGGCGCAGCTAGTATAATATAAATTGTTCTTTCAGCGGGCTCTCCCCACGGCTCAAGTCCGTCCACGCCGAGCTACGGAGAGAACAATTCCTTCAGTAGCTTTGGGCCCAGGGCCTCCAATGAGAGCCATTACGGACAGACTGGTATGTAATTAATTACTGCGGCTTCGCCCGCGTGAATTTCACGCGTCATCCCAATTCGATGAAATGCCAATCGAAATGAGTGAGACATCAAATTAATTAATTTTTATATATCTCGTATCAATTGTTATGACTACCTTCTACTATTTATCATTTGTTTATCTCATATAAAAATGAGTATTGTAATAGTGTGTTGTAGTTGTAATCTTCCATATTCTAGATTATCTTAATTTATGTTATCTTACTAGAATATTACTTTTATTAATGTGGAGGCCAATAAACTATATTTTATATATTTTAAGAAAAATAACGAATGATACTAATTCCTGTGCAGGATTGAAGCTGCAACAAGAAAAGAAATACGGACAGAGCAACACAATCTACGCCCAGCCGTCTCAGATCATAGCCGGCTTCAACAACATGAGGCACGACACCCTCAGCCCGCTCGCCTTGAGGAGGAACCTCGCTGCGCGGTCGCACAGCGCGGACAGACATGCCGACCGTCAGTATATATATATACTGTTGTTGCCCGGGGCTTCGCTCCTGTGGGAATTTTAAGATATACCAATCTTGGATAACGTATCTTTCTTATTGTGAAATAATTTTTGAAATCGGTTCCATAGTTTCGGAGATTACCCGCCTCAAACATACAAACTCATAAACGCTTACCTGTTTAAAATAATAGTATAGATATATTACACGCGACAGAAGATGTCATGTCGGAAGTTGTATATATGCTTCCAATCGTAAACTTAAATAAAGTAAATAATAGGCTTGTCCGTTCTTTCCGCTCATGAGTCGACCATAGCGCCATCTGTTAGTAGTGTTGTGAATCGTCTGTGTGACTTGTATAGCCGGCTTTTATGTCGGCGGCGTTGTGTATGTGGCGTGGTAGATGTCGCCACAATATGTATATTGTATCCAGGCTTGAAACTGTAGCGGGAACGAGGTATGCTAGATCGCATAAAGGGAATTTCCCCCAGGCTAGATGTGGCGCCCGGAGAACCGCACACGATAAACGTATTCTATTTTGAGACGGCGCGTTCGAGATAAATCTTAAATGTCTTTATATACACAAACTTCATTGCATAATACTAAATCAAGCACGACTTTCCTCTAGCTGCTACTGCATATTTTTAATGCATATTATTATGTCCACCAGAGGGCGGTCTGATCGCGAGTCTGAGCGCGAAACTAGCGCCACAGTTGTCACCCCGCACCACCAGGCGAGCGATATCCACTATCACGGCGGCTGATTCGCCGCCAAAGAATAAAGGTAATATATTTTTTGGTAAGAACATTGTCCCAGATTCATTGAGAGGGGTTCGATCCCAGAATTTTTCCCGTCAATATTATTTTCAAAATATTTTTTTGATCATAAATACAGTCTGTTTATAAAGAGTAGAAAATAAATAAGAGCGCTGCGTCCACTGGGCAACACTGTTTAGTGTTTATTAACCAATCTTGACCAATTATATTTGGTATCGCAATGACAAAAAAAATGTTGTGTTAAAATCAAATCTCTTTATAGACTGTAAATGAACGACGCCATTATTGCAACATCAAATATGGAGAGTGCCACAATTACCAACTGTACTCACTACAAATTGTATCTTATGTAATAAAGTTTAAATAAATAAAACTTATTTGCATATACATTCATTACATAATTATAAGTCATTTTTTAAAAGTCCCCTGTCACGTCTGTCAGTCTGACTGGTACTTCACGGATTTTCATGCGGTTTTCACAAATAGATAGTGTGATGTCTGGGGAAGGTTAAGGTGTATAAATTATTATGGTTTTTAGCCGAGCTATGTTGGGCCGCTCATTCTATAGTACAATTTTGTTTTCATTCAGGTTCCCTGCCGGCCGCAGTGCAGCCAGCGTTCTTGGACAAGTTATCGGCCACGATACAGCAACAAAGGCGACAGCTGGACTCGTCCAGCACTCGAGCCAATAACGTTCGGGATATGATCAACGCTACGTCGCAGGTGAGTGGCAAATGGCTGTCGAGTGGTTGAAACTGGACCCGCACACTAGCGCCACCATAATTTTTATCTTTTATTAGCTTATATCTATGGCTTTCCGGGCTTGAATTTTCCACGGGAAATGTAGATTTCCCGTTATGTAAATGTATATCTTTCTTTGTACTCGTAAATACTCTTAATAAAACGGTGACCATACAAATTGTTGTCGTAAAATGTCGGTGCATTTTTTATAATTAAAATCTTTAATACTATCTATGACTTTAATACTCTAGTGTTATATTTTTAGTTTCCGCCATGAACATTTTTATGGCGGGCGCCATGAACATTTAAATGGTGGCGCTACGTTGGACCAGACCAGTCCTTGTAAAAGCGAAACGAAAGATATGACAGTTATATTTCTCTGTCTAAAAATCCAAACAAAAACATTTTTTTTATTGGGATTTTTTTATTCTTCTTACCAGCCGGATCCCCGCGTGTGCCACACGTCCCTCATGGAACAGATAAAGCGCGGCGCGACGTTGCGTCGCAACAAACACTGCAACGACCGATCTGCACCCAAAATACGTTAAAATACAATAATACATGTTATTCATACGTTTCACTTGTTAGATGTACTGTCATTCCATTCGTCTGGATTGTATTTTTTTTTTCATTAAAAAAATAAAACCTACTTTAGTGTATGTTTCAAATTAAGTCTGATATTCAGCTAAATGCGACCTTTTCGTTTGGATAAAGACGTGATACTGTATTCAGAGCGAGGCAAATTTTCAACTGAAGTAGGTTTTAAGTTTTTTTATGAATTAAAATGGAAGTGAAAATCTTGTCCGGTAATATAATAATAGTATAGATGCTATGTAAAAAAAATATTTCACGAGTGTCATTTCATCAGATGAAATGGCGTTTTTTCTACTAAAAATCAGGTAGGGTCATATCGATTGAACATGCTTTTGATTTTCTTTTTCTTCTTAAGAAAAACTTTACAATAAATAAGGGGTACAGTTTTTTCGCCCACTAGTTAGCGCTACTGTCGAGTGAGGTCCTGTTAACTGTGATGCCATCAGAAACACGCTGTATAACCCCAAGTCTCGCAGCTCACTTTTACTACCGTAAAAAGTTGCTGAGATCCATGTTACCAAGTCGATTAATTTATTTATTAAAACTGATATGATAATAACTTGCGTAATAACTTAAGACAGAAGGTCCCTTAAGTAGGGACTAAATAAATTAATCGACTTGGTAACATTGAGTGAGTGAGTGACAAAATCAAGAAACTTTAACAACTTAAAATTCTTAAACTACTGATTCAAATTGAATGAAATACCTGCTTAGTTACTGAAAATGCAGGCTTCCTCTTTTATCCACAACGAAGTTATTGGGGTTCTAAATTGACCTGAATTGCTTCGAGAAAAGGATGGTAAGATAATTAAAAGATGTGCACACGTGCTCAACACAGACGATCAAACTTACTATGGACATGAACCTCACTCGACACTGACGCCTCTAGCGGAGAATTTCGCATTACCCTTCATTAGGTACAGTCAACAAACAGTACATCAAGTTACCCTGCATAAACCTCTATGGCGCGGTAATAGCGGCGAGTTTGCAATGAATTTGTGTAGGTTGACGTGGCTGTTGACTGTGCGTTGGAAAAGACAAAGTATGTACTTTCGATTCGCGTGATATCGAGTCCAATTTGCAGTGTGTGATTTTAAAATGGAAGACAATTTAAGAAAATCGTGCTAAAAATACATTGAGAATATTTTTATGATGTTTTACCACCTGGACACAGTACTAATAAAGACATTTTTGTACATTTACAGCATGAACATTGTCTTTTCAACTCTGTTTGCGAATGGTGTTGTTGCCTATCAGCTTCTGTTTATATCGCTTAATCACCTTGTACGACATCTACGAAAAGATGTGATGAAGACGTGTGAGTAGTTCTATCTATCGCGGGAATCACATGCCACAAATGACAATAAGTCATTGTACACTTAGTTGGCAAATAAATGAATATTTTAAAGTCAGTCATTTATTCAGAAATCAGTAGACCTTGACTTATATTCTAAGTTAAATGATATTTACAAGTTGTTCGCCGTGAACTTAGACCTCGCGAACACAATAAATTTTAACAAAATGACTAAACCGATTTCGATGTCCCACGAACTCAAAAATTCTATTGGCATATCCGACATACCTTTTAAATTTTTAATATTTTTGCCCCAAGTAGAATGTTAGAACCTCGCTCGCTTCGCTCGTTCGGTTAATTAAAGGTACAAACTAATCGGATAGTAACAGGGCATCATTGTGTTTCACCTAGAATATTATCTAGTGCATAATCCACAGGCGATCTGTATATACATATAAACAAAAATACTAATATTTTTTATTAGTATTTCTATTAGTATATGTGTATATATATGTATATACACATATACTAATAGAAATATTATAGTATATTGACCTGTATAGGTCATATTGGAAGTCCCAGAGAAGATTCAACTTTCATACATTGTCAATAAGAATGACGTTATGTACTACCGTTAGTGACGCGTGCGAACATCGTTTTCCTCAAAGCTCATTTACCTTGAGATGTTAGCTAGGATGACAAATGAATATTAATGTGTAAAAACTAACAAAACGGTTTTATTAAAATAAGATTTTAAATTATATCTAATGTTAAACGCTGGCTATATATATTATCCGCCCAGAATATACTGCTATAGAATAGGAAATATCACTTTAGCTCGTGACGTCTAAAAATTGAAGGATAATGCGTTTACTAAATGACATCAGATATCGATTGAAAAAAAAAATTATGCATGACCGCCCAGAGAATACAGCTATACACAATTATAGTGTATTTAGTATATTTATCAGTGAAAGTAATAATTTTAGAAATTTTAAGTATTTCCCAAGATATAACAAAAAACTATTCACATTTTTCGTGCGATTTTTGGACTTACCAAAACGCTCCATACTAAATGTACCTTCTTTTGATGTAATCGGCAAGAAAATTAACTTTCTCATAAAGTTTTATCGCTAATAACTGATAAATAATTCAAGCTGTAAAGTGTCAAATTGCGTTTAATTATACATATTCTAACATATTTTTCTCAATTCAAATACCTTGACCGGTCCACTATAGTATCGACAAAATCAACATTAAAATGGAAAAAATATAATTCATTTTATGTACAATCCTTGTCGATAGCTATACAATTTCTGACGTTTCAAAATGACAACAATCTCGCGCTGACAATTGAATGAATCACTACCGCGTAAAATAGTGACGACATAGGCGTCATACCGCAGATATGTCATAGTGTACAAAGCTTATAATGTCATAATGTGTGGGCGATAAGAAGCGGAAAACAATGTAGCATATCGCGTAATATGGGCTTTTTGAATGCAATTCTTTAATCTCTAACATGTATGATTGAAGGCGGTAATATAAATGCCAGTATTGTGCACACTTGTATGCAGCTACTGGCTTGTGCCTGTTATAATTATTGGCGTGCCAACTGGCACGCCTGAAGCTGGCATGCAACATAGATTTATTATTTAGTTCTATCTCTAATATTTACTGTTGATTGTAAATACAGCGGTAGCGATAGCTATTTAGGCTATTGTTTAAAATAAGAAACTTTCTTGGAAATGAAATCAGTTCATTGTGTGTAATAAATCAAAATATTAGCAAATTAAAATGCTGGTTTGCAATTAATAAGATTTTGCGCATCGCAATATGTAGGTTTTTTTTATTGAAAAATGCATTGAAAACACCTTAAAAACATAATCAATACGCGATCCTTCGCACGTTATTTGTATTTTTTGTTGAATGGCTCTTAAGGATTTAATGGAAAGTATGTCATAATGCTTATCAGAGCAAAATAATTATGAGCGTCAATATGATCAGGAAAAATAACCGTAAAAGTTGATATTATATTTCAGAACGAATTGAGGAAAAAGGAAAGCGTTTCACTGCGTATTACAAAAATGTACCTAATGTAAATGTCTCTTCTTCTTCATAGTCGTATTCCTCATGGCTGAGGGTCGTGGTCATTACGTGGAATGAAACACACACACAACAACTTTCTTGGCATTATTAATGGAGTGGTTTGCCATTGCCTTCTCCATTTCACACACAAGTTAATAAGAATCAACCAGTATGCAAGTTTCCTCACGATGTTTTCCTTCACCGGAAGCAAGTGATGGTCGATGAAAATTACTATATATGAGTCATATTTGTATACAAACTCATGTGGTACGAGTAGGATTCGAACCTGGGACCTTTCGATCCACAGGCGGGCGGGCAGGCGGCCACCACCCCTTCTATAATGTAATGTAATGTAAATTCTATAATGTAATTAATGTAATGTAAATATCTCAAATAAATCTCAAAGTTCATATTGTACGAATTGAGATTGTAACTTGTAAATCGAGCAAAAGACAAAAATATTTTATTAGTAGCTTCGCGCTGAGTCTTTCTGTAGAAAACATTTTACGTTTAAATAATAAATAAATAACTTCCAAATTATTAAAAAATATACACTACTTGTATGTTCAATTAGTTAGACGTTTGTATAATTTCGTTTGTATATTTTTTTATATTTGTGAAAAACTGCTTTAAAAACAGATTTTAGACTACTTATATAGAAGAGTGCATTTAAGATGATGCGCTCTCAGATAAACCAATAGGAAAACCGTTGCCGGGAAATCCTCATTCTTAATACGTCATTTGAAATGAATGAACTAAATTGTTTATATATTTATTTGAAGTATTTACGATTGGTAGGTTCTTATATACTCAACATCAGGTATTAAACGCGCACATACCTTTTTCCCAGAAGTTTCGGACCTTGTTACAAAGGTAGGTGGTATGTTCTTGGCGATAAAACTTGTTTATTCTATTATTTATTGGTTATTCCAATACTTTTCCAAGTCATTTAAAACATAAATAATTTAGTAGTCAAAATTACGTACTGAGTCTCTATATTTACTACTTTACTAAGTTAAAGCATACTTTAACCTAAAGTATATTTTGTCCTTATCACACTTAATAATATTTGACATAGAGATAAAATATGCTATGGCTTAAAGTATGGTTTAACTTTTTTACGAATAACATGGTTAGTATATAATTTGTGACTGCTAGTATATAACTGTAATATGTGACATTCCGCGAGAAAAGATACTTTATGGAGGAAAGCTTGCTCATTTTTAGATGCGCATAATTTGTCGGACTGCTTTTCATAAGGTACCTTTTCTGGTGACATGGAATGTCAATGCATAATATCTAGTATACGTGTCCAAGTGGTAAACTGTTTAAAAAGTGTTTAAAGTAAAAATGTTCAAAGGAATGTAAAGATTTTCTCAGACTGGTGTTTGATATAAATGTTTATCTATTGAATTGACTGTTACACACCATTTTTATACTATTTAACTTTCTAAGCTATTGAAGTGTTTGTAATTAAAATTTTTCTCAATGGTAAAGCAAAAATATACTGCTTGTACGCAAATATATTTAGTTATGATAATACTTACAATTTGATAATACAACAGACTTTGTATTTGTGGTGTAAAGTTCAAATTTATTTTGACTTGCTTTTGCTGGATAGTGAAAGAGATACAAAATAAGTTGTAGGTATTGTTGTTCTGTTTTGAAAATGAACTTTCCAACTAACTTTAAATCTTCATATAATGATCCAGCCTCATTGTTGCACTCCATGAATTATCATAGAGTCCTAGAAACATATATCTAGATTATACATATATTTTACAATTCTATGACCTTGGCAACTACCCTATCATATCACATTTTTAAATATTCAAGTGTATTTGCGTGTTGCAGTATTATAGCAATTGCCAAAAAATCTGTCATAACGATACATTTATAATTAAATTTTTGATGAGAAACAAATAAATAGCTTTTTATATTCCACAGGGTTATTTGAAAATGAGCAAATATACTTAAATAGTTTTGTATTTCAAATACAAAAATTCAACTTAGAATGATATACATTATTTATTCTATGATTAGATCTTTAACATTATAAAGAACAATGTTTTGGCAGGTTGTTGATGTTTACAAGTAACCCTGTATTTGGTACTTAGTGCAAGCTTTGAATCTTCTCAACGTATTGTCAAAAATACATTTTTTTAAGTATCTTGTCTAACTTAAGTCTAAAAAATCATATGTCATAAAAATGAGTTCTACTTTTTTTGGATGCAATATTTGTTTAGTTAGATGAATAAGTAATCTAACTAAACAAATATTGCATCCAAAAAAAGTATTTTTTGAAAGAAAGCATGTGGTTTATATGGATTTTTAGTTAATGGATATGAAGCGATGAGATTTTTGAAACATACCTATATCAATTTCACATATCTCTTCAAAAATACTATTGTGATTCTATCTTGTTGTAGCTGCCGTATGTATACCGCTCTCGTTTCGTCCCCAGATATACCTAACTGTTTAATATAACTAGAACATTACACTGCATCCTCAAATGTTTATATAATATATATATTTTAAATAAATATAGCATTTTTATAGGCATATCGGTTTGTAACAGTGTTAGTAGATTTAGATGTAGTTAGGTAAAGGAGAGGCTACACTTAATTTAATTATTTTTAATACGCAAGCCGACTAAATATAATATATATTTAAATGTTTAAATATGTATGTAGATACGCTCGTTCCTCTAATATTTTTAACTTATGCGAGTTTAATTTAGGACACAATGAACATAGCTAGGTTTCGGGAGTAATTACTATTTGCCGAAATGTTGACTTATGTTCTGTGTATTATGTGGTTTCAGTTATTCTGTTTGTCCTAACGAGCTGTACTGATAGAATAAACTAATGTAGTATAAGTGTGTTTATAATATATAGCTGTGTAGGGTAGCTGTTCTTAACATGTCCGTTTAAAATTGTATTGACTTACGTCCGTATTAAATGTGCTCTTGGCAAAACTGTCCCCGCTTATTCGTGTTGTGGGAATTATATTAGAGTGTTAACAAAATATGATTTAAATACTACATCTAAAGTTTCTTATTTCTAATAACATTATTGTATGAATGAGAGAAAAAGTTTTGAGTGGATAAAGTAACAACAAAAAGTTACTTGTCTGTGTAATCTGCTATTTTCGTTAGGTCTTAGTATATTTTTTAATTATAGTATTTTTCTATAAACGAAATCATAAAACAATTGACTGAGGAAGGGAGATTCTCTTTTAAGGAAATATTAAAAGAAGAAACAATTACGAAAGTATAATATTTGTATGACTAAGAAACTAACACACTGTTACTCATCCACTTGGCCAATTAAATAATGTTTCATTCGTAATAAAAATATGTCCGTAGTTTTAGATTTGGTGATTAATGTTGAAAAATACTATGCCATTACGACATAGATGAAAATGCCTTCTATTGAGACTATTGAGATCCAATAATGGAGTTAAAATTAAAGAGAATCATAACCAACAATGAAAAAGGATCCTAATAACAACATCGTCAAAGAGAAGTGATTTTTATGTTTAAATATGATTACATTTGTATGAGTTTCATATTGCATATATGTATACACCAATAATATTCCGAACCGCAAATATAATATCTGAAATGATGAGGAAGGACGTCATTCTTGCTATCAAATTATCAAATATGATTGTTGTCTCTTTCTTGCTATTACGTAAGATGAAAGAGATATAATAATATTCAAAGAATCCGATGGGTGGTGTCCTAACGCACGAATGTTAATATCCATTCGAAGTGAACATTCTATTTTTGAATTAACATTATAATTCCCACAACCCGGTCCATCCTAGTGACTTCCATTACTGTCTGTCATTAATCAAATGTATAATTAAGGAGATTGCGTATAATTGGTGAAAATAAATGATTATTATGTCCCAAATCATTTGTTTTATTATTATTAGTTCTTTATGTGTGGTGTCATAGTTACATGTGTTGTTGCGTGTCCCCCCCCCCTTGCAAAAATTGCTTGAAGTATTGGAGTAGAAAAGAAAGTCGATGCCAAATTCCCCCGGTACTTTTTGTAGCTGTGTCTTGGGGTTATTCAATTTATTTTACATTCCTTTTTAATATTATGTCAAAAATTTAAACTTATACTGTTATATAAAGACTTTAATTGGCTTCGAAGTATGTAAGTTTTTGCTTTTAAGATGTTACCGGTGGAATCTGAGATGTGTTTATGCCCGGGTGTAAACTGAGCGTAATCTTTCTTGCCCGGGCTTATACCATACTAAATATTTGTTTGCCCAGACGCAAATCGCATAATGTAAACTACATTATGTGATTACCTGGTTTTGTCGAGGTTTCATAATTTATTTACTTCAGGTACCTCTGATTTCTATTTGGAGAAGAACACAGAGAATATTACTTTTTTATTTTATTTATTTGCGAAGAAGAATGTCAGAAGCGAAATTTTGTGAAGATAATGCCTCCAAAGCAAGAGATCTTTGGGATTCCTTGCAATTTTAACGCTGCAAAAGCCAAATAAGGCCATTTTAATATCCAAACCAGGAAAACGGGATTAATATTGTATGCATTAAAATGAATAAAAACGGCAATTATTAATTCATTACCAATCCAGTCTCCGGCGAGGAAGGACGTATAGAAAGGCTTTGCCTTGAACGTCCCGTCGGCATCAATTTTTTTTTCAATGGGCTGAATTTAATTTTTCGAAAATGCAGTTTATAGTGATGTGCGCTTTTCTATTGGCTGTTGCTGAATCTGCTTTTGGTGAGTGAATTCACATTTCTTTTTAATTAAGCCGATATTTTAGAAAATAATTGCAGGGTAGACAGAAATAATATTAAGGAGTGTTAATTTTATTTAGATTCCTAAATAAACTTAATTCAAAATATATTTAGCTAAGTCAAAATATATTTTATACTCAATTTATTAAACATTTATAAAGTTTTCTATTTTTTATTTGTGACCAAAGTACAAATTAAGTTTCATAATTGTCGTTGTATTATTATATAACCAGTTATGTCTCAATATAGAACACAATTGATGATATCATTAAATTTATGACTAAGTTTACCATCGCACGTCGTCCACACGAGAGCATTTAGATAAACATAGTAGGAACACTACAGTGTGGCTGAGACATGCCTATTGCTAGCCTGCTGTACACAACTAACTCTTTCACAAACAAATTGACGTGCCTATTTCGCTAGCGACTTTAGGATGATTTTGAATACATTGGCATTATTTTGTCTACATGATTAGTTAGTTCATGATACTGAAAATTTTTTCATATGCGAGAGTAACCACGAAATCGCGAAAACTAAATCTGCTATTCCATAGAAAACCGACCAAAAACAAAACTCTTGTAAAGTGTTACACTTAAGTGTTGATTTATTTTTGAACCACTATGTTTTGCGCTGGGAGCACGACTGATATAGTGTCGCGGTAAAAGGGTCAAAATATACACAGCTATGGTTGCAATCAAAATTAATTCCTCTTCTATCATACAGTGCTTCCATATACTGTATTCTTACAAATAATTATAAATAACTAACTGCGCCCCGGTGTTTCGCTCCCGTGGGAATTTTGTGATAAAAGTACTCTTGTGTTCCAGGTTATATTTTACCCGTGTATTAAATTTCATAACAAACCAGAAGATTTCGCGTGAAAGAGTAACAAACATATATCCTTTCGCATTTATAAAATTAATTAGGATTAAATACCTAAAACCATGTAATGGTTTGTCTAGGCGCTGCACATTAACAAAAGCCTATCGTGCAAACATTTCCTTGAAATTAACCTTCCGACTTTACTAGGACACCAATGTGGCTCAGTAGCCTCCGGGAATATAGTCCACCAGGCTCCCTGGCTGGTTCTCCTGGAGTACTACCGTCGAGGTGTCCAACACGACACCCGGTGTGGAGGCACCCTTATAAGCCGTCGCCACGTGGTCACCGCTGCGCATTGCGTCAAAAATATGAGACACATCCAGTAAGTCTCATTTCAAACTTTCACGTTGTAAAATATTGTACAGTCTGTCTATAAAAGTAGTAAATATGTGACGGTGTCGTCTTGGCTGGCAATACCGGGTGTTTATCAACCAATCTTGACCACGCGCGGGCTTTTCTAATCTATGCTTGACCATTGATTCAATGGCAAAAGTCTAAAATGAAAAAAATCTAGTACGTTAATCTGTGGTTAATCCGTTTTCTATTCTATCGACATGAAAGCTGAATTTTCCACCTATACTCGTATCCTTTTACGTACTCCTAAGATAAGCAAAATTTCATAAATATTTGATGAGTGAATAAAGCGATAAAAATGACATACAAACAAATAAAACTTTTAATATATCTTTACATGTTATAAAACAAAGTCCTCTGCCTCGTCTGTCTTTCTGTCTGTTCGCGATAAACTCCAAAACTACTGCACGGATTTTCATGCGGTTTTCACCAAGAGATAGTGTGTTTCCTGAGGAAAGTTTACGTGTATAATTTATTATGTTTTTACCCGAGCGAAGCCGGGGCGGATCGCTAGTAAATATTAAATAATTCTAAGATATATTTAATAACTATTTCTATTTTATATTATTCATATTTAAATTATTTTTTCACATTCAGAATGGTGACCAGACTTGGCGATTACGACTTGGATACCACAACCGACTGCGTCGAAGGAGTGTGTTCTGATGAGGCGGTCCGTCTGCCCGTGGTGGAGGCGTTCGTCCATCCCGGCTACGACCTGAAGGAGCATGACATCGCCATTCTCAAGTTGGGAAAAGACGCTCCATATACTGGTTAGTAGATGTTGGGAATATCCTGACTAATATTATAAAAGCGGGTGTTAGTTGGGTTTGTTGGTTACCTCTTCACGCTCTATGTACTCAACCAATCTTCTGAAATTTTGCATTCATATGATTTGAAGAATTGAGAAGAACATAATCTTCTATCCCGGCAAATGAACGCAGGCGAAGCCGCGAACAAAAGCTAGTTAGATAATAAATAGACATAAATCGAACTTTTACATCTTGTCTGTGGTATTTGTTAGATTTTTTCTTTCCGTTGATTTATGGTCTATTGTATGACTAAATTCGAATATATGAAATCGAATCACGTACTCTTTTCATTCACTTCGCCCTATGGATTTAATAAGTAGGAGTACCTACTGATTCCATGCTTCGCCCCACAGCTCATTACTTATTCACTACCTTTTTCACTGTTATAGGTGTCAAGTGTGACGTCCAAACTATACTTATTTAAAAGTAATAATAATAATTTCAGTTTTCATATATACTTTCTATGTAGTTTGATTTGCAAACCAACCATTTACCCAATAGCACGACTTGAATACATTGTCAAAGCATGATTTTGATGAAAGATGTAATGCTAGATTCAAGGAAATGTCTCTCTACAAGTATATTCTATAAACAAATGTGTATGGTATCATTAAATTTCTTTCATTGTCTTGGATTACGTTAGGGCCGATTCTTGTTTCCAAAAAGTCCTATTCCCAAAACATGAATAAAACCTGACAAAAGTATAAGCGGTAGCCTATGTTAATAACTCTGGTCATAAACTACTTATATATATTCCGAATTTCACCAAAATTAGCCCAACAATTTGACGTGAAAGCGTGACAGACAGACTTTCGCATTTATAAATTAGCATTGATAACACTCGTTAAGATGTAAATTATTTTCATATATTCATTTCTTATTTTAGATTTCATACGTCCAATCTGTCCGCCAACCGGAAAAGTTAACGAGAACACAACCTTCCTTGCATCAGGATGGGGCGAGATTTCCCGAGGAATTTACAGCCAGACGGCCAAACGTATAGCTCTCTCGTTCTTCCCCACAGACCAGTGTCGAGACGCATATCCTACTGTTAGTTTACCTAACAATATCATTTGTGCCGGTGGGGAGAAAAATAAGGATACTTGCAGAGGAGATTCAGGAGGTCCTTTGGCTTTAACACGAGATAAGGTTGAGTTGTGGGGTGTTATTAGTTCAGGGAATACGGAATGCGGGACGGAAGGCAAGCCAGGCATCTACACTAGTGTTATAGATCATTTGGAGTGGATTCGTATGGTTGTCAGTCAAAGTGGGTGATTAGTTTTCGATTTAAAGTCTTATTAAACCTTTTTAAGGTTTACCGTGAGACTTATTAATATATTCGTTAGTAGAGTTCACTCTTGACCACATTGTGCTGTCAACCGACTGGAAAAATGAAAGTATTAAATAATTTATTCAGTAAAAATACGTTCGAACGAAACCCTTAACACATTTTTTCGTTACTTTTTAAAGATTGTATTTTCTTATTATTTTTATTTTAAATGAAAAAAGAAAAAGTCGTTTAATTGGTACAAATTGTAGAAATATTTTTTACAGTCTATTATGTGCTTACCTTGGTTTACGCACATTGAAATTTTAAATTGTACTTAATAAACTTAATATTTGGCGATTAATTTATTTTTAAACATATCATTACTTTTTGGGTATTTGTCGTTTGAAAAATATTAGTGTTTGGAGTTCTTCTGCAATGTGTCATGCTTCCTATAATCGAGTTCAATACATTTATTAGTAAATTACAACGAAATATACTTCAGTAATGAAACTTGAGTGCCGTAGTCTGGTAACTAAGTAGAGATTCTAGAAATTTCTATGGGGGGCGGGGCCTACAACTCGCTGGCTGGCTGCCGGCTCCTCCATAACAGATGGCGTTAGTGGTATAGTTTTTTTAAATATTTTTTTAAATATATGAAAAGAAAGTTATAAAATATGCACAAGTTACCTGGTCCCTTCATATGTTTGTCCAATAAATAATTTGAAACACTTATTGAAAATTACACTGGAATCAGATGAAATTGAAAGGTGAATTTAATTTGTAATTACATAACCTCAAAAATTGAGTCGTTATATAGCCGACAAATACGCTCGGGTGTAAAAAAGAATTGCCTTCATTAATAATAATATAATAATTATATTCACTAGGTAAAGAAAAAAGCAATTAAATTTTCCGTTCTGTATTTCATTTGATTCTAGTGTAATTTTCAACAAGTGTTTCAAATTATTTATTTGCAAACATATTAAGGGACCAGGTAACTTGTGCATATTTTTATAACTTTCTTTTTATATATTTTAAAAAACGATACCACTAACGCCATCTGTCATGGGGATTTCGACGATAATTCTTACATATCAACATATAAAGAACATTTTATTTTTATCTCTCCTGCACCTAAAATGAAAACATTTTTTTTCCCCGATTATCACATCGACTCGGGTAACTTTTGTATTTGTATAGTTTCGAAACTGATGGCTCTGTCAACCCCACAAGGAACAAAGACGTGTACTATCTGTACCTATATATATAATGTATATTTCAACTTACGTATCGTAACGAAAGCTATTCTCTTTCGAGTATGTTATTGTTAACATTGGTGTCAAATTTTTATTCAAGTCGCCTAAAGGCATCTGCCACGACTTTTATGTGTATCGACTGAAATCTAGTGGCACGTAGTCGCATACTAGTGAACTTTTCACTGTCAACGTGAAGGAAAAGTTCCTTCACCAGAAGCAATAAAACTGCACGAGTCAGATTTATTCACTCCAAATATTTTTTTGGAATTGAAAATTTCCAAAGCATTTAGATTTGGAACAAAAGCTGTAACGTTTGTAAACACGATGTGAGCGATACATGACAAATACCCGGTCGTCTAGATAAGAATGCAAATATATCATAAGATGACTCACAACTCATTCACAACGTCAGATATCGACAATCCCAACGTCATTTGAGTTTTTCTGCTAATTATATTTCATGATTACCTATGTAAGTATTATCTTGCGGTGGGAATGTGCGGTAACAGTGTGGCGGTGAGTTGGATTGGTTGGTCGCGTCCTCTTGTAGTATGTTGGTGATGGTATGTGCCGAGCTTGACTTAGTAACTACAAAGAAATGTTGTCATAAATTCTTAGTATGCAAGATTTTATGGTTTGAATTTGTACTTAAAAACATAATATTTAATATAAACGGTTATGCGAATGCATTTGTTTATACATGCAAGATGTGGCCATTAAAAGAAGACATCACGCAGTCTGTGAGCGTAAATTTGTAAATACGTCATTTGCACACAAATTTTATGGGTTCCGTGAAGGATGCTTTATAATATGATTAATAAAAAATTGGATTTATATAATTCTAGGAAAAAAGAATGTCAATTAAAACTTAAAGAATGGTTGAAAGATAGGGATTATCAGGCTACAGAGAGTATTTTGGATATACTAACGTAAAATTCTAAATTTCTGAAAAACTGTGTAGTTTTAACTTCATACATAATTAGTTATACAAAACCGGAAGTGGAGACCCAATGTGGTCCAAGATCGGCCTAGTTTGGGTCTCCAGGACTCCAACAAGTTATTATGTGTATAAATTAGGTAAATCGTAATTTTATTGTTAACTTGTGGAGTTGAATTAAATGATTTTTAGAATTTTCGAATATTTGGCGATTAAAATGCTAGATATAATAGAACCAACTCGTTTTTTAAAATCATAATTTACTTTGCTTTTTGGGTATTTGTCGTTTGAAAAATATTTGTACTAGTGTTTGGGTTTCTTTAACGAGGTTCCTATAATCGAGTTTAATACATTTATTAGTAAATTACAACGAAATACCTTAGTAATAAAACTTGAGTGCCATAGTCTGGTAACTAAGTAGAGATTCTAGAAATTTCTATGGGGGGCGGGGCATACAACTCGCTGGCCATGAGTGGCTGCCGGCTCCTCCATAACAGATGGCGTTAGTGGTATCGTTTTTAAAAATGTTTTTTTTAATATATGGAAACAATGTTATAAAAATATGCACAAGTTACCTGGTCCCTTCATATGTTTGTCAAATAAATAATTTTAAACACTTGTTGCAATGCAATGCACCGGAATCAGACGAAATACAGAACGGGAAAATGTAATTGCTTTTTTCTTTATATTCATTAGGAAATAATTCTAATTTACCTATAAATTACTATATAATCTCATTGTATAGAATAGGTATTTAAAATTTACACAACAATTACAATGCACAAAGAAGAAGTTTATATGTAGGTAGGTACGTCATTTCGACGATAATTCTTACATATCAACATATAAAGAACATTTTATTTTTATCTCCCCTGCACCTGAAATGAAAACATTTTTTCTCCCGATTATCACATCGACTCGGGTAACTTTTGTATTTGTATAGTTTCAAAACTGTTGGCTCTGTCTAGCCCGCAAAGGACAAAGACGTGAACTATCTGTACCTATACAGGGTGTAACACTACGACATAGCCGTTAGGTATGCGTAGGGTACTCCAAATAAAGGCACTTGAGAAAATTTTACTGGGAAAAAAAAATCAATATGAAAAAATAAATAATCAAAATCAATGTACAGTCAACAGCACTTTAACCTACCTAAATTCATTGCAAACTCGCCGCTATTACCGCGCCATAGAGGTTTATACAGGGTAATTTGACGTGCTGTTGACTGTACAGCGAACATCGCGCTGCATATCGTGTCAATGACAACTCGCGCGCGAATGATTTAGATTTGGAACAAAAGCTGTAGCGATAAATAATACTTAGGTATTAAAGATTTTTGCACTCATAAACGTGAGCTAAGATAAGAATGAAATGATTCACAACTTCATCACAACGGCAGAAATCGGCAATCCCAACGATATTCTTATCTATGATTCCAACGCTACTTGAGTTTTTCTGCAAATTATAGTCATGATTATCTTGCGGGTGGGAGTGTGTGGCAACGGTATGGCGGTGAGTTGGATTGGTTGGTCGCGTCCTCTTGTAGTATTTTGGTGATGGTATGTTCCAAGCTTGTGGCTTAGTAGCTACAACGAAATGTTGTAATATATTCTTAGTATGCAAGATTTTTATGGTTTATTAGCGACCAGCCATTACGTGTGTATAAACCTTCGGGTAACTGTGGAAGCTGCATTAAAATCCGTTGTGTGGTTTAAAAGTAAGCTTAAAAATTAAAATTATTTTAATCCAACAGGTGCATACAGACAGTGGTGCTATAAAAACACAAAGATTATGAATTGAATTGAACACCTATCTATACATGTTGACGTTGACACTTGATTAAACCCTACTGCAGAAATATTTTTAAATTATCTATGGCAGTTAGAAAGTTTGTTGAAAAATTAGATTTTATTTTAAAAAATCTGATTTTCCTATATAAAAACCCAATTTTCTTTAACATCTTCCGTTCAAAATGTTAGAAATGAAAGATTTGTGGACTTTACTAAGGTACTTTACAATCACGGAACATTTATCTTAGCACAAGCGACTGTTACAAGACGAACGACGCCACAGACTGACTTGAGAGCGGGCGCGGGAAGCGGGAACGCGTGATGCTATCCACGGACTATGGCGACTGCGAGCGCCAATCACGATCGAGGACCGCGAACATTACCAAATAAGGCGCGTTATATGCGCGTGTCACAGTATAAGTAAAAGCATACGAATTGCCGCCAACCCACAGTATAAATTAATGCAGGGAACGACTTATCGGTAATACAAAAGTATACAAGGTACGGTAAGGTAAGTATACGGTATACAAGGTTAAGTTAGAAGTTTATGAAAGAATTCTGCCCGTGAGTCGTGTGCCGGAAGGTCCGCGGGCTCACCACACTTCGCCGTCATTACGTGTGACCTAGTTTTATAATGAACCTTCTTTCTTATCGAATATGTTATTGCTAATACTGGTGTCAGATATTCAAGTAATCTAAAGGCATCTGCGACATGACATTCACGACTTCGTACCGATACACACTAATAAACTAAACTGATAGCAGGTAGACTCTAAATCTGAATCCCAGGTTCTCACTCGTGTCATATGAGTTTGTATACCATACCAATATACAAAATTATGTGGCACGAGGCAAAAAAGGTTATTAACCTGGGACCTATCACGGTCATAAGTGGTTAATCACTGGATCACCACCGCTTCTATAAAATTAATAAATCTAAGAATAAATTATTATTAATTTTGTTTCTCCTTTTGGAATTCATGGCATATTGTCCGGTCATTTGAGAGGTTTGCTTTGGACAGTTTTAATAATATATGTTATTAATACTTAAATACACACGCCTTGCAATATAAAATACGGATCTTATTTTCGTAATTCAGATAGTTGATATTACAAAACATGTTCGTTTATTTCCCAATACAGGATTAATTCGGTATCCTATTAGTAAAAGTACAAAAAATTACATCATTGATTAAACAAAGACAAGCGGGAAATATGGAAAATGCCGAATAATAAATAAAACGACCGAACGGACGAAAGGATAAATATTTACATATATAAAACAAAATCCTCTGTATATATTGCCCTGTTCACGATTAACTCAAAAATACTGCACGGATTTTCACGCGGTTGTCACCAATAGGAAGGCTTAAGTGTGTAATTTATTAAGCATGTTTTACCCGAGCGAAGCCGAGACGAGCCACTAGTAAATAAGTAAACACGCGAATGCGAACAGGAGAACGAGTAATAATTAAATAAAGTTGATGTTATAAAACAGTCCAAGTTAGTTTATCGCCCAACGCAGGATTCATCCGATATAATATTGACCACAATGATTAAACAATTGTTTTCAAGGACAAGCGGGCAATGAGTGCAAAGCGCCACAAAATAGTTTAAATTTTCGCTAAAATATAGCGTGCAGAACAAACGGACAAGTGGACTATTAGGTCCGACGCTCTATGGTTGAGGAAGCAACCTGGAAAACGTTCAAATTAAAGAATACCTTAATAAAATACGATACAGTAAAAACGTACGAAACGAAGAGCGCGCTGATAATACGAAATATACCAATTTAAAATTATGCCAAAATGAGTAATAATTACCTATACATCTCGGAATACCTTAGTTTTGTGCGACTACCTACGTCAGATTTTAGTCTCTGGATTGCGAGAAGAACCTATGGTTAAAGTTTACCCACTAAGTGCTAAATTTAGGCTCCACATGATTACACAATCATGTTAAAGTTTTTTGGGACAATAAACAACAGTTCAATTTATATGTTAGTCTAACAAATTACATCATAGTTACCTATTAATATTTTATAAAATATTAATTACTCTTCATTATGTATTAAATTTAAGTTTATCGTAACATTTATTTCTTTTTCTTTTACATGCCCCAGCGGCTTCGCGCGGGTAAACACATTACAAATTATACCTAAACCTTTATCAGGAATCACACAGTCTATTGGCAAAAACCGCATGAAAATCCGTGCGTTCCTTCACCGGAAGCAAATGGTGGCCTAATTACTAATGCGTTTATATGAACGACTGATATGCAAACTCTTGCGGCAGAGTAGATCGAAGGATGCGATGTCAACTTTAGACCTTTCGATCTCCAGAACACAACCGTGATTTTATTTGACATCGAATCTACCTCAGAGTCAGTCGTGTCGCACGAGTCGCGTTAAATGAATCACGTTGATAGTCCATTATTGTGATTGCTAAAACTGCTTTAGTGACTGCTAAAGTTTAAACCCTATATTTGTGAATTTTTACTAAATAATTTTGAGTTAGCTTTCTTTCAAATAAATATATTATTATTTCTTGTGAATCATGAAGTGGAAAAATATTGTGAAATGTGACACAAACAGGAAACATTATGAACTTTTTATTTCTTTAATATTATTTTTTGTGTGTGACACTGCGGGTCATTTACATAATGGTAAGTACCTACTTAACATTTTAACCGTATTCCAAAAAGGAGGAGGTTATGTTCGTATATATAATTTTTATATGTGTGTTCAACTATGTCTCCGTAAATTGTGGACCCATTTACAAAATTTCTGTTTAGTTTGTTAAGCGTGTAATTGCCATGTGGTAAAAAATTTTCGGGTCTTAATATTCAATCAGAAATCGCAAAAAGCACAACCAGTAGGTATAATTGTGCAATCTAGACCAAGAACCCGTGATGGAAAATCTTCTTTGTTATCTATAATATGACAGTTCCTATAAACTCCTAAATAACTAAGTTTGCAAATGTCTGTGACCTAAAGGTAATCGTACCGGACTGGAGGTCACGGGTCCGATCCCCTATCAGGTCGAGATGGAAAATTATCTTTTTCAGATTGATCTTAGTCTTGGATGTTTATATACACATACATACATGTATCATAAAATATTAAATACAGCGTTGATTTACTTTTTACACAAGTACTTATCGAACTTATTTTGCGCACTGCCCCATTTCGTGTTGTGTATTTCTAATTCATCTTTCTCTTTCTTCTATAAGCGTAACGATATATAAATATGCCTATACTTATCTCTTTCTAATACCTATTACATAGAAATAAACAATTTTAGCTAAGCAGGATATTCTCTGGAACTATGTTGGATATATAAATATTTTACCGTTATTCATAAGAAAGCTAAAGCATAGTTACTTTACGTTAAAGTATATTTTGTCATATCACTCTTTAAAATGCTTGGCATACTTTAGCTTAAGTAAGTAGGTATTTTTTTGACTTTTTAACTAATAACAATTGGTGGTTTTAAAATGATTACAATACTTATAACTTATTCCAGACAAGCCTTGCGGGGTGGTGGCCAGCGACCACGCTATTCACCAGCACCCTTGGCTGGTGGTTCTGGAGTACCACTACAAGTATTACAGCGGTGGCATCAGGTGCGCAGGCGCCCTTATTACCAGCCGACACATTATTACGGCGGCGCACTGCGTGGTTTTGGGCATGTTTCCCATCATGTAAGTGTACTTATTTGATACTACCGACTTCGGTTCGTACGGGTGCAACTTGCATGTTATATACATATAAATCTTCCTCTTGAATCACTCTATCTATTAAAAAGCCCGCATCAAAATATGTTGCGTAGTAGTGTAAAATATAGGACGGGCAGACAGCGGGGACCGACTTTGACGGGGATACTACATAATAATTATAATGATTATGATGTGGTGTATCAAAGAACATATTATAAGAATACAATTTGAACAAGTCATCTAGAACTATGTAACATAGGCGGCCGTATCGCTAGAGCAATGCAATCTCCTCCGGGCTACCTCTACTTGGACTGTCTAGCGTGCAGGCATCTTTATTTTCTCTCTCATGCTCGTATGTCCTTGGTTGCATTGGGGGCTGTGACGTCGCTGAAAGCGATCAGCGTTAAAAGTTAACCCTAAAGTTTTGCAGATTCTGCCGTGATTTTACCTGCCACCTGCCTGACTTCAACCCTTCTTGGGAATACAGTTGTTGCATCGGCTGTCAGCCATGTGTCCTTTAGATTGTACGACATGCACGGTGGGATATGAAGAGGTCCTATTTGAGGGCGGAACCACACGTCCGTGCCAGTTATATACATATTATCTCATTAATGTGTGGCTTGGCTTACACACAGCTCTCTCGGTCCCATTTTAAAGATTCATTATCAGTTCATGTGACGTAACTTGTTATTTAGTCGCCATTTCATTGTCTGTGATTGAGTGTAAAATTAGATTTTAACCTTCCAAATGTGGCGAAATCTTCATTATGATGTGACGCATAATGGAAAGTAGCCTGCTAAAACATGGACGCATCGTCAGGGCAACACCTGTTTAACCAATTATTAAATTATAGTCACCTACGAACCTATACGCCGAGTGTGTTTGATTTAGTCATCCCCTCTCCTATAAAACATATCTTGACAAAATGTTAACTTTACATTCTAAAAAAATCGTTAATAAAAAAAAACCAAAATACTTATCAATTTGCTCAAGACGAAATTGGCATAATCAAACATTGCAAATTTCAACTTGTGCACTCTCAAAGACATATATAGCTTTCTCAAAGAATAAGTTTTTGATAAGACAGTACCTATGCAATAAAATTGTAATGTTTTGTAATATATAGGATAAACACTCGAGCAGTTGGCAAGGAACATCTGAGCATATCTATATGTAGAGATAATAAAATGGCGGGCACCGGGCCGCGCGTTACCTCCTACCGAGGTTGATTAACTCGCTCTCTACCACTAAAATAGTCCTAAAACTATTAAACATAGCATTTTTTTAAATTTTACTAAACTGCATGCAAAAATATCAATATTAATGAACTATGTCATCAATATTAATATTAATATATTAATATCAATATTAATGAATTTGTCTAACAAATAAACTTGTTGTAAATATATTTTTGACAACTGACGCTGTTATTGGCACTGTAGACAAATCTCTGTGATTCAAGCAGTGTATCTTTCATTGAAAATGTATTACACTGGTTTATATGAAAAATATTAAAATAAAATATAAAAAAATTAAATTACTTTTTTACTAGCTTTTGCCCGCGCCTTCGTCCGTGTTTAATTCGTGCCTCTGCTCACAAGGTGTCAATATCTCTGGTTCTAAGCAATATATCGCGATGAAACCTATACAAGATTTTGAAGTTAAACCGTCAGCTATGCTATATAACTGAGAAAACCGCATCAAATTACATACATGAGTTTTAAGCGATCAAACATAGCCCACTCACTGTTTTATTATATGTATGATAATGGTACTTACGTCATAGACTTACATATGATTTATTCGCCAACCAAGTCTACGTACAATTAGATAATATTTCTACTGACTGCCATCAACATGATTATAATAGTATCATGGTGGTAGCACATTCACTATCAATGTCTAGACGGACCGGCCGTCTCTGCTATCTCCATTGTACACAAATAAAACATTTGAGTCGCGATCGGGAGATCTGACGAAGCTATCACACCACCACACGTCATGATGCCAACATTATGCGTTTTACGGGAATGGCTGAGCTGAAAGTATTGCGAATTGTTGTACTTTAACCCGTATCGTGCTGTCGTGGGAGAATGTTAAAATAGAACTGAGTAATAAACAAGAACATTTGAATGGAATGCGTGTGATAGAATTTGACGGTATAATTGTGTAGGTATATCACATGAAGGTAAATAATCCTTTAGTCTTTTGCAACAGTAACAAAACTGTATGCCTAACTATGTAAATTTTTTGCCGAATAAAGATTTTCTTTCTTTCGTTATAAAAAAGTAATAGGTAGGTATATCTAAGAAAGAAAGATTATACCTTCATGGTACTTATAAAATTATCTTGACGGTAATGATTTGGGCAGTTTTGGGAATAAACCCCGGTAACTACCTTTACCTACCTTATAATTATCTAAAGCTGCTTATGAAATATGATTTAAGCAGAATTAGGGATCATAGTACCTGACGCTCATGAGGATAAAGCTTTACTTTGTAGAACTAAGAGGCGAGTAGTCCAAACCAAACTCACGGAGTTCCAACAATATAACTACAATCTTCTTTCACAATTAAACAACAATAGGAACACCACACACTATTTCATCTAAATGGACGGCGGTAAAGATGTAAGATAGCTTAAGCACAGCGATAGCGTCGATGGGCAAAGAAGGCGACGAGCGGACGGTGCAGCAGTCATCTAGGTATATGCACGCCACAACCTCAATCGATAACGAAAAATGAAATACCACTTCAATGTTTGCTATTCAAATAGCAATCTTTAATAAAAAATGGTGTTTGATCGGACTAGAAATTACATTTGAATAAAAACAAACACCAGTGGTTGGAAAACATAGGCACACTAACTGACACTGTTTATATTATAACAAGTGGGTTTGGAATATAATTTAGGATCAATTCAAGATTACCGTTGTCTGAACTAAGCAGAGCTTGTATCTCAGTACATCAATAATACTAATGTTAGTTTTAAACTAACACTAAATAGAACTAAGTAATAAACGGGAAGAAACTAATATAGAAACTAATTGAAACAGTGTTGGTTCCTAATGTGAGTGTCGACTGATTTATGAGGACCACTGTGTATACTCTCGTTGATGTCGTACGAGGTGACTAAAGAACACAGCTTCTGACAGGCAACAATAGCTTACGAAAGGCAACAGAAAAACAGGCAAAGACAGAGATGTCTTTGTTGTCAGTCGACACGCACATTAGGGACCAACACTGTTTTAATTAGTTTCTTTTGGCAATTCATCTCTGCAGTGGTCGTTTCCGAAATGCTAATAGTTTGTCCCTTTTTGAAAAAATACAAAATGTGCCTTGTAAAGTCTATTTTGTCGACTTTGATATTTTCAGAATGCTACCTCGGCTGGGAGAATACAACATGTCTTCGGACCCTGACTGCGATGGCAACATCTGCGCAGACCCTCCGGTGCGCATGGTCATCCAGAAGATCTTCGTGCATCCTGGCTTCCGTAAGAACAGGAAGTTGTCAGGAAATGATCTGGCCATTCTGATGTTGGAGGCTGAGGCGCCTTATACAGGTAATTATTTAGGCTTAACGATCGAGGGGTCTGTTTCACCACTTTCTGATAATTATAATCTAAAATATAAAACTAAACTGCTAGATAAAACTGCCTGAAGTTATTTACCATTGAGCCCTATTCACCAACAATTGTGGAAACTTTACTGATGTGTGTTTATGACACCACTATCGCCATCTGTCATGGAGGAGCCGGCAACATCTCTGATCAGTGAGTTGTAGGGGCCCGGCCCCCCATAAAAGTTTCTGGAACTTATTTCCCCGATTATGGCGCTTGAGTTACTTTTGTATCACATATTTATAATTATTGTAATTTCTATCAAAAACGTATGAAACTCTCGAGTAAAGGAAGCTAATTGAAGAAGAACCTTTAATACTGCACAGTATTGTATTATTGTTATTTTTATGTGTAAGATGATTGTATGTTTCCCTAATAAAAGAAAATAATTTCTATTTGCAATATTAGTAGATATTTTTATAGGGACAAGTCACACAGATTGAGTTTAGCCCAAAGTAGTAGAGAGAGAATGATCAGGAATTAACACTGTTTCAGATTTCATCCGGCCAGTTTGTTTACCCAGCGGAATCTTGGATGATCAGACTTTATTCTACGCTTCTGGTTTCGGAGCGACGCCATACGACGTCAACTTTTCTGAGGTGAAGAAGAACATTCCTGTACCATACTACCCTAATTGTTGGAAAATCTATAGAAACATAGAAAATAATTTAATTTGCGCTGGCGGAGTAAAAGGTTTTGATACTTGTAGTGGCGACTCTGGTAGTCCTTTGGTGAGAATGGTTAAATTTTCGAAATTTGAAAGACGATTCGAAATTTGGGGCGTCACCAAAGGTGGACATAGTATTTGTGGATCGCCTGGCGTACCCGGGTTGTATACGTGTGTTATATGTTATAGAGACTGGGTTATCAAAATCGTTGATATGTATGAAACTAGAAATGACCATAAAAATGTAGGGTTACGACGAAATGGTTCTATTTTTCTTGTGATATCTTTTGTCACTCTTACTTTAGTATTTATATAAACAAAATTGCTTTGTCGATTCTCATTTTGCATAAAATATTTTTATTGCTTACACTGTTGTCATCCTATTATTCATTACAATAGGTATTATTATATTTACTAAATACCAAAGAAACTTATTTATTTAACCTATTTCAATTTTGGTGGATTGTGGGACCAATTTTAAAGACATAGTAAATTATTGTATTGTATACAGTGAGATCTCAAAATATAAGGACTGTTTTAAAGATGATATGGATGGAGTCGTAGAATGTGTTGACGACAACAATAGTTTAAACTATATTTGTGCTATATATTGTTACATAAACGTTTACTCAACAATATGGATGTTCATAAATAGGGTTAGGGTAGTTGACATGCTCAAAGAATTAAAAAAATATGTGTAATAAGTAAAATATGCGTAGATATATTTACAATAGAATTATTATGATAATTCATTGACTGTAAGAATGCAGCTAGATATGTAGCTGCATTCTTAAAGTCTTAAGTTAGCATATTTCAATAAGCATGAAATTATTAAAACAACAATAAAATTTTGTAACAACTTTTATTAAGAAGTCATCACCATAAACGTAATATTTGATCTAGCTGTCGGAACACATATATCTTTCTTATCAAGTTGTGACGTCACTTGTTCGTGTCATTTAGTATGGAGCGTTTGGACGTGTCCATAAATGTGTGATTTTTCGTTTTGTCATCTTTGAAAGTATTATCATTAACACAGTACATTTTCACTGGTGTTTCCATTAATTTAAAGGCCTTCAAATAGTCATTCAAGTCAAAACAAAAATTTGTCAACTAACCTATATTGTAACTTTTATAAACTTTTATAAAATATATTTTCGTACGTTGTCTGCTGAATGAACCACAACCTAAAGCTGTTTGATGTTATTAGTTGATTTATTAGTTGAATATTTGTTATTAGTTGATTTATTAGTTGAACAATAGTTTTACTATTATTATTTGTTGTGTGCTGAGTTGTGTCCTTTTTGTATTGCTGCAACACACGCTTATTTGTATTAATAACTAATATGAAGAACCTGTATGTGTTGTGTATTTTGTTTTGTGGTTACAAATAAAGATTTTATCTATCTTCTTACTTTATAAATCAACGAAAGTATAAAAATGTATGTTTTACTTTTGAGCTTTTTCAAATTAAATTTGTTACTGTTGTAATTATTTAAAGGTAAAGTTATAGGAGTTATTCTGGTCTGATCTACTAGTTTAGTACAGTCAAGATGAAAACATTTGTTGCTGGACATTCTAAAAAAAAGAGGGTATATATCTGTCTAATATATTGTTAATTTTTAATATACACTGTTTTTCAAGTACAAAACATTCTAATGAAGATTATAACAATAAGATAGCCGATAATTTAATATACCAGATCCAAAAATATTATCAAGTACAAATAGTTTTTTACTGACTCTATCAAAAATATGAAAGAAAGAAAGAAAATAACGTTTATTTAGCACAAAAAAACATGACAGATAACACAAAATATTGTATTAACGTGGTCTTCGCTCAGCAAGGTGTGAGCCGCGACGGTGGTCTGCGCGAATGAAATGCACGGAATATAAGCATATTCCAAGCGGAATACAATACTTAGTTATTTATTCCGAGCTCCTTGACTCAGAGTCAGAAAGACATAGATTATTTTCTATGTCTTTCTGACTCAGGGGAATCAGAAAGACATAGAACATAATCAAAATAAAGCGGATACACTAGGGAGTACTCAGTTATAGAAACAATTCAAGATGCAGCTTGCTTTCAATAAAACAAGAGTAATTTGCTAACATTTATTAATCGCCTAAATACTTGTATAGAAATAAAATAACAATCGTTTAGATGAATAGTCAGTCTTGTTTTAGATATATTCTTAACGATTCTTATTGAGAATCCATTCACCCCAATGTTCAACATAAAACGTACTCAATACGCGACTAGTTTATTTTGGTTATAATTTAATATTTACAATTTTATTCTTTCTTATAGGAATAAATATTGTTTGGAAATTATTATCGAAAATACAATACTAATGGCTATATAAATTACATTTAGGTACATTTTATAATTCTATCTAAAAAGTACTTAAATTATAATTAAAACAATAACAAGATCTATATCAAACTCTTTGAATAACAAAAAATATTAAATCTTAATCAGAACAACTTTCGTTAAGACTCTCATGATTTAAATGAATGATTGAATTAAAATTATGGGGCACCAAAATACCTAATAATACTTCTTCGAAATGAATACTCGTTTGAAATGTTTGAGATTATTCAACAAAATATATATAATAGTTTAACGGCCTTGTTTTTCATGTAATAAAAATATACACTACTGATTATGGTAGTGTAATGTTATTTTTTATTTATAATATAATAATCGAATTACATATCTGCAAAGAGGCTACCTACCTCATAGGAATTTAAGTATTATTATTTTTCTAAATTAATATAATATGGCTATATAAACCGAATTTAATTAAATGTAAAGCAATGTTTTATAAATACTGGATTATTGTTTGTGTTTAATTTATTTTGTTATTCTTGTAAGTTACACTTGTAAGAAATGGTAACTAATTTATTTTGTTAGAACCTGAAGTAATTACAAAATGCTTCAAAAAGACAGAAGTTCCTTGTCTAGTTACCTATGGTGAGGAGTTCTGCATACTTCTGGAACAAAGAAAATATTAAACCGAATAGTTGTGCTCATATTTCTAAATTTCAAATAGATAAAAAATACAGTTTTATTGTTTTGAAACAATAGACTAACACATACAAAAGTTGTTGTTGAAAATGTTTTGATGTGAATAGATTTCCTTGACTTGTACTTACCTATATAAAAATAATAGATGCGTATACACTTCTTGTTTTTATAAAGTCAAGAAAATCTGTTTTTTTTTTTTTGTATAAATATTATGACTATATTATTATTAGTAACTCTTCTTGTTTAATTCTTATTTATCTGTATTATATATAATGTACTTGTTGACAATGACAATGTAACAAAAGTCTGAAAATGATATGTATTATTTTATTTATGAAACATTTAGGAAATTATAGGAAAATAAAAGATATATATAAATTATATATTCACTTAATTCGATTTTCACTTACTTCTTGGCACACTTTTGAGCGTTGATTTTGATATACTGTCGCTATCCTCCGACTCTGAACACACTTGGAAACTGGTTTCTGAAAAATACACTATTATGCGTTCGAATTCATATTTCTTCATAGTCGTGTTCATTCCTCATGGCTGAGGGTCATGATCATTGCGTGGAATGAAACACATTTAACAACCTTCTTGCCAATGGAGTTGGTTGATGTTGCCTTCTCCATTTCACACAAAAGTTTAAATCCAGAGTGTAGTGGGTAGGGAAGGTAACCACCTTACGATGTTTTCCTTCACCGGAAGCAAATGGTGGGCGATGATAACTATTACGCATTAGTCAGATTGGTATACAAACTCATGTGGCACGTAGGATTCGACCTGGGACTTTTCGGTTCACAGTCTTAACCATTACACCACCACCTCTTCAAATTAGCGTTCAAATTAGGTATGCTTAAAATTCCACATTTGCAGGAATTCCAATCAAAGTTCTAAGTACGATTCTAACGCAATCGAATTTTATGTTATCAATAGTATTCATCATTTTTTTAAAATGTGGCATCGAACCTTGAACATTTGGAGTAAATCAATGTCTGAGTTCACAATCGAAAAAGTCCGATCCACCGAATTGACCGATCTAACATTTTAGAATGTCGAAATGAATTTGCTTAGACTGAGGTCTGAATTTCGACAGGGTCTCAATTTCGAAAAACACTATTTCGACTTAAATTGTTTAGACAAAACACATTGCTTGTGCTGCCGAAGTGGGTAAAAAGAGCAAATACGCGGGTTTGGGGGATACGTACATGTTTTTACCTTTCGCAGTGGAGACAATGGGTCCTTGGGGCCCTAAAGTTAAAAAATTTTTGAAAGAGATTTCAACACGTCTCATCGAGAAAACTGGTGATCCGAGATCAGGTATTTTCTTTGCTCAGCGTATATATAACAGTCTGGCAGTACAGCGAGAAAATACTGCCTGCATTCTGGGCACGTTGCCTCGGTGCGGCGCGTTTGAGCAGGTTTTTTTATTTGTAATTTTTGTCTTATTTTAATTGCATGCGTAGATTATGTGTAGTAACATTATAAAGACGAACTATTTCAGATATCTGGCACTTTTGTGCCAAATGATTGTAATAGTTGGCTAAATTATAAGCACTAATTGTAATTACTTTAAGATCATCGTAACACTTGGTTGGCGAATAAAAATACTCGAGAATATTTCATCAGAAACTACTTCGACAAGACACACCTTTGAAAAATACTACTTCGACAGAAGCCATTTCGAGATGCACTTGTTCGGCAGATTTTATTTCGACATAACTTACCTTCGGCAGTTCATTGCGCTGAAATGTGACAGAGATATGAAATACAACTATAAATAATAATCAGTCAGTTTAATTATAATTAAGTATCACATCTGTGTAAAGTTTTATCATTTCTTCAGATAATTAACATAATATCGATAGTCAGGTATTTATTAGTAAAATCATCAATACATTTTCATAATTATTTTTAATTAGACAGGTGAGTAACGTACGCTATTCCGCTTAGAAAAGAAACTGTATCATTTCATTTATTATGGTAAAGCAAATGTTAAAGTAAAGCAAAGCAAAAAGTGCGCCCCCTTTCGTATAGGTACTCTAACCCGATTGTATGTTTCCCAAATAAAATACCTAAAATAAATTCTACATATTACTAGACATTTTTATACGGACAAATCACACAGATTGAGTATAGCCCAAGGAAGGTAGAAGTAGAAGAGAAGTTGCCTCCCCCCCCCGCACCCCCTGGGCCGCGAAGAACGCCACGAAACGAAAATAGACAGCTCCGGGCTAAAAAATTCCGATGTCGGTCAAAGACATGGACGTATAGAAAATAATAAATGTCAATGACATATGGACCGGTGTTCCCATTATTAGAAATTTAAAATGTCCCAAAAGTAGGGGAATTGGTATGACGTTGCGTTAATCCATTAAAATTATAAAAAGCATACCTAGCATTCAAAAAGTAGACTACAACACAACAACAAATTCTAAAAATGTTTAGCTCTATTTGTATCCGACTATTAAATTACAATTTAAAATTATTTACCAGTAAATGGCTTGTTTTACAGAATGACACAGGAACAAATAACAAGTACATAGTAAATAAATACAATTGAAAGATTTTCGCCTTCAGAGGTAATTATTAAGTCAAATATCTATATCTGCATTAAGGCAAAATTTCTGGCACGCACACAAAGAAGGTCAGCCGCCTAACAGTCATATCTTTCGTTTTAATTTCATGAATTGTCTAAAAATTTGCTATATTAGTTCTATTTTTGATTTGATTTGAAGAGAACTGTGTTGTGGTTTATTTATTCAATCCCCATACACTTTATATCACGGACGTAGCCAGGATGATGGTAAAATAACAATGAATACTTTTAAAATTTCTGTTTGTCTGTTCAGAAACGATTTTGATGAGAATTTCATTGAAAGATAGAGGAAGTCAACAGGTAGGCTACTTTTTATTCACGATGCAGGATTAGGATTTATGCAGGAAAAACAAGTGTCCATATATTATCTTCCACGCGAACAAAGTTGCGAGTACAGCTAGTATTTAGTATATTCATAGCATACACAGATGAAATAAATAAATATAAAAAGCTAGCATGGGGGAAAAATCTGCATTAAGGCAAAATTTCTGGCACGCACACAAAGAAGGTCAGCCGCCATTACTATGCTTCAACGTTAGTTTAGGTCGTACTCCGTCCGTCTTATTTATACGCCCATGGTTAAAGTAGTGTTTGAGTTCGTGTCATATAATTGTAATTATTTCAGTTGTAAGTGGAAAAATAGTGAAATAAAAGTGAAAAAAGTGGAAAAAAATAACAAAGTGCCCCATCTCAAAACTTTGCACGCATGCGCCGCCTTATTTATCGCGGTGACCCTCCCACATTTGGATGCGTCTCGCTGGCAGCCGTCGAACGGGACCCCACTCGGACCCCTGGAGTGAAAATCCACAGGAACAAAAATAAGAACTGACCAATAAGCGATTTTCGCTGATTTTTAGACAAACCAGGAGGAGTTTGCCTACACATACAACACCATCGGGATCGCCCCGGGAAGACAAACCAGAAGAGACCCAGACCACCGACCTAGGACTAGGCGTTCAGGAGTAGTGGTCCAAAAACCGCTGCAGACCCCAACGCCAGCGATTTCAGAGCCCTCCACAGCTGAAGTTTTAAGGACTCTTAGAAAATGACAGAGGTAAATGGAAAGCCAATTTACTATTGTATGCTTATACCAAATTTGAAGTCATTCCAATTTGTACTTTTTGAGTAACAAAATTTTTCCTAAGTCAAGGTAGGAAATTTCGTGTGTATTACGCAGTTAGAAAACAAAAGTTAGTAAAATCAGGCGTAAACAAAATCCTGCCATCTATCGGCAAATTTTGGCAACTCAAACTTATCAGAAACATCGCCAAAATTACGCTTTAAATAGGCTTACGTAGACCTAACTAAAATTCCATAGACTCTTAAAATTTTCTACAATAATAATAAAATAAAACTAGCACAGAGATCCTACGCATCCAACAATAATACACAAATATATTTCCCGGGTTCACGCCCGACGGAGCACGCTGCGCTGCGTTGCGGTGGAAGCGCGAGAATAAAAAAGTGCAGAAGTGCCCCCTAGAATATCTTGGCATCATAAAGACTCATTCTGCCGAGTTTATGTCATAAAGAACCCGTGAGTGTGACTAGTGCGTAAACGCGGGCCATTCCTTGTAAACAATAAAAACTTGCTAAACAGAAACCTGTGGTTATTGGGTAGCACTAGTGCGGAACAGCATTGCTATTAAACTCGCGCACTATTTATTCCATAAAGAAGAGCACAGACCATATCTATTTATTTTCACTTTAATCATAAATGAAAGCAAAACCCAAGCGATAGAAATTGCTATATGAAATTGCTATATGACAAAACAGACAAACAAACACCCTTACATACTGGTATTAAATAAACTTAAGTTAATATATATATAAGTTTAATGGACATATTAAATATTAATTTATATGGGTAAAAGAGACAGGAGGCCCCCAGGACCCCAGGCCCCCAGGAGGGTAAAAGAAAGAACCCTACACAACAAAATTAAAATAACTGACTCATCAGCGCTCTTTACACGTTCTGATAAAATTTGAATAGAAAAATTAGGTAAATCTTCTTTTTTGTAGTTTAATTAAGAATAAGGATAGATACACTTTCACCCCTATAGTACCTATACGGGAGTAGAGATAGGGATCGAAAGACACAACGTTTACCACTTTTAGCGTTAGTTTTGATAGGGAATTCTTCAAAATTTCTTTGAGATGAAATGACATGATAAATTATACAAATCTGCAAAAAAATGAAACTATTTACTGATTTCCCAGGCATGGTCTCTTGGGGGAAAATGTTCATATTGATGGCGAGATCCACCCACGTAATGTCACTCCCTGTATGTATATTTCAACTTGCGTAACGTAACGAAAGCTATTCTTTATCGAGTGTGTTATTGTTAACACTGGTGTCAATTTATTATTCAAATCGCCTAAAGGTATCGGACATGACTTTTATGGCTATGAAATCTAGTGGCAAGTGACTACTTGCCTTACTTAAATATACATGGAACTGCATACTAGTGAACTTTTCACTGTCAACCTAAGAGGTTTCGTCACGACGTTTTCTCTCAACCTCGGAAGTGATAGATATGCTTACGGGGTAGACGAGTGAAACACAAGGCTGCTAGTAGCACACTGATATATTTGTAATAACCATAAGGAGTGGTGGACGCGGCCACGCACCCATACTTATCTATTCCTCCCTGTAGTATACAAATACTATAAAAATAGACAACGTACTCTTAATTACTTTATGATTTGGGATTAATCTTAATCAAACTACTCATGGGCTAATGGTTCTCATCAGCAGTCGCTTCTTGATATTCATCGTCCGATGAAACATTATCCGCGTGCACATCAGTCAACTGGTGGTCGGTGCAGGTGATATCTTCGGCCAAAGGTGGGGTACTGGTTTCGTATATGATTATATCATTTCTCCTCCCTCTATGATTGACGTCAAAAAGCTGGTCATCCTGTGGACCCTCACCAGCCTGTTCAGCCGTGGAGGCCGACGTAAGTGGGAGTGTAGAATCTGTCGCAGGCCGGATGACGACGGCGGTGGCAGTGTGCTTGATGGATGATTCTCTAGTAACAAATCTATATCTAGACGATATAAATATCTGCCCGTTGAGTATTATTCATATTATTGTTAATCCCTTTATATAAAAACAACTGATTTCTATGTCGATTCAAAATTTGAGAACTATTACAATCTTTAACTTGATATAAAACTTTTCCTAACCTTTTCATAATTATTCCTTTACACTAAGAATAGTTTTTTTTTTATTTATAAACTTTTTATAAAAAACAAAATATTTTTTTTTCAAACATGGTCTTTTCTATATCTTGAGTATCAATTCACGTACACTGTTTATTATTGGTATCATTAAGACGTAGGGTTTATTAGGTCTAACCTTGACCTCAGTTTATGACCGAATACCGCTTGAGCCGGAGAGAGACCAGTCGCGGTGTGTACGGAGTTACGAAAGTCCATGAGGTATTTCAATAACTTTAATCTTACCTCTCTAACAGTGTCGCATGACAACAAACAAGACTTTATGCCTCTTTTTACAATTTTCACAAAACTCTCAGCTTGGCCGTTGCTAGCCGGGTGGTCACCGGTGACGTCACATGAGAAATCCCGTTACTCATGCAAAAACGTTCAAATTCGTATGAACAAAATGCTGTGCCATTATCGCTCACTATAGTTTGAGGAATTCCAAAGCTCGTATGATGAGCCCGTATTCATAATATAAACTTCGACCCATTTCGAGTATGCATCTACCAATATTAGATAAACTAATTTTTTAATTGGCCCTAAGAAATCAGTGTGAATCCTATTGAAACTGCACGGCGGAACCTCCCAGCTGGCGCTGGGCGGGGTAGGACGCAATTGTAAACCAACCTCGCATGACGCGATCATATTTTCTATTTTCTGGTCAATACCGGGAAACCAACACCTCGACCGAGCTTCGGCTTTAGTTTTAACTATGCCGAAGTGAGAAGAATGTAACTCGTTAAGTATAGTTTGTTGCAAGCTTTCCGGAATAACCACCTTGTGACCTCTCATTATGCAACCGTTTTCAATAGACAATTGCAGCCTTTATTTTATCTTTGTATAAAATGGTCGCAATTGGTTATCATGAATTTTTGGGGGCCAACCCTCTCGTATAAATTGTGGCACTCGGGTCAAAACTACATCTTTATCGGTATGCTCTCGTAGTTGACTGCCATAGTGCCGTCTGTAACGAAACAAACATAAGTGGCCCGGTCGCATTTCAAATCATTGTCCTGTTCGGTGCAAGCGCACGCTCGGGACAAATAGTACGCGCTGTTATCACCACTGCGAATGTATTCAATTACATAATTATACCCGCTAAGGAACAGTGCGTATCGTTGTAGCCTATTAGCCGATACCTCCGGTATTCCCTTATAGGGGCCGAAAATAGATTCCTTATGATCAAATAGGCTTCTGATCCTACCGTACAAATGTGGAACTGACGTACCCCATAAATCATTGCAGCTGCTGTAGCTTCTTTTTGAATCTGTGCATATCTTTTCGCTGCAGAATTAAGCGTGCGAGAGGCAAACGACACCGGTCTCTCGACGCCATCTGGACTTACTTGGGATTTAATTGCACCTAACCCATTTGGTGATGCATCTACTGTTAAAATAATCTTAGCGTTAGGATCAAAGTGAGTTAAAACCTGTTCTGAAGCAAGTATCTCTTTCATTTCATTAAAAGATTTTTCATGAACCGAAGTCCAGTTCCATTTACGACCCTTTCTCAACAAGTCATACAATGGACTAAGTATACTAGATGCGTTTGGAACGAAATTCCTGTAGTAGTTAACTAGCCCTAAGAAAGATTGTAGCTGATTTACGCTTTGAGGAGTCGTAGCCTCAACCATAGCTTTATTTTCTCTGGTGATTTTTTAGACCGTATTTTGTATCGATATAGCCTAGATAGCTAACTTCGTCCTTAAAAAAAATCGCATTTCTGTTGCTGTAAAGTCAAGCTTGTCTCCTCCATGCGTTTCAGTACTGCATGAAATCTCTCTTTATGTTCTATCCTGTTCTTCCCAGTAATTAAAATGTCATCTAGCAGGCAGAGGACACCATCCATGCCAGCTAGGAGCCCTTACATGGCCCGCTGAAAAATAGCCGGCGCGATGGCTAGATCGAAAATCAGTCGAGTATATTTATACAAGCCACGGTGTGTATTGATGCAAGTTAGCTCCTGCGATTGCTCATCTAAGATAAATTGGTAATAAGCCATTGACAGATCTAATTTCGAAAATTGATGACCTCCGTAAAGTTTAGAAAATAATTCAGTAATAGTGGGAAGCGGATATTGTTCTATAAGTAAATTTTTATTAAAACTTACTGAGTAATCGGCGCACAATCTAACTGACTCATCACACTTCAACACTGGCACAATCGGCGATGCATACTCGAAATGATCAACAGGTTTTAAAATACCTAAATATGTGTTTATTACTTATTAAGAAAACTACATGAGTCATATTTATACAAACCAAATTAAATGTTTGTAATTTGAATTTTCCAAAGCATTTAGATTTGGAACAAAAGCTGTAGCGATATATAATACTCATTAATTAAAGATTTTGCACTCATAAACGGTACGTGAGCTTGAAGATACACAGATAAGAATGAGATGACTCATAACGGCAGAAATCGGCGATCAACGTCACTTGAGTTTTTCTGCAAATTGTGTTTCATTCATGATTATGTAAGTATTATCTTGCGGTGGGAGTGTGTGGCAACGGTATGGCGGTGAGTTGGATTGGTTGGTCGCGTCCTCTTGTAGTATGTTGGTGATGGTATGTTCCAAGCTTGTGGCTTAGTACCTACAACGAAATGTTGTAATATATTCTTAGTATGTGTTATATTATATGGTTTATTAGCGAGCCTAAACCTTCGAGAATAAATTGCATCACATAACACCTATCTATACACGTGCGATGTTGACACGTGATTAAACCCTACTGCAGAAATATTTTTAAATTACCAATGCATTTTTTATCTATGTCGGCAGTTAGAAAGTTCATTAAAAATTAGATGTTATTTTAAAAAATCTGATTTTCTTATATAAAAACCCAATTTTCTTTAACATCTTCCGTTCAAAAGTAGGTATACAAGCTTAAGTTAGAAGTTTATGAAAGAATTCTGCCCGTGAGTCGTGTGCCGGAAGGTCCGCGGGCTCACCACACGTCGCCGTCATTACGTGTGACCTAGTTTTATAATGAACCTTCTTTCTTATCGAATATGTTATTGCTAATACTGGTGTCAGATATTCAAGTAATCTAAAGGCATCTGCGACATGACATTCACGACTTCGTACCGATACACGCTAGTAAATTAAACTAGCAGCAGGTCCTTCATAGTCGTATTATTCCTCATGGCTGAGGGTCGTGGTTATTACGTGGAATGAAACACACACAACAACTTTCTTGGCATTATTAATGGAGTGGTTTGCCATTGCCTTCTCCATTTAACACACAGGTTAATAAGAATCAACCAGTGTGCAGGTTTCCTCACGATGTTTTCCTTCACCGGAAGCACGTGGTGGACGATGAAAACTAGTATACATGAGTCAGATTGGTATATACAAACTCATGTGGCACGAGTAGGATTCTAACCTGGGACCTTTCGATCCACAGGCGGGAGTCTTAACCATTACACCACCACCGCTTCTTAACCAAGTAGACCAATCTAAATCTGAATCCCAGGTCTCGTATAGTCAGTTTGTATACCAATATACAAAATCATGTGGCACGAGGCAAAAAAAGGTTATTAACCTGGGACCTATCACGGTCATAAGTGGTTAATCACTGGATCACCACCGCTTCTATAAAATTAATAAATTTAAGAATAAATTATTATTAATTTTGTTTCTCCTTTTGGAATTCATGGCATATTGTCCGGTCATTTGAGAGGTTTGCTTTGGACAGTTTTAATAATATATATTATTAATACTTAAATACACACGCCTTGCAATATAAAATACGGATCTTAATTTTGTAATTCAGATAGTTGATGTTACAAAACATGTTCGTTTGTTTCCCAATACAGGATTCATTCGATATCCTATTAGTAAAAGTAAAGTACAAAAAATTACGTCATTCATTAAACAACTAACAAAGACAAGCGGGAAATGTGGAAAATGCCGAATAATAAATAAAACGACCGAACGGACGAATAGATAAATATTTACATCCTTATTTTTATATATATAAAACATAGCTCTCTGCTGTGTACGTCTGTCTGTCTGTCTGTTTACGATTAACTCAAATATACTACACGGATTTTCACGCGGTTGTCACCAATAGATGGTGTAATTCCTGAGGAAGGCTTAATTAGTGTGTAATTTATTAAGCATGTTTTACCCGAGCGAAGCCGAGACGGGCTAAATTTAGGCTCCACATGATTACGTTATCATGTCAAATCAAACGGTATTTCTTTTTAGTTGTTATTACAGTTTTTTGGGACAATAACAACAGTGCCTTCAATTTATATGTTAGTCTAACTAATTAAGTACATCATAGTTACCTATTAATATTTTATAAAATATTAATTACTCTTCATTATGTATTAAATTTAAGTTTATCGTATCATTTATTTCTTTTTCTTTTACACGCCCCAGCGGCTTCGCTCGGGTAAACACATTACAAATTATACCTAAACCTTTATCAGGAATCTCACAGTCTATTGGCAAAAACTGCATGAAAATCCGTGCGTTCCTTCACCGGAAGCAAATGGTGCACCGGAAGCGAAACCTAATTACTAATGCGTTTATATAAACGACTGATATGCAAACTCTTGCGGCAGAGTAGATCGAAGGATGCGATGTGAACTTGAGACATTTCGATCTCCAGAACACAACCTTGATTTTATTTGACATCGAATCTACCTCAGAGGCAGTCGTGTCGCACGAGTCGTTGTTCATTATTCATTCATTATTGTGATAAAGTTTTATTGTGATTACTAAAGTTTTAAACTTTACCTTATATTTAATTTTTACTAAGTAACTAATTTTGAGTTAGCTTTCTTTCAAATAAATATTATTTCTTGTGAATGATGGAGTGGAAAAGTATTGTGAAATGTGATGCAAACATGAGACATTATGAAAGTTTTATTTTTTTAATATTGTTTTTTGTGTGTGCCACTGCGGTAGATTTGCAAAGTGGTAAGTACCTACCTAAAATTTTAGCCGTATTCCAAAAAGGAGGAGGTTATGTTCGTATATATACTTTTTATATGTGTGTTCAACTATGTCTCCGTAAATTGTGGACCCATTTACAAAATTTCTGTTTAGTTTGAAAGCGTATATTCGCCGTGTATTCAGTTTGAAATTATATCAGTACTAACTTATTCCAGACAAGCCTTGCGGGGTGGTGGCCAGCGACCACGCTATTCACCAGCACCCTTGGCTGGTAGTTCTGGAGTACCACTACAGGCGCCACAGCGGCGGCATCCGGTGTGGAGGCGCCCTTGTTGACAGCCGACACATTATCACGACGGCGAACTGCGTCGTTTTGGGCATGTTTCCCATCATGTAAGTGTATTTCTTTGATAATAACAACATGCAATTTGCACCGGGGGGTTTGCACGGGTGCAACTTGCATATTATATACAAATACACCTTCCTCTTGAATCACTAAAATCAAATCTATTAAAAAACCCGCATCAAAATCTGTTTCGTAGTTTTAAAGATAGAGAGATATAAGAGAACTTTTATACTACATAATAATTATAATGATTATAATGTAAGTAAAAACACTTTATATCACCAAAAGAACATACAAGAATACAATTTGAACAAGTCATCTAGAACTATGTAACATAGGCGGCCGTATCGCTAGAGCAATGCAATCTCCTCCGGGCTACCTCTACTTGGACTGTCTAGCGTGCAGACATCTTTATTTTCTCTCTCATGCTCGTATGTCCTTGGTTGCATTGGGGGCTGTGACGTCGCTGAAAGCGATCAGAGTTAAAAGTTAACCCTAAAGTTTTGAAGATTCTGCTGTGATTTTACCTGCCACCTGCCTGACTTCAACCCTTCTTGGGAATACAGTTGTTGCGTCGGCTGTCAGCCATGTGTCCTTTAGATTGTACGACATGCACGGTGGGATATGAAGAGGTCCTATTTGAGGGCGGAACCACATGTCCGTGCCAGTTATATGTTACTATCTCATCAATGTGGCTTAGCTAACATTACATACAGCTTGACCATTAAAGAAATGACAATAATGAGGGGTCTAGATTCTTCGTGGATGTCACATTTTTGACGTAAAATGCTGAACAATTTTGTATGTAAAATTTTTAGTTCAACTTTATTTAATTCCTACAATTTATTTTAAATAGGTGTTATCAGTTCATATGACGGTAATAACCGGTTAATTTCACCATTTGATTGTCTGTGATTGTGTATAAAATTAGATTCTAACCTTACAAATGTGGCGAATTCTTCATTATGATGTGACGCATAATGGAAAGTAGGTAACTGCTAAAACATGGACGCATATCGTCAGGGCAACACGTGACTATCCTGACATATTCGGCATGATTTCCGTCACTAAATAATTAATTTGTCTTCTTTTCTTGATGTCAGATTTTATTCATGTCGCCTAAAGGCAGCTGATATGACTTTTACGACCATTTACCTCTATCGAGTGACATGCAGTCGCATACATCCAAGAAAACTAAATATAGTGAACCAGTCTCCTTACGAGATTTTCCTTCTTTGAAAGCAACTGGTGGTGTAAGAAAATTACTATACCTACACGAGTCAGATTAGTAAAAAACATTTGGTTCAGTCCTAACTGCTGGTCCACAACCGCTTCCTTATCCATTATTGAATCTGATTAACCTAGGCATACTTACATTATTTAGTAATTCAAACTCAAACTCAAACTCAAATATCTTTATTGCAGTACAAGGTGTGGCACATACAATACATTAGTTTCAACAGTTTACCCTTTCAGGCATGCAATATTAGCGTTATGTACACATATAACACACTATATTTCTATATATGGATACGTGCAGTACTTACAAATTAAACTGTTTGAACAACTTATAAGTACTTTGTCTTTGCACACGATATAATTATTTATGGAATACATACCAATTTATTCTCGTAAGGTACGAGTATTATACTCATAGTATTCATCCAAATTATAAAACACATGGTCTAATAACCAAGCCTTAAGCTTCAGTTTGAATAGTTTGAATAACCACTGTGCCACCGAGGTCGTCGAAATAATAATAACAACTAACCAATGTTCAGGTCGCTGTTAACGGGGTAATAACAGACTATATTTATGTTCATTACAGAAATTTATGTTCACATGTGCCTTGGCTAAGTTTTGAAAAATAATCGTGAGGCAAAATCGAAAGAATTGTACATATTTTCAATTTCAATATGTTCCATGTAAATAATTATGTTTATTTAAATAAACATATATATATATAAATATATATATATATTCAAATGGATTGCACTTTTTCACATCATATCCTAAATTAAATGATGTTTACCAAAGCTATAAACTACTAGCATTCAGGAAAGACCACTGCTGAGGAGAAATGCCGAAAGAAACTCATTCAAACAGTGTTGGTAATTTATAGCTTTGGTAAACATCATTTAATTTAGGATATGATGTGAAAAAGTGCCTGTGAAGGCCTAATTTCTGAATAAATGATTTGATTTTGATTTTGTCGGATTTTGGAAACAGAATGGATACATTTGATATTTACAGGTAAATGGTTAGTACATTTATTCCAGAAATATAGGCACTTTTTTATACACTTCATTATTTACAATGGGAAGATACAAATCATTTTTATATAAATTTCTTTGGTTATCTCTGAGATCCATTTCAAGCATACTATATGCTTTAAACTTAACAATCCACGGGTTTTTTAATGAAAATCCAGATTTTATAACAAGTAGAGTAGAGAATGACGTGTAGTGTTCAGAAACATATCCGTGCAACCTAACCATGTTTCAACCTGTATTTCTTCGTAAAGTCGAACTAACCCAACCACGAAATGTTTAAGGTTCATGGGCACTTATCAAATATTAGGTATTTAAAAATACAACTCATTTGCTGGTAAACCTTGTTGATCTGTGTTTCATTTACAGTGTTATAATTATTGAATGTGTACAAAAGGGGGCTGTCAGGGGTGGTGGATTTTTTTTCGGATTTGGAATTTTTTTTTCATACAAACTTTGGTCGCTATTTTGAGGGGGAAAACGGGCTCGCAGGTGATCGCTGTCATGGACGATATTGTAGGGGGTGACGATTGTACCCTGAAACTGGAAGAGTTTTTTTTTTCCAATGCCCTGGTTGCCTGCGAGGCCGCAGGCCGAGATGCGTGGCGAGGCCAAAGGCCAAACCACTTGGAAGCCGCAGGCCGGGCCACTCCTCCACACTTTATACATGGATGACATCCTACTTTTCTGTAACCCAATTGTCCCGGAAACATCCGACTCGACTACCGAACCAATCACAAAAGCTACAGCCGCACGACAACGCGCCCCCACGCAAGCCCCCACTCCTGCACACTTTATACATGAATGACATATGCCAACTTTAGGTAACACCTACATAATATACTACTACCTATCATTTAAATAAAAATGACGGAGTGGTGGTTTATATTAAAAACAGCCTTGAGGCTGTTGTTAATGAAGTTAGAATAAATCAAGCGTCTTGTCTTCAGATAAACGTAAATTCTAATATTTTGCTAGCCATATATCGATGTCCATTTAACTCCAACGCAAAAAATATTATTAACTCCTTAGATAATTACTTAAAAACTATAAAATCGAATGAAACTATTATAATAACGGGAGATTTAAATATTAATCTTATACCTAAAAATATAGAACCTTTAAATGAAACTAGCAATAGGAATTATTATTTAGATATGCTAGCTTCGTATGGAATAATGTCTGGACATACATTTCCAACAAGATCTGAAACTTGTTTAGATCACTACATGCTCAAAATTTCTCAAGTAAATCAAGCAGCAAAAATCGCAATTTTAAACACCACAGTTACAGATCATTAAGCTATATTTCTAAGTTTATCCTCTGTTAAAATCACGAATAATAGTCACAAATACGTTGATAGAGTTGATTATAATAAGGCTATTGTTAACTTATACAATAAACATCTCCAAAGTTTGTTACATTGCAATGATCCTAATATAGTCACAGAAAAACTTATTAACCTTTTAAATGAATCTCTCAGTGAGTCAAAAACTACTTTATATCTTCCAAGAACAAAAAGAAACATCAAACCATGGATTACTCTGGTATTTTACGCTGTATAAAGAACAGGAATAAAATGCAAAACAAGCTTCGACGGAATCCGGATAATGATATATTGAGAATAACCTATAAACGGTATCGTAACTTTTGTAACAATTTAATAAAAAAACTGAAACGTAAATACGAAAGTAAGCAATTGGCACAATCTTTAAAAAATTCTAAATTACTCTGGGATAATATTAAATCCATTATAAATCTAAAATCAATTAATTCGTAAAATACTGAATTACTTAAGAGTGAAAGAACTTCCGAGGAATCTGTGAACTCAGTAAACCACTATTTTGTTTCAGTGGGAAAGAATCTTGCCGAATCTTTTTCTGAAGACCCTCAAAAACAAACAGTGCCTAACATCCCAAAATCGTCTTTTGTTCTACTGGAAACAGATGAACAAGAAGTTAGAAATGTACTAATGGATCTAAAAGTAAACAGTACTCCCGGTTGGGATAACATTACAACCACTTTTATAAGGATTGCTCATGAACTAGTTGTGCCTATAATTACCCATTTGGCGAACCTTTGCTTTCAGCAAGGAGTTTTTCTAACTTAAAACTCTCAGTGGTAATACCAATTCACGAGGGTGGTAGTAGAGACGATGTCAACAACTACAGGCCAATATCCATCTTACCTATAATTTCAAAAATTATAGAAAAACTTTTGAATGCCCGGCTAACTTGGCTTCTTCAACAAATTTATATATATTATTATTAAATTATTATTCTATCGAAGTCACAATTTGGTTTCCGTCAAGGAAAATCCACTGAAGATGCCATACTACTCGTAGCTTTAACATCACTCATTGTAGATGAATTGGATAAGGGCAACAAGTGTTTGACTGTATTCTTGGATATAAAAAAGGCCTTTGACATTGTCTCTATTCCCACTTTAGTTCAAAAACTAGAAGACATTGGCATTAGAGGCACCTCCCTAGAATTATTTAAAAGCTACTTGTCAGATCGGCGACAAAGGGTAAGGATAGGGAACTACATAAGTCAAGATTTAGATATTAATTACGGCGTTCCGCAAGGGAGTGTATTGGGGCCAACTTTGTTCCTCATATATATCAATGAGCTTACAAACCTGGAACTTAAAGGTGGGCAGATTTTTTCCTACGCAGACGACACTGCATTAGTGTTTACGGGTAACTCGTAGAATGCTGTGTTTAAACTTGCGGAAACTGGTCTATCTAGAGTATCTAATTGGTTATATTCTCACTTGCTGACCCTCAATATATCAAAAACAAATTATATATGTTTTGCAAAAACTAAAAAATCCAGCCTCAAAAATAATATTGAACTCAAATTACATAATTGCGATTCTAATGATTTGCCTTGTAACTGTCCTAAAATAAATAAAGTAAGTAATACAAAATATCTAGGTATTTCAATTGATTAGCGTCTGTCTTGGCATTCTCAAATCGAAAATATAAATACGAGAGTCAGAAAATTGATCTGGATTTTCAAGATGTTAAGACATGTTGCAAATAAAAAATTAATTAATCAAGTTTACACTGCTTTAGTTCAATCAGTCATTTTATATTGCATAACAACATGGGGAGGAGCAAATAAAACAAAATTTATTGAAGTAGAAAGAAGTCAGCGCTGTTTACTTAAAGTAATGCACTTTAAACCCTTCAGATTTCCCACAAAAGAATTGTATTCTCAATGTGAACTTTTAACGGTTAGACAACTTTACATTTTACAAGTTTTGCTAAGAATGCATAAAAATATACCATACAAACCATGCAGAACACATAGAAGGAGAAAAGATAAAGTAGCTAAATGTATTTACACGAAAACGAAATTTGCCGCGAGACAATTTACTGCTCAATCAGCAAAGCTTTATAATAAAACTAATGACTTACTAGAAATATATCCTTTAAGGGCTCGAGAAGTCAAAAAAAGAATTTCCAACTGGCTAAAAACTCTTGACTATAGCCAAACAGAAGCATTCATTAATTAACTATATCAATACATTTTAAATATATTAAGTACACATACAATTTATTTATTTTTAAGTTTTATACATATATATATTTATATATACATATAGATATATAATATATTAATACATATACAATAAGGTTATTTATACTTATTTATTTTATTTATATTTAGTTATTTGTTATATATATTATATTAATCGATAAGTACTTAAATTTTGATTTGTATAACGCAGTGATTAGTGTAACTTCCAAATGTATGCTATGAAAGAGTAGGACTCTCTGACACAAGCATATTTTTTGCTTAATAGAGAGTCCTTACAATATGTATCTTTGTACACTTTCAGTTAATGAAATAAATGAAATTTTATTATTTATTTTGTTAAAAAAGGTTTTTCTTTTATTTTTTATAAAAATTTTTGCAAACTGACGCTGTTATTGGCACTGTAGACAAATCTCTGTGATTTAAACAGTGTTTCTTTCATTGAAAATGTATTAAACGCCTGGTTTATATGGGAAATAATAAAATGAAAATATGTATATATTTTTAACTAGCATTTGCCCGCGCCTTCGCCCACGTTTAATTCGTGCGTCTGCTCATAACCTGTCAATATCTCTGGTTCTAAGCAATATATCGCGATGAAACCTATACAAGATTTTGAAGTTAAATCATCAGCTATGCTATATAACTGAGAAAACCGCATCAAATTACATCCAGTAGTTTTTGAGTTTTAGGCGATCAAACATAGCCCACTCACTTTTTTATTATATATGTATGATAATGGTTGGCGAATAAATAATATGTAAGTATATGACGTAATATTTCTACTGACTGCCATCAACATGATTATAATAGTATCATGGTGGTAGCACATTCACTATCAATGTCTAGACGGACCGGCCGTCTCTGCTATCTCCATTGTACACAAATAAAACATTTGAGTCGCGATCGGGAGATCTGACGAAGCTATCACACCACCACACGTCATGATGCCAACATTATGCGTTTTACGGGAATGGCTGAGCTGAAAGTATTGCGAATTGTTGTACTTTAACCCGTATCGTGCTGTCGTGGGAGAATGTTAAAATAGAACTGAGTAATAAACAAGAACATTTGAATGGAATGCGTGTGATAGAATTTGACGGTATAATTGTGTAGGTATATCACATGAAGGTAAATAATCCTTTAGTCTTTTGCAACAGTAACAAAACTGTATGCCTAACTATGTAAATTTTTTGCCGAATAAAGTTTTTCTTTCTTTCTTTATAAAAAAGTTGTTTAAATAGTTGGTCTATAATAAATTAAAACTAGCGTGTAGTGGTAATGAAAATAATTATATTGAACTTCCAAAATGACAAATCTTAATTTTACATATTAAAAACCATCGGCGGCAATCTTATCTGTCAATATGAGAAAATATTTAAACCTAGAATACATTTTGATTTATTCTTTTATTAGTGGCCAGTGTACTGAATATAAAACCTGGACATACCGCCCGCCAAGGACATAATTGCATAATGTCCTTCACCAAAATACCGCCCGCCATGCCAAAATATGGATAGAGATGCATGGCAGATGCTTTCATGTCCTTGAAAGTGGAATCATGTTGACATCATAAATGAAAACTCAAAAACCTTTAAAAACGTGCCACAACTAATTATAATAATATATAGTGTCCGTAATATTCAAAAGCCACCAATTAAGGACAATAAAATAAATGAAAGTACTTACTTAGTGCAATATTAAAACTGTACCTAAATTATAGATGCCTATAAAATGAAATATCCTGGGAGACAATACCCTTATAAGCATTACAATAAATTTTAAACTGATAACACTTTATGAAACCTCCGATGACACGGGTAAGTAACAATCCTTATATTTACTAAAATTTATTAAATGTTTCTTAAAATAAGTATTATTTTTAAACAATCATAATAATACCGACATCAACATTACATACCTATCTAAAAGTGCCTATACTTTTCATATTCCAACTCTATGCATGGGACAGCAGACCTGAAGCTGCGAGGGATGATGGTAAGTAGTTTTACATTTAGGTTTATTCATACCAATTTCATAAACCTTCCTACATTTATCACTAGATTTATAAAATTTAACACTATGTTGAGGTCCTTTACAAAATTTATCTAACTTACAGCCTTGACCAGTAACCTGACAAGGTAAATTAGTCACGGGCCTACCCCTGACATATTGGGTGCCTAGTTGGTAATTACATTTATTATAAAAAGGCTTTTCTGATTAAGGTCTCCTTTTTACAGATGGTCTAGCGGCAAGCGATCGATTCTCTAAAGTGGAGTGCATCACAGCTACATGAGAAAGACGATGTGAAGATACCTCTTCAGCCTCTACTTCTTTGTGGACTGTATCAATAGATGACGACACACCCTTCCCCTGGACCTTACAATGAGACACAGAAATACTGCAAGGGTGAAGTAATGTGTGGTGTCGTCCCCTACAAAATTTACATTTAAATATACATTTACAAAACCTAGCTGTATGATTTAATCCTAAACATATAAAACACAAGCCCTTTTCCTTCGCAAAGCTACGACGTGAGTCGTTAGACAGTTTGCGATATTTTATACAATAACTTAATATATGGGGCTCTGTACAATATTCACACGACTTTTTACACTCTCTTATATGAAAAGACGTCATACGTCTTACACCTCTGTCATCACTGGACAGCCTGGGGTTATCCTCTACATTTTCCAATCCTCGGAAGCTGCTCGTTAAAAACTCCGAAAACTGCACTAAAGTAGGAAATTCGTCTGTACAGTCAGACGAAACCTTAAGTTCCCACGCTTTCCGAGTCTTCAAGTCTAATTTAGCACTTATTAAGTGTACTATTAAAATGTCCCAGGATGAGACATCAATATCCAGGTTTTTAATAGACTCTAAACAGTCTAAAGTCGTGCTTATCAACTCCTTGATACCACTAGCCGATTCAGAATTTGAAACCTTTTGACTAAATAACCTATTCAAAATTGCATTTACCATATACTTCTTATTATTATACATACGCTCAAGCTTATTCCAACTGGTTAGGTAATTATCCGAAGTTATTTGAATGTTTCGTAACAGTTGTTCCGCTTCTCCCGATAAATGGCCTTTAAGGTAAAAGAACTTCTGTGCATCATCCAAAGATGAGTTGTTATGCGCAAGGCCTAGAAATAAATCACGGAACGTCTGCCATTCAGTATACTTTCCTGAGAAGGTAGGTATTTTAAATTTAGGCAACTTAAGCTTGACCGTACACTCACTATTGGTTTGGTTGTTAGTGCTCACTAGATTGGCTAATGAATCAATATTTTTATTAAATCTAAACAGCAACTCTTTTAAATCCGTTTTATACAATATATACAAATCCTCAACCTCTTCATACATACTTTGATTATAATAATCCGAACTGTGTAGTATTGCCTCACTTACTGTGGTTATCAATTTAGTATGTGTGCTGTTGAATAATTCCCGCTGCTTTTCTAACTGTTCTAACATAATTTCTATGTAAGACACGGTAATACGTTCCTTAGGTATCTTATTATAACTAGTCTGACCTCTGCAGATTTTCTGCTTAATATCAACTTGAAGAGCCAGTAAGGAATCCATGCTTATTAAGAAATATGTACAAATTAAACCAAACAACTAAATGAATTCGCAATAACAGTACCTAGTTACACAATATATACACAACGCACTATAAAACTAAATTAATAAATGTACAGTACATAACAAAATATATAAGTAAACATAAGTGAAACCTCATTTAAAATCTACGAAAGTCCGACGTGTCCACACAAATCCGATATGAGCTGCTCTATTCAAATCTGACACTACACAAACAACTCTTCATCACCACTTGGGACTTCCGAAATGTAGATAAACAAATGTACTTACAATTTCTCACTTGCTTGTATATCACTCACTAATGCAGGCCAAGGTTACTGCAATCTCAGTCACTTCCAATCGCTAATCCAAACAGTTAAGACGTATGTAAATCCGAGATGTTTGTTCCTCCTCCGGGAATCGAACTCCCGGCCGCCGTATATACCTCACACTGTATCGCTCAATCCTCTTCTTGACCAAACTTTCCTTTGCTATCCATCAATATAAGCGGTCCGACGCACGACAACATCAATTTGTTGTCCCAATATCAAGCGTACAATAGTGTACCACTACACTTTTGAACCAACCGTTGCTAGCATAAATATCCGACTCGCGAGGACCAAATGTTTAAATAGTTGGTCTATAATAAATTAAAACTAGCGTGTAGTGGTAATGAAAATAATTATATTGAACTTCCAAAATGACAAATCTTAATTTTACATATTAAAGACCATCGGCGGCAATCTTATCTGTCAATATGAGAAAATATTTAAACCTAGAATACATTTTGATTTATTCTTTTATTAGTGGCCAGTGTAATGAATATAAAACCTGGACAAAAGTAATAGGTAGGTATACCTAAGAAAGAAAGATTATACCTTCATGGTACTTATAAAATTATCTTGACGGTAATGATTTGGGCAGTTTTGGGAATAAACCCCGGTAACTATCTTTACCTGCCTTATAATTATGTAAAGCTGCTTATGAAATATGATTTAAGCAGAATTAGGGATCATAGTACCTGACGCTCATGAGGATAAAGCTTTACTTTGTAGAACTAAGAGGCGAGTAGTCCAAACCAAACTCACGGAGTTCCAACAATATAACTACAATCTTCTTTCACAATTAAACAACAATAGGAACACCACACACTATTTCATCTAAATGGACGGCGGTAAAGATGTAAGGTAGCTTAAGCACAGCGATAGCGTCGATGGGCAAAGAAGGCGACGAGCGGACGGTGCAGCAGTCATCTAGATATATGCACGCCACAACCTCAATCGATAACGAAAAATGAAAAACCACTTCAATGTTTGCTATTCAAATAGCAATCTTTAATAAAAATAGCGTTTGATCGGACTAGAAATTACATTTGAATAAAAACAAACACCAGTGGTTGGAAAACATAGGCACACTAACTGACACTGTTTATATTATAACAAGTGACAAGGTTTGGAATATAATTTAGGATCAATTCAAGATTACCGTTGTCTGAACTAAGCAGAGCTTGTATCTCAGTACACCAATAATACTAGTGTTAGTTTAAGCGAACTCTCTGTCTTTGTTGCCTTTAGTAAGCTATTGTTGCCTGTCAGAAGCCATGGCTATGTGTTCTTTAGTCACCTCGTACGACATCCACGAGAGTATACACAGTGGTCCTCATAAATCAGTCGACACCTCACATTAGGGACCAACACTGTTTTAATTAGTTTCTTTTGGCAATTCATCTCTGCAGTGGTCGTTTCCGAAATGCCAGTAGTTTGTCCCTTTTTGAAAAATATTAAGTATATTGATTAAAATATGATGTGAAAATGTGCCTTGTAAAGTCTATTTTCTCGATTTTGATATTTTCAGAATGCTACCTCGGCTGGGAGAATACAACATGTCTTCGGACCCTGACTGCGATGGCAACATCTGCGCAGACCCTCCGGTGCGCATGGTCATCCAGAAGATCTTCGTGCACCCTGGCTTCCGTAAGGACAGGAAGTTGTCAGGAAATGATCTGGCCATTCTTGTGTTGGAAGTTGAGGCGCCTTATACAGGTAATTATTTAGGCTTAACGACGATTGTAATCTAAAATATAAAACTAAACTGCTAGATAAAACTGCCTGAAGTTATTTACCATTGAGCCCTATTCACCAACAATTGTGGAAACTTTACTGATGTGTGTTTATGACACCACTATCGCCATCTGTCATGGAGGAGCCGGCAACATCTCTGATCAACGAGTTGTAGGATCCGCCCCCCCCTAGAAGTTTCCGGCACATACTTCCCCGACTACGGAGCTTGAGTACCTTTTGTATTACAAATTTATAATTATTGTAATTTCTATCAGAAACGTATGAAACTCTCGAGTAAAGGAAGCTCATTGAAGACGAACCTCTAATACTGCACAGTACATGTTATTGTATTATTATTACTTTTATGTGTAAGACGATTATATGTATACGATTGTATAGGGACAAGTCACACAGATTGAGTTTAGTCCAAGGTAGTAGAGAGAGAATGATCAGGAATTAACACTGTTTCAGATTTCATCCGGCCAGTTTGTTTACCCAGCGGAATCTTAGATGATCAGACTTTATTCTACGCTTCTGGTTTCGGAGCGACGCCATACGACGTCAACTTTTCTGAGGTGAAGAAGAACATTCCTGTACCATACTACCCTAATTGTTGGAAAATCTATAGATACTTAGCAAAAGATTTTATTTGCGCTGGTGGAGTAACAGATTTTGATACTTGTAGTGGCGACTCTGGTGGTCCTTTGGTGAGAATGGGTGAAAGATTCGAAATTTGGGGCGTCACCAAAGGTGGACATAGTATTTGTGGATCGCAAGGCGTACCCGGGTTGTATACAAGTGTTATGTATCATCTAGATTGGATTAACAAAATCATTGATATGACTCGTAATAAAACTAGAAATGACCATAAAAATTTAGGGTTACGACGAAGTGGCTCTATTTTTCTTCTTGTGATATCTTTTGTCACTTCAGTATCTATATAAACATTTTGAATAGCATGAAATAAATTTGTAATTTAAGAATTGGTATTCTTAACAAAAAAAAACAAAAAAAAAACATTATTGCTTTGTTAATTCTCATTTCGCATTTAAGTAATTATTTATTTGTATAAAATATATTTTTTTGCTCTTGGTACGCTTTATCTGTAAAGTTAGAGATTTAACTGTACAGATAAAGCGTAACGATACCTATACAGAAGATGTTCATACGACTGAAACATATTCGTCGCATGAAAGGCAAAACTTCCTAACCGACACAATTTAATAAAAAGGGTTGTAAAACTAAATTCAGTCATAAGTTTCCATACTGTTTGTTTGTACAGTTGTTACAGTACTCACTAGTACGGAGGGAAGAAATAATTGTTTAGACCACATAAAAGGCTGTGAATATGTTTTCTTAGAGGATCACTCACTCACTACGATGCAATACTTGTAAATGTTTGTTTTCGTTTAGAGATTGTTTTCTTTTAAAATTATTAATTAATGTTAGTAAGAGTAAGTACACCAAAGTCTCACTGCGAGCTTTTTATTTTGAATAAATGTTTTTTTTTTATTATTTTTATAAGTCATAGTTATAGTTAAGAATTAATGAAACATGTATGAATTAAGTATGTATGAGTTTCTAAAAAAAAATTAACTTGAATATATCCTGTGATGAGGATGAGATGTGAGATGATATATAACAAAAAAGTTTCATTCAAATCCGTCCAGTAGTTCCGAAGAATAGCGTGTACAAGCAGACAAACAGACATATAGACAGACAGATTTTTGTTTGTTGTTCTGTTACTATGACTCTACCGCATAGTTTTGTTTTTGAATAACAAAAAATATTAAATCTTAATCAGAACAGGTCCTACTTTCCTTAATACTCTCATGATTTACAAATCTCTTAAATTAATTAAAATTATGGGGCATCAAAATACCTAATAATACTTCTTCGAAATGAATACTCGTTTGAAATGTTTGAGATTATTCAACAAAATTGTTTAACAGCCTTGTTTTTGTATGTAACAAAAATATACACTACTGATGAAGGTAGTGTAATATTATTTTTCATTTATAATATAATAATCGAATTACATATCTGCAAAGAAGCTACCTACCTCATAGGTATATAAACCGAATTTAATTAAATGTAAAGCAATGTTTCATAAATACTGGATTATTGTTTGTGTTTAATTTATTTTGTTATTCTTGTAAGTTACACTTGTAAGAAATGGTAACTAATTTATTTTGTTAGAACCTGAAGTAATTACAAAATGCTTCAAAAAGACAGAAGTTCCTTGTCTAGTTACCTATGGTGAGGAGTTCTGCATACTTCTGGAAAAAAGAAAATATTAAACCGAATAGTTGTGCTCATATTTCTAAATTTCAAATAAATAAAAAATACAGCTTTATTGTTTTGAAACAATAGACTAACACATACAAAAGTTGTTGTTGAAAATGTTTTGATGTGAATAGATTTCCTTGACTTGTACTTACCTATATAAAAATAATAGATGCGTATACACTTCTTGTTTTTATAAACTCAAGAAAATCTGTTTTTTTTTGTATAAATATTATGACTATATTATTATTAGTAACTCTTCTTGTTTAATTCTTATTTATCTGTATTATATATAATGTACCTGTTGACAATGACAATGTAACAAAAGTCTGAAAATGATATGTATTATTGTATTTATGAAACATTTATGAAATTATAGGAAAATAAAAGATATATATAAATTATATATTCACTTAATTCGATTTTCACTTACTTCTTGGCACACTTTTGAGCGTTGATTTTGATATACTGTCGCTATCCTCCGACTCTGAACACACTTGGAAACTGGTTTCTGAAAAATACACTATTATGCGTTCGAATTCATATTTCTTCATAGTCGTGTTCATTCCTCATGGCTGAGGGTCATGATCATTGCGTGGAATGAAACACACTTAACAACCTTCTTGCCAATGGAGTTGGTTGATGTTGCCTTCTCCATTTCACACAAAAGTTTAAATCCAGAGTGTAGTGGGTAGGGAAGGTAACCACCTTACGATGTTTTCCTTCACCGGAAGCAAATGGTGGGCGATGATAACTATTACGCATTAGTCAGATTGGAATACAAACTCATGTGGCACGTAGGATTCGACCTGGGACTTTTCGGTTCACAGTCTTAACCATTACACCACCACCTCTTCAAATTAGCGTTCAAATTAGGTATGCTTAAAATTCCACATTTGCAGGAATTCCAATCAAAGTTCTAAGTACGATTCTAACGCAATCGAATTTTATGTTATCAATAGTATTCATCATTTTTTTAAAATGTGGCATCGAACCTTGAACATTTGGAGTAAATCAATGTCTGAGTTCACAATCGAAAAAGTCCGATCCACCGAATTGACCGATCTAACATTTTAGAATGTCGAAATGAATTTGCTTAGACTGAGGTCTGAATTTCGACAGGGTCTCAATTTCGAAAAACACTATTTCGACTTAAATTGTTTAGACAAAACACATTACTTATGCTGCCGAAGTGGGTAAAAAGAGCAAATACGCGGGTCTGGGGGATACGTACATGTTTTTACCTTTCGCAGTGGAGACAATGGGTCCTTGGGGCCCTAAAGTTAAAAAATTTTTGAAAGAGATTTCAACACGTCTCATCGAGAAAACTGGTGATCCGAGATCAGGTATTTTCTTTGCTCAGCGTATATATAACAGTCTGGCAGTACAGCGAGGAAATACTGCCTGCATTCTGGGCACGTTGCCTCGGTGCGGCGCGTTTGAGCAGGTTTTTTTATTTGTAATTTTTGTCTTATTTTAATTGTATGCGTAGATTATGTGTAGTGACATTATAAAGACCAACTATTTCAGATATCTGGCAATTTTGTGCCAGATGATTGTAATAGTTGGCTAAATTATAAGCACTAATTGTAATTACTTTAAGATCATCGTAACACTTGGTTGGCGAATAAAAATACTCGAGCGACAAAACACATGTTCGACTAGCATTATTTCATCAGAAACTACTTCGACAAGACACACCTTCGAAAAATACTACTTCGACAGAAGCCATTTCGAGATGCACTTGTTCGGCAGATTTTATTTCGACATAACTTACCTTCGACAGTTCATTGCGCTGAAATGTGACAGAGATATGAAATACAACTATAAATAATAATCAGTCAGTTTAATTATAATTAAGTATCACATCTGTGTAAAGTTTTATCATTTCTTCAGATAATTAACATAATATCGATAGTCAGGTATTTATTAGTAAAATCATCAATACATTTTCATAATTATTATTAATTAGACAGGTGAGTAACGTACGCTATTCCGCTTAGAAAAGAAACTGTATCATTTCATTTATTATGGTAAAGCAAATGTTAAAGTAAAGCAAAGCAAAAAGTGCGCCCCCTTTCGTATAGGTACTCTAACCCGATTGTATGTTTCCCAAATAAAATACCTAAAATAAATTCTACATATTACTAGACATTTTTATACGGACAAATCACACAGATTGAGTATAGCCCAAGGAAGGTAGAAGTAGAAGAGAAGTTGCCTCCCCCCCAATCCCCCCGCGCCGCGCAGAACGCCACGAAACGAAAATAGACAGCTCTAGGCTAGAAAATTCCGATCAAAGTCATGGACGTATAAAAAATAATAAATGTCAATGACATATGGACCGGTGTTCCCATTATTAGAAATTTAAAATCTCCCAAAAGTAGGGGAATTGGTATGACGTTGCGTTAATCCATTTTAAAATTATAAAAAGCATACCTAGCATTCAAAAAGTAGACTACAACACAACAACAAATTCTAAAAATGTTTAGCTCCATTTGTATCCGACTATTAAATTACAATTTAAAATTATTTACCAGTAAATGGCTTGTTTTACAGAATGACACAGGAACAAATAATAAGTACATAGTAAATAAATACAATTGAAAGATTTTCGCCTTCAGAGGTAATTATTAAGTCAAATATCTATATCTGCATTAAGGCAAAATTTCTGGCACGCACACAAAGAAGGTCAGCCGCCTAACAGTCATATCTTTCGTTTTAATTTCATGAATTGTCTAAAAATTTGCTATATTAGTTCTATTTTTGATTTGATTTGAAGAGAACTGTGTTGTGGTTTATTTATTCAATCCCCATACACTGTATATCACGGACGTAGCCAGGATGATGGTAAAACAACAAAATTTCTGTTTGTCTGTCGTTCAGAAACGATTTTGATGAGAAATTCATTGAAAGATAGAGGAAGTCAACAGGTAGGCTACTTTTTATTCACGATGCAGGATTAGGATTTATGCAGGAAAAACAAGTGTCCATATATACAGCTAGTATTTAGTATATTCATAGTTTAGCACAACAATTAATTACACAGATGAAATAAATAAATATAAAAAGCTAGCATGGGGGAAAAATCTGCATTAAGGCAAAATTTCTGGCACGCACACAAAGAAGGTCAGCCGCCATTACTATGCTTCAACGTTAGTTTAGGTCGTACTCCGTCCGTCTTATTTATACGCCCATGGTTAAAGTAGTGTTTGAGTTCCGTGTCATATATCAAAAATCAGCCATAAAATCACGAACAAAACGCTGTAATTATTTCAGTTGTAAGTGGAAAAATAGTGAAATAAAAGTGAAAAAAGTGGAAAAAAATAACAAAGTGCCCCATTTCAAAACTTTGGACGCATGCGCCGCCTTATTTATCGCGGTGACCCTCCCACATTTGGATGCGTCTCGCTGGCAGCCGTCGAACGGGACCCCACTCGGACCCCTGGAGTGAAAATCCACAGGAACAAAAATAAGAACTGAATCTAATCAGCGATTTTCGCTGATTTTTAGACAAACTAGGAGGAGTTTGCCTACACATACAACACCATCGGGAGCGCCCCGGGAAGACAAACCAGAAGAGACCCAGACCACCGACCTAGGACTAGGCGTTCAGGAGTAGTGGTCCAAAAACCGCTGCAGACTCCTGGCGTTGGAGTCTGCAGCGATTTCAGAGCCCTTCACAGCTGAAGTTTTAAGGACTCTTAGAAAATGACAGAGGTAAATGGAAAGCCAATTTACTATTGTATGCTTATACCAAATTTGAAGTCATTCCAATTTGTACTTTTTGAGTAACAAAATTTTTCCTAAGTCAAGGTAGGAAATTTCGTGTGTATTACGCAGTTAGTAAAATCAGGCGTAAACAAAATCCTGCCATCTATCGGCAAATTTTGGCAACTCAAACTTATCAGAAACATCGCCAAAATTACGCCTTAAATAGGCTTACGTAGACCTAACTAAAATTCCATAGACTCTTAAAATTTTCTACAATAATAATAAAATAAAACTAGCACAGAGATCCTACGCATCCAACAATAATACACAAATATATTTCCCGGGTTCACGCCCGACGGAGCACGCTGCGCTGCGTTGCAGTGGAAGCGCGAGAATAAAAAAGTGCAGAAGTGCCCCCCAAAATATCTTGGCATCATAAAGACTCATTCTGCCGAGTTTATGTCATAAAGAACCCGTGAGTGTGACTAGTGCGTAAACGCGGGCCCTTCCTTGTAAACAATAAAAACTTGCCAAACAGAAACCTGTGGTTATTGGGTAGCACTAGTGCGGAACAGCATTGCTATTAAACTCGCGCACTATTTATTCCATAAAGAAGAGCACAGAACATATCTATTTATTTTCACTTTAATCATAAATGAAAGCAAAACCCAAGCGATAGAAATTGCTATATGACAAAACAGACAAACAAACACCCTTACATACTGGTATTAAATAGACTTAAGTTAGTTATCCTCTGCCAAATGTGGGGTACTAGTTTCGTATATGATTATATCATTTCTCCTCCCTCTATGATTGCCGGTGGTCATCTTGTGGACCCTCACCAGCCTGTTCAGCCGTGGAGGCCGACGTAAGTGGGAGTGTAGAATCTGTCTGAGCTGGAGATCCAGGCAGAGACCGCAGGCCGGGTGATGGTGGCAGTGTGCTTGATGGATGATTCTCTAGTAACAAATCTATATCTAGACGATATAAATATCTGCCCGTTGAGTATTATTCATATTATTGTTAATCCCTTTATATAAAAACAACTGATTTCTATGTCGTTTCAAAATTTGAGAACTATTACAATCTTTAACTTGATATAAAACTTTTCCTAACCTTTTCATAATTATTCCTTTACACTAAGAATAGTTTTTTTTTTATTTATAAACTTTTTATAAAAAACAAAATATTTTTTTTTTCAAACATGTTCTTTTCTATATCTTGAGTATCAATTCACGTACACTGTTTATTATTGGTATCATTAAGACGTAGGGTTTATTAGGTCTAACCTTGACCTCAGTTTATGACCGAATACCGCTTGAGCCGGAGAGAGACCAGTCGCGGTGTGTACGGAGTTACGAAAGTCCATGAGGTATTTCAATAACTTTAATCTTACCTCTCTAACAGTGTCGCATGACAACAAACAAGACTTTATGCCTCTTTTTACAATTTTCACAAAACTCTCAGCTTGGCCGTTGCTAGCCGGGTGGTCACCGGTGACGTCACATGAGAAATCCCGTTACTCATGCAAAATCGTTCAAATTCGTATGAACAAAATGCTGTGCCATTATCGCTCACTATAGTTTGAGGAATTCCAAAGCTCGTATGATGAGCCCGTATTCATAATATAAACTTCGACCCATTTCGAGTATGCATCTACCAATATTAGATAAACTAATTTTTTAATTGGCCCTAAGAAATCAATGTGAATCCTATTGAAACTGCACGGCGGAACCTCCCAGCTGGCGCTGGGCGGGGTAGGACGCAATTGTAAACCAACCTCGCATGACGCGATCATATTTTCTATTTTCTGGTCAATACCGGGAAACCAACACCTCGACCGAGCTTCGGCTTTAGTTTTAACTATGCCGAAGTGAGAAGAATGTAACTCGTTAAGTATAGTTTGTTGCAAGCTTTCCGGAATAACCACCTTGTGACCTCTCATTATGCAACCGTTTTCAATAGACAATTGCAGCCTTTATTTTATCTTTGTATAAAATGGTCGCAATTGGTTATCATGAATTTTTGGGGGCCAACCCTCTCGTATAAATTGTGGCACTCGGGTCAAAACTACATCTTTATCGGTATGCTCTCGTAGTTGACTGCCATAGTGCCGTCTGTAACGAAACAAACATAAGTGGCCCGGTCGCATTTCAAATCATTGTCCTGTTCGGTGCAAGCGCACCTCGGACAAGGCTCGCTCGGGACAAATAGTACGCGCTATTATCACCACTGTGAATGTATTCAATTACATAATTATACCCGCTAAGGAACAGTGTGTATCGTTGTAGCCTATTAGCCGATACCTCCGGTATTCCCTTATAGGGGCCGAAAATTGATTCCTTATGATCAAATAGGCTTCTGATCCTACCGTACAAATGTGGAACTGACGTACCCCATAAATCATTGCAGCTGCTGTAGCTTCTTTTTGAATCTGTGCATATCTTTTCGCTGCAGAATTAAGCGTGCGAGAGGCAAACGACACCGGTCTCTCGACGCCATCTGGACTTACTTGGGATTTAATTGCACCTAACCCATTTGGTGATGCATCTACTGTTAAAATAATCTTAGCGTTAGGATCAAAGTGAGTTAAAACCTGTTCTGAAGCAAGTGTCTCTTTCATTTCATTAAAAGATTTTTCATGAACCGAAGTCCAGTTCCATTTACAACCCTTTCTCAACAAGTCATACAATGGACTAAGTATACTAGATGCGTTTGGAACGAAATTCCTGTAGTAGTTAACTGGCCCTAAGAAAGATTGTAGCTGATTTACGCTTTGAGGAGTCGTAGCCTCAACCATAGCTTTATTTTCTCTGGTGATTTTTTAGACCGTATTTTGTATCGATATAGCCTAGATAGCTAACTTCGTCCTTAAAAAAAATCGCATTTCTGTTGCTGTAAAGTCAAGCTTGCCTCCTCCAAGCGTTTCAGTACGGCATGAAATCTCTCTTTATGTTCTATCCTGTTCTTCCCAGTAATTAAAATGTCATCTGGCAGGCAGAGGACACCATCCATGCCAGCTAGGAGCCCTTCTATGGCCCGCTGAAAAATAGCCGGCGCGATGGCTAGATCGAAAATCAGTCGAGTATATTTATACAAGCCACGGTGTGTATTGATGCAAGTTAGCTCCTGCGATTGCTCATCTATTGACAGATCTAATTTCGAAAATTGATGACCTCCGTAAAGTTTAGAAAATAATTCAGTAATAGTGGGAAGCGGATATTGTTCTATAAGTAAATTTTTATTAAAACTTACTGAGTAATCGGCGCTCAATCTGAGCCATCACGCTTCAACACTGGCACAATCGGCGATGCATACTCGGAATGATCGACAGTTTTTAAAATACCTAAATATGTGTTTATTACTTATCAAGAAAACTACATGACTCATATTTATACAAACCAAATTAAATGTTTGTAATTTGAATTTTCCAAAGCATTTAGATTTGGAACAAAAGCTGTAGCGATATAAAATACTTATTAATTAAAGATTTTGCACTCATAAACGGCACGTGAGCTAGAAGATACACGACAAATACCCGGTCGTCTAGATAAGAATGAGATGACTCACAACGGCAGAAATCGGCAATCCCAACGTCACTTGAGTTTTTCTGCAAATTGTGTTTCATTCATGATTATGTAAGTATTATCTTGCGGTGGGAGTGTGTGGCAACGGTATGGCGGTGAGTTGGATTGGTTGGTCGCGTCCTCTTGTAGTATTTTGGTGATGGTATGTTCCAAGCTTGTGGCTTAGTAGCTACAACGAAATGTAATATATTCTTAGTATGTGTTATATTATATGGTTTATTAGCGAGCCTAAACCTTCGAGAATAAATTGCATCACATAACACCTATCTATACATGTGCGATGTTGACACGTGATTAAACCCTACTGCAGAAATATTATTAAATTACCAATGCATTTTTTTATCTATGTCGGCAGTCAGAAAGTTCGTTAAAAAATTAGATGTTATTTTAAAAAATCTGATTTTCTTATATAAAAACCCAATTTTCTTTAACATCTTCCGTTCAAAAGTAGGTATACAAGGTTAAGTTAGAAGTTTATGAAAGAATTCTGCCCGTGAGTCGTGTGCCGGAAGGTCCGCGGGCTCACCACACGTCGCCGTCATTACGTGTGACCTAGTTTTATAATGAACCTTCTTTCTTATCGAATATGTTATTGCTAATACTGGTGTCAGATATTCAAGTAATCTAAAGGCATCTGCGACATGACATTCACGACTTCGTACCGATACACGCTAGTAAATTAAATTAGCAGCAGGTCCTTCATAGTCCTCATGGCTGAGGGTCGTGGTTATTACGTGGAATGAAACACACACAACAACTTTCTTGGCATTATTAATGGAGTGGTTTGCCATTGCCTTCTCCATTTAACACACAAGTTAATAAGAATCAACCAGTGTGCAGGTTTCCTCACGATGTTTTCCTTCACCGGAAGCACGTGGTGGACGATGAAAACTAGTATACATGAGTCAGATTGGTATATACAAACTCATGTGGCACGAGTAGGATTCTAACCTGGGACCTTTCGATCCACAGGCGGGAGTCTTAACCATTACACCACCACCGCTTCTTAACCAAGAAGACCAATCTAAATCTGAATCCCAGGTCTCGTATAGTCAGTTTGTATACCAATATACAAAATCATGTGGCACGAGGCAAAAAAAGGTTATTAACCTGGGACCTATCACGGTCATAAGTGGTTAATCACTGGATCACCACCGCTTCTATAAAATTAATAAATTTAAGAATAAATTATTATTAATTTTGTTTCTCCTTTTGGAATTCATGGCATATTGTCCGGTCATTTGAGAGGTTTGCTTTGAACAGTTTTAATAATATATGTTATTAATACTTAAATACACACACCTTGCAATATAAAATACGGATCTTATTTTCGTAATTCAGATAGTTGATGTTACAAAACATGTTCGTTTATTTCTCAATACAGGATTAATTCGATATCCTATTAGTAAAAGTACAAAAAATTACATCATTGATTAAACAAAGACAAGCGGGAAATGTGGAAAATGCCGAATAATAAATAAAACGACCGAACGGACGAATAGATAAATATTTACATCCTTATCTTTACATATATAAAACATAGCTCTCTGCTGTGTCTGTCTGTCTGTCTGTTTACGATTAACTCAAATATACTACACGGATTTTCACGCGGTTGTCACCAATAGATGGTGTAATTCCTGAGGAAGGCTTAATTAGTGTGTAATTTATTAAGCATGTTTTACCCGAGCGAAGCCGAGACGGGCCGCTAGTAAATAAGTAAACACGCGAATGCGAACAGGAGAACGAGTAATAATTAAATAAAGTTGATGTTATAAAACAGTCCAAGTTAGTTTATCGCCCAACGCAGGATTCATCCGATATAATATTGACCACAATGATTAAACAATTGTTTTCAAGGACAAGCGGGCAATGAGTGCAAAGCGCCACAAAATAGTTTAAATTTTCGCTAAAATATAGCGTGAAGAACAAACGGACAAGTGGACTATTAGGTCCGACGCTCTATGGTTGAGGAAGAAACCTGGAAAATGCTCAAATGAAAGAATAACTTAATAAAATACGATACGAAACGAAGTGTAACACCCTGATAGAGCGCGATGATAATACGGAATTTACCAATTTAAAATTATGCCAGAATGAGTAATAATTACCTATACATCTCGGAATACCTTAGTTTTGTGCGACTACCTACGTCAGATTTTAGTCTCTGGATTACGAGAAGAACCTATGGTTAAAATTAACTACTACACCAATCTAAATCTGTGGTGTAAGCCTATGGTTAAAGTTAACTACACTGAGTGCTAAATTTAGGCTTCACATGATTAAGGTAAAATACCCAATTATCGACGCTTTAGCGCGAAAATTTAAGCATTTTTTTAATATTTGGTTCCCTGTATAACTTTTGCAGTATTTTGATGCTGTAAGTTAAATTTGAGGCTATTTTGCATAATATTCGAAAGTTAAAATGAGTGTGACATTAATAATTGAAAAGATATACTAAAATAGATTTATATATATTTTTTCCTAGTAATCGACTACAGAAATCCATTTACCGACAACCAGTAATCGATGTGTTCCAATGATCGAGATCTAATAATCGACATGTTCTTTTTATCGACATCCAATATTCGACAGTCCAGTATTCAGTTATTCCTAATCCAGCTTAGAACTACCAAACTTTTCAAAATTCTTGTAACTTGTAGCTTCGTTGAACACCCCCCTGGAGTTGTACCTAAGTATTATGAGGATTTAGGAATAAAAAACAAATTTCAATCAGGTTTAATATTGTTATTTTGCTCTCATTTATAAATAGTGATAAATTATACTTATTTTCAACATTGACAATTATAACAAAATGGGTAGGTAAAGAATCTTTTAAGATTACTTACTTGCTAATAGAATGGTTTTCTTAATAAAATATTATAATCAAAAAATAGCTTTAGAGCTTTAAGTCTAACTAATAGCAACCAGTCTTTACATTCAGGAGATCTTGCCAAAGGCATACAAAACTAATCAACATTATATGTGATTACTTACGATATATATTGGCAGCTTTAATCACAGAGTTATTACTTAATAAACTATAAATTGCTTAAAATTATAAAATGGTAGTCTTGATAGTCGCTAAGTTGCGAATAAAGCAATAAAAATCTTAGACTAAAAATTAGCTAAAAAAGCTAGCTAAAGCTGATACTTTTTCATTTCGGCTATAGTATAGAAGCCCCTTTTGTTACATAATACTGGTTCAGATATTGCCTCTACAATGTCAGACTCTTGGTACCAGATTTTATCTTCTTTTTCCGGCCACTTGAAAGTGTTTTTCAACGAAAAACTCATGGTGCTAATTTCAAACATATTTCCGCGTACATTTTTTATAACGCCTGGGAAATGTTCCCCCTCATACTTGAGAATCACATAATCACCATTGCCATATTTGCTTATTTTATTTGACAATCTACTAAGTGGGACGGACGTCTTCGGATTCGGAGCTTTCTGAATTTTCATTAGATGCTCGTTCAGTGTCTGTTATTTCTTCTTCAATTTCCACATTATAGCTATCTTCACTATCTGCATAGTTTAATTCAGTATCTGTATTGTCCGAAGACGTGTCACTTGGTTTCAATTTTCTTAGCCTATTGCGTTTTTTCATCTTAATGTTACTTTTTTCTTTCAGCTTTTTTTCCTTTTTATTCTCCAACTCTCTTAGTTTTAATTGTCTTTTTTCTTCTCTTTCTTTAGCTTTAATTTGCTTTTGTTCCTCTTTTTCTCTTTTTTCTTTTTCTTTCCGGTTATGATAATCTCTCCATGGTGTGAACTAGTTATAGCATAAGGAATCTTTTCCTTGCACTTTCTTTTTTTACCTTTCTTTTCTTCATCTTCTCCAGGCCAGTTAATATTCCGTTTAAATGGAGATGGGATAATAATTTTACTTCCGTCTTTCAACTGAATGGTTTTGGAGGTCCCAGGTCTTGTCGTATCTTTAACAGGTGTTTTTTCTGCGGCGTTTAGGTCACTTTTGGATGTCTCAGACCCTATGTTATTATGTTTGGATTTTGTCATGGTCATCTCTAGCGAATCTGTGTTAGTCTTCTCTTCTGAAGATGTATTATCCGGGAACACGTTTATGGAGCGGGAAGTTAAAGCAACTAAAACAGGATCTTTTATGTTTAGAGAATTTGGCCCATCGTTAGTTAATGGGTTATGTGACGTATCGTTAGGTTTCTTGATGATTATTGACAGCAGAATTATTAAATGGGTGGACATAGTTGTGATCTAGCTGAATGTGTTGTTGTGGTGTCAGATCAAATTCAATTAAGTCTGTTGATGTACTTGTAATTGGAATAGCAGGATCTTTTGTTGGATTCGGGACTTCAACTAATGATTGTGTTGAAGGTTCTTTCGATTTATTAACTTGATCAGAATTTCCGACTATTTGTTTGTTGCTGGCCCATATTACATACAGTGACAGGTCTTCATTCAAATGAGAACTCAACTCTTCTTTGTCTCTAAAGAATAATTCATTTAACATCTGCAACTTTTCAGCCCCCAACTTTGTCGTTATATCTTTTTCTAGATAATTAAAGAAAAGAATCTGTTCTGTCGAAACTTCCGATTTTGATCGAGTTTTTATTTTAGATAAATGAACATAATCTGGGCCAAAGGGGTACAACCCACCAGCACGAAAACCATTCCTAATAGCACTCTCAGTGATTAACTCTAATGCTGTGTTGAGAACAGGGGCAAAATTTTCTTTTTTTAGATTTTGTCCTAGATGTTGCAATTTCCAGTCTTTAGCAGCTTTTGCCCAATAAGTTTTCAAAGGTCTAAACACGGCAAGATCCATTGGCTGCAGAATATGCGTGCTGTTTGGGTATAACGCTATAATTTCTATACCATTTTCAGCACAAAAATCAAGTGCGACCTATGGCCATCCAGAAAGAAGAGCATAGGTTTTTCAATCTTCTGATGTACTAGCCAGGGATTGAATATGTTCGCGATATTCTCGAAAAAAGTGCTGCCGCACATCCAGCCAGTCGGAGACCGTCCAATTGCCCAATCTTCTGGAAACTGAGATGAAATTGTAGACGGAATTCTTTCATAGGCAAACACAACCATAGGAGGAGCTAATTGACCAGCGCTTTCGTCCGTATTAAAGATCCGAGCCGGATCTTCTGATGCTTCTTTAAGACCGTTTTATTCTAAATAGGATTCTATCTCTTTAAACCAACCTTTTATGTTTTCTTCAGTAACGGCATCACGTGCCGTGTTTAAATTTTGCGCTTTTCTCTCAGACAATGTAGGATGTCTATTCAGAAACAGATTGTACCATTTTCTACCTGGCCTGTTGTTAGCAAAAGGTGTATTTTTCTGCTGATCAACGATAATTCGTTGTACACTGTCGAGCAATTCATCTTTGGTAATAGGAATGTGTTTATCAGTCATATCAAGAATCCATTTTTTAATATAGCCTCCTCTTCTGTAGATAAATATGTACCAGGACCCATTGAACATGTAACTGCAGTTTTGCCCGTAATTTTGTCATGTAAGGTGATTCTGGGTACACCAAACTTTTTTGCTGCAGTCGCAATTTTTTCACCTCTTTTGACTGATTCAATCGCCTGTGCCATTTGGAAAGGCGTGTAGTTTTTTTTAGGCGCCATTCCTGCCAAATATAATCACATGTCGATTATTGGAACATACGGAATCCCCATCATCGACACGGTTGTCGATCACTGGAAACGATTCTACGATTTAAACGTAAAAACTCTATTTTAAAAGCGCTGAAAAGACTTAAATGAACCATAAATAAAACTACACAGAATATAAAAAAAAAAACAAAAATCGACATTAGTCGATTATTAAAACACGTCCATAAAAAATACAATAATCGACAAGCATATTATCATATTATAACATAACCCTAGATTGTAATTAAAAGTATTGGATTTCAGTCCCTATCCAATAAATAATTAGCATTCGCGATTAAACAAAAGGAATGAAAGTTATTAACAATAAATCTTACTCACCTTCTTCGCTAGTAAAACGGGATTTCCAAGAGAGACTTCCGCCGGTCGATGTTTCGAGTCACGCCATTTTTATAAAAATGGCCGACTGATCAAAATGACACTTGCATTGACAGCTATATGAAGCTCGTCTATGATTTATGCTTCGTATACGTTCGAATATTCACACATTTATTTTTTTATTTTAGAATTGGGCAAATGTGGAAAATATATCGATATATATATCGTATCGATATTTTTCAAATCTATAGATAAATATTGACTAAAAAATATCGATAACTCGAGATTGACAAAATGTAGGTCATAGACTGTAAATATTTGTTTGTGGGTTTGGTTTCTATGCTTCAAGCATAGAAACTAAACCCATACGGCCTACTGCCTACCTACTCTTTTTCTAAATTGAAGAAATCGCATTGATCAAATGATGTGACGCACGAGCAGACAGCAGAGCTTTAAAAAATATATAGATTTTGATACGAATTTGATATCTGAAAATAAATATCGAAAGTCGATATATCCTTGGGAAAATATCGCTAATTTTATTTGTCATCGAACCTACCTCAGTGTCAGTCGTGTCGCATGAGTCGCGCTAAATAGAATCACGTTGATAGTCCATTATTGTGATAAAGTTTACTAAAGTTTTAAACTTTAACCAATATTTAATTTTTACTAAGTAACTAATTTTGAGTTAGCTTTCTTTCAAATAAATATTATTTCTTGTGAATGATGGAGTGGAAAAGTATTGTGAAATGTGATGCAAACATGAGACATTATGAAAGTTTTATTTTTTTAATATTATTTTTTGTGTGTGCCACTGCGGTAGATTTGCAAAGTGGTAAGTACCTACCTAAAATTTTAACCGTATTCCAAAAAGGAGGAGGCTTTAAACTTAACAATCCACGGGTTTTTTAATGAAAATCCAGATTTTATAACAAGTAGAGTAGAGAATGACGTATCACTACACGTCATTCTGAACACTTTCAGAAACATATCCGTGCAACCTAAACATGTTTCAACCTGTATTTCTTCGTAAAGTCGAACTAACCCAACCACGAAATGTTTAAGGTTCATGAGCACTTATCAAATATTAGGTATTTAAAAATACAACTCATTTGCTGGTAAACCTTGTTGATCTGTGTTTCATTTACAGTGTTATAATTATTGAATGTATACAAAAGGGGGCTGTCAGGGGTGGTGGATTTTTTTTCGGATTTGGATTTTTTTTTTCATACAAACTTTGGTCGCTATTTTGAGGGGGAAAACGGGCTCGCATGTGATCGCTGTCATGGACGATATTAACCGTATTCCAAAAAGGAGGAGGTTATGTTCGTGTATATACTTTTTATATGTGTGTTCAACTATGTCTCCGTAAATTGTGGACCCATTTACAAAATTGCTGTTTAGTTTGAAAGCGTATATTCGCCGTGTAGTCCATTGTTTTCAGTTTGAAATTATATCAGTATTAACTTATTCCAGACAAGCCTTGCGGGGTGGTGTCCAGCGACCACGCTATTCACCAGCACCCTTGGCTGGTAGTTCTGGAGTACCACTACAGGCGCCACAGCGGCGGCATCCGGTGTGGAGGCGCCCTTGTTGACAGCCGACACATTATCACGACGGCGCACTGCGTCGTTTTGGGCATGTTTCCCATCATGTAAGTGTATTTCTTTGATAATAACAACATGCAATTTGCACCGGGGGGTTTGCACGGGTGCAACTTGCATATTATATACAAATACACCTTCCTCTTGAATCACTAAAATCAAATCTATTAAAAAACCCGCATCAAAATCTGTTTCGTAGTTTTAAAGATAGAGAGATATAAGAGAACTTTTATACTTCATAATAATTATAATGATTATAATGTAAGTAAAAACACTTTATATCACCAAAAGAACATACAAGAATACAATTTGAACAAGTCATCTAGAACTATGTAACATAGGCGGCCGTATCGCTAGAGCAATGCAATCTCCTCCGGGCTACCTCTACTTGGACTGTCTAGCGTGCAGGCATCTTTATTTTCTCTCTCATGCTCGTATGTCCTTGGTTGCATTGGGGGCTGTGACGTCGCTGAAAGCGATCAGAGTTAAAAGTTAACCCTAAAGTTTTGAAGATTCTGCTGTGATTTTACCTGCCACCTGCCTGACTTCAACCCTTCTTGGGAATACAGTTGTTGCGTCGGCTGTCAGCCATGTGTCCTTTAGATTGTACGACATGCACGGTGGGATATGAAGAGGTCCTATTTGAGGGCGGAACCACACGTCCGTGCCAGTTATATGTTACTATCTCATCAATGTGGCTTAGCTAACATTACATACAGCTTGACCATTAAAGAAATGACAATAATGAGGGGTCTAGATTCTTCGTGGATGTCACATTTTTGACGTAAAATGCTGAACAATTTTGTATGTAAAATTTTTAGTTCAACTTTATTTAATTCCTACAATTTATTTTAAATAGGTGTTATCAGTTCATATGACGGTAATAACCGGTTAATTTCACCATTTCATTGTCTGTGATTGTGTATAAAATTAGATTTTAACCTTACAAATGTGGCGAATTCTTCATTATGATGTGACGCATAATGGAAAGTAGGTAACTATTAAAACATGGACGCATATCGTCAGGGCAACACGTGACTATCCTGACATATTCGGCATGATTTCCGTCACTAAATAATTAATTTGTCTTCTTTTCTTGATGTCAGATTTTATTCATGTCGCCTAAAGGCAGCTGACATGACTTTTACGACCATTTACCTCTATCAAGTGACATGCAGTCGCATACATCCAAGAAAACTAAATATAGTGAACCAGTCTCCTTACGAGATTTTCCTTCTTTGAAAGCAAGTGGTGGTGTAAGAAAATTACTATACCTACACGAGTCAGATTAGTAAAAAACATTTGGTTCAGTCCTAACTGCTGGTCCACAACCGCTTCGTTATCCATTATTGAATCTGATTAACCTAGGCATACTTACATTATTTAGTAATTCAAACTCAAACTCAAACTCAAATATCTTTATTGCAGTACAAGGTGTGGCACATACAATACATTAGTTTCAACAGTTTACCCTTTCAGGCATGCAATATTAGCGTTATGTACACTTATAACACATACTATATTTCTATATATGGATACGTGCAGTACTTACAAATTAAACTGTTTGAACAACTTATAAGTAATCTGTCTTTGCACACGATATAATTATTTATGGAATACATACCAATTTATTCTCGTAAGGTACGAGTATTATACTCATAGTATTCATCCAAATTATAAAATTTTGGATACATTTGATATTTACAGGTAAATGGTTAGTACATTTATTCCAGAAATATAGGCACTTTTTTTATACACTTCATTATTTACAATGGGAAGATACAAATCATTTTTATATAAATTTCTTTGGTTATCTCTGAGATCCATTTCAAGCATACTATATGCTTTAAACTTAACAATCCACGGGTTTTTTAATGAAAATCCAGATTTTATAACAAGTAGAGTAGAGAATGACGTGTAGTGTTCAGAAACATATCCGTGCAACCTAACCATGTTTCAACCTGTATTTCTTCGTAAAGTCGAACTAACCCAACCACGAAATGTTTAAGGTTCATGAGCACTTATCAAATATTAGGTATTTAAAAATACAACTCATTTGCTGGTAAACCTTGTTGATCTGTGTTTCATTTACAGTGTTATAATTATTGAATGTGTACAAAAGGGGGCTGTCAGGGGTGGTGGATTTTATTTCGGATTTGGAATTTTTTTTTCATACAAACTTTGGTCGCCATTTTGAGGGGGAAAACGGGCTCGCAGGTGATCGCTGTCATGGACGATATTGTAGGGGGTGACGGTTGTACCCTGGAACTGGAAGAGTTTTTTTTTTAATTTTTATTTTTCTTTCCAATGCCCTGGTGGCCTGCGAGGCCGCAGGCCGAGATGCGTGGCGAGGCCAAAGGCCAAACCACTTGGAAGCCGCAGGCCGGGCCACTCCTCCACACTTTATACATGGATGACATCCTACTTTTCTGTAACCCAATTGTCCCGGAAACATCCGACTCGACTACCGAACCAATCACAAAAGCACGACAACGCGCCCCCACGCAAGCCCCCACTCCTGCACACTTTATACATGAATGACATATGCCAACTTTAGGACTCGACAACAAACATTGTGACTAAATCTACAGCCGCACGTCTACCTCGCGAGGTGCGTGCACCTCGCGCCCCCACGCAACCTCTAGTTAGACATATATTGGTACTAAGATAAGTAAATTTTTTGTGTGTGCAAAGACCACGCATGCAATAGTATGCATTAACATTTTAATGTTTTGTAATATGGTTAGGATAAACACTCTAGCATATCTATATTATGTATGACTAATAAACGTACGGGGAGTACAAAACGTAACAGACAGCGCGACGGACTGAACTCGCTACTCACACCACTAAATAATGTCCTAACACCTAGCAACGTTAAAAATAAACACAAATGTTTCTTTCTGGAAATCTTTAAACAACTACCTACGTAGTTCTTGTTTGTAAGTACCTATATATAAGTATTTTACTGAATTAAATAGGTATTACTTCATATAAATTGTGTATAATGAGGTTATAAGTTGATAATTAAAATTTTTAAGGAAAATATTATTTTCTTCTTTTTGGAGCATTTAAATGAAAGCTTTTTAAAATAAATCCTCTTTCGTCCGAGATCGCTTAGACAGTAGACGTGTTAAAAGTTAATTTAATAATAAATAAAAAGTGCGTAATCAAATGCCGTCATTAACTGTGTTGTTAGTATAGTGCTTTTGCTGTCAATTCAAATAGTGCACTTACGACGTTTCAAGCTTTATACAGACCCGACTCGTGCGCAGAGACACGGCACTCCACAGCGAACGCGGCGACCGCAATTGCCGCCGCGTAGCTGCGTAGCAACAAGTTAACTGGGTGGGTACTTACCTACGAGCTCGTAGAACCGGTACGGTGACGTGTGCCGTGGACAGCTGCAACTCAACGCGCTACGAAGTGTGCATCAAGACAGTGATATCTTTATATACCTACTACGATTCTACGATATAACAAGCGGAAAAAATTGAGGATAGAAAATTAATTACCACCTTGGAGAATAAAATCGAGGATATGCAGAGAGAGAATCGCAAAACTAACTTAGAAATAAAAAATGTTCCGAAAAAGAATAACGAAACGAAGGAGGATTTAATTGAAATGGTTGTGAACTTATCAAAGAATATCGGAGGGGAAATTAGTAAAAACGATATAAAAGACATATATAGGGTCCGTGGCAAAAAGGAAGAAATAAAAAATACTGCAATAATTGTTGAGACCTCATCTACTATTATGAAGAATGATACCCTAAAGCTTTGTAAATCTTTTAATATAAAACATAAAACTAAACTATGTGCTAAACACCTAGGACACCGGGTGTCTGAAGATACCCCCATATTTATTTCGGAACAACTGACTCCAAAAGCCTCACGTCTGTACTTTCTTGCGCGTGACCTTGTCAAGGCAAAGTCATTTAAATTCTGCTGGACGGCGTACGGCAAAGTATATTCAAGGAGGGACGAACAGTCTCCAATAATTTTAGTTTTTAGTGAGTCACAAATTCAAAATCTACCAGGGAAAATCTGACTAGATTTATTTCTATTAATATTTATAATATATATTTACAGCGCTATGCAACAACTATTAAGGTGCATCATGTTAATTTATACCATATTTCGTGTAATTACTAACACACACACTTTATATTATTATTTTACACGCACGTTTACTTTTACACTGCCATATTTTATAATATTTTATCAAATTGAATTTTATCTTATACTTATATCGGATACTTCTGCAATAAGGTATTTTTTAAAAGTATTTACATTACATAAATTAATTTTATTTTTTACTCATCGTTTCCACATTACTAGTTATCTGATTATGGATAGTTCTTTGAATACAATAAATGAAATAGACAACAGTAACATAGCATTCTCAACTCAATGTGAAATTAAAAACATAGTAAAGTTTATACCTTTTGGCTTTTAGCTATATTTCTAAGTAGACAAATCTCTGTGATTTAAGCACTGTTTTTTGATTGAAAATGTATTAAACGCCTGGTTTATATGGGAAATAATAAAATGAAAATATGTATATATTTTTAACTAGCATTTGCCCGCGCCTTCGCCCACGTTTAATTCGTGCGTCTGCTCATAACCTGTCAATATCTCTGGTTCTAAGCAATATATCGCGATGAAACCTATACAAGATTTTGAAGTTAAATCATCAGCTATGCTATATAACTGAGAAAACCGCATCAAATTACATCCAGTAGTTTTTGAGTTTTAGGCGATCAAACATATGTATGATATAATAATAAAAAATAAAAAAACAAAAAATGATAATGGTTGGCGAATAAATAATATGTAAGTATATGACGTAATATTTCTACTGACTGCCATCAACATAATTATAATAGTATCATGGTGGTAGCACATTCACTATCAATGTCTAGACGGACCGGCCGTCTCTGCTATCTCCATTGTACACAAATAAAACATTTGAGTCGCGATCGGGAGATCTGACGAAGCTATCACACCACCACACGTCATGATGCCAACATTATGCGTTTTACGGGAATGGCTGAGCTGAAAGTATTGCGAATTGTTGTACTTTAACCCGTATCGTGCTGTCGTGGGAGAATGTTAAAATAGAACTGAGTAATAAACAAGAACATTTGAATGGAATGCGTGTGATAGAATTTGACGGTATAATTGTGTAGGTATATCACATGAAGGTAAATAATCCTTTAGTCTTTTGCAACAGTAACAAAACTGTATGCCTAACTATGTAAATTTTTTGCCGAATAAAGTTTTTCTTTCTTTCTTTATAAAAAAGTTGTTTAAATAGTTGGTCTATAATAAATTAAAACTAGCGTGTAGTGGTAATGAAAATAATTATATTGAACTTCCAAAATGACAAATCTTAATTTTACATATTAAAAACCATCGGCGGCAATCTTATCTGTCAATATGAGAAAATATTTAAACCTAGAATACATTTTGATTTATTCTTTTATTAGTGGCCAGTGTACTGAATATAAAACCTGGACATACCGCCCGCCAAGGACGTAATTGCATAATGTCCTTCACCAAAATACCGCCCGCCATGCCAAAATATGGATAGAGATGCATGGCAGATGCTTTCATGTCCTTGGAAGTGGAATCATGTTGACATCATAAATGAAAACTCAAAAACCTTTAAAAACGTGCCACAACTAATTATAATAATATATAGTGTCCGTAATATTCAAAAGCCACCAATTAAGGACAATAAAATAAATGAAAGTACTTACTTAGTGCAATATTAAAACTGTACCTAAATTATAGATGCCTATAAAATGAAATATCCTGGGAGACAATACCCTTATAAGCATTACAATAAATTTTAAACTGATAACACTTTATGAAACCTCCGATGACACGGGTAAGTAACAATCCTTATATTTACTAAAATTTATTAAATGTTTCTTAAAATAAGTATTATTTTTAAACAATCATAATAATACCGACATCAACATTACATACCTATCTAAAAGTGCCTATACTTTTCATATTCCAACTCTATGCATGGGACAGCAGACCTGAAGCTGCGAGGGATGATGGTAAGTAGTTTTACATTTAGGTTTATTCATACCAATTTCATAAACCTTCCTACATTTATCACTAGATTTATAAAATTTAACACTATGTTGAGGTCCTTTACAAAATTTATCTAACTTACAGCCTTGACCAGTAACCTGACAAGGTAAATTAGTCACGGGTCTACCCCTGACATATTGGGTGCCTAGTTGGTAATTACATTTATTATAAAAAGGCTTTTCTGAATAAGGTCTCCTTTTTACAGATGGTCTAGCGGCAAGCGATCGATTCTCTAAAGTGGAGTGCATCACAGCTACATGAGAAAGACCATGTGAAGATACCTCTTCAGCCTCTACTTCTTTGTGGACTGTATCAATAGATGACGACACACCCTTCCCCTGGACCTTACAATGAGACACAGAAATACTGCAAGGGTGAAGTAATGTGTGGTGTCGTCCCCTACAAAATTTACATTTAAATAGACATTTACAAAACCTAGCTGTATGATTTAATCCTAAACATATAAAACACAAGCCCTTTTCCTTCGCAAAGCTACGACGTGAGTCGTTAGACAGTTTGCGATATTTTATACAATAACTTAATCTATGGGGCTCTGTACAATATTCACACAACTTTTTACACTCTCTTATATGAAAAGACGTCATACGTCTTACACCTCTGTCATCACTGGACAGCCTGGGGTTATCCTCTACATTTTCCAATCCTCGGAAGCTGCTCGTTAAAAACTCCGAAAACTGCACCAAAGTAGGAAATTCGTCTGTACAGTCAGACGAAACCTTAAGTTCCCACGCTTTCCGAGTCTTCAAGTCTAATTTAGCACTTATTAAGTGTACTATTAAAATGTCCCAGGATGAGACATCAATATCCAGGTTTTTAATAGACTCTAAACAGTCTAAAGTCGTGCTTATCAACTCCTTGATACCACTAGCCGATTCAGAATTTGAAACCTTTTGACTAAATAACCTATTCAAAATTGCATTTACCACATACTTCTTATTATTATACATACGCTCAAGCTTATTCCAACTGGTTAGGTAATTATCCGAAGTTATTTGAATGTTTCGTAACAGTTGTTCCGCTTCTCCCGATAAATGGCCTTTAAGGTAAAAGAACTTCTGTGCATCATCCAAAGAAGAGTTGTTATGCACAAGGCCTAGAAATAAATCACGGAACGTCTGCCATTCAGTATACTTTCCTGAGAAGGTAGGTATTTTAATTTTAGGCAACTTAAGCTTGACCGTACACTCACTATTGGTTTGGTTGTTAGTGCTCACTGGATTGGCTAATGAATCAATATTTTTATTAAATCTAAACAGCAACTCTTTTAAATCCGTTTTATACAATATATACAAATCCTCAACCTCTTCATACATACTTTGATTATAATAATCCGAACTGTGTAGTATTGCCTCACTTACTGTGGTTATCAATTTAGTATGTGTGCTGTTGAATAATTCCCGCTGCTTTTCTAACTGTTCTAACATAATTTCTACGTAAGACACGGTAATACGTTCCTTAGGCTCTTATTATAACTAGTCTGACCTCTGCAGATTTTCTGCTTAATATCAACTTGAAGAGCCAGTAAGGAATCCATGCTTATTAAGAAATATGTACAAATTAAACCAAATAACTAAATGAATTCGCAATAACAGTACCTAGTTACACAATATATACACAACGCACTATAAAACTAAATTAATAAATGTACAGTACATAACAAAATATATAAGTAAACATAAGTGAAACCTCATTTAAAATCTACGAAAGTCCGACGTGTCCACACAAATCCGATATGAGCTGCTCTATTCAAATCTGACACTACACAAACAACTCTTCATCACCACTTGGGATTTCCGAAATGTAGATAAACAAATGTACTTACAATTTCTCACTTGCATCTATGTATATCACTCACTAATGCAGGCCAAGGTTACTGCAATCTCAGCCACTTCCAATCGCTAATCCAAACAGTTAAGACGTATGTAAATCCGAGATGTTTGTTCCTCCGGCCGCCGTATATACCTCACACTGTATCGCTCAATCCTCTTCTTGACCAATCTTTCCTTTGCTATCCATCAATATAAGCGGTCCGAAGCACGACAACATCAATTTGTTGTCCCAATATCAAGCGTACAATAGTGTACCACTACACTTTTAAACCAACCGTTGCTAGCATAAATATCCGACTCGCGAGGACCAAATGTTTAAATAGTTGGTCTATAATAAATTAAAACTAGCGTGTAGTGGTAATGAAAATAATTATATTGAACTTCCAAAATGACAAATCTTAATTTTACATATTAAAGACCATCGGCGGCAATCTTATCTGTCAATATGAGAAAATATTTAAACCTAGAATACATTTTGATTTATTCTTTTATTAGTGGCCAGTGTAATGAATATAAAACCTGGACAAAAGTAATAGGTAGGTATACCTAAGAAAGAAAGATTATACCTTCATCGTACTTATAAAATTATCTTGACGGTAATGATTTGGGCAGTTTTGGGAATAAACCCCGGTAACTATCTTTACCTGCCTTATAATTATGTAAAGCTGCTTATGAAATATGATTTAAGCAGAATTAGGGATCATAGTACCTGACGCTCATGAGGATAAAGCTTTACTTTGTAGAACTAAGAGGCGAGTAGTCCAAACCAAACTCACGGAGTTCCAACAATATAACTACAATCTTCTTTCACAATTAAACAACAATAGGAACACCACACACTATTTCATCTAAATGGACGGCGGTAAAGATGTAAGATAGCTTAAGCACAGCGATAGCGTCGATGGGCAAAGAAGGCGACGAGCGGACGGTGCAGCAGTCATCTAGGTATATGCACGCCACAACCTCAATCGATAACGAAAAATGAAATACCACTTCAATGTTTGCTATTCAAATAGCAATCTTTAATAAAAATGGCGTTTGATCGGACTAGAAATTACATTTGAATAAAAACAAACACCAGTGGTATTTGATGTTCGATTGGATTAAGTCAGGTTTTATCACGCGCTTCCGCACTTGGAAAACATAGGCACACTAACTGACACTGTTTATATTATAACAAGTGACAAGGTTTGGAATATAATTTAGGATCAATTCAAGATTACCGTTGTCTGAACTAAGCAGAGCTTGTATCTCAGTACATCAATAATACTAGTGTTAGTTTAAGCGAACTCTCTGTCTTTGTTGCCTTTAGTAAGCTATTGTTGCCTGTCAGAAGCCATGGCTATGTGTTATTTAGTCACCTCGTACGACATCCACGAGAGTATACACAGTGGTCCTCATAAATCAGTCGACACCTCACATTAGGGACCAACACTGTTTTAATTAGTTTCTTTTGGCAATTCATCTCTGCAGTGGTCGTTTCCGAAATGCCAGTAGTTTGTCCCTTTTTGAAAAATACTAAGTATATTGATTAAAATATGATGTGAAAATGTGCCTTGTAAAGTCTATTTTCTCGATTTTGATATTTTCAGAATGCTACCTCGGTTGGGAGAATACAACATGTCTTCGGACCCTGACTGCGAAGGCAACATCTGCGCAGACCCTCCGGTGCGCATGGTCATCCAGAAGATCTTCGTGCATCCTGGCTTCCGTAAGAACAGGAAGTTGTCAGGAAATGATCTGGCCATTCTGATGTTGGAGGCTGAGGCGCCTTATACAGGTAATTATTTAGGCTTAACGATCGAGGGGTCTGTTTTACCACTTTCTGATAATTATAATCTAAAATATAAAACTAAACTGCTAGATAAAACTGCCTGAAGTTATTTACCATTGAGCCCTATTCACCAACAATTGTGGAAACTTTACTGATGTGTGTTTATGACACCACTATCGCCATCTGTCATGGAGGAGCCGGCAACATCTCTGATCAACGAGTTATAGGATCCGCCCCCCCTAGAAGTTTCCGGCACATACTTCCCCGACTACGGCGCTTGAGTACCTTTTGTATTAAAAATTTATAATTATTGTAATTTCTATCAGAAATGTATGAAACTCTCGAGTAAAGGAAGCTCATTGAAGACGAACCTCTAATACTGCACAGTACATTTTATTGTATTATTATTATTTTTATGTGTAAGACGATTATATGTATACGATTGTATAGGGACAAGTCACACAGATTGAGTTTAGCCCAAGGTAGTAGAGAGAGAATGATCAGGAATTAACACTGTTTCAGATTTCATCCGGCCAGTTTGTTTACCCAGCGGAATCTTGGATGATCAGACTTTATTCTACGCTTCTGGTTTCGGAGCGACGCCATACGACGTCAACTTTTCTGAGGTGAAGAAAAACATTCCTGTACCATACTACCCTAATTGTTGGAAAATCTATAGATACTTAGCAAAAGATTTTATTTGCGCTGGTGGAGTAACAGATTTTGATACTTGTAGTGGCGACTCTGGTGGTCCTTTGGTGAGAATGGGTGAAAGATTCGAAATTTGGGGCGTCACCAAAGGTGGACATAGTATTTGTGGATCGCAAGGCGTACCGGGGTTGTATACAAGTGTTATGTATCATCTAGACTGGATGAACAAAATCATTGATATGACTCGTAATAAAACTAGAAATGACCATAAAAATTTAGGGTTACGACGAAGTGGCTCTATTTTTCTTCTTGTGATATCTTACTCACTCTCACTTCAGTATCTATATAAACATTTTGAATAGCATGAAATAAATTTGTAACCAATTCTTAACAAAAAAAAAAAACAAAAAAAAACATTATTGCTTTGTCGATTCTCATTTCGCATTTAAGCAATTATTTATTTGTATTAAATATATTTTTTTGCTCTTGGTTCGCGTGGCCGAACAATTTTTGGTATGGACTCAAAGTTAGAGATTTAACTATACAGATAAAGTTAATCGTTAATACCTGATATGAACTAAGGTAAAGGCACTCAATTACGAGGGGTTCCAAAACTGGCACCATATTCCGATGTATTTAGAAAAGCAGTGTTTTTAAGTAATTTACAAGTTATTTTTGTCGGCAAAATATGTTATATGGTAAATAATTTATTTAATCATGTTTATATGAGCAAAGGATTGTTTTAGTGTGTGTACAATTCAAAATAAACAGTCAGTTAGACGCTAGCAGCTAACTCGGAAGCTCGCTCCTACATTTCGGACCTAATTCACGTGAGTTATACGATTTTTTAAATAGTGTTTTTTACGTGAGTTTTATACTAATGAGTATTTGTTTAATTTGAAACATGTAAAGGGTTATGTTTTTTATCGAATACCCATAACATTGGAGTATTTTCTTCTGAAGTTGAGGAGAAAATAATATTTTAAAATATCGCGGCATTAGGTTCCAAATATTTGAATTGGTTCCTAAATGCCGATGTATACCACGGAAATGTAATTTCATACAGGTTAATTTTTTTACAAAAATTTAATGAATTATTATGATTAGGAATTTAGTGTTTTAGTACTGAACACTTGAATAACCAATACACGTAAAAATGTAATTCCGAGGTATACTTTAGAGTCACATTTATTAGTTATATTAGGTCAAACAATATCAATTCATGTACTTTATTGATTTATTGTATGGAAAAATAAAGTCGAAAAAATTTAGTTATTGATATGTTCTGATTAAACCTGGCTATGTTTTCTATATGTTTCGAAAGATATAGCAATTTAGGTTTAATTTACTTACAGTATATTGACAAATATGTTATTTTTTAACTCGGAATAAAAAACTTGTTTGAGAGTTAGAAAACGCAATTCCGATGTATTTAAGACGGAAAAAGGTTATATGAATACCTAATTCTGTGGTATTGATACAGCAAAATACAGGGTGTTCATTTTCTCATGCAGTTTTTAAAGCACTTATTATATAGTTTCAGTTATTAATTATAATAAATAGCTTTGAAACATTTAAAATACCTAAGTTTGATTATTCGATATACTCAGACTTACTTACGCATAATTACAATCACTTACAATTTACTGTTTTGTTCTAGAATAATGAACTCAAGAAAAAAATACACAAAAGAAGACCTTCAAAATGCTATCATGGCAATTAATAAAGGCAATAGCGTTTATAAAGTTTCTCGACAATATAATATTCCAGAAACTACATTGAGAGATAAACGTGATAAAATATTTTTTATTATTATTTTTATTATTTTTAATATTTTTTATTATGCCGGCAACGTCACCGCAATATTTTGCGGTGACGTTGCCGGCAGAAAAACGATACTCTCCAAATCTGAAGAAACAAATATTGTTGACTGGTCTTTAGGGGATTATATGATTAGCCATTTTTGATTATGTTCCTATTACCTATTTCTAAATCATAGCAACTGTTATGTTACCTACATTTTTGCTTGCTTTTGATTGCTGTTGTTTTGGTCTCATAATTTATAAGAAATAGTTAACATTTTTGATATGATTATTACAGTTGTTATGCTTCAATTATTTTCATTCATACGCATGTTGTATAATTTTTAGGTCATAATATTTTTGATTGTACTTATACGAAATTATAAGTATCCCGTCCAAAATATATTTTTTAAGTTTAAATAATTATGTTTTGCGTTGTTTTCAGTATAATCTGTTTTTAGTTTTTGATATTTTAATTTTCATATTGTTCATTACTAGAAAGTAAATTTATAACTTACTAAAACAAAAAATATACATTTGTAAATAAAGTACATACTGCGATGCCGTTTTAATAATCATGTAACAAAGAGAATAAGACTGATTTAAAATCCAAAGACAATAAATACACTTGATTTTTGAACATCATGTATCACCACCCCCACCTCCATTCCCTTATATTTTGTACACTCGGATTTAGGATCAATATGAGTCGGAATTAAGATTTTTAAATCGGAATAAGGGTCCTCGGACTTACTTACGTTTTTAAATAATTTTACATTTATACAATTTGTTTACTGTCAAACTTTAAGTATATTTTAAAACTAAGATAAATGTCACTGCTGATAAAAGTGGCCAATTCTACAAAAAGGTACATTAAATACTTAAATTGCGACGATCATTTAACTTTGGACGAAAACACCTCGGAATTAGGTGCCTTTACCTTATATGTATTAATATGACCATTGTGATAATTTGTAGACAATGCAGCTGGATCATTACACGAATATTTAAAGTTAGTTGGAAGATCCATTTTCAAAATTATAAAAACAAACTCAACTGTCGTAAAAAACTAAAATTTTGTAACAACTTTTATTAAGAAGTCATCACCATAAACGTAATATTTGATCTAGCTGTCGAACACACCTCGTCGCTTTCTTATCGAACGAAACGAAATTTATGGAGACTATAATAACTATTCAATATACACTAATTTATTTTAATCTTAGCTACTATATACAGATAAAATAAATTAAAACTAATAAAAACAAATTATTTTTAAAAAAGGATCATTTATACTTATATATTACAAAAATGCCAGTCCCTGCAATTCGTTACCTTGAGGTAACGTGCCCAAAAGGCTGACAGCATTGCTACGTTGAATGGCTATATTTAATCTCCGGCCTAGATATATGCCAGCCTTTTAGTCACCTGTTACCTCAATGATTTTATTGGAGATGGCCTTGTATAATTTGTGGGCTGAAGCCACGGCCACAATGTCTCAACCCCAAATTGCTCATATATGTAAAAATTGCCCATATTGGCATATTTATGCCGTTTGAGGCAGCAGCCGCAGCCGCGCCGGCCTTTGACCCAGTGACCGGAAGGTGAGACGGAGCCAGGGTGTGTACATGTGGCATCCCATACCAGGGTCCGTCCCAAACTCCAGGGCAAATTTAATATTGTATCTAAATACGTCAATTGTTGTCTGCTGAATGAACCAAAACCTAAAGCTGTTTTATGTTATTAGTTGTTTTATTAGTTTAATATTTGTTATTAGTCGATTTGTTAGGTGAACAATGGTTCAACTAACAAATTCAACAACAAAAGTATAAAAATGTATGTTTTACTTTTGGGCAATTAATTTTGCTGCTGTTGTAATTATTTAAAGGTTATTCTGGTCTGATCTACTAGTTTAGTACAGTCAAGATGAAAACAGTTGTTGCTGGACATTCACATAAAACAAAAAATAATATTGAACAATCGGCTGATTGTCAAAAATACACGTGAGGTCCAACAGAAATATAAACTTCAGAATTGTGACAACCGTGTAATGATCAAAAAGTTAAGCCAAAAGAACTTCACATATTTCAAAACACTATATAATTTCTTGAGCGACACACGATAGCGCGTTCTAAAACTAAATATCGCCATCTAGTGACATAAATATTCAATTTTAATATTGGCGATTAAACAATATTTACTGTCTAATATATTGTTAATTTGTACAAAACATTCTAATGAAGATCACAACCGTAAGGTAGTCGACAATTTAATATACCAGATCGAAATATATCTAGTACAATTATTTTCTTACTGACTGTACCAAAAATATGAAAGAAAGAAAGAAAAAAAAACGTTTGTTTAGCACAAAAAAACATGACAGATAACACTGGACATGTAATACTATAAAAATATTGTACTAACATGGTCTTCGCTCAGCAAATGAAATGCACGGAATGGTCTGCGCGAATGAAATGCACGGAATATAAGCATATTCCAAGCGGAATACAATACTTAGTTATTTATTCCGAGCTCCTTGACTCAGAGTCAGAAAGACATAGATTATTTTCTATGTCTTTCTGACTCAGGGGAATCAGAAAGACATAGAACATAATCAAAATAAAGCGGATACACTAGGGAGTACTCAGTTATAGAAACAATTCAAGATGCAGCTTGCTTTCAATAAAACAAGAGTAATTTGCTAACATTTATTAATCGCCTAAATACTTGTATAGAAATAAAATAACAATCGTTTAGATGAATAGTCAGTCTTGTTTTAGATATATTCTTAACGATTCTTATTGAGAATCCATTCACCCCAATGTTCAACATAAAACGTACTCAATACGCGACTAGTTTATTTTGGTTATAATTTAATATTTACAATTTTATTCTTTCTTATAGGAATAAATATTGTTTGGAAATTATTATTGAAAATACAATACTAATGGCTATATAAATTACATTTAGGTACATTTTATAGTTCTATCTAAAAAGTACTTAAATTATAATTAAAACAGTAACAAGATCTATATCAAAGTGAATAACAAAAAAATATTAAATCTTAATCAGAACAACTTTCGTTAATACTGTCATGATTTATAAATCTCTTAAATTAATTAAAATTATGGGGCACCAAAATACCTAATAATACTTCTTCGAAATGAATACTCGTTTGAAATGTTTGAGATTATTCAACAAAATTGTTTAACAGCCTTGTTTTTCATGTAACAAAAATATACACTACTGATGAAGGTAGTGTAATATTATTTTTCATTTATAATATAATAATCGAATTACATATCTGCAAAGAGGCTACCTACCTCATAGGAATTTAAGTATTGTTTAATTTATTTTGTTATTCTTGTAAGTTACACTTGTAAGAAATGGCAACTAATTTATTTTGTTAGAACCTGAAGTAATTACAAAATGCTTCAAAAAGACAGAAGTTCCTTGTCTAGTTACCTATGGTGAGGAGTTCTGCATACTTCTGGAACAAAGAAAATATTAAACCGAATAGTTGTGCTCATATTTCTAAATTTCAAATAAATAAAAAATACAGTTTTATTGTTTTGAAACAATAGACTAACACATACAAAAGTTGTTGTTGAAAATGTTTTGATGTGAATAGATTTCCTTGACTTGTACTTACCTATATAAAAATAATAGATGCGTATACACTTCTTGTTTTTATAAAGTCAAGAAAATCTGTTTTTTTTGTATAAATATTATGACTATATTATTATTAGTAACTCTTCTTGTTTAATTCTTATTTATCTGTATTATATATAATGTACCTGTTGACAATGACAATGTAACAAAAGTCTGAAAATGATATGTATTATTGTATTTATGAAACATTTATGAAATTATAGGAAAATAAAAGATATATATAAATTATATATTCACTTAATTCGATTTTCACTTACTTCTTGGCACACTTTTGAGCGTTGATTTTGATATACTGTCGCTATCCTCCGACTCTGAACACACTTGGAAACTGGTTTCTGAAAAATACACTATTATGCGTTCGAATTCATATTTCTTCATAGTCGTGTTCATTCCTCATGGCTGAGGGTCATGATCATTGCGTGGAATGAAACACACTTAACAACCTTCTTGCCAATGGAGTTGGTTGATGTTGCCTTCTCCATTTCACACAAAAGTTTAAATCCAGAGTGTAGTGGGTAGGGAAGGTAACCACCTTACGATGTTTTCCTTCACCGGAAGCAAATGGTGGGCGATGATAACTATTACGCATTAGTCAGATTGGTATACAAACTCATGTGGCACGTAGGATTCGACCTGGGACTTTTCGGTTCACAGTCTTAACCATTACACCACCACCTCTTCAAATTAGCGTTCAAATTAGGTATGCTTAAAATTCCACATTTGCAGGAATTCCAATCAAAGTTCTAAGTACGATTCTAACGCAATCGAATCTCATGTTATCAATATTCATCGATTTTTTAAAATGTTGCATTGAACCTTGGACATTTGGAGAGTTTGTTTGAGTTTCAACATTCACAAAAAATCGCAATCGAAAAAGTCCAATCCTACGAATCGACCGATCCAAAATTTTAGATTGTCGAAGTGAATTTGCTTAGAAACATCGAAAAAAATAGAGAAAATTATTTGAAACTATTTAAAATTAATTTAATATTTTGATGAGAATAAGAAAATAGTAAATCACATAAAATCATTTTACGTGACATAAAATTGTAGTACTTACATTGTACGGTTATTTATAAATAGCTTTATGCATAGAATTGTATAAATCAAAAAGCCAACTACCAGAAGTCCAGAAACCAGTAAACTATGGAGAAAAGGTGGTCGAAACTCCATACAACTTGCGTTGTTCGTCGACAGACGTCAACGCAACGTAAGACGACGGAGCAATGGAGCCGCGCACTTAATGTAATATTGTTACCAGTATCGTATCTGCTATGCTTGTGTCTGCTGGGCAGGTCCTGGTTCTCCACGTGGCCGAATGTACGGAACCCCACCGCAAACTGCGCGTACGGGCTTATCTCGTACAGTTCTACAATGGAGTTTTTACATTTATCAGTTTAAGAAATTAACGAAGAAACACAAGTACTCGTATAATATTTAAGTTCTTTAAAAAAAAACTTAAATATTGTGTATTAGCTGTTTCTACTTATGATAGCAAAAGTCTATTTGAGATATAGCAACGGATATTCAAACACAATTCTTCGTGGCTTTTAAGTTTCACTCTACTCTTGGCTCTATCTAACCCGTTAGGAAAAAAGACGTGATACTCAATCTGTATGTAATAATGTAGAAAAACAAAACATGTAGAAGGTAGAATGACAATATAAAAATACAACACAATATAACAAGTATGAATATCAAATTATTATATATATATATATCCTATACCTAAACCTCTTCATCGGATGAATTTCGCATTTGCATTTCAATTGTTTTTACTTAAATTTTTTAATTTTTTTATTTAGTTGTTAATCACTTTACTTAACTCCTTACCGTGTTTGCTGTTATTCCTCAGGTGTATGGGCGCACTATATATTCTGTTCTGAGCGTTCATTGCATTTTCTTTGACATTCGCCAAGTTGGTATGAGAAGTATTGGCCGTCAGATTACCGCTTTCCGATTTATTATCCGCGGCGATTGACTCGCGGTATTCCGTCAGGCCTCCTCTGAAATAAAGGAATATTGTTTGATTTAGAAACGACATGTATCTATCGATACGCCATGCCATCGATATGCGAACTGATGTAGCGATGTGGCGCGCTTTCATTACAACGAAGTGCCCTACAATCACGCTAATAATTTTTGTTGGTTCGCAATTTATTAAACGTTCCCGTACAACGAAAATAGTTTTATAGATTCTTGAATCACAATTGAAACGTAAATAAACATTGTGGTTGTCAAAAGAGAAACTTGTAAAGGGTAAAAAAAAATGGCGGACCACCAATAGATTCAATTGCGATGCAGCTGAAGTTATTAGCGCGATAGCGGCGACTGTGGATGCAAAGTTGTCGATGCAGCGATCACCAGTTACTTACATCGACATGTAGATGACTGGCGATTTGATGAACTAGATCCTAAACCTATTTTATAAGATTTTTATTTAACTTGCAATGTAACTGTGTACAATTTTGAAGCAGATATATTCAACCGATTCAGCTGAAATTTTGTACACACGTTTAGTTTGGATTACAATGCATTATTATAATAAGCATGGTGCACCCAGGAAAGGCTCCAGACTTAAGGAAATCCTTAACGGTTTATTGCACGGATATGAATTTATGGTTACCATAAATTCATATTCATAACCTAGGTTCCTGTGCTTGTCAAACACCCTTTGCAAAACTTTCACTAAGTCAAATAAGTTTTTGACACAAGATTATACCAAGTTTATATATTAAGACCAGAGAGATTTAGATCTTAATCTCTCTGGCAACAATAAAAGCTTGTGTCAGAGATTTAGATCAATAAGATCTAAATCTCTGACACAAGCTTTTATTTTAGATCTTATTGATCTAAATCTCTGGCAATAATAAAAACTTATTTGACTTAGTGAAAGTTTTGCAATGGGTGTTTGACAAGCACAGGAACCTAGGTTGATACTGTAGCGGGAGCCAGGTGATGGTCGACCGCCACCGCAGGGAGCTGGTGCGGCGCCGGGGACCGCGCGCGACAGACGGTGTCGTGTCGCAGGTTGTATATGTGCTTCCAATCGAAAACGCACTGTTTGCGCGATCTAGGCTTGTTAGCTTCTGTCCGTAGAGTCGTGAATATCTTGTGTGGCTTGTTATTCGTTGCGTTTGGTCGGTTTTTTACAACTGCGGCGTTGTGCATGTAGCGTGGTAGATGTTTTATTTTTTATTTTATTTCTTTCAAAGGCGCATAAGGTGCATAGAGATTAACATCTTTTGTTCTACGACTTTTGTCTAAACGTGATAATAAACATTTTCCTTGTTCCTTTTACTTGTCGTTTCTATAAAACATTACCTCTATGTTCGATTCTGCTACATAACGCTACTGTAGTGTCTCGTGTTGCTGTCTCGTGTTGCTTGGCTATTACATAGAGTTAAGATGTGTAGAATCGCAAATTAGATTGTTTTTTTATATGAAAAAAAAAAACTATGTATCACGAAAAGTCGTAGAATGAAAGTTGCTTGTTTTGATGTATCCAAGTAGTCTTTACGAGGTTTTGCGTTTGATACCAATAACCCTGTATATGTTTAAATATTAAAATAAGTACATTTTACCTTTGCCTCTTGAGAAGTATATAGATACAGCTGAGCAGACATATCGTCAGTAATATGGAACTGCACACTATCACAAGCATGTTGATGTCAAATAGTTCTGATGGCGGGCCCACTTCACCTGGAGAGAAAAACATTAATTTAAATGAATTTTAATTATTTATACTTATATAATTATATACTATACTACCAAATCTATCTTGTCTGGGCGTTTCGTTATTGCATCCTTAGCCACAAAACGTCGGAACCCAGTGTCTGCTATCTTTATTTTTACTTTGCCATTATTAATCTACAGATCACACTGTCATAGATCGACACTTATATTCCCGGCGATTTATTTTATTATATTTTATTATTTATTTATTATATATAGGATTATTCCCGGTGTTTGATTGGTCAAATCTGAAAGGTCATGTTAAACAGCTGAGTGGCAAAACCGTTTATAATTTGTTGTAAAAATCCGCTTCCCGTGAAAATTTCAGGAAATCCCTTATTAGTGTTTCCCTACACTGTCCTAGGAACTTACACACCAAATTTCAGCTTTCTACGCCCAGTAGTTTCGGCTGTACATTTTTCTGTCTGTCACTCAGTCAGTCACTCAGTAACGCAACAGCTTTACATGTAAGTATAATGTTTTTACCCGAGCGAAGACGGGACGGGCCGGGTAATAGTATAGATAACTTACTGCCGTCCTCGTTGTTGGTGGCGATGGTGTACGTGGAGGAGACACTGCCGGCGTCGTTGGCGGCCGCGACCCGCAGCTGGTACCACGCGCCCGGCGCCAGCGCGCGCAGCCACGCGCGGCCCGCCGCCCGCCACGGCTCCGAGTACGACTATTACCAACAACAACTTATTGTACTGGTCCCGCATTGTCGCCGTTTGGGACAAGTCGGTGGTAAAAGTCGCGTCAGTTGCCTTTACGCTTTACGGAGCCGGCTACTTGAATAAATTCTGATACCAGTGTTATGCCGGCTCCACACTGTCGTCGAACAGTTCGCGAAAGTTTGGCGGATTCGGTGTACCTACATTGCTGGTTTTTTATTGTGGTAAAAAAAGCACTCATACAAATTACTCAATGTTCACGCATGTTCGGCGAATAATGTCGTCGTATAGTATAACACTGAATGAATTCTGACGCCAGTTTTATGCCGGCTCCACAATGTCGTCAAACAGTTCATCAAACTTGTCTTGACGAACCTGTGTTGCAGTTGCAGGTCACCAGGTCTCCCGCAAGGTACCACACAATGAGCAGTATATGCATACATAGATAGTGAAAAATTATTGACATTGTGAATACGTACCCGTCTTATTTATATGTATATGTACTAGGTGCGCCCCGGGGCTCCGCTCCCATGGGAATTTCGGGATAGAAAGTACTGTATGTGTTATTCCAGGCTATATTCTATCCTTGTACCAAATTTAATAACAATCTGTCCAGTAGATTTTGAGTGAAAGAGTAACAAACATACGTCCACACATATAAACCCTCGCAAAACCTCGCATTTATAATATTAAATAAATAAATAAATATATTAGGACAAATCACACAGATTGAGCTAGCCCCAAAGTAAGTTCGAGACTTGTGTTATGGGATGCTGACTCAACGATACTATATTTTATAACAAATACATATATAGATAAACATCCAAGACCCGGGCCAATCAGAAAAGATCATTTTCCATCATGACCCGACCGGGGTTTGAACCCGGGACCTCTCGGTTCAGTGGCAAGAACCTTACCACTGCGCCACCGAGGTCGTCATATTATGTAGGATATGTCTACAAAAGGATCTTAAAAGGAGTTGCGAATCAACCATTTGGTAGGTACCAGATTATTATATGAGTAGGATATAATATGTACCTACTTATATTTTTAAACTCACCACAGAATGATGTGTTCTGAGCCAGGGCCGAGTGCCCAAAGGTCGGTACTCCAAGTCCCAACTTCTCAATTCACATCCACCGTCGTCCCAGCCCGCCAGCTGTACGGAGATATGGCTGCAGTTGCTCCAGAGCCAGTCGTTGGTGGTAGGCGCTATTGGTACTGACAAATCAAATTGGAATCAATGTAAAACCCATAAAACCACCTAAAAACCTTAATGTTTAGAAGAATCATTTTGAAGATTAATCGACAACGCGCGTGTGATACCACTGGTTTTCAGTCTGTAGGCCACGGTGACCACCTTCCATCTGGTGGACCACATGCCTATTTACTTGCTCAGTAGTCAAAATCGAGTAGAATGCTATGCTATTGTTGTCAAGGCTATGTGTTCCAACGTCATTTCGTAAGAAATCTACGGGAGGGATATAGATCCTAGGACGGAATTAAATGTCTCTAAGAATCAAACAAAAGCAACTAAGAGACGCATAGCCTAGGCAGCTGACAGGCAACAATAGCATTCTCAAGGCCTTGCGAAGGACGTCAGGCTAGCGGCTGGTTGTGAAATTACACTTTGTGCTGATCTCGGGCTTCAGCCCCGAAGATAAGAGACAAAAGTTTTGAAACAATATGTATTTATCAAAATATATTTAAATGGTTTTGTTATAAGTGTCACACATGCTCTTTTAAAAAGAAGATAATAAAGTGGTTAAAAGCACTGTGCCAGTTAGGTTAGCTTAATCCCAGATAATTTTCATCTCATTAATATTTTCAACATATAACAATACTATTTACTAATATTTTCGTTTATATACTCACCTCCCCCTAAAGTGCTAACATCCAAATAAGCCGGTTGCGACGTCCCCACTTTATTAGTCGCTGTGATCCTGAGGGAATACTTTGTACCGCACTTGAGGCCTGTCAGGACATGTTTCTGAACTCCTGACAAGTTGGGCAACTTGTTCGCCGGCCACGCTTCGTGCCAGGGGCCGTTGGCTTCTTTCCATGTCAGGCTGTAGCCTGGAAGATACGTCGTGTTGTAATAGCGTAGACTGAGAAAAATGTTTCTCATCTTCAAGATGCTCAGGCAAACCTGGGATTATTGCTTATACGGACCAAAGTCAAAGTAATAAGCTACCAATTAATTAATTACTGGTTTAAAGTTGACGTTTAATTGTTAAAAAATACATACTATAAATAATATATGTATATTAATAATCATATACAAGTGTTTGACCCTTCAATTCCCGCCCCGATCCGATTCTATTGTTGTTAAATTGTCCTTTATTTTCTCCAGGTTCAAAGGTTAAGGTAGCTTTTTGAAGAGTGAGCTCATCAGCTTCTTGTATTAGAGAAACTTTAATGAAAAATTTTCCTTAAAATTTCTCTAATACAAGAAGTTTCTCTAATACTTTAGTTTTCATTGAAAACTAAACTTTTACCATGTTATAGGTGTTATACTTTGTGAAATATAAATTGAGTCCTATGAATGCCAAATAGTAGGTATGTAAATATTCTGTCTCTGTCGCTCTCATTTCGAATGTATCGGTTCATCCTGCTGTCATAGGACTCAAGTTATATTAATTATTCAATTAATCAATAAGCAACTATATCATACTCACTGATTTTCTGACTGTAACTCCTATTGTTCGGGAAGTAAGGTTGCTCCCACTCCACCAATATGGAATCCTTGTAAGGCGTAGCTCTCAGAGTAGGGGCTTCAGGTAGTGGCAACACTATGATGGTGTATTCCACTGAGTCTGATCCGTAAAGGTTCTTTGCTAGGCAAGTATAGTTGCCACTCAGGGATTGGTCGATGTCTGAAAAGTTTAACAACGTTATTCATAAAAAAGTTAAAGCATATGTTTTTTCAATATTTATATTTTACTTAACAAAGCGACAAAACAGTTTAAAATAGGTATGTTTTAACTTTTTTATGAATAATAGGGATAGGCTATAATTTAAGAAGTTAACAGAAATGAAAATAGATGAATTAAAAATAAATTTAGATGAAGATTTTAACACGAATCAATATTGAAGTTTTAGCGCTGTAAATTAACATACGCCAAAGACAAAGCACAAGACACAATTTAAAATAATAAAATGTACAACAAGCGGCATTATCGCTATATAATAGGTAGTTAGTATTGCATAAAAAACATTGAAAGAAAATAATGGAAAGATCCTCCGCAAACCATTTATTTAATTAAATAATTTCTGACTCACTGTTGATAAGCAAGCTGTCGTCATGGTTCCTCGTAAACCTGGGGTGGTGTGTGATGATGTTCAGCTTGTGGTACCACACGGTCCTAGGGGGTGGTACCCCCACACATTGACAGACTAACAGTAAGGAACTACCCACTCCCACTGAAATGGTTCCGCCGAGAGAGGCCACGCCGGCTACCACTGGAAAATTGGTTATTAATAACAGATATATCTGACGCAATCGTTAACTTCATATTCAATTTTATATTGTTGATAGTAGATATTTAATGTAAAAATCACATAGATTACACACCTCTATGTGTCGGAGTATGAGACACCCTCCTTGTAGCAGCCCCTTCTCCCACACTAGTGCTAGCTGTAGCCCACACTTCATACGCCCTTCCTGTAGTGAGGTCCTTCACTTCCGCGGTGGTTCTGCTTGTGGACTCTACTCGGTGCGGCTGCGGTGGACCAGTGCTGTGGTAATTGAATATGCTGTATGTAAAGTTACGTGGCGATCCATCTTGAAAAATAGCACACTCGATCTTTAATTGACCGTGATGGAGACCATTTTCACCATTAAGTATTTTTTGTTGATCTATGGTTTTTGCACAATCGCAACTTTTTGAATTTGTCTGCTCGCTGTACAGTTATCAATGCAATGTATTCGAAACATTTAAATATTGGTTTAGGGCGGGACGAAGTGGATAAGACAAGATTTACCAACATTTACACTTAGTTGATAAATACATTTATATGACTTTAGTAAGACTTCGTTGACAAATAAATTAATATGACCTGTGACTTTATAAAAGAAGCTAAAACAAAGAGACGCCATGTTTGCCAAATCTCTAAGGTTGTGTGATGCTGTTTAGCGGCTGAAATAGACTAGAGTGAGAAAGATTTAGACTGTTACCACCTACATTTGTTAATTGATTTCCTAGGAGGAAAGGATGCGGTGAAGTTTGTTGCGCCGCTTCTACTTCACCTACGCTTTGGAAGACGGCGGTAGACTTGGTTTTAACTACATTTTTGACGTTAATAAGTGATACACAGTTAAATAAAGATTTTAGGATTTGGATTATGAATGTTTACGTACCTAGATGTAGGTTTGACATAGATGGTGTAATACAAGAGTTGTCCGTTAGGGTGTTCTGGTCTCTTCCAGCTCACAAGTAATGAGGATGCTGACATCACCAGAACTTTGATGTCGGCTGGCGGTCCAGGGACTGCAATATAAGATTGATCGATATTTTATCAATATTGAAGTATTATAACCAGAAGAGCTGGCGAATGATAGTATGGCCGGCTATACGGTTTGACCAAATTGATTTATTAATAAACAGATTGTAACTAATATTAGAGTTGATTGGTTGGTTCCTTGGGAAATGTAGGAGCAAACTAAAGAAGATTTCCCACAGGATCGGGAAGAATGAAATGTTTGGACATTACAGCCACTAACTGCAACTGGGGATGCGCCAGGATGAGAGAGAGAGAAAGAGATAGAGTAACCTAAAAATAGGGATATTTCTTCTAGTTGATTTTAATAAATAAATGATTTTAATCAATATCACTCGTAAAGATTTATCTATCTCTCTATCTTTGCGTTTTCCGGTCTTATTCAGGGCTGTGACGCCGCGAAGTTGATAAGCCTAGTTCATCATGTTGGTAGTTGATCATGTTGGTAAGCCTAGGTTCAGCGTAAAACATAAACCGTAAAATTGTGATTTTAAAACCGATCACCTGCCTGACATGAACCCTCCTTTGGAATGCTTATAATGTTTTTAAGCTGCTAAATGATGTCCTTAATTGCCTTGTCCACGGGAGGATACGGACGGAATGGTCCTATTCGAACTGAACCACTAACCAAAACATTTTCTATCTACTAGCAAAGGCATTTACGAGTATCAGAAGAAGTTCTGATATATCAGATAACACCAAATCTAACTCACCGTCTTGTAAAGTAGCACACACGATGGGATAGGAATAGGGCCCAGCGCCGAAATTGGAGAAACCCGCCACTTTGACTGTGTAGTTTGTGAATTTGCTCAGACTTTGTAGGTAGATTTCTGTATGTAGGGATGTTTGATTGTGCCACGCTCCATCTAGAAAAGATAGTTAGTTATCTTAACACAGACAAAACATACAAAATAAAATCAAGTGCGAGAAATTAGATATTCTATAGATCTTAAAGATGTCTGTTGTTGAAATCTGTATATATTATGTTACTGTTACTGTATAATAATTTTTCTTTAGTATTTTTTATAACAACTTGCTTCTCTAAACCGATATAACATTTTCTCCAGAGTTTGCCTCTAGGATAAGCCTGGTCAATTTTGTTCTTTCGTACCCATCAAGAAAATTAAATATAATCACATTGTTATCATGAAAATACGTATGTTATTGTTAGTCTTACAGAAGACTGAAACTAAAGTTAATTTTTCCGTCCATTTTTAGAGACGACTGCGATTCAGCCCACTGCGCCTAAACACTCACTGATGTATAATGATATAAAAGCATTTGATTCGATAAGTTGATAGATGATATAACAAGAGATATACTGATATATACCTTCAGTGGCATAAAGGATAGTATATCCTATTAGAGAGGTTCCTTGGGCAGACAACGCGATGGGTTGCCAACCAACCCTCAGTGATGTAGAGGATACAGCTGAGCACTCTATTGAAGATGGAGATTGTTCAGGGGCTGTAAATTAAATAAAAATGTATGAACAGGATAGTTTCGGTTTGTTTCAACGCCTGTTGTTAAAATATCTGATAGCTGTATGTAACATATCGAACGGATAGCGGTAAATACTGTTTTTCATAAGTGTTGCATAGGGCTAACTAGCAAATAACTTCAGGTAGATTTATTTAGCAGTTAGTTTATCTGTTAGATTACATTATTACATTTTATCAGGATGTGATTAACAGGCCTTTAGACTGAGAAAATCCGAATTAGATGTATACTAACTAAATGTCAAAAATAATTTATTGCTATCACAATGTGGTAGGGAACTGAGTATATAAAGAGTTACAAAGCATTATTGATTACTTTACAAGAAGAAAAATAAAATGTAAAAAAATCAATTACATGGTGTTACGTTTTTTTAGACGCTAAACATATATTTTAATAAAAATCCTGTATCCTTACGGCGTAGACAGAGCCAAAAGTCAAAAATATTTTTCTACACTCGAAGAGTTTTGATTTTATGTTACACAAATGTAAATGCAATGAAAACTTTTATTATTATTTTTGTATTTCTCATTTTTAAGATGCGTAAGACTGGGTTTTGCTAATACGGTCGAAATTGAAACTATAAGCTACCATTAATTATTTACTAGTCTTTGGAGTTTATAAAAGTTTATGTACTATGCGACTAGTCATTGGAACAGTTGCTTCTTGAAGAGTGAGATTAGTAAATTTTAAAAGACCTGTGAATTCTAAGCTACTAAATAAAGCTTTAGATACATTTTCGGTTATTATTATTATATTTACCTCCTTCCCTTGTATCTTGATACACAGGCAAAGAATATGGTCCGGATCCCGCACTTGTAAATGCTGACACAGATATGGAATACCTGAAAAATATATTTAAAACTGTAATATTAAATTCTATTCGCAGATTTATTAATGCTTGGTCTCTTGGTCATGTGAAAAAATCAGACCTTTTGTAAATTTGGTGCCTAAATGACAAACATTTTTAAAATATATTTTGAAACGTTAAGTCGCCAGCGTTATCTAACCAAATTATGTTAAACTTAAGTTATTATAATCGATTATAATAAATAAGCCATCTTATTATAGTATGGCTATCTATCACTAGATGGCGTTGTCTTAACATTTTGCTTGTAACAGATAACTATTAAGCAATAGGCCTAGGTCTGCCAAAGCCAACTTTTTATCTTGTTTACAAAATATGGTTGATAAATGACATTGTAGCAAAATGCATACTTTTTGAAAACATCTCCTAACGCAAAATCTTCATAAGACTTAAAAGATAGTACAAGTTACGAGTAATATTTGATCATCGTCATGTGACATGTTTTGAGATTTCACAAGAGAATCAAAGATACTTCCCGTTGATCATGAAATCATGAATCTTGGCAAGAAGTAAAGGTTTAAAAACTGGGGAAAAGTCGTAATTTAATCCCCCTCGTACAACATCCACAATACGATATGATTTGGTTCTATTCTAGGAACCAATTGAAATATAGCGGAATTTTAGAATTAGTACAGTTTGATCTATGCACCATACGCGCTGTCATTACGATTCGTCAATTTTCTTGTGGAACGAATCATTTACAAAAGCAGTCATTCACAAAACTGATTACTACAGTACACATTATTTTAAAATCAAATAGTACAACTATTAGTTCTTGTTAACATTTGAAAATTTGTAATGACAGCGCGGCCGCAGCGGTCGAAACGTTCTGAGAACCAACCATTTGCTTATTTTCTTTAATTCATGAATGAATCTTTCAATGTTGTGTTATACGACTGTCTTTGTTTATGCTTTCAAGTTAAAAACATTTAAGACTTCTTTTCATTGCTTAAAATTTAAATCACGTAATTTTTAAGATGGATGGTGTAATACCATAGAGCGGTAGTATTATAATAATGTCGTTTATATCATTAAAGTCAAACTGATCATTTCAGTTATAGATTTTCATTTTAACTAAACTATAAAGTTACCCCATTTATGTTATTAATTGGATTAGTTTGCACCAATGTAAATGGTACCATTTCGGACACAAACTATTTATTTATTTAGCTAAATACAACGGTGCACAATATGTATCCTTTTAAAGTATTTAGTAAGAAAAAATAGACACTTACAAAAATTTCTTACAGAAACACAATATTATCATCCTAAACACGTTGACTCACATTCGTCAATCTCACAAAATTGCAAACAATTCCTGACAAGCGTCTCCCATCTATCCACGAACCCATCACACTCAGGTTCCTGGTTCAGGAATGCGTTGAGATCCGCTGGCATGCGGCACAGCGGAGACTGTGCATGGGATACAGTACGTGTATGAGGTGTTGCGAACAGTTTTCGTGGTTGACAATTGCGTTGTAAAAGGCTTCTATTAGGTACATACAACAGACATAACTCATTATGAAGTTCAGTGGCATCGATATTACCTTGGAGTACTTTCAAACAAATTACTAATTGATAATGATCCCTACGAGCTCTTAGAGAATTAAGACCTAATACACCAAGTAGAAACAGAGTTGAATATAGGTGATAGTATCCCTAAAAAGCAAAATACAAAAATAAATGTACAAAGCTTAAATATTTTGCGTTATTACTTAGTTTATACTGTGTAGTCTTCTCCGACGGCATTGTAAATTATTATGATTTGGCGGACATATCCGCCACAGTGATGTCAAACAGAGCGAGTTCTTTCTGGCTGCGGACGTCTTAAGTAATTGCCATCGGTATTGTGCATTTGTATTATTTTGGTATAATTGTTATTGTGATACAACAAGTTATGACAACTGTTCATTGCGTTGTTTATATATAACTCCAAGTAAGTATAATAGTGGCTATGTCGTTAATTTTTCTGTTTCTTCATAATAAAATCGTTATATTATTTTTATCAAGGACATTTCTTCTGTATTTGTTAATTAGTAAATCACTTTATAAAAATGTATTCAGTTGGCTCCTTACAATCCTGCTTCTGGTGATTATGTTGTAGAAATAGATATTATTTACATTTTATAAACAGGCCATCAAAAAATATACTTTATAAATTTTGATATAGTTGTTATAACCGATATGACTAGCTGGGATAAGGGAGAAAGTTTTCAAAATGGGGTACTTAAAACATTCAAATCAATGTTTGCCTATCAGAATGCCGACAAAGCTATAAGGACTAATATTTTCAATTCATTACAGTCCAGTGCAAGCAATGATTATGAAATTAATAATATTTTTCACAAGATACCCTTCGCTTAAAATCCATATCAATACTCACGGGATATCAGCATTAGTATTTACTAAATTTCAGGTGCTGTAAAACGTTTTTCCTGAGATTTCGATGTTAAGGCTCTTTATCTGAGTCGAAAGGAAAACGTAATGTTACTCTGGTCAAGTCCTTGCAGCCTGACGAGAAGTGCCAGTGTGTTTGTTCTGCTCTACACCATCACAACGCAGACGGAGCTTGTTAGTGATATCTACGTTCCTGGTTACGAGGTGAGCCAACCCGAACTATGTCCAGCGTTCGGTTCTCAACTACAGTTAATAATATTTGTAGCTACAGCACCGTCCCATTTCCAACAAAGACATGCCATCAGAATGACTTGGGGTCACATTCATCCAAAAATACCGGTAGCCTTTTTCATTGGTATACCACCAGATTCAATCAGACCTCAGATTCTAAACGAAAGTTTACATTACAAAGACATTGTAATCGGTCGATATTGCGACACATATGAAAACCTTGCGCTTAAAAGTCTCTCAATGCTCGAATGGCTGAATATGTACTGTCCTCTAGTTGAAAGAATGCTAAAATCTGACGATGATATGTTTATAAACATACCGAGGTTGTTAAAATTTATCGAAATAACTAAAAGAAGAAATATTAAGAAAACGATATGGGGGAAATTGTTGGTGGATAGTGAACCAGTCCGTTTTAAAGGATTGAAAAACTTCGTGCCCGTTGAGCAGTTCCCTGACGAGGTATTCCCTGATTATTTGGCAGGTGGTGCCTATTTGATGACAACAGATATCACGAGAGATTTATTTACTGCTGCTATTGAGGCACCTTTCATTAAACCTGAAGATGTATTCATAACTGGTATTTTAGCAAGTAAATTACATATAAAAAAGGTCAATGTTTATGCTTTCTTTAATAAAAAGATCAAAGGTAACCCTTGCAAGATGGTGAGATTTATATCAGCGCATGATTACACAAGCACGGAACTGATCAACATATGGAGAGAACTAGCAACGAAGGAATGTTCCCAGACTCAATGGTTACCGGTATGAGAAAAGATATCAGTGATTAATTTAGTCTTATCACTAAACACTAAAACGTGGTTATGTCAATGAATTACCAATAATACAATTTTCTGGCTTCAACAATGATAACAATGATGTCGGCAGAAAATCTAAACATGGTCTGCATTCGTAACTAACACAAAAGAAATGTTGTCCTACTGAGACTTCGCTTATAGCAAAGCTAGTGTGTCGAATTCAGTCGTTGAATATTTCAATACTGCTGATACATTAGTACCTAGTCAGTTGGTGTAAATAATTATCAATTAAGCATATTTATCTATGTTTTTGCTGGTGGAGTGGTGGGTGCTAATTTATTTATCTTTCGCCACCAACGGGGGATCCTCACACCTTGGAGTCCAAAGTGTCGCGTGCAGGAACTATGTCCCGCATAGAGTTCTTTAAAAAGCATGTGAACAGATTATTCAGAGCCGGCACCGTGCATGTAATATGCACGATGCATGGTGTTGCATACGTGTATGGGCTGCGGTGACCACTGCCCATCAGGTAGGCCGCATGCCCGTTTGCTCACTCTGTAGTGTTTTATACTACGGTAAGCACTCATTATCATCATTTTTATTTGAGTAAGAAAGTGGGAGCCAGGCTCCCAGGCTGGTTCAACAAAGCGGGCCCAATTCAGTTTGGTGGGTTGGTATTAGCCTAATACCAACCCACCAGACTGAATTACTACTATTTGGATTATATAATTGACTACTTGACAATTTTACGAAATATGTTTTATAATACGCGAAATGTATCGTTATTTACCATTACAATGAATTTTCTTAAGAAAATTTAATATTTCCATAAAAAAAATAAATATTTTCATTTTTCATTGTCGACAATATGGCCGCATGTGTTTTGACCTCATCTAAACAGAGTAAAAATCTTCGAATTTATTTTTCAAAAATATATAATTAATCTATATGTATTTACTAAAGTATAAATTATAAATTGCATATTTATTATTTTACTTTAAAGCTAAATGTAAACTCTAATACTTTACAATTATGAAATCATTCAAGTAGTCAATTATTTAATGTTAATGGAAAAGCACGCAAAGTAATTAATACTGTAATAATTTTTGTCTATGATAAATAATTGCTTTTGTATATTAACTGTTGTTATTATTTGGCTCATCTTGTTTTTTTATTTAACAAATTTTAAATTTGTGTTTAAATTTTATTAAAATGACAAAGTAGTTAATAAGTTATGTGTCAAATAATCAAATGCAATAAGTAAGTAGTAATGAGTATTCGCCAAAACTATTTATTTTAAAATAAACAAAGTTATCATCAAAAATACCTACTCCACATGTTTCTGTTAAGATTAAGATAACTACGACTTGTGTAGCTTAATGGTCATCATGACGGACTGCTACACTGGAGGTCCCGGGTTCGAACCCCGATCAGGTCAAAATTTAATTATCTTTTTTCATATAAGTTTCATTTGTCATAAATTATAATATCGTTGAGTTAGTCATATAACGAACTTACATTAGGGCTAACTCAATATGTATGTTTATACATTTATAACTGTAATAATTGTAGGAAAATGTAGCAGTTTAAACTTTTAACCTTACCTTGTATTTTTCAATAAACCGGTCAAAAGCATTTCTTGTTTTCCTGATTGCTGATTAACTTTTAAAGTTCTAGTGTCCGTATCATCTGAAATTTTTGATAAATTACATTAGGTATTTCAAATATTGGCTTCAATCACCAGTAACAGGCCTAAAATGACTTTTATTACATCTTATGTATACTGTATATGAGGGTGACATAAAAATAGATCTACTTTCATTTGGACTAACGCTCAAGATATAATTTACTGTAATTTCTTATTACCTGTGGAGACTTTTAATTGGCTCTCAGTTTCCTACTCTTATTTCAATGTTTTTGTTACTTAGCTGTAAAGTCTTCCTAAATAGTAATAAATAAATATGATATTGTAATCTTGACAGATAAATCACTTCTGATACTTTATTAGCAAGCTGTGAAATTGGCTCTAATTTTTCTAAAATCTAATAAAAAATAATGATTTATGGTTTACCATTGCCAACATTCTGCGGTGCAGCCTTGATATGGTATCCCAGTACTATTCCATTATGTGTATCTTTGAGTGGAGGAAGCCAGGAAGCGCGGAGTTCCCCAGGGTTCTCTGTTTGTTCCACTTGTAGATTCAGAGGGGGTGACGATGGAGCTGAAACAAGCAATAATAATTCGTAATTATTATATACTTTTACTTATTTTGTCGTGTTTCCAGTTGCATTTGGGGCTGTCACGCCTCTAAGCCTTCTTTAGTCATGAAATCTCAATAGCTACAAAGCCAATAAAGATGAAATTTCGCAGTAAGCTAAATAATGATTAGGCGACGTCGGATAAGAAAGGAATTTCGGAAATTTCATCTCTAAAGAAGTGAAATAGAGGTTGCAAATTTTGTATGTAACTTCATCATTTTTGAAGTAAGACAATTTAAATTTTTAATCCTAAAGCTGTATCTTAATAATTTTTGTTTCTGTTTCGGATTCTCTTCAAATCTGTTTAATTCAAATTTCACATCCTTTCTGTTATGGTCATGCAACTGTATAAATAACAATAATTTACCTTCCTCGTTAGTGGTGAAGTGTATAGGAGCAGTATAAAGGCTGGTGCCCACTTGGTTCCCAGTGGCCACTCTCACTCCATACGCCGTGGCTGGACGGAGATTCTGGAGTTCCACTGATTGACGGATTTCTGTATCTTTCCTAAAACATATCGTAAAACTTAGCGGATACAGTAATGGTTGACCATAAGGTTGAAAGGTTAGATAGATAGTGGTAGATACAATTATTATTCATATCACAAAAAATACACACAATCACTATGCAAAAAATAGAGACGTAAAGAAATTATGATAGGATAGTATAAAAAACAAATTCAGTAATAGTAGTCTCTCTTGAATACGTATAGTATATACTATTCTTTGATTTACATGTGATTGTTATGTAAAATTCCAGATTATAATTATTAAAATTTTTCTGTTTCCATAGTCTCTACTTTCTGTTTTATGTTCAGCTCGTGTGTGAAATGGAGAAAGTAATTAAATCACTTCAAGATTTTGCCAAGAAGTTGATTGTTTATTTTCCATAATGTCCACTAATGACCACGACTCTCAGCTGTGAGGAATACGACTAATGGAAGAAACTAATGGAAGATTTATCGATATGACGTTGAGAATTGTTTAGAGCGGGAGACATATTTACAGAAAAAAAATCTGGCATGGACAGAATATACCAGTTAAAAACCCTGTAGTTCCATAATCGGACCAGAATATACAGCTACTAAGATTCGGCGAAATTAAATCTAAGTAGATGTATAAATTATAAACTAACTACCTGGTAACATTGATATTGGCTGCATGTTCCCACACACTGTCCCCGTACTGTGAAGCCACGTATTGAAGGTTGTAGTGTCTCGCGTAAGCCCTGAGAGTGTCTCTCCAAGATATAGTGGCGGTTCTTGAGCGAACTGAATCTACGCGGACTTCTGAAGGTGGGGTAGGGGGTTCTGGAAAGAAAACTGGCTCTGTAGAATCACAGCAACAACTGACATATTTATTATAGTCGAATTGTGTCTTAAGTACTATAACCTTCACGTCCCGACGTGAAGGCGTGAGGATCTGAGATGTGCCATGTGTGTATGTGGCATATGCCTGCTCCTAACGTTAGATATGATATACACGTTGGAAGCAAAATCAAGGGCTGTAAGTTTTAGAATATAAAATTAACCAATACAAATATTATGCCACGTATTTCATATTTTGTGACAACCCTGACTGCATTGTCAACGCTTGTGGTGGTTTTACCTTTAGCAAAACTATGTAGAACAACTGAATGAATATTATTAAAATATTCGAAGAGGTCTAAAAAGGTTTAGTTAATCAAAAGCAGATTTGGGGCAGAATGTTTATAGTTATGTCTACGCGTTGTAATGTCGATTGCACTGTTTGATATTTGTAAATATAGTCTAATAACCGGTAGTCTGTTTTCGAATTTCAAACAATATTAAACATGGTGTTGCAGATCTTCGAGATCGAGGGATTAATTACGCATAAAATTTTGTAAACATTGTAATCAAGGCTCATTGTAAGTGAATATAAAGTGTAGATGATAGAGAGAGAAAGATATCTAAACCTCTCGTAGCATAAGTGGTAAATACGGCAGCGAAACTTGTAAAATCTTCCAAAGCTCAACTTAGATAAAGTTTAAAGGAACTACTTTTCCGTGTGCGGAGTAAGTTTTGTTTGGTTAAACTTGTTTATCTGTGAGCGCTAGTTTAGTATGCTGTGGCTGAATAACTTGGGACGTGTCGTTTGGTAAAATAGATATAGATGACAAGAACAAAACACCAAGTCTTTCCTAAAATAGATATATCTTTACGATTAAAACGTAGAAAGGGAAAACTCATGGCTCCGCTCTTACAATAAAGAGAAATGAGTATTCGGAATGCACGATAAGAAACGAGCAGAGACACAGTGTTAACAATTAAATTCACTGTGTGCGTTTCAGTTTTACAAGGCCCAGTCCGCTGTTTTGTATGAAATGATCTGGGAAGTTGTATGAAAATCTATCTCATTTGGGTACGAGTCTTTAGTTATCGTCGTCCTTGTCTGAATACAAAGACTTACCTAGTACAGTAAGACGGACACTAAAACTAGCAGCTCCATAAGGATTGCTGGCTCTGCATTGGTACAATCCAGCGTCGGTTGTTTCTGTGTACTGTAAGTTGATAGAACTAGACACTCCTTGGTTGATCTTCGTTTCTGATAGTTTGATCCTGAAATTAGAGAATACTTGTACTACTACTAGAGCTGCATCCGGAGCTTCGCTCCCGTAGGAATTTCGGGGTAAAAAACCTATGTGTCATTCCAGGTTATATTCTACCCGTGTATCAATTTTCATAACAATCGGTCATGCAAATTTTGCTTGATAGGGTAACAAATATACATACACACATACATCATCAGGAGTTTTCGAATTTATAATATTAGTTATCATTGGGATATACATCTAGGTATATTGAAATAGTGTTGGTCCAGTGCTTATTTCGCCTGTAAATGGAAAGGTGCTAAGTTCAAATCCTACTTGTGTTACGAGTTTGTACACCAATCTGACTCATGAATACCAGTTTTCATGTACTACTAATTGCTCCCGGTGAAGGAAAAGTAGTTGATAATTTATCAGCTGGTGTGTGAAATGGAGAAGGCAATGGCAAACCACACTAATCTAGAGAAAAGGTTACACACTACACATTACAGAAGCGGTGGTGGTGTAATGGTTAAGACGCCCGCCTGTGGATCAAAAGTTCCCAGATTCGAATCCTACTCGTGCCACATGAGTTTGTATACCAATCTGACTCATGTATAGTAGTTTTCATCGGCCACCACTTGCTTCCGGTGAAGGAAAACATTGTGAGGAAACCTGAACACTGGTTAATTATAAACTTGTGTGTGAAATGGAGAAGGCAATGGCAAACCACTCCATTACTAATGCCAAGAAAGTTGTTATGTGTGTTTAATTCCACGCAACAACCATGACCATCAGCCACGAGGAATACGACTATGAAGAAGAAGAAGAATGCGAAGAGCTGTTCTCTGAACATATACCGTTAGATGGCGTTGTTAACAACATTTTTAATTATTATTTTATTTGTTATTTTGTTGTTTTTTTTTTTTGTTTTACTTCATTGCATTTTATTATTGACTAGTTTACTTATGTTTTATGCATTACATTTTATTTTTAAATTTATACATTTTATAACATAGTTTTAGTAAACACCAACATTAATGTAAATAAATTAGATTTGTTGATTAAATTAGCATTATTTGACAAGGGTTTTTAGACATTATGATATTTTAATTTTTGGTCGTACGTGGCTTGTACATGTACTGTCTAGGAATAAAAATAATATTAGTAGTAGTAACCGTGGTAGCAGAAGTAATGTAATCCGAGACGCGGGCCAACAAATAATGAAAATCCTTTTTCACAATTGTTTGTGAAACTAAGCTCCTATGGCGGCTGAAAAGATTTTTTTTCCTATTTCAACCATAGTCCTCGATTATAATTGTAATTAACACAATTTATTGTTATTACTCTAGTTTAAGTTTTACAAGTATACATTGTTACTATAGGGAGTAAATGTTGTAGTTATTAAATGTTAAATAACTCTATTCATTAATGTGCTGTTCCCGCCCTAAAGTAGGAACACTTCATTATCCTCCCATGGACGTCGTAGAAGGAGATCGAGAGAAGTAAGGTCTCGACAGTTTGAGACTTTACCTCGGGTTTTTCGGGCAAAAGAAAGAAAGAAAGCGAGGAAAGAAAGAAAGAAAAATCGTTTGGTACTAGCAGTCCATCCCGGGTTCGCTCGGATAAAATCATAATAAATTATTTACCTTAATCTTCCTCTAGAATCATTCTTTAAAAAAAAAATCATTGCGTAGTTTTTAGATCTAAGGATACAGAGACAGCGGGAGCCCACTTTGTATTCTACTATTTTTGGTACAAACAAACATACATTGAAATTAAACTGTTGACAAATACCTCTGATTCTGAAACTCCACAATATTCCCATCATGCACCCAGGTGATCCTGATGGGGTCGTCACCGAGAGGCCGACACTCCAAAGTGATGGGGTGACCGAGACGTGAGGTCACATTGCCAGATGATGACTCGAAGTGAACTGGTTCTGTGAACAAAATAACATCTGTAGCCTATTAGTCCTCGTGCCAGACTGCTACGCTGGAGGGATATTTTAATATTTTAATATCCCTCCATGATGTGATTTCTGAATATTGCTGTGACTATGACTTGTCCTTTAGGACAAGAAATCACATCTTCATTGGCACTTTCACGCCAAATTTTAAATTATTAGTGTAGTAAGAAATTCGGAAAGAAACTTGTTTAAACGGTGTTGATCCCTATCATGTTAACCATTGTGTTTTTACATGATTTTATATAATAGATTACAAATTATATAAAGTACACGATTAAAAAGTATACAATGTGATAGAGTAGAGAAAATAATGGTGTTTGCATGTGTTCAGTGCTCAAAATTTATTTGTTTTGTCACCAATTGGGAGAATACAATATTCTATACAACAGAGTCCTAAAATAAATTTCAGATTTCTTCAATCCTATTCCAGTTTTTCGATCAATCTCCTTTAATATCTACGAAAATGTTAAGCTTTTATTTCTCTTCAAGCTTCTATTCTAATGTAATTGACAGTAAAATATTGCAAGAAATGATAGACCTTTAATCTCTGAAAAAGTACTGTCCCCGTGGACAATTGATGCGGGCGAAGCCGCGGGCAAAAACTAGTGTATATGTATAAAACATGGCAATGAAGTCTCCTCTTGTTTGCATGATTGCTGTCACTTACTGTTGACGCTCATCCAAATAGTCTTGCTTAATGGCTGCCCCACTCCATTCTCCACATTACACGAATAAAGTCCCTCGTCAGTCAAGGACACTTCCTCAATGATTAGGGTTCCGTTGGGCAGACTGAGGATCCCCCCGCCAGCCAGTTCGAGAACCGGTTGCCATGTGCCCAGTATTACTGGAAATAAATAACCATAGAAATTATACGAATACAGAGTAAGAGCCAAGGCTCATTGCCTCGTCGCGCGTTGACAGATGTCAATGCAGACCAGCGCAAGAATTATTGTTTTGTTATTTTATGACTGTCGACGTACGTCAATGTCAAAATCTTTAGAAAACAAAAGAAACAAAAACAGTGAAGGAAAGACAAAATTCGTGAGGGTGAAAAAAAAAATTAATTGTCATTTTTAAAAATAAGTATATCATATTTTCAAAAGCTTAAAAAATGTTTAGAGAAGTAAAAGGTAGGAAAGCGGGTCTTGGGCTCCAACGATTTAGGAACGAGGAAAAAACAAATAGTGTTGACATCAGGCGGTCGGTTATAAAATCACAGCCAGTCTTTAAAATTTCAAAAATCTTTTAAGTGTGTGGCAGTTTAATTACAGGGTACTATGACAAAACGCGTGTTACATCCCTGGTATTTTTGCAAGCTTAGGTGACCATTTACCATCAGGTGGACCACATGTTTGCCTGCTAGTATATAAAAAAAGTTTTTTCCGCTAACTCCGTGTTGCCACGGCTTCTTGGCCTCACAGCCCCGCCACTCGCACGGGAACACGCGAAGCGTGAAGGAGAGGGAATCTAAATCTACAGGCTTACCATCCTTCTTCATCCAATGCACCTGAGGCTGGGGGTACCCGCTCGCGCTGCACGATACCGTGCCCCGCCTGCCCAATAACAGGGAGGAGTTTGATGGTTCGTCCAACCATTTTGGAGCCACTAAAATATGTTCAAAACGTATTTTGACTAATTTATTTCAAAGGAAAGACGTTTTTCTAGAATCATGACGTTAGTTTTCGAATAACTTAATGCCGGCTCCACACAATCCGCGAACAGTTTGGCGTATTCGGTTTACATTGCTGATTTTTCATTGCGGTAAATAAAAGCACTCATACATACTAATGTTCGTGCATCAGTCCGAGATCGGCGACAGTGTAAAGGCCACATAAAAAATAAAGACAAAACCATTTAGAAATCTGTGCGTAGGAACTATATGATTTCAATTTTATACAGTTTTTCTCAGAGGGAATTATCTTGATCGTTTACCATTGTACATATATTTCTTTAAACTCTTTCAGTGTGTTAATTAATGTAGTTACCTTTAATGTAAAGTTCAGTGGACCGATTCACTTTAGCCACGTGATTCGAAGCGACACAAGTGTAAGTCCCGCAATGTTCCAATGACACCTTCTTGATCACCAATGCGCTGAATAGTTCCGAACTCCTTTCTACTACCTGAAAATATATAGAAGAATATCCTACTAATATTATAAAGATATTATTACTAAGCGAACATGTATTTACAATGAGAATTATAGAATATGTGTTGACAATGAATTAAATACGGTTTTGTCCTAAATACACTAAATTTCATTATTAAATTAACACAATAATAAGTTAAAATTAAAAATTAAAACTAAATTAATTTGAATAAAAAATTTATACTAAATACTAAATAGTCTCCACAATATTATCAATGCGAAAGTTTGTCAGGATGCATGTTGTATGTTTGTTACTCTTTCACGCAAAACCGACTGGATGGATTGGTATGAAATTTGGTGCACCTAAAGCACATACACCTTTCTTATAATGTTGTATGGTCTTGGATAAAGATTTAATATGATACAATAGTATCACAAGCTAAAATAAGGTCGTAGGTAGATCAAAAACATATTTTTTTTACAAGATATCCTAAATCCAGAAAAAAATTAGATATCAACAAAATAAAGGTTCAAACAGAACACAACATGTTATAAGAGAAACAAAAATCAAATATTACTAAAAACATTATTTATCCTTACCTTCAGGCTATTGGGTATCCTTTTGCCATCCTTTAGCCACTCAAAATGTATCGGCAAGTCACCGCTTCTAACATTACAATAGATATTAACAATTTGTCCTTCTTGAAGATTATTCCCTAAGAGCAAATCTTCGAGAATAGGCGCTTCTATGACTTGAATTTCGAACGCTCGTCTCGCCATTTCTCCTGATGGACTAGTTACTATACAAGTGTAAACTGCACCGTTTTGTTCCTTAGTAACTTCTGGGATTGTAAGTATGCCATTATTGTTGACTGATGGAGCGTTTCTTCTAGATTTTCGCTTGTGATGTATGTTTCGTTTGTATCTCGTTTGGAATAAGCTGTTCGTGTTCAGAATCTGCCCTTTGAATTCCCAGTCGATTTTGCTGCAAAAATGTTATTACTGATTTGTGAGGTTTCTTATCTTTATGATATTATCCATGAATTAGGCATTTTTTCAGCACTCGGTTAAAGCGTTAACATTGTTCCCCCCACTGGTTAGTGTTACTGGCTAGTGAAGTCTTGCCACTATGACTGATATTGAAAAAAATCCACACATGTGCCCATGCGCACAAAACAAACGAAAATCAAATTTGCTTCGGACTTGGACCACGAAGCTATAGATAATAAAATAATAGGCAAATTACATCCCAATACACAAGTAAGAGAGGTAAATATAATAATATTAAATAAATAAATATATTACAGTGGTAAAGTGCTTGCCTCTGAACCGAGAGGTCCCGGGTTCGATCCCCGGTCGGGTCATGATGGAAAATGATCATTTTCTGATTGGCCCGGGTCTTGGATATTTATCTATATATGTATATATTACAAAATATAGTATCGCTGAGTTAGTATCCCATAACACAAGTCTCGAACTTACTTTGGGGCCAGCTCAATCTGTGTGATTTGTCATAATATATTTATTTATTTATTTATAGTTACAGGTTATCACTAAACAAAAAATCGCGTAATACAATCGCGTGAGCACTCACTGTGTCTTTTTATCCAAAATTAGATACACTTTACCAATATGATACAAACCTTATAGGATATCCATAATAGGGACATCTCAAGTTCACTGATTCTCCACTTTGAATCTTGATTGGCGGCAATGATCTTATGTATGGAGGACCTGAAATTATTATAAGTATTTTTGGAGCATCACGAATATTTAAAATTCCAAATACTTTATTTGCACAAAAACAGGGTACAGTACAGGGTTTAGTGTACAATACGATCACTTTATCAGCAAAAAAATTCAAGAAAGTGAAAAAAAGGGATTTTTTAATGAACTACTTTATTTTGATATTGCAATACCAAATAGAATGGCCAAGATTGGTTGATAAACCAACAGTGTTGCCCGCCAACTGGAGATAACGCACTCATTTATTTCCTTCACTTTCTTGACGGACTGTAAATACTCACAAATTGATCGTTTTGCACATGAAATACCCGAAACTTGACCATGTAAATTGTACTTATTATACAGAGGCAAGGAGAGAGGGGTTTGTTTTGATAAATATATTGATATTTTAGAACAACTTGTTGCGAAAGAAAACAGCGCGATAAAATCTATCTCTTTCCCTAGTACTAGAAATTTTATCACTTCTCTCAAGCACACGCTTGAGAGGAGATATAAAAATTCCGTTTGAAAATCAATTTTAAAATTTTGAAGACTCCCACAGAGAAATCACAATACGACAACTATTATTTTACGGTCGCATGTATCTAGTAATGCTGTTGTTTGTTCTCTGTCGCTGTCAAGACTTCATGCTAGGGCGGGAACCATACGCCAAATACAGTTTCAGCATCCCTTACCATATACATCCAACCTATTCTCGTGACTGGCAGAGTGATCCCCTTCCCTCGCCGTACAGGAATACAACCCTCCATCTTCCACCCTTACCCTGGTGATGTTAAGCTGAGCCATCACTGAGTTGTCTGACGTCATCACTTGACCTAACGCGTATCTGGAAAATAGTGAATTTTCTATGTATTGTATTTTAAATACTAGACGAGATTGAGATCTAGCAAGGATTTTAGTTCCTCACTTCATTAGATACACATCGTTATTTTTTTTTCTTTAAATAAATATAGGTTAAATATCTTTTAACTATTTATTTTGAAGTAAACTAAAATGGCAAATATGGATGGACACGGAAAAAATAACAAATGACGCGTTCTAATTATAAATGTTTGAATTTTGAAAATTATTAGTTCTTAGAGCCGTGATTATATATTAAAAAAAAAAAAACTAACTGGCCAGCAATATCCACGTTATTTTTTTTCACATTTGAAATTACCAAGCCTAAAGAACTAACCACATTACATTTGAATTTTTACATTGAAAATTATGTATGGCAATAAGAGTAGTGATTCTTTTTAAACTAGGCTTTTACTTCTCTCTCTTCCTATTAGTTAGTGACAAATATACCTGTGTTCAGTAATGCTGGTGACCGCTACTCCATCTCTTTCCCACACAAACTGAGGTGGTCTGTCTCCGGAGGCTGCGCATTGCATACTGATCTGAAATCACGGCTGAAGTCAAATTTCATTTGGGTTCAATCATTTGAATTATTTGAATACACTTTTTTTAAAGGTTTTTTGGGTGTACATTGCTCAATGCTCTTGTGTCTACAGCTGTCTTATATACTTAGATAGGATATAGCGTCATGTGTATATAATTGTATAGTGTAGTCGAACTTATATACTGTATTATTTATACTACATATTATAAAACAAAGTCCTCTACCGCGTCTGTCTGTCTGTTCGCGATAAACTCAAACGGATTTTTATGCCGTTTTCTTCAATAGATAGAGTGATTCCTGGGGAAGGTTTAGGGGTATAATTTATTATGTTTTTACCCGAGCGAAGTCAGGACTGGTCGCTAGTAGTTATATATAATATACATACTATAATATCCTTCCTACTAATATTATTATATTAATGCGAAAGTCTGTTAGGATGTATGTGTGTATGTATGTTTCTTACTCTTTCACGCAACAACCACTGAACTGATTGTTATGAAATTTGGTACACGGGTAGAATATAACCTGAAATTATACATAGGGTATCTTTTATCTCGAAATTCCCGCGGTAGTGAAGCCACGGGGCGCAGCTAGTATAAACGTAAAAAGTATAAACGTAAATATTATTATGTAAGTATGGATTACACTAATATTTTAAGTTACATACATCGCCACCGGGAGTGACTGTCCTTTCCGTAAAATGCTGAGTGATCATCACACGGCCATCTGATAAACTTCTTCTTCTTCTAATTGTGTCTGTAAAAATAAGAATATATATTCGTATATAAAATTAGTAAAAGATGGTAATCCCTCTTTGGGAATGTTATTATTGCCTATCAGTTGCTAAAGCTATGTATACCTTAGTCGGCTCGTACGACATCAGCGGGAGGATATGGAGTATATTATGGGGCGAAACTCACGCTACACCAATATATGTAATTTCTAATTAGGCGATAATTATGTATGCTGCTCTTTGTCGATCTTTGACGACCTCTGTAGCCTAATGGTCGTGAAGTGCTATGCGTGTCCTAGGTATCCTAACACTTACTAATCTCGAGACTGGACAAGGGAAGTATATAAATAAAAACTTGTATGCGACCAGTGGTGTATTTCTTCGACAGTGCAAAAACAATACAAAATTTCTTATTATATACACTATGCCGACTCCCGCTTGACACCTTTTTCTGCCAGCAGTGGGGTCGAAGTCAAAGATGGTTGCCTCGCGTAGACAATAGACGATGCCTCCACCATATCGTAGCTCGTAGCACGGCCCGCGGGTCATTGGCCGGCTATCACAGAGAGGGCGGAGCTTGCATAGCATGGATGTGTGCGCGGAGCTTCTCGTAGACGCGTAGGCGCAGGCGACGGGGGTATCGTATGATCGATGACGTAGTGGTGGTGTGATATGATGCCTCGTTGTAGCGATGGAATTTACTTGCATGACAGTGGCCTACTCGCCACAGTCGTTTTGCCGGGCTGCTACACTGGAGACCCCGGCTTCGAACCTCGACCAGAATCAAACATTTTGTTTGGTCGAGGCCAGTCAAAATGATTGATTTCAGATTGACCTGGGTCTTGGATGTTTATCTTTACAGGGTTACTGGTATCTAACGCATAACCTTCCAAAGGCGCATAAGGTACCCAGAGACTTAACATCTTTCGTTCTACGGCTTTTGTCTAAACGTAATAAATACATTTTTTTTTTGTTTTAATGTCGTTTCTATAAAACGTTAACTATTTGTTCGATTTCGGTATATAACGCTACTGTACTGTCTCGTGTCGCTTGGCTATTACATGAATTGTAGAATCGCAAATTAGATTGTATTTCTGTATATGAAAAAAAAAACAATAATCACGAAAAGTCGTAGAATAAAAGTTGCTTGTTTAGATGTACTCATGTAGTCATTAGCAGGTTTGATACCAGTATCTCTCTTACAAAACATAGTATCGTTGAGTTAGCATCCCATAATACAAGTCTCGAACTTACTTTGATATTAACTCAATATGTGATTTGTCCATATAGGTACATTTAGATCTCTGTGGATGTCAGGAAATTCCAATACCATGATCAGGTAATGTGCACTGAAGTGTACACCCAGGTGGTAGACCGTAAAATCCTTGATTAGACTCCCCCAAACCTATAGCTCATACACTTGATGCCACAGAAAGGGTACATTTTTGATGTTGTTATAGTTTTACCCCAGTTTCACCCTGATATTCACAAACCAAGTTAAATAATATTTTAAGCTAAAGTATGTTTTGTGTCTTTCTGTCAATTTCAAATATAGTTTAAAATATACTTAAGTTTTATAGATGACGGGGTTAGATAAAACTACTTATTTGATTCTTGATAACAATGAAATAATTCACACGCCAGGCTTCAGGCAAGAACTATGAATCTGATAAGTACAATAAAATGATTTATTATCTTTATACAATAACTTGACAGACACTAATTTATAAGAACTGACTTTATCTGTGTCAAAATTAGGATATTACTTGATTTAGACACAAATAAAAGAGTAATTTTATTTCAAAATTTTGTACTTCTGAAGTCAAAACACCTACTTCCATTATTGTTTTTATTATTATACATATAATTTAAAGACATAGTTTGTGAAACAGCTGACATTCCAACGGCCAACTAATTTTGCTCTAATTTGTACATCTCTACTCGGCACCAGATATGAAATGAATATATTGCTCACATCACACGAATACTACCTAATACTACCTATACAGGTATCTACATGCTCAGTCCATGGTACTGAACAACTTTTCGTATGGAAGCCACCTTGAAATTGCGAAAATTGGACATCGTACGAGGGGACTAAGGAACACAGAGCATTTTCAGCTGTAGACAAAAGCGCGTTCCTAAGGAGGGGTTGACGTCAGACCGGACCGGCCGGTCGTGTACTACCGGCCGGTCCTGTATCACAGTTGAATTTTCAAATTTCTACGTTTAATTTTGCGGTGTCCCAGTATAGAAATAAACGGAAAAACGGGAAGACGAGAAAGAGAGAGAATATAAAAAGAGATCCGTTTTTTCATTTGAGTCACAGATCACTAAAAATATTCACGTAAATAATTAAGAACGCGCCGCAGCAAATTGCCAGTTAGCCTTCTAACGAGCGGCTAATGGCTAGCTATCTGCAGCCAGATTAGCTTGGATTTAGTGCCTAGGTTTATGATAATGAGATTATGCATAACTGTAGAAATAATGTTAAGATCTCGTTTCACCACATTCTGATAAAATAATCATATTTTAATCTGATAAAACTTCCATATCTAAAGTGATCTGTGTCTCTCATATCCGCCACATTGGATCGGTAGGATAAAGGAAGTCGGATCGTGGCCAGAGACAGCCCTACCTAACACTTGTGAAACAATTTTTTTTAACGCTATTTGTTCGATATGTTATATATAGGCTATGAAGTACTTTATCAGCAGGCCCGATGGTTTTGGTTGGTATTGGTTGAGTAGATTATGCGTAAATAGGTAACAAACATTCTTTCGCATTTATAATAATAGTTAGGACAAGATATGTTTCACAAGTGTTGGATAGGCAAATAAATTCAGATAGATTTATCTAGTTGTTAGTTTATCTGTCATATTACAATATGACAGATAAACTAACAATACAAGCGATGAAACAGGTTATCTGATAATGTCCAGAATTGTTTCGTTGGCACGAAAAGATCGTACAATGATTTGTGAGAGCGCAATAGCAACGAATTTTCTTTATTCTCGACAAAGATAAAATATTATGTGAGGTTGATACGATTTTTTTAACCCCCGTCGCAGGAAGAGGTGAGTTATAAGTTTGACCGCTAAGTGTGTCTGTCTGTGTACGTCTCACCGTAGCTCATTAACAGGTGAACCGATTTGGATGCGGTTTTTTAATTTGATTTTTGATTTGATTTAAATATGTTTGATCAAAATCGGTTCAGCCGTTCAAAAGTTGTAGCGAAATGAATATTGAAAGTTTAAGGATTTTTTATTTTCTCTAACAAATAAACTTGTCTTACTAACTTGTACTTAGTTCAAGCGGTTGTGGTATAGTGTTTAAGACGACCGTCTGTTACATAAAGTTCCCTGCATCCTAAATATCCTAAACCTATGGTTCATTACTAGCAAGTGGTCTAGGACTCAGATTGGTATACAAACATATATGGTACGAGGATGATTCGAACCTAGGACCTTTTGATCATAGGTGTACGATCATAATACACGAACACTTCCACAAGTAGATTTAAAAGTCCTGACCCTATGAGTTTATGGCTGTGTAAGAAACAGGGAAAGCGCTCAGATGAGAGAGAATTTAATAGTAAGTTAATTCCCTTGATCGCTTTTCGCAGATTGCAATTCTGTAATCTTATCAATCGATTAGTCTGATTTGATTGCTGTCTAGATCTGAACCAGGTCTAATGGTTATCTTATACTCTAAATCCAATCAAATTTTCAAAATTTCGTATAGGTAACTCGCTTCTTTTATATTTATTAAATCCAGTAGTGGTCTACTGTCATCTATCTGTAAAAAAAAGTCCTAGGTTCAGACCCTATTCGTGTTACTCGAGTATTTATTCCAATGCGTATAAACGCATTGGAATAAATACTCGTTTTCTTAACATTTGCTTCAGATGAAGGAAAACATTGTGAGGAATCCTGCACATTGGTTGAATATTTAGTTCACCAGTCAGTATATACCTGAGTACTTAACACTAGATGGCGCTAGTCGCAAAAGTAATGGCAAAAGCCGTTGGGCGACTTAAATAAAATTTCATAAATGATGAAATATCTACTCTTCTTTTTCTTGTCAGTTGCACATTCACCAAAACAATAGATTTCATATGAAAATAAATCATTTGTAACTTGTTTCATGGAGGGTGTCCACAGTTCACACAATCACTCTTCATCGAAAGCACTTTTCGCCGAATTTTTTTTTTATATCTCAAGTTACTTAAACTTTATTATCATGTTGTAACCTAACCTAATTATATCAAGCAGAACAGAATTTACCGTTTATTTTAATTCAAGCTTATCTATATTTCGAGAAACCAAACAATTTTACGACGTAACGTGCTTTCGATGAAGAATGATTTTGTGAAATGTGGACTCCCCATTTTATGGAAAACGAATTTTTTATGTCAATATTTTGAAAAAGTCCGATCATTTTCGGTAGTTACTTTCGCCATTTTCGAACCATAACTTCTTGTATCGCAGCATGACATCGGCTGTATTTTACACGAGTATGAGCAATAAGGTTATGACATAATACACAAATGTAATTATATTATATATATATGGCAATCAACACACACGGAAGCCAATTACTATGCTTAATTACAGTTCTGACTGTGTTAATGTACACAACATGCATACACTATAGGTAGGTTAATAGTGACAGCTTTGTTTACAGGACGTTACAATTTTAAGTATTAATACTATTTGGGCATTGACATAAATTAAAAATATCTTATATAAATCAGTGTTGGTAGATTTGGTAAGTATATTTACACAATGTCCCTTTTTTCGCATAATATATTTTGTAGAACAAAAATATATGTATACATAATATATGTTGTTATTCTTTGACATACCGGCTTTGGCAAATATTTTGGCATAATAATAAAGGCATTGATTTTTAGCATATGGGTAACTGTAGCATAATTAACTTTTAGGTTAGGTTACGTTAGTTATGCATAAGAAGATTATACTTTAAAAACTTTATGCCATAATACAGTATGATATATTACAGTATGGCTTAAACTTGTATGCTTATAGATATAGACCCATGCACAATAATCCATTAAAAATCGAATATTTCCTCATTTCACACATCATACACATAACGAGTAATTTTTCCATGAAGCGTAATGAAACTCAAATAACCTTATTTCGCTCATCTGAACGTTTTCCTGGTTGTTTGCTTAGCCGTTGAGCGTTGTAGCCCAGAAACGCCAAACCTTTAAGGAATTGCTATTTTTGTGAAACTCTTGTAGCGTTTTGACGTAGCAGATACACATAATTTGTGTATACTATGATGAAGCACGTCGTGGATAAACATAATAGTTAAAATTTTCAAAATCTACTTCTGACGTGGATATTGTTGTTAACAATTATAGATAGATATGTTGAAATTTATATAAAGAACTGAAATTTTACATTTAAATTTGTAAACACTGAAAATTCGCGCAATCCTTCCACGTAATTGGCCGAAGTTGAAAACAAATCATTAGAAGGGTCGTCTCGCAAAACAAATCGTTGGGAACGAACGACAAAAGGCATTCCAATAAAATATGGCAGCATTTACACCGAGGAGAACGTGGAAACAGGGATAGAAGTATAGACCTGTTTTGTTATACGTTGTATTAATTTTCTTACTATAGATACTAGAGAAAACGAATTAAATTATGAAATTATAAATAAAAACAAAAAGTATTTAAAACTTAAACACAGTATTTTGTAAGAAATATATATCTGTCTAGATCTGTATGACAAAAAAATATGTAAATTGAATCATCAAATACAATTGTTCAGACTAATAAGTTTGTGACTAACTGTATTGCGACATTATTCCAAAATAGTTATTTTTGTAAAATAATTGAATTTTGTCTTGAAAATAATTTCGAGTCCTTAATCAATTTGATTGTATTTTAGGTTAATTCGAAAATCTTGATAAAATCTAGATCTGGTAACTATCTGGGCCTGGAATAAATATTCTTTTTTTATTTATTTTTTTACCTCATGATACTAAGTAGTATCAGTTAATACACACGAAGATGTATTTTAACATTCTTCTTCTGTATCCCAAAGAAAATCGGAAAATACACGATTCGGTGTAACAGGGTGTCTTAAAACGGGCTCTCGCGAGCTAAAGACCCCTCCACACTGGCGGTGTCACCAGCAGATTATTTATAGCGGTTATTTATCTGTGGCCCGTGTGCAGTTTGCTTTATTTGCAAGTTTGGGTAATAGATTTAGATTTAATTGCGATGTGGTTTTAAAATAGAGGATTTAGTGTCACTATTGTGTTTAGAAAGGCTATTTATTACCTAGAATAGGACCACTATATATCCTCCAGTGGATGTCGTTTGAGGTGACTATAAGGGATGAAAAGCCTCAACAGATGATTGGCCAATAACAACTAACACCACAGATTTCCAAAAAGGGTTGAAGAATGTTGTGAATTCACAGCCAAATCTTCATAATTTTAAGGTTCAATTTTTATGTGGACTTTGGGCTTTGGAGCATTGCGGCCCCGCGAATTAAACACACAAGATGTAAATGTGACGACCTCGGTGGCGCAGTGGTAAAGTGCTTGCCTCTGAACCGAGAGGTCCCGGGTTCGAACCCCGGTCGGGTCATGATGGAAAATGATCTTTTTCTGATTGACCCGGGTCTTGGATGTTTATCTATATTTATATGTATTTGTTATAAAATATAGTATCGTTGAGTTAGTATCCCATAACACAAGTCTCGAACTTACTTTGGGGCTAGTTCAATCTGTGTGATTTGTCCTAATATATTTATTTATATTTATTTAATATATATTTATATTTAAATGAGACAATATAGACAATTCTCACTCACCGTTGCAGTAAATTGTATCAGTGGTTACTTGGTCTAATCAAATATAGAATTAGAACTAGGTAGAAAGGTCGTCTGCACCTAATTCTCGTTTAATGCAGCCAAACAGCAGCAGTTCTTGCACTATTGTGTTCCGGTTTAAATGGTGAGAGAAGCATCTAATGACAGGGTGTGCTGTAATTACACTACCTCTAACAAACACCCTCTCTAAAAGATCCTAGGCCACAGAAGAGGCAACACGCGTGTGACATCCCTAGTGTTGCAGGCGTTGATAGGCTGTGGTGACCGTTTGCCATCAGGTGGGCCGCCTGGTAGTTTAAAAATTAGTATTGCCACCTAGAATTTAGAGAAAATATGTAAATGATAACAAATACTAAAAAAAAACGGATGCTTACCTTTGATCTGCGGTGTATTGGGTCCCAGTGGATTTCGTAAAAGGTACCTGGAAAACATAATTTGCTATTCAATTTATTTCGTACACAAACATCTGTATTATTTACAAGGAAATCACAGAGTTCTTGTTGTGTAAACAAATTCTCTGTTTGGGGCAAGCTTCAGTCATGTTTGATATAATATAGTGAAGATTACTATCCAGTTTGGTGTACTAAGTTAGCGGACCCTGGGCTCCGATGCTTAGCGGCTGAGAAAGAAATCGGGAATACACTTATATGAGAAAGATGATGTAATAAATTACTTCTTAAGGCCGTAAGTACTCGCACACTAGCTTTGCTATTCTTTAACTACCAGCAACAAAATTTCTTCAAAAGTGGTCCAGCGCGGTTTAACCGTGAAAGCATAACAGACAGACTTTCGCATTTTTAATATTAGTATGAACTCTCTTATGTCTCAATCGAAATTCAAATTCAAATCATTTATTCAAAAATTAGACTTTCTTTTTCTCGTCAATTTTTATATTTATAGTTATTTCTCACAAGCTACAAACTACTGGCGTATCACGTTGTTAAGCAAAATAACGAAGGTGAAAAGTGTAATATTCGAACAAGAATATTTCCGACGGGAGCGGAACAAATGTCACTACTCATAACTTTCCACTTCATCGAGCATACCTTTTATATTTATATACATAACATATATTTGTATTCGTAGCCCAATACCCTTTGTTTCAGCTCAGTGAGTTGTCGAAACACTGTGCACGTCACCAGTGCGACTAGAACTCCGATTTAAGGGGTAGGTTAGCCACAAATTCGAATTCAAAATTGTTTATTCAAATTGGGATGATATGCATCACTTGGTACAAAAGTCTACTGATGACTCAAAGACGAATACAAAGATTATTTATTTGCAAAAACATGAGTTTAATTTTTTTTGACAATGTGGTGTTAAAAAATAAACTTAATCCTATGTTTATGTTTGTATAATATGTTTCATCGTCCACGCGTATGCAAATTTAAATGGAGAGCATGTTATCATCCCACAAAACAAAATCTAACTCAATAAAAGTAACTAAATCAACTAATTTTTTATCTGAGCATAAAAAAATTGGTTCAAATTATAATAACATTTATCAATCAGTAATGACTGCTTTTTGCTGGAGGTGCTTTTTCCCCAGGGCACAGGTGAAGAAGAAAGTTCACCTCAGCCTTTTCTCCATGGTCAATTAACAAATGTGATTCTTATAATTATATTACAACTAAGTGGACGAATATACTGTACATATACAGTATTTATACATACTGTATAAATAATGTAATATAAATATATATTACTAGATTTCGCTCGCGGCTTCCTTTTGGCGTTGTCCTTCGTTATGGGTATATAAATATCGAGGAGGTTAGTCCTCATTATGTTACATATTATAAAACAAAGTCCTCTGCCGCGTTTGTCTGTCAATTCGCGATAAACTCAGAAACCACAGTTACTAAGTTTCACTAATAGATAGTGAGTGGTTCCTGAGGAAAGTTTCGGTGTTAAATTTATTATGTTTTTACCCGAGTGAAGCCGGGATGGATTACTAGTCAATATAATAACTTATTTATTAGTTGCTAAGTACACGAATCCACCGTAACAGAAATGACCTTAATAACCCAAAAGAAAATAGGCAGACTGAGGTCAGCCTTATTATAACCTTATGAAAATCATAAAAACGAGAGGTCAATGTATATTTGTCATGTTGATCGTGTGAATGATTACAGTTTAAAGACCAGTTTATTTTGACCTATCTTACGTTGAGGAGGTCGGCGGGTCAAATTGATTTTGACGGTAAGCCATGGATCAACATTTGTTGGTTATGTTGGAATATTTCTTTTTATTCCAAATAATTGTTCTAAGCTTTTAATGTAAGAAACACAATGGTAAGTTATTTTATGAATTTGTTTCACATATTATTTTTATTAGTATTTTGTAAAGACTCGACATTCAGACTTCGTGAGATTAAGTTAGGTACAGTCGGAAGCACATCAAACTTCTCAAGGTATTGAGATCCGTGCAGGATAACTAGTTTTATATCAAAGACAAAGAAAATATTACATTTTAGGTCAGAACATTTTCTAAATTTGAGGATGTATTACAATATGTTATATTTGTTACTCAATCCTCCATCAAACAAATTCCTAAATTTACTGCAAACTGCATTGTACATTAATATTTACAGGTATCCCACACAGCTGAATTATTTAGTATTAATATAGGTAGCAATTTACATGTTAATTGCTATATAGAAGTATTTACTTTATTTTTTAGGGTAATCAGAATATACTAGTTCCTAATAAACTTTCTTTCATCTTGGTTGTTCCTAGTTACACCCTAAGCTGTAACTAGGAACAACCAAGATGAAAGAACCAACCAACTATGAAGCTATGAAGCGGTCCGCGTAAAACATAATCAGAAAAAAAAAAGACTACGCTGTGATTTTCGGGTCAACCGTCTGTCTGAGGTCAACTCCCTTTGGGAGTGACATTGTTACCTGTGAGCTGCCAAGGCAATGTGTCGCTTATTCACCTCGTGTGACATACACTGGATTGATAATATTGTAGTGCTAAAATCAAATACACGTAAGTATTTTTTACGGTTCAAACAAGCTTAGCTTTTGTGATACACAAATGTATATAAAAACAGTGGTGTTAGGATTCCGTTTTTTATTTTTTTAATTTAGAACCCAAAAAATCTTGTTCAAGACGAGCACGAAGCGAGTCAAATTCTCGGTATAATCCAGTACCGTAAAGCAAAACACATTTAGCTTTTCCAAACAACAACGTTGGCGAAAATCTTCCCTGCACCTCCATTTATTACAAAAAAGTATGATGCTACTATTTATGTTTATCCGCAAAATGATAAACAGGGCGAGCGAGATCTTGTGGGCGTAAGTTACTCATAAATAATAATCTTGAGAGACACATTATCAACTCCACTTTGAGGTAAACTAGGGTAAAAGTCACATTGGACTAGTATTGAGATATGAGTTGTTATATCGTCAATAGTAACATTGTTTGGCCGAATAGTCTGACGATAAATCACGACAGAGACAGTGCGAAGCGGTGAAGAAAAATAGGAAAGAGAAACCTATATGTTTCGACGCTCTTTGGTAAGGAAGAAAGCCAAATCGCGCTTGGAAGAGAATAAGAAACGAGCTATCAAAACGGTCTGAAGTTCTCTCTGTAGGATTGCTACTATAAAAATCACCGTGATATTAAAGAAATGTCTTTTTTTTTACTGATTTTAATACTTAACGAGGGAGAAGTAAGATTTGCAGGACAATCGGGTAGAATAAAATATGAAGCCAATAGGCTTAGTATTAGTACTTTTTGTCCAATATTATAACATTCTGTGACGTGTATGGTGATGGATGTAAGATGCTTGTCAGGAGTTGTTTGCGGTTTTGCGAGAATGACGAATGTGAGTCGACTTGGAATACACAATTACAATAATGTTTTTTTTTAAATGTTTCTTTTTAATGTGATATTGTTATAAGATTGTTTTTTTCTTCCTTTTATACATACTGTAATAGGATACACATGTACTGTTGTATTTAATATTTAAATAACAATAAACTAGTGCCTCTGTGATCTGTAGACCTCGTGAGCTTTGTAAATTGAAGAAACTTTTTACACCGTATTTTTTTTACATTGAACTCTTTAATAAAACCACACAATCTCTATCGTTTAGTTTGTCTTGAAATTTAGTCTCACAATAAAAGATTGTCAAAGTGTAGTTTGGTTAAGTGGTAATTTTGGTAAAGTAGACTTTAAGCACCTAAACGAAAGTTTCCTGTAGTTACAAAATTGCAAAAAAAAAAAATATATTTATAATAATATAAGCATATATTTTTTATTAATAACAAATAAGTAAAAAATGTGTAAACTTCGAACTTCGAAATGGCGGTCGTAAAAATAAAACTACTTAAATACCTATAGTGAACTAAAAAGAAGTCGCCTTCCAGCGGGATTCGAACTCTAGACGCTCAAGCCAATCAGTCATAATCTCTTTATAAAAGAACTGGAATATTCATCTTTTGACAACGCTGATGAAAATATCCGTTTATTATGTCTATGTGTATGCCATAATAGAAAATGAAATTCCTTTGTTATTTCGTTGTCACTACAAACACGAAATAGTGGTAAGAGCCATCAATTCCAAAGGCGCATAGGCCATTTGTACCAACTCTGCCATTTTCAAAAATTTCCAAAAAATTTCACGGGAATCGGTTGAGAAATGCGACCTCTAGAGGAGAACACACAGACATACGAAAGCACTTTTGGCCAAGCTGAAACGGAGATCTCGCTCGCTTCGCTCGCTCGGTCAATAATAAATAAAAAACAGTATATATGTCGTAGTAATGAAACTAGGAATATCACAACATTTTGGCAGAGATACAGGTTATATCATCATCGTGCAAGTATACTCGCATATTGACTAGCCCAATCGGAACTATTACACGCGGGAATCTAGTCTGAATAATTCATATTTCGCATCTCAGCTTACCTAGCAAAGTGACGTAAGGCATTTAAATTTTTCATCTGTGCTCTAAGCAGAGCGTTGTTTTCATAATTCAGGAGTTTCCAGTGCGGTCATGATATACAAGCCAGATCTTTATGTATTTATCTTTATGTTCGTTTCATAAATAAGGATGAATAAACAAACTTCTATTTCCTTTGGTCAGTTGGCTAAAAATAGGAAAAACATTTGGCCTAGAACTACTTATAAGTTATCGTCACTTATACGGATAAGATATTACGGACTTGTTTTAATACGACTTTTAAATCATTTTAACAAAAAATGTGTTCATATCGCAATGCATGTACCGTACAGTGAATTTTTAAATCAAACAACAATTGATCGCATTCAGTCCAAACTCTAATTATGTAGATGCACAGAGTATCCACTCTGTAACACAACAACCAGAGGAAACAGAGTTTTAATTAAAATTTGAGATATTCTCTTTCCGCCTACTGACGCGCTTGTCGTCCAGCCAAGTGGAAAGTAAATTGTGAAATTACAGGGTTACTTGAAAAATATTCTTTTTAGAGAGGGTTGGTAGCAATCGAACCTTACTTAAAAAGGTCTCGATGTTGGCTCTTCTTATTCGCTTTCGTTATAAACGACATTCGATATAAGTGACATTCGATTAAGTGACATTCGACATAAGTTCACTATAAATTAGAGGACAAATCATGCGCTTGCGTATGGAAGCGAATCTGAAATAAAATTACGTCAATGAGATATTTCCATTTTAAATTGAAACGTTTTCATTTTTATTTAATTCAAGTTGGTATTATCAAGTTATCTTTGTAAAAAAATAAAAATACTTTACTTTGGGCATGTTAGTATTTATTATTTAATTTCGGACTGACTTGCATCAGTGCCCGCGTCATTGGAGTTTGTATCAATATTATCTAATTTAATTTTGAACCTTTGCGTCAGTGCCCACATAATTGGACACTGTATCGTATCATTACTATAAATATACATAGAAAATCGTGAGTTTACCACCAATCATTTCAATTATGACGTTTGAGCTTTACATAAATTGGGAATGGCTTCGCAATAAAGCTTTTCCGAAACCGAAACGATTTTCCCGATTGAAAACAAGGATTTAAATTTTGCAATAAATGGTCGCGGAAACAAAATAGGTTTTCATTCCGACATCGCGTTACGTAATAAATTTGTGTAGTAAATTTGGCATGGAAAATGTAATTTAGCAAAAGAGTGTTGAGATTGGGTAGGTAACCATAGCTTCGATCTGCGAATTTATCCGAGAGAAAATGATTTTTTATCCATTAAGGTGATTCTCACAACCGACGCGGCGCCGACGACCGTGAGGAATTCTATATACTAGTAAACTGTTACGGAGCTATGTCCATCCATCGTAATATTTTATTCTTTTAATAGTAATTTATGGCACAGAGTAGACACGTCTTAAAATAACAACCTCAGACAAGCGTCATCAACAAGTTGACTAAATCGAAAACGGTGGATCCACCAAAATCCATTTAGTCAACTGTGACCACACTATATGACGGAAAACTGTAATACTTTCTACTAAAAAATATTGATATAGTGTGGCATATTTTTTGAAAATAAAATAAATTACGCTCGCTCAATTACAAACAACCAACTACGGACGAGACGGGACGGGGCTCTAGTATAATATTAAATATATATTTTTTTAAATACTACATGTACAAAATAGGTGCCGCAATGATTGGGCAAACGCTAGCTCTTCCCCTATTAAAACTTTTCTTGTTATAGAACCACAAATAAACCGACAACTTCTACGGTCTACTTTCACAATTTTTATGTATTTAATTATGTGGGGAGCTTACACTGTAGCTATATTTTTATCTTTGATTTATAGCGTTTCACTTTGTGTTTTTCACAATTTTTAAATAATAATTTGAATTTGAATGCTTTTTTGTTTGTCTCTTTGTATGTGCTTCCTTGTACAATTACAAGGAAGCACATACAAATAAAGGAATTTAAAAAAAAGTACATGTACAAGGGCGGACTTATACCAGAAAGGGATTTCTTCCAGTCAACCAAATATTTCAAAAGAAAGAATTTAAAAAATATATAAGGTAGCACAAGGTAAACATCTGTAGATATTTATTTTCTTCTTTGATGCTAGTCTGGAGTTAAAGAGAAACATATAATGTGCCAGCTGCGTCTCCTCCCGCGCATAATGTAAAAGATGGCCAAGGGAAAGGGCTATAACCAAGATATTTTTCTCATGTTTAGCAGTGGGCTAGGAAGATGTCACTATTTAATATCTATTTCGTCAGTAAAACTGCCGTATTATAATAAATTCTACAGTCAAACGAGGCCCTCAAATCGCAATCTTTGGCCCTGCAAAGGGATCTATCTGTATCTATCTAATGTTTCTTTGTATATCGATCTGTATTTTTTCCTTTGTACTTATTAATAGTGGTGAATAGAAGGCCAAATATACATTTATCCAATTTCTTATTATTCGTGAAGGCATACAAAAATTCATTGAATGATTTGTATACTAACCAAGCCCTTTCATTTTCTGAATAGTTCATTCGTATTACCACATTTTCAATGCTTTACATATAGTGGCAACTAACTCGTGAAGCAGTAATGACCCTCAAAGGTCAATAGTTAGTACTCTATTCAGAACAATTTAACCCAAAGATAGTAAAAATCCAACAAATAATAGCAATTGACCATGCTTTTTATTCATTAATCATAAACATAGTATAAAAGTCACCACTCCTTCCCACTGTCTGTCCCTATGTATGCTTGGATCTTTTAAACTACGCATGTATATGCAACAGATTTCGATGCGGATTTTAAAAATAAATTGTGTGATTCCTTAGGTAGGTTTATTAGTGTAATTTATTATGGTTTTACTGGAGCGAAGCCGGGATAGGCCGCTAGTTAATAAATAAATCTTTGTTAAATGTGTTTCGTAAAAATAATTGTAATTATTCTATCATTTTAGTATTAAGTGTAAATGAAGATTTTAAAATTTAGGGAATAGCAATCAGAAGTTTTAGTTTTAGCGGATCCTGGGCTTCGACGCTCAAAAGCGAAAGCAACCGAGAAAACGCTCAGATGAGGGATAGATCAATTACTAGTTTTTTTTACAGAACTTACAATTTTTATGTACTTAAGTACCACATTAATATTGTCCTTATTTTCTTAATTATAATTAAACTATGCATTCTGTAAATATTTTTAAAAAGGGGCCATGGTTTGATTCCCCAGTGGAAGTTTATAAGTGGAAATGTCACGAAATTCCGTAGCAATGCGTAACAGTGGCTACAGACGGACCGTAAAATTATAATGACCGAGGAAAATTAAGAATCAATAACTGCTTCAATTTAACAAGGTCACTTTGAATTGGGGGATATATTTCCGGAAATATTTTTTTAATAGACCTTCCGTATACCTACATGATTTATTAATCGTTGACTTATAAATCGAATAAATATCATATGTTTAGTTGTTAGAACAATCCATATCCTCTCGTGGATGTCGTATTAGGCGACTAAGGGACACAGGCACAAAGGGGGTTGACGTCAGGCAGGCAGCCGGTTGTAAAAGCATAACCATATTCAAAATTGTATGGTTGATAGTTGATTGTTTACGCGAACCCACGGGGCATCACAGCTCCAAATGTAACCGAATATGCAAGGATGAAAGAGAGAGGACATCAAGTATTCTCATAAAAAATAATTAATATCTACTATACATCTTAAAGTGAGTTTGTATGTTCCTCTCCAAGCTTTTATTCAAACGACATTCGTAAAATAGTGCAAGAAATGATATATATTTAATCTCTGAAAAAATACTGTTCCCATGGAAAATTGACGTGGGCAAATCCGAGGGTAAAAGCTAGTAATAAATAAGCTTTCGACAAATGAAAATAAAATTGTAAGCTTGTGTATTTATTTGAACAATAAGCTTAGTACATTGGCAAATTCTTTACATTATCCTATTTGGCTTACTCATTGAGATTCCAGCATAAAACCTTCACGCTCGCACGCCTGAATGTGGCACATTAATCTGAACTAAAAGGTGATTTACCTCGATGACATAGCAATACGCTGCTGATTTATGGAGAGGTTTTGTTTCACGCCGGTAATGTGATGTTCAGTCAGACAACCTGTTAAGGTTTACTGAGACAAATTTTTTAGCTATAATGAAGTTCTTAAAAACAATTTTGCTTTGTGAAAAAGAGACATGTATTTTATTTATATGGTATAGTTATTTAATATAACGCATGATCGTTTAAAAATATAATCAACGTCACGTAAATTTATTGAGCATTTTAAAAAAATAAATCAACTTTAATGACGACTCTCTTATTAAATTTTTGCCAAATATATGACGCGTTTTTTCATTCTTTATCTATATATAATTTTAAAGAGTTGGATTTGTGTATATGGGAAAGGTATTGGTACGTTTTACGCTATGCATTTGTTGATTAAATTAAATCGTTTTAAAAACATTATTACAAAGGAATAATGCCTTAACAAAGCAGCAATCCTCATTGATCAACATTGATTTATGTTTAAAATATCGCATTGAGATTGCTGATTGTTTTATTATCGTAAATATCGGGGTTAGAGAGTGTTCCGTTAGGGAGATAAAATGTGATGTAGTATTTTTCCTGTCATTTTTAGGATTATGACGGTAAAGCGTATATTACGTGCTGTATCTATATAAATATGGTTTTTACAATAGGGACTTTTTGTTTATTTAGGATAATAATGAAAGGAGAAGGCCAAAGAAAGGGACACGTGGAAAGAGAGAGGGAAGGCTTTTGCCCAGCAGTGGGGCATGTAATAGCTACTGAAAAAAAAAGGATAATAATCGATATGATTAAATGTAGGTACTTCCAATAGGTATAACACGGGTAATCCCACTATCTATCAAAAACCCCGCATCAAATCTGTTGCGTAGTTTAAAGATCTAAGTATACCTACATAGAGACAGACAGACTTCATTTTATACTATAGTGATAAAACTAGCAGTGTAATGATTAACATGTCCAAATGAATACATATATAATTTGCGAAATAATATTCACATTTTTATCTTATTAGTGTTACATTCACTCCCTGTATTTGTAATCTCATAAAATCTCATCTGATATTCTGATTGTAACAAAAATTGCTAGAAACAAAAGGAGTTTTAAAATATAAAATTCCCTGTGAAATGCAAAGCGCAAAGAGGCTTACGTACATACGGATTGACCGATAGTGCGCATACATATTTTATAGACAATCGTATGAAACAGAATGGGGAATGACGAGACAGGTAATGGATGTGTGATTAAGACAATAGAGTGCTGGGACTGCCATCAATTGGCGACTTCCCAACTAGTCAAATCAAGCTTTGTCTAATGTCAAAAATGATATATGGAGCTTGTACGACAGTAATGTGATATGCGCGTCACCATTTTTGGAGTCAAAAATCTCATAATTAATAAAACTGATCAATTTAAGTGAAATTTAATTGTATTTGGTTATTTCAATACCCTTATGTATTATGTAAACAAATTCAAATTTTACATATAATTCTACTAATTTTCTTGGAACCAGTTTTTTTTTTAAATTCGATTGAAAAAAATAATCTTATAATGCCTTTCTCGTTTTAGATCACTAGGACAGGGAATTAATATATCCATACTAATAAATGTGATAGCACGATATCACGCTTTCAAATCTTCAAATTTTCAAGATTTCTTTTTAATATTATATAGGGCACTATCGAGAATGCGACTGCGTAATAGCGAGTATGGGGCAGACAATTAATGTGATACCTATATAAAAAATATTTACTCAAGTAAATAATAGGACATAGTAGTTTGTTATCAAGCAAACGTCAAGTGTTATTCTCAGCTCAATATTTCACTTCGTTCGAACGAAATCTTGAAACAAAATCCCTTTTCAATAAGATACCTTAGCTGAATACACAGAAATTTGAAGCTAAACAAATCGGAATTAAGTTGAAATTGCAAAGTACGATTTCGAGGAAAGAGTTAAGGGTAATACTTATACCGTGGCTTATGACCATTATTTCAAACTGGTGTTGTTTTTCATGGATGTAATAAAGGAAAAATATACGCAATACAAATGAAAATATATGGACACGCATAAAACTTGTACCACAAAATGAAATATTTTTTTTTTACGGATAAGCCATTTATTTTATAAATACCACGCAGGTTAGATTAGGACAGGTAAGAATTACATGTAGTTAGCACGATTTCAATTGTATTGAAATAGGAATTTATATGCATTGTGGAAATTTTAGACTACTTCAGAATTTATTTATATAAGTAGGATATCCATACTGCGCCCCGGAGCTTCGTTCCCGTGGAAATTTTGGGATAAAAAGTACACTATATGTTATTCTTGGGTATATTCTACCCGTGTATTAAAGATACCTAGGAAAATCAAGAGCTAACTAAATAAAACAATTAAAAGAAAAAGTAAGAACGATGATCGTTTCGTATCAAGAAGTGAAAAAGTTGACAAGGTAAAAAAGGAATGGAAGCAACTCCAATGACAAGAGCCTAGCTGTTAAGTTCTGATGATGATATTTATGATTTTCTTAAGAAAAAGCTACTGTCCGCGGTTACTTAGTTCCATATAAAATCCGAAGATATTTGCAAATGAAAGTCGTGCCCGCAGCGCGCCGTCAATTTTCGAGTTCATTGAACTGAATAATGTTATTTATCAACTGAAATGACAGTATCGGGGACATATAGGTAAATTCACGACAGGTAGGGTTCATTTTCTATATATATACCTCGTATAGGATGGTATGGTGCCTGCACATATTCGTTAGAGTTGTTTTTTCTAAATCAGAACTTTTGGGTTTTGTTGTTGACTTAAGTTCGACAAAGGGTGGTGAAAGAACAAGATTTTTGCCCAATACTGGGACCGCTATTATCTCTCTTACTTTAAGCGAAATCAGGGATTTTTATTCAGCCATAAAGCTTGGGCTGACGCTACAGGGTCTGTCTTTTCCTTCGCCACTTCGCGTGGTCTTCGTTATCCATACTTTCAGACAAATTCATCAGAAAAATGTATGTTATAAGGAACCATATGGCAAAATTAGTGTGGAAAACTGACATAGACATTCTGTTTCGGTAAAAATATTATCTTTTTCATTTCATCTCAATTTGTATAAACAATTTTGAAAGCGAACTAAATTTGTAACAAATTGCAAAAAGTGAAGTTTCATTAAAAAGTAATCTGCGAATAAGTGTGAAGTGTCCGTCTAGCCGAGGGCTACCCGGCAGAATTAAAAAGTTGCAATAACAACGTCGACGACACTCAAATTTTATTACTTTTTAATTTATCCGCGTAAAGTCATTTTGAATCATCTGGATTTCAATTTATGATTTTAATTAACAAAGTTGCTTGGAAATATTTCAGCACCAAATAAAGAGGTTATAAGGAGATATCCTGGGCTATAGGTTATAGGGGTATATTTTACGCCAAAATCCACAAGGGGGTCCAAGAAGTCCCAGGGTTATGGTATGAGCAGGATATATTTTATCACGCCTTGTGCAATCTGACTCATGTAGGGAGTTTTCATTTCCGATGAAGGTAAACATCGTGAGGCAACCTGCACTCTGGTCGATAGTTTAATATCACTAGTGTATATGCGGCTACTTTCCGTTAGGTAGGTAGCTGTACAAGTAATGTCAGATGCCTTTAGGCGACTTGTATCAAATCTGACACCAGTGTCAATTACACTCGAAAAGAAAGAAACGTCGGCCTTATTATCTAATTTATGAATATTAAATAAAATTAAAATCAAAAAGAAGATTATTAAGATTTAAAAAAATGTATCAACGAAAAACCGTTTATAAACTCTTCCCGATTACAAAAAAACACAATCAAGAAGTCCACAAGTAGGTATACATAATTGGCTCATTTTTAAAACGGGCCGTTAAAAATTCAGAGCACTTACTAGGCTGAATTTTTCAGCACCTACTTAAGATCCCATGGAACACCTGTCGTAAATACGAGCGGATCCGACGGGATGTAGATCACTAGAAGAGATTGTATTTCTAATAATCTATGATCTTGGGTAAGGCGATTGCATGGATTTAGTAAGTATTTCGTGGAGTACTTTCTAATTCCATGGTACTTCATGGAGCATGGTACTTCACGGAGTACCTACGAATTCCACGGGCGATTGCTAGCACACTAGCGCCACCTGTCATTTTTATTAATCTTTTGTTTCTTAGCGAAAATTAATAGCAGATTAGTAGTCAAGGGCTGTCATTGCAGCCTGAGATATTTAGCCCTATAGTTCGAGGGTGCCATTGATGCTTACGCCCGAGCTAACTACTTTGCTTTACATCTCGGTTGTGAGGTAAGTAGAAAAAAACCGGCATTACAAGAATAAATAATTTTATTACCTAGTTAAAAATTATAAGTTTTCTCTTCCCGCCTTTTTTCATTAAAAAGAACCAAATAAAGAACTTTTTTTTTTTTTTTTCAAGAACGAAATTGAGCTACGCCGTTCGATATTTAAAATTGATGACTATTATACTTATACGAAGACATGACTGAAGAGCGAAGCAACCTCTTTGGTCATTGGGCTAAATGCATGATTTCTATTGCCAGTATGATGTGATGTGTGTTTTTTAAATGACTTACCGCCCTAGGGCTTTTCTAGCTACATTATTACCTTAGAGCGCTAATTGGTCACCTACAAGCCCCATGTGGGGATAATAAGGACCTACTTATCGAAAATGAGAGATGTAAAATAGAATTAATAGATTATGCCACACTAGATAAAGAATTTTAGTAGAAACTTACCAACTGATGTTGGTTTCCCTGATTTCTACCAATCATAAATATATAAAGCATGCCTCTTATTGAAATCTATGTAATAAAGAACTCAGAACTCAGATCACAGATCACAATATTTTCTGATACCATAATTACATAAACTAGTTGGTATAATTACAACGAAACTAAATATATTTCACAATTACAGCCAACTAAGAAAATTGAAATGAATGTTATCCACTCGCGAAAGTGATTAGGTAAAACCTTTGAGAAATCAGCTAATAAAAGTCGAGAATAGGTTATCCAGCACCTTTGTATCTGTGTGGACAGGTCAAGCAATCTGCTAAAGTGCTGCTAGGGTATCCACGGTTTTGGGTTTCGCTACAAATTCGTACTATTTGACTCTCGGTTTCGTTGTTGTTGTGCTAACACTTGCTGTTTTGACGATTTTTTTATTACTCTCATATTTCTCAGTGGCCAGTGTTGCATTCTGTATTCTGTATTATAGATATAATCTATTTTAGCTTATTTTCTACTAAAGTATTTATTTTCTTTCGCATTTTAAACGTCTGAAAACGCGCTGGTGTCATTTAAAAGTACCGAATAAGTGATTGCTTCTCAATTTTTGAACGTCTGTCTGTAGTTTGTTTTTTCCCCTTTTTTGTTTAAATGAGAATTTGAAGCAACAGACTACTATATCTATACATGCTTGGAAAAAATCACTTACAGCGATAAGACTGCCTTTTGCACATTTTCTTTGTTCATTTATTTAAGTTATAATTTATGACACGTTTCTGTATTTTAGTTTAATGTAATAAAGGATTTTATTCCATTAAATTCAATAAAGCGTGGGCACCCTACAACATTGTGAGAGTGAGTACCCGTGACAAATGTATGACGTGTCGGTACATAAGAAATGTGATGTGATGTGACAGTACGCCTTGAAATGTAACAAGTAGGAGAAGGATTACATTATGTGACACATGAACATTTATGTGAATTACGAAAAAAACAAACAAAACGGTTCTCGGCTATAACAATAAATAGTGGAGTATCAAATAACTGTGATGTTGTGTTTTGTAGTGACAATGACAATAGCGTATTTGGCATCAAGTCAAATCAAATATTCGCATGGGATTAGTAGGTACTAGATATTCATAAGAGAATCAGAGACTTATAGACAGACGGAATACAAAAAAATATATGGGGTTTGTACACAGATATAAGATCATTAAATTGTAATGTTCTTATATCTGTGTTATGCTTGTATGACAGTGGGTACAAGTGACGTCACAAATGTTGGAGTCAAAAAGGGTTTCGAATATAATAAGAACAAAAAAAAAACTAAATAAATTGAAAGAATGAAACTATAAATAAAAGTGATCAATTAAAGTGACATTTGATTATCATATTTCCTTCATTATGTGATTTTTTTTATACACAGGCCATTAAGTAAATTGTAGGTATTACACAAATCACCGTACGCGCATTGTTGTTGTATATAATCGTTACAGTTCATATAGTTCTCATATTTATGTGAATTATGTAATTCTTTGTGAGAATAAATATCTTTAAACCGAAATAAGAATACTTACGAGTTTTCTGTGTACGACTGCTCTTGAAGATTGTTATCTGAAATGATAAAAATATATTTAAATATATTTTGAAAATTTCTCAAATATTGTGTAACCGCAAGTGTAGATGGTTCCATGTACAGTCACCTGCATTTATATGTATGCAAAAGCATTCAATTTTAAAGTGATAATGAATAAGAATCGATGTCGGTATTATGCACATGACTGTACTAAATTCAAGCATGGAAAACGGCGCAAATCTGTCTTAAGGATCCTATAGGTACTTAGCGAATCAAATAACTTGAGAATGTTTTTATGCCAGTTCTATTTTATTATACGACATACATTGTCAGAAACAAATTCAAATTCATTCATTTGTTTTAAGCGAGTAATTTTCAAAAAAAGAACGTACACACGTGGCACACGTTAAACCTCAAAGCTTATGGGAAAATGTCGAACCACACACGACACCGTAAAACGGAATTCCCGGAAATCTTCATAAAGTACGGCTGACCATTAAAAAAAAAACCGAAAGCCTGTTCCGTTACACCCGGATTACGCTGGGATATTGAAATTTCCGGGAACACGGCCTGGACGGATTGGTTCGCAATTAAAACTGTTTTCGCACATTTTTGTAAGGGTTAGTGTACATTGACACGTAATTTGCCATGCCAAAAAGGATATCTAGTAGTTGAACCATGGGTATTGCAACGTTCCCATGGTACACGTTACAATCAGTTGCACATAACAGACTACGTGAAGGACAATTTATAGATTAATTCAGCCTAGTTAGTGTATTAGTGTATATATATATATTTGTTATTGATAATGAATTTGAGCAAATATTATGTAAACCAGTAAACCATAACTTTTTTATTGCCATTTAGATAAGTTTATAAAAATCAGCGGTTAGTAATTAAGTAGTTTCCTTGATTGATTTACATTGCAAAAGAATGGACAAAAAAGAAATATATTTTCTCCTTCAATTAATAATTCTGGCCTTCAACGTAATATACGTTTATTATTTAATTCGCTTTGTCCCGAGGCTTAGTTCTTATAGAAATTTAGAAACTTCTAACTTAGAGCGATATTTAACTCAAAATTTAATGTAATCTATTCCTGGTTGCATCAATTGATGTGTCAATTATGTCCTTCGAAATTCGTACATCACATTTTATGCTCGCTATCGAACTCGGATAAATGCCGACGCGATAGCATGAACATTGCTTAGTTTGAATGAGTGCTTTTATTTACCACGATGAAAAACCAGCAATGTAATACCGAATCTATCAAATTTGTCTTTACCTGTTTAAGAAACAAACAACATTACACACTTCCACATCCAAACTTTCACATTTACATACGTGCATACTTTCGGTACGTGTCCTTATATTTGGTAGGACGTTAATTGAAAATAGGCTTATTCGGTAATCAGGGTACATTGTTCATTTTAGAATAGAAAGGGTAGGTATTACCAGCACTCTTTATATACTCACAGAATTTACAACGATTCAATCTACACCTGTTTTTCATACGTTTTGTCACTATCGCACTTTATAAAATTGGCATTGACAGAACGAGACAAAACACACTTTAGCTATTGCTATATATATAGTTTATAATAGTGTATATATATAGTTTATAATAGTTATAGTTTATAATAGTGTTAGAAACAATAAATAAATATTGTATTAATAAATAAATAAATAATATATTACTAGTATGCTTAATTCGGACTGGTCGCATTGTGAAATTATATTTTAAAGTAGTTGTTATGACCGGTGATACATTTGCCGCTATTTTTGTGAGCGATCAGTCCTCTATGGTTGAAAATAAAAAGAGAATAAACGCTGTTGTAATGTAAGTACGGTTTATTATTTAATTTATCTCCTATTATAATGAATAATTGTTTATCATCACGCTTATTCATTACATAACACTCGTTATTAGAAAATTCAAGTAAATCTATATTTCACTTCTATAACGCGGGAATAGTTGACAATTTCAAATATGCCCAATGAACCTTTAAATTTATTTGCCATGTTCCCGGCTATCCTACAATAGTTAGCCTATTAAAAATAGAGTTTATACATTTTTCTGTCCTGTCTGGTACAAAGTGATATTTCGATTAAATAAAATTTCGATTCGATATGTTTATTCACTCCTTATCCGTCCGTAAAGAAGGCCAGTGCCCCAGTAGTGGGGACGTTTAAATGGCTGTTGTTGACGATAATTTATTTGAAAAGACGAAAGAAGAATAGACAAATCACACAGATTGAGCAGCCCCGAATAATGTATAGCTATACAGTCACGTCGAGCTCTTCTCTTATTAAATCTACGGTTATATATTTATTTTAAAGTGATGTTTAATCAATTAAATCGACTGAGGTGTACCTCCAGTATTATTATTTGAGTAACAATCTTGCTGCCTTAATTCCATCACTAATTTATTTTCTAAACAAATTGAGGCAGTTTAAAATATAGAGTTACAGCAAATCTCGAGTGTTTACCGCGTCATTACGCCTAAACAAATGGCTGTTCCATTGAGCAACGGGCTCACGTAACAACGCATAATGGGCCACTAACCTGTGATTTATATACAGAAATATATAAACTGACATTAAAGTTAAGAAGTTCTAGTATCTAATTTATAATTTCCATTTTAAAAGCTACTAATAAACTTGGCAACATTTGACGCGCAACATCACTCTATCTCCACCATTGACTCGAGTGAAATAGCACATAGTCGATCTCACTCATGCATATTGTAATGAAAAGGAAAGAACGATATATTGCGCGTCAAATGTTCCTTAATGTATCCGTGGCTTAATACACACATAGGAGAAAGTTTCTTCTATGTGTGTAATAAGCCACGTTCTTTCCTTTTCATTAAAATATGCATGAGTGAGATCGGAGTTTCTCCGAGAAACTCCGTTTGTTTGGTTTGCCCCTTCTACCAGGGCTAGGAAACCCGCCTAGCCCTGGTGGAAGGATCAAACCTAAGAAATGTTAGCGTGGTTTTGTCAAGGGTCATATGCAAATGGTCTGATAACTAAGGATATCGAAGTCTGTGGGAATCACAGGTGAAAATGTAGGAATACCGCCCCAGGGCTCCGATGCTTAATGGCGGTGGAAAAAATGCCTATATAAGACGACAGATGATGATAGATGATGCATTTGTAATATTAGTACTAACTTTTGCCTGCGGCTTCGCCCGCGTGAATTCCCCATGGGAACTGTTAGGTATTTTTCAGGATGAAGGGTACCCTATGTCCTCCGTACTTCAAACTACTTAAATGTATACAAAATTTCAAGAAGATGATCAAGTAGATAGTGAAGAGGTAACAAACAAACTTACTTTCACAATTATAATATTATTTAGGATAGATGCAGAACTTACAACAAATACTTGGCGTAATACGTCTATGACAAGCTGACATGAACATAAACATTGAATAGCTCGTCATTTCTCCTAACAATGGCGTTATTTTGCAGGTAATTCTGGGATAACATTACTGGTAACGTGATAACATACAACGTAATAGCCCACTAACTGAGATTTACAAACAGACATACGTGTTATAAATTAGCCAGTCCAATCTACGAGTGTGGCTGGCGTAGCCTAGTTAATCATGGGTTTTAATTGGGAATTAATAGTGTTTTAATTATGGATTTTAATTCGGAATTAATAATGAAAGTAGCATTAGGTTTAAATATTTTAATTATTTCCAAAATGCACCAAATTAAAATTGTTTTGTGATTATGACGACTTAAATCAAAATCCATATCCTAACTAATATTATAAACGTGAAACTAAATATCTGTATTACCCCTGCACACTTTATATGCTTAACCAATCTATTTGAATTTTACATACGTACACGTAATTTTGACATAGGATATAATCTCAAAAAAATTACTGTTCTCGTTAGATAATCGGGTGAAGCCGCGAGCAAAAGCTAGTAGCATATATTATGTCTCAGTAGTAAGAATTAAAATATAATTTATCATGAGAATATTGTATATTCCATTCAAAAAACTTAAAAAGAAAAACACTTGTTCCAAATACAAAATTAAACGTAAAAATTGTACAGCAAAATTGACCTTTTTGTTCCAATCCGATTCTGACAAGGGTACATTTAAAATTATAGGAATAGGGGCTTCGGTTTGACCGAAAAATGGTTTTGACACACTCTGGGTGTGGGTTGACACGTGAAAGAAATATGGAGTTCGCAAACTTGGAATATATTCGTTTATTTGTACAAGCATAATAAATACATCATCTACATTGGGTTTATACTCCATAGTATAAATGTTTATAATATGTATTTTGTTAACATATATTTGATAGTTTGAGTGGCTGTGGAACACATGAAGAATTATTATAACAAGTATAAAATAAGTATGGACTAACTTCATGTTACGTTTAATTGTTATTCTTTTTCTTCTTATCAAGTGTGTTATTGCTAATACTGGTGTGAGATTTTATTAAGAGGCATCTGACACGACTTTTACAACTACTTACTAGTCTTGTGGCAAGTCGACTGTAGTGTACAGGTTTCCTTAATGTGAAATTGATAAATGTTGTGGTCTTTGAAAACGATATATGGTATATAAAGATGTGGCATGTGTAGGATTCGTACCTTGGAACTTTCGATCAGAGGCGGACAGTCTTACCCACTTGACCACCACCGCATGGCGGACATATCTCTAAAACGCTCTCTTCCAGGAATTGTGGGATGATTTTTAAATTGGTTACCAGCCTTTTCAGTCTACGATATCATCAAAGTGTAAAGAGCCCAAACAAACTCCAGCCTACGTCGATGGTGGTTATCTCACAAAAGAGCCTTATCGCCCGTTATCTAAACAGCGGGGTTTGAAACAAAAGGGACTCCAATTGAGTCTCTATGAAGAAAAACAGGGGCTCTTACGTTTGCTGGACCCTTGTGGAGTAACGAGTCTGGTACACTGGAAGACAAAATTGACTGAGCAAAATGAAAAAAAAATAAATATTTTGTATTATTCAATTTAATTTTTATTCTAGAAATTTAACTTTATTGTTGTATTAATCTAACTTACTAAGAAGTGTTATTATCGAATTTCCTTTATCATAGCCTCTTTATTATAAATGTCCCCACTGCTGGGGCACAGGCCTTCCTTAGGGATGGATAAGGAGTTAGGGCCGTAACTCCGCGGGCCCGTTGCGGAACGGCGGTATAATTTGCAATTACATCCGGGACCAACGGCTTAGCTTGCCTTCTGTCCGAAGCGCGGTGGAGCTCAAGATAATACATTGTCACCCATTAGTCATGACTTGACGGAAAACTTATTTTCTTCTTTCAAATAACATTTATCTTCTTTTGAAAAATGCATTCAAAATAATCTCTGAGCTATCCAAGAAAATATTAGTTTCAGTATATATGAGTAAACCATATTCTTGGTTAAATGCAATTTACTTTCAATTTTTGTCTTATTTTAAGAAGTCCTTTTTTCTGTGCACCCATCCAACGAACGACTATTGTAAAAGTGACTTACCTGCCACTATCACAGGCCGAGCGCGCCAACCACAATGCCAGTAAGCCAATTCAAATTAATTCAGTATGTTCAATTTTTGTAGTCACACCGAATAATTTTTATTATTGTTTTATTTTTGCTTATTATTAGTTTAGGCGACTGAAATAAAATTTTACAACATTGTAAGCACACACATTCGATAATAAACAAATTAATTCTTTAATTTATTTGCCCGTTACTTTGCCGGGCAGTGTACGTCGTTGTCAAGGTACGCTTGTAAAGTGACAATTTGTGCCAAGTGCGAGTGTGGACATGAACCGAAACATCGGAGCCATAAGCGGGATTGCTTCCCGAAAGTACGAATTGGATATTTTTTTGATGGCCTTCGACTTTGCCCACTGTTTAGAAAAAAGGGCATTTTTTGCTTCTTGTTTTTTTTTTTACAAGTTTTTATTTATCTGCAATGTATGTAAGTATTTATGCTCCGGTTGAATATTGCAACTCCATTTTGAAGCAGATATCTTCAACCGATTCACCTGAAATTTTGTATAGCTCGGATGACACTGCGTTATTACGATAAGTATGACCTGATGGTGCACCTGGGAACGGCCCCCAAATAGGGAACTCCTCAACGTTTCACTGCATGAAAATATTTTTCTTTTCACGCATAAATATTTTAACAGATGCTTAATCTCAATGATTGAGCATCAGTTAAAATATATATTTTATTTTTCGCTAAAAAATAAAATAAATTTATAAAAATTTTATAGTGGCGCTAGTGTGCAACTACAAAGCGCCTTAAAAAGGTTCGTGCTAATTCGTTTCGTTCGTATAATTTTAAAGTTTTCGAAGCACTCGCTCATTTAGGGGCCCAACACGGTTAGCAAATATCGCTAATTGCAGAATATTTGCTTCCAGTATCAGTCGTCTTGGCAATATTTGTACGATTCCGCCTACATGTGTGTTGTACAACTTGATGTATGAATAGAAATCAGTTTAATTAACGAACAGCGTCTTATTAGTTACATCATTCAGTCCAGTGGTTTAGTCTGACAAACGAACAGACAGAAAGACAGAGAGATGATGCAGGTAATATTATAGCCGGGGGGAGGGACAGGTATACAGAATTAGGATGTGTATACTTGATGGATTAAATGAAGTTACGATTTTTATTAAAATGTTTTCATGAATTTTAAGTGTGCGGGGGGTATAGATGTTGGAGCTCGATAACGCATTAGTTAGCGCGTTCAGTCTGCGTAGTGGCGGTTGACTCACTTTCACAATGGTTGGTCATTGGATGGGTGACTAAAAATGTATTATGTAAATCTCCTCAGTATTTCAGAAGGCATGTTTGCAAGCCTTTGGTCTATAAAATGTATTTGCAGTCTTTACAACTCACTCTTCGGCTTTTAGCACAAGATTTTATTTTATTTGCCCTCATAGTATGATAGTATATATAAACCTGATTGTGGGTCAGGATCGGCTACCAACGAGGGTACTCCTCAACGGTTTACTGCACGCACATGATTTTTTTTCATGCGCCGAATGACAAAAGATCTCTTTGACGACAATAAAAGCTTGTGTCAAAAATTACTTTTAAACGAACGTTCGAGGTATGAAACTCACAATATTGAGTCTTGGTTTGATCAAATTCTTTAGTCAGCAAATAAATAAAACTCTTATGAAGTGGTCGTTGAACGAAATTATATTGTTTTTTTTTTTAAACAACAATAATTCACTTTTCACGTCGGCAGGAATAATCTTAGCTGTCATTGTGAAAAATATTTGAATCAAGAATACAAAAATGAGTTTCTGTTTTATAGGTAGCCAGTAAAACATTAAGACATGGATTAATGTTGCTTAACGGTTGAAGCACAGACTTATATAGTTTAAAGAGACGAACAAGTGGGGAAGCAGCATGCCCTTTGGCTAATAAATTCGCCATTTTCGCTTCCGTCTTGTTATTACTACGCAATGCTTCACGTAATCATAGCAAGTTATGGAGAAACGGCAAGTATTTCGTTATTTATGGAGCGACAGAACAAACAGGTGGAAATGGACAGGAAATTGAAAACGCTAGCCAGCGAACTGACAGAGAACTGACTCCTGGTATTACACCAATTTTTAATGTTAATAGCTTGCGTGCTCACTGTTTTACTTTACGCTAGTCGCATATTACTTATTCCCGAGGAGGGTTGATGTCAAGCAGGGAGCCGGTTGTAAAATTACAGCCGAAACTTCAACATTTTAAGGTTACGCGGATTCGCGACGTTACAACCCCGAACGCAATTGGAACATGTGGAGATGAAAGAGAGTCACATCTTTCTTATACACGCGTGTGAGTTTACCGATCCATATGGTTGTCGTTCAGCAGGCAGGTTGTCAAAAAATAGCCAAATCTTCACATTTGTTGCCGTAAACCTTGAACTTTGGCCCGTCACAGTTCTGAATGTAAATGGGAATGAGCGGGAGAGACTTACTAGCGCTTAATCGACGGATAAAAAACATAAAAATAACATAGCTTAAACGTCTGCAACACTGATCAGTTCCCTGGTACTTACCAACTATCTCGTATCACGAAACAGAACTTCGGACAATGACGCTTTCTTTAACAAGTTTCAAACTGCAGTCTGGAAAATTGCAGTTCTAAATTGTGTTTTTGGTCGGAGAATCCAAGCTTGGTTATTGTCTTCGACATCGGTTAGTTTTGCACTTTATTTAAAAATAAACGTTCTGCTAAATTGACTTCGTTTGCGTGGAATAATATTCACTAGCAGTATAAGAGTAGTGGTTCTGGATATCCTCTCGTGAATGTCGTGTGAGGCGACTAAGGGACTCATGAATTAATATAATATTAACAGCTAATATTAGTCAACATATTACTAATGGGTGGACTACGAAATAAGGGCAGACGGCTTGTCTTGTCGTGGGCCGGGTCGTAAGGTTCCCTCTATTATGGTTGAGCTACGCGATGGCTGTCCCATGCGACAACTCGTGAATGGGTGCTGCCAGAAGGAACTGGTCATCTCGTTTCTCATATATTTTCATGTAAGTTAATTGTGTTTCATATATATGGCATGATAGGGACCAACACTGTTCAAATGAGTTTATTTCGGCATTTCTTCTCAGCAGTGGTCGTTCCGAAATGCCAGTAGTTTGTAGCTTGTGAGAAATAACTATAACTATAAATATAAAAATTGACGAGAAAAAGTGCCTGTGAAGGTCTAATTTCTGAATAAATGATTTGAATTTGAATTTTGGAAAGGCCTGCGCACCAGCTGTGGCGACGTTCAAATGGATGTTGATGATGATGATAAAAGATTTTAAAATGTTTTATTTTATTCGAATACTAGCTGATGCCCGCGACTTTGTACGCGTTCAGTTCAGTTCCGTCTAGTAGTTCCGGAGATGTATATCTAAACAGATAAACAGACAGATTTTTTTTCAAATTCTTACTCTATTACTATGACACTATCGCTTAATTTTATTTTTGTGTAAATTAAATATATTCGATGTACATAATTTTTGTCTATTGTATTATTATATGTATTGATTATCACATTTTTTCAATCAATCAATCAAGATATTCTTCAACAGAAGATATAGAGAAATTAAATAGACTTTTTGTTAAGTCAAGGAAAATTTCTGACACAACTTCATATGCCTCGGCCGACTACTTGCGAAAAGGAGCTTCGAAATTTCCACAGGGAAATAAACGAGTTTCAACTATTGAATTGACTCCATGTATAAAACAAATAATAAAACATAAAACGTATTTTTCTTGATAAAATTTTTGTTTTGTTTGAATTGTATCGCCAGATTTCGTAATGAAAATGCCGAGGGCTATTGTTATTTTATAACCCATGATTACATAAAGAGGGAGTTTTGATTTGTCTACGTATCTGTATGTCTGTCCGTGGCATCGTAGCAGCCAAACAACTAAACCGATTTGGAACTAGTTTTTTTTCATCCTAACTAATATTATAAATGCGAAAGTAAATTTGTTACCTTTAGACGCTCTGTCTATTCAACCAATCTTCTTGAAATTTTGCATAAACGTAGTTGTATTATGTAATAGTTCCCGTGGGAATTTTACGCAGGCGGAGCCGCGGTCAAAAACTAGTCTGAAATATAATTTATTTTAATCGAGAGTGTTCTTCACATTCATGTATGGAAAATGTGATGAGATGATGCTAACTTCGGAGGTAACTTCGGAGCCGAGAGATTCTTAAATTTTTAATTTCCTTAGTTTTTACTTGGAATTCGATTTGAGTCCAGCAAGTACACTGTGATCAATTTTATCACATTACGCTCTACAACATAAAAAGGTTTGACGACCTCGATGGCGCAGTGGTAAAGTGCTTGCCTGTGAACCGAGAGGTCCCGGGTTCGATCCCCGGTCGGGTCATGATGGAAAATGATTGGCGGGTCTTGGATGTTTATCTGTATATGTATTTGTAATAAAAATTTAGTATCGTTGAGTTAGTATCCCATAACACAAGTCTCGAACTTACTTTGGGGCTAACTCAATCTGTGTGATTCGTCCTAATATATATATATAAAAATGCAATTCTTCTCCTGAATTGATAATTTTACATGGTTTACTTCTTCATGAAAAATTGATAACCATTCAAGCTACCAGCGGACCATTCACGCTTTTTATTGTGGATGGAACCGCTGCCAACATCTTATTACGTATGTGAAAAAAATTGCAAATTGTAATGCGAATGTCATTATTACAGTGAAACGTGATGTAATAAGTACGTGATCTAGTGGTGGTGGTGGTGTAATGGTATGTGAAAAAAATTGCAAATTGTAATGCGAATGTCATTATTACATTGGGTCGTTTTCCCCCGCGAGTGTGTGTCGGTTTTCCAAAACTTTTCCGTTCATCATGTCTCATACATAAATAACACCGAAAACTGTCAAATATTTTAGATCCGGATCAACTCCACCCACGAATGCCGCGGTTTCTTCCTCATTCGCTATGGTTCTGTTTCACCTCATTCAATTTCAGTACAATTTTTTTATTGCACGATGATTTGATTACGAATAAATTAGTAAAATAGTTCATATCGGATCGGAAAAATATAGGAAACCGACATGCCATACTCAAAATAGTGGTTCTTGCAAATGAGATATTATTTTAAAAAGAAACAGAAATTTAATGCTCTAACTGGTCAACTAATACTTAGGAGACTTGCTTAAAATATTTTTTTGTATCGACGTAAAACGTGGTGAATTAGACATAAGCTAATATAGAAAGGATTAGGAAAGGAACTTTCTGTGTACCTAAAAGATTTTCGTAGCGAATCTATAGGTTGCATTAGAAAATAAAGTTTCCGTGTCATTTATAAAATTTTCGTAGCGAAACGAAACTGTGGTGAACAAGGAATAAGTTGATACAGGCTGATACAATATATATGCCGTAATTAACGGCCCCGAGGTCTGAGTGGCCAACTCTTAATTAGGAAAGTTTGAGGTCCGTCCGTCAAGGGTCAGCACGCATAGTACTGGTTACGTAGTTTTAACGCAACTGTTTTTATTCATGTCTATGGATAAACAAGTTCCAAAATGTAAAAGCGTTACACTCATATTTTCAAAGTATATTTTAGTTATAATGTGCTTTTGCAACTGTGGTAATAATGAATTTATTTTATTCAGTGCATAGAATTTCAAGAAGTGTATCAGACCAGATCTGAATTTAAGTATAACTAGCTGCGCCCCTGGGCTTCGCTCCCGTGGGAATTTCGGGGTAAAAGGTATGTGTTATTCCAGGTTAAATTATACCCGTTTACCAAATTTCATAACAATCCATGCAGTAGATTTTGTGTGAAAGAGTAACAAACATACATACACATTTTCACAAACACTCGCATTAATAATAATAAGTAGGATTATTTTTGACCACCACTCTGGATGGTTGCTTGCGCCGGAATCTCATGCAATCGAAGCTGAAAAAGTTCTTAGGCAAAGGGATATTTTGTGAAAGACACGTTATGAAAAAATAAAATTTTAATACCAAATGATTTTCACGGTAACACATAAACCCTGCAAGGTTTCCGCAATTCGGTAACTGTAGTATTTGTGTACGTTTCAAATGTTGTATTTGAAAATGAAAAAAAATATTTTAAACATTACATATCTATATGGCCATCAAACGTGTTAACCAGTATAGTAACTTTACCATTTCGTTTTACCTCCAAGAAAATGGTTACAGATTGCAAGCAGTAGATAAACTTTTCCAGATCAATATCTTGTCGAATGGAATGGCCAGCCATTAGTAACGGAACGAGCTGTTTTGTCAGAATATTTCACGTTGTAAGTTACTTACTGAAGATTTGCAGTGAAACGTGATGTAATAAGTACGTGATCTAGTGGTGGTGTAATGGCGAAGACGCTCGCCTGCGGATCGACAGGTCCCAGGTTCGAATCCTACTCGAGCCACATGTGTTTGTATAGCAATCTGACTCATGTATAGTAGTTTTCATCGACCACTTGCTTCGGGTGACAGGGAAAACATCGTGGAGAAACCTGCTTTTTGATTGATTATTAACCTGTGTGTGTAATAGACAAGGTAATGGCACTCCATTAATAGTGCCAAGAAAGTAGTTGTCTGTGTTTCTTGTTTGTTTGTGTCTCTCTCTTAGTCGTATTTTTTGAATACAACTAAGAGAGAGAGAGTTACCCCTTAACGCTATCTATTCAACCAATCTTCTTGAAATTTCTAATACTTATAGTTAAGAGTATGGGAAGGACATAGACTAATATAGATGGCCAGCATAGATTTTTAATTTCAGGAGAATTACTTTTATTGTGAGAAATTCACGCGAGCGAAAACGCGCGTAGAAGTTGGTCACCATTTAAATGAGTGTAAAGTTAATTAGTGTATACTTTACAAATCATGATTCTAGTAGAGCACATTTCAAACTAAAAGACACTTAGTATTGTGGTATGAATTAAATTTTAAGGACCAAACTTTTACAGGCGAGTCTCAACCACTAGTGCCACAAAAAGGCTTACTCATAACGCAAATATAGCACCAAACCACAGATGACATAATACCACCTAACTTTCGCGTTACTCGCTATCTCTTTCTCTCCATACAAATATTAGTGCTGTCTCCCTTGCCCCATACAAATGTCCTAATAGAGAAGTTTAACAAAACGTAGTTTCTCTATGGTTTGAAGTTGGGACGTTTTAAAATATGAATTCACACAATAGCAAACGTTGTCCGTGAAACTCTTTCAGCTTTTGAATTTTAATGTTGCTTTTTTTGTTCACAAAAAATGCCTGTGCATATGCAAATGGTTGCGTTTTGTTTGTTATAAAAAAAGTGGCTCCGACGCTCTATGGCGGCAGAAGAAACCGCTCAGATGAGCGCGTCGAAATAGTACGTTTTACGTTATAATAAAAATATGAATTTTGTAATATAAAATTATGAATTTAGTCTTCTATACTGGTGTGAGAATGAAGGGAAAAAATTGAATGTGACAGATGCTTCTCTTCCCGCGCGGCTTGTAAAAGTTAATCAAGGGAAAATGCTAAAAACTGGAGATTCTTCTAATAGAGGTAACGGCTAGCAACCTTCCTCTATTAAATCTCAATTCCACCAACAAGCTATTATAAAATAATTTATTCCTTAAGAACTGATACACATTATGGTGGAATTATTCAGGCTAGTTTCACACAATAAGTCATCTCTTACATACATGTGTCAATACAGAATGTAGTTTAGTCACATAATAATATTTAAAACCTTGAACAAAATTAGATTTTTTTTAAATTATTCGTATATATTTTATTTATTTATTTAAAAACTTTATTGCAAAAAATTACTTATGTACAAAAGGTGGACTTAATGCCATATGGCATTCTCTACAAGTTAACCATTAGACCAAAGATATATATATATATATTTCTTTTAAATAATCGAGCAAGTTCTTGGCTCTGTCTACCCCTTGAGGGATAAAAATGTGAATATGTATAATGGACAATTTGGAGGGGTGGTAAAAACGTTATAACTCTTTGTACGAACTCCAATCTAGGGAGACACTATGATGGCGATCGTCTGTAAACCTTTCGAGTGAATGCAGCAAAAATCACAATTGAATCTCCAAGTACCCGCATAGTTTGATTGTGATTGTGTGCATTAATGACGAGCGACGTGTGATCTTGATTGTCCCGTAATGACGTCCCGTGGTTAGGGTCGGTGACCTGTCTGTCAGTCCTTTGAAGTCGAATGAAAATGTCGACAAAAAGTTAATGATATTACCTTTTAACCCCCGACGACAAAAGGATGATACATTTAACTTGTCTAGTGTAAATTTCCGAATATAAAGTATAATATATAAATAATTCGTATTAAATTTATTATTCTTATTAAAGAAATATTTTATACGTCAATAGAATTCCTAAATTCTTTCATCATTAGATTATTTCTGAGTGGCATAAGGTACTTTTTATAAGTTATCGAAGTGCATCGATTTCGTCAATAACAAATCTAATGGAAAACTACGGAGCGACAACGCGATGCGTCGACGCAGCGGAGAATATAATTACTCTTAATGGAAAGAGCAATTTTGTCGGGCCCTTAAAAAAATATAACACTACACGTGAAAGAAATCGTTGTAAAATGTTTTGAAACAAACCATTTCTCTAAAACTAAAAAGAAAATAAACTAAACCAATCTCTAAACAAAATGTATTTACCGCTCCTTTAAACTGTAGTCTGCAACTGAAACTTCGGCCACTAACTTTAACTGAAACTTTAAAGAGAAAGGTTATTCACAATCGGTTCGATTTTATTTTTGTGTTTCGTCTATTGTGAATTTTGTTTTAGACATCTGTTTGTTTTTAGCTAAATTAATACAGTTTCTCTCTCAACGTCGCATGTTCCCGCTTGCGTTCGGGGCTGTGACGCCGCAAAGAACGGGGTCAGCGTTAAAAATAACCTTAAAATTTTACAACCAATAGCCTGCGTATGTAAAACCTATTTGAGAATGCTATTGATGCCTATCTGGCCCTAGGTTGTGTCTCTTAGTGGCCATGTACGACATCCATGGAGGATATTGAGAGGTTCTAGTTTAGGGCGGAATTACACGCCACACATACGGATACAGTCACGTCTTTATCTCTTAGGTACGGGGTAGACAGAGCTCAAACACCACCTATAGCTATAAAGTGTGCTCGTGAGTAGAATTGAAGAACTAAAACAATTATACGTTGTAAGCTCGTCGACTTGATTTTCATTATTGTCAAGTGCTAGTTCACTAGCGCACTCGCACTTGACAATAATCAAATCCTCCTGGAAAACAGGTGTAATACAATATTATGCCACTACATTATGACATTAAATCAACATAGTTTATGAACAACAGTTCATAGCATAATAATGATAATTTCAAACCTTTGATAATTTGAAATTCTAGCCGGAGAAAAAAGGATAAACTTTGTGAATCCTCCATCGATAGAGGGTGGAACGCCAGGCATTCTTCACTGGATGCCATACGCCTAGGAATGTTGGGTCTCTGTGAATATTTTGACAGTGATTTATCTACAGCAGACTAGCCTTAGTCTGAAGACTCGTGGCGAAAATTCTGTGGTATAAAGCCATACAATATACCCCGAAAAAAGTTATATGTACGTGAAAATCATCTACCCTTCAATGCTGTGGTTGTCTATTAGCTGCCAAAGTTTTGTATCGCATTTCCTCTCTCTCTCTTTCAAACTGGAAAGTATCCCAGTTTTATCCAGAAGATACACCAGTGAAGAAATTACTGTGATAAAGACAATTCATGTAGAAGTGACGTCACAACTTGCTAAAATGTTAGCAATGCAAAGCTATGTTTGTTCGTCAGCTACATAAAATATTTAAGGTGTTGATTTCTTAATAAATTAATTACAAAATTTTTCTTTTTTATGATGGTTGAGTTTGTTTTTGTAATTTCATACTTTTTGAGAATGTACTTTCCAACTGACTTTAAATCTTCGTACAATGATTCAGCTGCATTGTTACAGCAAACAAGTCTGTGGTTACAGTCTATGAATTATCATGTCGATCCTAAATATATTTTATCTAGATTATACATATTTTCTAAAATTTTTTCACCTTATCGACTATTGCAATATATTTTGAAGTCGATATTAATGTTATACATACCTAAATCTGGCATAGCAAGTTCTGATTCAGTCCATCTGAAAAAGAGGTTTTAAGAAATTATTATCTGATCAAAAAACACAAAGAATCAAGTAAATAAAAAATACGTATCATAAATTCTCAACTAATATTATTAAAGCGAAAGTAAGTTCGTTTCGTTTCAGTTTGTATGTTGCTCGTCACGCTTTATCTACTCAACTAATCTTCTTTAAATTTCATTTATGTATAGTTAAAACTACTGAGAGGGACATATGAGAAACTGTTGCGGGCGAAGTCGCGGGTACAAGCTAGTTTAATTATAATACGTTCGAATATTCTAAAATCAGAGTATCATTTCCCAAGGCAGACATTTGGTAATCAAAGAGAAATCTGTATCTTTGGGGCGAGCCCTGGGGACTCCTGGTTTGTATGCTGTGAATTCTACGAGCGATTTCCTAACGAAATGAGCGGGAAAAATAATTTATTATAATTTTAGTATATTTACGAGTATAGACAAATTTCCAAAATATATTACTAAAGTATGAACTTTACTTTCGAAATCACAGATACAAGTTTAAAAATGTGTTGCAATGCTGAGCAATAGCCTCCCCTTTCTGACTCCACATTTCCAATAATAGATATGAATTGAATTATTGTTTTTTTTAATATTTATCTAGTATTCCATCCCGGCTTTTTTCGGGTAATAACATAACAAATTATACACCTTGTTTCCTAAGGAATTACTCTATATATTGGAAAATCCTAATCGCCGCATGAATCCTTACAGTAGTATTTGAGTTTATTGCAAACAGACAGAAGACACGGTAGAAGATTTTGTTTTATATTATGTAGGTAAGGATGTAAGTTAAGGATAATAAGCTAAGTATATAGTATATAGGTATCTACCTAAACTTGTGCCCAATGACGTGATAAAATTATAATAAGGGCCAATTTCTCCACTTTCTGATAAATATCAATATACTTTATCTTATATCTCATCATATACTATATCAGAAACAAAATATTGTAAAAGATTTATGTACTTAGATTAATTAGGTTAATATATAAGTCTGTGGATAGCAGTGTAAACGCCAAGATTTATTTAAACAAGTTATCAGTAAGTAGGTATAGCACAACCTACCCAAATTGATTTCAATTTCGCCCCTAATACAGTGGCATTAAGATCTTCGCAGGGTAACTTGATATGAGGTCGACTGTACTCTTAAAACAAACTGTAGATATGAGGGCTTTGGGTATAAAATATTTTAGTAGGGAAAATCCTTTTCTCACCTAGGCGAAGCTAAGTAAAGTTTCATGTTATGCAACTGATGCACCCACTTCTCGCAATTTATGCGGGCTGGATGCACTTTATGCAGTTTTAAATAGCGTTTTTGCATGTTATTAAAATTTTGAATGCTTTTTATTTCATGTTTTTACGAATACTGTACAGTAAGCGTATATGAAAAAAATTTACTAAAATATGTTTGTCATTTTAGACGTCCGTCGTTTCTTCGCTCGGGTAAAACTATAATAAAAATGTTACTCCAGAAGGTTTCGTATATGGAGTGGGATAAAAAATCTCACAACACCACCGATATTTTGTTATTTTCTTGTTGACATTTTTATCATTCATATTTATCTTTGACTTTTGCTCTCTTCGCATCAAGTTTCTTGGTCCACTGATTTAGACATGAAATAGTAACAATCAGATATACAGAAAGATAGATCTCTTATTTATAATCTCCGGTAAAATAATTTATATATCAAAACCTTCCATGGGAATCACAATGTCTATTAGCGAAAATCGCACAAAAATCCGTCCGGTAGTTTTTTTTAGCTTATCGTGAAGAAGAAGAGTATGAACAGACGAGACTTCTTTATCGTGAAGAAGAAGAGTATAAACAGACGAGACTTCGTTATCGTGAAGAAGAAAAGTATAAACAGACGATACTTCTTTTTATAATAATGTATAATTTATAAGTGCCATAACTAACATTTCGTCCTCCGTGGAAGATGTTACGTAAATAAACAGTTTAATATCTATAAATGACTATAGACATCATGAAATACACCCGAGATACGAACACATTTCACTTTGAGAGCGCTCATGTTGGTTCGTCGTAAGTACTTTATATTGAAATGTCAATATTTATGAATGTTACATGAGATATTCGGATCTGTAGTGCTCGGAAAAGCCATAATGTTGTCATTTATTCAGAAACATCAATTTAAATGTAACAAAATAAATATTAAAACAATGTTTCACTATTTACTGATAAAGTCTCTGATATACTTTGAGTGGATTGCACCAATGAACTTGGACGTTAACGTTAATTTGCGCAGAAAAACTCAAGGTACGCCATCTTGTCTAATCATTAACGGCCAGTTAGTCAACGTCAAAGTTGACTGGTAAAACTCATGCTTTATGTAACATATCGGACAGATTCCTAAAAATTGTGTTTCATAAGTGTTGGATAGGGCTTACTGGCCAATGACAACAGGCGGATTTATCTACCAGTTAGTTTATCTATCTGATGATACTGTGCTAATTTATCAGACAGTGGTGAATCAGGCCCTAAATGTACAAAGTCGTGTGATCCCGCCCCAGAATAGAACAACTGCAAATCCTGTGGATGTCGTACGAGGCGACTAAGGGACAAATAACCTTTGCAAGTGATTCGATTCCTAAAGAGTTGACTTGAGGTTGAGTTGAGTTGAGTTGAGTTGTAGGAAGGCGGCTGATTTTAAAACAGCCGAATCATCAAAATTGATTTTTTTTTCTTCTTTTTATTGATCTATTCATACGCTCAAGTGAGAGAGAGAGAAAATGCGGGCAAACCTACTCGCACACACATACGTCAATCTTTCGGAGAGTCCTTTTTTGTAAGGGGTTAAAACAGACAGTGGGTTGGATTATCGTGATATTTTGATGTGAGGTCCAGATTGAACCCCTCATATTACGTAGTGGTCGACTAGACACTACGTTATTAATAGGCTTAGGGTGAGTTGCACCGTCAACTTTGTCGTTAACTTTCATGTGCGCAGAAAAACGTACACCATTTTGTCTGAACGACAGCGGCGCGCTGTTTAAAATTAACGTCAAATTTAACGGTGCAATTCACCCTTAGGATTTCCATTGGACCAAGTAATCAGAAATTAGACATACACAGCCATTTTTTCACGTCTAATTTGAAAATTATGTAGTATTGTAATTGTAATGATACTCCTTCATTACGTTTTAAAAACTTCTTTATTATTGAATTTTGAACAAAGAACAGAAAAACCAACAAGATTTTATTTGATGTATGATTTGACGCAGTCAGCCCCCAGAGCTGAATAAGGTTACTTATATGTAACAAAATTATTAAATGTTATCTGATAATAGATAGTATTTATAGTTAATTTCCGTATAGTTTGTTACCATACTTGTCTATTGTAGTGACCTAAATAAAGGTAATTAAAAAAAATCCGTTTCATTTACCCAAACGTCCCGTGTAACCCTATACATAGGATGTCCATCTTGATATAATTTCAAAGCGGATTACGATAGACCTTCATCATTTCCGCTTTCCTACTGTGTGCTCTTATTAAAAGGGGACGGAAGTATGTAACAAACAGATGGGGAAATCGAATCTCACCACAATGTGCAATTAAAAATGCAGTTGAGAATGCATAGATTAAGTGATAGATAGATAAAAATGTATTGTTCTCCTGTAACACACGTTATACAAAAATAAGAATAAACTTAAAACTAAGCATTCATGTTGTGTGCCATAGTAGCACAAAAGGGCAGCATTTTAGCTTAAAGTTAATCCGAAGGACAACCACTGATTTTCAGTGTGCGCATGCGACTTTACTATTTATATCTCACCATCGAGTTGATTCGCAGTGAGACGGAGCTAACCAATCACATTGCGCCATTATGACGCAACGACAACCACACCGCAACGTGATTAGTTCGCTGCGTCTCACTTCGAATCGATTCGATAGGTGCTTGATGACAACAATTTTGTTTCAATTTCAGTATAAAAGTAACTGCTGCTAATTCAGATTATATTCTACCTGTGTATTAAATTTCATCGAATAACATCGACGATATTTGAGTTTAAATTTTCCACGGTGGAGAGATAAGCGAATAATCTAGAAACTAAAGGGCTTAATATAAAACGGAGGGTATTTCTTGAAGTTTCTCTCTACAAAACACATTGCCACTTCAGCAGGGAACATATAATATTTAAGGTTCCTACATTGTGTACGCTGCATTATCGGGATGAAGATGCGGTTTGTTCGCTAGCGGGTTTTAATAGTTATTGTTTCTGCAATCCAAGAATATGTGTTTGTTTTTCAACTTTAACGTTTAAAGATAACATCATATTTCTAAGACTTCAAACTTTTTTTTTGATAGTATTATAAGTCAATTATATTCTAGTATGATCATTGTGCCACAATAAATAAGCCTTTACATTAACGGTGCTCCAGGTTCCCATGATACTTTCCCTAGTTTGGGAGTAGATGTTTATACTAATTGTGTACATTTTTCTGTTAAATAAACGCGTTTTTATTTTTGACACTAATTGTTATGCTATATAAACTTGGATTCTTTCTAACAAATTAACATAATTCGAAAATGTAAATATTCGAATTATGTAAATTTGTCTAACCTACCCTTTGAGATGTTTTAAGTTTTATAAATAAATAAATAAATATATTAGGACAAATCACACAGATTGAGGTAGCCCCAAAGTAAGTTCAAGACTTGTGTTATGGGATACTAACTCAACGATACTATATTTTATAACAAATACATATATAGATATGCAAAGCGATTTAACCCGCTGTTGGTACGACCGAAGCCTTACCCACGTCTTGAGGTGTTCTAAGCAAGGCGAGGGTAAACCGACCACTCTCAGTTATTGCCACCAGCAGCTATGCAGATGTGAAGTAACATTTGTTTACGTTGGTTCCGTATAGATAAAGCGAATGGTTTTCTGTTCAAGGCGTTTTCTTTGACCGAAATTCGATCCATGTTTTTTATCTTTAATTCGAGTTTTTTTTTTCAATGTATGGTTGATTTCTATTTATTTAAAAAACAGATTTTCAAACAGTTTTCTATACAGTGGATAAAAAACGAATTGGTAGAAAAAAAAACGGATTGCACTCAGGGAGTGTCGGCAGAAATGAAAACTTGAATTATTAACTTTGTGCATTTTTGTCGTCTTACGATTTTTCGATCAGAGTCACGTGTCCTAACGCGAGTTTAACATTTTTTACCCAAGACAAAATTTTCACTTCAAAAAAATATAGGAATTAATGAAGAAATAAAAGCAATGTCTTTTACTTTCTAAACAATGAAGTAATTTTTGCCTAAAATAAATTTAAAAAATGTACTAGTGCAAATTGAATGCAGACACTTACATTTTGCGCAAGCTGTCCATATTGCTCCTTTGTTGGGGATCTGAAACCAAAGAAAAAAGGTTAATTACTCTTTTCATGTAAAACCATCAAGCAAATGGGAAAAAAACTTGGGAAGTCCCCCTGTCCAGACTCGTATTGTATCGTTATTAATGACCAACTGTAAGGGCACCCACGAAAGGAAAGAAATACGGCCTGAAAATATCTACTATCCGTACTAATATTATAAAGAGAAAAGATTTGTATTTTTGTTTGTAATGAATAAACTCAAAAACTACTGGGCCGATTTTGTTGAAATTTGACAAAGAGATAGACGAAACTTTTTGGAGTGACATAGGCTACGTTTTTATTATGATTTTAGCCGAGCGAAGCCGGGACGGACCTCTAGTATCTAATAAATTCAGATCAGACCGGGGCAGCGAAAAAAATATTTTTTTGTAAATTCCTCTGAGAATTTTATATACAATTTGACGTTAAAAGTACCCTATGTTTTATTTCAGGTTATATTCTACCCGCATACCAAACATAATAATCCGTTCAGTAGATTTTGCGTGAAAGAGTAACAAACATACATACGCACATACATCCTTACAAACTTTTGCCTTTATAATATTAGGACAAAAGATTATTCAATTTGTGAGCTTCTAAATTTGTTATAGTCCTTTTGGCAAGCAACTCATATGATAAAGTGAAAAACGGAACCACCGGAAAATTTAAGATTTACGTAAATAAAAAAATAGGTAAGTACACAAGTAATTTTGAATGCAAAATCTGTGCCTTACATTAAGCAAAGTTGACCCCGACAGAATGATGTTCCGACGGACGGAAAAACAAATTTGTTTTATGTAAACATAGAAGAATATTCCGGGAGGAAAAGTAGAAAAAGTTGGTGACTTTGTCAGATAATTCGCGTTGAGGTGAGAGCGTTAGATACCGCTGGAAATAAATAAATAATCGTTACGAAAATGTGATACTTGTAGGTATTGGAGTTCTCAATTTATGACAATATGTATGTAGGAATAAAACTTACTAAGGATAAAACTGCTTTTAAATTAAAAAGCAGTTTTAGTTTTTATTTGCTATTTATTAGTTTTGGAACTAACACACTCTTCAAGACAATTGTTTAGCACGGAATAATATATATTTTTTTAATGTCATAAGTACATAAATCATTCAATCAATTGAGATCTTTAGGAGTATAAGGATATGAGCTAAATTAGATTTTCATTGTTGACGATTTCGGAGGCAAGCACTTTACCGCTTGCCTCTGAACCGTGAGGTCCCGGGTTCGATCTCCGGTCGGGTCATGATGGAAAATGATATTTTTCTGATTGACCCAGGTCTTGGATGTTTGTCTATATATGAATTTGTTATAAAATATTAGTATCGTCGAGTTAGTATCCCATAACACAAGTCTCGAATTTACTTTGGGGCTGGCTCAATCTGTGTGACTTGTCCTAATATATTTATTTATTTATTGTTGTAGTAGTTGTACCTTTTTATTATTCCACATTCAAAAATGTATCTTTTATGCTTTTGGCCTCCAAAAAATATTTTATAATCGAACGTGTTGTCCTAAACGCGAATGACTCAAGCATCTCGCATAATACGAGGGTGATATCCTCCCAAACATTTACCTAACAAGTTATTTGATGTTCGCAAACACTGCATTATTTGCGCAGTCGGCAAACACACTTTCATATTTTTAATTAAGTATTACTCAACCTATTTATGTGCTAATAGTAAGCTTGTAATTATTATGATTAATAATAGCCCGCAGGGCAGCTTGTAGCGAGCTGTTGGGGAGTAGCGACCCCACGGACCTGAGTGCTCCCAGGGGAAGCCCCTGTTCCTCACCTCCGTCTTCCTTCCCCAAGGTCGGAGTGGAAACCGAGAGGTAACAGGACCCATACCTCTGGCTTGCCTTTATCGGCCGGCCAGAGTGGAGTCGCGAGATATGCTCAAAGGGTGGAAGTGTAAAATGTCATAACGCTGGGGGCGTCTGACTGGATCATCTTGATTTTCCATCTCAAAGGACCGGACTTAGTGCCTTGAATTTTTAAAAGGAGATACATAATAATAATAATTAATATTGTTTTAGGAAAATGTTTGCTATTTGATCCCGATTTTCATCCATAGTGAAAATTTTAATATTATTTTGTATTATGTGTTATGCTAGAAGCCTGTAAAAAATTAACATAAGGTACTGATATCCCAATACTAGTTTTTGCCCGCGGTTTCGCCTGCGTTCATTTTGTGTTATTATTTTTGGCAAATATGAAAAAAAAGTTAGCTTCTATTAGTCCCATAAAGACCCTTCACAATTACTTTTCTCTAATATCTCATATGTTTCTGCAAACATAGGAGATATTACTATGTATAACATGTATACAGTTGTATTACATGTATAGATAATGTACTGTATGTAATGTACTACCGCTGTATGTATTAACATTCCAGAACTGGCATGCCAGCTACTAACACGTTTTACTTGCATGTGCTCAATGTGCTGATAATATCTCCGCCATATTTCATTAGGCAACGATCGTGTTTAATTTGGCAACGTTCCAGAGAAGCCATCAAGCTATTGACGTTGTAAATGTTAAATGAATTCATTCGTTGTACTTTTACTACATATATCATGTGTATAACAAACATATCTATCTATATCTAAGCCTAGTATTCCCAGTTTCTTTTCGTCTGCACGGATTTTCATGCGGTTTTCACCAATAGATAGTGTGATTCCTAAGGAAGATTTAGGTGTATAATTTATTGTATTTTTATTCGAGCGAAGCCGGGACGGACCGTTAGTGATAAATGAATTAAATTTTCGAAATCAACGACAGGAGCGGAACTTTAGCAGCGGTCAGATCCGCGCGGAATAGTCTATACTTAGTGCCTGATTTACTACTTGCTGATAATGTATCTGATAGTGTAATTGCAACATATCGAACAGATAGCGTTAAAAATTGTTGTTTCACAAATGTTGATTAGTACTGACTGACCGATCGCATCAAGTTAGTTTATCTGTCAGATTGCAATATGATATTTTATCAGAAAGTGGTGAAACTGACCTTTATTATATTGTCTGTCTTTCTTATATATTACAGAGCCTAATACAAGGCTCTATTTTGACGAGAAAGCGGTAATTTTTAGTGTGGAGATAGTTGACTACTGGAGAGTGAAATTTTTGCCGCAAGCGGAGTTGCGGGCGACCGCTAGTTATCAGAAATATTTAGGAATATTATACATAGACTGTTCTCCAGTTGACGAGGGTCCCTCTATGACATTTTGCCAAATGCCCGTTTAATTATTCGATCCTACGAATTCAGATCACGTTTGCTACTTCACCAACAACATGGCCTTGTATGTATTTTTACTCCTTTTATATATAATGTAATATAATAATAATATAATGTGTGCTACTAGTTTTTACTGAGTAGCCCAAGAGAGCGATGGAGTGAGCTGTACTTCTATCGCTTTGCGCACCTTAAACGAAATACCTGGATAAGGCCTAAGAGCAAACAGAGTGATATAATAACAATAATAATAAATATATCAGGATAAATCACACAGACTGAGCTAGCCCCAAAGTAAGTTCGAGACTTGTGTTATGGGATACGAACTCAACGATACTATATTTTATAACAAATATATATATAGATAAATATCCAAGATCCGGGTCAATTAGAAAAAAAATATTTTCCATCATGACCCGACCGGGGATCGAACCTGGGACCTCTTGGTTCAGAGGCAAGCACTTTACCACTGCGCCACCGAGGTCGTCTGTGTGAGGTCGTCTGAGTGATGTGATCAAGGTTGGACGCAGAGATCAACTACTGGAGTGGAGGCCACGTGCCCATACGATGGAAAGACGACATTGTTCGACACGCAGGGCGAAATTGGATGTCGATTGTCAAAGACCGCCAGAAGTGGAGAAGACTGAATATAATAGAGGTTGCTATAGATAGATATTCACATGAATAAAGATATATATTATTATTATTCACAATGGTTGAGAAACGCTACATACTATTTTGTTTTTGTTTCATTATACAGATATGTTGAGTTTTAATGTAAGTTATGTTAACGTAGAACTTTATATTATAGTGTAAATAATCGATCCGTCCGGCTTCGCACGGGTGTAATATTATGCATGTTTTATACATATATACATTCATATTGAATCATTATATGTATTAATAAAATCCGCGTCAAAATCCGTCGCGTAGTTTTAGAGATCTAAGCATACATGGAGACAGATATGTCTGTCGGGAAATCCGGAATTAGCGCGATGCTACTTTGTTTTATTTTATGTAATTAATGTAATATTTTCCTTCCCAGCTCTGTTTGGTTCATTGCTAAGTCTCAAATTTGTACACACTTTTATGTATTGAAGATTTTAAATAAATGAAATATATTTTCAAAGAGTTATACCTAACCAAAACTTTTGCCCCGTGTCTTCAAGATATCGCTCAGAAATCGCTGGCAATTTAACTCGTGCAAGTACAATCTATCAATCGCTATCGCTGTATAACTTATCTCATATGTCTCATGTCTCGATTTAGATATTTCGGCTATGAGCTGCTGTTTCGACGAAATTTTTTGAAATCTTTGAGGACGTATCGTGTAGTGTATTGGGATTCATTGATAGTAGCTTTTAGAGAGATCCTACTAATATTATAAATGCGAAAGTTTGTGAGGATGTATGTGTGTATATTAGTTACTTTTTCATGTAAAATCTACTAGATCTATTGTTATGTTATGAAATTTTATCTAACTTTTTGTCCTGCAATTCTCTCGCCCCGGAGCGTAGCTAATTCTAAATAATTTAAAATTTGACGAGATTAAAGGCCAGTAAAGGTCTAATTTCAGAATAAATTGACTTTATAGAATTACCAGACCACCTTGGAAATCTTTGAAGATGCCACTCGTATGTCCAGAAATTGACTCTGCTAGCTGTGATAAATGTGAACTTATTGCCTGACGTCAACATTCCTTGTGAATGCTATTGTTGCTATCAAAGCTTAGGCTATAGGGATATAACTTTCATAGGAGGATTTGGACTGGTCTTATTCTATACGCGCACAATAAAGTTTAGAGGCGAGTGGACCTCAAAACTTTATTTCAAATATAAACTCTCGTTTCACTGTATTCCCTATTCGTTCCAGATTGTCGTTTTATTTTGGGGATTAAAAATCGAACAAAACTTGTTTCCAATGTTGTCATTGTCACGGTAAGCCAGACTCACTGGCTGTGACGGACGAGGGTCACGATTTGACAGTCCTGTCCTCCATTGGGTAGAGTCGGTAATTAAAAAAAAAGTGATTTTGCCAGCTTTCGGGCGGATAAGGTAAAGGTGTATAAAAGAAAATCTATAAATGCGTTTGCGTCACTTCAATTGATGAATTTTATTTAAAGTAACATTTACTATTTTTTATGTGATCATTACAATCACTACATAATATAAAACGAAGTCGCTTCCCGCTGTCTGTCTGTCCCTATGTATGCTTTAGATCTTTAAAACTACACAACGGATTTTGATGTGGATTTGATTTTTCTTTTTTGATTAAGTTAGACCTGCTATACAATCGCGAAAACAGCGTCTATTTCCAACCAACGTGATGCGCGAATAGAACAGACATACGGAAAGACAAAAATTAAAAAAAGAAAATTTTTTGGCTTCTATTAATTCCATAAAGACCCCCATAATTATCTATTTTTAAAATCCCTTATGTAGCTTCATAAGAGCTCGTGGCTCGTGTCTGTTATTTATACATTTATTTATATAATGGAAAGAAACCCGTGATGCAAATCGCCTTGGCTCGAAGAAACTTTAATTAGAGAAAATCGCGGGAAACGACTGACTTGACTAATAAAAACATTAAACGTCAATATCTAAGACAGATTAGATTGGGATCGTGCAATAACTCACATTATTTATATTGACAGTATAATTCCTGATTCGACAGAGGACTGACATATTAGTTGCGCCGCGATAGGAACAATTTGATCCCTACTCTGATAAGGGGATCTTATGTATTCACTAATATTATTAAGAATAAAATGAAATAAATAAAATTTATGTACAAATCACACTTGAGTTAGCCCCAAGGTAAGTTCGCGACTTGTGTTATGGGTACTAATAGATAAGTCTCGAACTTACTTTGTGGATATCTCAGTCTGTTTAATTTGTTCCTATATATATATATATATATTAACACGTGACAAAAATGTTCATATAATATTCCATCTATAGCATACAATGTTACGGATGCAATTTACACTACTTTATAAGTGTCCTAATGAAATAACATTAATGAAGTCTTACTAATGAGCTGGTCTATTGGGAAGAGAATTCCCAGTACTGTACTGGGAATAGCCGATAATAACTTATAGTACAATTGAGCTTTATCAATTTGAAGATTTATTCCCAAGAAGCTTTGAAGTAAATGAGAATTTATACAATACAATACTTATTGAAAACCGCGCGCACGCTTGCCCGCGGTTTTCAATGCGGTTATATTTAGTGCCTTATAACATTTATTTTTGTACTCTCCTTCTTGTGTAGCATTTTCCCGGGTGCCTCTTCAGCCGTTGAGCATCTGAGCCCATGGTCCGTTATGCTACTTTTTGATCTCTACTTTGCACGTTATGCTACTTTTTCGTTTCCACTTTTTATTTCTAATTGTCAGACCATACATACGTAAAATCCGAATAATTTGTATATTAACCATATATTACGTGAGTCTGTAAGTTGTTCATTCACTATGAATAACCAATCGCTTGTCACACCGTTCATGTCCATCACAAATCATTGATGGGAAAAATCGGGAACATCTCTGAATCACTTCAATCGTCTGATATATCTTCCGATGTATTTGTAATTCGTAACATACGATTGTTACAAAGGAATTGGCAAAACGGGCACAAGTCTTGAGAGACACTATATTTTGTGTGTGAAGATTGAGAATTCGTACTATTCTGTTTTTATACCTGAGAAAATGTAATAACTTAACCACATGAAATAATTACTCAATAAAAAACGTGTTCCGTCTCGTTTTTCACACACAATCTATGTTTTTATATTGTTTCCAAATGAACATCGAAGCTGTTTATATGGTACTAGCTTTTGCCCACAACTTCGTATGTGAGTAAAAATCCGTTTCCCGTGGGAATTTCAGGAAATCCCTTCTTAGTACTCCCCTGCACTCCCCAGGGAACCTACATGCTAAATTTCAGCTTCCTACGCTCAGTAGTTTCAGTAGTAGTTTTAGAGAGAGAACGAACAAGAGAGAGAAATTCGATACAGACAATGTTGCCGTAACCAAAAAATAAAAATATACTTTTTAATGTTGGATACAGGTTCTAATGTAGAATACAGGTATTTTTATAGAATTAGAACAGATTAAGGGCGCCGTAATGAGAGAAGTGTCATTATATTATAAAACTAATAATATTTAGTAATAATTTAATACTAGTTCCCAGATGAGCATATTATGTGGTATTTCACTTAATATATAAATAGCTAAACATTGAATAAAAATGTTAAGTATTATTTATAGCGGACTGTAGATTTGGTAAAAATCAAAATCCAGATGCTACGGAGAAACGTGACCGTTTATTAGAGAGAGAACGAACAAGAGAGAGAAATTCAATACAGACAATGTTGCCGTAACCAAAAAATAAAAATATACTTTTTAATGTTGGTATTCCAACAACATAATACTTAATTTCTTTGATTGAATGCTATAAGAAGATATAGAAGTAGAAGCTAGCGCAATCTATGTATTTCTTTTATTCCCAGACGAGCATCGGAGCTATGTTAAATAACATGGAATATACCAAACAAAATGCCTCGAACTGGCAACATCTCCCAACTTGTACCAAACTTTAATACATAATTCACACACACCGTCTGCTCCTAATGTATTAGACTTATAAATATTTAGGTAGATGTTCTTCCCAATTTGCTAATGAATTTTAACTCCGTGATAGTCAGGTGGCACTTAGTTATAATTAGATGATCTAATTTCATTTTAAAGTTTTCGAAATCCTTTCTATTGTGCAATTGGCTACTTGACTAATAAACCAAAATGCATATAGGTATTTAAATAACCAAATACAATGATTAATGGTTCTTTTAATTGATCAGTTAATAAATAAATAATAAATATATTAGGACAAATCACACAGATTGAGCTAGCCCCAAAGTAAGTTCGAGGCTTGTGTATGGGATACTAACTCAACGATACTACATTTTATAACAAATACATATATAGATAAACATCCAAGACCCGAGACTAATCAGAAAAAGATCATTTTCCATCATGACCTGACCGGGAATCAAACCCGGGACCTCTCGGTTCTGCGCCACCGAGGTCGAGTTTTGTTAAATACGTAAATTACGAGTACTATTTTCGGTTTCATTTAAGTATATTAGAAATGTTTTAGACATTTTCCAAAATCCGTGACGTCATAACAGATCACTGGCATAAGAGCTCGATATAAAATTATTTTTGACATTAAAAAAGTGACTGATTTGTCTAGTAGAAAGTTGTCAATTGGATTTTTATTTGTATATTTAGAATATAGTATCGTTGAGTTAGTATTCTATAACATGAGTCTCGAACTTACCTTGGGGCTAATTCAATCTGTGTGATATTTCCTTATATTTATATATTTATTTATGTAACTTAAAAAATAAAAAATGCTATATGTGAGTTATAAAGTAATGATATTAAAGACGACGATTACGATGACACAGCATCCGAAATGCTAGTAGTTTGTAGCTTTTTGAGAATTTGACGTGAAAACGTGGCCATGGAGATCTAATTATCTTTTTGTCGTCAAATGGAAATAAAACAGCCTTATTCCCAGCAAGATAAGGCTTGTCTCATAAAATTTCAATTTCGCCGCGGTCCAAAATAAATAAAACTTAACAAATTGTATAATGACCATCAATAATAGGTGTAAACAAGAGGTATACTTGTTTAGTTTGTTAATGGAATTGTTATTATGATTAACTGAGTAGAATCCTACTAGGTAATATTATAAATGCGAAAATTTTATGATAATGTATGTGTGTGTATATGTGTATGTTTGTTTCACGCAAAATCTACTGGACGGATTGTTACGAAATTCAGAACACGGGTAGAAAATAACCTGGAATAACACATATAATACTTTTTATCCCGAAATTCCCACGGGAGCGAAATCCTAGGACGCAGCTACTACATTATAAAAATTCTTTAAATTTTGGGTGAGTTGTACCTTGTTGTTTGTAACTTTGTCGTTAACTTTAACCTACGAAACGCAAAGTACGCCATTTTGTCAAAACGTCAGCGGCGCTTAGTCTATCTAAAATATGAAAAACAATATATTTGAGCTCAGACGCCATGTTGAAAAACGTGACGATCTTTCGTCCGTAGACATATGCTGAACGAACTAACATTATATTCCTCGTGGCGGCGACAGTGTTTGAATATCGCTGTAAATCTAGGGTACGAAAAGCGTGTCACACATTTGCTTACATACTATACTAGTCTCTTTCTTATTCTGGCACGTTCCTGGTTATATTCCGGGCTGTGAAGCCTTAAACCCAGGGGTTGGCATGAAAAATAAACCATAGAATTAGTAAGACTCGATTGTAATTATGGGATTATTACATCTAAATATCAAAGTCAAAGAATGCAGAAATTTGTCCTTCACGGGCACTCTTTCACATTATTTTCAAAATTACACTACTTTCACCAACGCTACAAACTACTATCATTTTGGAACCTACCTGACGTCGACCCTCTTTGGGAATGCTGTTTGCCTATCGGCTGCCAAAGCATTGTGAACAAGGATATGTAGTGGTCATTGTAGCGCAGTTCAAAAGCTCACTCAAGTAGATACTCGACTGACTGACCTTTTGAACTGCTCTACAACTACCTATCTAGGTAGTTGTAAAAATGATATCAGATGCCTTTAGGCGACTCGAATAAAATCTGACCAATAGCACCCTTGAAGAAAAAAAAAGTAAGTGCCTGCTAGGCGCTTAAAGTACTTACAAAACAGACATAAGAGAAAAAGTATAGCTTAAACTACAATTCAATCCTAACGCTGGTTCGTTACAAGATTGCACGGTCATAAATATGCAGCGTGTTTCCTCTCACTTGCTTGACAGACTGACAGACACTGCATATGTTATGCGCTCTGTATAGCGTGTAGGAGTTAATCAATTAACTCGATAATTTGTGTATCGTTCGAGTATTACATGTGTTTTCTTCGTGCAATAAAGAGTTTACAAACAAACATATTAATGAAAACATTTATCCTTTGTAATATTTAGACTTATTAAATGCGATAGAAAACAAATTTTCTCTTGTTGTTTTCTTTTAGACATCCAGTAATCTTGAGATTTTGCATACATAGAATTAGGAGTACAGATAACGATAAGGGTAGGTGGAAAATTCAGGCGGGCAAAGTCGAGTAGACTGAGAGCTTTTCCGCTTTCTTCTGCAGTCTTTGGGCGTCGGAGCCCAAAGTCCACGTGCACAAGGTAGCTAAATAAAGCCATATTTTTTTTTTTTATCACAATTTTATCGAGTGTATAATTTAGATGAGCGCTCAAACTTCGTCAAGTTTTTTGCACATTTTGGATTGATTGCACGGTCAACTTTAACATTAACTTTAATGTGTTCAGAAAAAATTTGTCTAAACGTCAGCGGTGCGCCGGTTAAAGTCAACGTCAAATTTGACAGTGTTGTAGTAGTCAAAGTTGATTGCTCACCCGTATAATGTCTAAACATCGTAATATTTTTTGCAAATGAATTCTGTCTCTATTTCAGAAAAAAATAATTTTAAACCATTAAAAATGAAATTTAAAACATCTAAGGTTGATTATGAAAATAATAATGAGAGGAAGAAATTCTGAAATTGAGAATGGATATTTAAGGATGCTCGCCAGGCATCAGGCAGCCATCACGCAAACAGCATTCCCACGCTGAATTAAAATATGTTTTTTTTTAAATGAATTAGCTAATAAACAATTGGCATCGACAAAACTAATATTCCCGACAAAAAATAAATAGGTATCAATTATATAAAACAACACCAAATTAATTAATTCTGAATTATATTCATATATAAAAGAATAAATCACTAGGTAACTCTATTGTAGTTAAGACGAGTATAATGCATATTTCAATTGATTTTCCTCAACTCCAGTACAATCAACTGCAAATAATGACCCAATACATGGTCCTTATGTACTGGTAATAACGACGAATTCGCAATGACTTTGGGCTAGTTTACATGCAGTCGCTTTTGCGGATGTGCATTGCCGCTGTTATACAGATCAACTAATGACATTTGTACATTAGCTGTAATTGGATTTGTAATAACGTGATTCTGTATGTAATGAAGACAGTGATATCTCATTATTTTGTTTGGGATTGTAATAACTGTTAGTTTCCCAAATAAAAATAAAATAAGTAAACGACATTCAATGTAGCATTGTAGCCTAATTAAAATTGCATGAAAAAAATGTATCGCGTCATAATATGTTTGTAGCGCTTTTAACTTTTGAAAGTGTTTTTTGCGAACGAGGCTTAAGTCTTTGGGCATTCGATTCATTCACAAGATCGGAACAGCGTTTGGGACGATTTATAATAATTGAATCTATCGAACTAGCGCGTGGAACGGCACGGAATTAGGCAAATGTGATCCGATTTACCTACGGATCGGTGGACTGCAGCTGCGCCTGCGCTATATTGGTGTCATACTTCTATGCATTAAAATAGTATCCGTTCTTACGTCTATGTCAAAATAAAAATCAGGCAGTCGTTTATTCAGATTAGAATAGAATTTATTGCATACATACACCCAAGAAACATTTTACAGACATTTTTAACATAGAGCACTGGAGTGTGCGTGCAATAGGTTACGGCTCAGTGTTACGTTGAACAAAATGACCAGCACTGATTTTCAGCCCTCACCTTCTGCGACGACACGGACATAATACAAATAGGACTTGAAAACATGTCATAACGTTAAGTTACTCAATTAGAGCTTTCCAGGCACATTTTCACATTAACTTTAAAAAGTTTTCAAGCTACAAACGCTAATCGTGTGTACGCGATAAGACGGGGAGGGGGGGGGGCAATTTCGTAAAAGGCATGTCAGATGCCTTTAGGCGACTTGAATAAAATCTGACATCAGTGTAAGCAATAACACACTCAATAAGAAATAATAATGTATAAAACTGAAATGAAGAACTCATGAGGAATATTCAGTTCAGTAGTTCTGAGTTATCAGGCCATGTCTCGGGAGAAATCAATGGTGTGCCGCGTGGCAATCAGCGTAATTAAATCATATGATGGATGGTTGACCCAATCAGCGAATGTGTGTGGGTTGAAAATAGTTTTTTTTTCTGTACTTCCAGAGGGAAGACAAATAAAGAAACCTGCTGATTCTCGTCCTGTGTAGATTGTAAACGTCAAGGGAAATGGTTATCAACTGGAGATTTCTCTCATAGGTATTTGGCATTAGCTCTCGCTAGAATCTCATTTACCGATTAACTCGCAAACTTGGCTCGGCTCTGTCTACTCCGCGAGAGATGAAGACGTGATACTGTATCTGTTTATGTATTTTTTACAGATTAAATATTTTACAGATAAAAACACGGCAATAGTAAGCATATCAGATGATCCCACACAGTCCTGTATTATAGTTGGCGTTTTTTTTCCTTTGATTTCAAACAATATGGTCGTGAAAATGAGTGTGAATGAGAGAGAAAATGTACAAAATATAATTGCATCTGAAGCACGTTAATTTACATCATGGCACTAAGATTAGTGTCCAACTTGGCTCGCCAGGTAAGCTGGGATTTACTCTCTGGAATATAGGTATTGTTTTGTTAGATAACTTGTGTTTCCAGAATATTCGTGTTATGTTTTGTTATATTTTTGTTTGTAAAAAGTTAAGCGAAGTGTGTTTCACGAGGTGAAAAAAAAATTTTAGATGCTTTATTTTCTTTCGTATAGAAAATTTAAAGAAAATCCATTAAAATCTTTGCATATTTCACATGAAAAATATTTGTTGTCTTTTTTACTTAATAACCAAAAAGGCAGCGATATACGAGTCTTGCAACTTTTGTCTCAGTCCACTTAGCCCACTAGTATTTATTTTATTACTGTTTATTAATTTCTTTTGAAATCAATATTCGATCAAAATTTTTATTAGATCATGAAGACAATTTCAATTGTTTGTGTAACAGAATAAAAAAAAAATCTGCTTAGATTTTTTTACCTATGTCACAGTGAGAAATGTTAATTTTATAAGTTTGATTTGGTTGGTTCGTAAATTAGCTGTGACAGACGGACGGACAGACAGACGAACGAGTGATCTTACAAAGATTCCGTTTTTTCATTTTTGTACGGAACCCTAAAACAGATTTAATTTACATGAGTGGTTTTAAAAAACAGATATATTACATTAAATAGTAAAGTCATCCAAAAATACACTAATAAGCAAGCGAGCCACATAATTAAGCTAGCTATAAATCCAGAGCTTACGGTGCATGTAGATAGCATACATTAAAAAGAGAACAGAAACTATTCTCGTTGACGACTCGTTCCTGTATCGTTGTCATGTCGTATCTCAAGAATATGACCACTGTCGTAGGAGAGTGACACATATCCGGCAGCTGATAGGCAGCAATAACATTTCAACGGGCGTGCGGTCTTAAAATCATTTCGCGACGTCACTGCACCAAATGTAACCGCGAAAACTCGCGAGAATGAGAAAGAGAGATATGGGTTTCTCTCATTTGTTAGGATTTAAGCTAAACTTTCATGTGCATAGGCACATAAAAGCTTGGGATTGCCTTTGTGGCGACATCTATCATGCCACAAAAACAAGACTATACAAGTTTCGTAGAAGATTCGCGACACTACGGAAGATCCCACGGTGGACTCACTACAGAAGCTAACAAGCCTAGACTGCGCAGACAGTGCGTTTAGGATTGAAAGCATATATACAACCTCCGATATGACACCGTCGGAGCCGTGCGGTTCCCCTGGCGCAACACCTAGCCTGGCGGGAAGATCTTCCCTTTATGGCGATCGAACATAATCACTTCGCTCCTGCTACAGCTTAAAAATTTTGGAAATTTTGAAGATTCACTTGCTGTTACATGCCATCTGCCTGTCTGTCTACCCGTGACAGCTATGGAGGCTTTTTATCCCTTAGTCGGCTCGTACAACATTCACAGAAAGATATGAATTGATCCTATTTTAAGCGATTACACGCAATAGTTACATTCATTTATTTTTAGGGATAAAATATCCCTAATTGATAAAATAATATCGGAAGGTTAAAATAATTTTCTAGACCTATATTATTTTATATTCTAGTCAGCGTACAGTAATCTCCCAGTTTGGGCAATAGCTTTGCATTGCATTGTGTAACTGATGGTTAAACTAAATGCCCCAGTTCTGTTAGCTGGTTATAATTGGTAGGTATAATTGGATTCTAGAACGCACAGACTTTTTACCTTAAGTGTGGTGGCTTAAGTGGAATGGTAATTATTTTGAAAACTGACTAAATAAGTACTTTATTTTCTAGTCATGATGAGTTTCGATCAATTCTGACAAAGTTACACTATCAATATTAGGGAAATTGATAGTGTAACTTTGTTAAATATTTTATATAATAAATATTTTATTTCACAGTCAATGTCCACATTTAATTTTATGTGTTTATATGGCCATATCTTGTGCAGACAGGCAGATTACTTAGTGACTAAATGTCAGGTTATGCCGTCCCCGCCTGGCCCTGGCAAAACGGACAAACACAAGAAGTGCTGGCTTGATGTCGTCCGGGATATGATATGCCAATGGTCTGACAACTAGGGATGCCAACGACCGTGCGAGGTGGAGACGAAATAGTACGAAAGCTCCGACGCCCTAACACTTAAGAAATAACAGTTTTGTCCCTCCCCCTCCCTGTCAGGTAAGATAGAAAGTGTTCACGCATAATTTTATAAAAGAGAGAAATAATTAAGAGTTGAAATAAACATTCCTTAGTCTCATTCGTATTCAGTTTATCTCCACCATTTTCTATTTTACTTATTCAGTAACTTGCATCTAAATTGACTGCGAATCCACTAGACATAATATGACGAGACTTACTAAAAATATATTCGAAATTCCGAGTTGTCGCGTTCTGTTCACATAAATTCAGATACCATGACGCAAGGCTCAAACTGAGACGGAAAATAATTGAACCAGACGTGGCACCAACAAGATGAAACAAAACATGTTTTTGCTCCTTAAAATGAAACATTTATTACCATTCAAATAGATTATTTTCGAAGATAAAAAAATTATTTGGTTTCTGTGAAGATCTACAGATCTTACCTTTCTTTTTCAAATTATTTTTTCTAAAGTTCATTATGTTTTTCCCTTTTTAACTTCATCACACTATTGAATAGCGACCATTTTCAAATGTTATCTCAACCTTTCGCTCTTGGAGATAAGAAAAAACAGTTTGATACACGGGTAGAATATATAACCTGGAATAATACAGGTACTTTTATCCCGAAATTCCCACAGGAGCGAATCCCCGCGGATTAAAATATTAGTTATTATTATATATATAAAATTGTGCAATAAAAAAATAACCGGAATTTCTGATCCCAAAATATCAAACGGCCGTTCTCTGAATATAATTCCGACGCGCCCTAGCCTGTGGTGACATAAATCTCGTCGAGCTGGGTTTACACTAACAAACCAAATTTATAGGACCGAATTTCATTCGATAGGTGTTGTCAGTGGTTGGTTGGACTAATAAACATATCAGTCGTTGATATGTCGTGTGATGTGGAGAAGAAAATTTAGGATAGCCTTACTCTGGGCTTCGACGCTCTGCCGCTGAGGAATAAAGCGAGAACGCTCATATAATAGAGATTATCGGTTACTCAAATTCAAAATTCTTTATTCAATTTAGGATGATATACATCACTTATTGACGTCAAAAAATTACTTGAACTTAGTCTACTACCGACTGTCAAAGCGCAGGTGAAGAAGAAGCGGCGCAACAAACTTCACCACAGCTTTTTCTTATAGGTTATAAATTCATATTAGGTTTTAAAATCGTGTCATGTATTATATTAGGCTTCGTCCACGTCTAGCATAATTGAATCTGTCAAAGGAAAGTTTTGTAAGCGAATGAATAGATTCCATACAAGTCGGCTGTGGTAATATTGAAATTTTTGATTAACTTTACGCCAAGACCATTTTGATGTAAATTAAGGGTGAGTTGCACCAGTCATCTTTGAAGTTGACTTTAACCTACGCGCCGCTATTTTCAGACAAAACAGCGTACTTTGCGTGTTTCTGCGTACGTTAAAGTTAACGTAAAAGTTGACGGTGAAACCCACCCTAATTCATTTATTTTCGTTTTTAATGTCATACAAGCTTTAGTGGTTGCTGAAATTGAGTCAAGCGTGATCAGGATCGAGAAATGGGTTCCGTATCTTTGTCTTGTGTGTCTAAGTAATATATTTTTTAATTTGTTTAGTGATCATATTTAAAGTAATAATTTCATAAAAGTATTTTCGAAATTGGAACTTGTTGTAAGTTTTTATTTTACAAGCAAAAAAAAATCGAATGAGAACTATGCTTATAAAAAAAAAGAAAAGAATAAGAAATCAATAATAAATAATGTAATGTACTTATTCTCATAATATAATATAAATGCTAAAATTTTACGTCATATGTGTCCTGTATTGTAAAATACTCCTTTTCGTAACTCTTCGAACCCAAACATAGAAATCCTTTGGTTTTGTAAAGATTTATTTTGCAAACGTTTGCAAAACATTCTGCAAATATATCTGTCCAAGTTACAGCTCCGATACTCGGAACAGCCTCGCATCTAAACCCGGAATTTATGTAGAACTGCACAAATCCGGTTTTATCCGGTGCGCGGCGGATTTCGGCGGTCGAAACCGGCGCCAATCAGCGCTTCCTAGCTGTTCCGCGTAATCCTAATACCGCATTAAAATAGCTGTAGCAAAATTTTGCATTTTAGACTAATAAAAAGAAAGTTCTAGCAATTTTTCTATATATTTTATTGTATTTGCTGAATTTTAAATGTTGCTTTGTAAAGTATAATGGAAATTTTAAAAATTCGGAATTGGCTTAATGTGTATGCTATTACTTGTCACTAGATGTTGGTAGCTAGTTGTTAAAGTCAAGTCAGATGTCTTTATTTGACTAGTATGATACCCCTCATATTCATTTTGAGGCTAATAATTCTGTTTTAAAAATAAATGTTTCGTAAAAAACAATGCAACGCTGCAAAATGACAACCATGCGTAACTTTTTTAATTGAATTTTGAAATGTCTACAGGATTAACGTCCAAAATCTCGAAAATGTTCTATCAGTTTTAAAGTATTGTACTCAATTTTACGTGTTTTTTTTAGTTATAAATCACTCTTTTCTGTACTATGAAGTTTAAAAGAGTAAAATAGAATTCCGTTTTTCATGGCATCGGCATGAAATTAAAAAGTAAAAAAACACCCATCCGAAGTTGCTGGTGTCATCTCATCTGCTAAGAAAGGGTTGACGACTTTCAAACGGCAAAATTCGAATTTTCGAAATATTTTGCTCTCGTAAAACATTCTCGATTAAATTTCCTTTCATATAAATAAAACTAGATCAAAATCGGTTCAGCCATTAGGCTGCTACGATGTCACGTATAGGTATATACTTACACTTTATGTTCGATTTCTTGCTAGCTTTTCGTTTCAAGCCTTATCTTCTTTCTTCATAGTCGTATTCCCCATGGCTGAGGGTCGTGGTCATTACGTGGAATTAAATACACAACAACTTTCTAGGCATTAGTAATGGAGTGGTTTGCTATTACCTTCTCCATTTCACACAAAAGTTAATAATCAACTAGTGTGCAGGTTTCCTCACGATGTTTTCCTTCACCGGAAGCAAGTGGTGGCCGATGAAAACTACTCTATACATGAGTCAGATTGGTATACAAACTCATGTGGCAGGAGTAGGATTCGAACCTGGGACCTTTTGATCCACAGGCGGGCGTCATAACGATTACATCACCACCGCTTCAAGCCTTATATTCACATCTGAATGTCTTTAATAACGTTCAATATAAATATTTTATTATACTTTTTTCGTTTTCCATACTTAAGGAAGGCTAGAGTCCCAGCAATGGGGTGATGAAGAAATATTATTTTCTAAGTTATTATAGATAACACTGAATCACTTCACTCACCATTTTTTTCTATAAAAGAGCCGTAAGACCTGAAAACAATAATTATGGTTAAATAAATCACAATTGAAACAAAGTTTCAGCTAAAATTTTAAAACTTGCATTCAAATAATATATCTATTGCCTGCGACTCCACCTGCAGTCATTTTCTTTTTTATGATCTATGCCCGCGGCATATTAGCCTATGTCACTCTCCACACATCTCTAACTCTCTTCACATAAATAATCACACTAACTTATTGCTCTGTTTTGGCGTGAAATAAGAGTAAACAAACACACTTTCACATTTATAATAATATTAATATTTTTATACCCCCTTATTCATAAAAAAATAAAGTATACTTCAAGCTGACGACCTCGGTTGCGCAGTGGTACAGTTCTTGCTACTGAACCGAGAGGTCCCGGGTTCGATCCCCGGTTGGGTAATGATGGAAAATGATCTTTTTCTGATTGGCCCGGGTCTTAGATGTTTATCTATTTGTTATAAAATATAGTATCGTTGAGTTAGTATCCCATAACACAAGTCTCGATCTAACTTTGGGGCTAGCTCAATCTGTGTGATTTGTCCTAATATATTTATTTATTAGCTAAAAGTTTTTTTGTCAATCGCACTCAAGGAATTAGTAGGTACCTACTCCGGAGTACCTACTAATTCCATGGTCGCACTTTACAATGTTTAACACTGACAATACGAGACAAAACATACTTTAGCATAGAAGCAGTATGCTTTTATTTTGCGAATTATATAATGAAAAGATGAAAATTTTCTATGAAATCATGACTCAGATCTACATTTAAGTCTATTTAAACCCTGGCTGAAGTGTCTTTTCAATATTTATTCAGGGGCAGTAAGCCCTCTCTGAACGAAGTCGAGAATTCTCCACGTAATAATAGGATTTGGACCAACAAACTGTTTTGCGACTATTTCTAGTAGAGACTACTTTTATGTAGTTCCATTTATGTCTGATGTTTTTAAAGGACTTCCATTATGAATCAATCATTTCTTCTATTTTCGGTTGCATCTGGAGCTGTGATGCCGTGACTAAAAATAAATCTTGTAACCCCTACACTAGCGCCACTGTAACATTTGTATAAATTTTGCTACATTTATACTGTACTATGCTACGTCATGCTACGCCATTCTACGCCATGCTACGCCATGCTACGCCGTGCTACGCAATGCTACGCCAGGCTACGCCAAGCTACGCCGTGCTACGCCATGCTACACCATGCTACGCCGTGCTACGCCATGCTACGCCATGCTACGCCGTGCTACGCCGTGCTACGCCATGCTACGCCGTGCTACGCCATGCTACGCCGTGCTACGCCATGCTACGCCGTGCTACGCCATGCTACGCCGTGCTACGCCATGCTACGCCGTGCTACGCCGTGCTACGCCATGCTACGCCATGCTACGCCGTGCTACGCCGTGCTACGCCGTGCTACGCCGTGCTACGCCATGCTACGCCGTGCTACGCCATGCTACGCCGTGTTACGCCGTGCTACGCCATGCTACGCCGTGCTACGCCATGCTACGCCGTGCTACGCCATGCTCCGCCGTGCTACGCCATGCTATGCTTTATACTTTTATACTATACTATCTAAATCTCACCAAATATTAAACATGCGAAAGTAAGTTTGTTACCTCTTCACGGTCTACCTACTCAACCAATCTTCTTGAAATATTGCATAAATGTAGTTTGAAGTGTGGAGAAGGACATACAGTTACCTTTCGACCTCGGAATAATAACTTTCCGTGGGAAATATACGCGAGCTATGCCGCGTGAAATAGCTAGTACTACAATAAAACCGGTAGGTGGGCTATATCAGTACAGATATAAAAAATCTATAACCTAACTAGCTTCATTCCCGTCATTTAATCCATAACGAAGGCCAGTGCCCCAGCAGTGGGAACGTTTAAGTGGCTGTTGATGATAATAATGTTAAGATGATATTAGGTTTAAACGTAAGAATATTTATTTATGTGAAAATAAATTCCCAAAGCGAAAACTGTAACGTGGCTCTCTGTATGTTTGTAAAAATCTTATTATTGACGTAAGAATGCTTGCTGCCGGCTTATAGTCCATATATTTCGTATCAACAAATAATATTTCTAGGATTTTCTTTTCGGATTATTTTTGTGGTGAATATAAGCTACTTATTGTATTACTAGCTTTACCCGCGGCTTCGTTATGGGGAATAAAAACTAGACTATGCCCTTCACCAATAGGGACGACTTTGCAATAATTTTGGGTAGGTAGGTTGATGAACTGTTGACTGTACAGGACTCACCGTAGACAATGCAATCCTACTAATATTATAAACGCGAAAGTTTGTAAGGATGTATGTGCGTATGTTTGTTACTCTTAATCTACTGGACGGATTGTAATGAAATTTGGGTAGAATATAACCTGGAATAACAACTACTTACTTATAACTAAAGCCGCAGGAGATAGTCATTTCTATAATATAAATATTGTAAAAATATTATTTTCTAGCTTCCGACTATATCTACTTATCATACGACTAGTAGTTAAGTAAATATTTACCCTTTTGTTCACTAAAAGTTATATATAGAATACTTTAGTTTTGTCACTATTGCACTCAATATTTTACATGGACAGAACGAGACAAAACATACTTTAGCTTAAAACATGCAAACTGTTTTATGACTAAGAGTATACTGACATATAAATAATTATAATTTGTAACTTGTAATGTATTGATTGATAGCATACTCGCTCAGGCCACGTGGTCCGACTTCCTTTCTCAGACATTATTACGTACGTTTTGTACATTTAACTTTTTATTTATATATATATTTTGTGTGACAATTTTCAATAATTTTATTGGAAATACATATTTTATTTTATTTATTTATTCAAATTTTGTCATTTTTAATAATGATGTAAATTCGTCCTCCTAATTTTTAATATATATATATATATATATATATATATATATATAAGACCTATATTTGTTAATTGACGTCCTTGGAGAAAAGGCTGCGGTGAAGTTTGTTGCGCCGCTTCTTCTTCACTTGCGCTTTGGAAGCCGGCAGTAGACTTAGTTTAAGTAATTTTTTTGACGTCAATAAGTGATGTATATCATCCTAAATTGAATAAAGAATTTTGAATTTGAATTTGAATTTGAGACAGATCGGACGACATGTGAATACGCAAGCTCCTTAACGGTTAACTCACCAGTGTTGCCAGATAACAATTTTGAATTCTCCCCAAATCCTTCCCGGAATCCTCCCCAAAATATCGGTATTTTTAGAAAAAAAAACCCCATTGTTTGAAAATTATATTTGTTATTAACTGCACGACATCATTTTTTGTCACGTGTTCAATGCAAATGTCTTTTTTTATAAAAAAAAAAACTTTTTTCAATTACTTAAAAAGTGTACTAGTCGAAATAACAACGTATTAAAGTCTAGAAAATGTAAAATAATAGCAGCATTTCCGAGCGCAGACAGAAGAACACAAAAAATTACATTCACACGAATAAATTCCAACAAACCTTTCGCACGCAGTACCATCCCATTTTATTTCAATTCACATTCTAATTATAATATCAAAACAGGCTCAATTGTTAATCCAAACAACTTTCATCTTTATCACTAGACACTTAAGATTGAAGTTTCTAATAAATAAATGCTCCCAACGTGAAGATAAAAATGTAAATTCAATCTTCGGGCAATATTTCATTGAAAATTCAATCTTAATTCCTTATTTTTATTGTCGCAAATCACTTGTAAGCTAGGTTTTCCAAGTATAGTTGGAAAACACGTTTCGTTTTATTCTAGAATAAATCTTAAATTATTAGAACATAGAGTACATATTTGTACTTACGGTAGATATCTTGAGCTGTTCTCATATGATTCAGGAGTTGAGTAGCGTGTGTTGTAGACAAGCAAGGCATCTGAAAACAATAGAAATTTATTGCATATTACTCAGCTGGCGAGAAAAGGGAGTATGCGTGCTTTGAGATGATGTTAGGAACTATTTGTTTTGTGAGTTGATTAATATTGATACTTGTTCTTAAGGTTAAAGTTAGTTTTTTTTTTAAAGATAATTTAAAAAGATTATTCATTTTTAACTTATTCATAATTAGCAGCTCGTCACGGTTTCGCTCGGGTGAAATCACAATAAATTATACGCCAAAGCCTTCTTCAGGAAGGTAGGGCATGAAAATCCGTGGAGTAGTTTGAGCTTATCACGAAGAGACCACTCGTTGACTATTAAAGCCACACAGGTCCCACTTGCTGCGTGTCTATCTCATTCCATATTTAGTTTATAATAAATCAATATAGTTGACGTGAAATAAACTAATCAGAGCTATGAGAGCCCAATTATATTTTTAATCAATTTTCCAAGAATTTGCAAGAACTTTCTGTATTAATGATTTAACGGAAGTAATAAAATTAACGTCTTTGCAGTTTGGGTTCAAACATAGTCTACTTTTTTCAAAAATCATCCCTCAAATGACTATAATAAATATAAAATAAAAAAAAATAATATATTAGGACATATCACACAGATTGAGCTAGCCCCAAAATAAGTTCGAGACTTGTGGTTATGGGATACTAACTCAACGATACTATATTTTATAACAAATAGATAAACATCTAAGATCATTTTCCATCATTACCCAACCGGGGATCGAACCCGGGACCTCTCGGTTCAGTAGCAAGAACTGTACCACTGCGCCACCAAGGTCGTCAAAATAATATAATGGGGGGTGAAAGTGTATATATATATATATATATATATATATATATATATATATATATTTAATATTAATACTAGGGCGGCTTCGCTTTGAATAAAAATAATATTTTCGTTCCGTCAAGTTAACAATCTGGCAATTCACATCAACATAAAATATAACCTTAAATGTCGATAAATAATATCGCCTATATGGTACGCCTCCAGCCAAATTACAAGTATCCATAGAAACTTCCAAAAGGCATGTCTTTGATGCGTAATAATTAAATTACTTCGCCACTATCTCGTGTCTTTGAGATCAATAAGGTGAGGTCTACGGGAACTCTATTCATTGGCCTTCATGATTTAATTATATAATAGCTATATAATATGGAATATTAGTTTCATGAAATGTATTTGCAGAGAATGTTGTAGATACTTAGAATTATTAATAAACGCATAAAGAACATGTCTCAGTAAATGATTTAGCAGCTGTGGTAATAATAATAAAAATATGAAAAACTGGAAAACTCGTCGACTGAAAAATGGAATACATGATCAAATCAAAACGTATTTTGTAATTTTTTAAAGTGTTTTTTCATTATAATGCATCGGAAGCAAAATAATCTTCACAGCAACCTTTTCTCCATGTAAAACTACGTGGACGAATGTAAAATGATTATATTGTACAGTTACAATTAAAATGTTAAAAAAAAATTCAATAAATTATTGAAAATTGTCAAACAAAAAGCTAAATGTACGAAGTGTACGTAATTATGACATCTTAAATTAGTTTTGAAGATACTTCACCGTGCTTGGACCAAACATTATTGTCGTTGAGATAGTTACCAGTTTTATAATGTTTTTATATCTGTAGTTTTATTCTTCTTTATGTGCTTTATGTGTTTTATAATTATGTGCGCGTTTAATACATGTTGTTTAGTTCCTTTATTTATCTATTTAACTTTATTACGAAACATGTAATTTTTTCACTTCTTTATATATATATATAATTTTTGGTTTTTGCTTGTGAAAACCAATATTCTACAAATATTAAATTCTCCGTATCTCAATCGATCAATCGACACGAGAAAGTCAGATCCTAACTTATTGATATAAGTTAAAAAGTTTCCACTAAGGCTAATGCGTGAGTTATAATTGGGATTAAGTAGATCGCTTGTTAGTGAACTTTTATGTCCTATATAATTCCAGTTAACTATTTGGCTGGTATTCTACGGAACTCATTCTACCGAATATAATTTAAATAGTAGAAATCTATCCCTTTTTAGTTTTAAATATAAAGATAAAAGATAGAATGGGTATCTTTCATATTTAAATCTATAGAGAGAGCAAAGGAAAGAACTCCACCGACAAAAAATCTTTGCTCTCAAATTAGGTGATGACGACATCTAAACAAAGGTGTAAGGCGAATTTGTAGCAAGATGTAAACTAGTTTCATACAATAGATGGCACCATGGAACACTTATACTCGTACATTATCATCGCGAAATAAAAATATAGTTTCCAAATCTATTTAACAACGAAAAACAAAGCTGCATTTCATACCAAACACCGAACTCATAAAGAAACGCTATCCGCTTTCAACTCTTTGACATCACTGCAAATAGTTTTCCGGCGAAAAAACACAAGTAAAAAAAAAAACATGGACATACGAGGGCAACGCAGTCTGTTTGCATACGACGACGCCCTGTTCTCATTAAAATGCATGAGAGAACAGAGAGGCCGCGCGTCTGTGCCTGACGGGAAATGTCTCTGAGAGGACGAAAAATTATTTATAAATTAGGTATGTAAGAAGTGGTCATCTCAATGTTTTTTAATACTTGTTCGCAAAAAAGAAGATCATTAAATACTTTACCGTGCATTTCATGAGACACGAAATAAATGTTATTGTATATTTATGTGATAACTGGTACGATTGTGATGAGATAAACGACACGTTCAGGAGTAGCGTGGTTTTTTGTGGTTTTACCCGAGCGAATCCGAGTTAGGGACGAGCCGCTAGCAATGTCTTCATAGTAGTCATGTGTCCGCCAAGTTGTGTTTTTTATTTTATTTTCACTCACACATTTAATATTGTCTCATATAATTCATATTACCTATATGCATCCAATTAAATAAACTTTCTTTTTATTTGTTTAAATTGCGAGACTTGAGCATTTTAAAAAAATTAAAGAGTGTGTAATTTAGATCTCATTTCAGGAAACATTTGGATTCCTCCGTCATCCGTCTGACCGTCCGTTGTCAGACGCAAAAACAAACTTCATACTCCCGTGTCGTGTATTTTAATGAGAGTCACGGGAAATCCTCACGCATACAAAAATTGTGGACCTCAGTAAATTAAATAAACATCTTTTTTATCCCTTGTCAAGACATGGAACCTCAGTAATATGCTTGTGACTCGACACTGTAACAGTACATTTGTACTTGAATTAAATTAGGTTGATACAAGACTTTTTATTACTAAGACCTTGATATTTGTACCTATAAAAAATGACGGCTTTATATGAATTTCAATTTTTCTTCTTTTTTCTGTCGATGAGAATTTTAAGAGTAGGTATTTAAATGATCGGCTTAGTATTAAAGATTATAAAATACTTCCAGCCCATATTGTTAAACATTATGTTTCAGGACCATATTATATACATTTTTATTATAATTCGTTATATAGTTTCAATTGTTGTACACTAGCTGTTTCCCGCAGTTCCGTCCAGTTTCGTCCACTAAATATTTTTTTGTTTCGTCAAAATCGGCCCAGCGGTTTAGCCGTGAAAGCCTAATAGACAGACAGAAAGAAAGATAGACAGTTTAGTTCAGATTTACTCATTTGTTAATTCATATGGAAATATAATGAACGTTGTAATTTTTTTCGCATGTCGCTTCTGTTCAATTAATCTATGGATTGATTCGAAGCTTGCATAAATCCAGTGGATTTCCAGCTCTCTCGCAGTTATAAATGCATTTTTTAAGCATGACTTCTGAAAATATGATCAAGTTTTTGGCAAACGTTTTGCAAGAAACTGCTGAACGATAAAATTTTCATCTTGCTGGCACAATGTTACATGGGATGGAAGTAACATCATGATCGATCGATTTTTGTTGTTATTTTAAGTTGAAAGATTACACAATACATACATAGATAGAAGTTACCATCATATATTCAATGCAAGTTGAATACAAGCCTGTAAAAATGACACAATGTTCATACAGTTACAGTCTTTCTATAAAATGTAGAAAACAATTGAGGGTGTCAATTGTGTCAACCAATTTCGACTTCTCTATTTGATACTGCAATGGCAAAAATGTATAGTTCGTACAAATCTGTTTTTACTCTTTATTGACAGACTGTACTATGCGTAGACAGTGAAAACAATAGACTACGTCATTCGTCTTCATCTTTCATTTCGCTCTAACGGTTAAGAGAAATGCTTATTAGAAATACACAAGAAGAAACGGGACAAGGCGATCTGTTGTCCCTTATCGCGTGCCCAGTTATAGCGCCAAATCTGTCGTTTTGTATGAGTTTGGTCGGGAAGTTTTATGGAAATGTTCTATCTTAACCGGGTACGCTAGCGCGTCGTCTTCAGTTTTCTTTGTTGTTGGTATTATCATTCGAATAAAACATGAATTACACAAACAAATCAATACACTGTCAAACTGAAACAACAATAAAACCGGTCCTTCACAGCTTTGTTATCTCAAATGCTCATTGGTCCGTGCAAATTTTAATGAGGCACTACGCTCCGTGATTACTATCTGGGAAAATAAAACACTGCAGTTTTTCGTTATTTCTTTGATCCATTTTAATGGTGTTGTATGGATATTTTTTTGTTTCCACTTTACGTTTGGACTCTAAAATCATCCAGGTTTTATTTTACTAGTAGTAGTTTGTAGCTTTTTGAGAATTCAAAATCCCAAGGAATACTAAATGTGAAATTAATTTTGTTTGTTTATTTGTTACTCTTCACGCTTTATTTACTCAACTAATCTTGTTGACATTTCTCTTTCATGATGTCAATGGTAAGGAGTTGAATATAGACTATTTTTGTTGTGGGAAAAAGTATATAACGTGGGTATATAACGCGGGCGAAGCCATGTGTAAAAATAGTACTAAATAATTTAAAATTTGATGTCTAAAGGGCCTGTAAATGTATAATTTCTAAATAAATGCCTTGAATTTGATCGGTATGCCAAATTTATACGTATGATAATATGAAGGGATTGTTAGAACAAGAATTATTACGAAAAATTTTAGGTTTTTTGCAAGAGGAAGTGTTAGGACAAGAGATATCACATGTTTAACACAAAACGGTCATCAAATGAAGAAACATGACCTGCGGTATGTAGATATTAAAAAGAATTTCAAATATAAATTTGAAACGTTATTTTTTCGTTAGTAATGAGTGCTTTGATGAATTTTGATATTGGACTAATCAGTGAAAATTAAATTGTCGAGTTTGTTAACGTAAAAAGGCAGGTTCAAAGCAAGAGAAATGAGACCTTTTAAAAGGTTCTAATATGTTTTACTCAAAACACTTAGATATTTTTGATAAAATATTAGAAACTAACTTTTGCCTGTCACTTCTTAGGCGTATAAAGATGACGTTTTTGCACGTTCCTTTAGAAATTTCTGGAATCTCTTTAATATAAATAATTAATTGCAACCTGACTATCTAAATCGGATAACTATATATTAATCGGACCCCATTAACACGCAATTGGAGTTTTCTTCATCATTTTTCGATGATTTAAGCAAATTTACAAACCAAAAAGTTCGATCGATCGATGTAAATACACAAAGACTGAGACAAAATGACAGACAAACAAGATCACTGTCCCGGATAGACAGGGGCATGGGTTCAATTCTCGCTCGATTCCAGATTTTTTTCATCTCTTTTTTTTTCCAAAATTACACTAAAAGCATGTGTAACATGTATAAACAAATCAATTTAAACAATGAGATGTAGACCTTCACAAAACAAAGACATTGAGCTCGATCGTTGCTTTAAAACCCATTAACTTTTCAATCAAACACCGATTACCGCCATCTATAAAATAAATATCAATTGAATTTTAAATCAAAAATCAGCGGGCTGAAGCACAAATTGGTATCGGGCTTTAATCCCGAATTAATTTCGCTCAGTAATTAAAAGTTTGAGCTAAATTGAAACGATGTCATTGTTTGGGACGGCTCTATGCGAAATATGCTAATTCAGAATTATACTTTTTGCCGTGATCAGACAAGCTTTGTTTGAAATATATTTTAAGGATTATTCCGTTTAAAGAAAATTATCTTATTTTCGTTTTTTTAGTGTGTTAATTGCTGGCGTCATGTTTTATTCAAGAATTTTCACGTAGAATTTAATTTCATTATTTTCTATGTATTTTTTTTTATCAGCCTGACCTGGTTTTATCCATTATTCTTATTATTATGGTAAATTTTGAACAAAATCTACTAAAATTTTACATGAAACTGTTCAATCACCATTAAACACAGTTACTCCTTACAAAATATCGTTCGACTGATAAATGTCCGCCATTTTTCATACGATTCCTTATATTTTGGGCTCCTGACAGTGACATATTGAACGATATATTTCGACAACACGTTTATTTTATTCGCTAATCGAATGCGAAGTTTGTTATTGATAAGGTCCAAAATTGTTGGACATTTTTGTTAAGTTTAAAAATAGATTTATTGGAATGAATGAAGATTAATCGTTTTTGTTTTATTTCGATATAGAAATGAAGGAATATATTTTGCTTAAAACAGGGGCCTAAATGAAGAACAGGGAGTAATGATTGAAACCGACTTACGGTAAAGATGTCTTGACAGCTGATAGACAACAACAGCGTTCCCAAAGTGGGTTGACATGGGTCAGGTGGCCGGTCATTACATCTCAGCCAAATCTTCTTGTTTGTTTTTAATGGGGACCATAGTAATCGAGGCGTTGTATCCGAGGATGAACCCGCGTATGTAAAGATTATGCAAAGATCATAATCAAAACAATATATGATACTCTTAATTGAGCGTTTTGTCGGTTTCTTCATTAGCCGCAAAGTATCGGAGTCCAAGATTGCATTATAATGTTATGCATATTAATATGTTTCTTTACAGTTGTATTCCTCTAGCAGCTGAGGATCGTGGTCATTATGTGGCATAAACACATACAAGGAATACTATGTAGTCTAAAATATTAATGGAGTGGTTTGCCATTGCCTTCTCCATTTCCACACATCAAATAGACTCTGGAATTAGACATTCCTCACGATGTTTTCTTTGAATGTACTCAATGAATGATGCTACTATTTATTTCATCAATTCACTACTACTTGAATACATGAATCAGATTGGCATACAAACTCACATATTAAAACATATATTTATTGTCCAACACACTATAAATTGTCGAATTCCATTACATTGAACATTTTTATACTTTATTCAACGTATACATTTTACAATATATAAAAAAAACATATCGGAATAAAATTTCACGTTTATTAAATTGTTAACATAAACAAAATTCCTGTTGTTTTATCGAATAATAGAGTATGAATAAAGGCTGGGGCACACTGGTTCCACCCAATGTTTGGCTGATAAAAAAATGCATTTGCGATATTTCCGCTTTTACGCTCATTCATGTTCGAATACCTTATACCTTTTATATATCTATAAAAAGGTTTTTCAAAGATATAATATATTTTATTTGCGAAACACGTGTATGTATGAAATCTTGAAAATACTTCGATTGACATAGATTGTCATGAGTATATAATATACATTATCTATCTATCTATAATATTTTCTTTGTCACATGTGATACGACCCATATATAAAACATACCTGTGTTGAAGGTGGATATCGAAGCGAACAATATCAACACTCTGCGAGCCATATTTGCGTTTGATCCTGTAACAACAAAAATATTTCACTTAATTATCTTTCATAAACATCTGGAATTATTATAAAATATGTTCCCGTATACTTAAATATATGCTATTATTATAAAGAGTTAAATGTTTGTGAGTGTGCATGTTTGAGGCGGGTAATCTCTGAAACTACCGAACCGATTACAAAAATTATTTCACCAGTAGAAAGGTACATCATCCTAGATTGCTACAGGAAAAATTTTATCTCAAAATTCCCACGAGAGCGTAGCCCCGGGCAACATCTAGTGTTTTAATAAGTATTTGTTAGTAATTGCTACGCGAGCTACGCTTTAGCTAATTTAGAACCATGCCATATTGCTACGTGGCGCTGCGTCGTCCGCTCCGTTGCGTTGATGCCCGTCGACGGATTAACTCAGAAATTGTATTGAGTACTGACGTACACCGATGTGGGACATTGTGAAACCTATATTAGACGACCTCGGTGGCGCAGTGGTAAAGCTTGCCTCAGAACTGAGAGGACCCGGGTTCGATCCCCGGTCGGGTCAAGATGGAAAGTGATCTTTTTCTAATTGGCCCGAGTCTTGGATGTTTATCTATATATGTATATGTTATAGAATTTAGTATCGTTGAGTTAGTACCCCATAACACAAGTCGCGAACTTACTTTGGGGCTAGCTCAATTTGTGTGATTTGGCCTTATATATTTATTTATTATTATTATAGGAAATAATGGAGCACAATGAAGCCGCAACATCTGTCGCAACGGAGGAATCTGGCCTTAGAGGGTCTATCAATTGCAGTTTTTTATAAACCTATTATACCAAGAAACTGCTTTTTGGTGAAGTAATATATAACTGAGATGCTAACGTGATAAGGCAGCACGACGCAGTGCGACAATATCAAACGGATGTTTGTATTAATGTGTTGCCTATATTTTTTAACTTCGTAACTAATCTTCCTCTTTCCTCTCTCGGGTCTGCTGGAAGAGATTTCTTTAGAAATATATATGTACCTATGTATTATGTACCTGTGTACTATTATTACACTTTTTATTTTTCTTATATAATCTGTTCGTATACATAAATTGGTAAATAAAAATATATTATTATTTTTTTATTTACCGATATTATAAATGCGAAATTAAGCGTGTTTTATTTGCTATCTCTTCAGCCTTTATCTGCACAACCAATCTTTTTGAAATTTAGCATAAATATAGTTTATAATACAGAAAAGGTCAAACACCTTTGAGGAAATTCACGCCGGCGAAACCGCGGGCAAAAACTTATCTTTTATACATACATTGTGTCATATCATACAGGATTCTTGCGTTCAGTTGTGTTTGATACTCGAGATACGTATCTGTTACGTCTCAAATATCAAATACTTACACAAGATTAATCCGTCTTCAATACCCTTTTTCGACATTTTTGTTTACTCTCGAAAAAAAGCCTCATAAACTCCAAGACGGATTTAAAAGTTAACGGGACGTGAGAGTTCCACTTAACAACACTTAAGTTTCCTGAGACGTGAAGGGACACTTTGAGGATTTAGCTTTGAGCTTACGACGTGCTGTAGTCTAGTTTTAATTCCTTTCCGGTTTTTTATGTTGAAAATGTGATGATGTTGTGATTTTAAAGCAAACATTTAAGCATTTCACACGCTTTAAGCAAATTAAATAGGCTATCTATGAAGTCATAAGTATAATTTTTCTATGATTCATTACAACCCTAATACCCGTTCAGACATAGGCCTCCACTATCCTTCTCCATGGCTCTCTGTCTCACGCCTTCCTCATTCAGTCTTCTATCGCTCTTTTCGAGTTTGTTTTTGCTAACATTGATGACAGATTACATTCAGTTCAGGTCGACTAAAGGCACTTTGCATTGACTTTTACAACTACCTGCCGACTTCTAATGACAAGTAATCCAATATACACTTGTGAACTTAAACTGTCAACCAGTGTGCAGCTTGCCTCACAATGTTTTCTTTGACCTGAATATAGTGATCGTTAATTAAAACTACTATAAATGAGTCAGATTAGTTGATGAAACTGATGTGGTACGAGTAGGATTCGAACCTGGGCCCTTCCAATCTCAGGCAGAGGGTCTTAATCACTGAATCATAACCGCTTCCATCCAGTTATGGCCGTTAAACTTCCTGATGGATAAATAATGAGATCGTCGAGGTGAGGACGTTGGCAGGAGTCGTCAGCAAAGAAAAGGGTACAAATGCGTAGAAATGGGTACAAATTGGTAGAAATGGGTAGAAATGGGTAGAAAATGGTAGAAATGGGTAGAAATGGGTAGAAATGGGTAGAAATGGGTAGAAATGGGTAGAATCGTACACGCATTTCTTTGCTGATGGCATCTTGCCTGGAGTTCTGTCTAGGTCTCAATTCTAGCACTCGTTATACGGGCAACAGGTCCTGTCCATCTCCAATTTTCGTGTCCTATGGTGGTGTAGATAATTTAAGAAAACAGCGGAGACTTATATTGCATTACTACAGATTTCAATGACTATTATGCCGTCAAACTTACTAGCTAAAATATGCATTACAAATCAAGAATCGTCTTGGCTCAAAATCTTACACAGAAATAAACTATGTTATCTTAAGTTGCAACGTCAAATTCTTGAAAGTTCTTGTACTGAACATTTAGTAACAGTATCAACTGAGATTTCCCTGAAATTATTTCAACCTCTTGAAATTCACGGATTAATTTACAATTAAAACTTTGTGATGAGACTTGCGTTGTGTGTACAATAATATTGCGCAGTTATACCTATATTTCTTCTTCTTCTCAGCTTTTACCTACCACGCGGGTAGGCCTCCATCAGTTTTATCAGAGCTATGCACTTGTTTAACTTGTGGAAGAACTTATTATCTAATTAAGAATAATTAGGTAATAATTATATAAATGGGTACATTAGGATATACGATAAGATATAGACTTAGGAACGACTCTAATACCATATATTACGAAGTAATTTTTTTTATTTTATTGTTTCTAATAAATCTTTTAATTTTAATATAGATTACATACTGTGGTTTCTCTTACTTTTTAACCCCCGACACAAAAAGTTATAAGTTTGACTGCTAAGTGTGTCTGTCTGTCTGGCACCGTAGCTCATCAAAGAGTGAACCGATGTGAATGCAGTTTTTTTTTATTTTATAGCTAATTTTTATGCGGTGGTTCTTAGATATGTTTGATCAATATCGGTTCAGTCGTTCAAAAGTGGTGGTGATATGAATAATGAAAGTCGGGGTTTTAGTTTGTCTAAGAAATAAACTTGTCTAGAGTACAGAAATATTTTCAGTAGCGGAACAAATCAGTAACTAACTGCGACATACATCGTCAGAAAGTTGGACAAGATGTTCCCAATTTCCGAGATAAGCCCCGTACACCACGATGACCGCAAACAAAGACATAAACTCAAGTAGATAACATTTTGCAGACGTTAGTCAAATAGAATTTAAACTTATAATGTTACGATTTGACAAAAATACGTTTCTTTAATTTGTACTTTTAAATGTATAATATTAATAATAGGTAACCTTGTATTGTTGAGACTTGATCGTGTGATGAGGCTAGCCTAATTATGACGATATAAAAAAATTGTACCAGTACTTGTGTTACTTCAGGAGGGGAGACCTGGTGACCTGCGAGACAGGGTCTTCGGACACCTAGTTCAGATCTTCGCAACTATAGTAAACAAAATCTTCATTACACTATTATATTATATAACTCTGTATACGAGTAACATGTTGTACTATATTGTGGAGATTGTGGAGAAATAAATAATAATGTTATTTTATTTTTTATTACGTCTTATTATCGATAGTGTCATGGCGTTACCTAACGAGGCCAAATTTTGCATTTTGCAAAAATTATTGGTAGTCCGTGATTGACTTAAATTGTGACCATTAGTTAAAATGATAACAATAAACTATTTAATTACTAAATTTAAAGTTTACAATTTATCATCTATTTTGTTATATGGTCTGCAAAAGCAGCAAATTATTAGGGTTTTGTCACACTATGTCGGTGCCTATATATCAAAAGGCCATGTCATAATCATAGACTCTGAATACCTATGGTGATATTGATAACTAAATTATGCCCGCAGCTTCGTCCGCGTTTATTTCATACGTCTGCTCATAACTTATCATTATCGATATCTCGGGATACCTATACAAGATTTTAAGTTAGACCCTTCGCTATAAAACTGTAAACCGCATCAAATTCCATCCAGTAGTTTTTTAGAACATACAGACAGAAAAATAGACAAAAATTCTAAAAAAAAAATTGTTTTGGCTTCAATTAAGACCCCTCCATAATCTTTAATATCTCCTATGTATAATATAATAACATCTACTGTTATTATTTGAGACTTCAAGTGTAGACTGTTCTCGAAGTTTAAATCTTGAAAATCGTCTACTCATGGAAGTATGTAATGTCAATTTTCTTATTATAATTTGAATTATTACAATTGAATAGAAATATTTTTGAAAATGTTATTAAATATCTACAAATAGTTTACTTATAAAAAGATACGTGTAAAATGTCTTTAAAAATCGTTTGTTTGGATATTTTCTTCTTTTATTATAGTTTAAAACTATGCAGTTATTTTTTGGCTATACTGTATGTCAGCCGTAATGAGTTGAGTTGAAATGAGTTCTCTATTGACTCAATGATTTGTGTTACAGAATAATATCCCTGCATGTACATATATATTAATTTAAGCTGTTGGTTTTAAAGTAAACAAATAAAATTTCAAATGTATTTTTCAAGAATCGAGACGAAGTATAAAATAAAACCTTAATTTTGTGGTTCAAACCCACGATCGCCATAAAACTATGCCATCTTATAAAGCATAAAATTATAATGGCTCGTGTGACCCTGGGTCAGAGTTTTATTTGTCATGTTCCTCGAATTTGGCCGTGCTATTGAATATTTTTACGACACCGACACATGTTGCAATCGTTATTAGACGTTTCGTTATTTTTGCGAGCAATATCTCTCGTCATAACTTGCTAACTAATTAAATACAAAAGTAAGTTTGTTTTGTTACCACTTCACGCTTTGTCTGCCACAATCTTCTTGAAATATTGCATGTATGTAGTTTGAATTACGGAGAAGGACATAGGGTACCTTTCAAACTGGTAAAATAAATGTTCCCGTAGGAAAATAACGCGGACGAAGCTACCGGCAAGTAGCTAGTTTCTCATAGTATTACTTTATGTGCTAAGTCAAATGCTAGCAAAATTTTGATCACCTTTCGCCCTATCCCACTTTATGTGGGGTCGGTACAGCATGTCAGTCTCCTCTGTTTCTCCCTGTCTGGTGTTAACTGATGTGTTACATTCCTCTCAGTCATATTCTGCCAAATGCACTCCATCAATCTCGTCTTTAGCATTCTTCTACATCTATTGGCATTCAAATTTTATCGATTTGGTCTTATGCTTAGGTTGTGGATAATGCATTATGGCTTTAAGTATACCAAGATTGTAATTTTTTTTTTTAATTTGTACAATGAAGTTTTAAATATTGCAAATAAAATAAAACAAATTATGTGACAAAAATAGGTAATACATAAACAATATTAGATTAAAAAATTTGAAGATATATGTGACGACCTCCGTGGCCATCATGCCGGACTGCTACACTGGAGGTCCTAGGTTCGATCCCCGGTCAGGTCAACGTCGAAAATGATATTTTTTTATTGACCTGGGTCTTGGGTGTTCGTCTATACATATGTATGTTATAGAATAGTAACGATACTAGTTGAGATAGTATCCCATAACACAAGTTTCGAATTTACTTTGGGGCTAACTCAATCTGTGTGATTTGTCTTTATATTTTATTATTATTTTCTTTTACATTTAGATATTTTTTCAGTCTTATTGAACGAGGTTAAATCGTTTTTTTTTTTTCATCGAGACGGATAAAGTCACAAATAAAATGTCAACAGGAAAATACTTTTTTTTTCTCAAAGAAGGACTAAAACTAAAGAAAACATAAATAAACAAAATATCACTGGTCGTTAGCGGAAGACAGCCAGGGCCGTGCTGAGGAAGATTGATTGCCTACCATCAATATTGCGGGCGATTAGTGGCGTAGCTAGTGCTGGGCTAGACAGTGCCGTGCGACGGGGGCTCTAACTCTCAGCGCCCTCGATCCAGTGTCCCTGGCAAGTTGGTGAGTACCAATGACGTCGAATTTTAATTCGTTGCTGAACGGTTGATGCAACCTACAAAAAATTTTCATATCAGACAAAGATAAGGAGAATGTTCTGGAGATATTTTTTTCATAACTCACTAATCATTTTCACAGGGTAGGGCAAAGATAATAGATAGAAGGAAGAGAAATTGTTATAAATATTTTAAAAGCAACACTGAATTTTAATCAGTTGAGCTCAAAAGTTGTCGTAGTTTCAACATTTGCTCTTTACCTTGGCACCGTGTATAATATACGGCTTAGTTGGGGGCCCCAGATTTTATTGTCCCAGGGGCACATGGCTAAAAGCTACGCCACTTCGGGTGATTAGTGTTGTATTACAATATAGTCGTGCCGTTTGGTGCTACAGATTTGATTACAATTTAACTTCTCTGGTAATGATGGATTTGCTTGTAATAAATTGTTACTTGATTTGTAAGAAAGTAGTACGATATTTACAGTAGTTTGTAAGTATTTATGACAGTAAATATAAATCTGTGTTCCACCTCTAAGAAAAAACAATCTTTATGTATTTATATAACATAGTAGAGAAACGAACATGCAGGTTGCCAGATGGTAAGCAAACACCGCAGCCAATGGACGCCGGCTACCCGATATTACCCGATATGTTGCTGACTTTTTGAGAACGCGATAGACTGTTTTCATGAAGACCCCAATCGAAACTATTAGGGAACATCGCTGAGGGAAGTTTATTCCATAGTTTAGTACAGCGCAGGAAGAAGTTCCAAAATGGACTGTAGTTGAGCGACAACCGTCAACATGATGGTGTGGAATTCCTCCTTACGGCAAGTGATGTGGAACTCAGCGTCCAGAGGATATAATATTCAAATATCGTATAAAATTGCTGTTATTTAATGACATATATTCGTCGATATCTTCAGTTTTGTTAGGTTTTCTTTTCTATTGAGTGAAGTCTACACTGAAGTCAGAATTTATTTAAGTTATCTAACAGCATATGGTTGCAACAGCATAAGGTTAGAATCAATCTAAATGTGGTGTTGGCGGTGATTGGGGATAATTAGCTGGAAAGAAAAAATCAATAGCGAAGAGTTTCTTAACCGAATTGGAGAAAAAAAATAAATATTCTGAAACATATTGAAAATAGAAGAGGGAAAATGTTAAGACACTTTGATATGACACGATGCCTTCTCCAGAATTATTGTAGAAGGAAAGGTGGAAGGAAGAAGGGGCCCAGGAGATAGTTAAATCAGATAAATTAGTAAAGGAGTTGGCTTTGGAGAGAGAACAATGGAAGGAACTCCACCGACAAGAGTCTCGCTCTTAATACTCTTAATACACGACTTTTTAATTTCTCCTCTGACCTAATAATATGATAACACTGACACGTCGGAAATAAAAAATGTGAATTCTAAATAAAATTTCCATCAATTTACACGGTCACAAAATGATATTGAAAACTATATCCCCCGGCTATATCGTGTTATTTCATTAAGAGATAGCTACCCGTAAATCCATCAGCCTGTCGGCGTCAGTTTGCGCGTCAACGAACCGGTATAACCCAGTTCTATCCAGTTTAAACCGGATCATATCTGTGAAAATTGGTAAAGATTATTATTAAGGTTGGATGAAGCAGTACCGTAATAATAGAATCTTAAGTCATTGTAAATTCATTAATAATTTGCACACTTTTGTTAGATATTCGAATTTGAAAAGAAAGAGTTAATACTAATACAGTACGTATACATATAATAAAACTATATTTGAGATATATCAAATAACTTATGATTATTGATACTACATTGTTACTAGAGATTTGTTATATACATGGAAATTCTTTTTTGAGGTTATCTCGTTCTCGGGTAGTAGAAACTCTCATATTTATTATATCTAGTCTAAGATTGGAGAACCAGGTAGTGAATCATTCAAAAAGTTGGTTGAGTATCCTATAAATATAAATAAATAAATATATTAGGACAAATCACACAGATTGAGCTAGCCCCAACGTAAGTTCGAGACTTGTGTTTTGGGATACTAACTCAACGGTACTATATTTTATAACATATACATATATAGATATAGATAAATATCCAAGACTCGGGCAAATCTGAAAAAGATCATTTTCCATTATGACCCGACCGGGGATTGAACCCGGGACCTTTCGTTTCAGTGGCAAGAACTTTACCACTGCGCCACCGAGGTCATCGGTCTTCGGTCATCTATTAACAAATATCTACCTAACACTACCCCACCATGTTCCCAATATCAATAGGTATCATGCAAAGATATCTCTTGTGTATCACTTAAAAAAATTAATAACTACGCGACGTTTTTCATTTTTTTAAACACGTTCATCCGACCGGATCAGATGTGAATCTCAGTTCATGTCGCATGCTTTTAACGCAATGAGTTTCCTATGAAAAGCAATTTCGACTCAAACGCTTAGGAAATAGAAGGCATTTTTGAATGATTTCAGAACTTTTGAAGTTCGATTTTTGATAGGAAATGAAAAGTGACGTCAATAATAAAACAAGTATTATATATAACAATATGTATACAAGTATTTATTTGAATTTTATCAAAGATAGCGCTTTGGGTTATACAATATGCGTTCACATCAACCCATTATTGGGTATAGACCCATCAGTGGGTTGATGTGGGTACAAAATAATGAATGCTCGTGAAAATGCCTTGGGGCTTCACTATACCGTTTGAATTTTAAATGTGATTTTCCACATATTTTCTAAAGATTTGAAAATGAATATCAAAGGTAATAGCGTCTTCATACTGTCGTCGAACAGTTTACCAAACATCGGCGGATTCGATACATATTGCTGGTTTTTCATTGTTGTAAATAAAATCACTCATACTAACGACGCAATGTTCACGCATTCGCGTCGGCATGTGTATAAATTCGACGACAGTGGAGCTGGCATAAAATTTATTGTTATTCATCTAACTAATATATATTTATATTAAGTATCAATGAGTTGGTATATTACAGTTAAATATATTCATTTATCACATCTGTTTCTCGTAATTAAGTAGTACATACACCCACATGTCCTGATCACTTGCTTCCATGAAATTAACAGGTACTCTGGTTGTACGGAGTACCATTACTTCCATGCTGGCTTCCTCTTGCAGCGTCCAATCTTAGATGAGGTGTATAAACAATAGATGTAGGTATAATTTTTCACACAAGTTATTATGAAAACTTGATATGTCTCCGAACATCGTAGATCAATATATCAAACGAACTATCAAGGACTATCCAAAAACTTTTGCCAATCAAGTATCTTACGCCACTCCGTATGATTAATCCCTTATCCTGCTCGCGACTACGAAAGTGGCGAAGTTAGTAAATTTTCTGAGTAAATTGTGGTCACTGGGAATCATTTCAGTAAATATAATATACTAGCTTTTGCCCGCGGTGTCGCTCGCGTCATTTTTCCACGGGAGCAGTTATTTTTCCGTGATATATGGTGTCCTTCTCCGTACTTCAAAATACATATATGCAAAATTTCAAGAAGATTCGTTAAATAGACATAGCGTGAAGAAGTAACAAACAAACATACTTTTACATTTATAATAGGGCTAGCTTTTGACCGCGGCTCCGCCCGCGTTAATTTTCCGGACTTAGAGGTACTCGATGTCCTTCTAGATACTTCAATCAACATGTATGAAAAATTTCAAGAAGATTGGTTGAGTAGATAGAGCGTGAAGAGGTGACCAGCAAACAAACTTAATTTTCATTTATAATAGGATTGTTTATTAGTTAGGATTTATTGAAAGTGACCACAAATACATTCTCACACTCGACATTTTGGTACACTATATATACATATAGCACTAACCATTTGTACAAACATTTGTACAAGCATTTTAAATTTCATTTCTATAAATAAGCACCAGTCGGAACCAACGTTTTTAATTTAATGAAAATCAGCCGATAGTTTCCAATGCTACATAGTAATATTTCTTAAACTATTCTAATACTGTGTAATGTTATTATTAAATATAATAATACTACAAAGTAGTACATAAAGCAGTTAAATATTTATATCAGGACAAATCATACAGATTGAGCTAGCCCCAAAGTAAATTCGAGACTTGTGTTATGGGATACTAACTAAACGATATAGTATTTCATAACAAATGCATAAACATCCAAAACCCGGGCCAATCAGAAAAAGATCATTTTCCATCATAACCCGACCGGGATCGAACCCGGGACCTCTCGGTTCAGAAGCAAGCATTTTACCACTGCGCCACCGAGGTCGTCAATTAAGAATTATTAAATTGATGACTGCAACTTTCCATAAGTGAAAAATTAAAAATATAAAAAAATATTAATAATTGTGACTTTTAAAATTGTATTTTTACGCTGTAATTATTAAAGGTGAATTTGCAATAAAATTGAGTAAATATTTAATTGCAAATTCGTCGTATCCAATCAATAAATCGCTGTCATTATAATTTACGAGCGAACTAGGCAAGTTTTACAGTTCCGGTGGAAAATTCCCGCCAACTATTAGGCGCAGATGTGGTCTCGCCGCCAACTTCGCTAATTACTTAACTTTCGCGTTTTAGGCTGTTCTATCGCGATGTAAAAGTGTTATTTTATATAATTATCATAGAATTTACAACAGTATATGCCACTTTGGGCACATAAATAATCGTACCTGTGGTAACTCAGGTGTGATTATTTATCTACAAAATATCTGTCTAAAATTCGTGACTTCTCACACATTTTTATTTATAAATACTAGTTGTTGACTTCTGCAAAAAAAAAAGAAACTCTTATGTGAAATTGTTTGAGTAAGTCTAATTTTGTAAATGTTCTAGTTTTAGTTATTTTACGTGTCTAAATGTGTCTGGTTAAGCCCTTCCTTCAAAATGCACTGTCAAAGCTGACAGACTGCGAAACAGAGATTACGAAACAACTTAAGTGAGGGCTGGGGCAAAGGGCGAGTTTCATTTCACTTCTCACTATCGAATCGATTCGAAGTGAGACGCAACGAACCAATGACATTGCTGTGTGGTTGTCGTTGCGTCTATGATTGGTTATCTACGTTTCACTGCGAGTCGACTCGATGGTGCACTACGCACACCGATTGCTAAGTGAGATGCGAGCTGCAGTTCGAATTTTACAGAATCCAAAGGCTTTACAAATATCCACACCAAAAATCACCTCAATCCAAGCCAAAATCGACGTTAAACAACGACATAGGATCAAATTTGCAAGACAAACTATAAAATTAAACTTTGTCAAAAGAAGTACCATCTTAAAATTTAATGTGTTAAATAGCTGACAAGTTTCGTTATAATTGGAAGGTATCGCTCCGGCAAATTTGGATAACAAGTTTCTTTGGAGATTCAACTTTCCTCATTGTCGAATTGTTCAGATGTTCTTTGAATATCCGGGATATTAAATTTCGTGTTGATTTGGAACAGAGTATTTTTTACCTTTATGTGGACATTATGGCATGCATTATGACAGCGAAACGAGTGCGCTTTTTTGTGTCGAATTGTGACTAGTGCGTCTACGCAACTATCTACAGGATTCGAACCTGACACTTTCGATCCACATGCGGGCGGGCGTCTTAACTATTACACCACCACCAGTTCAGATTTAGCCTTTTTAAATTCCGATTAGATCCAGATGCAGCCGGTATTCAATGGTGGTATACCCAGGTGTACCGTGTTTATTTTCGGCTTATTTTTTTTTATAATTAAGTATATCAAATATGAAAGACAAAGATTTATTTTTGCAAAAATATGAGTTACATTATTTACAATAACGTGTTAAAAGAAAAGGTAGCCTTTCAGTCGCCCCAATCGGATAGCGATCCTATTGTCTACAGGACAATGAATTATTACTATGTGATAATGTAATTTACATCAACACCACCGGAGAGCTATTTTTTAGTTTCCATGTATCCTTTATATATACATTTTATATATCGTAATGATAATATCATAACCGCAAACGTACAAATAACACTTTTCAGAAAGTTGCTCCGCGAAGCCAGCGCAAGTATTAATTGCACAAGTTTCAGTTGACGAGTTAGAAGGCCCACTTTCTGTTTTGCTTATTTTACTAGCCACGACCCAGTTTCTGAGCAATTTGCGCTTCATTCGGGGCTATGACGCCGGAAGCCTGGATTGAACATAATATAAACCTTATTTTGAAGATTTGGCTGTAGTTTTATAACTGGCCGTCTGACTGACGTCAACTTTGATTGGAAATGTTATTGTTGACTATTAGCTATCAAAGCTACGTGTTTCTTAGTCTCATACGACATCCAAAGAAGGATATGACGTGGTCCAATTCTAGATGGATTCCGGACAATTTGTGCATAACAAGCTAAGACTCGGGATTCAGCACCCTAGCATCCGTAAGTATTTAGGGAGTGTGAGTATTTATAGTTTATTTTTGTGTTGTCACTCTCCGACATAGACACAATCACAGAAGAGCATAAAAAAGAAAATTACTATGCTGTTCTTTCAATGGCAACATAGTCACTTTACCATGTATGCACGTCGAATGTTCTCTATACAAAGGAACATGACCGCACGGCACGACGCCAGAGCTAAGACAGAGTCAATACATAAGTGGAATTATAACAGCCTGTTTTCATCCCACCCAATTGGTGAGCCACTTTGCCGACGAGTACTATTTAATAGTACGAACTGTTTTACCGACAATATCAAATTTGCTAAAATGATATTATAGTTAATACTTTTCATAAGATACATATTTCCATCCCAATACTAGTTATATACACGTGTATCTATTATTCTTAAAAGAATTCTAGGAGAGGCAAGATTATTTCATAAGCGCTTTTTTTTTTTTAATACGGCACTCAAAAACCTTCATTGTTTTGCAATAAATAGAACATTTTAACACTAAATAACAGAAGCTTTTAAAAACAACATCAAAAGAGGGGTGAAACTGTCTTTCACTTTTAAAGTCTAATAAAAAAGAAGTCAGATTGTCTTTTGAGAGATATTTTATTACTTTCAGTTTGTTTCACGTTTCATTTGAATACTTTACGCATAAAATTGCGTGCCGATAAGAATAAGTTTTTTGTTTCCGGTATATCGATAAAATTCATTCTATAAGTTTTAAACATAATATTTCTTAAAATAGGTACGTCATTCGTATTGTATTAATTTTTAACACAATAAAAACATTTAGACATGTTTAAAAATTAGTTTATATTATTTCTCTCATGAAAATTACAGCAAGGAAAGAAAGAAGGAATAAATAAAATATGTATTTTATACATCAAAATTCTAAGGCAAAGTTACAAGGATAAATCATTTATCAGATTCAGAATCTGTAGTCAGCATCTCTAACATGTCTTAACGACTAGTCCCGCCATCTCGTGAACTAAACAACCTAGTGTACATGGTGTTTTCCTTCATCAAAAGTACCTAATTGCAAATTAATAAAAACTACCACACAGGAGCCGCATTGGTAAACAAGCTTATAAATATGGCACAAGTAGGATTAAAACCAGTGACCTTTCGACAAGCGTCTTAACCACCAAACCACCACCGCTTTTGTAATTAACGCCGACACATCGACAGTTGTTATCGACGGCATCTCCGCGGAAACATCCGAAACTTCCCGATGTCTTCGCAAACTCGAGAAATTCGCGTAAAATCAACATTGAGATGACATACCAAGAACAAACTTGGTTTCAAACGACTTCAATTCCAAGGAAAGTTCAAAATCCATTTGAATTTTGAAGAACGATTTGACATTTTTTGTACAATTCACTCGCTATTTTTTATTTATTTTTTGATTGATTTATTATTTTGATGATGAGAAATATATTTAATCAATGACCCGACGTCGAACATAGGTCACCACTGGTGGAAGGCTCGGATTTAAATCATTACAGATTAAAATATAGCAAAAATAAACTGGATTTTCTAAATATTTTCTCAAGTCTTAAATTTTGATAAAAATCACATATTCAATACAACAAAACCTTGCATTGTTAGTGTAATTTATTACAAATAGGTAAAACTCGAGCCCCGTCCTCTTTCAACGAGATTACCCCTCTATATCACTGCTTTCATTGTCAATCCCTTTTATTCCTCTTGGATTGGATTGAAATCGTAAAATCCAACGCTCGTATGATATATCCTTTCAGAATTGAATAATTTATTCTTAAAAGTTTGATAAATAATCTGTTTTCACATCTGTGAAGCCAAGAAGCCCACTGTCGAAAAAAAACTAAAAATCTTGAAAACTCGTCTGTTATTTTACTATTATTATTTACATGGCTGCGAATTCCCACCTGGCGTCGACCCTCTCTGGGAATGCTGTAATTGCTTGTCAACTACAGCATACACGCAACTGCCGTTAATATACGTACCTAAGTATTAAAAACTGTTTTATCTGACCACATTCCCAGTTACTTCCTCAGCTGGAGAGTTTCTGTGACACATTGACCACTTTTCTATATTTTGTTCTCATATTGTGGTTTTTCGGCATAAAGATTCATACTATTTTGAAGAGGTGGTGGTGTAATGGTCCCGGAATTGTGAATTAAAAATGTATCTTATTTATGATTAACTATAATTTATTCTGTATTAAGTATATATCATATTGTAATATGTATATGAATATGTGTATATGTATGTATGTATGTATTTGTTCGTGATATTAGTAGTCACAGACAACTGCCCGAACTGTCATATTACAGATTAATTTTGACAAATTGAAGCATGACATCGGAAGTGTGGACTGTTTGTTCATAGTATTAGTTAGTTACATGTATTAAGTATACATAAATCAATCGGTTCCTGTAGTTAGATTAACATGGCAACAGTACTAAATGTACAGTATTTGTCATCCAAACTAAACGTGTATACAAAATTTCAGCTCAATTGGTTGAAGATATCTGCTTCATTATTGAGTAGCAAGATTCCACCCAAATATACATACGAGTATATACATACATACATGCATTGCAAATTAAATAAAAGCACACACCACTAACCACAATTGGAAAGAATCCGGAAAAATCGATCAAATAAGAGAGAGAATGTAAGTTAGTGTTAATCACGTAAATTCTTACAAAACGAGAACCTGGGTATAGATATTTTATATTTCAACATGAAAGCACCGTGTCTGTACGTGACTAACTTGATTTCAAGAATTGTGGCCATAAATTTCGTTGTAATGGGAAAATGCTCGTTGGTTTAATTTCCAAAATTTCCTTAGACCACATCTAAATATTTGAATTAATCAAAGAACCTAATTACAATCGAATACCTAGTAATAATTAAATAAAAGTAAACACAACTTAGTTAAATCTTGTCCAGGTGAAGACATTGGTCGCCAAAGTGGTATTTGGAGTCCTTCTCTCTCTCTCATCTCTCTTTCTCTCTCGAAATTGAGGGCGGAGACCATACGCGACGAAAGAAAACATCGTAAACAATACTCTAATCATTTTGTGTCAATCATTATATAAACTACACCTTGAAAAAAATTATACTACTTTTATTCGTAATAGACTCAGAAGTCGTTTCATTTATATGTATAACATCTAAAAGATGACTTATGATTTAATTCCAACGAAGCCCAACCTCCAGCACCACCACTGGAGTTTACAAACGAGTGGTAAATGCAAAAACCAAAATAAATCTCTCTGCAAGACGTTCAGACGATTCGTGCGGAGTCCTCATTTAAAATTCTACTCCACAGCGTAATTCGGGTCGGATCGGAGGCCCTACTCTTGGTTTCTGACCGAACAGCGTCAAGATCAAAGTAAATTTTTAGAACGAAGTAGACCTAAATTAAAATTTATTTAGATTACCATTATCACTATTATGTTATCTATGTAGTGTTTCGGATTTAGTTCCATCGTATTGGTACAGTTGATGGGATGTAAATGTCAGATGACTTAGAATTTAAGAGGCTTGAATAAAATGTTTCTGTGTGTGTGTCACAAAATTTGTAATACAATATATATATAACATATATATACAACAATTTACGTGATTAACACTCTCTCTCTTATTTGATCGATTTTTCCAGTTTTTTTCCAATTGTGGCTCCTACTTTCTAAAAGTTTTTATTTAACTTGCAATTTATGTATGCATATATGAATATATATATATGTTAAAAAATGTGTATAAATGTTTCTGTGTGTGTGTCACACTATTATATTTGATAATGATGCTAAGAGTTCTCAGGGTCACACAATGCCCTACTCGCAATACAAAACTGAATAATATGACGTATAAAACAATGCGTTTATGCTCAGCAATGGGCGGAAAAAGCTGAAATTATGACGTTCCCGTGAATTGACTTAATTTTAACGCTGATTCCATGGAAAATCAATTATGGCAGACAATGAATTCTATAGTACGGGCATTGGTTCATTTGAATTCAGTCGCGCTATTTGAATTGGAGATTTTACAGCCTTTAATCTAAAACCGACGTCGGCCGTCGCGGTACGTGTGCCGTTATCCTGCTAATTAAGGAATCTATGAATCCAGATGTTGTAGTAATCATCAGTGTGGCTTTTTAATTTTTACGGATTATCTTTTCTTGCTCGTTTGCGTTCGAATTTGGAATTATTGGCCATTCGTTTGTTTAGCAATTGCGATGTTTTTACATCAAACAAATTAATGCGAAAAGGACAAGAAATGTAGGATTAGTTTTCTGCGAAAGGATAGATTAAAGTTAAGATTGCTTTCAATCCGTCAGTGGCGTCTGGCGCTTATAAAACTTTTATACATTTTGTATCAAATAAATAAATATAAATATATTAGGACAAATCACACAGATTGAGCCAGCCCCGAAGTTAGTTCGAGACTTGTGTCATGACCTCTGACCGGGACCTCTCGGTTCAGTGGCAAGAACTTTATTTACCACTGCGCCACCGAGGTCGTCAAAATTAAACAATCATCGATAACAGAGTACCTACAAACAATTAAAACTTTGTATTTTCTAAGATTTCTTTCTCAAGTTTTTATTAATCATCGCAATCGTATTTTTCGAGAACGATCATGTATTTATGTCAAAGATGTAGAAAAAAAAATATATTTACCTGATCTAAGAAAACGGACTATAGGCTCCGACGCTTAACGGCTGTGGATGGAACCACGATAATAAATAGATAGCTAGAGATAAGTATCTCCTTTAGTTAGAAGGTTGTCTTGTTTTTACAAAATGCATCTAGGTAGCTTAGTTTTAATATAAATGTTTCATGAAAATGCATTAATGTAACCAAAGAAAGCATTTCTATAGCAACAATATAAAATCCCACAAGAGCTTTCACTACTCGTTATCATATTTATCAGTCTTCGCTAGAAAGGTAGCTTGCACTTATAATATCCTATTTCTTCCAGAACATTCTATTTATATTATGCCCCCCATAAGTTTCTAGGAGCAGCTGAACTAGCTGTAAAAATGCGGGGTGAAAATTCCCGCCTTTTATTGTGGCGATAATCTTAAAATTCTCGGCGCATGAGAAATCTTATTGCGTGAATTTGTTTTTTAAACCTTTTTCTCTCCTTGGGGAGTAATAGTAATGTTATTCCTTTGAAAATGTTTAAGAAAGACAAAGCTTATCCGTTTCATGAAAAAAGTGTGACATGACTTTAACAAGAATGTTTTTTTTTGTTTGATGACTTTCCTATCGAGTGTGTAATTGTTAACAGCCTCTCTCTAATCTAAGCGTTCTTCTGGTTTCTTCCTTAGCTCTTGAACGTTGGAGCTTAGAGTCTATTCCTACTTTTTCGTCTCCACTTCAATCGGTCGGTTATTATAATATTACTAACAGTCTCCGGTTTTATTAAAGTAGCCTTTGTATTTGACATGACTTTTACGACTACTGCCACTAGATAGTGGCAAGCAGTTATTTCATTATACAATGTTGAGTATTGGGAAATAGTACTTATGCTTGCTCATAGACAAGCACGTCCTCCTATCCACACGCGCTCATAGAATTCGTCCTCTTAATTTTTAAGATCTATATGTATAAGACCTATATTTGTTAATTGACATCTTTGGAGAACAGGCTGCGGTTTGTGGCGCCGCTTCTTCTTCACCTGCGCTTTGGAAGTCGGCAGTAGACTTAGTTTAAGTAATTTTTTTTGACGTCAATAAGTGATGTATATTATCCTATATTGAATAAAGAAATTTGAATTTGCACATTTTTATAACAAACAGTATCACCTGGTTTTCATTCTACAATGTCTTATCCAAATTAAAACTATGTAACAGAACATTTCTTCCCACGGGATTCAAACCGGAGTTTGTATTCGTAAGTTAAACCTTTAGACCATGATGGTAGTGTAAAACATGTGATAAACTACACAACTTGAAGGAAGCGGTGGTGGTGCAGTGGTTAAGACCGTCCGCCAGTATTCGAAAGGTCCCAGGTGCGAATCCTACTCCTGCCAAATGAGTTTGTATACCAAATTTAGTCACTTATGGTGACGGATAATATCGTGATTAAACTTGCACACCGGCTCACAGTTTCACTTCACTAGTGTGTATACGACAACTTGCTACAAGATGTCGTTAGGTTTGTTAAAGTCATGCCAGATGCCTTTAGGTGACTAATTGTCACTTGTGTTAGCAATAACACACTCAATAAGAAAGTTTTACTACTTACTTAACCTAAAAAAACTAAGGGTGAGTGGCACCGTCAAATTTGATGTTGATTTCAAATGGCGCGCCACTGACGTTTAGACAAAATGGCGTACGTTAAAATTAGCGACAATGGAATTAGTAGGTACTCCGAAGTACTTACTAAATCCATGTTAACGTCAAAGTTGACGGTGCAATCCACCCTAGTTTTATATAAAACAACTTTCTTTTATTTACTCATTTCATTACCATCCTTTGTTTTTATTTTAGCACATCGGTTTTAATATTACAAAGTAGTAATCAGACTTTTTTTACAGTTTTTAAAGTTTTCTGTACTTTGTAGAGATACAATAGCTCAACATTTACATTTATTTGATTTAAATTAATGTATTTTATTAGTTTTTGTATATATGACTATTCGAAGGGCCTTATATAAATAGAAACACAAGTGGGAAAAAAATTTAATATTGACAATGCTTTCAAAAATATGAGAAAAATAAAATCACATATCTCGGTCTCGTCTATACGCTCCATACTAAATGATACGAACAAGTGACGTCACAACTTGCTAATATGTTCGCAAAGAAAGCTATGTTCGTTCGTCAGCTACATGAAATATTACGTCTATGGTGATATGACGTCTTAATAAAAGTTGGGACAATTTCTTTTTTATGGTGGTTGAGTTTGTTTTTATAATTACATATTATTTGAAAAAGAAATTAAAAAAAAATAAATCTAGGTACTCTATTGTAAACAAATGCCTATTTTATAATTTGTTCACTACATATGTTATAACAAAGTAACCCTAGCTTTCTTCTTTTAAACTACGCAACAGATTTTGATGCAGTTTTCACTGTTATTTTGACAATTTATTCTTGAAAGTTTATATAACACATTACCCCGTGCGAAGTCGGGCCAGGCTAGTGTTTAATAAATTGAATAGACCATGCAGATTCAAGATTCAAGTACCTAGATAATATATTCTAAATCCTGTTTTAAATGGGATTACTTGTCTACGCCATACTTTTTCAAATTTATCAAAAAATATAACATCCTTAAATGAATCATTCACTTTATTTTAAGGAATAAATTATTTAAAGAAACGGAACGTTTCTCTTACACCGTCAATAAATAATATGCAACCCTATTACAAAGGTGAAAGGGTTAAAAATCCAATGGCTCATGCATAAAACATTCGTAATTAATCTTCTCCAGTCACTTTTGGGTTAAGTGGGGGGGGGGATTGCGTTAATAATTTAGGAAACTTTTGACTTTTCATACTTCTGGCGTATCTACTGGAGTATATTTTCTAAGTGGTTTTTCTTGTGGTCTATTTTGCACCAGATTTTATTAATATTATCAGACATTATTTACAATGAAATTTTGAGCGTCACTATTAAAACGCTTACGTGCTAGCTGAAACGGCAGTCTGGCTAATTCTGAATAATTATGAAACACGATAAACCAAACAAAATAGGAGAGAATCGAGCTGACCAGTTCCCCTGGCAACACCCGGTCCAGTTGAGAGTAAGTTTATCATTTCTGCTAAGCTTTAGATGTAATGATACTGATTGCGGTGGCCCTTATATGTGAATCTGTCATATGATTGAACAGATAAATAAATATTGTTCGAACTGTCTTTAACCTTGACCTACTTGAAGTGTAGTCAATCGCACATAAACCTATCCCAATTTAATGACATAAGCATCGCTATTCCCATACTTCGATTTTTTTTTCTTTTTTTTTACTGCAGATCACCGCAAAAATTCTGTAAATAAAAACAGCACATATAACGCTAGGCCAGGAAAAATCAATGCTATAAAAAGCCGACGACGAATAACCAACAAGGCTTCCATTTCAAAGCCACAGATAAATAAATCCAAATGAAAGGTTTGACAGATAAACCAATTTGTAAATAAACATGGCTGACTTAAAATACCGCAGGGAGGAAATATGTTTTGCAAATACGTGGTTAGTATTCGTAATTTTTTCTCTATGTTACTGACACTTATGTTTATGTTTGTTTGTTTGAATATATTTCTTTGCATATACAAAAATAAAAAAGTACAAACAATGAAGAGAAGACTTAAATGTATCCCATGAAGGATCTCTTCCAGTCAACCCGTAAGCGAATTTCATTATTCATTTCGCTACAACATATCTAAGAAACGCCACATAAAAATTTGCATCAAATAAAGAAAACTGCAGCCAAATCGATTCAAGTTCATGAGCTACGGAGCAAAGTTGATGAGCTACGGAGTCACGTACGCAGACAGACAGACAAACACACATAGCGGTCAAACTTATAATACCCCTCTTTTTGTGTAGGTGGTTAAAAAAGACTAGCTTTGCAAACATTATCTTCTTTTTCGGTTATTTAATGTGATTTGAGATAACTACTTTTTCTTATCTATTCAATGCTAAAAATATATTTTTTATTTGTATCTGTGTACATTTTTACATATTACGATAATTTGAGAAGTGCAAACTTTAATATTTAAACTCAAAAGTAAAATTACTAAAAAGCACATAAAAAACATTTTAATGGCTTATAAGTAAACACACATTATCGATTCGCCACAATCACTGCACCATTTTCGTAAATGGCATTAAAAGTACCACATTTGTGAATATATCTTTATACATAATTTTGTTTACGGAATTGTTGTTTAGGTAGTGATAACATAGGAGCGACCTATCCCAAACTTTGCATAAAAAATATTTGCCAATAACAAATATCCTCTGTTTAAAATATTTGATGCTTACAATAATTACTATAGTTTTAGTCTTTGGTGCATTTTTTAATATTTTAGAGGAAATCAGCTCTTTAATGTCATTCTGACCTAAAGACTTTGTTTCCGCCAACATTTCATTGATTCTGAAGAAATTATTTAAAAAAATACAATTTTAGCAGTTTTATTCAGTTTTTTTTATCAAATTTAAAAATACAAAAGAATTACCTTAAACTAAATCCAAAAACGTAGTCACATTTCGCCTCAGCTACAAAAGTTACTCCAAAAAATCCTCCTCACAAAACCACATAGTCAACTCGTACTAAACAAACTCGCGTATTAGAACTCGACAATTCAAACTTCGAACGTCCAACGACACGTGTGCTCGGCGCGACGTCCGAAAACGCACTGAAAATTCTCGGAACATCCCAGCATTCATGATAGCATTTCCATCCCAATTTTCCTCTGTCAAACTCGAATTATCTATTAAATGAACTCTATTCCGTTGATTTAAAGTTGTCGTTAGTTTATAAAGTTGTTTTCGGGGTGGGTAGTTAAGTTTGTTTTGTATTTGGGGTGCGTTCCAATCTACGTTGGACATACAGTAATTTGTGTGTGTGACGTTAGGTAAGCCGCGCAAACCCCTTAGTATTTTAACACAGTGACGTCACAAATTGCTTCGCAAATGGTTCGGTTATTGACTAAGATAAACTAGTTATACTTTGACGGAATAGTTAATTAAAAATAGAGATTATGTGTAATAAGTGTGTTATTTTAGTATATCAAAAGCGAGGTCATCGGGCACTCATTCCAATTCGCCCTCGGCATTATATCGATTTACACAAAAATAGTTCTTCTATTCTTCAAACGAAAGAGAAAAAGATATCGCATTCTTAATATTAAAAGTAAATAAAAGTAAAAATGCACAATAGTTTAAGCCCCTTTGTCTTGAATATTTCAGGAAGAATTTTCCGGAAATAAACAACGTGCGATTTACAATAACTAGTACAACATCTCGCGTATGAGGCAATCTATTACGGACTGCTTCATGCAATAACTATTTCTTAGATGCACTATTACACTATTTGAAGTTGCGAACGCTTTAGGCTCCAAGTATATATGACTGAACACGACATCTACTTACATCTGTAATCTATATTATTATGTCTCCTTGCCTAACTGAGATAACTAGCTCTTCTCTCTATCTCATCTGTACATTTTTACTGTTCTTCCTCGAAGCGTCAGAGCTCAGGGTCCGCCGCTGTCCTAATATTTCTTCTCCACTTCGCGTGGTCTTTGACACCTTTTGTAGTCTGACCACAGTCGCTGGAAACATACAAGATTTTTGCCCAGCAGTGGGGTCTGATGGCAAAGTAAAATAAAGTAACGAGAGAAATAAAATGCTTCACATATAAACCAGTCTCATTATTGGATGTTTTAAAATGGGATCATTTGCAACTTAATCGAAATGCAAATGTGGGCACGTAAAATTTTATCGGGTCATAAGTTTTGAACGCGGCAGTGTCACGGTTCACGAGGTTAAGTATAATGCTTTAAACATCCTCTCTCATCTGAGCATTTTTCGGTTGCTTCCTCAGCTGGAGCCCAGGATCCACTTTCCTACATTTCTTCTACAGTCTACTTCACACGGTCGTCGGCATCCTCAGTTGTTAGACCATTGGTACGTATATCCTCCTGGACGATATCAAGCCAGCACTTCTTAGGTGTGGCCCTTCTGCCAGGGCCAGGCAGGAGCGGCATAGCCAGACATTTGTTCCCTACGTAATTTGCTGGTCTACGCAAGACCAGTGCAGGTGGCACTCCTGGATTTTGTGGATAAAGACTGCCGCAAATGCATGAGTTCCTCACGCGGTCAATCTAATATCTATTAGATTGACCGCGTTGTGTCGATGTTTAATGTTTTAGATTCCATACTAATATTACAGATATTTGTCTGCGGTTCCAGTTAAGTTGAGTCCGTTCCTGTGTATTCATTGGACCCATAGTGCTTAGACCCATAGAGCTTAGTGCTTAGTGATTAAGTGTTGCCCGTTTAAAAGGACTAAAATTTATACGCAGTCATAACACTTTTTAAGCAATCAAGTAAGTACAAATAAAATCAATTTCCTTTTATGAAGTTTTGGCAACAATAGGGAAGTAGTAAACACGAAAATCTTTTGGCTTTTCGTGCGGCTTCGATACCGGAAATCGATTGGCCGTGGCTTCCGGCCAATGATCTGGCGAATGGAGAACGTGAGATATGATTTTGAAATTTATTTTAGACTAGCTTTTGTTCGCGGCTTCTCCCACGATTATTTTCCACAATGAAAGGTACCTTATGTCCTTCTCCATACTTCAAATTACATGTATGCAAAATTTCAAGCAGATTACTTGAGTAGATAGCGCGTGAAGAGGTAACAAACAAACTTACTTACTTTCGCATTTATAATATTAGTCAGGATATAGATAGTTCTATAGATTAGAATAATTCAGTTCTTATGCCTAGATTTATTAGTCCACAGGTTCAGACTTGAATTTAGATAATACATATATTCTTTTACTATCTCTTCATATAGTCGTATTTCCTTATATCTGAGGGTCGTGGTCATTACGTGAGATGAAACACGTAATTTTCTTAAATAAATTCACTTAAAAATCAGTTCAGCCGTTTGACTACTACTCTGCCACTGACAGACATACAGATACGTTAAATTTATAACTCTCCTCTATCGTCGGGAGTTAAAAAAGACACTCTGCTGATCTTGCCTACTTATCCCATTTTAGAATAGCTGGTCATTACTAGTTAGCGTAGGGTTTAAACCCTCATCTCTAACTACCGGTCAAAGTTATAATTGATACCCTGCGGCTGCTCTAATGAGCTTGACGACAATTGATGATACACCATCAGGCAACTTAACTCATTACGTAATCACTTTACATCATTACTAGCACGACTGTGTGGTTTTACCCTCAATTTTAGCTTAATTTTAGGTCGGGACTTAGTATTTGTGAATCTTCAAATAAAAAAAATGTTTGTTATTGCCAAAACTGGTGTAAGATTTTATTCAAATCGCCTAAAGGCATCTGATATGATTTTTACAACTACCTACCGACATCTAAACTAAAAACCACAGAAATAGCTAAGGACAAGCTGTATTCCTTCATTCCATATTATTAAATAAAAATCTCTGCCGCGTCTATCTGTTCGCGATAAACCAAAAAAACTATTGATTATTAAAAAATAAATTTAAAAAGACTATGGCTTTGGTGCTTAGCAACCAATAATAAAAAAACGATCTTTTGAGAATTCTTACAACATATCTTTAATTTTATTCCCTTAACCACTGCCCAATTGAAGTAATTTAAGTGGTTATGGGCCCAGAAAAGCCGATCAAGGGAATAGATATTGAGTAAAGAGCAGAAGAAAGGAAATATTTTCCGGGAAAAATTTTTCCAAAGAAAGTGAAGATCGCAATTCAAAATGGAAGTGTCAAATTCAATGAAAATTGAGAAGTTTGATGGTAGAAATTTCAAGCAATGGAAGTTCCAGGTCAAGTGCGCCTTGAGAGCAAAAGGCTTGAATATTGAAACTCCAAAACCAACTGAAACTGCAGCGCAAGTGCAATGGAACAAAGATGACGGTATGGCTATGTTTATTTTGACCTCGTCAATGGACCTGAATCAGATATCTCTGATAGAAAACTGCGAAACTGCGAAGGAAGTTATGAGTAAATTAGAAATTTTATATGAGCATAAGTCGGAATTCAATAAAATGATGGTGCATGAGAAATTCTACCAATATTCCTATTGTTCGGGTGATACAATGGCACAGCATGTTTCAAAAGTAGAAGGGTTAGCCAAACAGCTTAGAGAATGTGGTGAGAAATTAAGTGATACGGCAGTGATAACTAAAATTTTGAGCACATTACCATCTACATATCGTTCTCTGCGCCAAGCATGGTTATCACTTGATCCAGATAATCAGACGATCCAAAACCTAACGTCACGTTTGATTGACGAAGAAGCAAGTCTACTGAAAGATATGAAAGATGATACTGCTTTGCTAACCTCGAAGAAAAATTTGAAACAAGTAAAAGAGAATGATAAACCTAGTTCCGTGAGAAATGCAAGTACTTCAGGTCATAGATTTATCTGTTACAATTGTAATAAACGTGGTCATTTTGCTAGAGAATGCAGAGCGCCTAAGAAATCTATTCGTAAGAATCAAGAGCAACAGAATATGTTAGTATACAATGCAGAGAGTGATTGGTCATCTGCAAATGGAGACAACATATGGATATTAGATAGTGGAGCATCCATGCACATGACATACAAGCGTGAATTCTTCTGTCAATATATGGAATTTAATCAGAATGATAGTAACAGGACTGTCAAATTAGGAAACAAACAGAATATTGAAGTACTTGGTGAGGGAACGGTTTTGGTAAAAAGTAAGTTGAAAGGAAATTGGCAAGAAAGCAGATTAGAAAATGTACTGTATGTGCCTGATTTACGAAGAAATTTATTTTCTGAAGGAGCTGTAACCAGAAAGGGTTATATAATAATTAAAAATAAAGAAAGTGCTCAAATAATAAAAAATAATGAAGTTGTAATGTCAGCACATCTGAGAGAAAACAATTTATATGAGCTAGATATAAAAGCAATCATACAAGAAAGCTGTAATATTGTGCAATCAGATATTAAAGTGTGGCATGAACGATTAGGGCACTTAAATGTAAAAGAGATTAAAAATATGAGCAAAACTGGAGCAATTCCCGTAGTATTGACTGGAAATGGCAATTTTGTTTGTGAAGCATGCCAATATGGTAAGCAAGCCAGAAATCCATTTAAGAAATCCATGAGAGGTGCAACACAAGCAGGAGATATAGTCTACAGTGATGTTTGCGGACCTATGTCGGAGTCATCAGTATCAGGTAGTCACTATTTTGTTTTATTTAAAGATGGTGCTACGAGTTATCGCCATGTATATTTTCTAAAGCACAAGGATGAAGTGCTTGAATGTTTCAAGAAATATAATGCGATAGTCAACAATAGATTCCAGCATGATGTACGTATCCTGCACACAGATAATGGTCGTGAGTATGTGAATAAAGAATTTAAGAACTTCCTGGAAATTAAAGGAATAACTCATGAATGTACAGCCCCTTATACCCCGCAGCAGAATGGAAGGTCTGAAAGAGAACTGCGAACAATAATGGAGAGCGCAAGGTCTATGCTTTATGCAAAAGATATCCCCATGAACTTGTGGGCTGAGGCAGTTGACTGTGCTGTTTATTTGTTGAATAGAAGCTCGTCTAGTCAAACTATAGATGTTTCACCTTATGAGCTATGGTTCAATCAAAGACCGAATTTGAATCACATTAGAATATTTGGTTCAGTAGGGTATGTACATATTCCTAATGAAAAACGAAAGAAGTTAGACAAGAAAAGTACCAAAATGATGTTGGTGGGATATGAGCAAGAAAATTATAGAATGTATGATCAAAATACGAAAAAGATAACTGTGTCAAGGGATGTCAGGTTTGATGGGCTCAGTAGTGTAACAGAGCCAAGGAGAAACTATGCGGAAATAAACATTGATGGACAGGCTGAGGAAGATCAGCAGACAAGAACTCCACAACAAAGTACCTTAGATGAATCTGATACCCTAGAAGCATCTTCGTCAGATGAAAGTATGAAAAGCTCTGAAGATCAAGATGTTTGTTATCAACCAGCTAGCAATACAGGCATGACATTAAGACCTCGGAAAAATAAGAATATGGAGGTGAATTTAACAGAAATCAACGTCCCAGAGACGTATGAAGAAGCTGTGACTGGGCTGGAGAAGAAAAATTGGAAGAAAGCTATTGAGGATGAGCTTAAATCTCATGAGAAAAATAATACTTGGAATATTGTGGATAGAACACCAAAGAAACCTATCACATGTAAATGGGTTTTTAGTATTAAGAAAAATAAGGAAGGAGAAATAGAGAGGTATAAAGCTCGCCTGTGTGCTCGTGGGTTTTCCCAAATTAAAGGTATGGATTACAAGGAAACTTTTTCACCGACCTCCAGGTATGATTCAATTAGATTAATATTGAGTATAGCGGCAAAAGAAAATTTAGAGATTGAACAATTTGATGTAAAGACTGCATTCTTGTACGGTGATCTTTTGGAGGAAATCTATATGGAGGTACCAGAGGGTGTCGAAGCAGACTCGTCGAAAGTATGTAAGTTGAACAAATCGTTATATGGTCTTAAACAGTCTCCCCGCTGTTGGAACAAAAAGTTTACATTGTTTCTTACTACTTATGGGTTTAAACCGTGTCATGCAGATAATTGCATCTTTGTTGGATATTTTAATAATATTCAAGTTTTGTTAATAATCTATGTAGATGACGGATTATTGTTATCAGAAAACAAAGACATTTTATCAGTAATATTAAATGACTTAGGAAATAATTTTGAAATTAGAACATTAAAGTTGAATTCTTTTGTTGGTATGGAAATAAATAAGACACCAGGTCGTATATCTATAAGTCAAAGATATTACATTGAGAGTGTAATAAAAAAGTTTAATTTAACAGAAGCTAAAGGCTGTAGCACACCCGTGGATGTAAATGTAAAACTATCTAAAAATGAAGATGAGAATGATACTGTTAATAGTTTTCCATATAGAGAAGCAGTGGGAGCGCTAATATTTTTGTCTTCGGTGTCTAGACCTGATATTACTTACGCTGTTAATTTAGTGAGTAGATATGTAAGTAATCCAGGTGCTATACATGTCAATGCTGTAAAACGTATTATACGTTATTTGATTACTACAAAAGATGTGTCAATTGTATATGAAAATGGTACAGAGTTAATTGGATATTCGGATTCTGACTTTGCAGGTGACATAGATTCTAGAAAATCCAATACTGGATATTTATTTTTAATGAATGGTGGACCTGTTACTTGGGCAAGTCGAAAACAGAATACAGTAGCATTGTCTACAACAGAATCCGAATATATGGCTGCTAGTGATGCTGCTAGAGAGATTTTGTGGTTAAGACAATTTTTATTGGATATAGGCAAACCACAAAATACTGTAACATTAAAAATTGATAGCCAAAGTGCAATTAAATTAATACATAACCCTGTATTTCATAAAAGAAGCAAGCATATCGATGTTCGTTATAATTTTATTAGAGAAAAGGTGGAACTGAAAATAATTAACATAGAGTATGTAGAAAGTTCGTATCAACTTGCTGATTTTCTGACCAAGGCGTTACCCCTTAGCCGGTTTAACTTTATTAGAGATAGTATTATGAATAGTGTTTGAGTTATTTTCAGTTAACAAAGGGTTATGGAATATTTAATTAATGTCAATGTAGGTCTTTTTAATTTAAGTGGGAGTATTGATTATTAAAAAATAAATTTAAAAAGACTATGGCTTTGGTGCTTAGCAACCAATAATAAAAAAACGATCTTTTGAGAATTCTTACAACATATCTTTAATTTTATTCCCTTAACCACTGCCCAATTGAAGTAATTTAAGTAAAACGATTGCTCTAATTTTCATGCGGTTTTTACGAATTGATAGTGGTTCCTGAGGATGTTATATAATTTATTATGTTTCTGTCCGAGCGAAGCCGGGAGAGGCCGCTATTAGTCAATTATATTTCAGTCATAAGTTACATAATTATCATGCACCGTGTTTAGCTAACAGCAATGTGCAACCGAAGCCTCAAAGTTTGTCTCTTGAGTCTAGAATTCTAGCTGATATAGAATCTAGATCTAGATTTAGACCCAGACCACTTGAACAATGCCGACAGCAAGTTCGGAATCCGGGGAGTAGCCGTTTCGTGCAGTTTACATTTGACACTTAATTGACAGTGGCGCCATTTCTTGCGGTCGTGTACAAATAGGGTCTGACAAGGCTAGAGAATTGTAAAAAGTATACATATTTTTTACAATTCTCTGACTTTGGCAAGGGGGAAAAATAGACATATTTAGGACAGTTAGACTGGTAGTCACAAAAAAAAGTTCACACACATATATAATATTAAGTTGTACATATATTAATGCATTATTAATCCATAATTGAATTATAAAATGCGAAAGTGTGTTTGTTGGTCCGTCTTTCAGATAATGGTGTGGAGAAAGTTGAAGAGCTGGAAGAGTATCATCTGGCTACATTTTGCCGCGGGCGGAGCCTCGGGCAACAACTAGAAGCTTAATAAATATGTTAGTAAAATATATAATTATGTTATAGAAGCTTTAAGGAGGCATGGTTGGATTTGGCATCAAATAGCGGCTTGGAAAGACTTGTGACCTTTGCCCAGCAATGAGACGAAATAGTTTAAATAAAAAGTAGAATATAAAACAACATCTGTCTATAGCCGAAATGGTACTAACCTAATCGATTCTTGACAAATATTAACTCGTATTCCATACAAATTCCTCTTGGAGAGTATGTCAAACGTTGCAGGGGTTGTTTTGTGAGAACTACTTTCCCTATCCTACTATCTTTGGCCATTGATTATAAGTATGTTTTGAATAGAGGTTGCCCGGGGCTCCGCTCCCGTGGGAATTTTAAGATAAAATTTATCATATAGCAATCTTGGATAATGTATCTTACTAATTGTGAAAGAATTTTTAAAATCAGTTCAGTAGTTTCCGAGATTACCCGCCTCAAACATACTTACAAACGCTTACCTCTTATATATTACCTTTATATTAGCATAGATGTACCAAATCTAAACTTCCATTCGATTGAGCTAAAATTGTATGTACACATTTAGTTTGGATGACAATGTATTATTATGATAAGCAAGCACTTGATGATGTACCCAGGAATGGCTCCAGCCATGGGAACTCCTCAACGGTTTACTGCACGGTTATGATTTTTTTGTCGCACATTGATTGCAAAAAGATCTCTCTGACAACAATAAAACTATAATGTCAAATATTAAATTTTTGTCAAAAACTTAAGTTTCGCTCCAAGACCATGGACGCAGTACGATTTTTGATCTCATTAAATTTTAATAATGAGGAATAAGTTGAAAACCTGCCCGTTACAACAAATTTCGACGAAATCATTACAAGTTGATTGATTCGAAAATAGAGTTGTTATAAAATATTATAACTGTTAACATCAATTTTCCAGAATATTGTAACAAATCCAATTAAATCACCTCTTGAGTATTGATCATTATAAAATTAAACATCTGAGATTATCGAAATACTGAAAGTTATTTAACACGACAATGAGTCAGAGACGAAAATAGAAATAAGATTCGCATCGCTCGCATCTTTTTTAATGCCAAATTATTCTTTTATAATACCAGCGGCACGAAAATAATTTTAATCCCATTTTTAATCCGCGACCCAAAAAGATTGGTGTTATAAGTTTGACCACTTTGTGTGCATGTCTGTTTGTGTACGTGGCACCGTAGCTTATCAACGGGTGAAGCGATTTGGATTACCACGATTTTTTTATTTGATAGCTAATTTTTATGCGGTAATTCTTAGATATGTTTGATCAAAGTCGGTTTAGCCGTTCAAAAATGGCAGCGAAATGAGTATTGAAAGCCAGGGGTTTTTTTATTTGTCTAACGAACTTGTTCATAATGTAATTGAGGACTATAGAAAGGACAGTAGTTCGGAGAATTAAGAATCCTGTCCAGCTGTCTGGAAATTATTTCTGTAACTTTTTTTTCTACTTGTGTACGAGTATTCTACGAGTAGGTTAATTGCTTAATTATATAAATTCGCGCGGGTCAAAGTCAACATCAAAGTTGACTGGTGCAACTTACACTAAGTAAACTGAATGCTTTTTGACCATGAAATGGTGACGTCACTCTGACACCGCCACAACACAAGTTAAATTAACTTTTTTTTGACAATATATGTAATTCATTTGATTTTTAGTGAAATATTCTTATATAGCGCATCTGAATTTTGTTTTGAATCAATGTAGAATCTGGGCGTTTCGATTGAAGTGCTCTCATTAGAGCGATTGTTACAGATACGCCGGGATTCTGATAAGTTCCCAGGGGATAATTAATTTTCTTTGTAATTTCGGGCAAGTTTGATCACGTTTTCAACGAATTTCGTTGTTGTAGTGAACAAGATAATGGCAATGTTGATTCAGGCCTCTCATTAGAATGTTAGCAACGTTGGTTCGTCTAGTGAAAATTACGGGAATACATAATCAGTAAAGATATAAAATCACTACATGGTATAAAACAAAGTCGCTTCCCGTTTTGTGACTGTCCGATATCCTTAGATGGCGTTGCATAATTATATGCAACACGAAAAACGGAAAATAGAAAAAAAAAATATGTGCGCGTTTAAACTTGAGATACATTAATTTATTATGGTACGAGTATTACCCGAGCGAAGCCGACCCGGCCGCTAGTGATAAATATAATTTGCTAATGAATTAATAAAGTTATATATATCAGACAGTACACAAATATAATAAATACATCACCATATTTTGATGAGACTTATATCTATGTTCGTAAAATTTAAAATGTTTATTATTACTATACGGATATGTAAATAAACCCAGTACTCAGTATCGGGAGTCACACCACTCTGAGGTAATGCACTTTATACGTGATACTAGCTTTTGCCCGGTGCTTCGACCCCTCTGTTATGTTAATTCCTTCTCCTTACTTCAAATTACATGTATGCAAAATTTCAAGAAGATTGGTGGATCGAGCGTGAAGAGAACCAACCAACAATTACTTTCGCATTTATAATATTAGTTAGAATTAGGATAACGCCGATATCTCTTGAGTATTGATTTTGATTATTGCAAAATTAATTATCTTGGATTACCGAAATCCAGAAAGTTATTTAACACGACAATGGGACGAAAATAGAAGTAAGATAAGACTTCACTCACTGATTTGTATTCTGACCTTTTATTTTCGTCCCATATTTTTTTAAACACAATACTTTTGGCACTGCCCCTTATCTGTGATATTACAGAGAAGAAAAAACATGTATCAACTAGCTGTTACCTGCATAATATTAAATTCAGATTCAAAATTCTTTATTCAATTTAGGACGATATACATCACTTATTGACGTCAAAAAAATTACTTAAACTAACTCTACTACCGGCTTCCAAAGCGCAGGTGAAGAAGCGGCGCAACAAACTTCACCGCAGCCTTTTCTGCAAGGACGTCAATACACGTATACGTATACATATATTAAAAATTAAGAGGACGTATACTTAATTATTAAAAATGTCTAAATTTAAATGAATAAAAAAAAGTTAAATTTCCAATAACATTATTGAAAATTGTCATACTAATTAAAAATACTTACGTCTTCAGCACATGTAGTGCCATTTACTTTATAAAGCGCCATTTATTACTAGATTTTGACCAAATCATAGTTTCGTGATAAAAGTAGACTATGTGTTAATCCAATGTATCACCTACCTCAATACCAAATTTCATAAAAAATAGCTTAGTCGTTTGAGCATGAAGAAGTAACAAACATACTCAAAAACTTTGCCAATTATAATATTAGTAAAATTATGCAGTTTTTTTTATATAAATTGGGGCATCCAGGTGATTTTTCGTGTGGAGTTGAAGAGCAGGAGAGTGACATAGACCACATTATACCGCGGGAAAAATCAGTCAGTTATAAATTACTGTTAAACGACTCGAGACCACAGCACAAATCAAAAAAACATTAAAGCAAGCACGCAAGTTTCTGAACGTAATAGCTCGGAAAATTCCGTGAAGCACAATATTTTCTGTTCTCATGAACTTACAAAATATTAGCTTAATTTTCTGAATGTTTTTTATGAGCCACGAAACACGACTGCTTCCATCTCGTATCACAACCGTTGTTTCAGCTGAGCGTTATTATTCAACTACAATGTCGGAATTCACGGTTCGCTTGCCTAGTTCTTCTTCTTCATTGCGTAGTCTTCAGTCTCTATTACTTCTTTTATCCATGCACAAGGAATGCCACGCCTGTGCCCCAGCATTGGGGACGTTTAAATGGCTCTTGATGATGATTACGATGATTAAACTGGGCGGTAAATGAGAAATCGTATCTCCAGATGGTAAATGATCACCCGTGTTCAAGAACTACTGTCATGCCAGGGACAACACATGAGATTTGTCGGCCTATCAAGAAGTCACTCATAATTATCATATCATTGCTAGTGCGTATCAGAAATTGTATTTCTGATATACGCGTTCACAATTTCTTGTATTAGCGAAACGAAAGATAGTTATGACGATATCTGTCTCTTCTCTGTCTACAAATTGCCATTTCCACTACCTATACCATAGACAATATCATATTTGAGCTTTGAGCGTGAACAAGTAATAAACACACTCAAAAACTTTGACCTTTATAATATTAGTGGGATTATGCCGCTCTTCCTTACATTATAAATAAAGTCCTGCCGCATCTGTCTGTCTGTTCGCGATAAACTCAAAAACTGCACTGTACGGATTTTCATGTTGTTTTCACCAATAGATAGTGTGATTCCTGAGGAAGGTTTAGGTGTATAATTTATTGTGATTTTACCCGAGTGAAGTTGCGACGGGCTGTTAGTTTATATATAAACTGATTCGAGGCTTGGCAGAATTTACGTCAGATGCCTTTAGGCGACTTGAATAAAATCTGACACCAGTGTTAGCAATAACACAGGCGTTATGATCAGCGGCGATATACCTATGAAAGTGGTTGAAATCTAGGATCTGTAAGTAATAGTGCGTGAATCGCCCGACCTCCCGTTTTCAGCTCTCGTCATTTTCCTTCCATTGCGCGGACAATACGCGTCATAAACTTTTATGTTGGTAGGTCGTTTGCGCACACTCCATGTTAATTGAGGGTTAAATACAAGGAAAAGGCATGATTTTCGAGATAGATCACAAGGAACTAATTATTGTATCATGTATTTTTATAATGTATAAAAATATTTATGTACCTAAGTATAATTATTATGTTAAGTAGGTAACCAATTTTATTTTGTGCAATAATGGCATTTTAAAGGAATAAAATCCATTGTTGTATCTATAGGCGATTCCTTGCTTCTTTTCTCTGTTACTCGTACTTTCACGGATTCCCAGTTGCATTTAGGAAAATTTTTGAAAATTCTTAGGTTCTTATAACCGGCCGCCGTTGACTCTGCTTGGAAATGCTATTGTAGCTATGCAATGTTATGTGTCCCGATTGTTATGAGTACGATTTGGAGTACTTCTGATCAAGGATGGAACACGTCATAGCGCTTTATTAATAAAACTTTTTAACTTACATTTTTATATAATAAAAGTGTAGTGTGCTATGTCTAAATAAAAATAATTGTGGGGTTCCAAAAGAATTTATTTTAGATTTTTGTCTGTTTGTCTGAATATTTTTATTCGAGCGTCACGCTTAAATTAAATTCCTGAATGGAATTTGATGCGGTTTTTACAGTTGTATAGCGGATTTTATCGCGAATCATTGTTTCGAACCCGAGATATTGACAAAAATAAGTTATGAGCGGACGCGCGAAACTCATGACACCCGAGATATTGACAAAAATAAGTTATATAAAGCGGACAAAGTTATTACATATTACACATAGAGTATTACATAATTAATATAATATCTTATAAACAAGCCTAATCCATTTCTGAAATGTTCTAAAGCCATATTTTCCTTCCAAAGTAAAATGCAAAACAGAATTTACGGCATCGTTTACGAAATCTGATTCTAAAAACGTCGGAATACCTCGAAAACCCGCAAACTTGTTGCGTTGCCATTTGGACGTCTTCCAGTTTGCAGGCCATCTCAATTTGGGATTTTATAAATTTTATTGTGCCTTGTTGTTCCGGTAAAATTGCAGTGTTTCGTATTTTCTTTGTTTCTATATGCGGCTTTAAATTTATTTAACTAACGACGTCGTGAAGTTTGTGAATTAGTTGTCTGTTGTGTTTTTGAAGTGAGATTAAGTAATATAGTTCAGTTTCTCTCTTTGTTCCCCCTTTACTAAAGGAAAATGTTTATTTATTTTATGTACATACATATTATCACGCCAATTTACCATGGGGTAGGCAGAGACTAGGGATTTAATAAGTACTGCGACGGAGTACCTACTAATTCCATGCTCATCACTCTCTTCATATATGTTCTCCCGTAATGGTCATAATATCTTCCTTATAAGATCAGATATTTTTTATCAATGAATGAATTATTTATTTGAACAGCTTAACGTACAGTCAAAGGCACAAAAAGTTGCACTGTACCCTGCATAAACTTGTATGACCTGGTAATGGCGGCGAATATGCAATGAATGTAGGTAGATTGATCTGCTGTTGACTGTACATAAGCTTATTAACACATGAGTAACAGAAATAATATAAAACTTAAAATTAATACTAAGCAGATGCGCCGTCGCAGCAATTCAAGAAAGTCATAGCTCAGCGAATTTCTTAGCTCACGATTGAGACGAGCAAAGCACTGGTTTTCTGCTATAGGCTGGTCTGAATATCATAAACTCTTTACCAAATCCTATATTGTGTTGTGGATCAATCTTACTATTTCTACAAAGATATTGTAATGGTCATTATCAAGACAAGAAAGAAAAACACGACTATATATCCGAACAAAACTAACTATCCTACAGCCGGGCTCTCAACAATGGGCTTAAGTGAAGTGGAAAAGCTAAACTGGTATTTTTGCAAAATGCCCAGTCCAATCCGTTTATTCATACTAAAATAATAAATCAAGAAGTAAAGCAATAGTTATGTAGACAGTTCAGTGTAACGGCAATGGAAGTTTTAAAAAATAATGTCTTCTTTATCTTGGCCATTTCCCACATTAAAACAATTTGTCAATAAAAATTAATTTATATATTAGAACCAAGAAGCTTTATGTAAGACTGCAGCCAGTAACTCCCATGAAATTTTTGACCCAAAGTACACGTATTGCCATCCTTTTCATCAGTAGTCCTGTCTTTCTTGCACACTGAAAGGAATAACTATACGCAGAGTACATACACGTTTACATATTTCGCAATGCATCAAAATTAGAGGTCGGCCTACAGATGAAAGGGATAGAAATATAAGGTAAGGTAACCTTGCATTAATTGGCTCCAGTCTTAATTATAGCTTAATATTTAGAACATATGTTGTTAAAATACATAAATGAAGGTAATATACGATGGTGGACTTATCCCATGTCCCTACATGTGATAAGTCCGAGCTGGTTGACTAGAAGAGATCCCTAGTCAACCAGCTATAGTTTAAAAGGATAGAAGATTTATTCAATATTCACCAAAAAGCTCCTCATTTAGTCCGACCATTGCCCAAAAGAGCTTATTACCGATCGCAGCTTTCGGATTAGCGGGGAAGGCTCTTAAGATTTTATTTTTCGTCCCTTACTTATGCCATAAAGCGTACGTGGCTTTTATTCCGGTTGCATTAGTGCGAAATGTACTGCGAAGTGGCTTCAATTCTTAATTCACATTTTGAAAAATTAAAAGGAAAGTCTAGAATCTTTAGGGCAGATATTTATCGTATACTAGCATTTGCCCGCGGCATTAAATTTTCGCGATAAAAGGTACTATATGTCCTTTTCCATACTTTAAACTACATGTATGCAAAATTTCAAGAAGATTGGTTGAGTAGATAGAGCGTGAAACAAACTTACTTTCGCATTTATAATATTAGGAAGTTAGGATTTATGATATTACTTAGGTTTAGGATACTAGGTATATCCAAGTGGTTCTATTCTAAAGCGGGAAGGAACCACGCCAGAACGGAGGCCTATTTACTATTTGCCTGTTTACTACGACAGAAAAAAAAGAAATGTAATCGAATAAAGGAAATTCATAACAAATCTATTTTACCTTTTTTGTATGAAAAATCTAAGGAAATTGATTCATTCCTGATACTGTAACGGTGTTCAATATCGAAACGAACGAGTTCCTTATAGTAGAGGAGCCTATGAGTTGATTTCAAGATTTACTTGAACGTGTCAGAATAGCATAAGGAGATTATTTACTTCATTATTGCTTTTTAAAAGAATTTGGTATATATCACTATAAAATAAAGTCTTCCGCCGCGGCTGTCTGTTTCTAAGCTTTCTTCTTTTCGCACGCAACGGATTTCGATGCAGTTCTCACTTTTATTTAGGCAATTTATTAACAAAGGTTTATATTATACAAAACAGCCTATTAAGACTGTACGAGTGTGTGTATGTGTATAATTAGGCTGGGTTGCTAGTGTATCGACGTAAATGTATATTAAAATGGCTTGTTCAAGAATATGTAAGTCTCGTTTTTTAAAGTTTATGTGAAGTATATGAGGTGGGAAACCTCTTTATATCTCACAAGTTTAATAGATCCCACCAGTTTTAATATAATTATGGAAACGTAAATTTATCGGCATGTAATTTACCAACCTTGTGTGACACGCTCGAGGATTGCTATGTAAAAACAATTTTATATCAAGATTTTTTGATTTTTTTTAAACCGAATATCTTCTTATTTACCAAAATTTAATATTTATTCAAATTAGGATGATATTATGACTTATTGACGTAAAAAAAATACTTAAAAAATTACTTAAAGTCTACTGCAATTTTCAAAGCGCAAATGAAGAAGAAGCGGCGCAACAAACTTTACCGCAGCCTTTTCTCCAAGAACGTCAATTAACAAATGTAGGTGTTAAATGAGGAATGTGCATAATTTAAGTAGTTTAAATTACTCCATCTAATAAACCAAATCCAATTACGTCCTCTGGACACTAGAGTTACAATTCAAATATCCTACATGGCTCCCGTACTATATAGGAAAAAGGTGCTTTTATGCATCACAGAACACTGAAATATGGAAAGATATTCCATTTTCCCTTTGAATATTTCTTTCTTATTGAGATGTTGTCTTTTGTAAGGAGTTCTCGCTTTTTGATTCCTGTATTTTGTGTCCTGGATGAATTGTATCGGTGTAATATCGAGACGGCACGCGGAATGCCACGTTTCTTTGGGTTATGTCTTACGACCGCGTGATATCATGATGTGTCTATGGTTCTCTATCTCTGGTATTCATAAAAAAGTTAAGCACACTTTAAGCTGAAGTATGAGGGTATCATCAAATAATCGCCGACAAAAATTATGTCTTTTAAAATTAATCAGAAAATTTTAGGGCGACAACATTTGTATCATAAGTTTTCTAATCGTGATATTGTGGCAAAAGTACAACAATAAAAGCTAAGGACGGCCATATTTTATCCAGATATTTATAGCTTCCAACTGTTTCATAACTTGGTATTGGAACGGGACAATAAAAGATTAAATTTCAACGCTCTCCCACCTTTCAGTGTCCTTGGTGAGCGACAAACACAACAAGGCAACGCAACGCGGCGCGATGTTTGCTGTGTGCTGAGGAATGTAATGGAGCAATGGTTAACGCGCTTGGTGTGTGATTCTGGCGGTTGAATCACCTCACAATCGTCGGTTATTGGATGGGTGACTAAACATGTATTATCTTAAGCTCCTCCGTGCTTCGGAAGGCACGTTAAGCCGTTGTTCCCGGTTGTATTTGCAGTTGTTAAGACCATCAATCCTAAAAGAAGGCCAGTGCCATAGTAGTGGGGGGATAAATGTATATGCAACTAAGGAACTTGTTGGGGAAAGACAGTCGTAAAAGTCATGTCAGATGCCTTTATGAATAAAATCTGTTACTTTATTTAGCAATGATGACTTAGCAATTGCTAAATCAAGTAACAATGTGCGTGTAATATTATTTCTTGTTAAGTGTGTACTTAATAAGAAATAATGATACATGCACAGCGTCGCTTTGTGTTGTGTACCGTTCCGCCGTTCACCTAGGACCGCTGTTTAGTTCTGTTTTCAAGAAAAGTCGTCCAAATTGGGGGAAATAACACGATCAGCTGAGACATTTATCCCGTATTTATGCCTTTTCTCTTGAATCATTCTTCAGTTAATTAAGAAGTAATTCAGTTATGAAAAATATATTTTACTATATAATAATAATAATAATAATAAAAAATCTTTATTTCTTCTCTCACATAGAAATACACAGTTTATAAATGAGAAATAAGGTGAACCATGCAGTTACAAAATAATGATCTATGTGAGAGACTGGTGTCTGTACTAGGAAAACCTGTATGACAGATTACCAGCCTCTCCTACACTGAACCAGGTGTATACAATGCAGGTAAACACTTATACTAGTTGAGGTTACATACCTATTGAGGAGAAAAAACTAACAAAAACATGTTAAAAATTACTAATGAAGCATGAACTACAAGTAATTAAAAAAAAAAAAAAAAGGAATTAACACAAGATAATACAGAACATATACCCATCACGAATCCATTAACATCATACAACAAAACACAGTGGATTTATATATTTAAGCCGGGACTACTAATAAATTTTCTGTTTCGTCATAAGTTAAAGATTTCAGCCAAGAAGAAGTAGTTTTTTTGCAATTAACTTTAGAAAGTTGGTAGATAGCTAAGGTTGTGTTAATTTTATTATATAAATATTTGCCTAAAAATTTGCCTAAAAAACCGAATGTATATATATATGTATATGTCATGTTGTTCCGTTAATACTATATAACTAATAAGTATTAGTACATATGGCAGTGCAAATATATGATTACGATTATATATATTACACTAACCTAACTTAACGCTTTTTATAATTAAATTTGATCTAGAAAAAAGTACTTTATATACTATATATATCCTTGAAAAATGAATCGCAAGGCAGAAAACTCACTGCAATGGTCAGACGGCTAGGGATCCCACGGTCCCCGGTTCCTGGGCTCCTACACTCAACGGCTGAGGAAGAAACCGGGACAATGCTCAAGAAAAATAAAAGCGTACGTGGTTCATATTTTCCTATTTTAAATCATGGTAATTCAATTTTTAAATATACGGTAAAAAAAGCTAAGATTTTAAAAAACAAAAAAACCCGCCCTCTTAATAATCCTTGCGTTGAGCCCTTTAATTTGATACCTATATTAATTGTAGTATTAACAAAAATGTTTTTACTTAGTCTTCTAATGGTTGCACATCCGCCATGTTGTTTTTTTTAACGTCGCCTATCTAAAAACATTCGGGGCAGCTAATATTAATGTATTCCTCAATTATGTAAATTCGTTCAGCGATTTTGGAGATATGAGGTAATATAGAATATTACACATTTAAAAAAGATATACACGCAAAAACGATACCCTTCCTTTGCAGTCGGGTAAAAGTTGCACTTGTAAGCAAATATTGTGGAAACTTTTCACCCAACGATGAATCTAAAAATGTCTCGAAAGAGGAGGCGAGATAAATGGCTGTCATTACCCTATATTGTTTTACGAAAATACCTCCCCATGGTACAGAAAGTTGTCTTTAAATACTGATCACATTGAGCGAGTGAAATAGCGAGTCGTTATTCATATAGTCATTTATTTATTGTTATTTAAATACAACGGTACATGTGTATCCTATTACAGTATTTATAAAAGGGAGAAAATAAAAAATCTTATAATATCGACCCAATTCTAAGACGAGAAACACAAGGTATTTTCTCATTATAAGCGATTTCCCGTTGCATACTCAACCTGTTAAGTGTCGAAGTAATGCACTGGTCTAATATAAATATCGTACCTATATAAAAGAAAGTTAGTTTTAAGTTACGTCTTTTATGAGTTTCCAGTGTTTCCGACACAATCCTGAAAGTTACTCGCTTAAATACTTTGAAAACGATTTAAAGTTGTAACAACAATATTTAAAACCAGTAAACTTTGTCGCTTTTTTATAGAGAAGCGATGAATAAGAAAGTTTTGTCTTCGTAAGGCGTTTCTTGCATACGATTTTGGTACGGAATCGCATAAAGACCATTGGAAAGTGTGGTCCACGTCGCGCCGCGTGTGTCGCCGTGTATGACGAAAATACATGAACATTGCGTTGCGTAGTTTTGTTTGCTTTTATTTACCGCAATGAAAAACCAGCAATGTATGCCGAATCCGCTAAGTTTGGAGAATTGGTCCGCGGCCGCATAATATCTAGCTTAGCGACATAATTCGACCAATCCTACTAATATTTTAAATGCGAAAGTTTGTGAGGATAAATGTGTGTACATGTATGTTTGTTACTCTTCCACGCAAAATCTACTGGACGGAATGTTATGAAATTTGGTACATGAGTAGAATATAACCTGGAGTAACATATAAGGTACTTATTATCCTGAAACCGAAGCCTCGGGGCGCAATTAGTTATTAATAAACAAATGAAAAATTATTGATGACATTATATATAATAGGCTTTTGAAACTTCGGCATGTAACCGGCACAGTTAATTGAAAAACTTATCTCCTTACAAGGCACTTTAAAACTAATAAACTTTAGTATCGGAAGCTCTGATGTAAGTAACTTAGAAATTTTAATCTATATTAACAAATTTATCTTCTTACGGAAAGGTGTTAAAGAAAATTTATTAATTATTATATTTTGTGAAGATGGATGTGTGTGTGTGTGTGTATTTTTGTTACTCTTTTACGCAAAATCTACTGGACCGATTGTTATGAATTTTGGTACACGGGTAGAATATAACCTGGAATAACACATAGGGTACTTTTAATCCTAATAATAAATTCCTACGGGAGCGAAGCCCCGAGGCGCAGCTGTTGTTCATATAATCGGCGATTCATTACACATTTCTGTTCTGTATCACAAAATTACTTCCCATTATTGATTAAAACTATAAATTTCATAGAAATAAAATCAATTAGAGTCCAATTAATAGTTATTCCCTTGTCAAGCACACAATGAACGCTCGTTAGAAGATGTCTTGGCTTAACTCCAAAGTGCGACCGCAGCGCGCTCTAGTGGTTCGACACTCTTTGGTTTTAGGGTTCTGTGGTTGAAATTAAACTTAATTTAAACCATTATATTAAAAAAGCCGTCTCTTAATTAGTTTTTCTATTTTCTTACACGTCCCTCTGTGTGAATGCGATAAGCCCAGCCCTGGGGCGCAGCTAGTGTCATATATATTTAAGAAAATCTGTTATCTTAATTCAGTGTTTCTATTTGATTAATAAAGTTCTTTTTCATACGTTAATTTTCCTGAAAACAGTTTTAGAAGTTACATTTATACAAAATTACTGTCAAATGATAACCGGGAAACGTAGCCACAATCAAGGGATATTCAAAATTATTGTCGCTTAAGTTACGAAGTTTCGCTTCAAGTCTTTAACGATCCCATTCATTGTAGGATTGAAGGCTGGCAACCAAATATAGAGGGAACAAAAAAATATTTTAATTTTTTATTTAAGTAAAATACTTATATGTTCATAAAAAAGAAAGTGAAGAGGATTTTAGAGGGATTGTAGAAGAAGGAACACATGTTGCAGCTATTAAAACAGTACACCCCGATGAAACACACAAAGGTTTGTCCAGGAAATAAACAATTAACGCTTTAATTTTTAAATAATAAACTGTATAAAAAATTATATAATATGAGCTTTAAGGCGACACCAAAATCAAAAATCAAAATCAAAATCAAATCATTTATTCAGAAATTAGGCCTTCACAGGCACTTTTTCACGTCATAATCTAAATTAAATGATGTTTACCAAAGCTACAAACTACTAGCATTTCGGAACGACCACTGCTGAGAAGAAATGCCGAAAGAAACTCATTCAAACAGTGTTGGTCCCTATTATGCCAGAAGGGCTAACCATTTTTTATATATAAATTTATGTATAATTTTTTATCAGTAATATAACATTAAGTACATAATAAAGTACATGGTCAAAAGGTATACTGAAACATATTATGATCGTGATCAAGTGCTGATGAAAGGAAAATATATATATACTTATATATATATGTATAATTAACCAAACAAAAAAAAAACTTTTAATAAAAGATCGAGCTGACCAGTTCCCCCGGCAGCACCCGTTCACGAGTTGACGCGTGAGTCAGCCATCGCGAAGCTCAACCACAATAGAGGGAACCTCCCGACCCGATCCACGATGCCGCTACCGGTTTGACCATTTGAATGTGCATGACATACTCGATCTCCATAATCTAACATAATATATACCTATGTTACTTTCAGACACTTGGAGATCACAAATCACGTATATGTTTTACAATAAATGTCAAAATATATGTAATAAACATGTCAAGAAAATATATAAATAATAATAAAAAAAAAATTAAAATCAAGTGTGAGAGGTGGAAGTTTTAGGAAGGGTCCAAGGTTTTTTATCATTTAAATAGTCGCTAATCGTGTAATAAGCATTAGCCATTAAAGCATTTTTAATATATGATTTAAATTTTGGCATTGGCAAGTTAATAGCCTATACAGGGAGTTTATTGAACAATTTAACACTTTGACCCACGAAAGACCGCCTAACCTTTTTAAGTCGGAATCTGTTCATACAAAGTTTATGCCTATTACGAGTGACTACACTGTTAACATCGCTCAATGTTTTATACAGGTGTAAGTTAGATTTAACAAAAATAAGTACGTCGAAGATGTACTGAGATGCAACAGTCATAATATTTATCGATTTGAATAATTCTCGCAAGGAATCCCGTGGCTTAAGCCCATAAATAAAACGAATTGCTCGTTTCTGTAAAACGAAAATTTTTCCTATGTCAGCTGCATTACCCCATAACAATAATCCGTAGGACATTATGCTATGAAAGTAGCTGTAATACACGAGCCTAGCTGTTTCGATGTTTGTACACTGTCTGATCCTTCTCACTGCAAAAGCTGCCGAACTAAGTTTTTTGGCCGTGATTTCAATATGTTTATCCCACTTAAACTTACTATCCACAGTAATGCCCAAGAACTTGGCACTGTGTACCCATTCTAATACTTTACCATTAACTACTAAAGGAATATCAAGTTGGGGTGCGTTTGAAAGAGAGAACTTAATACACTTGGTCTTGTCTGTGTTTAAAGCCAGGTTATTAGTTGTAAACCATTCAAGCACAAGTGACATAATATTGCTTACATTGTTATAATTTCTACTTTTTCTATCAACTTTAAACAGTAGTGACGTGTCGTCGGCAAATAAAATTACATCACACAATTGTTGGGCAAGACAAGGAAGATCATTTATATAAACTAGAAATAGAAAAGGACCAATAATGGAGCCTTGAGGCACGCCCATGTGCACAGGAGCGCTGTTAGAGGCTGCTCTATTAATTTCTACTTTCCGAGTTCTATTGTCTAAGTAAGAAGATAGTACATCAAGGGCCGCTCCAGTGACACCATAGAATTTAAGCTTATTTTTCAGTATGTTGTGGTCGACACAGTCAAAAGCTCTTGAAAGGTCACAAAATACACCTATAACATCCTGTCCGGCTTCCCAAGCATCATTGATAATTCCAACTAGAGTGGCTGCTGCATCAGTAGTGGAACGACCTTTAGTGAAACCGAATTGACTATTGTGTAATATTTTGTTTATGTTAAAATAAGAAACTAATTGAGTTAAAATTAGCTTTTCAAAAATTTTACTTAATGCAGGTAGAATAGAAATGGGTCTGTAATTAATGGGATCGTTTTTAGCGCCCTGTTTGAAAAGAGGTATAATTTTGCTGATTTTCATGAGGTCAGGGAAAACTCCATCTGAGATGCAATTATTGAATATAATAGTTAAGTGGGGAGCAATCAGATCAATAATAGTGCTAAGCACTGAGACAGATATACCCCACAGATCCTCTGTATTTTTCATGTTGAGTGCTTTGTAAGCAGATAATAATTCTTCAGGAGAAATATGTCTAAATCGGAAGGTAGATTTAGGATCGGAGGCATTTCTTTTTAATAAATCATCTGCAGCACTGGGACAAGACGAAAGGGAGCCCGTAATATTTTTAGAAATATTGGCAAAGAAGTTATTGAATTCGTTGGCCACTTCGTCATTTGAATTAATGGTTTTATCACCAATTTTTAAAGAAATATTGTTGTCGCGTGGGTTAAACTTGCCGGTTTCTTTATTAATGATTGACCAAGCTGTTTTGATTTTGTCATTAGAATTTTTTATTTTATAAGTTAAATATAAAGATTTTGCTGTTGAACATACCTTTTTAAAAGTTTTAGAGTAACGTTTAACATATGATATAAATTCCGCATTAAAATTATACTGTTTTTGACCATAAAGTTCATACAACTTGTTTCTGCTAATATAAATACCATTTGTAGCCCAATCGCAAAATTTAAGTTTCACTTTATTATTAAAGGTCTTAAGAGGAAAAGTTTTTTGAATTCTGTTTCCACTGTATTCCACCTTAATCCGGTCCCATCCGCGCAAAAATCTATTTTTTAAGATTTGTCTATGATTCTACAAATATAAAAAATAGTTTATTATACCTGCCTATCTGTAGTCAATACTTCTTCAGATTGCTGCAGTAGTCTATCAGTTGTTCAGTTTTTTCTTCCCGTAATACGTCCACGGGAGGGCATTACTCGTTGTTGAAATTAATTCGATATATTCTTCTGTTTTAGAACTATTTTGTATCGCAAACTTGTTTCAATGACGACATTTTGACTAATCTGCTTAGCTTGCATGTTCATTCATCGCTTTTACTTGGTCATATTCTCCTTACATAACTGCGTAGTAAATACACTGGATATAAAAGTCCTTCTAACACACGCTAACTAGGATTTTATTTGTCAGTTCGGAGCGTAATTTCAAGCAAATAATTGAATAACGTAATTCGTCTTCATTGATTGTTTAATATTCAGCTGGGCAGCGCGACTTTAGCTAATAGAATGTCGTAATTTTCGTCAAACGTAATTGTATTGGTTGTTCTAAACTTAGCATAGCATAGCGCGTATGAATTCCATTAATTATCCTGCGATTCAGCTATACGCCATATGATAAAGACGTTACCACATATTTTATCTTTGTGGCCGCAATTCAGACTATAAATTTAATTAAGCTCTAATACAGTGTCAAGTTATATAATTATAGGATACAAGACACCGTTATAATTGGATCACCTGGGTTAATGAAGCTTGGAGACCGTGAGCTTTGCGGAAACTGTTATATTTCCGTGGTGTCTGGTTTATAATAGTACCATCTTTTTCATACAAGGCGACTAAAATAATAGAGAATTTATTTAGTTTCATCTGTCCCGATTTTTGTCTGTCATCAAATAATTTCTAGGTAGCTTGTCTTACAGAGACGAAAATTTCCACGTTGCTTTAAATTACATGATAATTCATTATTTCAGTTAGCATGACCTGATGGTGTACATATGACGATCAGCTTCCAGCGAAGGAACTCCTCAAGGGTTTACTGCAAAGACATGATATTTTTCTCACGCGTTGTATACATATTTCCAAAGATAAGATGACAATAAAAGGCATAATTCATAAGTCCGGTCAACAACCAAAAAAATAACAAACCAGTGTGCACACTTAAAAAAATATATTTTGTCTATTATTTTTGACATAAGTATAAACCCAAAAAAGTCATAAAATTAAAATTTTCGTTACATTTAAATGTAGGTTAAATATATTTGATTTATTATAAAATAAAATTGATTTTTTAAGCTTATTTAAGTAACTGTAAAATTCATTATCCATTCGTTATCTGACAGACAGTAGGTAATGTTAGTTTCCATTCAAAAATACAAAAGCCTCGGAAATCTGTATTTAAATGCACATTTTAGATGTAACATTCATTCGCCTTCCTGAGATATGCATCGAGGGACTAATTTGACGCAGCGGGTGCATTCACCGTGCTGCGTTTGTTTTTGCAAGTCTGCTTGCACGTATTACATTTCTATTTGTACTAGCGACTTGGGCCGGCTTCGCATAGCAACATTTATGTATGTGTAAATCGTCTTAAACTATCACTAAAAAGTCTACATAAGGTATTTGAGTAAACAACGTATCGAGAAGCGACACAATTGTCTACTAGTAAGAACTGGCTGAAGGCAAAAATAATATGCTTAATATAATTGTAATATATTCTGTAGTAGTATTTAACTAGAATTGTTAATTATAATTCTTATAAACATCTGTTGCTTTTTAATATTGTATTTTCTTTGTTAACTAAATTATAAACTTACTTAATTAGGCATAATGTTTTGTTTTGTGTAACCTGTTTTGCATACCTTATGAAATAAATAAATAAATCGACCGGGAAAGTGGACGTTTAGATAAATAGACTAATTAAAAAAGTATATCGATCTATCCCGAGAGATCTGTGTATTTCTATGTATATTATTAATTACAAGACAAGTAACGTGCAAGTTTACTCTACAACTATTGCTATACTGTACAACTAATACAACTGAAAATTCACTCCGCTCATATATATGGCGACTGCCGCGCCACTTGCACGGTAGTAGTACAAGTAGTTACGAAACATGCAAGTCCACCAGTATAGTATGCCAACGATATATGCTTAAATCTAAGTTGAAATTCATATGCAGTACGCATATTGTTTGACTGTGACAGTTGTATGTTGGAATTGTGCTCTGCTTTTATTTTTCGGTGGCTTTCCATTTGTGTTGGACTGGTTTTTAATTCTACAAGTATTGTCTACTAATACTTGTCATTTGGGAAAAAGCTTAACAAGGATTCCAATCACTGGTTTTTCGATTTCTGTTCTGCTGTTTGTTAAATATTGTATATAAATGGGGAGAAGGCGCTGGCAAAAGCAACAAATAATATAACACAATAATCTCAAAATATCAAGAACTTAATTGAAATTGTATTGTGATGACTTTAGCAATAATTAGTTTACATAACGTATTGTTTCACCTTGATAAACCGCTTAGATGTAATATATCGTAATTTAACCTTTTAAATGTATTCTGGTACAAATACGATCCAATGAGGTTCTAATTAGGTTGGATTACTTAATATGGAAAGAGAAATCAAAATGATTGCGGACTCTAGGCACCGATGTGTAGCTCGGCTCGGCTGAGGAAACAACTGGGAAAACGATCACATAAGAGAGAGGGATTGAAAATAATACTCGGATTAATGTTCAATATGATGAAATAGTAACTGATGGTGGGAGTTCAGAGAGTATGTTTTCCGCCCTAAAATTCATATGAGGCATAAATAAAAAGCTAACATGACGACATATAAAAAAAACTATTGGCTAATGCGTACGCGCCATGTCTGGAGTTGCCCTCAAGTGTAATATTGTATAATTATTATGTGCGAGATAGCACGACTCCTATTGTTTTTGGATTTAAAATCTTATGTAGTAGCAATAAGCAAGAGTCGGTTGTACTATTCTGCACCGTCGAACAATGCCAAGGTTACTTATAAACGTGGTAGTGCTGTATTTGAATATGATAAAAAAAAATGTTTACAATATTTTAAGATTGTTTAGTTTTTACAGTTTTCGCTTTTTAAAAATGCATATAATGGCCGCTTAACCCGACAAATTTGAGAAGCCACTTTCATGCCACCATTGTGTTAACCGGGATGTACAAATCTGGAATGGAACCGCAGACGTGACCAACAGCTGTGCTATTTGGTCGGTTTATTCTCATTATTCTCGAATTAACTTTATTTATTTAGTGATGTTTTTGTTACAGCTGTATATAGGGCTGCGTATATGAGTTTTGTGATAACTAAACATCATTTTTTCTTTCTGTCTTGTTTTATTTATCTGTTTTGTCTTACTGTTGATTAGTAGAAAAGGTAATATGGCGTTAAGTCTACAATTCGTACATATTTTTTTGTAATTATGTGCTGTGATGTTGTAAATAAATCAATCTATTTTCTATGTTGACCTGTAGAATATGCCAGCTACTTCTCCCGTGCAGATTGTAGAAGTCAATCAAGGGAGAGTGGTATAAACTGGCGATTACTTTATTAAGGCGATGGGCTGTCATTATTTCAGAATTTCATTTACCAATAAACCTGTTACAGGTAATCATTGCTTTCGGTTTACGCTAGTCTCTGTCTACCCCGTGAGGGATAGTAACATTATACTGTATCAATATCATATTATAATCCAATAATCTAGTGGCAAGTAGTCGCCGCTAATTGGCGTCAACTAGTCGTAAAAGTCATGCCAGAAGCTTTTAGGCGACATGAATAAAATTTGACACTACACTTACTACTAGACGTTAGTAATAACACGCTCGATATGAATCATTGAGATTCTATATAATATTTACTACCAGTATCGCAATATCTCTTTGAGAAAATGTAAAATAACGTCAGCTAGTATCGTAATTTGAAGAAGAAACAATAAAATCCTATTATTAAATTCACAAAACAATTTTTCTATATCGCTTGCGGTTTAAACAGTCTCTGGAATTACCCAACCGATTTCAGAATTCAACCATTTCGAACGCCATCTGCGGCGCGCAACGCTCACATAATTTGATCGGACTGCCACATGCGGCATATGCGGCTAAGATTTGCATTGAAACTTAGTTTTGCTGAATAATTGGACTATTTCCTCTACTAATTTTACTTTATGGATAGCTAGCTGTGCCCCGGGGCTTTGCTCCCGTGGGAATTTCGGGATATAAATATGTGTCATTTCAGATCATATTCTATCAGTGTACCAAATTTCATAAAAATCCGTCCAGTGGATTTTGCGTGAAAAAGTACGGGTAGAATATAACCTGGAATAACACATAGGGTTCCTATTATCCCCTAAAGCCCCGGGGCGCAGCTAGTATTACAATTATACAAGATGAGCGCGAAACACACCACTTTTCTCTAGTAGTCCGGTAAAAAAGGTAACTGGTTTGCTGAAAAATTTACAAACTAATTCATCGTGACATACGCTAGTTCGTTGCAATCAAACTGCGTACGGACCTAGCGTCATGACAGTCAAAATTCATGTTACCACGAATGCTTGACCTACCCGACTAGATAGCATGTTACTGTATCAAGTCTCGTTTGTTTTCACTTGACTTGCTACTAATCACTGTCCTCCTTAACATAATTACACTTGTTGTACTGTTCTCCTTAATACATACTTGGATTTTAAAAAGTTGCGTTTCGAAATAATTTATTTTTAAATGTCGCTTTATTGATATGCTAGTTTCCTCCTTTCCTTTCCTTAGGGAAAAGTACTGACTCGCGGAGAAGAATATAGTGTACCCCGGTAATTCTATTTGAAGCAAGTACATTGGATATTGAGGAAAAAAAGATTCATATGTGGGTGTATGTTGAGTGAACACCCGAGTTCTGAATCTAACTGTCTTACGTGTGATAGGTATATAGTGCTTTATTCGATGTTTGCCTAAGCGAGATGCCTGCCTAAATAATAAAAAAAATAAGAATGAAATAAGTACAATTTCATAAGCTTAGTAATAACTAGCTGTGTCCGCAACTTCGTTTGCGTACGATTCAAAATAAATAGCTCAAATAAATAACCTATACTCACGACTTGAGTTGAGCTGAGTTGAGCTGACTTGATTTGAGCAATTAGGATTAGCAATTGAAAGACTTATTTGTAGCGTGTACATTTATTGTACATTTATTGTACACGCCACAAAATGAAAGACAGACAAGAATTTCAAAAATCAATTTTCTTGGCTTCTATTACTTGTATGAAGACCTTCAGAAGTATTTTTTATTTATTTATATTGAATGTATTATTGGCTCCTCTTACAGTTTTATTATATATATATATATTACAATATATATAGGTATTATAATTTACTCAGTATGCAGTGCACTGGTGTATATCAAACGCAGCATGGCTCGTATCACGGATATCGAATCCGCATGGCGGTGATATCAGCCGAATTCGGTTTGTATACGAGTAGCATCGCTGGAGTGAATATAACTGACTTGATGTTTTTATTCTTTCGTTCTCTTTCGTTTTCAGTTGTACCGGATTATTTTCGGAGCTGTGACGCCCCAGGGTTTGCGTAAATTTGCCATACAAGTAAATAAAAAATGATTTTCTTCATATATTTATTTATGTAACGTTTTAGTTTCGTTACAACCACGAGTGACGATACATATATTATAGATCTATTTAATCTTTGCATGTTTCCAATCCAATCCGAGGCTGTAACGCCGCGAGGCCCAGGATCCCTTGAAATAAACATTTAAATATTGTGATTTTCTAACCAGCCACTAATATTTATAACATTCTACCTGACATCAACCCCTCTTTGTCAAATACGTCCTTGGGAAAGCTATTGTTGATGACAACAACGCAGCACGAAGGAGATGAAATGTGCTGCGTTATCGTAACGGAGCGCGACTCAGCAATGAGGCATTGCTCAAGTCGCCTCAAATAACATCCGTGTGCTGGGAGAATGGAGTGACCCTATCGGACACAAGTTTATATGTTCATCGGCCAAAGAATCCTTTTATCGTACATTCTATGTAAATTGTTTGTATATGCAATTGAAAACATACCAGTCTTAAGAGCCCGTCCCCATTGCTCAGTCGCGCTTCGTTACGTGGACATCTGTCGACGGATCAACGCAGAAGAACGTAGAAATTGTATGAAGTTTCAACGCATAGCAACGCACGTCAATGTCAAAAGATATAGAACACAACAGAGCACGTAGGAGCTGAAACGTACTGAGTCGTCGCAACGGAGCTCGACTGATCAAATAACATGCCCTTATCCCCGTACAGTGCAGACGGACGTGACATAGTATAAGAAATAGATCCAAAGCGAATTCGTGCCCAAAACATCTGCTATGCAAAATAACTAACAAAATTAACAAAAAACCCTAGTTTCGGACGTGGATGAAATCCAGTATTTAGCCGGTATGAAAGAACCTTTTGTGCAGCGAAAAAGTGGGTCATCCTCATAGATATACATACAAATAGATATAGCAGATGAATTTCAGTTCTGCAATTTTTTGCGCTAAATTTCACAGTACATTTTGCGCTGTTAAGTAACATTTTCTAAACGATAATATTCTCAGATACATTTATTATAGCTCCAACCGCGTAACCTTTGTTTGAAGTCACGTCATTATTATCTATTACAAATTTCACTAAAATTGGCTCAGCGGTTTAGTCGCGAGAGCATGACGGACAGACTTGTACTTAGGTGTCTAATAATAAATAAATAAACTCACACATTTTTTTGCAACACATAAAATTACTTAACATCGATTTAGTTTGGTAAATCTAAATTATACGTTAAAACAACTGTACATACTTTTAAACGTAAACAAGTATTAAAAAAACAATTCGATAGTAGATAAGTTAACTGATCTGAAACAGGATTTTAAAACTTAAGAGGTTTTGATCCTTTGCGATATCTAACTTAAAATATATCTGTGGTTATCCTGTGCTAGTACACTGTCGGACAGATTAAGGATGCATAATAGAAATCGTGTGACGTCAGAGAGGAATAGCTTTTGTCATTGGCATAGAAAATTCATAGAAATGTCGAGTGCAATTCAAATAAAAATCAAGTGGATATTGGGGATGTATGTTAGTGAGATTTGGTACTAGGGTTAGAATATAATCTGACTGAACAATATCTATGATCGTAATAAATGAAACTCTTGTGTAGTGGCAATTAAAATGTAAATATATATTGGAAACCAAAAATACTACTCAACTATCGGCGGCAATTTTCTTGACAGCGAAAAATATTTGAAATTAGAATAACATTGTCAACTTATTTCTCTAATACAATTTTGGTGGCCAGTGCAGTTATTTTGTTGTTATTTAAATCTTGGACACTGACAATAGTGCATGTGGTACGTTTTATCTCTTATTTCCATTCCATAAGGAGCGGAGCCTCAGAACGCAACTTCATAATACATAATATTATATATAGTAATTTATACAAAAAAGTAACCAAACTTTTTTTTGTGGTTTGTTGAGAGAAACTTTTTTGTGTCTAGCTTTTTGTTGGCAAACAATGGCTGAGGATAGAGAGAGATGGAAGTTATTACCGATGTTAATAAATGATGAATAAAATACATTTGTTGATCGACTTTTTTAATATATTCTATTCAATTTTCAAATATTATTTTCTTACAAATAAGATCAACAAATCACACGGTGTTGCTGGATACATAAATTCTCGTATGCTTCACATTTGTCAACGATTTCTCTCGATTTATTCATTCAATATTTTTTCATTCAATATTTTTTGGACGATTTAAAAAAAAATTTTTTTACAGAAATAATAGCTATGATATATCTTCCTACCTCTGTTCCACTATCCAGGTCTTTCAGTGTACACATCTGTTGACCAACGCCGCGCAGTTTCCAATTAGTGGCTGGCTTTGTCCTGTATGATTGTCGCCTGGTCCCCAATTCACGACCACTGGCCTAATAAACCGGGTTTAAGGATTAGAACATTTTATCAGGATTATACCTATTGCGAATTACTTTAAACAAATTACAAGTATTAATCATGGTATTAAACTGCCCGAATGTTTCAAGGTTTAGTTTTGATTAATATTCATGACTAGCTCTTGACCGCGGCTTCGCCCGCGTTAATTTCGTGTTCTTATTTTTGTTTATATCTCGGATCTTAAGCAAAGTATTGCGATGAAACCTATGCCAGATTTTAAGTTAGACCATTCGCTGTGAAAACCGTATCCAACTCCATTCAGTATGATCCGCGAACAAAGATATAGACAGATAGATAGACAAAAATGAAAATTATATATTAAGGCTTCTAATATAGGTACAAATAATTCCATAAAGACACCCGATAATCATTTCTCTTTAATATCTCCTGTGTACAGACATAGCCCACTTAAATTTTTTTTATATGTACTTATAAAAATCTTAAATGCAACAATCGCTAATAATATTCCGTCAAATTGATTAAACGCACATTATGTACGAACAAAAACCGAACATCCGTACGTTATAAATATTTGTAGCGCGAATGAAATATTAATTCACTCATCAATTTGGGATTCCACGGACGAGTTAAAAATTTAAAATCAATGCCATTTGGCGGGCTGCCAGACTGGGAATGCAAGATTTTAATGTGGCCAAAAAGTTGTTGGTTCGCCCGCGATGTCATGTGCATATCCGATGGGGCGAAATAAAAATGTTGTTACCATTTTCGGAGGTTGTTTTGCTGGCAATCTAGGTTTTTTATGTCACTAAGCGGCCCGTCCCGGCTTCGCTTAGCTAAAAAAACAATAAAATATACACCTAATAATAATTTAAACACTTGAATGTTCCACAGGAATCATAATTTCTATTGGTGAAAACCGCATGAAAATCCGTTTAGTAGACGCGGCAATGGACTTTGTTTTATTATATTGTAAAGATAAGGATATGGATTTTATAAAAAAAAACATGAAAGATTTTAGAATTAAGTATCTACTTTACATATACTAGTATCTACAGCTTAGCATTTATTCTGCCATTTGTTACTTAATGTATTTTGTGCAATAAAGTTTTTATAAATAAAAATAACACTCGAAAAGAAGGGGCGTGTGGTTCGCGCCCTAGAATAGGACCACTCTATATCCTTCTGTGGATGTCTTACGAGGTGTGTAACGGTTTGCATGACGAGAGCAATGACTGCTGATAGGCAACAATAACATTACAATGATGTCAGGTAGGCGGCCGTTCGTAAAATTACAGCTTAACATCGCATTTTTAGTACTAGACTTAGACTACTAAATAATATTCCTGAAGTTATGTTAGCCCTATCGTGAAACACCCACTCGTGAAACACATTTTAACGCTATCTGTCCGATATGTTACATATAGACTATCGATCGAGATCGAGATACTTTATCAGCAAGCAGGGAAATATACTCTGATAATCTTGTAACAATCGGCTAGATGTGGAACTCCCCTAACAAAACAAGCGCATCCAAACACAACCGGACCAATGAATTCTTGATGTGGACAGCCAATTAACGTGTGTGGATTTAAAGCGAACGCGCCGAGGAAAGTTTACGCTGTGCCAAAATGTTGGAAGATTTGGGTTTATCTGTACAAGGTGGTATTTAATAAATAATAAATAAATAAATATATTAGGACAAATCACACAGATTGAGCTAGCCCCAAAGTAAGTTCGAAACTTGTGTTATGGGATACTAACTCAACGATACTAAATTTTATAACATATACATATATAGATAAACATCCAAGACCCGGGCCAATCAGAAAAAGATCATTTTCCATCATGACCCGACCGGGGATCGAACCCGGGACCTCTCGATTCAGTGGCAAGAATTTTACCACTGCGCCACCGAGGTCGTCAAAATGTATTTACACACGATATTGTTAGGTTATGAGGACATTTTATAGCTTAACCCTATCTCATCTCTCAGAGATGAGCATTTCCTGGTTTCTTCCTCAGCCGTCAAACTTGAAGTCTAGAGTTCAATTTCCTACTTTTTCGTCTCCCTTCTCACGCTCGTCGGCATCTCTGGTTGTCAAATCATTTGCAAAAATATCATCTTTGCCGACATCAAGCCCGCATTTCTTTGGTTATCAAAGTTGTTTGTTCTGCTAGGATCAGTTGGAAAGGCATAGCCTCAGACGGGATGCCTTTTTTTCGCATAAATTTTTTATCCTAATTTAATTTAGCATAACGAGTTAGGCATAAATTTTATTTGATATAATGATGTTTTGACATACTAGTTTTTTGGCATATCTTTTCAAGAAGCATAGTTATAGTTTAGACTAATGTATTTCACCATAATTTTGATTTGCATAAAGCTATAGTGTAGCAGACGGTTAGGGTGCGGCGGCATAAGCCGCCAATATGCTTTAGAATATTATGCTTAAAAATTGTTTTGCTGTTAATCATAAATATGTGTATATTTAGCTGTTTTGTAATGTTAATATTATGCTTAAAAATTGTAATGGTAGGTATGCGTAAATTGTGCCTAAAACGTTAAGCCAAATTAATATTCTGCGTAACTATTACTATGATAAGTAAAAGTATGCCATGTTAAATTATGACATAAAATTGTATGCATAAAAATAGGGAAAAGCCACAGACATATGTTCCCTTACGTACGTACTTAATTTACATCTCTATGCAGTCGTGGGCGTACCAGCGCAGACGGCACTGCATGCGCGAATTCCTCACACGGTCGAGCCGATTTAACCAGATATAGTTAACTAGATACAGTAACTATCCTACTAATATATAAAGTGCTACTAATATATAGATTTCAGCAACATATGGTACACGAATAGAATAAAACTTGTTATGTACCTGGCTATATTTGTAATGTTAATATAATGTTAACAATATGTTTAAATAGTTGTAAATCTACTTCCGATAAGAGCTCAAGGAAATGTACGTCGACCTCTCAGAATGAACTATGCAATGCATTATAATATAAGGCGCTATTAGTCGCACACTAACGCCACACCGAATAGTGGCACATTTTTACAATTTCTTTTATTTCTTAGCGAAATTTATAATAACATCTTAACACATCATCAAGGGAGTTCCACCTCGCCCCGCAATCACTTGGCTAGCGCTAGTGGATCTTTCAAAAAACTCAAGTCGGATTCCGCGGAATCCAAAGTTCACTTTGGATTTTTGACGTTTTTCTTACACAATGCAAATTTGCCTCATCCCATACATATTTGTCAAAATTCTGGAGTGAGTTTAGTTCAACTCGCCGATATACCCGCAAGTGTAGCGCTAGTGTTCGAGTGAGTTTCACAGAATGCAAATTAGCCATATCCGCGCGGAATCCGACGTGAGTTTTATGACGTTTCTTACAGAATCGAAACACTGGTCACTGTAGATAATGAATTTTATATATTAATATTTTTTTATATAATCCTTACATGTCTATCTGTACAGACGCGGTAGTTTGTTTTATAATATGTAAGGATTGTAAAAAATATATATAATCGTTTTGGAATATCGCGAACTGCTGTCTATTCGCGAAACACTCAAAAACTACTGCATGGATTTTCATTCCTGAGGAAGGTTTAGGGGTATAATTTAAGCGACAGAAGCCGACGGGCCGCTGGTATTCTATGATGCAATGTGACTAAACGGATTTTGATGGTCACCTTTTTCGATTTAGTCAACTGTAAATACATTGTGTAATGGAAAACTACCTATATTATAATATTTTTAATGAAATTCTTTAGTTGAAAATTCTTCGAATGAATTTCTTTAGTGTAGGTATAATTGGTCAAGTTCATTTACTATTTTTCACTACATAAGAAATAAAATAAGTTGATGAAAATATTTATTTTAATTTTATTTTAATATCCAATTGGATATATATATACGAACTACTTTAAATACGCACAAAATTGTATTAAACTAAAAACGGATAAAAATGTGTTTGTGGCGCTAGTGTGCGGCTATATAGTGCCTTAAATTAACTCCAGTTGGGGCGAACTTTATTCTTTTATCATTAGGGGCGTTTTTGTACTACTTTCCTAGATATATTTCGAATTTGTTCCAGTTTTTAAACTTTTCATTTAGTTTTATAGTCTGGATTAGAGTTTCCTTACCGAAATCGTTTATAACCCGTACCTTTTTGTATCCTGCTAATTATGACAATTAATTGAATCAATGGCATTATAAAACGTTAACTCTATGTTCGATTCCGCTACATAACGCTACTGTACTGTGCTTGGCTATTGCATAGAGTTAAGATGTGTAGAATCGCAAATTAGATTGTTTTTTTTATGAAGAAAAAAATTACGAATCACAAAAAGTCATAGATTAAAACTTGCTTTTGTTTGTTTGTTTGATACCAGTAATCCTGTATAATTATAATAATCAATGTGATGTCATGTGTGTGTAGGACACGAGTTAGAAAAAATATTACAGAAAAACAAAACATCATAATGAAACACAGAGAGATTTGGTAATCCCCCAATGTTTACTACTTCATTTCCATAGCACCAAGTCAACCGTGTGTTATTTTCAATAATATCTTCATTTCAATACCGTTACGTCAACATAACTATTTAAAAACGCAATAAGAACCTTAAAAACTTGGCATTAAAGTTCATTTTCGATTACGAAATTCGCTATGAGGAATTCAAAGTGAAGACTTCTCAGTGCAAACAATGGTATTGCTGCGATTGTCTGAATCCTTATTGATGGAATGTTAAGGATGATTTTGCTTTGATGTGACAGGTTTTTTTTGAGAGGCATTGGTGCAGAGAATAACCGGAACGCTTGCTGTAAGTGTAAGCCGCAATCTGCCGACTTTCCAGGTATTTCTGATTAATTGTATGGAAACGGCTTCTATTGTTCAGCATCGTAGTTGTGTTGACAAAAGTTATGTCTTTCAAATTTTATACTAGCTTTTTTTTTAAATAAAATTCTTTAAAGTTCTTGTCAAAGATTATTGTTATAAGTCACCCGGTAGGTCGATCATCTTGTGTAATTACATAATTACAGAATATGCGACAAAATCTTTTATCTTTTGATCACTTTCACAGCTTAAAGGGAGCGTCGTCGGTCCAAATACTTACTCGTACTTGATATATATTTCAACTTACTTTCCTGAGAAAAATTATTGACAGACGGTCATCAACGTTATAACTTAATCTTTTAGGCAATTAGACAATTAGGTAATAGGGAAACATGGTATTACTACATGATATTTAAAATAATTTTTTAATAACATTTTGGAGTATTATTTAGTCTTACAATTTATTAAGTTAATGAGACTCTATAACATAATTGGGGTTCTGATTTTTCCTTTTGATGTTTGCAACTCTGAAATTCTATGCATTACATAAATATATAGTGTTTTTATGATAAATCTGTTTCCATATTAGCGTACCGTTTTATCTGAATTCGACCAGATCTCAACGTGAAATATCGGCGCCGTGCAGCGAATGTAAAAGAGGTAGTCCTTACATTACCATATCATTTGACGTTTCAAAAGCCAATTTTATTGCCTTTGTTATCGAAGCGACGATGGAATTAAAACAGCCCATTAAGAGTTTAGCCACTGTTATTGTAGATCCATTATGTCATATTGTCATAGAGTGGTCATCGTGTATAATGGTTCTATGTGTTTATGGAATTCATTCTGTTTGTATAGATTAATGACGACCTCAGTGGCCTAATGGTCATCATACGGACTGCTACACTGGAGGTCCCGGATTCGATCCACGGTCAGGTCAAGATAGAAAATCTGATCTTTTTCGGATTGATCTGAGTCTTGGATGTTTATCTAAATCTATCTATATATTATAGAGTATAGTATTGTTGAGTTTAGTATTCCATAACAGGAGTTTCGAATACTATGGGGCTAACTTAAACTGTGTGATATGTCTTTATAAATATATAAAATTTATGAAAACGGAAATTATTATTATTTTTTTTAAATATAGCTTGGAAGTCAATACAATTGACATCAATCATAATCGGAATGATACAGCAGCAGATACGAAAGAAAGATAAAATTTCACGATAGTATGTCAAATGATTATAAAAATCTTCTATCACGTATGGAGAATTTTAAACATATTATGGATATTATTGGGACCTATAAGCAGATTTAAAAATATATTTTTTTTTATTTATCATTGTTAAAACATCTCTTTTATGTCATCCTTTTATTTTTCAAATTTATTTTCTATCAACGCGAGAAAATATAACTCTAAATATTTTATGGAACAACCTCGATTCACATCTTTCATAAAATATAACTAAGTATCTCTTTAAAAACCACAGTCTAGATACAAATCTCTCATACTACACACAAGCGCGCTCGTAGCTCGTTGAACGTTGAACACAGAGAGCGTGCGAACGCATAATATTGCCAGAGTGATGTAGAATCTACACCCCTATGTATGTCGGAATCTGAAACTAGGGCGTTTTTGTCTGAACTCGGATGCTTACATTGCTTTTTTATCTGTGGATTTAGGGTACTTCATGGTAATAAATATACTTAATTCTAATATAGTTCGAGAGAGTCGACACGCCAAGAAGTAGAATACTTAAATCCATTTTTGCCTGGTTCTAGCAGAAGCAAAAGTATTGTCTTGACGTAGTAATAGAGGATATGTGTGCCAATGGTCTAATAAGCTGTGGTTGTGTAATGGTGAAGCGGTGATGGTGTAATGGTTAAGACGCCCGCCAGTGGATCGAAAGGTTCCAAGTTTGAATCCTACTCGTACCACATGAGTTTGTACTTACGTTTGTATGACCAGCACTTGCCATGGAAAACATCGTGAGAAAACCTTCACACTGGTTGATTATTATTAACTTGTGTTTGAAATGGAGAAGGCAATGGCTAACCACTCCATTAATAACTCCAGGAAAGTTGTTGTGTCTGTTACATTCCACTTAATGACCGTGACCCTCAGCCATGAGGAATACGACTATGAAGAGGTCTCATAAGTAAGGATTCAGATGACCGTACGAAATGAAGGAAAAGTAGGAAAATTATTTGATGAGATCCATAATTGATAGTGATAAATCCACATACTAATCTAATCTGAAAATAAATGATATTTAAGCGAGCATCATCATCTTAGCCACATGAAACTCACTAATAGACATAAACTTCTACTAAAATCTTCCACATATACCGATCGAAAACGAGGCCCAACAGTTTGAACATAAATAGAAGTGCTTTTAATATCAATCACTTGACTATCACCAAGAATAGCTAATCATTAACTTAAATAATTTAAAAAATCATATATATAATTATATATATGTATTTACTTTTTCAACGTTTACATAAAAAAAAAACAACGTAAAAAACCTAACGTCGATTACTTATCAGTATTACTATGAATTGTAGAAACTCCGTTATAAAATACGTGACAAATACTACTTAAATTTTAATAAATATTAATAATTATAATACACAAATGATTCAAACGTATACACGGAACTCATAAAAAACTAGTTGCAAAAACGCTTCGCAATACTTTTTCTGTTTTCGCTCTTCGCGAATCTTGTTTACTCATTTACATTGGCTGTAATATTGGAAAGCTTTGACTGTGTTTTGTCTTCACAGCGTCTATTTCGTATGACGTAGGTACTCTGAATTATTGGAACACTAGCTTTTGCCTGCGGCATCGCCCGTGTAAATTTCCCACGTGGACAATTATTTTTTCTGGCATGAGTACCCTACGTTCTTCTTCATACTTCAAACTACTTGTATGCAAAGCTTCAAGAAGACTGATTAAGTAAATAGAGCGTGAAGAGGTACAACAAGCAAACTTACTTTCTCACTTATAATATTAGTACCTCAAAACTATTTGGATAGTACCTCAAAACTTAGGACTGTGGTGATTAGTATAATAAAATACTCGTTCCTCCTTCCAATTATTGTAACGTATACTTTTTCAAAGTACAACAAATCAAATTACAAACTTTTAAATCAAATAAGTATGGATGCATTATTATATCAGTTGACGATCTTCGTAGCCTAATGGTCATCACGCCGGACTGCTACACTGGAGGTCCCGGGTTCGAACCCCGGTCAGATTAAGATGGAAAATATTTTTTTATCAGATTGACTGGGTCTTTGTATATGTTATAGAATATTGTATCGTTGAGTTAGTATCCCATAACACAAGTTTCGAACTTACTTTGGGGATAACTCAATCTGTGTGATTTATCCCTATATATTATTGTTATATTTGTTGGAAGACTGGCAGCATTTCGTGGCGTGTGGTTCCGCCCTAGAATAGGACCACTCCATATCCTCCCGTGGATGTAGTACGAGGGGACGCCGAAAGAGAAAAGAAAGTATGGCTGAGGAAGAAACAGATAAATAGCTGAGATGGATGAGACTTTTTACGGCGTTAGGAGTCGCTGGCGACATCTAGTATTAAATTTGTTTGTTTGCAATAACTCTATTACACAAAAATAGCTACATCAAAAAATAATACAAGAAATGTACTACGCCGGACTTATCCCATGTAGGGATCTATACACCGTATATACACGAGCTCTACGACCAAACTCAATCGAACTAAACCCAATCGACCCAACTCTTGTTCATTTGTCCTAACTAGACAAAACTTTTTCGATCCAGATCTTGAACTAATCAAACCGAAATCAAAGTTGAGATGAAGGGGAATTGGAACTGTTTCTAAATAACTTTAGAAGAAGATAGCTATATTATTAATGGATTGGTCTCACGGGATGATCTTCTTCATAGTCGTATTCCTCATGGCTGATGGGTGGGTAATAGTAATTACGTGATTATTAATGGAGTGGTTTGGCATTGTTTTCTCCATATCACACACAAGTTAATAATCAACAGTGTGTCAGGTTTCCTTACGATGTTTTCCTTCACCGGAAGCAGGTGGGGGCAGATAAAAACTTGGTACTACACATGAGTCAGATTATTATACAAACTCATGTGGCATGCGTACGATTCGAACCTTCGACTCTATAAATAAATATATTAGGATAAACCACACAGATTGAGCTAGCCCCAAAGTAAGTTCTAGACTTGTGTTATGGAATACTAACTAAATGATACTATATTTTATAACAAATACATACATAAATAAACATCCAAGATCCAATCAGAGAAAGATCATTTTCCATCATGACCCAACCCACACTGAGGTCGTCTATTCTTTTTTTTTTCTCTTCACTACGTCACATCACGTAGATGCGAGAATCACAAAGTTTTAGATTATTTTGGATAGATCTCAAAATTTGAGGAGAAGACCATTAATAATTACATAAGCCAAATCATTATTTTAGTAACAAATTCTAAAAGCCAACATTGAAACCAAAAGTTAACAAATCATATCGTAATAATCAATAGTCCTTATTAAAGCAGAAATAGAATTGACACTCGTTAAAATTACAAATATAAATTTGCAGTCGTAAAATTTATGACGCTGGAATTCGCAACTCTATTACAGCTGTTTTAAGGGATAACAATGATGAAGGGTGTTTTATGAAGGTTAATGAATGTGGTGTTAATAAATTAAGGGTTTGTATAGCTCCAGTTAATAATGTATGCTGCCGCCTACCTCTTCGTAATGCAAACGCCTTTGATTTGTCTACTGGAGGTAGGATTACAGAATGTTTAGAGTCGAAATTGGTTTTCATTCGTTTTATTCCAGCCACAAAATTATCATGTGAAATTCTGTTAACTGAGTTCCATTGTGATCTTTGATAATGTTTATATAGCGTTGCTTTCGAGTGAATAGTATTCAGGCCTTTTAAACTTTATTACGTTCCATTTAAACTTTATTTCATTCGCCGATTCGAGCAAGCTCCTTGTAGTCTCTTAACGTGCTGTGAAATTACATGTTTTTATTTAAACTCAGATCTCATATTTTTTCATATTATGTATCTTGCTACAGAACAAAGACGAAACCGTTTTCTGTCATTGCCAATTATTTGTCATTTAATTGAATATAACCAAAAAATAGTTCTATCATTTTCCCTCCAAACTTTGACAACAATGTCTTGCAACGAATTATTTAGGTATAGTTAATTGGAGTCAATATTTTTTTGTATTAAAATAAGAAAATTTAAACCAAAATGAAGCTTCTCCACGAAGGTAGGTTGTGCTCATTACGTGAATTATGGATGAGTCAAGACACGGTTTGTAACGACATGCAGATTAAACCCGCAATATGGAGATCATGAGAGTGCGAATATTGGACACGGTTATTTAAATTTACCAAAAAAGTAATAGCCTAAAAGGTCTTCTTTAATGAATATTACTGTAATATGTTTAAAAGACATGGTAAGATTGATTACGTAATAAAGTTTGAGTCTATAATAATTTATGCAATTCACAATCTAGCCTGGTAAGAAGCAAAGATTAGGTCTGAAGTATGAGTTCAAAAATAACTATTAAATCATGCCTTGAAAATTTATTCAGAATTAGAAATTACACCTTTTTCAAATTTAAAATTGAGAACATAATAACTCTCAGAGCTAATATTACTATCCCATCGCCCCTATTGATTCAGAGATCCCTAAATGGGATAAGTCTCCCATTTATGTATTTATTGTACAACTAGCTTTTGCCCGCGTGAATTTCATAGCAAAATCTCAGTAATTTTTTATCGCGTACTCTGTAAACAAATATTATTCAAATTCGCATTTTTTTCATCTTTAGTTTAATTTTCTGTTTCCCGCTGCGTGTCTGGTCCCGCAAACTTGTCCAATCCCGCTTCCTGCTATGTAATGTAAAGAAGATATCCCGTACCGTTTCGTATATATTGTGCCATCATGTTTTTTGCAATATGTCCCGTCTTGTTTCCCACTACGTGTCTTCTTCCCATTTCCCGCTCCTACTTGAGGTTTATGTATTTTTATAATAGCTCACAACTTCGTATGTGAGTAAAAATCCGTTTCCCTTGGGAATTTCAGGAAAACCCTTAGTGCTCCCCTACACTGTCCTAGGAACCTACACACCAAATTTCAGCTTTCTACGCCCAGTAGTTTCGGCTGTGCGTTGTCTGTCAGTCAGTCAGTAACGCAAGAGTTTTATTTATGTAAATAAAATATCTAAGTACCTCATCCACAATAGTTTCATAGAATATGTTCATCTCGACCTTAATTTATTCGTCCCGTGTCGCGGAGTACCAGACTTCATATAATTTTGCGGCTCACTACCCATGCTGTCTTCTGATCTCCATTCCCGGAGATGCGATTTAATGTTAATATATTTATTACATTTCATATATTACATTTTTTCGCAATAAGGCTATAATAAGCTAAAATAAGTGGACTTAATGAATTAACTATTAATTATGGATCATAGACCGGGCTTTTGCTGCGGTGTTAAAGTGATGATGTTTTTTTTTAGTATTACTAGCTGCGTACCTGGGCTTCGCTCCCGTGGGAATTTCGAGATAAAAAGTACCTTATGTAGGTACCCTATATACCTATATATATATAGTATGTGTTATTCCAGGTTATATTCTACCCATGTACCAAATTTGATAACAATCGGTTCTGCAGATTTTACGTGAAAGAGTTACAAACATACATACTCACGTACATCCATACATAAGGAATAGTTTTAGGTTTATATTTTGAGGACTGATATAGGTTTTAAGACAAATAGATATTTTATTACTGCCTTTACGGCCTTATACGAACCTTTTCAAGGTTTCTTCCGGCACCGTATAGCGTCGCCCAGAGTCCGCGTTCCTACTTTTTCTTCTCCACTTTGCATGGTCTTTGGCTTTATTTATCAGACCATTGCACGCATATCATCCTTGACGACATCAAGCCAGCACTTTTTGAGTTTGCCCCTTCTGCCAGGGCCAGGTGAAAGCGGCTTAGCCAAACATATACTCCCTACGTAATTTACTGGTTTACGCAAGACGTAGCGGCACCAACGAAGATTTTGGAGAAAATTAGCTACAATTTTTTATCGTTGTAATGTTGTCTTTTGAAGTGTATTTTTAATCCCGATGACAGAAGAAGTAGAGTTATAAGTTTAACGTGTATGTGTGTCCACGCAGAAAAACAGCCGATTTTTATCAAGTTTTTTTTTATAATTTTAAATATAATTTAATGGAGGTTATTCTTAGCTACGTTTAGAAATTGTGTCAGCTTTTTTCTAGCTGATGAAATCATTCCAGCAACTTCGGATTCGGCGGTTTCGTAATTTTTTAATTTAGTTTTATTATGAATAGTGTCAAAAATTATTGCTTTCAGATCTGTGAATGTAAATAATATAAGTCGATTCTTGGAGAACGAAAAAAAAATATTCGAAATACATACTTAAATATTGTGTTCAGAAACCCCATTTAATTTCAATTCACTTATTAAGATGCACAATCGAGTTGGTTCTCGGGCCAAGGATTAGCTAATTACAAGCTTTGCCGACTCCAATCTTGGATTGCGGATCCTAATGGTTCCAATGGTTGAGACATTCTGTTTGTAATGGCTCAAGTTACTGCAATTGTTTTGTTTGTGAATTTATATTAGAATTATTATTACTAAGATAACTTGAGTAGCTGGGATAAAAGATTCAAAATAATTTTGTAATAAAAACTACCTACTTTACCATTTTAAATTCTTTTTTGTTGATCTGTGACTGCACCTTTCAAAGAAGTCAATTTAGCGTGGGTTGCACCGTCAATTTTGAGGTTAAATTTAACGTACGCAAAGTACGCCATTTTTTGTAAACGTCAGCGTTGTCGCGTCCTATACAACTGAACTTTTGTATTTTAGAGTGATATCAAGGAAATACACAAAATATTTCTTATAGCCTTCATGAATAGGAATATAAAAAGAAATGTATTTTAATTATAAAATTGTTTTGATTAGCATGCGTTACAATTCCATACAATTTATATAGTATAGTACTTGCTCTTTAATCGTATGCATGTCATCTGGATAAAAGCCGAGCTTCTAGAACTATATTTAACAAAATAGTTCAAGTACTCAAGGTCTGTTAAATATAGACGAGGTTTCTCAAAAGCCGAAGACAGAACAATGGCAGACCATCAGCGAAGCAGAGCGCAAACGCATTCCGTATTCTGTTTGAATTTCGAACTGTGTCTTATCAGCCAGCATCTTTGACATTTCTAAGTGTTATATTAAAGTTTGTTAAATACGTTGAATAACTCTATTATTTAAGTATGCGAATAAGAATATATTTTTTATACCACTGGGCAAGCGAACAGGCTTATGGCCCACCTGATGGGCAGTGGTCACCGCAGCCTATAGACTCTTGCAACTTGAGTATGATATTTTGCATATCGAAATCGAATTAGTGGTTGCGAAGTGGCTCTGCAAGACAATTTGGGAACATTAGTGATAAAAAATAGACCTCGTGCGAAGCCGAGCCGGATCGCTAGTACCCTATAAAACTGTTTTAAATAAGTACTTAAATATCTAAAAGCATTTTTATCAAAAAATCTATCTATTTAGGCGTATTTGTTATATCTCCGAGAGGCGTAGGTCGTATATCTGTAAAACTATAACTAGCAGGTGTCGGGAATGGCTTTCTGCAATGATATTAGCTATAATGTAGTCTATGAAGGGGAAAATATAAGGTTAATATTGTTGGGTAAGATTATACAGTTGACTGACTGATCAACTCACAACTAGAATTTTTTTTATGTCATTTATATTTTGACCTGAAAATGTACAATATGCGTAGTGAAAGTCTCACTACGCATATTGTACATTTTCTGGTCAGCTATTTAGATCTCACCATTGAGTCGGCACAGCTAACCAATGACAGTGCACCATTGTGACGCAACTACAACCACACTGCTATGTGATTGGTTCGCTGCGTCTCACTTCGAATTGATTCGATAGTGGAAATTGAAATGCAAATACGTACTTCGTCCTTATGATGCCCTGCTTTGACTTTCATAAAGATCGATTGAAACTTGAATAAATCACATATTTTTTATGTAATCACATATTTTTTACATCTTTATACGTAGTTTTTATTGCACAAATATACGTATATAATGAAATGGTAAAAAAAAAACATAAAAGTATTTATAATACAGGAGAATATTGGAGATGGACACTTGACCCTGGGTTCCAACGCTCAAAAGCTGAAAAAGCAACAAGGAATAACCTTAGATGAGGGAGTGAATCAGAGACTGGCGTCTGATATAAGCAGTGTATTGTGTCACAATGAACATTACACACGAGTCGAAAACTTTTAATTTAAATGACTTCATACGCCGACTCATTTGATCGCGTTATTAAATTTAATTAGGGTGCGGTGCGGTGTTCCTAATGGCGATATTAGGGAAGTTTGGACACATAGTCGCTAATTATGTTGTAATGGCAGAGTCGTGGTCGTCTATCTTATCGTGTATAGAGTATTAAAACTTGTGAAGACATTATATGCCTCAATAAAATACTTGATTGTAATACTGGCCCAGCCAGGCTTCGCTCAGGTAAAAACATTGTTTGAGCGAAGTAGTTCTAGACACAAACAACTATTTTCTTGGCTTTTTATTGGCTTTTCCTTGGCTTTTCTTGGCTTTTCTTGGCTTTTCTTGGCTTTTCTTGGCTATTCTTGACTTTTTTACTTTTCTTACCTTTTCTTGGCTTAAGTTTGACTGAGCATGTTTGAATTCTGATGTCGTCTTCACACTATCTGCGAACAGTTTGCCAAACTTCCGTGGATTCGGTAGGTATACATTGCCGATTTTTCATTACGGTAAATAAAAGCAGTTATACAAAGTACGTAATGTACATGCATTCGCGTCGGTATCTGTACGAGATCGGCGATAGTGTGGGGCCTACATGATGGTTTGGCATTGCCAATCTCTATTTCACAGAGTAGCTGATGATTCATCAATCAGAGTCTAGGTTTCATGACGATGTTTGAGTCGGAAACAAGTTGCGTTCGTATTAAATAGAATTCTTTGTTACTCTTCATACTTTATCAAATCAAAATCTTTATTTTTTTTTTAACCTTTGAATATCCAGCGTCACAAACAGTCTTCTTAACATTGCATACTTAAAGTGTTAAGGACAAAGAATACCTTTCATCCTAGAAATAATTTCAGTGTGGAATTCACGGCAAAAGTTAGTTGTATTATAACATACATCTATTCGAACAAGAAAAAAACATTAGGAACGTACACGTGAAACGAAATGCGAACAATATATTGCGTGAGCTCACACGAGATACTCATCAGGTACTATAATAGAAAAACGGTACCTAATGGTTTCCAATGAGTGTAGAAATTTTATTTTTTTTATTTACCAGAAAACAGCATAGAAGCACGGTGATACGAAATTTACGATTTATTTATTAGCATAACAAGTAGAAGACATTATACGGTCGTGGTCGATCGCGGTAATGGATGTCTGTTGTTTGTAACTATTTAAGAAATTACTAGGTACATTAATATAAAATTTGACGTGAAAATTGCCTCTCAAGTTCAGAGATAATATAAGAAAATTACAAATGTTCTTATATCTGTGATCAAATTTTGTATTTGTGAATAAATTATTTGATGATCAAAACTTTCTCATCTAATACTTAAAGTACCTAATCTTTAGATCGTATTCGATGGAACATCACTTTGGTTTTTTTTTTGTAGACGTTGTTAATCGTCAGCATTCCGCTCAGTCCCGACATTTTGACATCTATGTTACGTCCCTTAAGTCAATATGCCATATATTTTTGCCATATCAAAGCTATTTTGTGATTATCAAGGGTAAGAATTGAAAAATTAAATTTATAAAAATAGGCCTACTTTCACGCCGTCAGTCGTGGACGGCTTAAAAGTACGGCCAACCAATTTTTATCATGCAATCGAGCTATATGTCTTTGGATTCCATTCCAAAGGTATGTGTGACCCCTCTTGAATTATATTTCCTCCGTGCTTCGGACGGCACGTTAAGGCTATGGTCCCAGCTGTATCTACAGATGTTGAAGCTTAATCCGCATTGGACTCACGTGGTGGGTGATGGCCCATACTATGAAACTCAGTGTATTCTCTGTGTAGCGTATACTGAGATGGAACTTTTTGTATTACTGTAACAAAGACACCTATATCTATGTTGTTTACCTTTACTTTTTCTAATTTATTCGTTAAGGGTTGTACCGAACACAATATTTTTATCAATTTCTTTTAAAAAGAGGCAAATTTTAAAAATCTTCCTCGGACTTATTACGCTTCCCTAGATAAAGAACTGCATTCAAAAGTATTGCAATTTTATATTGGACACAGTTGCCACATACCACTAAACGGAAAACGGTGGCCATTAAATTCCGTTTAGTAAATTGTGACTACATATTGTACGATAGAAAACTATTTTTTTTTTCAATTCAAATTCAATTCAAATCGTTTATCAGTTCATTCATATTGTACATCAGATCAGTTCATTCATATTGTACATCAGTTCTCTTAGCTAGCTAACACTGTTTACATAATAGGTACAATATGAACCCTGTCTGTATTACTTTTTAATTAACTTTCTGACTCGGTATTCTCCGAGCGGAAGTATTAAGTCCTTTATATAGCATAGCACAATTTGTCCGCTAGATTTATAAAATTTGCTTGTATTTAAAAGAAATTAATAAAAATATGATGGTAACCCTAGTGTGCGCTCGGTACATACTTAAGGTCGTAAAATATTTTTCTTTACGATATGCCCACGGGAGCAATTATATAACTAATTAATTACCGGAATAATTCCCACACCGAAACCCCCTGTCTCTCCAATGAATAATATAATCTTTCAGTAACATCTGAACAGAAACTAGATCACTCAGAAATTATAATAATAGCTCTACAGAGGCACCCGAGTAATAAACTATGAAGTATCTGCACTCTGAGAGTAATTTCTTGGCTATCCGATTGTAAGGAAATATATATATATGCAAATGTATATAAATATAAGGTGAGTGGTCCCTTGGAATAGAACTATTCTGTATCCTGTAGATGTCTTAGGCGGTGAAGCAGCCTTGACGGCTAATAGGCAACGATAGCATTCCCACGGGGTTGACGTCAGATCCCACTAACATTATAAATGCGAAAGACAAACTTTCGCATTTATAATGTTAGTGGGATCTGAGCACGTGTTCCGATTATTATGAAATTTGGTACATGGGTAGAATATAACCTGGAATAACACATAGGGTACTTTTTATCCAGGAATTCCCACGGGAGCGAAACCCTGGGGCGCACCTAGTATATTTTTAATAAATTTGAATAAATTTTGTACTTGCTCGAAATTTTACTGCACCAGTGATTTTTTCGCTATAATTGTCGTTTTCAAAATATATAGAAACAAATGATACAACATATAACCACACAACATATAAATAAATAAGTACCTTCTCTCTCTCATCTGTGCGTTTTCCCCGTTTCTTCCTTAGCCGTTGAGCGTCGGAGATCAGGCTCCGCTTTCCTACTTTTCCGTCTGTACTCCGCACTATACAAATTACAAGGATAATACTAAATTTCACTACCAAGAGATACCATTCAATACTTAATTAGTATTTCCCGTACACACATGCACAGACAGACTCGCTAATCTAACTTAGATTGCTTCCAGTCATACATATTGTATGTGGTAATGTATGATCACTGGGCAGTGATATCTTGAGATCCCCGTGGTAGCAATAAATAATTAATTTCTAGGCATTTACATTATGGTATGTGAGCCTTTTTCATTCTGTCTGCTTAGTAATTCAGCAGTTTAGGTCGCTCGTATTAAGACTCAAAAATCGTAATATTATGAATATATATTATTTTTATTGATTGATTCTCAGAACAGAATTGAACTTTTTTTATGTATTCTATCGTCTATTTAAGATACAAGCATTTTGAAAAAACTTTGTCCACATTACGTAATGGTCCTCATAAGCAAAGTGTGGTCCCGCCACTGCATATCCTACTAGGCGACTAAAGGACATATAACATTGACAGCTGATAGGCAAGAGGGTTGACGTCAGCAAGGCGGCTGGTTGTAAAATCACAGTCGAATCTTTAAAATGTTGTGGTGTGAGTAATATTCTATATAAATTTATCCAAGATCAATGGCTAAAAAGAAGAATATTTATGACAATTAATGTATATCGACGTCGTATTATACAATCAGTTTTGGTTCGTATCAATAGCTTTCTCATCTAGAGTAATCAAAACTACGTCTAGGTTCCGAGGTGCTCTCCAGATATAAAGCCAAGTATATGTTTAAGGCGTTTTAACTCTCTGCACACTAGCGCCACCTCACGATTTTATTGATTACTTTTATTCCTTAGCGAAAATTTAAAAATTTACAAATTATGCCACTGTACATAAATAATTTTTGTATTGTAGTTTTATTTAATACAATGTGGTCACAGTGACTAAAAGGAATTTAGTGGCCACGTGTTTTTGATTTAGTCAACTGTAATCAAGTACATTATTAAAAAAAAATATCTAGTGTGGTATAATCTGTTAAAATATGTTTTTAATTTTCGAGAAGAAACAAAAGAAATTGATAAAAATGTGAGGTGGCGGAGTGTGCAGGGCATAATCGCTTTAATAAAAGTCCGTAATTGAGCATAGCTTGATGATTTTCAACTTTTTACACTCGAAAATCAGTGATGTGGTTAAAGTTTGTATGAAACCACACCCGATCCATATTTGCATCCATCGGATCTAAATTAAACAGCTTACAATGAATATAAAGGAGGTAAAAGCGAATTCGTTCACGGTTCTTAATTAAGTTAGGGTGAGTTGCACCAATTAACTTTGACGTTGACTTTAACGTGCGCACCGCTGTCGTTTAAACAAAATGGTGTGGTTTGCAATTTTTTCCGCACGTTAAAGTTTACGCTAATGTTTACTGGTGCAACCCACTTACTTGGTTGAGGTTTGCCATACGAAAACTAGTCGAGATCTAAATCAAACACTTCTGTGTATACAGATCCTTACCAACAAGCAATCCAACTTAGATTAGTCTGTCTGTTTGTACTCGTCGGTAATTACTCAGAAAACATCCTGGAAAAGTACGTTCCGTTTTAGTGGAACCCTATTTGCCGTGACGTCATTATATGTTTTTAGAATTAATAGATAAAAAAAGGTGAACTGAAGAAGATACCGCCGATATGACTACCGCTCCGGATGGTACTTGGTTCAAAGGCTATCAATTGCTATCCAACGAGGAAACGCAGCTAGCGTTATGGGTACTTTTGAACCGGGTACAATTCGGGGTGGCATTTTTGATTAACTTTGCAATTATTTATGTTTTATTTTGTTTTATTATTCGTATTTTTAATAAATGAATCAGTACTGAAGAAGTGCAGTTACTTTTCCGTCAATAATCACACGTGAGTGATCCGTATTTTCACTAATATAATGCCTTATATGGCATTAAGTTCACCTGTTGATAATTTTTATGGTGTGCAATGAAGTTGAAATAAATAATAAGGATACAGTGAAGTTTGTTTTGCCTTCTTTTTCAAGAATTTTATCGATAGAAAATATGTTACCTAATGCGGAAGAGGTACAAAAGGGAAATATATCAAAATAATATAGGTATACATTTTCAACCTTACTGTCCTATCAGGAAATCGAGACCGTTGTATTTACATCACGGCAAGACAATTCTATATTATTCACGTGTACGTACAATTCGGGGTGGAACAAAGAACCCTGACGTCAAGGATCTGTCTGTGTGCCACCCTGTACTGTACGTCACTACCTGTAGTTGCGTCTACGAATCGACGTCCCACCGTGCTAACTGGTTAGTTAACTAAATTAGTAATAAAACAGTTGTTTAGGATAAACTGTGTATAGATAACCAGAATTTGTCTCATCACAGATTGTAGCCAAATTAAGTTACTTACCACACAGCCACTTCACGTATTACAGAGAAACTTGAACGAAGTAATACCACAGTCTTTTCTCACTGGCCATATATCTACTTTACTTATAGTCATAGAGAAATGAGAACGAATTAACACTATCACGTTATAATTTTAAAGGAACACAACCGCACAGCACGACGCCAGATCTAAAACTGAGCCATTCAATGTTTGTTTTATAGCCTACACACAGATGAGCTGAAAAAAGGTGACTTTTTACGAGTCATTTTGCTGACAAGTACAATTTTATAATACGAGCTAATTTTCCAATAAGTAGCCAAAATTATAATAAATTAATCACTCCGTCATGTATTTAGGTATGTAAAATATTATATTTATAACAGTGATGAAATAGAAAAAAAAGTTAATTATCACTTGAGTCTTGAAATTGAAATCTAGAAGCACTGCAGTGTTGCCAAGTCAAGATATTTTTACCAGATAAACAAAAAATAAACACTTTATACTCTCTCTCGCTCAACCAAAATGTTGTAACAAAAACCTCAGATCACCAGACTTCGTCTCACTTTTCAAAACGAAGCCAATTTAGTGTTTTCAAACCAAAAGATATTGATCCCAAGAGCAATTAAGCCAAAAACGGCTTCGGGTGGGTTGCACCGCCAACTTTGACGTTAACTTTAACGTGCGCAGAAAAAAGCAACGTACGCCATTTTGTCTAAACGTCAGCGGCATGCCAGTTAAAATCAACGTCAATTTTTGACGGTTCAACTTACTCTAACTGTACTAATTAACATTGTAGATTTATTTAATTAAAATTATGCCTACCTCTCTTATTTGGGCAAACCATAATTTATGATACAAATTCTTAGCTTAAAATTTATTTATAAAGAAATTGGTAGGTAAATAATATTTTATTACTTATGTACATACTATTGCTTTAACAAGAAGATACTTTTTAAAGTAGCTTAAGGTTGACGAGGAAAGGGCTGGATTACTGTCCTCAAAGAGTTCCTCAAACTTTGGCGCATTCGGTTTACATTGCTGATCTTTCATTGCGGTAAACAAAAGCACTCATACTATCAAAATGACACAATAACAATTATGTAAGTAGTTATTTTTTATTGAGTACACGTATACGTCAGAGGTACTGAACATTTCATAAAATCAATGAATAAAATGTGCAACAAAATATATTCCAACATAAGCAGACTTGTTATAATTTAAAATTAAGAAATTAAATAATAATTAAATAAAAGACGCGAAAATCTTCACAAACATAATTAGTCCCTCGAAGAGAGGCATGTATGTCCATATGGTCCTGACATAAATATACACGATGATAATATGAAGACATGTCTTCAAAATTTACGTATTATTTACAACAGATTTTTCATCACTGCCCATATTTAAACAAAATAAGCATCAATAGTAAATCTGCGTACGTTTTTCAAATCCTCAATAAAACTGTTACTACTGTCGTCTCCTTGAACACTATTGGCACATATGCATACTTTCTTTACGTTATCCGGTGTTGGGGAACTCGATTGAAAACCAGTCATAAATGGGCAGGTCTGAAATAAAAAAAAATGTTTTAATAATTCATTAATTTGCCTTTAAAACTTATTACGTTAATTGACTATTAAAATGTTCAGTACCCCCCTCCCATTCACACATTTTTATTGGTAGTAAAAAAATTGTAATTGTAAATTATTATTATTTCTTATCTCTGAAGTAACAATAAAGTTTCTATGCCATTTAGAAGTTTAACTATCATATTTTTTCCTCGAGTTAAAGTCACACTACTTAAAAGTCACATACATTAAAGTCACATACATTAAAATTAAAGTCACACTACATTAAAATCACAATACTATAACCTACTTATCAAATTAAAAGTTTAAAATCCACTTATAGCGTATGTTGGCGTCTTATTGGTATTCACAAAATATGATTCGCCGAATCGATACGCGAAGAAGAAGAATTAAGGCACTTAGGTAGGTATACAAATTTTATCATTTTATGAATTTAAAAAAGCGAATGCAGGTTTTGATAAAATAAAATATCTACTAATAAAATACACATAGACTTTAAAAAAATAAATATTATTGTGTGGAAAATAACATCGAAACCTCTGGCTGGTAATTCAGCAAGTGCTAACATTTTTAAGCTGAGAAAAATTAAACTGTATCTACCAACAAAAATAATCTATAAATAAACTCCAAATTACTGATAGAAATTGTACCTAAATTTACTTAATAAAATAACCAAAACATTAACGTGTCAAAAATAAATTTATTTTTTATATTTTTCACAAAAACAACATACTTCTTTGTTGCAGGGTGGTGAAGGAGACCTGGACTCCGGCGATCTGGTCCTCATTGTGGACTTATCCGATCTCTGAGTTTGAAATGCAGGCTTTGTATTCATGACCATCTATAACACTAAACTCTATTAGAAGACTGACCGAGCGTGCTAAGTGATAGTTATCTGTAGTTAAATTGGACGTTGCTTTTAATATTCTTTATCTTCTAGGGAGGAACCACATCCACCCAGGTGGAACCAATCTATTGACTCCCGTTGAAAAAAAAAATCAAATCATTCAGAAATTAGACATTCACACTTTCATGTCATATTCTAAATTAAATAATATTTACCAAAGCCACAAGCTTCTATTATTCTGGAACGTCCACTGCTGAGAAGAAATGTCGAAAGAAATTTAAACAGTGTTTATCCCTATCATGCCAGAAGGGCTTACAATTTTAAAAACATACATACTCTTCTCGGGCAAACTGGCAGGTGTTGTTTTGATCTCAGACATGTTTTTTGCATAAACGGCGCAGGAGGTTCGTAAGGAGTTGTTTCCGTTTCAACTGTGCTTGTGTAAGACTGTAAATAAAACTTGTATATTTTTTTTGTCATGAAAAAGACATCATATATATATGTTAGAATGAGAAAAACAATTATGTAAAATGACAATAAAAACTCAAATAAAATTTTTACACAGATTTACTTTATCACGCTTATGCCTTATCCTTATTACATCCTTACATAATATAAAAAGAAGTCCCCCTGTCGCGTCTGTCTTTCTGTTTGTACGCGATAAACTTAATAATTATAGGACGGATTTTTTTATTTATTATATCTCTTCGCGTGTCATTCAATGAGAAGCTTGGAGACAGCGAAACATTTGTATCCCTTAATCGCCTCGTACAACATTTACGGGGGAATACCGAGTGGACCTAATCTAGGACGGAAACACGCACCTTATTCCTTATTTTTTATTTCATTTATTTCTGGTATTCTGCACAACTTAGAAAGTTAACAAAGACAATGCCACAAATACATTCGGAGTAATTTTTGAAGTGAAAACTTTTTTAGCGGCGTTGTGCACTTTTTGTGATGGGTAAAAAATATATACACTCTCACTATAAACTCGCTTCAGGACACATGACGATCGAATATTCGTAAGACGACAAAAATGCACAACGTTTATATTCAAGTTTTCACTTCTGTCGGCACTGCCGGAGTGCAACCCGTTTTTGTTTAAACCAAAACTTCTTACTTTTTTGGAGAATTCTGGCGATGAAGTTTTTGACTTGGAACGCATATCAGAGACTGGTGTGCTCTCTCTATTTGTGCAAGTGCAAATTGTCTGTAATATAAATGTATATTTAGTGTAATTCTTATCACACTTATTAAAATTAAGCTAACTATTAATTATAATATATATGTAATGGATATAAATCACAAATTATAATATTAACTTTTAATGTGCCAATAAAATAAAATAATATTTATACTTTAATTATACTTATTATGATGAAAATAGTACCTGACCATGACCTACTCAACCCCAATCCTAGTTATATTATAAATACGAAACTTTATCAGTGTGTAGTATATTTGTTTCTCAATCACGCAAAATGTACTTAGAGGATTTGGATGAAATTTGGTACACGTGTATCTTGAAAAATTATGTAGTGTCGCAGTTTGTGGGTAAAGGCAAGTGACCAAATGGACGAATTTCTATGCGATAGACCGACCAGGTGCAGCCGGTACCTGCTGGAGACCATCAACTAAGACTTCAAACTTCTTAAAGAGTTGTACTCTAATCGTTAGAGTATTCACCAGACCTCTCTATCCACCTCTCGGCCTTAATTTTAAGACGCTTTCAGTTTGCTCGCATAACTCAGGGAAGTGAGCATCCAAGTGGGCAGCACGAGCATGTAAATAGGTTACTCGCGCATCACTGCTTATGTCACTGCCGCTGCCCGGCGCACACAGAAGTGGTGTAATGAAAACCCAATTACATTTTTAGAACTTTATGAAATTGAGCAGGTAATATAATGCATTATGGCAAATTAGACATATTATGGCATTATAAAGGCATTATGTCTGCTCATATGAGCAGACATAATGCTGTCGAACCAGAAACCTCGACGAGATCGAACTCTGTCATTTTTGCAAGTTGATAAATAAAGAAGTTAGAGAGAGAATAAGAATATGAAGACTGAGTGTAAATGCTCACTCGCGTCGTTATTGCCGCAAAAGTATTTAGGAAAATATTTCCGGCAGCGGCAGGAGAAGTGGCAGCGGCTGAGTGTAAATGTGGGGATAGGCCTCTAGCAGTCTTCTTTTTCACTTTCAATTTCCAATACTTCAAAACTTCTCAAACCGTCAAAGTTAGTATTATTTAAATAATCTTACTTTTCTTGGACATATTGGTGTCGGTGGTTTAGACCTAGGACATCTGCTCAGCCGGGGGGTGGGTGGTTCAGATGGTGGGGTCTCTTCTATATTAGTGTAGGTGCCCGCCTGAAAGCAATCGTTTTATTAAGTAACTCATAGTACAAACTATCGCTGGTTGACTGGAAGAGATCCCATCATGGGTTAAGTCCGCCATTCTGTATGCATCTTCTTGTTATATATTTACGTTTAACCTGTGTTCACTGTACAATGAATATATTATAAAGATACAGTCCAAAGCGGAAAATAAATTAAGTTTCCAAGTTACAAACAAACCAATCATCTTAAAATTTTGCACACTTGTATTCAAGAATATGAAAGAAGAACTGTCCCTGTGGGAAAAACGCGGGCGTAGTCGCGGCCAAAATGCAATATCGAAAACATTTAATGTGTAGTTAGTTTAAGTGATTACCTCTTTAGTAGCTGGTGTTGGAGGCCTGGCTTGATGCCCAGTGGCAGCGGGGCGAAAATTTTGCGTTTGTTGTGGAAATGGATATACCTAAAAAAGACGGTATTATTTTTACAGTCTACAGAACATAAATCTATACTAAATTATTGCAAATTCGCCACAATGGGTAAAGCATTATATACATGCGAAACCTTAAACATATAACGGGAATGTGATATGAATGTAAAGACATCAACACAGACTTTAAAAAACTTTTCTTAGCTGTAGCTTAAATTGAAATTCACCAAAATATGTTCACTGTTTCGATAGTATTCTAGTATATTAATATAGTAGGGAACAAATGTCTGGCTATGCCGCTCCCGCCTGGCCCTGGCAGAAAGGACAAACCCAAGAAGCGCTGGCTTGATGTCGTCAAGGATTATAAGCGTGACAATGGTCTGACAACTAGGGATGCTGACGACCACACGGTCGTCGTCTACACAGACGCAAAAATAACGGACATCAGGTTACGACGCTCAATGGCTGATAAACAACCAAGAAAACACTCAGATGAGAGAGAAAGGGATACATACATTAATTTGTGGTGTCGCCGGTGATGCAGACCTTGACCGATATCTCAAGATTGTCTTCTGTTGAGGAGGCGGGGTTTGGACAGGCGGTGGTGGCTGTTGGTTGGGATGTACTGGACATTCCCGATCCTGAAAAAAATATTTTTTACTTTATTTGAGTCTATTCGCTGCTTTGTACGTGCGTGAATGTTCAGTTTTTGCCAGTTTTGTGGGGTTTCGGAATATGCTCTGTTTGCGCTTTACAGTCGCCAAGGTATGAGGTATGTATCTACCGAATTTTGATTTGAACGCTAAAATTTGATACGCTCTGTAGTTTTGACTGTGTGTTGTTTTTTTATGTATGTTACACACGGAAGAGTTTTATTTATATCGATAATTACTTACACAGGGATAGATATAATCGATACTTTACTAGTTTCATGTGTCAAAATTATCTTGTTTGAAACATTTAGGAAAGAGAAATTAAACAAAGGCAAAATTTTATTATGTAAAGGGCACTTACATAAGTAACATGACTTTTATGATGAGGCAATCCTGTTTCTTCACAATCACAAAACTGAAAGTAAAAATGGTATCATTTTCTACTTTGGTATTGTATGCAAATGTTTGTCTTTAGCTTATATTTCTATAGCTTCAAAGTACCTAACTGCTTTGTGGTTTGGATCCCATAGAAATGTTAACTGTCATAAACTCGTTAAAGCTTATGTAGTGCAGAATTATTTTGAGAGATTTGTGAGGATGGTAGAAAATATTAATAGTTTCAGTAATAAACTAGTGAAATCTGATCCGACTTTTTTATATTAGAAAAAAAAATTATATATGGAGCTTGTATGTCAGTCTTATCTTGTGACGTCACAATTTTGGAGTCAAAAAACAAAACTAACGGTGAGTTGCACTGTCTAATTTGACGTTGACTTTAACCGGTGCGCCGCTGACGTTTAGACAAAATGGTGTAATTTAAGTTTTTCTGCACACGTTAAAGTTAACGTCAAAGTTGATGATGCAACCCACCCTAATAATATGCTTTGAAAAAAAGTAGCTTGTGTATGAACCGAGTTCTTTAACAGTATATATCAAATTTCATCAAAATCGGTACAGCGGTTTAGCCGTGAAAGTGGAACACACAGACAGATTTTCGCATTTATAATATTAGTATGAATACCCATGCCACATGAGTTTACATACCAATCTAACTCTTTGTAATATTTTATACACTATCTTCTTTTCTATACACAATTAAAAATTTAAAAAATAACAATATTGTTACGCGTAAGTAACTAGTCCTTCTTACCGGATTTTTTCTCTTACGTCTTCGTTTCAAACATTTCGGTCTTCTGTTAGTGCAAGGACATTGCCTGTTCAGTCGTCTATTCTCCGCTGTGTACTGGAGTTTGTATTTCAGGTTGGAAAGACATGAAGGCTTCTTCTCACAGGGCTCAACGCAGGAGCAGGTTGTGCCTTGGAAATAAGAAAGAGAACTTAAAAAGAATGGCAAACCACTCCATTAATAGGGCAAGAAAGTCATTGTGTGTTTCATTCCACGTAAAGACCACGACCCTCAGCCATGAGGAATACGATTACCTATGAAGAGGAGGTGTCCACTTCCACAAATTCATAAAATGTTGTGTATTATAAAGCCAAAAAATGTAATGAAAAAATAGGTATTTAGCCGTTTCAATAACAATTTGAACTTCTTAGTTTATTATTTCTATTACCTACTCAAATATTTTGAAATATTTTGTAAGTATATATATAAATAAATATATATTAGGACAAATCACACAGATTGAGCTAACCCCAAAGTAAGTTCAAGACTTGTGCTATGGGATACTAACTCAACGATACTATATTTTATAACAAATACATATATAGATAAACATCCAAGACCCGGGCCAATCAGAAAAAGATCATTTTCCATCATGACCCGACCGGGGATCGAACCCGGGACCTCTCGGTTCAGAGGCAAGCACTTTACCACTGCGCCACCGAGGTCGTCAAACATTAGTATAAATATATAAATAAATAAATATAAATTTATTATCGATATATCTAGCAGATTTTAAGTTAGACCTTCCACTGCGCCACCGAGGTCGTCAAATAAAGTAAAATTCGGTCATCCTTTTGATCTCAAAATGAATGGATGATCCCAATTATTATTCTGTTCACAGATACAAATACACGAGCAAACAAGTCAATATAGAAATCAAAATGCAAGCGTAAACTGTGTACTAAATAAAAAAAATTCTGAATAGTAACAAAAATGCTTACCCATAATCCATATTAAGAAAGGTTGACTGTAATCGAAGCCCTCTCGAATATCCGCAAAAAATGTTTCGACGAAATAAATAATTATATATTTTATGGCCTCATAAATATTACGGTGTCGTCGTTCCTCGTAAAAAGTGATATTTTATACGTTCACTCAAAAACACAGCTGATACCAACAGAAATAAGAGTGCAAAACAAAGTAAATACTTAACAAGTCCGAACCACTCCATGTTATGTTCTATTTAAATTTTGATTGGCAGTTCTTTAAAGTCACGACCAACATGAAAATCGTCGTCGCGTTTTATGCCAAACATTCATCTTTGTAATTCATTATTTTAAAATATACTTTATAAAATACAGTCCTCTACCGCGTCTCTCTGTCTATGTGTATGTATTTGTTCGCGATTAACTCAAAAGCTGCTGCACCGGTTTTCTTGCGGTTTTCACCGATAGCTAGTTAAGTATAAGTGGATGAGAACCACTCTCATAGCATTTCGACCGCTGCAGCCGCGCTGTCATAACAATCTGTAAATTTTCTTGATGGAGGAATAATTTCCAAAATCTATCTGTACTATTATAAAAGGTAAGCGTTTGTGGGTTTGTAGGTTTGAGGCGGGTAATATCCGAAACTATCGAACCGATTTCAAAGACTCTTTCACCATTAAAAAGGCATATATATTTTATCTCCAAAATCCCACGGGAGCGAAGACCCGGGCAACTAGTCGTTCATAAAATTGACATTACCACATTACAGATTAATTATTTTAAAGACAGATAGGAAAACTAATTCTTGTCTTTATTAAAATTTGGAAAATTGTAATGACAGCGCTGCGATAGCGGCCGAAACGCTCTAAGAACCACCAAGTACATATATAGTATATTATGTATGTAGTATTATAAAACTTTTCTGTTAACACACTCAGTCGGGTCGCATCTGAAAACCAGTGCACTCCTCTGTGTGAGCGTGAATGTGTACTGAGTTGGGCCTTTTTTGCTGCAACACAGATACACAGACATACCTATCACTGTAGTATATTGCTGTCTTGATTTGCTATTTAATTGTGTTATTATGTCTTGTGTTTCGTGTTGTTATCTCTATAAATAAACATGTTATTTATCCAAAACGCTCTGATTAGATGGAGAGATATTAATGATGAGTTCCGCCACTAAAAACAAATCAACAGTCGTGGTGAGACGGGAATCTGCAACTACGAACAACTCAAACAAGCAATTAAACTATACCAGAGGAGATTAATTATTTGTTTGCCCAACAAACTGAACGGGGCTGCAATATACTACGCGTTCTCACTTCACTTCGAACTCGATTATAAATGCGAAAGTCTGTCTGATTCATGGCTAAACCACTGAACCGATTTTGATGAATTTTGGTATGTGTATAGGTAAAGACCCCAATTCAAACATAGGTTTTTTTTTTTAACCCCCAAATGGATATAATGGAGGTGAAAGTGTGGATGAAAATCATGTCCGTTTCGCGTTCGCATAGAAACTCAAGCCGGGGAAGCCGCGGCAAAAACCTAGTAAGATTATACATAAGAAGTAGTAACATACGGTACATGAGATAAATCGTTGATGCCAAGTTTCAACTAAATATTAACATTTTAAGGGTGAGTTGCACCAATAGACCTGCGCGCCACTGACGTAGACAAAATGGCGTATTTAAATTTTTTTTCTCAGGTTACACTTAAACGTCAAATTTGACTGGTGCAACCCACTCAGGAGTAATCAATCTACAGTAACCAATAGAAAGTATTGGTTACTGTAGACGCTAGGATTCAAACCTGGTAACTTTCCACCTATATTATCGAGTATATTCTCCTTTATTATCGAGTATATTATTGAGTAGACTGATATATATTTTGTTATATAACTTCATTGTAAAAAAGGGGGGTGGAAAAGTATGTATGGCTAAATGTATTACCTTATATTTATTATTATAGGTATATAATAAAGTCTGTACACAGCACTACACTTGCTCAACACATGCTTTCAAGGTCATGATATTCGTTTTATGACTATCAACAGACAACGGTCGGCCAGTCTTAACCACTGGACCATCACCGCTTCTATAAAAGTAACAGTAAATGTTCAGCGAATCAAATCGAATCTATAGTACGGGAGCCAACGCCAAACTTTATATTATTGAAGTTGGCAAGTTGTCGTGGTCGAAAGTGTTCCGGCAACAATAGAAACTCAACATCTGCTGTACACTAAATTAAGATAACTTTTGTTTGTTGATTACGTAATCACGGAAATTTTAGCTGTTATTATTATGATCTGTTTTGAGTGATCACAAATTTTGGTATCTTTCGAGGGAACTAAACTCATTTACGGGAAGGTGAAATGTTGTAATTAATTTTAAAAAAATTAAATAATCTTAGATTTTCAGTCACAGTATCAAAGCGCAAACGTCAGAAAAATCTAAATTAGGTTTATAAAATGTCTAGATTATTTGTATTTTAGACAAAATAAAAACTTGAAAAAATGACCTAGTTCTTTTTGTGAAAGCACCGCACCACAAATAGAATAATGAGTTTACAGAACAGCATTTCGTTCTGGATATGTCATACAAAAATTGATTCTAATGTTTGTATGAAACTGTGCAAAAAGTGCACTATCCTTTTACCCTTTATGGCACTTTTATACTAAACTAGGCTTTGCCCGCGGAATCGCCTCCGTAATTTTTTCTGCGAAAGCGGAACAGACGTGATTGTCATAAAAAGTTTCACCTCCAATTAGACTTTGTCGTGAACGCTTGTGTCAAGTGACGTCATTACATCATCCTAAATTTAATAAAGGCTTTTGGATTTGAATTTGGTACTATACTTTCGCTACATCACTATTTTTATCATGCCGAGTCGACGTGAGTTATGAAAGCGCAAATTAGTCTTTAGAACCGGCTTGTTTGCTTAACTTTAAAACTTTAAGTAGTTTATTTAAATTTTAAAGTCGAAAGTACCTAGTTTACTTTAAAGTACCTATTTAAATAAAGTTTTAACGAAACCATATTCATTTAATTTTAGTAGTGTTTTAACATTTGAAGTAGGAAGGAAATCATTAAGAAAATGGTCATGCAAGAGCGTATAAACGACATAACAATATACAATACATTCACGTCTTTATTTCTTGCGGCGTAGACGCAGCCATGAGTTGCAAAACTCGAAGGCTGCGTGTAGCTGTACGGCTAGTTTATTGGCGGAATTGACATAAAACTGTGATGGATAGGAAAGGAAGTACGGAATAATTATGATATACACGAACAAAGTACGGTTCTCATGGTAACTTATTTATTTATTCACAATAAATAATTTTACTTATCGCGGCATAAGCTGCGGGCAATAGGTAGTCCTAAAAATATAAAACTCTTGAGGGAAAATAAGTTGACGTCAAAAGACAGCATAGCTTTATTGTCATCAGTGTTATAACCCGAAGTTTTCATATAAACCCGATGGGAACTACCATTTTGTTCGAGAATGCACTCGATTGGAAAATTGCTTGGCCGTCTCTTCGGGAATCTTTAAAACTATACTGAATAAGGCTGTGATATGATTTATGGACTTGCAAAACTTAATATGGGAAAAATGTGAAAAATAAAAATTTATTATCAGTTATTTCTGATCTTTATTTGTGTTAGTCACTTTTAATAATGAATTATATTATTATAGAATTATCTATAGAGAGAAAAATAGAAAAAATATTTGTAAAAAATATGAGTAAACACAAATTGGTATGAAAAGAAAAAGCTAACCCTACCCTTTATCAACTATGGTTATTATAACTTTACAGCAATATAAATAAAATAGATTTTTTTGAGAAATCACTTTCGCGGTCAATAAAAGTTTAAATTTGAAATGTAATAGTCTGAAATGATTAATATTAGATTTATTTTTAACAAATTCAACAATATGTACTTTGAAGATTTATTTACATGTTACGATTTGCGATCTTTGTTTGTTTGTAAAGATTTTTTAACACAAATAAAACACATACATAGCAAAAAGTAAGAATAAGAGACGCTTTGATGCGAGATTCAAAGTCAATTACATAAGATATTATTATAGATTATAGTACCTACCTATAAATATCTAGGTCTATTGGAAACTTTCAATCTAAAAATGTCATTTAGCCCAAGATCATACAATTTGCATGTTTGTAAACCCGCACAAAACTTGCAAAAGAAATGGGTTTTTTCCAAATCGCATGGGACCGAGCCAACGAACCAGCAAATTGGATTCGTCTGTTTAAATCGATGCCCTGATTCGAGAAGGTTATGCTGTGGATCCGATGGTAACGAGAAACTTGTAAGGGACAAGGTTAACATCAATACATATAAATAATAGGTAAATAAAGTTCGTGTTGCGATTTTTTCACATTTAGACAAACCTACTATTACTAATAAAATGCGATTGTTTGTGAGGAAGTATTGTGTATGTTGTTACTCTTTCAAGTAAAATCTCCTGGACGGATTATTATGAAATTTGGTTCACGGGTAGGATATAACCTGGAATATTACATTGGATACTTTTTATCTCGAAATTCCCTCCCAAGCAAAGTGCCATACCACAAGTATAAGACAAAATGTAAATGAGAACTACCTATAGTTCAGTTAGATTTAAAAACACATGTAACCATAATATCTCTTTATCTGAAACCTAGTCTGAAATCTTTTCATAACCTATGTCCCACTGCTAGGCAATAAATAAATATTAGGACAAATCACACAGATTGAGCTAGCCCCAAAGTAAGTTCGAGACTTGTGTTATGGGATACTAACTCAACGATACTATATTTTATAACAAATACATATATAGATAAACATCCAAGACCCGGGCCAATCAGAAAAAGATCATTTTCCATCATGACCCGACCGGGGATCGAACCCAGGACCTCTCGGTTCAGTGGCAAGAATCTTACCACTGCGCCACCGAGGTCGTCAATGGTCTCCCTCATCTAATTCCATACTCTTCCACCTACAGATGTACGAGCGTTATTGTTCTAATATCTGTGCTTCCACCCAACGCAACAACCAATATTAAATAAAAGTCATCCTTCTTCTTCTTATCATTGAAATTATTAAAATGATTATAATAGCCCTAGTATAAGATCACTTCATATCCGGGGATGTAACCACGAGAGATGAAAGTGATGATTTCAGTGCATATTGGAAATAAAACTACACGGTTTAAATTTGTAACTAACATTTATTTGATTTTGTCGAAATTTTATTTCTATTTGTAAATCAAAGATTCACTTAATTTATTTGACAAATAAAATTTAAACAATCAGTCTTTTCAAAGATAACTTTTTATGAAATTAGGAGGTTCAAATTTAAAACGTTATAATATTATACCATTTGATGATTTCATTCATAAAAAGTCGTTATAATTGAACAGAATTTCCATCGACATCGACAGTATATTAATCAAATTTACCTACAAAATGTAAGTCATTAAAAACACTATGTTATTATTTTGTAAAGAAAGTTTAAAATGGATGTGATTTTATTAATTTCGCTGCATAATTAACCACTTAATATTCACCACTTAACAGGAATAATTTGTCACAAATATAATTTAAAATTATTGTTTCTTTTTATTTTATAATTATCTTTGGCTTTTATCTGCCTTATGGCATTGAATTTAATTCAATATTTACTTTACTTTTACTGTTACAACTTACAAATGGATTTTTTTATTATATTTATCTAAAATATAAGATTTATAAATTTGGTAAGAAATTTGGTAAGACATTTTAAGATGAATTACATTATAATATTTATATATAAAACTGCTAAATTTTGTAATTTTGATTATGTCGCTTTTACAATATATATTATCAAAAATTACCTGATACAAAGAAATCCTATCTAGATAAACATTATTAATTTATGGAAAAAAAAGAAAAAGAAAGTATTAAATATTATTTATGGCACTATGAAAGTATCTATTTTATTCACCTTTTTACATATTATTATATCGACTGAAGATATTAAAAAAAATATATCTTACGCAAGTAATGAACACAACCATTAAAATCTTAATTATAAATCTTCCAGCTACCTATGATGTTGAATTCTGCAACCTTCTGAAACAAAAATTAGAGATTCATATTATAGCAAAATGACTAAGGGAGCGAGCCTCTGAGCCCATCTTGTTTAATTTTTTTTCTTAAACAAGCAAGAAGCCTGATTGTAAGCAAACACCACGGCCCCATGGACACCAGCAACCCGATACGGGTCTCCGATGCAATGACGACTTTTGAGAAAGTGATAGACTCTTTTCTTGAAGACCCTACATACTAGGGAACATCGCAGAGGTAAGTTTTCTGCATAATACGTCCACAACAGATCGACTATTTATTTAGTTTCAAAATAATTTCAAACTCCTTTACGTAGGGCAACCGTGGGCGTGGTGCGCGAGAAGGGAGAACCCTACCCCTCCAAATAAGCGTCAAGGGCTTAATTAAAATACATTTTGGGAAATAAAATCAACAATATCTAGTAGGATGTTCGCGTACAGCATGGCCTTCAAACGATGCATTTCATTAATCTGCGATATTGTGACTACCTCTGTACTAGTGTTGATAAGGTGTGAAATACTTACTTCTTGGTGCGCTCTTCAGTGTTGTGGTCCGTGACACGCAGTCACTCTCCTCCGACTCTGATCTCATTTGAAAACTTGTTTCTGAAATCAAGAAAAAAAAATCGTATCAGCGTTTCATGGCAAAGTATGGAAATGTTGATGTCTGGAAACCTAAACTAGGGTTACAGACTTAGTTATGTGTGTATACTATCGATTTAACTCAAACTATAAAGATCGAACAGATAAACAGACACTAGACAAATAAGCAGAGTACGAGTGATTTTATAAAGTATCCGTTTTCTCCTTGTGAGAAACTGTACTATAAAATCGCATTTATTTCATAAAACACCCCATTTTTACATACCCTACGTGGTATTATCACAGCCAACTGAACTACTAAAGTCTTTTAACTTTAAAATATATAATTTATTATGTTTTAAAATTTTGTGACAACCCTGACTGCGTTGTCGACGCTGGCAACTGTTTCGCCTTTAGCAAGGCCGTAACATTAACTGTATGAATCTCAGTGTGGTATTATTAGTACCTAATATTATACTATGCCTTAATATTCACGCAACCAGAAGCAATATAGACTTCACTTCTTCTTCATCTTGCTTCTTACCAAATTCCATTTTTAAAAATAATTAAATATTTCACAAAAACCTGCAATAACAACCCACCACTATCATATCTTGACTTGCTGTTCCCTGGGAGATGTAATCTACTCGGAACTTCTTGATTGTCAACATGTCCAAATGTTCTGAACCCGATAGCGAACTGCGCGTATGGACTTATTTCGTACAACTCTGAAAAGAATATATTAAAATTTCTTAAAAAAAAAAACAGTTTTGTGACGGTAATTTTTTCGGTAAAATTTTTCGTCAGTAAAGATTATTTGTAAAGATCTTTGACAATTTCCCATAGCTTATACAAGATAATTTTTTATTTCAAACTTTTAAACTTTTAAGATTTGAACAAATAAATACAGTGTATAGTATACGCATAGTTTATTCTGTAAGTAATCTTTTATTTGTTGAAAAAAAAATGCTTAAAGTTCAGACATAATCGTCGTTTTCGAACTGTACTTACTGCGTAGATTACAATATCCATAATATAATTTGTTTTATGCCATCTAAGTCCACAATAGCATATTTTTATCAGCAAATATTTATTGTCACATTTACCAAGTCACTCTCATCCTTACGTGTTAATGCATACGGATCTGTCATCACAGATCCGTCATCACAGATCCGTATGGATACACCTAGGGATGAGATGCCACAAAGGCCGGGGACAGCGGAAAAAAATGTATCTTAAAATTTTGAATATTCGGCGTTTACGACCGGCTGCCTGTCTATCGTCAACCCTCTTTGGGAATACTCACCATGTTTAGTATCGGCAGTCAAATGCACTGGAGTACTGTATACTCTGTTGTTGACATCAGTAGGAACACTTTGAGGGGTGTTCACTGTGACATTGCTCCTCTCTGATTTACATTCTGCTGTGAGAGAGTTCCTATATTCTGTTAGATGCTGGTGGCTGAAATATTAAATGAAACAAATTGATTTATGAGATGGTACTTGGATGAGGAATGAGGTATGAGACGTTTCACGCAGGGCCGTCGCAGCACGAAAGTATTATGAAATTTTGACATTTTTAATAATGATGTAAATTCGTCCTCTTAATTTTTAATATATGTATAAGACCTATATTTGTTAATTGACGTCCTTGGAGAAAAGACCGCGGTGAAGTTTGTTGCGCCGCTTCTTCTTCACCTGCGCTTTGGAAGTCTGCAGTAGACTTAGTTTAAGTAATTTTTTGACGTCAATAAGTGATGTATCGTCCTAAATTTAATAAAGAATTTGAATTATGTGTATCCTAATTCTAATCCTATCCTAACTTCCTAACTTTTCCGGTGAAGGAAAACATCGTGAGGAAACCTGCACACTGGTTGATTCCTATTAACTTGTGTGTGAAATGGAGAAGGCAATGGCAAACCACTCCATTAATAACGCCAAGAAAATTGTTGTGTGTGTTTCATTCCACGTAACAACCACGACCCTCAGCCATGAGGAATACGACTATGATGAAGAACTTCCTAACTTATAAATGCGAAAGTTAGTTCTTGTGTTTGTTTGTTTGCTACCACTTCACTCGCTTTATCTACTCATCTAATCTTCCTGAAAGTTTTGCGTACATGTAATGAAGTAGATAGTTTTGTATATATTTACAAAGTTCTTATTTTTTTTTGTTTTAATACAAAGTTTTGCATACCTATATGTAATTAAGTAGTATGGTGTCTGGTTGGTAAGTTCAAGTAAATTAAATTCAGAATCATTCAGCTAACCTCAATCAACATAACATTTTTCATGAATAACTTATTGCTAATAAACGATGAAAAGTGTACGGTGATATTAGAAAAAAAAAAGTCAATTTAAAAATAAAAAAGAAAAAGAAAATATTCAGCTTACGATTTGATTTTCATATTGGTAAAATATATACATCGATTTAAATTATGTATTCAGAATTAGAATTATAAAGCTGTAAATATACTTACTTATGCCTCTTAACAAGTATATAGACACAGGTCAGTGAACAGATAGTGAGCAGTATGGAACTGCAGATGATGACCAGCATGTTGAGGTCAAACATGTCAGACGGTGGCCCGATGGACTCTGGAAGTAAGAAATTCTGTTCTGTATAAAAATCTTCTGGAACATATTTATGTCTTACTATATGAGTCCTTCACGCCTTCGCTGTGATCTCATTGAGACTTGTAAGATTTTGATTGGCTATACGCCTTGACGTCAATAAGTGATGTATAATTTCGAATTTTGAATGGAAAGTACAACTTGTACAAATATCACTATATATACATAACATAAAACAATGTTGCCTTTTTTTTTAGAATTTTTATATGTTTGTTTGTGCATCACGCGAAAACTACTGAATGGAATTTGAAGCGGTTTTATAGCGGAAGGTCTAACTTAAAATCTGCTAGATATATCAATAATAAATTTATATTTATTTATTTATATATTTATACTAATGATTGACGACCTCGGTGGCGCAGTGGTAAAGTTCTTGTCGCTGAACCGAGAGGTCCCGGGTTCGATCCCCGGTCGGGTCATGATGGAAAATGATATTTTTCTGATTGGCCCGGGTCTTGGATGTTTATCTATATATGTATTAGTTATAAAACATAGTATCGTTGAGTTAGTATCCCATAACACAAGTCTCGAACTCACTTTGGGGCTGGCTCAATTTGTCCTAATATATTTATTTATTTATACAAACCTCCCAACACAGTGGTGGTAGCATAGTTGTACAAAGCTGTGCTGACTCCCGCCGCATTCTCAGCGGTCACTCTGATCTGATACCATTGAGACGGCAGTAGATTTGCGATCACGAAAGAATTCGGTTGGTTGAGTATTGGTGAGATGTAGTGGCTCCATTGCTGGTCGACTTGATGCTGGAAGTAAAAACCAATGTATTTAAAAAGTCAAAATCTTTATTAATTTAACTAGGATGAAATACGTCTCTCATTTTCTACTGCTGACTTTCAAAGCGCAAATCGGAAAGAAAATAAAAAATAGAACAAAAAATAAAGGAAAACAAAATTGTGGAACAAAGAAGAAAGATACAAGTATTTATTGGCTACGAGTAATTTCCAACTAGTCTAATCAGATCATGGAATTAATAGGTATTCCGTTAGTACTTACTAATTCCATGAATCAGATAGATTTTTCTTGGTTTTTCCAATATCAAAAACAAAAAAATATATATGGAGCTTGTATGACAGTGATATGCTATGACGTCACGATTTTATTATTTATTGAGGACAAAACATAGACAATTACGTAATTAATAAAACTAATCATGTGACATTTTATTTAATTGTGTTTGGTTATTTAAATATCTTTATATATATTTTACCCCATCAAGTAGCAAGTTTAGAAAGCTTACGTTTCTATTCTCAGCTTTCTTCCAAGCCTTACTCCCATATTCTCTGTAATCCACATCGAACCTAGAGATCTCACAACCGTTGTCGTCCCAGCCACTAAGCTGTATGTATATGTGGCTCGCGTTACTCCAAAACCATTCTGTACTGCTTGGAGATATGGGCACTGAAAATCAATCGATGTCATCATCAATATTATCTATACATTTAATAAAACAGCAAAAAATATATCTGTACATTTATTTAATTTAGAAAAAATAATTTAAAGCGGTGTAGAAATAGTAATAGAATAAGAATTTGAAATAAAAAAAGACTGTCTGTAGATATATCTGTTTGTTTGTACACGCTAATATCTGGACGTATTTTGATCTGGACACTCGAAGGTACATAATATATTTTGAGAATTAGAACACCTAATACTTGAAGTTATACAAAAATAGAACTTAAGCAAAAAATATTTAGCCTGATAAGCATCCAATCCAAACAGCTGAATGTAATTTTTCCAAACATAGTTAAGAACACTCTTGATTAAATTCTGATTTAAATAAAAGAAACTAGATCAAAATCGGTTCAGCCGTTTGGCTGCTACGAAACCACGGACAGACACACAGATACACGTACACGTTAAACTTACCCCCTCCTAAAGTAGAAGCATCAACATAAGTCGGCTGCGAGGCCCCAACACTGTTAGCCGCAGTTATCCTCACAGAGTATTTTGTCCCACATTTTAAACCCTGAAGAGTGTATTCTTGTACCCCCTGTAGTCTGTCTCTGTTACTCCAAGCACTTTGCCAAGATGAGCTAGCAGCTTCTTTCCATGTTATGTTGTAATCTGGAAGTTACAAATATATTTTTACAATCCAACTAGATGTTGCCCGTGGCTTCGTTCCCGTGGGAAATTTGAGATAAAATATAGTTTATAGCAATCTTGGATAATGTACCTTTCTAATGGTGAAAAAAATTTTGAAATTGGCTCAATAGTTTCGGAGATTATCCGCCACAAACATACAAACTCATAAACGCTTACCTCTTTATAATAATAGTATATATTATTATATAGGCCATTATGATTCTTGATTGCCACGTACGAAAGAATATGGATCAGTGACGATACGCTTTAAGTCATATTGACAAAGCAATTTGTGAATCTTAGTATAATATAATATTTTATTTGGTTCAGGAAATAAATTCAAATTTGAAGAATATACTTATAAGTTTAATGAAATATGTGAAACGTAAATAGTATAGATAATAACACTTACTAATTTTCTGTGACTTGCCAGCTCGTCTGGGTATATCCCATTGCAAATGCAACGCGTTTTTGTGTGACGTCACCCGCAAACTGGGAGGCTCCGGTGTTGGCAACACTGAGACTTCATACGAGACTGAGTCTGACCCGTAGAGATTTTTTGCTAGACAAGTGTAGTTGCCACTCAGGGATTGGTCGATATCTGAAATTGATAAATATTTATTAACTACTATGTATTTAACTTAAGGCATATTTTCAGTATCCACACTAATATTATAAATGCGAAAGTCTGTGTGTTCCGCTTTCATGATTTTACGCTGCTAAATCGATTTGGACGAAATTTGGTATGCACGTAGTTAAAGACCCCCTTTAAACATAGGCCTTTTTTGAAATCAACCCCCAAATATCTATAATGGGGGTAAATGTTAGTATGAAACTCACGTCTATTCCGCTTGTACCATATATAAATATATATATAATAGAAATATAAATAGAAATATAAATATATTAGGACAAATCGCACAGATTGAGCTAGCCCCAAAGTAAGTTCGAGACTTGTGTTATGGGATACTAACTAAATTTTATAATAAATACATATATAGGTAAACATCCAAGACCCGGGCCAATCAGAAAAATATCATTTTCTATCATGACCCGACCGGCGATCGAACCCGGGACCTCTCGGTTCAGTGGCAAGAACTTTACCACTGCGCCACCGAGGTCGTCAAATTCATGGCAGAAGCTGATAAAAGTCTAAATAAGCCGTAAAAGAACAATAATAAAAAAAACTTACTGTTTATAAGCAAGCTGTCGTCATGGTTCCTCGTAAACCTGGGGTGGTGTGTGATGATGTTCAACTTGTGGTACCACACGGTCCTAGGGGGTGGTACCCCCACACATTGACAGACTAACAGTAAGGAACTACCCACTCCCACTGAAACGGGACCACCTAAAGATGCTACTCCAGCTACCACTGAAAAATAAATTATAAACTAGTGACCCGGCCTGGGTTCATACAAGGTCTATAGACCTTCAGGAATATTGTCTAAATAACAGTGAAAACTGCATCAAAATCCGTTGCGTATTTCGAAAGATAAAAGCTTAGATACAGCATGCATCACATGTGGATATTGTTGACCAATTACTGTTGATTAGTGAAAGTGTAGGGTGGTGTAAAATAAGCTTTTCAATTCTTTCTCTTTCCTACGGTCTTTAGCAGTTTTAGTTGTCAGTAGGCTCGAATCCTCGACGATATCAAGCCAGCATTTCGTCGTGGTTGCCCCTTCTACCAGGGCCAAGCGAGAGCGGACATTTAGCCAGGCATAGCCAATTTAAGACGCGGCCATAGTAGCCTACATAATAAAGATCCAAATGGTTGCCAGGCGTTTTATATCCAAATTATTGAACCCCTAATTCATAATTAAGTACTAGATGTTGTCTGGGTCTTTGCTCCCGTGGGAATTTTGAGATAAAATATAGCAGCAATCTTGGATAATGCATTTCTAATTGTGAAAGAATTTTTGAAATCGGTGGTTCTGTAGTCAAAATCAAAATCAAAATCAAATCATTTATTCAGAAATTAGGCCTTCACAGGCACTTTTTCACGTCATATTTTTGTAGATTACCCGCCTCAAACATGCAAACTCACAAACTCTTTATAATAATAGTACAGATTGAAAAATATAATAATTAAAATGACTTTGGTATCGGTGTTCAGCGACTCTAGTTTTGTTACTGTCACACTGTAAATTACAAAAAAAAAGCGTTCTTGAGAATTCTCAAAATATCACTCAATCACTGCCCAATAAAAGTTTAATAACAAACGAACCTTTAGAAGACAACTCCGCGTGCACCCTGCGGCCGGCCGCGCCCTCGCCCGCCGCCGTGTGCGCGCGCACGAACACCTCGTACTGCGCGCCCGACAGCCCCGGCACTGACAGCGTCACTTGCCGGAGCGATTCTTGTGTTGCATCTACTCTGTAGCTTTGAGGTGGGCTCGTGCTGGAAGGTAATAGATTGGTGCTACTATTTATTTGGTTTATTAGTCGCAAAGACACGACTCTGTTGCTCCGTCTTCCTGTGCGTTGACGTCCGACGACGTGGAAATTTCCACGTATGTCGACACTCGTCATTGTCAAACTAATATTAAACAACGGAGCACAACGAAGAAATTGAGCCTAATATAAGTATACTAGCTGCGCCCTGGGGTTTTGCTCCCGTTATATTCTACCCGTGCACCAAATTTCATAACAATCGGTCCAGTAGATTTTGAGTGAAAGAGTAACAAACACACATCCTCACAAACTTTCTCATTTTTAATATTAAAAGGATAGAAAAGTATAAATTATTTATTAATTTACGGCAATATTAAGTGTAACTGTACATCACAACCACATTGCTGATATACCACCGGATTATAATTAAAGAAATGGTTTGCCTTATATAACTTACCTAGCCACAGGCTTGACATAAACAGTGTAATGTGTAATTTCCCCATTCGGCTGCTCCGGTCTCTTCCAGCTCACGAGTAGAGAATTTGGAGATGAAACGAGCACTTTGATTTGTGATGGAGCTCCTGGCACTGAAATATCATTTTATACAGTTTTAACGTAATTAAGTATATCTAATACTAAGCTGAGCCTCGGGGCTTCGATCCTTCGGTGGGAATTTCGGGATAAAAAGTATTCTATGTGTTATTCTAGGTTATATTCTACCCGTGTACCGAATTTCATAACAATGCGATTTTGCGTGCGAGAGTAACAAACATACATACACACATTATATACTTATGTTCTGACAAATTTGACGTTGATTTTGACAAGGTCGCCGCTGACGTTTGCTCTGGCAAAATGGCGTTCTTTGCATTTTTCTGCGCACGTTAATGTTAATGTCAAAGTTGAAGGTGAAGTCCACCCTAAATTTTGTTTACCAATTAACTTTAAATTAAAATATCACACGTGTAAATTTTGATAACTTACCGTCTTGTAAGGTGGAACACACTATGGGGTAGGAAAATGGTCCTAAGCCATAGTTGGAAAAACCTGCCACTTTGATCGTGTAGTTTGTGTACTTTAGTAGCGCTTGAAGATACAACTCTGTGTGTGGTGACGTGATGTTCTGCCAAATTCCATCTAGAAATAATAGGTAATGTTTTAAAATCGTTATTAGTTTACAAGAGGTAAACTTTTTGGTAATTCCCGCCATTGTACGGTCGGCTGCATAAGTCTATAGACACATGTGAACCTTATTCCCATAAGAATCATTTATTCCTGTTCCCTCTTTAGGATCTGCTGGAATTAGCTTTTGTCCGCGGCTTCATCTGCGTAATTTTGTGGCTTCCTCCGCTCATAACTTATTATTGTCAATATCTCGAGTTCGAAGCAACGTATCGCGATGAAACCCATACCATACCATACCCATAACATAGATTTTAAGATAGATCATCCCGCTATGCAGCTATGAAAACTGCATCAAATGCCATGCAGTAGTTTTTTCGTGATGTGCGAACAAACATAGAGACAGACAGGCAGACAAAAAATAAAAAATAAATATTTTGACATCTATTAGCCTCATAAAGATCTCCCATATATTTTTCTTTAATATCTCCTATGTATAGACACGACTTACAATTTTATTATATGTATATGGCTATGGATATGCGACTATGTACAAATGCTATATATATATGGCGGCAATCCCTTTGGAATGACGACATCGCCAAGGTTGAAAAGCTCAAAATTGTGAAATTCGGTTCGGGATGAATTGGAGTAGACTTATGTCCTGCCGTAGAAGAATTGAGCTGAAGAAGAAGAAGAACTTATAAATAATCTACCTTCAGTACCGAAGTAGACGGAGTAACCAATTAGTGAAGTACCCTGCGCAGTGATGGGTTGCCACGAGACCTTTAGCGATGTCGACGACATCCCTCTGCATTCCAACCCCGATGGCGGTTGTTCCGGAGCTGAAATCAATGTTAATTGACTGAATACAAATTTATTTCTAGGATAGGTAAATAATTAACTGGAAGTTAGTTTGAATGTCAAATATTTGACGACCTCGGTGGCGTATTGGTAAAGTGCTTGCCCCTGAACTGAGAGGTTCCGGATTCGATCCCCGGTCGTGTCGGAAAATGATCTTTTTCTGATTGGTCCGAGTTCTGGATGTTTATCTATATAATATGTATTTGTTATAAAATATAGTAGCGTTGAGAGTTAGTATCCCATAACACAAGTCTCGAACTTACTTTGGGGCTAGCTCAATCTGTGTGAATTGTCCTAATATATTTATTTACCTATTTATTTATGATAGGCCCCATTTTACCTATTGCTGATAAAGTATCTATAGATTGTATTATGTAACATATCGTGAAATTGTGTCTCACATTCAATACGGCGTAATCGCCTATCAATCACACAAACCAATCACATCAGGCAGATTTAGGTTAAGTTAATTTATTTGTCAATTCAAAATATATTATTTTATCAGAGAGTGGTGCAACAGGCTCTAAATCTAAATCCAGATAACAACCTATTCAATAAATATGAAAAGAAGCCTATTTTAACACTTTCTGATGAATCATCATACAGTAATCTGACAGATAAACTAGCTGCTGGCTATCTAGCAGCTCAAAAATGGTGTTTTTCAAGTGTTGCATAGAGCTTTACAAGAAGAGGAACACAATTTTTAACCCTATCTGTTTGATTACGCTTAGGATATCTGCAACTTTATCAGCAAGAGGTGAAACAGGTATTCAGCCCGCATCACTCTAATCTCCGTCACACCATTTTGTCACACAAGTGCGACACAGAACAATCTTATTCATCACTGTCACATCTAACTGGTTGTAATAACATGGTAGTAGGAAGTAACCGTAAATCACAAATAATATTCTTTGGGCTTAATATTTTTTCCCAAATAATATTTCTGACTTTCTTAAATGCGAATATAATGTTTACTACCTATTCACGCTTTATCTACTTAACTAATCTTCTTGAAATTTTGCATACATGTAGTTTAAAGTGTGGAGAAGCACATAGGGTATCTTTTATCCCGGAAAATTTAGGCGGGCGAAGCCGCGGGCAACTGCTAGTGATAAATATGATAGACAATATATAGGTATTCCCTTTACCTCCTTCTCTTGTCGATTGATACACAGGCAGCGAAAATGGACCGTTCCCTGCCGAGTTGAATGCACTCACTGAGACTGCGTATCTGAAAATTTTACGACATAGGTATTTATTGTTAATTTGATTGCACATTAAGATACTTACGAGTGCAGTTAATTATTCTACATATCGAATTAAAATTGTCTATTTCACGTCAAAGTTTAAATGGAATAGTATTTCTAAAAACTAGAAATTACTAGTATTTCGGAATGATCGCTGAATGAATGCAAAAAGAAAATAATTTAAACATTGTGCCTATTGAGTCTGAAGCGCATAACATTATCTCTCTCTCTCTCTCAACTTTGCATATTCCCGGTTTAGTTCGGAACCGCCGCGATCCCCAAGACCAGAGTAAAAAAAACCTTAAAATTTTAAAATCTTGTTGTGATTTTACAACCGTCCGCCTGTCGCTGCCCATCAGCTACTTGGGCTGTGTCCCTTAGTCCCTCGTACGACATCCACGGGAGGATATGGAGTGGTCCTATTCTAGGGCGGAATAATGCAGCGCATAACATTATTGTTGGTATAATACAGTCTTCAGTTATAACCGAAATGGAAGATTGAAGTGTACAGTTTTCTCTGTCTTCGGTTATTACCTTGTGTTTTTCAGAAGGCCGCTTAGTGTAGTCTCCTGTTTGCCCTTCCTGAAGACTACTTTCACAATCTTGGTCTGAGTATCATTGGGTCCTGCATGATAATGTGGTAAAAGAAATTTATTTTCACAATAATTATAAATCAAACTACTAAGTTTCTTAACTTTTCTATCAAACGAAATTCTAGAAATATAGGAAAACACATTTATTACTAGCATCCCGCCCCGGCTTCGTTCGGGTATACACACATAAACCTCCCTTAGGAATCACAATAACTATTGGTGTAATCCTCATAAAAACCCGTGCAGTAGTTTTTGAGTTCAAAATGTGTAAGAAATTAAAAATTCTATATTCAACGATAAATAAAATTTACTTAAAACTCCAAACGCCGACTTCCAAAGCGCAAGTGAAGAAGAAGCGGCACAAGGTAAGAATGAAATTCAAAATCAAATCATTTATTCAGAAATTAGGCCTTTACGGGCACTTTTTCACGTAATATTCTAAACACTAGTATTTCGAAGCAACCACTGCTGAGAAGAAATGCCGAAAGAAACTCATTTAAACAGTGTTGAACCTCATGCCAGAAGGGCTTAACATTTTTGAAATACAGATTTATGTATAAGGAAGTACAATAAAGATAATACATTCAAACGTATTTCTCTACGGGTATACCTTTGTGAGTAAAGAGTTCATATATCTATCTATATATGCCTAACCTGTCTCCCCACTGATCCTGGGAACAGCCTTAACATGGTACCCCTGCAGTGGCCCGTTATGGCTGTCGCGTGGCGGCGCCAGCCACGACACCAGGAGCTCCCCGGGGCTCTCGCTCGCTTGGACTTGGACGCTGAGGGGGGTTGATGATGGCGCTGGAAAGTATGGAACTTCAAATCTAGTACCCAGGTAACGGGATCCAGGAAGCACAAGTCTGGACTCCGTTTTTTTAACTTCATAGTCGTTTATGTCGCAGTGTGGGGTAAATGTTTCACTCTTTCTTCCACGACGTTCAATGAATAATAATTCATAATCAAGTTTTTTTAAACTAACTTTCGCAAACTAAACTTACGCTCGTAATGCGTTTACACATATTCGAATTAACATTTCGAACATACAAAATGTCAGCTACATTAATAAATAATAATTTGTTAGCTACAACTTTTGAACGACTGAACCGATTTTCATTAAACATAGAGAATAACCGGGATAAAATTATCTATGACACAAAAAAAACTACACGAAAATCGGTTCATCATACGGATACAAAGATACACAGATATATAGACAGACACGTTAAACTTATAACATTCCTCTTGCGTCGGGGGTTAAAACGTTCATGTTAGTTCCGTCCCGTTAATATATATAATGTAGTTATGCCTGTTTACCTTCATGCTGTGTGGTAAAGTGTACAGGCTGGGTATAAGGACTGAGGTCGACCTGGTTTCCAGAAGCCACTCTCACTCTGTAGTCCACTGCAGGCTGGAGATCTCTCAATTCTATGCTCTGACGAGATTCGGTGTCTTGTCTGGAATCATAATTCGAAAGAAATTAAAACATTCAGTAAATATGAATTTAAGAGCGTGTTCGTGTATGCATATATACAGGTTGATTTTTTATACATTGTACTGAATAACTTTTCGTATGGAAGCACACTAGAAATCGCGAAAAAAAAAATCAGCTGATCCATACATTTTCCACAACTTAGGTATTTAATTTTGTATAGAACAGCTGATTATTTTTTCGCGATTTCGGAGTTACTAATACTAAAAGGTGTTCAGAAATATGACCGAGCATGTAGACAAAATATAGCCAATATACTCACTATACTTACTGTTCTGTGTGTATGTACTTATGAATAAATACATGTAGTGCTTGAAAAAAGGCAAAATGAAAAAAGAAAAGAAATATACACAGCATTGACAATACCTACCTGGTAATATTGATGCACTTAGCGCTGTCCCACATCATAAAATCCGTCAAAATGAAAAGAAATATACATTTCAGTGACCAATACCTGGTAATATTGATGCTCTTAGCGCTGTCACACATCATAAAATCCGTCGGAATGAAAATAAATATACACTCCAGTGACCAATACCTGGTAATATTGATGCTCTTAGTGCTGTCCCACATCATAAAATTCGTCAAAATGAAAAGAAATATACACTCCAGTGATCAATACCTGGTAATATTGATGCACTTAGCGCTGTCCCACATCATAAAATCCGTCAAAATAAAAAAATATATACACTCCAGTGACCAATACCTGGTAATATTGATACTCTTAGCGCTGTCCCACATCATAAAATTCGTCAAAATGTAAAGAAATATACACTCCAGTGACCAATACCTGGTAATATTGATGTTCTTAGCGCTGTCCCACATCATAAAATCTGTCAAAATGAAAAGAAATATACACTCCAGTGATCAATACCTGGTAATATTGATGCACTTAGCGCTGTCCCACATCATAAAAATCTGTCAAAACGAAAAGAAACGTACACTCCAGTGATCAATACCTGGTAATATTGATGCTCTTAGCGCTGTCCCACATCATAAAATCCGTCGTAGTATACTGCATAGTGTAATATTGTACGTGAGTTATGATCGTATCCCTCCACGATAGCTTGGCTGAGTTGCTGGAAACCGAGTCCACTTGGAGGTCCATGGGCGGGGTAGGTGGTTCTGAAATGGTTGAAAATCATTACATAGTAAAAACAAACTCGCCCTCCGCGTCTGTTTCGAAACTTTTTACTTTTAATACATGCAACGGATTTTGATGCACTTTTCACTGTTATTTGGACGATTTATTTATTTTATTTTACATTTTATACTTAAAAAATAAACATTGTATCTAGTGTGGCATAGATTATGTCACACTAGTTAAAATGTTTTTTGTTTATTTTTCATTAACAAATAAAATAAATTGAGATAAATATGATGGTGTTCATTTATGCCAGCAAATGCTACGAATTGCTTCAACTGAGCGACGACGTATAGGCTACGAACGTGCTACGAATATTCGAAGTACGAGCTACGATTAATTATTGCGTCCTACGACTCACTTTATAATTTTCTATAACTCCGTTCCGGCTCTAGTCCCGGCTTCACTCGGGTAAAACCATAATAAAAAAGTCTGTGTCACTTCAGAAGGTTTTGTCTATCTCTGTGCCAAATTTCATCAAAATCGGCCCAGTAGATTTTGAGTTTATCCATTACAAACAAAAATACAAATCTTTTCTCTTTATAATATTAGTATTAATTAGTATTGATAAAATAACGCATTTTTATTATTTTTACGCTGACCCTGGGCTTTGCAGCGTCATGAAACACGTGAGAATATAAGATATATAGGTATATGATATATATACCTATTATTCTATGTATATATGTAGATAGTTAACATTGTAATTTTTTAAACAATTTAAAGAGGTACTGACACCTAGAAAGCGAGTGACGCCTAAGAACAGAACGATGATGTGATTAAGAAGTAGGTAATATTTTTGTAAGTTATTATTTACAAAAATGAACACTCATGAAAATTAAAAGGTTAGGCCATTCATATGTAAGTAGTTAAAAGTGGACATAGAATGCGTTTTTTGTACCGTTTTAGTATATATATTTCAAATTAAAAAAAAAGGACTTACCGAGTATATCCAGGTAGATGTTATAAGCGGCGACCCCGTGGGGGTTGCTTGCCCTGCACTCGTAACTACCGCCATCTGGCGGCTCCACGTAGTTTATATTTATTGTGGATTTTATTCCGTTGTGGGTCATGCTTTCTGATATTGTCACTCTGAAAACAGATTTATTTTTGTGCATAGAAAATACTTTTGACCACATTTAAAATCTTATGCCGGCTTCACATTGTCGTCGAACAGTTTGCCAAACTTTGGCAGATTTGGTATATACTGTGCTGGTTTTTCATTGCGACAAATAATAGCACCTGCTAATTACGCAATGTTCACCCATTCGTGTCGGCATGTGTCTGAGTTCGAGTGTGAACTGGCATTATTGTTTAAAGAGAATGTATGCATATCTGGAGGTGATAGATACTTATATTAATAAAACACGGATTCGATATACTGTGTTGGCTTTTCATTGTGGTAATATAGGTAGGTAAAAATTGCGTTCCTAATGAGAGTTGACGTCAAACAGGCGGTCAATTGTGAAATCACGGTCGACGTTTTCCAATATTTTACGCTAATCTTGGGCGTCGCGACGTCGTAGCCTCACATGCAACCGAGAACATGCGCAGATAATAAAGAAAGACAAAGTTATAACGTTATTTGTTTCCCACATTTTTATTACAACCCATCTGTGGAAAACATGTGGAACTCCCACTGTTCCACAATTTTCCCGAAAGGGTGTAGGGTTAGACGTTGTATTTAAAAACAAATGGAAAAACAGATGGCGCTACATGCGTAAGCTATTGCCACAAACATGAAAGTTTGTGGGAATAGGGTGTGAGTTTCGATTTTATTACCTTTTTAACATAAAAAAACTGATTGGGTGTTGATGACTTGCACAAAACTTAGAAGATTTGCTTTTTAAATGAAAGTTTTTGACGAAAGCGGTCACAGAAAAACTATACGTACAACCATACAATATCTATATTTACTAATATTATAATTTTTAAAGTGTGTTCGTTTGTCCTTCTTTCACGCCAAAATGGAACAATAAAATTAAGGTTGTTTTATGTGATAGTTGGAGAGCTGAAAAGGGACAATGGCCACTATTCGCCGCAAACGAAGCCGAGATTAACTCGTGTATTGTAAATAAATCATGAAAAACTAATTACATACCTTGAAGAAGTAAAATCTACAGGCTTCCCGTCCAAACTCCACTTGACTCGAATAGGGTTGTCTCCCAGTGGTGTACAAGTTAGAGTTATTGGCAGCCCTGTCTTGGTAGTCAAGTTCGAACCCACGGATTCAAAGTGCACCGGCTCTAGAGATAATTTTTAAGTTGAAAAAAATCATAATTATTAGTCATATTTTTTTATGTCATGCTGATCCACACTATATTAAGAATGTGTTTCTTTTCTTATAATAGGTTAGGAACATTGTTTTTCTTCCGCTATTTTCTAGAATATCCAATAAAGCAATTTTCATCACAAAAGTTATACTAACAGCCAACATTAATTTTATCAAGATCAAAATATACTTAAGCAAAACTTCTTGTACTCAAAATATTTACTCTAAGTTCTTCAATCGTGTGGAGGAGTTCAATACAAAGAGGACTTTTTATCATAAAAATTGTAAGGAAGACAACTGCTAATCTGACCGAGGAAGGACAATAGGACTATTTTTTTTACCAGTCTGCCGTATCAACTGGACTAGGCGAAGTTATATTATTTATAATAACTATAATAATCGGTAGCTTGTGTCCTAACGCCGCTACCTATGTGTGTCTCTTTATATTTAATAATATATAAAATAATAAAAATGTAAGAAATAAGTGGAATAATAACAAACTCACTATTAATACTGATCCACAAATTCTTATTGAGCGCGTCACCGACTCCATTCTCAACGTTACACGCGTACATTCCTTCATCAGACAGTGACACTACTTCAATGATGAGGGTACCGTTTGGATAGCTCATGATGCCTCCTCCAGCTAAGTCTAGGACTGGTCGCCAGATTCCTAAGGTCGCTGAAATAAATATAATTATATGATCAGAGAACGAACCTTACGATTAAACATTTTCATATACGAGTATCTGTAAGATATATCTAATTAGATTAATATTAGTATTTATTTTGTAGAATTCGAAATATAAGATTCAATTTGTTCAAAAAATATTCAGAATTTAGAAATAATAAATAAATTAATGATTGCTCAGCAACCTTAAAGTACTTAGTTAAATTAAATAGTATATAAATTAATCATTGTTATCTAAATATTATAAACAGTTAGATTTAAAATAACGTACGAAAACATGACGAAGAAAGTAAGAATAGCCGTTTGCTACCACTACCAAGGCGATTTGAAAATAATGATTTAAATTTACAAGACAACGACTAAATGATGATAGTAAGGGAAGAGGTACCATCTCTTTTCATCCAGTGTATTTGTGGAGTTGGGTATCCATTGGCATTACAGAAGACTGCTCCGCGGTGACCTAATAGTAGTGAAGTGTTAGACGGTTCTTCTATCCATTTGGGAGCCACTGAAATATTGGAAATCAGTTTAGTTATTTTCAATCTAAATCTAGTTTTGTACATTCGTAGGAAGTCATATAATAAAATAGACATATAACAAAATGTAATTTTTTACAGAAAGCTGTATCAAATCATACACATGATTTGCTTTTACTAAAACTGTTTATTTAAAATAGGCAATTATAACGTCAAATGCCAATATTAATTTACAACTGTAATCAGGCCATCGATACGTACCGTTTATGTATAGATTTGCGGTTTGGTTCACTTTGCCGACGTGGTTGGTTGCTATGCATGTGTACTTGCCGCAATGTTCCAATGAAACCCGTTTTATTATCAAAACGCTAAATAGTTCTGCGCTTCGCTCTGTTATCTGTTGGTATTCCACAGGGATTAATACTCGGACCGCCGAAAATTGTGAAAAGTAGATTTCATATTCAATAAAAGTTTTTAATTTAAAGTAGTTTTTGCGAACATGAATATGACATTACATATATAAATTTTGTTGTGGAGATTCATAAATATCAAATATCTTTTTAAAAAATGTAGGTAGATATCTATTGTAGAATAAGTGTTATGTTGATAGAGTAACTTTTTTAGCGTTTGCATTTATTTAACAAAATATATTTGTATAATGTTATAATAATCAGTTTCACCACTTTTACATAAATAATAAGGTTCGCAAAATATTTCTCACCTTTAAGTTAGCAGGAATCTTTTTCCCATCTTTCAACCAAGAGAAGTATATGGGTGGGTCTCCACTAATAATGTTGCACGTGATTTGAACTATCTGCCCCTCTTTCAATCCAGAACCAACTCGCAACTCATCCAATTCTGGTGCTTCTACTACTTGAATTTCAAATGATCTGAAATGATTATTTTATAAAAAAAAAAATTTCCTGACATTTTGATAATTTATTTATATTACAGGTACAACATCAAGCCCTTATCCCTTACAAAGTCAATAACGCTAGCAGTTACGAGACTCGAAGTCAAGTTACGCGGCTGTATTGGTTGAATTTTGATCCGAAAACAGTGATAAATTGCTAGCCAATCGCATTATAAAATTTTATAATCTGATTGACTGTAACAAATATTTCTTTTATCTATGTTTACAATCTACATGGAAGGAGAAATAAAATATTTGAAGTTATTAAATAAAAGAGACACTCAACACTCAACAGCCTACACTAAACTTATGTAGAGGGTCCGATGGACACACACACACACACAAACTATCTGTGATCACAATATCTGTGCGTGCTGGAAATCGACGAGCCGATAGTGTAGTGATCACAACGCTACGGCTTACGTCGATAAGTTCTTTATATTCTAAACATTATTAATATTCCTTGACACTTTTAGAAAAACTGACATTATTTAATTCCGTACATTTTTAAATTTTAGATTTTAAAAATATTTTATTTTAATGATTAGATTTTAAATTCTAAATTTTAGATTTAAATTTTAGATTTAAATTTTAGCAACTGTATGTTGACTATCTGGTAATAATAATTGTGTCCTAAATTGTCAACCACATAAATACATTTGCATGTTGTATTATATAGCTAAATAGGCTTGTTCTGATCACTATGCACCCGTTTTATTATCCGTATCTGCTGTTATTGTACCCTATTTAATTCAAATAATTTATTTTTGATTTTTGATAATAATTTTTTTACCTTCTAGCCATTTCCCCGGAAGGGCTATACACAATACAGGTATAGGTATCTCGGTTTTCTTCCTTCACCACTCTAGGTATATTCAGAACGCCATCGTCGCTATCATATAACTGTCTTTTCTTGCGTTTCCTCGCGCTAAAGTATGTCCGCTTGTATCTGCTGTGTTGGAGTAACGAACTTATTATCTTCTTCCCTTTATGCTCCCATTCAAGTTTGCTGATGAAATAAAATTTGCTTAAAATGGTTGAATTTGTGTGATATACAGAGACATCTACCATATATATAGGAAGTGTTATGTTATGGTAGGTACCTTGTGTAGATCTTTTAAAAAAGTTTCAAGGTAAGAAAAATAATTGAAGTGCACGTGACTATTTTTGAGGAGTGTTTATGTTAACTCGAAACTTTGCATAAAGATGTTGTATTTTACCAGTTATTATTTATATAGTTATTTAGTTATATACACCTGTTTAGTCTCATACATTTTGCTAATGCTGGCATGCAAACTAAAAATAGTTTTAACATAAAATATACTAATTAATAACTGTTCTTCCTCTAATCAAATAACATCAATAAAATTAATAAAAAAATAACATTCAAATAATACAATATAACATAGAATGTACTGAACCGAACCGACTTCTCGCTACATTTCATCTCGTACGTTTACGAATTTCAGGTTGATGGTACAGACAGACAATCTCTGCTAACGACTGTAGTCAATCAATTCCTCCATGACCATTCATTTAGTGAGATTGCTTTGGTTGTAGGACTCAAATTCACTCAGAGAAATACCAAGTAAATCAATTTGTGATTTGACTTTTTATCGAATGAAAAATCCCTTTAAGTGTTTCGTAGAAATCGAAGTAGTTGCTGATAAAATAAATTATATCTATTTTTCATAATAATGTTCTGGTCTTTTATTCTTGAGCCCCTGCGTTGCAAGTAAAATATAATTTGACTTTAATTCCTATATTGCTCTAAATGGTAATAAATACAAAATTCGAGGTATGTTCTTTTTCGGCTTATATTGGAAAAAATTAAAACAAAGGCACTCCAATTTTTAATATAAGCATAAAACTGAAGTATATCGAAAAACCTACTTTATCAAATTGTTTTCGAAAAATTACCTGATTGGGTATCCATAATAAGGGCATCTTAATTTTAGCCCGTCACCACTCTGAACTTTGATTGGCGGTAGGTTTCTTATGTATGGAGGTCCTGAAAATATACTTAAACGATTATTTATCTATGTTCGGTTCTGTCTATTCTGAACATTTTCAAGGACGCACGGTCTTCGAAGTCCTGTTGCAAACGCGTTTGATAATATACATATTATACAAGGCATTATGTCTGGCACTTCCTGGTTTTGTTTGCAGTAATAGGTATTTCTTTTATTCTCCTGGACATATAAAACTGTCAGCGCTAGGTTTTCTGCTTCTGCTAGGACCCGAAATTATCTGACTATACTTGACATAGCCGGCACAGCCAGATATTTGTTTCCTATGTTAAATTACATTATATTTGTTCCCCCTTTCATCGATATATTATACTTACCTATATGAATGAAAAAGAGAGCAATAGAATTACCATAAACATCGATTCTGCCATCGTGTCTCACACTAGCGTCACCCTCAACTGCAATACATGAGTATAATCCTCCATCGTCTACTCGTGTCCTCGTAATGTTTAGATGGGATACCACGCCTGATCCTGAGGGGGACATGATTTGACCTAGTGTGTACCTGAAAAGATTAGCCTTAATTTATTTAATTATTATTATATACTCACGAATGAAGTAAATCACAGAAGACAAGTTTGAGTCTACCTCGATTAAAACAATGCTTTTGATCGCATCAATCTTGCTTTGATGAACGTAAGAACAAAAGCATAATAATGAATTATTATGTATGCTCTTGTCGGTGGAGTATATATATATATATATATAGTCATAAGAAAAAAAAATGATTTTACAAAATTAACCATGGGAAACGTAGAAGGTTTTTAAGTTACTCATGACGCATTTTATACCACTGATATGATAAAAAAAAAAATTGTCTCAAGAGAAGTTGATAAAAATTAAGCATTATATGAGTAGCAGAAATTACTCTACTCTAAGGCTAAGTTTGGTTTATAAATTGAAAATATCAAGGAAACCGGAAAAAATGTCAGATGACAGATTAAAAAATATAATGTTTTGCCACACACCTTGCATCAGAGTTTAGAGATATAACTAATCCATCTCTTTCCCACACGAATCTTGGCGGTCTTATAGCTGTCGCAGTACACTGCAAACTGATCTGAAATACAATCACCTATTAAATATCTTGAAAAAAAAGGAAGCCTTCAACCTCACGAAGTTATCGATTCGTAAAAATTTTGAAAATAATCTTTGTTTGTATTGGATCCTTAGGACCATTTTGCCGTCTAGTTGATCGTCTAGACAATATTGTTTTTGCCAACGTCATAATCTTAAGTGAATGGTTTAATAATAGCTGATCATTTAAACTCACTTTGCTAAATATACATGCAATATTAAAACATACCACATACTGATAATATTTGCTAAATAGCACTACCATTGAAACACCATAGATACACTATTATGACGTTATGTTAAACGCCAGATGTAAAAAGCTATTAATTTGTCGAATGTATGTAATCTGCTCTGATCGATGGCTCCACTCGCATTCATCACTCAACTTAACAATGTGGTAAGCCGCAAAGAATCGGGATATTCATAATGTATGGGTTACACGTGCTCATGCAGATATTTAAAGAGGAGACATTGATTTATTTCTTCCATATTTAGGCATATAATACATAGACTAACTTGTCTGATTGCGAAAGTTAAATCAAAAAATCTCAATAGTATTACAATACATCAGTATGCACTTCACTGGAAAAAATGTGTAAAATAACACTACATTGAAATATCATAAAGACAGTATTATGAGATTACGTTTAAAGAAACACCTCCTCTCACGCCACATCTCCTCTCACGGCTTTTGAAATAAGTAGCACCCTTGTACTCATTTTTGTCATGTAATTTATATTTTAAGTATTTTCCATGCATAAATAAATAATAGCCACATATAAAATACATGTGATCTACTCTGATCGATGGCTGTAACAAGCAATCATCATTCAACTGAACACTGCGGTGAACCGCAAAGTGGCGCGACATTCATATGTGCATGCCACTTTGTAAACCCATTAGGAACTTATTAAAGAATTGTAAGCCTTTATGTCTTTTATTTACTGTATTTCGATATAGTTTTTCTGTACTTTTATACAATAAAGAGTAAGTGTATTGTACACATTTTGGCTTACAATAATGGAGAGTTGGGCATGAGAGATGGACAAACGACAAACCCAAGTTTCAAAGCGTAGGTGGTGACGATCGTTGAAGGGGGCAAAAAAAATATTTTCACGGACACTTTTTCATGTAAAATTCTCATTACCTATATATGAACTATTGAAAGTTAGAAATATTTAAAGAGTTCCTTTCAGCAGTACTCATTTAGCTGTATTGTTCGGATGGCAATATTTAATTGACGATTATAAACAATTATTATTTACGAAACTATTAGATCCCATTGCTTGGTGAAATCTGTCACTAGCCAGTTGTTTCCATTCTTGAAATAAATTTATCAAAAAACAATTTATACTTACATCTTTACCTGGAGTCACTGTCTCATCTGTGAAATGATGTGTGATCATTATATTGCTGGGGCCTAGATCTCTCTTACTTCTAATTCTCACATCTGAAACAAAAGAACATTATATATGTAGGGACAACATTTGCTAAATAAGCTTTCTGATTGTTATAGTTTGAAAATGCTCGTCTTAAAGAAATTAACGCACGTCGCCCGTCTTCGAACGAATCGAAAAGACGAACGAAGACCTACAATGAATTAATTAAATTAATGAAAATAATGAATGAATGAATGAATATAATGCATGAATGAATATAATGAATGAATTAATATAATGAATGAATGAAAATAATAAATGAATAAAAATTATGAATGAATGAATGAATGAGAAAATGTTGTAGTTGTTATTACTATCAAGGTCCTACCTTTTTAAAAAGATTTTGAAAATGATTCTCTCTTTCTCTGATCAGAGAGAGATCTCATCAGATCGTTTTCCCGGTTACTTCCTCAACCGTCGATGGTCTGAGCCCAGGGTAATGTAAAGAATTTTGACAATGACTCTCTATTCTTATAATTTCCACAAATATCTATTAACGTATTTTTGGGAATCCAAGAAAAGTTGAGGCTATTTATTTAATTTCTGCCCAATCTCGCTGCGTCACTTTTAGTGATTGTCGCTATTAATTCCCATATAAAAAAACAAGGAAAACGCTTTAAACTCTCAATTACTTACCGAGGTATTTATTTCCGTTTGTCCCTTGAGATTTTCTGTGCCAGTTGGATTTGAAAAAATAGTTAATTACAATTATTTTTATATTTAATCAAGTGTTGTCTAAGAGTGGATTGCAACAGTCAAGTTTAATCTCCGCCTGCCGCCGCCGTTATAGGTATTTTATTTAATAGTGGTGAAACAGATCCTAAAACAATGGAACTATATATAGACCATACCGATAACAAAAGTAACAATTTGAAATTGAAAAGTAGACATATATTGGAATTCATGTAAGTTGGTAGTTGAAAAGAGAACTAAATCAGTGCATTTGAAAAAAAGATCGCAAGATTAATGTAACGTTTGTAGACATTAGTAGACGAAGAAGAATTTGATTTTTAAATTAGTACTATATAGCCCAAAACTTCGAACACCGTGTCCTAAGTGCTCCCAACTTTTACCTCGCAACTACAACTTACATTATGCACTCGCATGGACTCCTGAGTTCGAAAACCAGGAGCTACACGAACTGTATGAGTTGGATTTGAAGTTAATAGCGTAGTTTAGCAGAATTAAACTGGTTTGGTAAGTTGGGAACGGATCTTCGAACGGATCGAAGTTTAGTTCCCGAAGTTGATGCATGAAATATATTTTCGGTCATTGAAACTGCTGGCTCATTCTCTCCTTATTCAAATTGAATATTTTTTCGAAATAAATTTCGATCCAGGAATTATATTTGTCTTTCATTTTCGTGTAACGCACTATCTTAACAAATTTTTAAAAAACAAAAATATGAAACTATTTATCTTCACAATGTTACGAAACATCGACCAAAGCCCTCTTGTAAAATATAAATTAATAATATAAGTATCAAAAATCTATTATTTATTTTAGTTCCAAAACAATTCAGCATGCAACTTCAGCAACACATGAATGAATTCTTGATTTTACCATCAAAACATTTGAATATACATATTATTTAACATTGATTGCATGGCAACGAAGAATATTTACTTTTATGACATGAGGAAAAATGACTTTGATTGACTTCAGCATGTGATAACAGCTCCACAATATCGTCAAACTCGGACAGATGCCGTCGCGAATTAATGATTGCGTAGTTTGTATGAGAACTTTTATTTACCGCAATAAAATCCCGATAATGTATACTTAATCCGCTGAAGTTAAAAGAACTATGTCGCGATAATGTATAGCCGGCATTATATAGTTTTAGCTTTTAGCGCGACGTTAGAACCTGCCCTATTGCTTCATATTGAATGAATGAATGAATATTTTTTATTTCAAGTAACCAGGACTCATTGTGTTAGTAGTATTTAGAAACTATGTTAGTAGGGACACAAAATAGTTGTTTTTAAAGAGGACATTCCTTCACCACTCCCCCCGAAATGGCACATGAATGATTGACATAGTTACAGTCTAGCCTGTCAGCCATCATATTGAGACCGTCGTCGGATGAACGCAGGAGAACGTAGGAATTGAATGAAGTTTCGACGTACGTCAACGCATGATAAACCTGTAGGTTTTCTATAGAAAACAACGGAGCACAACTGAGCAATGAGGCATGTAAGTCGCCATTACATTGTGTTGCGTGTAGATTTTTAAATAAGTACACATTATACATAGGAGTTATTTATGTCAACAGCCAGGCACTAATAATACCATAGTCAAACATGGCTTAGTTAAACACCGGTTAACTACGCATAAATTAAACCGAGATTAATGAAACAACCGCACATGCCTCTGCATAATATGCACTGAATTTATGACTCATGTGTTTCTAGTTATTATTAAATTATTAGGTTTAAAAAAAAATCTCTTTATATTGATTGACGACCTGTAAACGCCTGCCTGTTTTGGCTTCTATTAGTCCCATAATATTTTTTCTTTAATGCTACCTCCTATGTACATACATAGTGTAATTACAGTTTATTATATACGTATATAGATTGAGTAGTATTAGAAATAATACCCACCATTGAATCATTACTTGTACTTAATATTAAAAAGATTTAAAAACTAATTTAGAAACGAGGTAATCAATGATATTGACAGAACACTACGAATTACAAACAAAACTCCAAGTCTCGCTAAACATCGGTTAACTACGCATAAATTAAACTAGGATTAATGAAATTACCGCTCATGCCTTCGCATAATGTGCTGTGAATTTATGGCCTGATATGTTTATGGCGTGTGCGTTTAGCTCTGTGGCACGTAACTGGTCACTGACATAGAATCGTTACAGAAGGACCAACTTATTTATATAAATTGAGCGCGTCGCTGCTGTTGAATATAATGTAGAAATTACTTCTTTTTTTACTGAAGTCTTCTTGGCGTATTAGCTGCTTTAATTGAAGTTTATCGCAGGAATAATAATAACGAATGCACGTTAAAATTTTTATTGAAACAAAAATAGTTAAGGTTTATTTGGACTATCAGTAGATGATGATCGCTGGTCTTCCTAGCCGTAATAAAAAGGTTACATAAATTACGGAATGTAGTACAATTATTTGCATCAGTATCTGTCCGAATTAGATCATAGTGTATAGCAACCATTAGGTATTATACTGAACTGTGTGCATAGGGAAAAAAATCACTCTGAAATAATTTAGCGTCCTATTTGGTGTAAGAATTTTAGAAATCGGTACAGTAGTTCTGGCTGTGGGTAGCCACATAAAAATCTTCCTATTTATAATATTATTACTGTTAGTAGATAGTGTAATTGTAGACAACCCCCACGTGTGGTTCGACGGACGGCTTTTGTGCCAAAACTTCTGAGTGACTCGCTCTTGGCCGTGCCATTTTCTAGCCACGTGGCACGAATTTGGCTATGGTCATATTTGCAAAATGGTATACGTGCAGACCATAAAGTACGAGATTTTGATCGATAGATATTACGAATTATTCATGAAAATATAAGTTATCCGATTTAATTCAAATTCTAGGAATAAGAAAGATAAGGAGCTATATTATATTTTCTAAATCAAGGATGATTATTGGGCATATTTCTCACTGTGTTTAGTAATTAAGTCGCATCTATATTAACGCCTTTGTATAAAAATGAAACATTTTTTGAAATCACCATTTTTTTTTTAGAACATTTTTCTGACACCAATGTTAGCAAGAACACGTTACTCGATATGATGTTGATGATTTTTTAACGGTTTTTTAACACCCTTTCTCTATCTCTTCTGAGCATATTACTGGTTGCTTCCGCAGCCATTGAATGAATACAAGAAAGATACATGTACACAGGGGACTTATCTCACAGGACAGGTTTCTAACCTAAGTAGGTCACTAACCTGTTATCTTATAAACTGTGAAATAAATAAAAAAGATTTATTGACGACATTGTTCATTCAAGAATAAAACCTATCAGGTAGGTACGTCTCTTCAAAAAGCTAACTCTCTAAAACCAAATTTCGTTTAATACGGCTAAGTTGAGTCTAACTTTCACACTATTTGAGTAGCTTCTAGCGCGGGTCGTCTCCGTGTCGGCGCATAATTTACAAGTTTTCATTTGTAGGGGTTAACTTGGCATCCTCAGGACGAGTTATATTTGGAGTTGAAGACCTAGATTAATATGTAATTAATTCAACACTATAATATCAACTTTAAAAAGTATATATAGTAAGTGCTTATTACGTCTCCAATACTGAGGCATATACAAAAGATACAATTAAACAAAGTTTGGCGGAAACTGGCGTATATCGACATCAAAAATTGTTATAACAATACGCTAATAATCTCAAAACCGTGGCATTTTTGATATCATTATTTGGCTATAAAGCGATAAAATTTAAATTGATGATGTAGTTGGAGAGCTTACTTACACAATAACAAGGATACTTGACTCGGCTACCACGATTATAATAAGCGACACTCTCGACGGCCCATTCTTAGAAAACATTTCTTAGGAAACAATCATTTCTTAGAAAAACATTTAAAAAACAACCTTCAATTTTATTGTCATTCGTTAAACAGCAGCAACGCCCTCGCCGGGTCATACGTACCTCTTTACATTAGGAAATTGGACCAATCTATGACTTAATTACAAATTTAAAATTTAGCGTCATGTTGCTTTATCTTTAGTAGTATCGGTATTGAATTTTGTTATAATATACCTATTAGCAAAGTAAACACAATTGTAAATTTTATTACTCACTTTGATGTATGTCTCGTCCTTTCATCTTGATAGAGAATACCTGAAACAACAATGAATATAACATATTATCAGGATGAAAATATAAAACTGCTTATGATCAAAAGGTTCTAATCCTACTTGTGTCACAAAATTTGTATCTGTCTCTTCTATAGAAATTTTATGTATAACCTAAATCTTCCAATAAAGGAAAACTTTGTAAGAAAAGACTATACTTAACACTAGATGGCGGTAGATAGGTAGCCGTAAAAATCTTCTTAGGTGACTTGAATAAATTCTGATAACAGTATTTGTAGAAATATAAATTTAAGTACGAAATTATTATAAATTACAAGTAAAAGTCCTCATTTCAATTATGAAATGATGAAACGCTCAAGGTTCCCAACTCCTTAAGCGAGAAAACAATTTTAATCAACCTCAGTGTAAAAGCTGGAATTAAAACTTTCGCTTCGAAAATATTTAAAAAGCACTTGAAAAACTATTAAAACGTGGTACGTTCAATTTCCAACCAGTTTAGTTTCGAACTCTAGAACTCTAGCACTACAAAGTTCCATGGCGGTTTGCGAAGTTGCCTCCCCGACTAATCTATACTCGCAATAAACCACTGCAACTTCAACTTTATGTCCCATAAAATAAAGTTGGGTTCGCTAATGACAGTCCGGTAAAGTTTTTAGGATCTCTTTAGATTGTATATAAGGTTTTATTTCTGTTTGTTTTCGTTTTAAAACTAAAAGATTTTGAGTTGGGGTTTTTAATTGAAGTTGTACTGTATTTATGTGAAGTATATTTTCTTCTCTGTTTATAATTTAAAATATAGACTTAAAAACAGAATAAGTTGGCTTATTACATTGCAAAAGTAGAATATTAGGTAATTGTAAAGTGCATGTTCATTTATGACATTTATATCCTGAGGTCTTCTTCTAATGGTTTTATTAACTAACGGCCCGTCCCGGCTTCGCTCGGGTAAAAACGTAATAAATTATACCTATAGCACAGAAACCACACTGGTGAAAACCGCATGATAATCGATACAATACTTTTTGAGCATATCGCGAACTGACAGACGGACGGACAGACGCGCCAGATGACTTTGATTTTCTAATATGTAAGAATAAGGTTATATAATTTACACAATATTTAGAGTGTAAATAGTAATCTGCAGCAATAGTATATTTTTTTTTATACTAAGTAGGCAAACAGGCATGCTGCCCATATGATGGAAAGCGGTCACCGCAGCCTATGGACGCCTGCAACACCAAGGGCATCACGTGCGCTTTGCCGACCCTGAATAAATCTTTTCACGCCCTTTTTGAAGAACTTCATGTTGTAGTCTCCAGGGAAAACCATGGCAGGGAGATCATCCCATAACCTTTGAGTACGAGGAAGAGAATTCCTTTTGAAGCGTACAGTACGCGGCACTTTGGACTCCAAGGTATGAGGATGAACTCCCTGATGATGGCGAGAGGTGTGGTGGTGGAAAGTGGCAGTTGGCATCATGTCTAACAGTTCCTCGGAACACAGCCTATTAATAAGTTACATTTTATTTCTGTATAATTATGATATAATGTAATATAGAATATTAGTCTTTAAAATCCCATAATAAAAGTCTCGTGCTTATGTACTTTGCGGCTAACTCAATCTGTGTTTATCCCTATTTTTTTCTCGTTACGTTAAATCTTTAAAAAACTTTTATTAAAATTATGCACAAAATGGTATAAAAAAAAAAACTACTTGATCACAAAATTTGTAATCGCCTATTTTGCTTACCCTGCGGCATAATTTGAACTCTCAAAGGGCTCTATTCACGACTGACAACTTTTAATCCTGGTTCCCGGTTCAACTGAGTGAAAGGTTCTCAAAAACCTTTGATCAAACCAAATCCTTCACAAGCATGTTTGGGCTTCAAAAACTGCTGCTTTATTTCATAGAAGTGAAAAAAATACTAAATATTGTCTGTGCCTATTCAAGCATTCGCTGCATTTAAGAATACAGCAGTGTTTGCATCGTTGTGTTTCGGTTTAAAGAATGAAAGAGACAGTGTAATTTATGTATATTATTATTATTGTGTTGCCTACTTAGTGTTATAGGCCACAAAATAGGCAACGCATTAGTGACTTCCATCCAAATCGGTTCACCCGTTGATGAGCTACGTTGCCACGTACACAGACAGACACACTTAGCGGTCAAGGGTCTATAGACTGGGGTGTTTGCTTACCATTAGGCAACCCGCATACTGGTTTACCACTATGCAACGGCGTCACAGTCCACAATGTAACCGCAAACATGCAAAGACGAGAGAGATTCACAAAATGTCACTTACCATTACTTTGAAACATATAAAACGAGGTCCTGTTCAACCCAGGGTCTTGTAAGACTATCTTCACTATCCAATTTCCTACTAACGACTAAGTAACTAAGCAGTTAGGTTAATGAGTGTTGTTACGGGGTAGGTTAACACGTGGCAAGATAATTTTAGGTTAGTTATGTTGATCATTTTACATTTTATGCTGTGAATTTAAATTTTATTAATTTGAATACGCCATTTTATTCGAGGTGTTGCAATTTAGGATAATAATATTAATATTTTTAGTTATGGCGGCAATATGCATTTTTTTGAGAACATTAATATGAAATAGTCTGGTGAATGACAACAAAAATCAAAATTGTATGCCGCTCTTATGCCGCAATTTATTGATAAACGTTCAAAATTCAACACGAAAGAAAACACGAATTAAATTTCACAAAATACCGTCGACGATTGTTCCCGAAACTCCGATTTTTACTGCTCGAATGAATTTAATTAGATCACGTAGTGTTGTTTCTATTTCTCTAAATAACTTCAATTCGGTGTTAATAAGATTTCAGATTGAATAACGCAATGATTTGGAAATTTCTGGTTTTTGTAAACGCGTCCAAAGATTAAGTTTGTTGCCGTTTCTTTATCCGCGCTTTGGAAGTCGGCTGTTAATTTGACTTTCAAAAACTGATGTATATCAACCTAAGTATGTCGAATAAAGAATGTTACAATAAGAGAAAATGAGATTAAATTGGACTATATGAAATTATGAGCTATTCCTGCAGGCACACCCGTTTTGAAGCGCACCTTTTAGCATCAAAGGTTGCGCTTCGAACAACTAAAAGTTGCGCTTCGAGGAAAACCTAAATATTACCACGTAAAAAAACTATCGTTCAACAATTCCTAACACGAGAATTAGTAGAAATTCCTGTCTGTAGCTGTCGGAAGCATTGCACCGATTGTCGGCGCAAAGTTGGACAGAACGGTTGGACAACTGATAGAAAAGTTGGACTTGCCAACTCGATTGTCCAACTCCGAGCAGTTTTAGATGTAGTTCGGCTTATGAGCGGCAGCACTTATTGTGTTACGAAAAAGTTTGATTTTTATTTGTTGTGATGTAAACGTGTGAATAAAAGTGTGATAAAATGTTTTGATGGATGTTTTTGTGATTCAGAACTCTCGAATTAATTACGATTTAAAAAAAAATTGCGAACATCTTAGCCTCTCGCGTTACCCTTATTCCTCCTATACCCTAAAGGAGTAATAAGGCCACTGTCAACTTTGATGTTAACTTTAACATGCGCAGAAAATCTCAAAGTACGCCATTTTGTCTAAACATTAGCAGCGCGCAGGTCAAATTTGACTGTGTCACTGTCGTCTGTGTTGTAAAATTTCATGAATCAATATAGGTTAACGTTTATTCTTGTTTACTTCTGATGATGATGAAATAAGTATTGACGAAGTGAAAATGGCGGTAGATAGTATGAAAAAGGGGAAAGCAGTGGGACCTGATGGAATACCAGTGGAAGTGTGGAAGCTGCTGAAAGAGAATTGATGGAGATGGTTGGTTTTATTTTTCAATAAGTTGATACAAGAAGAGGCGATCCCGGACGAATGGAGTATCAGTACCCTGGTACCTTTTTGCTTTTAGGATGGGCAAAATGGAGACAAGTGACGTAACGTATTCCCCTTAAATTGATAGGAAAAATTTATAAGGCAGTTATCAGACCTGTCATAATGTATGGATCTGAATGTTGGGCGACGAAAGTGACGGACGAAAGGAAACTTCATGCGACAGAGATGCGAATGCTGAGATGGATGTGCGGGGAAACTAGATTAGATAAAATAAGGAATGAGTATGTAAGAGGAAGTATGAAAGTAGCACCAGTTAATGAGAAATTACATAGTTATAAGTTAGGCTGGTACGGGCATATTTTGAGAAGAGATGAAAATCACGTCACTCACAGGGCATTAAAGATGGAAGTAAAGGGTTCCAGGAATAGAGGAAGACCTAAGAAGAAATGGATGGAGTGTGTCAAGGATAGTATGAACAGGAAAGGAGTATCAATGGATATGGCAAATAACAGAACAAAATGGAAGGAACTTACATACTGTGCCGACCCCACATGAGTGGGATAAGGTCAAGAAGAAGAGATTCTGTTTGTATGGTTACATTTGTGACAGTTTTAACATGTTTAAACGCTAGATGATATACTGACAACAAGATTAATTTAAACTTGTAACTTGTGCTGTAACTTGTATGTAAATCTGCGTGTCTCTTGACAGACTAATAATAAAGTTATACTATTACAAGGATTTCGTTTTAAATGTTTAAGAGGAATTTTAAAAAAATCTCAACTCTGTATCATAAAAGTTAAGAATTTTTTACAATTCTCAAATTATACAAGTTGAGAATTTTTATTTTTGGCAACCATGTGTTGATTAATTGGCGAAGCAAATTCTTTATTCATTACGGAACACTAAAAAGTGAAAATTGTAAGCCTAATTTAATGAAAATATTACCGCAAATAAATTAACTTCAAGCTATCCCGCAGAATTCCCTACGGTATAATTAATTACGAACTCAAGAATCCTACTTGTATACTAACAAACCGATGCGTCAATTAGGCGGAAAAAAGGATGTGTTTTGTAAATTCGTTACAAACCATATGATTTCTATCAGAGAATTATGACAAACTAGACACCGCATCTTGACTAAATAGGGACATATTTTAGAACTCATACGTATCATCGAAAAGACCGCAACGTGTTTGTATTTTTAATTGCAAATAGCTTTTGCCAGCGGCTTCTCCCGCGTTAATTTTCCGGTAGAAAAGTTACCCTATGTCCTTCTCCATACTTCAAACTACATATTTACAAAAGATAGTTTAGATAGAGCGTAAAGTGGTAATAAACAACTTACTTTGACATTAATTATAATATTAGTTAGTTCTTTTCAATATGGCTTGCAGAAGCGATAAAAAATCACACAAATTTTTGTTTTTTGCAACCGGCAATAGCCAGCCAGTAAGTGAATGCTAATTTATATGTATAGTTACTAATTCACCTAATGCATACACAACACATCATTGTGATATACCTAAATCAGCTTCCAGGTAAATTTAGGTAGGTATACAAAAAACAAACCAATGTTAGTTTGTTTTTTTTAGTCTTCTCAAATGTAATATTGGAAGCAATGTAAAAAGGCGACATTTTGGTAAAAGGAAATTTTAGGAAAAAAAATTGTGGACATTTGAAATTAGGGACATTTTGAAATCAGGGGACATTTTGAAATCAGGGGACATTTTGAAATCAGGGGACATTTTAGGAAAGGGACAATATGAGCTTGAACGTAAATTCTATGTTCGCAAGGCATGCGGCATCTAGTCACAATAAATCTATGTATCCCAACAATTTGAAATTCCAATTCGAAATGAACTTGGTACATTGCAGAGCAAAGTTAAATACAACTCCTGATAGAACAATTCCAGTTTTAATTTGAATTGGCAGTTTGTGAAAAAGGACGATTCGTAAAACATGATGTTGTAGTTTCATAATGCTTTAGCTGATGTTAAAATCTGATTCACTATTACCATAGTGTGCCGTTCCATTGCCACACGAAGCTGACCATGTATGTGGCCAAAAGGAAAAAAAAAAAAATGTATTCACCTTGGGACCACACCCGCATCAGATCTATGATTATCCACCGTCACATACGAAATATGATGTTTCTATGTATTTATATATTACTTGCGCCACGGTACCAAATTTCATAACAATCGGTCCGGTAGATTCTGCTTGAAAGAGTGACAAACATACATACGCACATCCTCACAAACTTTTGCATTTACAATATTAGTAGGGTTCACCGTTTTGCTTTGAAATATTTTTCGTAGAAACAAAATATATGGAGTAAAATATGAGCGCAGCACCCTTTAGTAGATAATTTATTTCACAAAGCAGTAAGTGCAAGCATATAAAACAGCTACTCGTACCACAAATCTGAACTGGGAAAAGAACTAGAGTTTAAACTTTAAAGTCAAAAAAAGCCTTGCTTCAAGTTTAAAACTTTTTTTTATTTCTGCACAACGAAACTTTTACAGCAAGAACGCGACGTATTTTTTTTTATAAGTTGCCAGTGTTTATAATTATTTTAGTACATTTTTAATTGGAAGGAAATTAATCGAAAACAACAAAAAATATGGTAATTACATACCCAATATTATATTTAGTAGTAATTGGATATTATTTAAGTACCTAGTTCCGTTTAGACACATCTATAAAATTTTACTTTCTGGCAATAAAATTCACACTGATTTGACAAGTGACATAAAATATAATTATTTTATTCTATTCTCATTTCGAATGTCCTTTAGAATTTATATTATTTTTCTCTTGCATTTAATATAAGACCACTATGTTTTCTCTGAAGCTAATCCTTTTCCAAGAATTTGGGGAGACCGATACAATTTTCATAAAACAAATAAAAGAAAAAGTGATCATTATCTTAAGAGGAAGTACTAGTGACAAGACAGAGGAAATAATAAACAAATAGGCTCTTCACAACATGTTTACATTTATATACAAAATGTTTACATAAAATGATCCACAGTCTGGTGATAGGCTTCAGATAAAACAAGTAAGTTCAAAGTTAGGTTTCTGGTATCAAACGCAAATCCTCCTAAAGTTGGTTACATCTAAACAAGCAACTTTTTATTCTACGACTTTTCGTGATTCGTATTTTTTTTTCATATAAAAAATACAATCTAATTTACGATTCTACTAATAACTAAGCAACACGAGACAGTACAGTAGCGTTATGTAGTGGAATCGAACATAGAGTTAACGTTTTTATAGAAACGACATTAAAACTAAAAAAAGGATTTTATTTGTATAGATTATGTTTAGACAGAAAAGTCGAAGAACAAAAGGTGTTAGTTCCAAATTTTGCCGAAATTCTTTAGTAATATTTCCAGAAAAATGTCTCTATGTACCTTATGCGCCTTTGGAAGGTTATGCGTTAGATACCAGTAACCCTGTATAGTTAAAGATCTAAGCATACATAAGAACAGACACATAACGAGAAGCGACTTTGTTTTATACTATATAATGATAGTGATAAATATACAGGAGGTCATTAATATATAGTATATATTAATATATTAGGACAAATAACACAGATTGAGCTAGCCCCAAAGTAAGTTTGAGACTTGTGTTATGGGATACTAACTCAACGATACTATATTTTATAACATATACATATATAGATAAACATCCAAGACCCGGGCCAATCAGAAAAAGATCATTTTCCATCATGACCCGACCGGGGATCGAACCCGGGACCTCTTGGTTCAGAGGCAAGCACTTTACCACTGCGCCACCGAGGTCGTCATTCACAAGTTATTGTTGAAAAAGTCAACTATAGTTTCAGTCTAATACTAGATCTCTTTCAAGATGTATGCGACTCGAATACGCAATTATAACCCAAAAATTCTTATGCTAAATTCCCCAAAAACATATTTTGATGATCTATATTACAAAACGTACTTACCGTAATCCCTTTTATCCCCGTAAATCCCTCGAGATGTAGATGACGTAGCGAGTTCCTTATCCCTGGAACAAACGGTATTAAAAATAAAAAAATGAGCACCTCGGAAAACCATTTTTTAATATATATTTTTATTTTAATTCAGAATTGGAGTACAATTTGTTTGGGAAATACTAGTTTGTGTTGTTGAGACATTTAAAAAACATGGCGTGCGCTTCCGCCTTTAAATAGGACATCCTATTGGCATCGGATAGGCAACAATTGCATTCCAAAGCAGGGTTGACGGCAGGCAGGAATCCGGTTGTAAAAATACAACGGAAGTTAATGTTTATGGTTTTTGTTTGCGTCATATATAATATTATATCACAAGCAAATATGAGAAAGTGAGATACATTAAAAAAATACCGAAATTCTTCAGTAATTAAACAGAATTTTTTAGAAAAACGTCCAAAGTTACGGTAATTTTAGAAACTGTCAAAATTGATTAGCTCCATGCCATTCTTCATTATCATACGGGAAATTCCTACAGGATCGCAGCCTGGGGCATTAGAAAATCATTTTTAATGAAAAACAACATGTCAGCCAGTGAAATAAATGTTACATGTAATTCTCGACACGCGGCAATAAACAAAACGTCCGAATTTAACACCGCTCTATAACATTTTGACACTTCGTGTTTACTTTGTCAGTTACACTCGTAAATCCAAGGGTGTGATACACTGCGCCATTTTTAAAACTTTTTTTTTCATATGCTTTTGTTGAAAATCAATTACATACCTTAGTAACATACATATTTTTTCACGTGTTATATGTTAATTAAATGAGACTTTCCCATTATGAACATGTAGACATACATGCCAAACATTAAAATTATAAATATTATTGTAACATCAGGTGGAAAAAACAATATATTTACGGAGTTTAAATTCATTTATCTTAACACCGTGATTACTGATATGTTTAAGTTTGAAATTAAAATCGAAATAAATGTTACAAATTAAACATGAAAAATTGAGATATCGGCAGGAATTTCAAAATGGCGGCAAACATAATAAAAAATAAATTCAATTATAACCATAAGCAAAAAAAAAACAAGTAGAACAAGAGTAGTTTAATTTTTGACATAAAGAAATTTTATATTTTAAAGAATTACATTTAAATATATAACACAAGGGTTTTATTTGCGTCTCTGGCCATTAATAAAGAACGTGACGTTTTTCTGGTCCCATTCAAAATTAGTTATATTCCCTGACTGGCCCAATGGATCCAACCTTTATCTTACATTTGGCGACGTAAAACTTTAAAGGCAATAACAGTGAACATCTCGGAAACGGCTGATAAGCGCTTTTTTATTAGACTGAGGCTATACCCGTCTCTGTCTTCTTCGTTACGATTTGTTGTAATTAAATTACAAAGTCAACGCTTTAATATATATAGACGAATGAATTATATGTTTTGTATATAACCATCTAACCGTTTCCATTATTCTATTCGACTACAGAGTAAGATACATAGTTCAATATAAAATCAAACAAAAGACATATCACTTTAATTAAGGGTGGGTTGCACGGTCAACTTTGGCGTTATCTATAACATGCGCAATGTACGCCATTTTGTCTAACCGTCAGCGGTGCGCCGGTTAAAATCAATGTCAATTTTGATGGTGAAACTCACCCCTAAAAGTAGAAATGAAAGATGTATACCATGGCGCCATCGTCCTATAAATATATTTTTAACCATTAGAATAGGATGCATATTTTTTCATACACTTTCAAACAAAATATTCTTCTCATTTCAATAAGCAAGTATATTAAGTAGATGTATACTACTCTAATCGATTATAGAAAAATGTTTTATAGAATTGTATGTCACCTGCAAGCAAAATAAAGTACTTTTCGAGCTAGAGAAGTAAAAAAAATATTATGTACTCACCTTAAATATGTTTTAAATATTCTGTAGCCATCCTCAACGTGTGTTTCAAATGATGTTGTGGCCGCTGTGACTGTAACAAAAAGATATTATATTTTAGCTTATTTACTAGCGGTTTTTTTAATATCCTTCATTGTATGTGTCCCATTGCTGGGTATGGGATCCCCCCTTTTGAGAAATATTAAACTATAGACCTAAATCTTCATTAGGAATCACATTATCCATTTAAAAAAAGCATCCCGCATCAGATCCGTTGCGTACTTTTAAAAATCTAAGTAAACATTACATGTACCTACAAGTCCAATAAAATATTATTTTATGTATGTATGTAATGTACTATCTATATAGTCTAGATACCTATTTAAATTTTAACGACAATGCAATTAATATGTAAACTTTCAACAGGTCAAACAAATAGGGACAGATACACAGCGGAAAACGACTTCGTTTTATATATTTGTAATTTGTAATTATTGTTATTATTTAATCGAATCGAGCTGTATTTAATATTAATATTTTTGGCTTGTACTAGTCCCATACCTAATTATTTTTCTTTAACATCTATATACAGACATAGCGTACTTATAGTTTTATTATACGTAGATAGGTACAGATTCAGCGCCCTCAAACGTAATAGTGTCGCCATATTTACGCCATAAACAGTAAACGTTTAATTTGCTTTACGCGTTGTAAAATTTAATTGGTCTGTTTCGAGTTTATTCTAAGAATATTACGTGCACAATAAACTTTACTGATTAGAAACGCTGTAACGTAATATCCTTACAGTTGATCAACTTCTCAGATTGTGTACATTAAGATACAACTTTTAGATTATATGAGATAAAACACGGCTTCGGCTAGACCTAACTTTAGTCTGGTTAAACCTAAATGCAGTCGATTGTATATAATATCTTTAGAGACCTTTCATGAGTGCTAAAATATGAGTGAATATAATTTTTAATCTGACTTAATTGACGTACGTTAATTGACGTGTTTAAGTCATAAAACTAAGTAAATATCAAAGAAAACGCGTGAAGTAAATTAAGTACATAAAATAAAAGTATTATTGCATCATCAGAATTAAGTATTTTATTAAGTATTTTCAATAACTGAATTTTGTATCCAAGACACAGATATAATTCAGATGGATTGAAAAAAAATCGTTCGAATCCGATCACATCAGAAGCAATATCAAAATGTATGGAAAACAATCCAGAATATTCTATTAAGGCCAAGTTTCAATATGATTGTGAATTACTTTGTTTTCGCTCGGCACGGTTCACTTCGCCAAGTTTAAAACCGAGGTTTATTCAGCTGAACACACTGAAGCCGTACGTGGAATACGAGATTTTAGGAATATTTTTCGATAAAAAAATGGTATTTTACTGAACGAACAAAACGTTTTGTTTCCAAGCAGAGTTTAAAAAAGTACCAATATATGAAACCAACCGTATTTGATACAGCAAATAAATGTTTCAGAGAGTTGAAAAAAAAAATTTTTTTTGGAAGAATACATGAATAATGGAAAAGGTATAAAAAGGTATGTATATGTATATATACCACGGTATGCAATGTATGAATTGATAATTCTCCTTGCACTTAATAATAAAATTAGTAAACACTAGCTGCGCCCGGGCCCTTTGTGCTATTCCAGGTTATATTTTACCCATGTAGCAAATTTCGTAACAATCGGCGCAGTAGATTTTGCGTATACATACACACATATATCCTCACAAACTTTCACATTTGTATGTTAACGTACGATAGGATAATATTTGTTTATGTCGATGATAGGATTATGTCAATCATATAAATATAATCGAAAACTTAAAAAACAGCCATGTCCGGATTGTCCAGTATGAATATGAACATCATTAAAATCACACTACATATTTATGGATGTATTTTTATTTAGTGTGAAGATGCAACTCTAAATGTTTTACTTTTTACATCAGACTTTATGGATTGTTTTTATTTATATATAATTCAATTTTAATCATATTTAGCGCCTCTTTTACGTTTTTTATAGGAGTTGCGTAACTAGCATTACACAGACGTTAGATTGAGCGCAATGTTAGAAAACAGTAAAAGTGCAGAAGGATAACTTATTGAGATTAATTTTTATTGCATTTGAAGAATATTAGATGATTAATTAGAAGATTATCGTAAAATACTGCCATCTGTTGTTTATTTTATAACAAATACATATATAGATAAACATCCAAGACCCAGGGCCAATCAGAAAAATACCATTTTCCATTATGACCCGACCGAGGATCGAACCTGAGACCTCTCGGCTCAGAGAGTAGTACTTTACTACTGCGCCACCGAGGTCGCCAGTCGTCGCCTTTGTTTTTTTCCGCGCAGGCCGCTAGATATAAAAAGAATAAAGAATACTACGTAGGTACGTACATTAGCGTGGTGCGTTTAAAGTACACAAATGTAAACTGTGCGCATATAAATAAATATATTAGGACAAATCACACAGATTGAGCTAGCCCCAAAGTAAGTTTGAGACTTGTGTTATGGGATACTAACTCAACGATACTATATTTTATAACAAATACATATATGGATAAACATCCAAGACCCGGGCCAATTAGAAAAAGATCATTTTTCATCATGACCCGACCGGGGATCGAACCCGGGACCTCTCGGTTCAGAGGCAAGCACTTTACCGCTGCGCCATCGAGGTCGTCAAACTGTGACCCTGAAACATATGTTTGTTTTTAGTGAACACAAAAAATTGTTGTTAGTGAACACAATCGGGGGCAGAAAGCTGAGGTTTGAATTCCGGGTCCGAAGTCCAGGTTTTCATTTCTCATTATCGACTCGAGTCTAAAAGCAAACCAATCATATTGCGGTGTGGATTTCGTTGCGTTACAATAGCACTCTCACTGCGAATCGACTCTATGGTGAGATATCGATAGCAAAGTCGCACAGACCCCTCTGATAATTTATTAGTTGAGGAGTTAAGTTTATCTGGCCATAACTGTACATAATAATTACAAAGTGCCAGCTCTGTACTCTCACTATTTAGCTGTCATTAGGCTAATGGCCGCAGAACCTATGCGGTTTCCTGACGGCCGGGAAAATGGGAAAAAAGATGAAACATTTTGAAGACAACGCACTTACAAAATGGTTTCCACGTTTGACATAAGAAGGTGAACGTACTCTGCTTAGATTTCTTGGTTATCGAGTGTGTTATTCCTAATACTGATATCAGATTTCATGTCGCCTAAACAGAATCCTAACTATAATATTATAAATGCGAACGTAAGTTTGTTTGTTATCTACTAAACTAATCTTCATGAATTTTCGCGTACATGTAATTTAAAGTACACACCTCTCAACCCGGAAAATGGAGTTTATAATAAATAAAAATACTAATTTATATCTGACAGGACTAATATCTATTGCCGTCTACTTAGCCAAGTGCTCTTAGAATTAAGATAAATATTACTATTTATTTACCGATATAAAACTGGTATTAACCAGTAACGCGTCCCAAGCTTAGGCCATGCGTTAGTGCCAAAGTTAGACACGTAAAGGGTTAAAATAATTAACTTAGTGGAGGTTTAACGACCTCAGTGGCGCAGTGGTAAAGTGATCGATCCCGGGTCGGGTGGAAAATGATCTTTTTCTGATTGGTCCAAGATTCGGGGGTCTTGGATGTTTGTCTGTGTGATTTGTTCATAAGAACATATTTGTTTATTTATTTTTATTTATCAAATAGTGGCAATAGCTACGTGCCCCGTGCATTGTGGAGGCGAAGTCGAGATTGGCCGCTACTAAATAATAAAATCGCATAACTTTAATACCTATATAATCTGTCATGCGCTTTAGCCGGTAAATTTCCAAGAGTAAAAATAACAATAATATTGTGTTACCTTTTTTCTTTATCTAAAGCTGACGAGGAAATAATTTCCCAAAGCTTTTTCACGTCGATGATGGATCAGCTTCATACAAGATGCTGTGGTTATTTTCTCATAATGCAATATGTATTTTGTTTGATAGCGTGTACCCCGTCTGAGAAAGAGGATGTTGATATTTTTTTACATTGTAACTAATATTATAAATGCGAAAGTTAGTTTGTTAACTACCTATTCACGCTTTAGCTGCTCAATCGATCGTCTTAAAATTTTGCATACATGTAGTTTTGAAGTGCGGAGAAGGACAGAGGGTCCTTTTATTCCGGAAAAATAAATGTTGCCGTAGGAAATTAGTAGGGCAAAAGTTAGTTTTCTATATTAGGGTCTATTCCACCACTTGCCGATAAAGTATTTGTTAACCAATATCTAACATATCGATCAGATATGTAGCATGATCAAAGCCTCCACTCCTATGTGACCACATCGTGCCTCCCGATTTTTCCTACTATATTTCCTGTAATCTGACAGATATACTCGTACTAGCTGCTATATTGATTTGCCTGATGTTATTGGTCAGTTAGCCCTATCCAACACTTGTGAAACACCATTTAATGCAATGTTTTTATTATTATTAGAGAGTGCGCATTTGACCTTATTCTAGCCTCGTGGGAAGCAGACATTAGGTCTATGGTGTTAGGATTCGGGAAATACCGACGCGGGGAGAGAACTCCCGATTACAATATGATATTTTGTCTGAAAGTGGTGATAGATCCCAATAGTAAATTAATTCTTGCTCCTGTATTTTTTATTTGTAGATTTTATTTTACAAAAAGTTATATATAAATAAAATTAGCCAGGAAATATTTACAAGTGAAGTTTAAACTTACAAGTTTTACGTAAGTAAGTAAGTTTTCCGCTTTCATAATATGAGCGTTTTCTCCATAGATAAAAGATGTATATAATGGTTTTCTCAGTTGCTTTCGCAGCCATAGAGCGTTCTTTCATGAAGTAGAAAAGAAAAATTGAACTCTTATAACCCTAAACAATGGAAATTAAAACTGATGACCTAAAATCTCAACAGCATGCCATCGTCGAGTTAACCGCCCGATATAATTATTCGGAACCTCGAAAAGGCTGCCTTTTCACCGAAAAGACAATGCTGCGACAATTTCGGCCAAATGGCAACGATGAAATAAATAAACATTTTCAAACAAAATACCTCAGGGTTGGCAATGGCCAGTTCTAAATTTGATTTTGGAGAGAACATTTAAATTCGATTCATTTTTATTGGATGCCTATTCATATTAGATTTGGTTCGAAATTTAAAAGTAAATAAAAGCAGTTTCAACAATTTATTACGCAGTTTGGGGTTATTAAATAGTGACAGGTGTATCGCATTTGATGTATTTTTTATTTCATGATAAAGTGCAGTCCGAATGCTTAAATGTAGACTGCGTAGATGTATTGTCTACAATTTTGTACAATAAATGCGCACGGATACAAAAAGGTGAACCATATTTTTAAGGCAAACCAATATTTAAATTACTGACAGTTTCTCATCTGAATGACAGAGGTCATAAGCACCACTATTTCCTTCGCAAAACCAAACCTAAATCCAAAATCATAGGTAATAACCATGTCGTCAAGAAATTAATACTCGTAATGTTAATAATTACTTAATAAACTAGTTTTTTTTTACAAAAAATTCATTTTTGCCACAAGCTTTTTTATAGTCAGAGAGATCGTGTGGCATTTCACGCCTGACAAAAAACCCATGTCCGTCCGTGTAAACCGTTGAGGAGTTCCCTCGTCGGGATCCAATCACCAATAGATGCATATTATAATAATGCATTGCCATGGAAACTAAAGCGACGTGGGAAATTGCAACTCTGTAGGGCAACTGGTAGTAGGAGAAATAACTTGCAGAGAGACAACCAAACATCGAGACAGGGGAAATTAAATAAAAGCTTGTAAAATCATATTATAGTTACCCTGGCACATAATAACATTTGCGTACAACCCTATGAACACAATAAATTGCAATTTACGTGGTGGCATCTCTTTAATGAGGCTTCATTCACTGGGTCGCGGCGAAATTTTACACAGAAATTTCAATTTCGCAAACAAATGCCTTTCAGCAGAAACTGAGCCGAAAATGTGAGGCGTCTGAAACTACGAGATGAAAAGCTTCAGGATGCAAGGTAAGTCTAGGTACCTGTAGTGTATGTACCTGTAGTTTGATTAAAGTAAAGTTATCAATAGTTTATTTCAACATATGCATATCGCTATGCACCACTTATTGACGTCAAAAAGAAGCATCGTATAATATATATATACTAAATAATATATATATATATAAGACCTTGAAATGAATACTGAAAACTACAATGATATTATTTTATTCATTTTTCAGTATTCATTTCAAGGTTTTAAAATTAAGTCAGCTTCATGTCCTACTTTGCGATTCCGTAAAACTCGAAAGTCACGTCACATCACATTACTCATACTTGTCAAATAATTTTCACCTGTGTATTGACAAAGCCTGAATGAGAACATAAAATAGTTACCAATTTTGTATATAATTATTTTGTAGATAACATTTTAAGCTGCAAAATGATATCGTATTTATATTTGAAAGAAAAGAGAAACATTTTCCAACGATATACCTTTATGAAGCGTCCATAGTGTGAACGAGTTAAACTTAAAACCTAACCTTTTTTAAGGTTAGGTTAGGTTAGGTTAGGTACCTACCTTTTAATTTGTATTTTCTTTATTTTCAAGGGGTTAGTGTGCGCCATTGTGCAATGACCACCACATTGTAATGTGATTGATTCGCTGCATCTCACTTCGAATCGATTCGATGGTGAGAAGTGAAATTCAAACCCGCACTTCGCCCACTGGTATCAGATTTGATTCAAGTCGCCTTTTTGTAACTATTGTATTGTATTGTAATAGATACTACGTATTGTAAAGTAACAGATTATACCTATAGGAAAGCGATATCCTTAATTCTCGAATGTTGTTTGCAGAGCCGACGGTTGCGTTAAGGTATACTTCCATTGGCTATTCAATCATAAATAGCGATAATTTATTTATTGCTATTAGATGGTTCTCAAAGCGTTACGACCGCTGTGGCCGCGCTGTCATTACGATCCGTAAATTTTCTTGAGGAAGGAATCGTTTCCAAAATCAATCACAAAATTTACATTACCACACAATAGATTAATTATTTTAAAGTCGAATAATTAGTGAAACTAATTCTTATCTTAGATAAAATTTTAAAAATTGCAATGATAGCGCGGCCGCAGCGTTTGAACGCTCTGAGAAACACCCATTAAAAAGACGTTAATTACTTCACATAGACGAAAGAAAATAAAATAAGCAAAGAACAGAAAACTAAATTTGTGTGCCGCAGAGACAGCAAAGGATAAAGGCTCATTTATTTATTTATTCACGGAACAAACAGCAGATTTTCTGCCACCATCACATCGGGTTCGCCAGAACCTCCTGATCAGACAAATCAATAAAACACATTAGTATAATTTTAGTGGACTACAGCCCTTAGCAGTCTCGCTCCATTAGACATTGTTGCGACCCTTGTATCTTGAATGACACAGCTACGGTCATTAATAAAGACCCATTTTGCACTGGATTCGTATAACTAAACAGTGGTTGAATACTTGGATAGTATAGTTATGAAACTGGAAATTGTACTCTAGTTTTTTTTTTGTTTTATAAAAATGCAATTTTTGACAATCTATCAGAGACAATAAAATCATTTCCGCTCAGTTAACCATCGGGAGCCGTTCCTGGGTGCACAGTCAGGTCAAGCTTATATTAACAATGTATTGTCATCCAAACTAAACGTGTATACAAAATTTCAGGTCAATCGGTTCAAGAACATCTGCTTCAAAATTGAGTTACAAGATTCCACATAGAACATACATACTTACGTACATTGCAAGTCAAATAAAAGCTTTTAAAAACAATTCATTTCAAATTCTAGTCGTATTCACAAATAAGTTACCAATTGAGGATTTTTATTTTATCCTATTTGGCATAGGAAGAGTGTGAAACAAAACAATTGTTTGGCGTCTTGACAAAGAAAAATAACGCGGAAGTATCATTGTACTAGATTTCAACTTTTTAAGAACATACATATAACATAAGAGTTTTACCTACATTAATTATTCGGTATTGTAATAATGTCAATTTTAAAATGAATGATTTTGGAAATGATTCCATCCTCAAGAAAATTGACGGATTGTAATGACCGCGCAGCCGCAGCGGTCGAAACGCTCTGCGAACCACCCAACTACCAATTTATAGTGTCAAAAACATAAAGTACTAGAAGACAATAATAAGTTAAAATTAAAAATTTGAACTAAATTATAAATTAATTTAAATAAAAAAAATATACTATATCCCCGCGGTAAAGTTCTCAGAAGGCTGGCGACAATTCCTCTTTGTATGGCCAAACTAAAACGTTAGCCAAACCAACCCTTGAGTCCCCAGAGACATCGTCCAGGCGCGTGGAAATTTCTTTCTAAAGCGTTTTTGCATCCGCACCCAAGGTCCCAGGGTCTCTACAGCAAAAGGCGTAAAAATATCCCTCTCCCTGAGATGCATATTCACGCCTTTTAAAATAAAATAAATATATATTATTTAAATTCAAAATAAAATTAGTAATACCTATTCATAATTTATTATAATTATATTTATATTTGACAGTTAGCACTTTTCACCAATTCAATTATTTGGCTACTAAGACAACATCGTCTAGTTATAAATGAAGTGATGGACGTAACGCCCCCTCGCCTTTTCCCCTCGTTCACATCAGCGTGAAAAAACCTTCCAACATAATCTTGACTATATCACTTTCGACATAAGTAACATTCCACATTCAAATGATGTGTTGATTTCGACAAGAGTGATGTCTATTCTACATATTTTATATAGGTATATAGAATAGCGTTGAAGTATTATGTTAATCTTCAACGCGTTTGAAACTTGTCATTGACCAAAATTTCGTTGGGTTTTTTCAGTTATGACACAATTTCGGTTTTCACTCTCACATCATTGCTTCATGGCTGATGATGATTATTTTTTATAGGTACTACTAAACAGGCAAACAGGCATACGGCCCATCGGATTGCGCGTGATCACCGCAGCCGCAGAATCAGACGCGCGATGCTGAATCTGAACGAATTAAATATATCTACTCACGCCATTTTTGAAGGACTTGCATATACATACTGTAATATTGTATCTGAGTGGTTTTCTGGTTGGGGGTATTTCTATACATCTTAAAACTATTATAAATACGAAAGTGAGTTTCTTTGTTTGTTACCTATTCACGCTCTATGTATTCCACGAATCTTCTTCAAATGTTGCATACATGTAGTTCGAAGTATGGAGAAGGACATAGGGTACCTGTCATCCCGGAAAATTACTATTCCCGTGAATAATTTACGCGGGCGCAGCCGCGGACAAAAGCTAGTTTGATTTATTCTCGATAACTTTATGTTTTGTCTCAATGAGGACAACGCCTAATTCTGAAACCTTTTTATACATTCGCCATATTTTGTCTACATGCTCAGTCCATGATTCTGAACAACTTTTAGTATGGGATTTACTCCGAAATCGCGAAAAAAAATCAACTGTTCTATACAACAATAAATACCTATTGTGGAAGATGTATGGATCAGCTTTCAGCAGATTCCATACGAAAAGTTGTTCAGTACCATCGAGCATGTATAGATAAAATAATACCAATGTATAAGAAATCATCCTGTATACGTCTGTGGTTTCATCGAATAATACTCCTGTTTCTGTTACACACCTACATATCACATCTACAGAATATTCACACAACGTCTAAGCCGCAAGTGATATATCATAATAATATTGGGCCCTTTAGGACTGCTCCTAGGAGGTGCACAATAAAATATGTTTCGTCGAAAAGCGACAAGCTTTTAGGTAAACGAAAGTGAATAAGTTTTCATCTGTTTTATCAAAACGCAATGCTCTATTTAGGGTTTTCACACACACCTTTCTAAATATATTTTTTTTTACATAAAAAAATATATTGCACAGTTATTAGGTACCTAACTTCTTTAGTAAACGTCATAAGCACCTGCATCCTAAGCATTTACTATTTGAATGGGTACCCATCCACCTCATCATCATTCATCCTGGCAGAATTTCTGGTGAGTTTTCGTCAAGGATGATATGCGTGCTATGGTCTGACGACTAAGAAGGCTGAATTGCGAAGTAGATACGAAATATAGTACAGACCATAGGATCCGACACTCAACAGCAGAGGAAGGGGAAAATGCTCAGACGTGAGAAATACTCTCATATAAACGTTTTCCTATTCCTGCGTTTTGTCTTTACATGCGTTTTACTTTACATGCGTGAACGCTTGAACTTTCACTTTACATGCGTTTATTCTTTGAATAATATTATTTCAATTACTGATTCTCCATTGAAAACTCCGCTCATCACTATTTTGTTATGTTTATGAGCGTAAACTTACTTTAAAGTTTAACTTTAACAGTTAATAAGCAAAGTAGTTAAGAAGTTATTATTACCGACCTTCTCTAAATTAATTTATTACTCCCGGTAACTACGGATTGCGGCTACTCGGCAGTTTTGCTCGCAATCTTGTTTTATCCGGTCTATTCCGGTTAGTTCCAGTTTGTTCCAGCTACTACCAGATTTTACTGACTAAACTGTATTTCAGGGGTATTGATCATTGTGGAAATTATATTGGCGGTAGCTAAAGAATTAGATTAATACATTTTAGCCTATTTATAACACACTTAAATTAAAAATAAATTAGTGCGGCACATTTTTTCTATTTGAAAGTATGGTATATATTTTATTACTACACAAAACATTTGTAATATAACAATATTTTGGTACTAGTTACACAATATCGTACCAATTCATCTCGCAATCTTGTTAGATCCGGACTATTTTGCCGAAATCCAGTATAAACCGACTCAAGCCAGTTACGGACAAAAGAAAAATGTTGCGCAATATCTAAGAAATTCATCCGTAATTCCTTCATTTTGTACCAAAATGACTTATTATGAAGTGAAAATATACAATATTAGGCGTACCACCTGCTCAGTCTCTGAAATATCTTTTCCTTAAAGAAAATTGGTTTTCCCGGTAAAATGGTTGGCTTAACCTCGCTCAAAACTCTGAAGTAATAGATAGGAGCATATTTTATTCACTCGAAATCCTGTTACTAAGTTTACAACTCCATATAATAAAGCTTTAGTTCGTTCAATTTTCCAAATAATGGGGGTATTCTACTGTAATTAATGACTACTTATTGGCTACTATTTTTAGTTGAAAATAACTTTTTGTTGCTTAAAAAACTGCGACTCACTGACCCACAAACACGTAGGTATGATTGTTTGCTATCATGTAAATCTAAAGTAATGTAGAGGTATATTACAGAATATACATAGATTGTTCAATGGTTAATTTTCTAGAGGTATATAAAAAAAAGAATTTATTAAATCGGTCTAGTCGTCTCTTTGTCCTTATTTTTGCCGGCGATTAAAAATACATTCTTCTTCGGCTTCTTTCGTATTCCTGTTTTTGTTCTAGGCTGTTATGCTTTGAAACCCAGAATCCGCGTAAATATGATTTTAGGACCGACTGACGTCAATTCTCTTTGGGAATATTGTTGCCTATCATATCAGGCTTCTTTCTCTTGATCACCTCGTACGACATCAGTATGAAATGGCTACTCTCAGGCCAGGAATATCTCAAAAATAAAGTATACAACATAAAAACCAAAATATTGAACATATATATCAGATTTTCCCATCCAGAAGTTGCCAGTCGTAAAAATTATTAATACACCACTATTACGATACAGGAAAATACTGCGGCCCTTAGGCGGAATGATATCTTGAGGGTATTTATTTACCCGATTCTGGCAAGGAGGTGTATCACATAGTAATGAGCATGTACAGTCGGCAGCACACCACGCTTTCATAGTTTTCTTCTTTATATATTTAAGCCTCATCCCAACTAATATTATAAATGCGAAAGTGTTTGTTTGTTACCTCTTCACGTATTACTGACCGATTGTTATGAAATTTGGTACACGGGTAGGAAATAACCTGGAATAACACATAGGGTAAGTACTTTTACCTTGTACCAAAATTCCCACGGGAGCGAAGCCCTGGGGCGCTGTTGGTTACTTTATATTTCGAATATTAGAATATGGGATAGTTTGGATAAATACCCTTTGTTACCCAATGTTTTTTACTAAATAAGAAAATATCTACTACATGAATTTCTATCAAAGTAATATAATAATCTGGAATATGTGTATCTCAAAATTTTTACGGGGGTGAAGAGAGATGCACAGATAAAACAATATACCTAAATAAGAAATAGATATCATTAGTCAAACGTGAAAGGAGAACATATATCTTCACCCTTCTTTTATCTGATAAATACCAACAAAAATAAAACAGAACGATCTCTTTCGGCATAATGTAATGTACATAGATATATCATATAATAGATACCACATATACCAAAAGGCAATGGCGAAAAATGTGATCAAGAAAATTGTGTGTATAAAATTATTTTAAAAACAATAGTTTACTTGTCAACATAGCAGAATACTAAAGAAGCGAATATGTTACTATTTTTATACATAGAGTGAATTGAATTCGTCATAGAAAAACTCTCAAGCTGACTTACACTCAAGTTTGTAAAGGTTTACATATTTATTCGGAACTTAAAAATCGTAGCAAGTAATTGAGTGAAGAGTGAGTGTAATTGAATGAAAAATTAGTCCATATATAGTAACTGCATCGTACTAAAATTATAAATGCGAACGTTTGTTACGATGCGTTTATGTGATGTGTATTTGTAAGTATAAGTAAGTATATTAGGACAAATCACACAGATTGAGCTAGCCTCAACGTAAGTTCGAGACTTGTGTTATGGGATACTAACTCAACGATACTATATTTTATAACAAATACATATATAGATAAATATCCAAGACCCGAGCCAATCAGAAAAATATTATTTTCCATCATGACCCGACCGGGGATCGAACCCGGGACCTCTCGGTTTGGGGGCAAGCACTTTACCACTGCGCCACCGAGGTCGTCAATGTGTGTGTGTATGTGTATGGTCTCTTTCATGAAAAATCTACTGTACTGATAGTTATGAAATTTGTTACACAGATAAAATATAACCTGGAATATTACATAGGGTACTTTTTATCCTGAAATTCCCACGGGAGCGAAGCCCCGGGGCGTAACTAGTAATATACATAAGTAACAGATTACAAGTAAGTGATTTTTATCAAAGATATGGCAGTCGATCACATATCAAGTTACCCCTAATGGCCCTTTGTGCTGTGGTAATATGGGGTAAAATTGCAATTAGTTTGCGTAGGTTGATGTACTATCGACTATATTTATCTCATTACCTACACGTATTCTTGCGTCGTTTTGCTTTTATCGAAATAGGAACTGAAAAAACATAGATAAAATCTATTGTCTATCAAAATACACATCAATGTGTGTAGGCTACTGCAATTCGTTGCCAGAATTCTTGTACATTTATCGTACTCAAATCGTAATATATAAACATATAATGTGTATATATTATTATGTCGGGAACATAAAAGCTATATTTTTCATGTAAATGGCTACAATGAACTATTGGAACAGCTTTGTACTCGTAGAATGGAATAGTAGAAACTTTTTCTTAGCAAATTCGACATAATATAATTAGAATAGGTTAAAAAGGGGATAAGTTAACATTACACATACACACATAACACACTATCCATATCCATACTAATATTATAAAATGCGAAAATCTTTCTGCTGTCTGTTCGTCCGCTTTCACGGCTAAACCGCTCTATCGACTTTAATGAAATTAAGCATGTAGTTTAACACCTCCTTTCTATATGTTACTTTTTTCAAAAAACTCCCAAATGACTGTAATGGGGGGTGAAAGTGTGTTTGAAAATCATGTCTGTACCGCTATCACAGAGAAATTCACGTGGACGAAGCCGCGGTATATAAATAGGTAGATATTTTTTATCATTACTTAAAAATAAACCACAAAGCTGATCATGTAATTAAATGTTTAAAGTCCATTCAATGTTATCAAACTAAAATTCTTACGATAGAAATCCATTGCGCAAGATTTTTCCTCATTCATTTTTGTGGCTTCCCAAGAAATACGGTAGAAGTCATAAAAACAAAAGTATAGAAAGCATTTTGCTTCGAAAGCAATGCTGTAGGGTGGGTTGCACCAGTCAACTTTGACTGTGACTTTCACCTGCGCAGAGCAACCATGGATTTAATAAGTACTTCGGAGTACCTATTACAAATTCTATCAGAGCAACACAAAGTATGCCATTTTTTGTTGTCACGTTTACATCCGTCGTCGGACAACGCGAAAATTGTATTTCGACGCATGTCAGCATCAAATCCTATGAAAAACAATTGGAACACAATATAGATACAACGTGCTACGTGGACGCCACGGATTACGACTGAGCAATGAGGCATGGCTCTTATATAAACGATAGCGGCGCGCAGGTCAAAGTTAACTGAAGCCTAACCAACCTACCCAAGCTGTTCTTGTAAAGTTATTAAGAAACTTGAGTGCCAACTGTAGTATTTTTATGTAAATGCGAATTTATTTCTAAAAAAATATAGAAAGGAACACTTTGTACGTGCCACTTTTACGTACATTTTTTTAATTAGTCAAGAGTTAACTTGAGTTTCATTACGAAATAAGCATTGAATTGCAACCTGTAGCTTACTTTGCCCCTTACGAAATAAAGTAGGGAGTTATTAGTTTAACGTGTCTGTGTATCTGTATGTCTGTCCATGGATTTTGATTTAATCTTTTTTTATTTCAAAGAGAACTTAATCGAGAGTGTTCTTAGCTATTTTTGAAAAATGTGCGTTCAGCTATTTGAAAATCGTCAGTTCTTTTCTAGCACATGATAACCAGACCAGCAACTTCGGAGGATGGTTAATTAAAATTTTAATTTAGTTCATATTCATTCGCATAGTTTTGAAAGTGTATGTTTTCTACAAGATGCGGTATAATAGTGTTAGTATCAAATAACTTCATTTGAAACGATCGAAATTAGTCTTATACAATACTATACAAAGTTTTAAACATGCTGTGTTTATTTTGAAGGAAAATAATGTTTTTCCGCGATACAATTTTTGGACTATACCTTGGTTTATTGCTTTTCTTTTTTGTTGATATCTGATAAATTATATTACGCAGACTCCAAAACTCAATAGGTATATTTTTATACTCAATAGGTGTATTTATATTTTGGCTTTATTTTATATTAAAAAAAATCTTTATATAGCCTGTATTTTGTGGCAAACGCCTTCTATCTTCCAAAGGTCTCTATCCTGAGCCATTTATTGCCAACTACGCCGGAGCCTGTCTAAATCAACTACAACTAAAAGGGAAAAAAACTAATTAAAAATAAAAAAATATTTAAAAAAGGATAAGAATTATATACAATTATTTATAAAAATGACAGTTCCTTAATTTTTATTTTATAATCCCTTCATATATTATAATTTTAAATTTATTCTGAAATAGTAGGAAGTAACACGTTACTCGCTTTCTCGAGAGTTATAGAACCATTGGTAATGGATTCCTATAAAAATCGTTTTATTCGTGAGTGAGGTAGAATTCCATCAGGACGGTATGAATTATATCCTTATCGACTTTTTGATTGACGCGGCCATAAGCTTGCCCGTGGAACTAGAAAATGGTTTCGTTCATTTCATTTCTATTGAGATTTTTGATTTTGAAAGTACTTTTTCTTTTAATTCATAATTTATAAGTTTTTTTCAGTAATATAACTTTTAGTTTAAATTAATATCATTTTGTGTTTTTATTGTCAATTCTATTTTGTGATTAAAATAAATTTTTATTTTAAGTTTAGTGTGGTGATAGATTTTCAAAGTTTATAAAAATAGGAAGAAATGCTGGCAGCTGATGTATATGCTTTTGATGATTTTTTAAAGCTTTTTAAACAAAATTCTAAAAAAAACAACAAATTTATTTTTGATAATCTGTTTCATATTATTGCTATTCTAAAAGCATACCTACGATATCCCATTTCTTTATATTATTTTTTATATAACAAAAAAAATATATAATAAAATCTTGATTTCTAAGTGTCCTAACATTGTAATAAAAAATCAACTGAGCTTTAGCCCTGAAATTGTGCGTTCAAAAGCTTATCTTATCGCAACCCTTTGTTCAGGGGAACATAAAGCTCCCGAATCGTATCCCGCCCTATCCGGAACTTGATCGCAACTTAGAGGTAACGGCAGTGCCGGATCTAGCACTGCTAGTGCCCTGGGTGTAGTTTTTACGATGCGCCCTAAAAAACTTTCGCAGAAACTGACACGGGTTCTTTTTTTCTTTTCGTAATTCATTTATTTTTTTCTGACATGACTTACTTGTATTTCACTAATATTTTTATATGTTTTTTTTACAAGCTGGCAAACAGGCATGCAGCTCTAGACGTCTGCAACACCAGTGGTGTCACACGCGCGTTACCTACTTTACCTATCACTTTCTGAAATAAAATTCTGAAAATATGAGTAATAATAAATAAATTTGGACAAATCTCCATGAAATTAATTTCTGAAGAGTGCATTTTATATTTAATTAGCTGAAACTCGCAGTCCGCCTGAAAAAGCTTCGTTTTGACGTGGAAGAAGGGCCAACAAACTTATTTTCACATTTTATTAATTATGAATGTAATTATAGATATCTACTTAATATCGTAATATCGTAATTTAAATTCGATATAGCTTCTATTCACAATTAATATACATAGTTATTTGTACACAATTACTAAAATAAGTGCGATGTCAAATCGGCATCACCCATCGCGGGCCCGTTTCGGGGGCACCATTTTATATAATCACCCAGGGCGATAAACCACTTTGCCCACCCCTTACACCGCTATATCTTAGTAACAGCTTTTATTGCGGAAAGCTCTCCGCGATTTACAGCTTGATGCTTGCTTGCTAATGACTGAAAAAGCTCAGATTGTTGTAATTCAGATGAAACAAATTATTGAGGAAATAAACTACCTAAATATTTTGTGAGCGTTTTGCTGTTCAAAAATAAATAGAAAAGCTCATCTTTGCGTGTTCCTGGTTGTATTGGGGATTGTAACGTCACGAACCCCGGACTCAGCGTGGAAAACTTTATAATATAGGTATTATATACTTATGAATAAACTGTGAATGTTTAAACCAGATAGTTTTTTTTATGTTTGACTTTATGCAAAACTAGCTGCGCCCCGCTACTTCATTCCCGTGGGAATTTTGGGATAAAAAATATATACACATAACATACATGCATGACAATCTGTCCAGTAGATTTTGCGTGAAAGAGTTGTTACTCTTTCTCCTGGATGGATTGTTATGAAATTTGGTACACGGGTAGAATATATCCAGGGATAATATACATTTTATTACAAACATACACTCACAAACTTTCCCATTTATAATATTAGGACGATTAAAATAATTCTTAACAGTTTTATAGGTAATTTTGTTTTAATTTTGTATCTACCTACAGTGCAGACTAATTTGCTTCGCATAATTTAGCAAAGTACTCTGAAACCACTGACTCTAATACTCAAACTAAATGACTCGAAAAATCACAGCCTAATGATTACAATTACAAGACCACTGCTGAAATCTTGCCTCGTGAACCGAACTCTAAATTTGAATGAGTATTGTTCCAATTTACAACAAACAAAAAGCGGTTTAAAATGCAGCAATAGTAATACACGCCCGCGGCTTCACACGCGTGAATTTCGGCCACCTACATTAAAGACGAATAGAACAAATTTCAAAGAGCGAAAACGTTAAGTAAGTTTTTTATTTTCTATATTTTTAATTGATCGAACCATGAAAGAGTCGTTATGGTCGAAAATTGGATGAAAATCATTTTGAAAAGACGACCAACCAAAGTCTTTGGTCGTCTTTCAAAAAATATTGGACCTGGAAATTAGTAATCTGGCATAGATGACACACATATCATAAATCACAAAATATATAATTGTGCTGTCAGAAGTATAGGTACTTTTACGTTGACAAAGTCGTGGTTAAATAGCTTGTAATAATTATAGGGAAGTATGGATAAGTACTTAAATTATAAATAACATTATTCATCCACATGCGAGTGGAAATGACACGGCAATACGTGTAACTGAAATTTAATTATCGGATACTAATTACGTTATGCGGTGGAGCCGCCTTTGTGTGATTTTGTATGGTCCAATTGGAGGAGAAGCGATATATTTTTTGTGTTGTTATTTGGTGTTTAAATTAGTTACGCCCGCCAAATCTGCTGGATATATTTTACTTTAATTTGTTTATAACAACAGAGTAGAATATATAGATTTCACTGATTTTATTTCATTTTGTTGTGGGCTTTTCGTAATGCAAAATGAAAACCGCATTTTGCAATATTTTCAAACAGATGTTAAATTTCAATAAGATGTCCAAGATGTTCAATAGAAACCTAAATTTAACACTGTCTATATCAAAATAATAGAATTTTATATTGTGTTCAAATGTAAATTGAGGAGCTAATTTTTAGTCATGCTCCAAAGAATAAGGATTATGCTTAAGGATTAGAAATTGATACAAATATCGCATTTGCACAGACTGAAGTTCTTAAAGTTCTTACTTGAAACGTTGGTGGTGTAATGGTTAAGACGATCGCCAATGGATCGAAAGGTCCCAGGTTCGAGCCCTACTCGTGCCACATGAATTTGTATACCAATGTGACTCATGTATAGTAGTTTTCATAGACCATTACTTGCTTCCGGTGAAGGATAACATCGTGAGGAAACCTGCACACTGGTTGTTATTAACTTGTGTGTGAAATGGAGAAGCAATGGCAAACCACTCCATTAATAATGCCAAGAAAGTTGTTGTGTGTGTTTCATTCCACGTAATGACCACGACCCTCAGCCATGAGGAATACGACTATGAAGAAAAAAGTTCTTAACACTATAATTTAGACAATTTATTTTTTAACATTTGCCTATAACATGGGCCATACATTAATATCGTCCAATTAACGAGAGCTTCGAGTGCGGCCTCTAATGATGGATTATAATTGATGGACAAATCGACAGTTGGTTATATTATTTATATTATTTAATTATATTTATACAATGACAAATCACACAAACGAAATTAACCTCCAAGTAAATCCCATGTGTACATAAATCTGATACAGCTACCACGTCTTTATACCTTACGGGGTAGACAGAGTCAGGAGTAGCGAAGCTCGCAGGTCACATTTAAACTTAGCGGGATTGGTGGTATAAAGGTTAAATGTGACGGCACAATCTCATGTGCTATGTTTTGAGAACCTTTTTTTTTTTTTGAAGTTGGTTAATAAAGACAAACAAAAGTACACAACATCGCATTAGTATTGCATTGTACTTCTTAGTTTTGTTGTGGCTTAAGTCAAAATTATTATATGATCGTATTGTATATGTCGTGATACGACAATAATAAGTTCGACAAAAAATGTTTGTTTAAGTATGTTTGTCGCACATTACACAAAAACCACTAGATGTAATTTGATCCAGTTTTCATAATTGTATAGAGGATTGTCTAACTTAAAATTATACGACTATTTCCTGCATACTATTATAATAATAATATGCGGGAAATAGTCGTATAAATTTTAATATTGGTGGTATAGAGGTTAAATGTTACGGCACGGTGCTATGTTTTGAGAACCTTTTTTTTTGAAGTTGGTTAAAAAAGACAAACAAAAGTACACAACATCGCATTATTATTGCATTTATTTTGGCTTAAGTCGCAAATTGATACAACTTTCCCGCCATTATTATTGCCAAATATTGTCGACATTGACAATAATAGGTTCGACAATAATATTACGCGGGAAATAGTCGTATAAATTTTAAGTTAGACAATCCTCTATAAAATTACGAAAACTGGATCAAATTTCATCCAATTCAGTAGTTTTTGCGTAATGTGCGAACAAACATACTTAAACAAATGTTCTAAAAAAATGTTTTAGCTTCTGTTAGTCCCATAAAGACATTCTATAATTATTTATCTTTAATATCTCCTGTGTAAAAACATAGTGTAATATATGTACACAGTTTTATTATAATATGTATAGATTTGCAACCGTGTGGTTCACGTTGAAACGTTGTATATTAAATTAATAAAATATAATTGCTTTTCCATTTGAATTGAATGTAATTATGCTCGATGTTAATGCAAAAAGGTAATTTATAATTTAATAAATAACAGACGCACAGACTGATCTGTATATGTATGTTATAGTTACCCTTTATATCTTCCCGTGGAAACCGTACGAGGCGACTAAGGGATAGCCTTGGCATCGGATAGGCAACTAATCAACTATTAATTTCTAAGGCGGGTTGACGTCAGGCAGACTCATCATCACCTTAAAAACCCTCGTCAATTTTACCGTTGGCCATCAACTATTCTGATTTTTATCCACCTTTCTGTTATGTTTGTTTTAACTTTATGTAAACGTTTGTTGAATTTATCGCCTGTACGTATGTAGTACTAACATACAAGTAAATAAACGTTTAATGCATCTATTAAACTACGGAATTATTATATATTTCCCTCAGCAATGTTCTCTAATAGTTTCGACATTGGAGTCTTCAAGAAAATAGTCTATCGCTTATCCGTATCACGTAGCTGGTGTCCATGGCTGCAGTGATTGCTTACCATCAGACAACTCGCATGCTAATTATATATTATGACGGTCACTGTCATAAAAATCGTTTTACATAAAAAAAAATTGTGGAATAATTTTGTCAGATACTATTTTCCACGATCCATATAATAGATATAAATTCCCTAATAATAATAAAAAATAACTATCACTGCCCAAAATCATAATTACCGAAACCCTAAGGAACCCCAATAAATATTCAGTAGTTCCGTACATGGCCAAATAAACACAAACATTAATATAGCTCTATGGGCATGTACCATAAATGACCCTAATACAACTTAATTAATAGAGAAATACTTTGGAAAACCAACTCTAACGTTATAATAATAAGAACTATACCAAAGGTAAAATAATTTCGTGTCTCCGTCCTATCGGGAAAGTAATAAGGGAGTTCTAAGCAATTAAGAACCTTATCCCGTTGACTTAAATGCTAAATTTGTATTACGGGTCGCTATATAGTTGCTTTCCTCGGCACATTTGGAAGTACTTAATTAGTAATTAGGCAGGGCTAAATGTCCTTCATATAAAAATATTTATTTTTATCATTTTTCGGGGATGTTATGTACTTAACAAATATTGTATTGCAAATTGGTATTGTCTTCTTCATGTCGTATTTCCTCATGGCTGAGTGTCGTGGTCATTGCGTGGAATGAAACACACACAACAACTATCTTGGCACTGTTAACGGAGACGAGCGGTTTGCCAGGTTTCCTCACGCTGTTTTCCTTCACCGGAAACTTATATGATTTAGATTAGTATATAAACTCACGTAGAACGAGTTGTATTCGAACCCGGACCTTACAGATCATAGCCAGTGACTTCTACCACTACATCATTATTCTATTCGGCAGATGGATTTGGTCTGTTTTATCAGTGTCACGTAAAAAAAACTATTAATTATATTTTCAAAATTAATATACGACAAAAGCTTCAATAGATATATTAAATTATTGAAAATATCGCGCGCTATTTTTATCAATTAAAAAAAAAATACTCGTTTAATTGAGCAAAGCCTTTGTCATTCCAAAAACAATATTCAGTGAGCGAGAATCGGTACACACGGCAAACAATACAGACGAATCTCATGCGGCAAAAAAATATTCGACGGAACAATCTACATTTGTTTATTTTTTCTGGTCTCAATGTTTCCCATACGTAGGTGTGAAATGAATCCTATCTATCCATATGCCAGCTAGGTAGCTGATAGGTAAGAGTAACATTCTCAAGGCGGACTCCTCACTGACCCTGATATCAAGGAGAGAATTCTTTTTTTTATATAATTTGTTTTTATTAGTTTTAATTTATTTTAGTTGTATAAAGTAGCTTAGGTTAAAGTTTTACATAATAATATGTAAATATCTGCAGATCATCAATAGAAATAAAGATGGGTGTTTTATTAGGATAAAAAAATACATTAATAATATATTTTAAAACTTAAAAAAAATATATTATGTTTTTTATACCCTGAGATTCGCGGCGTCATAACCGCGTCGGATGTAAGGACGATTACAAAATTGTTGATAACTATTTATTTTTGAAATTGCAATATTTTATTTCCTTTCTTTTCATTATTTTCGTCAGTGCAGTATCAATACAGTTCGAAAACAGCGTGAACAATATTTTTGCTAAATAAATATTCTGCAATGGGTTGTGCGAATTCACATATTTATTTAGAATAGCCCTGTTTATTTTCTCGTATACAATTGTGCTTTTTACAAGATTTTATTTAATTTCGCCTGTACTGTCCATAGATAAAGAAAAAAGTAATGAGTTTTTTCACAATACTTAATAACATTTTTGCCACAACCGAAAGATCTTATTGCATTAAATTCGTGACAGAAAAACATTTCCGTGAAATAAATCGTTCACCATCTCCAATATCATGCATTATTATGATACGCATGACCTGATGGTGCATCGAGGAGCGGCTTCCAAAGAAAAATAGACTATTTGTTATGGTTTTAACCGAGCGAAGCCGAGCCGCTAACATCTAGCAAGGCGAAGAGTTCACGTTCATTTATATTTGAAAGGTGATAATATAAAAAATAGAAGTAGCAAATAAAATACGAATCCTAGCCGTCGTCGTCACGCTATCTGACGGCCAACAGCTTCCGACCATTTTTAACAAAAGCCGTTGTCGACATTTAACTTCAAGAGTTTTTGAATTTGTACACGTTTTTTATTGAAGTAAAGGTTATGTGTTAGTAAAAACTTGCGAGCTCTCAATTTTTGTATGAAAATTACATTGGATTATTTTTCTTTTAGTTTTTTGCAAGTACTTCATACTAGCTTCAACCCGCGGCTTCGCCCGCGTTAATTGTCCGGGCTGAAAGGTACCCTATATCCTGCTGTATGCTTCAAACTACATGTATGCAAAATTTCAAGAAACTCAAGTGGTTGAGTATAGATGACAAACAAAAGAACGTGAAGACGAGAAGAGGTGACAAACAAAAAAACTTACTTTCGTATTTCTAATATTACGTTTTCTTTGTGCAATAAAGAGTTTACAAACCAACAGCGAGAGAGAGAGAGTGGTAGAAAAGTGTCGTCCTAAAATAAATAGAGTATTAAAAAAAAAACAATTTGAAATATCTTTACACCACAAGCCTTTGTCCGAACTCTGTAAACACACGTGTGAATAATTCAGCAAGCTCGATAGAGCCGCCCGTGAATATTCAATCGCACTTGACTATTTTCGATCAGTTTCGGCGCTGTGCATGCATTTCTTATTAGTCACGGTTAGGAGACGTGTTAGGCTACCTATTGGCGCCAAAATATACTTAGCATATAACATTTCAAGAGTTTTTAGATATATCAACATAAAATTTTACATCATAATATTTCAAGGTACAGGACGGTATTGGTAAACACACACAAGTATTTCCTCACTCGAAACGTGAAGTATTTTTAGTAGATAGTATATTTCGATATTTAAGTGAGTAAGATCACTATCCCGGTTATAATGGAGCGTGGGTTCGATTCCCGCTCGAGTCACACACAAGTAGATTTATTTTATATTTTTATAAGGTTGTTATTCTAAGAAAATTTTCAGCTACGAAGTCTAATATAAAAATAAAATACATTTTATTCAGCAGTCTTTGGAATTAAACAACATCCTAACACCATATATTGCTATCTCATTATTTAAACATAAAAAGTATTCGAAGTTCCACGAAATGAACAATTGTTCTCAAATTTTAAAAATAATAACTGATGTCAGGTTATATTAAATTGTAAACATGTCTTTCTATAAGCAAACGGAAACCCAGTAAAAAGGAAATGAATTCATTGATTCCAAATAGTCCGGTAAAGCGTCGAGGTGAATGCAGTTGGGTGAGATCTTTGCCAAACTGTACAACAAAATAGGTTAAAGAAAATAAAAACTAATACTTATCTAGATTCGGAATCAAGAAACAAGAAAAAAACATTAAGTATAAAGATAGACTCAAAATTGACTTAAATTTTGAATTTAATTGAAACTAAATCCATATTAGGTTAGTATACAACACTGATCTATGTTAGTATAACAAATTATTCATTTTATTATTTGGATCTGAATCCATCCTCTGTAAACGCACGTACATAGAAAAGTAAATTTAAAGAACGAATATTTTTCTAATCGACTCTCTAAAAAAGCCAACTATTAAAAATTCGTTTCATTCCAAAAACTTACAAAATATGTGCTACATTTTTTAAAGCAGTAACAAATTAACATGAAATGAAAAGAGAATATCTTTTTGGGAAAATAAAAATGAAAAATATTTTTTCTTCTTTCAACCTATCGAACACTTTTGTCATCTAAAATCGATTAACCTCAATCAACGCGTTACAAATGTACCACTCGAGAAACAGGGAATCGAATATTCAGAGATTCTGGTCTCAATTGTCGCAACGACATGGGTTTCCAAAAGTTAAAACATATACGGACGAGTAAAACTGCTAGTCAAAAGGTAAATTGAGACGAAATAGTGTTATTTTAGGACTTGTAGTTATGTCACGAATCTTTGATTTGTATACTTGTAACGCCACGCATTATGACCTCTTTAGTCATATCGCGTGCGCGCTGCCATGATTTTTATTTCTTTCATTCTAAATTCAAAATTTTAAATTATTGTTCCACTTGATATTTTGAAATCACATTTTGACTCATTCATTACCATAACGATATCGGCACGTACCACAGTGCGGTGTAATAATAATAAAATATATATATAATAAAATATCTTAAATTATTTATAGACCCTTGAAGGGTCTGTATTTTACTTATTAATTATATTACTGTACAACTGTCTGCCTTTGCCTATCAACCCTACCTGAGATTACCCTACCACCTAACTAACCTATACTAGCTTTAGACCGCGGCTTCGCCCGCGTGAATTTTGCTGAAAGCGGAATAGACATGGTTTTCATACAAATTTCACCCCCATTTTAGTCGTTTTGAGCTTGATTTTTTTTAAAGTATGTTATGTTGGAATGAGTGTCTTTAACTACATGCATATCAAATTTCATCAAAATCGGTCCAGCTGTTTAGCCGTGAAAGCGACACAAACAGACAGGCTTTCGCATTTATAATATTAGTAGGATGGGAATTATTTTGTGGTTCTGATGTGTGGACTGTGGACCATAAAGATCTTTCTTTAAATAAACTAATTAACTACCATTTTCATATAAAGTCATATATAAAACGATATCACCAATCACAACCCTATTTTTTAAAGGTGAATATCTCATATATATGTATAGGGTGACCATGAATTAAGGGAACAAGGCGGACGAGGCTCTCGCCTGCGGATATTTGCACCATTCTTCTGATAGCATACGGTCTGGGCGAGTAGGGTTACCAGCTTGTAGGGAATAATTTTGTGTGGATGTCAGGGATGAACCCTGAAATAATACTAACAAATGCATATGTGACTGACTTTATGAAATACTAGACTTTCACGCAAAATCTACAGGACGGATTTTTATGAAATACAAACATACACACACGCACACATACATCCTCACAAACTTTCGCATTTATAATATTTGTAGGACTTGACGTGAAATCTTCCTCATAGTAGTATTTCCTCATGGCTGAGGGTCGCGGTCATTAAGTGTATAGAAACACGCACAACTTTCTTGGCACTATTAATGGAGTGGTTTGCCATTTCCTTCTCCATTTCACACGTAAGTTAATAATCAACCAATGTGCATGTTTCCTCACGATGTTTTCCTTCGGCAGAAGCAAGTGATGGTCGATGAAAACTACTATACATGAGTTAGTTTAGTATACAAACTCATGTAGCAGGATTAGGATTCGACCTTTTGATCTACAAACGGGCGTCTTAACCATTACACCATCACCTCTTCAAAATATACTTAGTACAGAACAAAATATAGTTTATCATAAATAATATACAATATATAAAAAATTCCTTCCACAAAAAAACTCAGCAAAAACGTCCGATACAAGGGTGACCACAAATTACGAAAAACAAAAGGTTTTGCCCGCAGCTATTTGCGCCATTACACTGATAGCTAGTCTGCCGGTCTTGGGCATACCCTTCGAAAGGGGAACTGTGGAGTGACTACAAGTTTATGTTTTAGGAATTTGTGAAAAAATATCAACATTTTTATCTGTAGCCAATTTGTGAAAAATATCTAATTCGAATACTATTAGGATTTTTATCGTATTAATTTACATGTTACTTTGCTATTAAGAAATTACAAAGTTCATATATATTCAGAATGTTCAGATGAAAATATAGGATTTCTAGTTTTAGTATCCAAATTCAAATTCAAAATTCAAATTCAAATTCAAAATTCTTTATTCAATTTAGGATGATATACATCACTTATTGACGTCAAAAATTACTTAAACTAAGTCTACTGCCGGCTTCCAAAGCGCAGGTGAAGAAGACTAGCGGCGCAACAAACTTCACCGCAGCCTATACAATATACAATTAAGCATACTTTGGGTGGAATTTACAATTGTCTTTGTGATTTATCCTAAAATATTTATTTATGACCTCTTTATTTTCCGATAGAGAATTTATACGACTATACTATTTGTCGGAGAAATAGAGAAAATTGTCGGAGAAATAGGCTATTCTAGAACCGGAGTTTAGTACCATTTTATTTTACGATAGTATCAATCTCAGTATAAATCACATGGCAAAGGTATGAGAAAATTTACTAATTTTTACGACAACATTCTCAATTTAAAATTTTTTGTAGTTGTATTTGCCTTAAATTAAGAATTCAGAGAAAAAAAAAACATTTTTGTTTATGCTCAACAACATTAAACAATAATTAATTTTGGTACTTTTGAACAAAATTTAAGCAGTATCATTATTTTTTACTTTTCACAATTAATTCTCCTATTATTTAGTTCATTTTATATATAAAATTAAATTTAGAGTAAATTACATTAGTGTTTCATACTGAACTACTTATCATCAATTGACAATGGATTTCATGATAATTATTTTTGAACTGCATTTCATGAATATAATTCATAATAGATTATACATAATCAGATGATTTTATAGCAAAAAATACATATCCAATGTTTCTAATAAATAAGGCTACTTAATTATATAATATAGAATTTAATAATACATAAAACGTATGTAATTTCTGGTCACCTTAGTCCGTCAGTCACTTTTATCAGACACGACCTCTGTTCCGAGACAACCCGTCGGCTGTTCCGCACATACACGATGTGTAATTTTGTAAAACTATCTGTATTTGCTTATTTCTTTATTTCTTTCTTCAAAATGACATTTATTGTGGATACAAATAAAATATCACGTATGTATCTCTCACGGGGTAAACAGAGTCATAACTCGTGAAACCCGAATGGCACGTTTAGAAGCCTGCAATAATATTTTATTTGCCAATAACACTCACTTCAAAATTTTATATAATAACATTCAAAAATTCATTGGCTAGCTGGAAAACCAAGAATAGTATGCATAGCAAAGTTACAGCGGACAAATAAAGAACATAATGATTTAAAAGTTTTCATTTATCCAGAAAAAATATTTTCATTAGTATGATGTTTTAAAGTAATTTAATGAAGCAGGAGCTGTGAGCAAAACTGAAGTGACAAATGATGGATGAGTTATTTAAATTGACAAATAAATCAGGGAGGAATCTCCAGTTTTCAACGCTTTCCATTGTATCTAAGTACCACATTTTATGCAATAAATTTAATTTTTCATTTGATTTAATTTTCCTTTGATTTACTTTACTAAGTGCGCGGGAAGAGAAGCAATTAACGCATTAATTTATAAATCAATCATAAAATAATACAGCATTTTGTATCTACAATCATAAAAAAAATCTTTTGAATTTTAGTAGAATGTATTTTAGTTTTTTATAATACGATATGATCACAGTTGACTAACGGATTTAAGTCGACACTGATTGCTTTGAAAAAAAAAAACTTTATAGCATCAATAAACTTATTACTTCACTAGATGTTGCCCGGGGCTTCGCTCTCGTGGGAATTTTGAGATAAAATATAGCCTATAGCAATACTGGATAATGTACCTTTCCAATAGTGAAATAATTTTTGAAATCGGTTCGGTAGTTTCGGAGATTACCCGCCTCAAACATACAAACTCACAAACGCATTTATAATAATAGTTTATATATAAAATGCGGTGAAAAACATTTTGTCCGTAACCGAAGTGTCTTTAATTTATGTTAATATAAAACAGTTTACAACCGCTCAAGTCCGTCTGGGCGGGCGGCAGCTTAGGGCGGCAGGGCGGCAGAATTCATAAATATTTACAACGACGCAAGTCTTGCATGGTAAACAGATGGGAATGGTAAAAACTATGGTATTGCATATTGCATGATAGAGGCTAATCATCATTATCAAGCATTTAATAACAACATTTTTATCAGTAAGTATTTAGTAGCTAAGGAAGAAATAACTCATAACTTTTTTCAACAAATTCAAATTCGATATTTGAAAATTTATTGGTCCATTAATCTATGTAGCCGAATCCTGTGTATAATATTTCAGTTAAACACATAAATTCATTACAAGAAGTTTTTTTTTAATTATAGACTGCAAAATAGTACCGGAATTATGGGACGGTCAAATATTGAGCGTCACTCAGAAACACAACAACACATTATAATATAATTACTTCGAGTACTATTTTAACTTATCAAGCATAGGAAAAATACATTATGATGATTAGACTGGTATATTAGTATGGAATATGGAAATGAATACGTAAAATGATATTCTGCATAGAAAGTTAACCAACCATAGTTTAAAAAGTGCTAAAGTTTGTCTGGGCGGCAAACATCATAAATATTTATTTGAGAACATCGCGTCCAACAAAAATGTATTTAAAACCGAAATGCATTCAAGTTTCGTAGTTTATTCTGTACTAGCTGTTGACTGCGCCTTCGACTGCGTGAATTTCACAAGGGAAGTTTTTCTCCTTCTCCTTATTTCAAATTACGTGTAAGAAAAATTTCAAGAAGTTTAGTTGAGGAGATAAAGCGTGGAGAGGTTACAAATTAAATACTTTCACATTTATAAGACTAGGCCACAATGTGGGCAACGCGCCTGGTTATGCTATTAAAATACAGCAAAATTTACAAACATGGAATCTGAATATTCTCAGCTGCAATTATTGACAATGAATCCAGAAACAAATTATATATTTTTAAAACATCTATTGACCTAGTTGAAAAAACGGTCAAATGAAAGAAACGTTGCATTGAAAAGTTTCGCAATATATATTGAGTGAATGGACTTGCTAACTGGAAAAACATATTTTTTAATTCATTACAATTTCCAGACTTGTGTAAATTTTGATTATATGAAAGTACGGGATCAGCAAATTTCAGTAAAATTAAAATAGTATTCAAGTGAAATGGAAAATAGGTTTTATTCTGAAACCCATCAAGAATACAACACCACATTTCCATAATAGATATGGCTAATATTATACATCTAAAAATTCAAAACGGAGCAATTTTTTTTTTGCGTGGAGATAGTTGAAAAACTAGATAGTGACAAAGGCTACTTTTTACCGTGGATATAGCCGCGGGCAAAAGCTAGCTAATAAAATACAAATAAGTACATAACTCAAAAGTATGAAAGTAAAGTAAAGTTCTCTCATCTTCCTGTGTTCCTGGTATACAGGGCTGTGACGCCGCGAAGCGAGGTCATCGTAATTATTAACCAGTTAGTCAAAGCTTTTAGAACCGGCCTGTCTATCCTCCTTAGGTATACAATTGTTCCTTATCAGCTGTCACTTAGTGGCCTCGTATGACATTCAAGAGATAGAATATAGAGTTGTCCTATTCTAGGGCGGAACTGCACGCCTTAAAATAAAGGAAATAAAGGCCGCTCAGAGCAATAAAAGCCCCAATTTTTTTAACAAAAATATATGACAAAACGCCTTTATCATTCTTAAAAGCATTTACGACATTATCTTAGGCTGATATGATTAATTATCATGATCCATCACAAGACAATGGATAGATGAGACAAATTGGACCATCAGACGCGGTAAATTATTCAGTTATATTGCTATGCGTCCTAAGTGTATGCTAATTTTGTTTGCATATGTCAGTGGTAATATTGAAACTGAGTATAGGTATAAATAGAACCGGCAGGCTACAAAACAGGGCTTCGGGACACACAATCAAGTGTCACGACCTAAAACAGCTTGAAATATAAACGTTTAATTTTTTAAGATACGGCTGTGATTTTATAACCGGCCGCCTGTCAGACGTCAATCATTTTTGGGTTGCCTTCTAGGATTTTAATGCTCGCTTCGTATGACGACGTCGAGGATACGAAGTAGTTATTCTAGGACCACACGCCACAAACATTGATTATATCAGATACACAATCACATCTTTTTCTTTTATGGAGAAGACAGAGCCAAGCGTATCAAAATTAAGGGTCATGTTTAGCTGAAAAATGAGCTTATTGGTGAAGTTGAGATTAGGCAATCGCCATGAAAATGAGAAGAATCCCCAGTTTATGGCTCTTTCCCTTTATTGCCTTTTACAATCTTCGCTGGTTAAAATACAACTCACAAAAGATATCTATAATACATGTTTTTACAAATAATACGTACTCAAAATAAACTTACAAATAAACAATACAATATTTTAGTTACGGATGATACAAACAAAAAGTAATAACTAACTACGGAGTTTCCTTACAAAATTAGGAAAACTCAGATAAGATTCCGAGAAAATATAAGATAACTAGGTATTTTCAGATGTTCCTAGATCGTTAGCGTAGCTAGATAATCATAAACACCAGGGCAAAAACTGTTTGAAAATCATTCATTATCTCTTTCATCCTCCTCGTCTGATCTCGGTTTCATTCCCAGCTGTGACACCCCGAAGTGTCACAGTCATATGACATGGGCATATTTTTGCTTGCTTAGTAGTATAAACAAATAATTGAAGACTTGTGTTTTGGAATAGTATTCAGCCATACTATATTAATATAACATTATATTATACATGCTCATTTAGTATCTCAATGGCGCAGTGGTTAGCGCACTCGGCCAGTGATAGTGACGGTTAAGACACTCTCACAATAGTTGGTAATTGGATGGGTGACCAAACATATATATCCCGAGCGCCTCCATGCTTCGGAAGGCACGTCAAGCCGTTGGTCCCGGTTGTATTAGCAGATGTTAAATTGCAATGGGCCCACGTGGTGGGTCATGGGTCACCTATATTCCTTACCTATTCTTAAGCAATATGGACGTTTTAATGGCTGTTGATGATGACGTATCAACATCATCATCAACAGCCATTAAAACGTCCATATATATATATATATATATATATATATATATATATATATATATATATATATATATATATATATATATATGTATCAACATAATATAGATAAAACATAAATATTAGCTACACATGACTATTAAACTACTAAGTTGTGAGATATAAATATATGTATGTAGGCTACGAAAAAACACTTGAATAAAAAGATACTAGGATCCCTCGAAGCTTAAAGCCCATGCAGTAAACCCGAATAGGAATAGATACGCCACTTCCCAGCTCCTAGCAATTCGACTGAAAATCAGCTGTAAAACAGACTTCGTTAGCAATGTATTGTGATTCCGAAACCCCCCTCGAAGTAATGGCGGGATTTTCTTCCTTTGCAGTTTTGAATTCCAGATTTTTCTGCTACGTTTCTACGAAACTAGAATCTGCTCAGTCGGTGTGACACTTAACCTTACGTCCAGAAAGTATGATAGCTTTAAATCCCACATATAACCTGACATATTATTATTGGAGCCTTTTTCTCACATTTTTTTTGACATACGTATTTTGGCATAAAATATTTTGCCGTAATAGCTTTAAGGCATAATGAATTTTTGGCGTTCGGGTAAATGTGGCATAATTAACTTTTAGGTTAGGTTAGCTATCCGTAAACCGTTATGCACAAGAACGTTACGCTATATTACCTTATGGCTTATAGATAAAGACCCATTACTATTATACATATACTATTTCTTTTTTGCTTGTGCACGCCCTCCATCGATATCAGAATATCCTACTAATATTGTAAATGCGAAAGTCTGTGAGGATGTGTGTTGTTACTCTTTACAGAACGGATTGTTATGTAAATTTTGTACACGTGTAGAATATAACCTGAAAAACACATAAGGTATTTTTATCCTGTAGTTCCCAGGGGAGTGATATTAATAAATATTTATAATTATTACATTTTATTTAAAGTTTTTTCGTATTTCGAAAACTTATCATTAAAAAGATAAGTACGCGTTTATAATTTGTGTACCTAACACACCTAAAATCTGTAATAGTTTTGGATCAAAGTAAAGTTTATTTGGTTATCAATAAAGAATTTATTTATATGTATATCTTCACAAGATCAGACAATATCCTTATTAGCATGTTTGCCTAGTCCAGTGTAACTACCGCTGGGTGAATCAGTTCGTTAGAGCCCCTTTGTTAGACTGGAAACTGACAGCAATTTTGTGGATACTGTGGGCTTCCAGACTGTTCACGTGTTGAATACAAGTGCGATCTATCTATACTAATGTTAAAAAGATTCGTATTTTTATTCATTTGTTCGATGAATAAACTCAAAAAATTAAGCGACAAATTTTGAAGACATTTGACAGAGAGATAAACGAAACCTTTAAGAGTTACATAGGTTAATTTTTATTATGGTTTTATCCGAGCTTAGCTGGATTGGGCAGCGAGTGTTATGTGTAAGGAATATTGTATTCTGTCTATTCTATATAATGTAATACATGTATTTCTATCTGTGTTTAGGACATACACGTACTTGTATCTCTCAATGAGATCTCCCCGTAACATACGAGTACTATGCTCAAAATAATGACCTAACCAAACACAATCGAATCCAACAATCTATATCATAAAATTATGCCAATATTAAGTAGATTATAACTGAAAATTTGCTGAAAATATACAAAATAATATTTAATATTCAAAGTGGAGTTTCGCATCTAACTTTATGCTAACATAATTCCTAATTGCGTTTCTTTTTCTACATTATTATTTTTTTAAGTCTCATTCAGTATTCGACATGGATAAGGCTCAGGTAGTAATTCAAATATGATGATGGCTTTATATTTTAAATCCACAGTAATTTTATAATGATGAAACTCTAAAATTACAAAAAACCCTTCAGGAATAATATGGTTTAATGATATAACATATCATAAAACCATAATAAAAAGTATGTACACATATATGTTTAATTTTAAAACAATTTAAAATTTCATCCCGAAGGTTCTTTTTTATTCGTAGCAATGATTATGCAAAATAGACTATTTCGGTTAACAATTTTAACTGAAATCCATTGTTGAAATATTTTCTTATTTAGTTTAAAATTTGTATTTAATACGAGGGCAAGATACGGTAATAAAATGTCGAATTATTTTCCCATTACGTATACTTTTGCTAATTTAAATTTAATCACATATACAATAATGATAACAATTATATTAAATTACTCTGGATTAATTAGATCACTACATAGTATAAAACAAGTCGCTCTCGGCGTCTATATATTTTTATAAGCTTTCTGTTTTCAAACCACGTAACCGATTTTAAGGCAGTTTTAACTTAATTCCGAAGGTTTATTGACCTCGTGCGAAGCCGGTCCATAAGAATTAGTAATAAAGATATTTTGACTTAACATAAGATCCGACAAACATGATAATATACCGGTAATTCAACGAGCTATACTCTCTCTGTGTCTAAAGTACAAATAATCGAGCTAGCCTCAAAGTAAGTTCGAGACTTGTATTATGGGATACTAACTCAATGATACTATATTATAACAAATACATAATACAAATAAACATCCAAGACCTGCGCCAATCAGAAAAAGATCATTTTCCATCATGACCCGACCAGGGATCGAACCCGGGACCTCTCGGTTCAGAGGCAAGCACTTAACCACTACGTCACATAGGTCGTCAAAATTTCATTACACACAATAAGATTGCCACGATAATTCTCAGGAAAGTCATAATTCCACCCCTGAATTCTCACGCTTCATATGTTCAGATTGGACGAGTAATAGCGAGTAGAATCTTGGTCATAAATACATTAATTTGAGTACTTTTGACCATAATCTAGCCAAATGGCCAATGTCAGTATGGAGGGTTTAGACCTCATGTCTAAACCTATACCTACTTCCATACTGAATGACACGAATAAGGTGACGTCACAACTTGCTAAAATGTTCGCAAAAAAAGATATTTTTGTTCGACAGCTACATTACATATTACGTTTATGGTGATGTTAAAAGTTGTAACAAAATTTTAATTGTTTATGATGGTTGAGATTTTATAATTTTTGTTTTTATAATTCTATACTTCATAAAATGGATTTTTCAATTAATTTTAAATCTTCACATAATGATCTAACTGCAATGTTCAGTCTGTCAATCATCATAATGATCCTACGATATGCCTATCTATTTTACTGTTCGTAAACATTGGATTTAAGTTTTAATTTGTATTTATGCAGTTATGAATTTTTTAGATAGGTACTTTATTGAAAAAAGTACCTACGTAGGTAGACGCGCCAAATTTTAGAAGTAAAAAAAATGACGTTGACAGCTTTGACGTTTAGGAATATTAAAAAGTTAGCTAGTGACACTGAAGCAATACAGCCAAAGACATCACCTAATATCGAAGTGTAGAATAAATAGTTAATTTGTGTATAACTAATATATTACATACGAATTTACTACAACACTACATATTCACGTTGTGGGTTTGCTCCCGGGTGGAATTCGGGAAACTAGGATTCATCTCGAAAGTGGTTATCAAATATATTTAAAACGGTTCTGTGTGTGGTAGTTCCAGTATGAATTCGTTCAAACAAACTCTTCAGCATAATACATTTCTGTGCAACATACATAAACAGCAAAACAACAAGTATTTAGATAAAAATACTTTCTTACAAAAAACTAACAGCTAAACCAAATAAAACAACAAGTATTTAGATAAAAATACTTTCATACACAAAACTATTCCAAATAAAATGCTAGTTAACAACCGAGATCTTCACATTGTCGGTTCAATGCTCACTGGAACTTTTTGAATGGAATTTGCGAGAAAACCGTAGCTAATTAACATGGCGGAAACTCTTTGTTCAGTGTTTCTACTATACAACACATTATTTTACCCGACTCGCTGGTAAAGTAAGTTTTGTTTTTCGTGCTTATGTGTGATACGAAAAGCAGGATTCTTTGAAATCTCAGAATTTTTTTATTATTTTTAACCTATTATTTTTTAAACTTAAATTTGCCGGTATTGCTATATATTATGTTTATAAATCCGGTTTCTTAAGTTCGTCTTTTTTTAATTTCCTTTTTTTTACTTTGCTTTTCATTAATCTTATCGTTTCCCTGCATCGCCTCTTATAGAAAAAACTCAAGCTCAAACTCAATATGTATTTTGTTATGCGTTCGTGTTATAAAGTTAAAAGAAATAAACAAAATTGCATCCAACTTGATTAAGTAGTTAAATAGTTAGGCCATATTACCGAAATTTTGTTAAAACACAAATATAATTCAGTAATTTTCCATAACAACAACAAATTCGTGTCAAAGTGCTTCATCATGGCGGCAGCTGTATTCACCAAGTTCTCCCGTCATTAGTTTATACTGTAACAAAGCCTTTAATATCCACAGAATTACAAATACATCACAAATATAATAATTAATAAATAATTATAAAAAAAAAACTAAAAATAATAATCAATAGAAAAGTTAGTGATTTACTGAAAAGTATTGAATATGTAATTATGGACAAGTCAGCCCCTCATCAATTGCTGCATCCGTAAGCGTCCTTAATTGTCTCTATTATATTACTTTCTTATACTTATATTATATAAAAAAGATCTGTTACCTACATACATTAAGGATGCAAATAAAGAATTGAGTATTGACTAGAATCTTTATTTCTTTTAAGCTCGATCTGCGATGGTTTTGCAACATTCGCAGTAGATATCTATGTTTTACAAATAAATAAATTATTGATTGATTGATTGGTCGGCTACGAGATGGGTGACCAAAAAAATATTACCTCGAGCGCCGTAAGACCCGGCTGTATTTACAGTCGTGAAAATCCACGCATTATGGGGTCATGACTCTACCTACTACTTATCCATCCATAAGAAAGGACAGTGCCCCAAAAGTGGGGATAACCAGGGCACCAATCGGGTTTCCAAATTTCTGTTCAACCTATTTAATTAAATTTCAATGACAATAGTAACTTGTGTTGCGATGTGTTTGTGAGTAATCTTCACACTTCTTCGGCTTCTGATAAATTGTATTCATATTATTACTCTCTCTTTCTCTCTCATGTGAGCGTTTTCCTAATTTCTTCCTCAGCCTTTGAGCGTTGAAGTCCAGTATTTATATAGTTACTATTTATATTTAAAGCTTTGATCTTTAATTTCATTCTTAATTATTAAGAAAGAGTTGACCAGGCAGCAGTGGGGTAGAAACAGACAGAATTAACATAATCTCAGTATTTTCTGCTCACCGCTGAGCCTCTCTTCTTTTACGCTATCCTTATCCTTAGCACAGGATAAACAATACTGTGCTCTAGATGAGCATAATCCATTATGCTCATCTAGAGCACAGTATTGTTTATCCTGTGCTAAGGATAAGGATGCTAAGGATTTATTGGAATAAATCCATCCTACAAATTGAGTATATCAATTTTCTAATTTGTAATATATAAAATGATGTAAATAATTTGTCACAATTACTACTACTTTTAATTTGAAGCCCTAGTGGATTCAATATATATATATATATATTAATACATTATTAAATATTTATCGAATTGAATCAAAAATGTAAAAATAATATATATATATTGAGGCAATCCGCCATTTTAACATTTCCAACCATTTCCTACAAATTATTCGGAGTTAAAACGAGCTCGCAATCACCAATACCTATATTGATTGCGAGGTGCTCATTATTCTTCGTTCTTTCATTCGTTCAATCAGAGTTAATCCCGTTCAGTAGATTCTCGACTTAATTAATTCTTTAATTGATTTGTTTGCCTTGACTTTTTATGTTTAGTTTCGATTGCGAGGAGAATTGAAACCTTTTGATCATAAATCTAATTTCAATTACTATGAATTACAATGATACCTATTTAATTTATGATGAAAACTTTTACACAGGCTTAAACATAGTTTATTCATCTATAAAGGCTACGTTTACAAACGATACTAAAGAAGCGGTGGTGGTCTAATAGTTAAAGTTCCATCGCGCTCCGTTGTTTTCAATTGGTTGGACGTCAACATTGTTAACATTTTCGACGTTGACGTTCTTTGATGTACGTCGAAACTCCGTACTTTTTCTACGTTGTTCTGCGTTGATCCGTCAACTGACGTCAACGTGACGGAGGACGATGGAGCACAATGCAACAATGGCTCATGGCTGTTATTGCTTAGACCATATTGAAATACTATTAATGAAACTACAATTTCTCGAAACTAAAACACAAAAGTATTGTTATGACTTTTTTTTTTTTCAAAACACCAGAGCAGCGAAATAATCCGCTAGCACGCGCGACTTCACTCATTCACTCATACATTCCGTTGTTCACATTCATTCGTTCAGCCCGCCATTCGAGGCTACAATGGAGATCTGTTCTATTCATTTAAATGTTAGTAATGAGCACAGAATTTTCAACTCATTCATTGTTGAAAACTTCGAAAACGCTGTGAAATTTTAGCGACTCTCTTGTGGTTTGTCGCCGCCTTAATTTAAGCATTTGAATTGCACTTTGTGAATTTCGGCAGTTTTTCCTTCTTGTTTTTTTGTTTAAATTCTTTTCGGTTTTTGTATACGGTGATACGATGTTGCCTCGTTTCGTTCCTCGAGTCAATGCTGATTTAATGCATTTCTATAATCATATTATTTTTATTTTATACCACCGATCAAGTAGACATGCGGGTCACTTCATAGGAAGTATCACCGCAGCATTTGGACGCCTGCAATACTAGGGGTGTCCCACGCGCGTTGCCGGCCCTGAATAAATATTTTCATGCTTTTTTTAAATCACACACCAAAGCAAACAGTTAAATTTTTGTAATTCGACATTCGACAAGACAAGAGAGAGAGAATGACCTTTCTGTTTTTTATATTGTATTTAGTAATTAGAAAGTTTGCTTGTATTTAGTAATTAGAAAGTTTCAGTTGAGTCGAATATATATATATATATTATTTTTAACTGTTACTTTTTTTTATTAAAGTGCGTATTTAAATTAATTGGCTAAGAAATTTTCGAGGAATTTTTTTCACATTTTATAGGGAAACTAGACAGAGTTAAACACTCTGTCTAGTTTCTCTATAAAATGTGACGTTCGTTTTAAATTACATAGTTTAGAATAAATTGTTTCCTTCTCTATTGTAATTGTGTAGTATTAAGTGCACCAGAACTTGAAAGCCATGTCAAAGCATTAATGAGAGATTCATTGGTAGAAATGTGATTAAATAGTGATATCCTATCGCCTACGAGAAACATTAAAAGTATTCGATTGACTTAAAATCTGCGTTAGGAAACATGCAGATAACATGTTGCTTCACAGAAAGCACAATGCCTGAAGAATCTATACTACTTTTGAAATAAAGACTTTAAAGACTTCTTTAGCGGTGTTGTGAACTTTATATGAAGGATAAAAATTGTTAAACTCGCGTCAGGATACGTGACCTGTTGAAAATTCGTAATACGTCAAAAATGCACAACGTTAATATTCAAGATTCACTTCTGTCGGCACTACCGGAGTGCAAACCATATATATATTTTTAATAGCTATTATTTAGACTTACCTGCATGAAGAAATATGGTAGCTGCCAGTATTTTACGCCAAACTTCCATTTTGTTACCTGAAACAATAAATGTTATGAATCAACGCCATTACAAATAATTTTTGATAAAAATCGTAACTTCTACGTGCTCAGGTTTACTCTACTAGCCTCCAAAAAAATTCGATTTCAATGAGATTTTATAGACTTATTTTGAGTAAAATTTGCGAGTTTGAAAAATACAAACAAATTTATTCATTATTACATTTGTTTTGTTTAATGTAATGGCTGTAACCTGTTTTGCACACCTAAAGAAAGAACGCTTCAGTACTGACGCGATCCGTATTGATAGTGTAGGGTGTGCTGTGATCCGGCCCAAGATACTTAAGTAAATATCATTATATCACTTCACAATAATCACAATATTTATTGACGTGTAGCGTTCGCCTATGAAACAAATAAAATAAAAATAAAAATATTGTCATATAGATATTAATTTTATCGAACATATACCTATGTAATATAATATACAATTAGTACCGTTGTTTCAGTAGTTTCCTAAGGTTATGTCGTGTAGATAAATAGATTATTGTAATAAAATACATTGTAACCGAAAGAATTGTTGAAGAAGCTAGCGCAAAACATCTAATCTTAAATAAAAATCTAGAACTCTTTAAACAAACTCGTTTACCAACAAAAACTACAAAATTGAAAATACCCACGGAAACAGTTTAACTTTTCGATATTTTATAGCAAAATCTGCTAAACTACGGTCCCGTTCTGGCGTTTTAATCACAAGACAAACGAACAAGTTGAGGCGACATGTTTGACATTTCAGCGGTAGTTTGAATGAAGCTTCCAGCGTTTAAACTTTATTGTGTGGAAAAATATATGTTAACTCGTGTTTGGAATAGAATTTACCTAGTTTCAAGTATATTTGTATGATTTAAATAATTATTTCAAAAAAATATTTAAAAAAAGCGCGACTCGTCTTCACCTTGTCAACCCTATTTAAGAATATGTATATAATAAAAAAAATTGTACCTATACATACCTGTAACATATTACTTTACAATCGTCACAGAACTCAACGACTCATATACAAAACACTCCCTTTAGCATCCTAACTATTCCTTGCTCCCGTTCCATACATCTGCATCACAATAGCCGTCCCAAGTGGACATATCCTGTACTAGCTTTTGCCCGCGACATCGCCCGCGCCAAAGCGGAACAAACATAACTTTCATACAAAGTTTCACTCTCCCTTATAAACAATTGGGGGTTGATTTTTGCTATGTTTGAACATGGAAGGTTTCAACTTTGCCCGTGAAGGTGAAACAGACATATAGACAGACTTTCGCATTTATTTTTCATAGTATACTATACATACATATGGATACTATATGGAAATATGGCTTTACATTACATTATTTATTTATCGACACAGGACTCAACAAATCACATGTAAATCACATGTTTAAAAATACTCCCACAGTTTCCTAACTATTACATCACTATAGCCTTCCCAAGTGGATATATCCTGCATCCAGCAAATCTCATATTCCAATGATTTAGCCTCCTTTTCTATCGACCCTCAATATTGTATGTTCTCAATAACACCTGGGAGCATGCAAACTGTATTATACTGCTGTTCTGAATTCTGAATGAGACGTTTGGGTGTTTGGGCTTTACCCTGCGTCCTGGCTAAACAGCAAAATATTGTACACAAAGCAACGCTGTGCATGTGTTAATTTAGATTAATAAATAATAATTTAGATTAGTGTAGATTTTTTGGAAGGTAAATTAACGTAGGCGTAGCTTCGGGCAAAGTTTAGTACCTGTTAGTATAAAAGTACGAATTAAGGGTTTTTAAGGGAAATTATACATGAGTCAGATTTCTATACCAAATATGGCACGAGTAGTTTTCGAACTTGGAACCTTTTGGTTTATCACACCAACACCGCTTTCTCCAATCGACTTTAATCATTATTCCTTTGTTCAAATTAATAAATTTTTCATTAATTATCGAACATCTAATTTAACATGCTAATAAAATTGCTTTTTATAAAAGGACGATCAAACAAGCTATTTTTAATTCTCCCGCGCTCGATGAGCGTTAAAAAAACCAATGAACGGTACATTACCTTCATTGTAAAAGCACTTGTAATACTGCTTTAATAAACTTATACAAATTTATCTATATTTAATAATAATAATGATTATAAATAAATAATTTTATTTCAGGTAATAACATAAGTACAGTATAAAAAACCTAATACAAATTCCAGTGACCCGTATTATAAATTATGCATAATATTTACCGCACATAAAGTAGTAAGCGATTGTTAAGCATCTTTCGCAGTGATGGGTGGCCGAAAATGTATTATTACGAGCTCCTTTGTGCTTTGATCAAAGATCACATTATATTCTAAACGATATAAAGATATTGTACTTTAAAAAAATTGTATTCGAAGATTCTATTTATTTTAAGATATTTTCTTTCCATGCAACCTCTATTCTTAAAAAAAAATATATTAAAATTCGTTCAAATTATTTTATAAATTACATTATCTAGACACAAAGTGTAATTTATGTAACGGAAACCCATATTTTGGGTAAAAAATATCACCTGCGCACGTAAAGTTAACGACCTACAGGTTAGTATGCGATTAGGCGTAGTTTTCACAAGAACGTCGAAAATGCTTTCCACGTTGGCGGTTTTAAAACGCTTCTTGACTAACTTAAACTTTGACATAAGTGAGGGTATTCCAAGTAGCAATTTCTTCTTTCTCTCTCTTATCTGAGCGTTTTACCGGTTTCTTTTGCAGCCATAAGCGTCGGGGCCCAGGGTCTACTTACTATTTATCTAATCAATTATTGCTGATATTTAAACACATACACGGATACTCAATTATTATGTTCAGTTTCAACGCGTTTTTGAGATGTGTTAATAAAACGCTTTTACGAACGAGGCATTAGGGTGTCGTCACACTGGAACTTCGCACTTAATAATTCCAAGTTTATGAGCTGCCTACATTGTCGTGTGGTTGGATTGCATGAAGTAAATTTAATTAAGTTTACATGATGTAAATTAAGGTATATTTATTTTGTTTTTAGGTAGAAAACTGTGAGAGTAACAAGTTCTGTAAATTACCAGGTTTTTCCCGCGGCTTCACCCGCGTGTATTTCCCACGGGTGCAGTAATTGTTGTCGGGATAAAAGGTACCCTAACTTCTCTACTTGTAATAAATATGTATGTAAATTTCAAGAAGATCGAATAGCAAACAAAGGAATGTCTTAATTTCCCGACGCCACAGCCCCAAACGCAACCGGGAATATGTAAAAATGATACACACACAGGTTGTTTAAAAAAAGTAAATCCTTTATCAAACCATTAGAAAAAAAAACAATTTATATATCCTGAAGTACCTTCTGATGCAAGAATGAGACAGCCAAGATGGTTACCGGTATAAACACAGTTATAACCTTATAACCGGTATCGGATCGGGGGCCATGAATAAATTTACAAGGGTTCGATATCAGATTTGGGATGGCCAATTTTTGCGTTTGTTTAGTCTTCGAAGGCCTGTTTCACGAATAGCTATATATATTCAAATTATATATATTTTATTAAAAATTTTGACAAAATTTATACTGCTCAGTTGCTGTTATTTTTAAACCAAGAAGTTATGCTATTGTTATCAGTAACAGATTGGAAGTCATTTATTCAGATATCAGACCGTCACAAATAATTTTTCATGTTAAATTTAAAATCACTAAAATTATATGTTGTTTCTAAAAGCTACTTATTAACAACTAAAACGATTAATATAACACAATGGACCTAACAAATATCTCGCCAAAGAATCAATCAACAATTTTGAAAATACTATATCTATATCTTTTCAAATTCGATTGGCTCGATAAATGCTTAACAAGGCTTTAACTAAGTAACTTCGACTTAAAATAAATGATAAACAACTTAATAACAAAACCGCATGCCATTATGTTACCAACAAAATTTAATTAAACGCCCAACCAGCCGCATATTCCTTTTTTCAATAATAATTTTATGCATTAATTAATTAATATGTGCATTCTGGTTACCTAACCGAACCGATTTATTTGCAGTAAAATTGATAATTATAATTCGCATGTACACAATTCGTTTTAAATCACTTTTTTTACAAAAAGGTCATTTTTGAGACAATCTTTTACTGTCGTCTTATTGTATCCAACGCGTGACAAAAAAAATATATCCGAGGGAATTCAATTTTTTTTATTCAACTTAGGAGGTGAGAAGAGGCGCTACAAACTCCATCGCAGTCTTTTTTCCAACGTCAATTATCAAATATAGGTTTTATACATACAATGTTTGTCTAGGAATATCAACTAAGCAATCGTGCAAGTCATGACATGCCTTGAGGAGACTTGAATAAAATCTGACACACACTCGATACGAAAGAAATATAGGTTTATGAGTATACAAAGAATACAGACAGAGTGCAGTAAACTGTTGAGGAGTGACCTCATCGAGAGCCGATCCTGGGTGCACCATCAGGTCATACTTATCATAAAAAGTGGATCAAAATTTCACGTTATATTATCTTCTAGGTACTCAATATCTACAAAAATATTTATAGTCTAATCCATAACGTCTTCTTTTCTCGAAGCCGAATGAAACGAAGTGATACAACCTCTCATTTCTACATTTCAATTATCCCAAAATGAATTTTGTTACTCCTCCCAATTGATATTGAATTTAATTCGTAACTCGATCTTCCAATTTCGATTAACGTGACGTTATTGTAATTAAGGATGGTTCACAGATAATGCATAAAAAAATAACTTAACTTTTTTTTGTGAAAATCATTGAAGATATTTATTGAAGACCTCCTTTATTTTTTTAAAAGTCGGTTAAAGGCATCTGATATGACTTTTACGCCTACCTATCGCGATATAAAAAAATTCTACATGCACCGATTATGTTTTATTTGTATAACACATATATCATCGATAAATATACTATTTCCACGCTGCGATATAAAGAACCGAACAGAGTAAAATATACCTATCCAATTTCTATACAAATTCACCAATATTAATATGCAGGGGGAAACTTTACGTGTGGTCGACTGTACATGCCGAAATCAGGTGATGTGTATTTTGCGTTATATGTAACATAGTAGCATGGAATTGAGCTTCTGTTATGCAAAAGCTTTTATGTTTATGCATAACATGTCTGCCATTTAGACATATGAGGATTTAATATTTAGTTACCTACTTAGTTGGGTAGTTAAGTACATTGACGCCATTATTACGACTACATAATGTGAATTTCAATTAACTGTTACATTTCGCTCAAAGTTTTGACTTTGATTTATTCAGAAATTAACTACCCGCGACCAAAAGTACCTGCTGCATATAACTTAGTACATTATTAATGAAAGACATAGGGTACTTTTTATTTCCATATTCGTAATCCAACCAATTTCCAATTTCATATCAATTTCTTCGGTCAGCAATAAATGTATTTATTGTACTTTGGTAAGTAAAGTGGAACTCAATAACTTTGATACAAAGAAATTGTTACCTTAACATCACTGTAAAAGTGGCATTTTCATTGTAAAGGATAATATTAACAGTCGGCGGAAATGTAGCTGTCAGAGTGACAAAATATTTAAAATAAGAAAAAAAACACGCTTTTGTTTTCTTTTATTTACTGGCCAGTACAGACAATCTGTGACTGACTTTAAAAAAAATTAGTAAAAAAATAAAACACTCTATTTATTGAGCAGTCAAGTGTCCAATTTTATTATCTACACAACTCATTCCTTTATTTCTTTTTCATAAAAGTCTCCATTGCTTCCGCCATAACATTTTTTCCGTCCAATTCCAGATTGTCACTGTCACAATTTGTGACACGGGTGCTCGCGCGGCAAGCTGTGACATGTCATTAAATATATAGACGTGTGCCAAGTTCAACTGAAAGGAATTCTTGTTAACTATAGAGGTGGAACTTGATACAAAAGTCGTATGTACAGATACTTCACTATAATCTATAACAGCCGCCAAACAACAGTGCTTGCATTGTTGTGTTCGGGTTTGATAGGTGAGAGAGGCAGGGTATTTGATACTGTGGCAAAACTAACCAATCTTATGTATTTATTTTCTCCACAAAAGCACAAAATTATCATTAAATTAAACAGAGTAGTGTTACGGGTCGCCAGGTCTCTCTTGCTTAAGTTACAATATTGTTCAGGTAAATTTTATTGTTATTTTACAAGCGTGTAACGCCACGCATTATGACCTCTTTAGTCATATCGCGTGCGCGCTGGCATGATTTTTATTTCTTTCAGTCTAAATTCAAAATTTTAAATTATTGTTCCACTTGATATTTTGAAATCACATTTTGATTATTACATCGTACCACATGTACGAAGTAATAATATATATGCCGATATTGTTATAAAATATAAAATAATATATATAATAAAATATGTTTAATTATTTATAGACCCTTGAAGGGTCTGTATTTTATTTATAAATTACCAAATTACCCTACCACCTAACAAGTGCAGTACATAGTGGACCGTAAGCAGACATAAACAAAACCAGTATATATATTAATAAATATGATATTCAAAAATGAATATATAAGCAAAAACTGTAAGATACAAATTATTCTTTTCTCACGAGATAAAATGTAAAATTCTAAGACCACACGCTAGCCTGTGAGAAAAATCGCCAGTGTATATATAATACCTAGTCCTTCACTTTCCTTTTACTGTAGAAAGATGTATAGAAAGAGAAGTACCTGGCTTATTTGGGGTTTTTCTTTTGCTCCCAGAAATAAAAGTATTTTTTTTTTAAGTTATCGTTACAAATAAGTTTGTTTTGAATCTATTTTAATATTGTGAACTGTAAGACTACAAAAATTTTAAAAATTCACATTTACAATAACTTTGTATTGAGTTTTTATTTAAATACTAGCTTTTATCCGTGGCTTCGCCCGCGTTTATTTTATGCGTCCGCTCATAAATTATTTTTGTCAATATCTCGGGTTCTAAGCAACGTATCGCAATGAAATCCATGCCAGATTTAAAGTTAGATCTTTTGCTATACAACTGTCAAAGCCGCATTTAATTCAATCCAGTAGTTTTTGCGTGATGCGCAACAAACATACAGACAGGCAAAAATTGAAAAAAATAATTGTTTTGGCTTCTATTAGTCCCATAAAACCCCCATAATTATTTTTCTATAATATCTTCTACGTACAGACTTCGCTCACTTACAGTTTTATTAAATGTATAGATGAAAATGTTAACATTTTAATATAAAGAAGATACATCACTTTTCAGTGAATTAACAACGTCCACGTCGTACATCACGCAACATATTTAGTGTCCTCCGGTAATTTCCCTAGGCGAAGCGGCGGCCATTTCGTGCGGACTCTCGACATCATATGACTTCTATGCACAATATTTTACTAGTGAATATGGATTTTTCTCCATAGTAATATTGTAAATGGAATAGGCGTTTCGATACATCTGTAAGTAAATAGAGGTTAAAGTTTTGTTTCAGTTTGTAACTACCAAGGATATAATTTATTCAAGAAATAACAATTAAACTTACATAGCCCGCTTACACATAATAAAATGTAAGTGACCTTAGTTATGATCGTGATATACAGGCATGTCAAGTTGCGCTGTATTGACCTTTATGTCTTAGTAAGTAAGAGGCTAATTTGCCATGAATTCTGGTATGTTTTTGTGAATTGATTGTATACTCTTATAAAATTAGGGTCATAAAAGTCTCATCCCGTTATCTTAGTTGTGCAATATTTACACCTTGAACCAGTTGAAACTGGTTTTATAAGGAAAGCTGAGTAATGACACTTAGGCCTCGAACGCACGAACGTTTTTTTCAATGTGTTACGTCAAAATCTTTAAAATGGAACATTATGTGCATGTGTGTCCGTGTATATGTTCACACGTTTTTATAACGAAAGCATCTTCAATCGTTGAACGTTGATAGGTTGCACATTGACTGTCATTATGTCGAAAACTTTATAAAAACTCTAACGTCTTTTTTTGAAAGGTCGCGTGAAGAAAATTCTAATATTTTCAAACTTCACTAGAAATTTTTTTTTTGCATTTTAAAATATGGATTTCGCTAATTTTATTATTATTTGTTAACATAATGGTACTAGTATAGTACTAGTTAAAGTTCTGTAAACTTATACGGGCTGTTTTAATATGGCCAAATTCAGCTTTAATAAATTTCCTACAATAAAAATGCATTTGCTTTTTATATTAAAACAATTTTGTCTAATTAATAAAACTCTATTGTTATTAAAATTCACTAACTTCAATATGATTGTAAATAGGTATATATATACAATTAATTGTTTAAAATCACTTTAATATCCTATTGTGTGTTCAGTACTGAAATAAAAAGTTTGCTTGCTATAAAAATTATGAGTAAAATTATTACTGGAATCTATTTTAAATATTTATTTGTACAATTTTTTTCATAGTGAAATGTTTCATATAAAATAATATAATATATTTTTCATAATAACGAAAACTTTTATCAAAAAATAAATACACTACAGCTGACAAAAAGTTATATGTCGTGTATAAAAATCAAGAAACATAAATAAAGTTTGTTAGTAACTATATTAAGTCAAGTATAAAACATTTTAATTCACTGAAAGAAAAATAAAGTAAATAGAAAAATACAGTCCAGATACAAACTCAATTAAGCATCTTCATTTACTTACCAAATGAAGCGAACTGGCAGAATAAAATCTAATTCCGTATTCACAAAAAAGTCTTAATCACTATATCCAAACAGACTGGCGACCGACAAGAAATAATGTAGAGAATAAAAAAGGAAAAGTTTATAAAACGTTCGAAAAAAGAACTATTTTTCCCGCGCGCGCTTCAGTCGTCGATACGTCCGTCGTGGAAGGCGATTGGCGTGGTACTAAGGCGGCGGGTTGGGCGGTTCAAATGATACCGTGTTCGAAGTTTGAAAAACGGTAAAGGGTAGTTCAATGGGATGAGTTCTAGCGATCTAAGAATTAACTTATTCATTTATATTACTGTCGTGAGAAATAAACATGGTTTGGATTACTCGGACAATACAATGCTACGGCTACGAAGCTTACTACGAAGCTCGTAGACACGCTACAAGGCTATAATTGGCAAAAAGATTGAAAATTTATTATTTATTTTCTTGAGGTATCAATGTATATAGGAAAAAAATATAAGTATACGAGTATTAATTACACATAAATCATTGGTATAAAAGTAGCAATTTCTTCATTTGGATTTTATCTCTTTGTACAACGTTAATGCTACGCGAATTGCTACGGCGTAGAGCGTCTACGAGTTTTGCTACGAACACGATAGACGTAGATTTATTCACGATGTTTCCATAACCGGAAGCAAGTGGTGATCGAGAACTACATATGAATGTATGTATTCGTAAACAAACACATGTGACTTGAAGTATAGTGCTTGGGCACAGGCTATCCTTATAGAAAGACGGGCGGCTATGGGCTATGACCCACCATGTAAGCCCAATTGTCTCTTCATAGATTCTTCATGGCTGAGGATCGTGGTCATTGTGTGGAATGAAACATTGCCTTCTCCATTTCATATACATGATTAATAATCAACCTGAGTGTAGGATTCCTCACCATGTTTTCCTTCACAAAAAGCAAATGGTTATCGACGAAAACTCCAATACATGAGTCAGATTGATATACAAACTCATTACGAATTCGAATCTGGAACCTTTCGTTTCACAGGCAGGCGTTATAACCATTTACACCACCACCGTTTCAAAATAATTTCGCGGACCCAATTAGCGGATTAAAAATTGAGCATTTAATTGCCACTTTAAATTATTTTCTTTTAATTTCCGCTCCGCCCATGACTGTACATCTCGTGTTGTTTACCGCGTGACAGCGTTTTGGGGCGACAGCGCTCAGTAACAAAGATCCAAGATTTATTTCAATTTCCTGTTGATAATATTTTCACAGCTGCTGTCAATTTTGCGATGTCAATAGGCTTCGATACAATATTGGATAAGCTGGACCTGACGTGAAATTAGACGTCTGTGACTGAAATTATGTTTTTGAAGTGAAAACTTCTTCAGCGGCATTGTGCACTTTTTCACACATAAAAAAATGTTAAACTCGCGTCAGGACACGTGACCTGAAAATTCGTAAGACGTCAAAATTGCACAACGTTAATATAAAAGTTTTCACTTCTGTCGGCACTCCCGGAGTATAACCCGTTTTTTCTTCGATAAATGAATATAGTGAGGGTTGCACCAATCAACTTTGATGGTAACTCTAATTTGCGCGTCGTCGCCGTCGTTTAGATTTTACATTTTTTTGTGCAAGTTAATGTTAACGTCAAAATTGACTGAGAACATTATTTTGCGTTATTATGCGCAAGATAAGCCATAGTAAACAGTGATGCAAAAATATAATTGTTAAGTAATATAAATAAAAACATTTTTTTTACCTAAGTAGGGTTACTTTAAATATGCATAGACTGGATGTGCTGATAATACAGCATTATCGATGACTTTGAAAAAGTAATTCTATTGTCTGTGCATATGCATTATATTCTATATAATGAGCGAGTCCAACTGAGCCCACTATTGATTTGCACATAAACAGAATCCGCTGGCCTACATCGGTCATAATTGCTGCTGACCACATACCGGTTAACAAAGCATGTAGCTGACATGTCGAAACGTAAATACAATTTCAACTCTTGTTGTATCTTAAAATTTCGGGTAACATGGTTGTTCAAAACTCGGAAAAATAATCGACTTTAGAATATTTTTATGTGGAAACTTTAAGACCGATAAAAGAAATGTTACTCGGTAGTAGTAAAGACGGTGAATGTTTTAACTACTAGGGATCTTGATAATGCGAAAGGGAGACGAAAAAGTAGGATGGCGCCCTGGACTCTGACGCTCAACGGCTGAGGAAGAAACCGAAAAAACGCTCAGAAGAGAGAGAGAATAATAAAGATGGCGAAATGCTCAATGGCTGAAGAATCAACCGAGAACACGCTTAGATAATAAAGAGAGTAGACGGCGAAAAGGCCTTGCAATCGAAATATATTCCTACAAAATCTTTCTCGTGACAACAATGAACAATATAAACGAAAGTAAACAAAAGATTTATTAACAAATTATCCGGTAAATTTGTTGCAACAACTCCTCAAAAGTTTGATTTGTAATTCATGAATTTTATTAACAAGTTTCTCAAACTTAAATCGAGTTTTCGTGTCCCGCAGATCGCTACTGGGAGAATTTTGTTTGCGTTCCGCTGATAAAAAAAACGATAAAATAAGTCTGGAGCTCCCTGGAGAAAAGAAATCCTGTCCTGGAAGTTGGAATGATACTCGAGATATCTTACTGGACTTGGAACAGGATATCTTACAGTAAGCAAAAGAAAAGTAAAAATATCTATGTAGGTAAACGATTCAGAATTTGCGCTGAATTTTCAGAATCTAAAATGACCACATCACTAATAAATAAATAAATATAATAGGACAAATCACACAGATTGAGCTAGCCCCAAAGTAAGTTCGAGACTTGTGTTATGGGATAACTAACTAAACGATACTATATATTATAACAAATACATATATAGATAAACATCCAAGACCCGGGCCAATCAGAAAAAGATCATTTTCCATCATGACCCGACCGGGGATCGAACCCGGGACCTCTCGGTTCAGTGGCTAGAACCTTACCACTGCGCCACCGAGGTCGTCACTAGTTGTAGTTTAGTACGTCTCTATGGAAAGATCTCTTCTGAGAGCTGGTTAAGACCTTTTATACTTTTAACTAGACAAATATGCATACGGTCCATATGGCAACCGGACCGGACAGTGGAGTTATCTATTATGTTAATCTTATGCTACAACATAAGAATAACAGATTAATTACAATGAATACCCGGTTGTTTTCAAGTGTGTCATATCCATTAACCATTGTCCTATATAAATCTATCGAAAAACGTTATCTTAATACATAAATGCTCATTCATATACACTGGCACTAAATTTTCTTTAGCCTCATCAACATAATGAAAATAACGTCAAAAAGTGGCGACGGAAATCTTTTGAAATCACCTCCCGGCCCGAGGCGTTTCCTGCTTATTATATTTTCACCCACAAAATACTAAATACGAATTTATTGTGCCCACTTTTTACAAGATTTATTTTTAAGGTTATGACACGTACTGCACACTAGCGCCACCATCACCTTTTTAACAGTTTCTTATGTTATAAGCGAAAACTAAAAAACCCTTATTGCATAGTATCAGTTTTCCATTACACAATGTAGTCACAGTCTACTATGAAGATTTTGGTGGCCATCGTTTTCGGTTTAGTGCTCAAAATTATGCAGATTTGATTGTTATTCACACAATATATTCCCGAAGGTTTATAGACCTCGAGCGAAGCCGGGCCGGGACGCTAGTACTTAAATGATATCCAGACGAATGTAATTTCACTAAAATTTGATGTTGCTCGATGCCTCAAATTGGAAATGTAATATGTTACGTCTGATTTTCACGCGGTAAGGACAGTGTCACACCGATAACCATCAATCTGATGAGTATTTTGTAAATACGCGAATAAATTGGTATTAACTGAAATAATAGTGGAATATTATATGTGATAAAAGCTAGCGGAAAGTACGCGTATATAGGTTTGTTGACCCAAAGTACCCTAAAGAAAAAAGTGGAGTTAGTGTCACCGCTTTTTCACCTGCGATTTCTGAATCGATGTCGGAAGTAAATTGAATTTGAAGTACATTTTTGACGTCAATAAGTTATGTACATCATCGTAACTCATCACCTACTCAACGGTAACCGGCTATCTATAATTGTATATTAATTGTATCACAATTTCTCGCGATCGAGAGGTAGGTAATTGAATAATTAATTTTGAATCTCTCAGTGTGCCGCTACCCGAACACTGAAGCTACAGTCATACGTTCATAATTTTAACCGGGTGAAACTCGTCTCGACGCAAATCAAATATTTAGATAAGAAGCCCACGTTTCATTACACATAAATTATTATTATCAAAAATCTAGATGTCTAAATTATAGGCACATAGCTGTTAAACCATTCCTGTGCAGTACGCAACTAATCTAATTGGACATGTTTCAGAAAGTTATCTTCTAACAGAATTGAAATATAAGCCATAGGTTTTTTGGATGCTTTGAGTCGACCTGAAATATTTCTGTAAAAAACCGGTCAAGTGCTAATCGGGGATGTGCGAGGTTCCTATACAATTGAGTTAACAAAAAATACACTTACCTTCCCTTTTTAAGGTGTTATAAGTTTAACGTGTCCATCTGTGTACTATGCGTGAGATCGTAGCTTCTAAACTGATGAACCGATTGTAGTTTAGTTTTATTTGTGTCATAGATAATTTTATCCCGAATGTTTAATGAAAATCGGTTCAGCCATTCAAAAGTTGTAGCGAAATTAATAATTTTTTAAAGTTGGCTTTTCTAATTTTTCCAACAAATAAACTTGTTATAATATTAGATGAGATTAAAGCTTACAAAAAATCAAGTAAATATATACAATTAATTAAATTTTTGCCTCTATATGTTTGGTCCTAACGTTGGTCGAGCAGAGAATGCCTTATGGCATTAACTCCACCTTATAGTTCACCTTTTTAAGATGTGCAATAAAGTATGAATAAATATATACACCAGTGCACTAATGAAATTTAATTATATCCTGACTACCTACTAAGATTGCTTGATAAGATTAAGATTGATTGATACTTTGGAATCTTATTAAATTACGAGTATTACTAAACTGTGTGCAAAATATATAACGTCTTCACGGGATATTGGTTATTGTAACTTGGTCGTGTTATATTATCCGACTTTGATGGAAATTTAACTATATTATGCAGATTGATTCATCTGGAGGTTGTCGGGAATATTCACAGTATAATTATAACTAGCCGATACTTTGAAACTACTACGTGAGACGTGTGGTTACGCCCTAAAATAAAACCCATATCAATCACACGAAACTACTAAAATATAAAAAAAAAATTGACAACAGCATCCTCAAAGCGGGTTGACGTCAGTCAGGCAGTCGGTCGCAATATCATACGGCCACTTTCTTGCCCCTCGATTTCAACTGAGAAGTGTTGAAAGTGCGTAAGCTGCGCAAAGCGTTCATGCGTTTTCGAACGCACTGCGATCATGTAGCCAACCCTGGCCAATCTTATATCACTCGCACATTGCACGAACTATGCCAGTGTGCATAACAACGTATTTGTTTCATAAATTTCGTAGTGAGTATTTTTTTACTAACTATTATTTTAAAAAATGGAGCGGTGAAGTTTGTTGCGTTTTGTTTGTTTATTATGGTTAGTGCATAGTTTTATGTATTATTTTCATATTGTTTATGTTGTATTATTAAATAATTATATTAATATTAGTTACTTATATATTATAATAGTCGTTTTTATAACTTAGTAGGTTTTGATTTTAGACTTCCTGCAACTTTCTCCACATCTTTCTGTTGGTTGAATGGTAGAAAAAGCCCTAGGCTCTAGTCCGCCGTTTATATATATATTTTTTTGTATTATAGTAAAATAAATATATAAAAATTAGAGTACGACCTGAAATTAAATTTGCAAAATTTGGGGTGGGTCAGGATTAGGTTTAAAAAAAAACTAATCCTGAAAACTGAAAGAAAATATACTTTTCATGAAAATTACAAGATAGTTTTAAAAACACAAGTTATCGCAACGAATCTCTAGACCGCTCTGACATTCTAAATACAATGAAAAATAAAAATACGCAATGTAATATGACGCACATCGGCAAGCGTGAGAACGCTTGCCTTGCAATTTATTTTTAATTTTTAATGTTAATTCGAACCGCTACCAATGTTACGGTTTGAATGTAAAGATTCAATTCACTAATATTAATGAAGGATTTATTTTCGGTTCGACCCTTGTCTGAGCAACTCCGGTGGCCGTCAGCACGACGCCTCCATATTTGTGCTCGATTTGTAATTCATGAAATCATTAAGAAGTTACCACAAACTTAAATCGACTTCTCTTGTACCCAATACAACGTTTACATGACTGTCGCCAAGTTGGAATTTATACAGAAATACACTTTATTACTAAGGGAGTAGAAGTTGGTATTTAAATTAGGAACATTACTTTTAAATTTGTTGAGAAATCTGTCTTATTGAGTGACATTGACACGTCGTAAGAAATTATTGATAAGATTTTGGAATTGTGTAAATTTGACTAGAAGACTGCTCGCTTAGAGCGTATCCTTTATGAATTGTTTCTTCTAAGTGAAATTAATAATGATGTAACATACAAATTTTTTAGACAGAAAGAGCGTGTTCCCATTGCTCAGTCGGGCGACGTCCTCTGTCACGTCGACGGATTAACGCAAAAGAACGTAGAAACTATGAAGTTTCAAAATACATCAACGCATGTAAATGTCAAAATCTATATAAAACAACAAAGCACGGCGGAGCTTTAACGCACTGCTGGTCGCAACGGAGCGATGACAACATGCTCTCACTGCCTATAAAAGACACTACATAAACTAGAATTGAAAAATAGAAAAAAACATTTTTGAGACTTTATTATCAAAGTATAAAAATTGTTTTTCTTTTTTTTTTCAAATAATTAAAATTGGATTTCAAAGTATCATCTTCGTCCCTTTAACGAATCATAACGATTAAAATTAATGAATTTTAATGAAAGGCAACCTTCGTAAACGTTTTCCTTTTATTCTAATTAGAAATTCTCCAATAAATGCCGAATATAAATCTAATTAAATTATAATTTTCTACGAAATCGTGCACTAAAAGAAGAAAAAAATTAAGTTCATTTTCTAAAATTTTGTAAATTGAATTTTTTAATATTTTACTAATTTTGTATATAGCAACACTAATTTTAAAAATGTTCCTCTTCTGCATTCGCAAGCTTCTCTGAAGATCTCGGATTTTATTTGACAAGCTTCATAAAGTAGCAAAAGCACGGGACATCGAGCCACTTAAACACAAATGCAAATAAAAAATATCTAAAACTGTAATTATCACATGCCTTCAAGATTTGCTGTCTAACACTGCTTACTTGACCATAACAACTTTGTCTTTAATCTGTCTCTCAATTTATATAGTTTAATGTACTCTTTCTTTTCGAGTGTGTTATTGTTGATACTTGTGTTTGATTTTATTCAAGTCGTCTAAAGGCTTCTGACATGACTTTTACGACTACATATGTCATGTGATAAATAGTCCCATGCACAATCAACCTGTGTGCAGGTTTCCTCACGATGTTTTCCTTTACCGGAAACAAATGGAGGTGGTGAAATAGGTTTTCGCGACCAACTGCTCTGTGACTGTGGAGCGGTTCAAGCCGTAACTCATCTGCTGTCTTGCCCAAACTAACACTCCTCCTGCTTCATAGAAGATCTGAACGACGACAATGATAAGTCAATAGGGTAGTTGCCAAGATCAGAGAATTGTAAAAAATATGTATAATCTAGATAAAATAGATATATTTAGGATCATTATGATAATTCATAGACTGTAACAATGCAGCTGGATCTAAATCACACAGATTGGAAAGTTGGTTGGAAAGTCCATTTTCAAAAAATATGAAATTATAAAAATAAATTTAACCATCATAAAAAACAAACATTTTGTAACAACTTTTATTAAGAAACCATCACCATAAACGTAATATTTAATATTGCTCTCGAACAAACATATCATTCTTCGCCAATATTTTCGCACGTTGTAACGTCACTTGTTCGTGTCATTTAGTATGAAGTGTGTGATTTTATTTTGGTCATATCTTTGAAAGTATTGTCATTAACACAGTATTTTTTTCACTGGTGTTTCTAATGATATAAGAGCCTTCGAATAGTCATCAAAGCAAAAATTTGACAACTAGCCTATTGATGTGACTACAAAGCGATCTAAATTAATATAATTTGTTTAAATTCAACTCGATAAGGAGAAGAGGAAGTGGTGACCTATGAAAACTACATGACTCGGATTGGTATACAAATTTCTGCGGCACGAGTAGGATTCGAACCTGGAACCTTTCGGTTAAGGTGCATCATAACCGCTGAACCACTCTACTGCTATACAATAAAGATTTCATTCATAAATTCGAAAAACACATTTTGCACGTATAGTAATGTAACATTGTATTTGAATTGTAATTCGTTTCTTCGAAAGCCTTATACATAGTCAATATACTCTAACTTCAGGTACACACTAACTATTCGACATCAATATCGATTGAACCGGGTAACCACCCTGGGGCCTGCCTCGCGATATACTTGGTTAACTTTATACCCAAATTGACAGATAGATGTGGCATTTCTACACCGTATTTGTCTGTACTAGGATTTTATTCAATACACTACTTTAGAAAATGTTACATTTAAAAGTATGTCGAAAAGGGTATTTTATTTTCCCGGTTTGAACACATAACTAACACAAGTCCCTCTCATCTAAGCGTGTTCGTGTTCGTGTGTTCTACTGGACGAATTTTTATGAAATTTGGTATACTGGTAGAATATAACCTGAAATAATACATAAGGTACTCTTCAACACAAAATTGCCACGGGAGGGAAGCCCCGGGGTGCAGCTAGTAATATATAAACACGTCTAACTGTAAAGGTTTATGTAAATTCATATCTCAGTTTGAACCTCATGACATCTCTCGGGTATAGCCTTAGTGTACCTGTTCAGCTTATCTTGACAAGTTATATTGATAGTACAATATCTGCTAAAGTTTGGCCATTTGGCAGTCGAAATGACGTAACTCAGAAATGTTTTGGTTGTTGATCTATGCATTGGTTTGCATAAATCCCAAAGCAAAAACAAACAATTTCTACAGACAAGGATTTAGCCTTCAAAATGCAAAAGCGTTGCATTCGCGCAATGTTTGGTTTACAAAGTATTGATAGTTGTCAGCCGCTTTTTAAACAACATAAAATTCTAACATTTCCTTCACTTTACATACTTCAGGTTGCAATATTTGTTAAATGTAATGCTCATTTATTCCCACGCCTTTGTGATGCTGTATTAAGAAATCATCGGGATAAATTTTGTTATAAATTTTAGGTGCCATACATACAATACTTTTACTGAGTAATGTTTAGCCTATAATTATAGGCTATGTTTACACCCTTCTTAAACGGCATTACTCAGTAAAAGTATTATATGTATGGCACCTAAAATTTATAACAAAATTCCATAACAAATTAAAGATCAGAATTTAAATTTATTTAAAAAGCACCTCAGGTCCTTACTGATTGATAAATGTTATTATAATGTCAACGATTATAATAACATTATAATTAAAATTTAGTTAATTTAGCTACTTTTATTTATTGGATTTTGTTTTGTGGGACGATAGCATGCTCTCCATTTAAATTTGCATACCCGTGGGCGGTGAAACATGTAGGATTAAGCTTTTCTTTTAACACCACATTGTAAATAAATGTAAACTCATGTTTTTGCAAATAAATAATCTTTATCTTTGTCTTTGAACACAACTGGCTAGTATAACTAAATGAGTGAATGAATGTAAAAGAATGAGATAACTTCCAGGCCCATATGTTACAAATCGGTTTAAAGAAATCAGCGCTCTGTCCCGTTTCTTCTCGTGTATTTCTAATGCGCATTTCTCTTTCTTGCAAATCGGACGTTTTCACTGTTTACAGTATGAAGTAGTATACTGATAAGTGTTCTCCGCATATTAAGTTCCACTAGTAATAAGTCCTTTCACTAGTAAGGTCCTCTTTCATTCCACTTTCATTCCACTAATAAGGTCCTCACCTTGAAGTAATGAAGAGTCAGTCAGTCGCAGGAAGAGTCTACTCGCGAAAAATAGAACGTACACTAATCACTTGACACTTGCAATACCTATTCAACACTAATCGGAGCCTGTCCAGACAGTATATCTACTAACCACTTAACATCAGCATTCGTTCTTTATTTTCTCTTGTGTCAATTGCAAATTAACATTATTATAATTAAACCGAGCCATTGCTCTTACTACTGAGCTTTCGATTCCGATGCCGGTTGGGCAAGGTCGTGGGTGGTTCGATTCCTGCTCAATGGAAACGAACAATGGGTCATCTGCGCGCCTGTCCCGAGTGTCCCAACCTGTCTCGGGCTGACTTGACGGCTGCATCTGATGAAGACATTTGATAGGCTCAATGAAAAGAAAGAATTTAGTAGTTGTATAATGGTGTAAAAAGTGAAAACACTCAAATTAGATAAGATATAGGTGTATCGTTTTTGGTTTTGCCATCGATATGCAAAGAAGTTTAAAAGAAGATCCCTTGTACTCATTTTTATAATGTAATTTATATTTTAAGTTTTTTGTGTACATAAATTGATAAATAAATAAATAAGATTAATCAGATCTTAAACTGTTTTATTAGCAACAGGCCCGGCTTCACTCGGGTACAACTTTAATAAATTATAGGCACACCTAAAACTTCCTCAGGTCGTGATTTCAGAGTAGACTAAACAACAGACGATAGTTAATATAATTAACAAACGATCAGCCTGTAACAAAGTTAACACTGTTTAGATCTAGATTGGCGTAAACTAAACTGAAACTAGATTGTCTGGAAAATTTGGAAATTACGTTAGATATCTCCAATAGTAGTCTAATTGGCAATTCGACATTGGTCTTCAATATTTGCATAATACATGTTTGATTTTATATATTATTTCGATTGTAAAATGTACCTTTGTTTTGTACCTCTTTTTCCCTGTGTTGTCCAAATACTTTTCTGCTTACTCACAAAGCATTGGAGTCCAGGATCTGCTTTCTTAATTGTCTTCTATCTATATTTATCAGCCAATTACCTTAGCTAATTACCAATTATTATTAATTAATTATTTATCTGATCAATATACACGCATATCTTCTTTGGTGACATGAAGCAGAACTTTTTGTTTGCCCCTTCTACTAGGGCCACATGAAAAGGCATAACTATTCTTGTTCCCTATGACTCAGTTTCAATTTCGTTGTTAAATTTAACCTGCGCTCAATAACGCTAAATATGCCATTTTATATAATCGGCGGCGGGTGCAGGTGAAAGTTTACTAGTGCAACTGAAACTTAGTATACCTCCGCGAATCATTGCTTAATCTGAAAGTTATAATTCGGTTATATTATTCAAATCGAATAGATATGGAAGTCAAGTCGTTAAAATCAGAAAAAGTCTGACTGCAAACTGCAAAAGACTGCAAGACAACCTGTCTATTGAATATTGAATCTTTCTTATCGAGTGTGTTATTGCTAACACTGGTGAAAGATTTATTTACCTCGCCTAAAGGTATCTGATATCACTTTTCAAACTAACTACCTCGTGGCATTATACATACTAGTAAATAGTCAACCAGTAAGCTTCCCTTAGATGTTATTCACTGTTGTCAGATTTTATACAAGTCGCCTAAAGGCATCTGAAATGACTTTTTTTTTTTCCTTCGCTAGAAGTAAGTGAGTAGGTACCTCTATATTGATTTCACTGATAACTATAATCTTCTTCCTTTCATACATAGAGTGCCCTCTTGTTATTCTTAACGAAAACGTGCGGTTTTAAAAATAGAAAATACCAGACCACAGAGCAACATGAATAAGCTAGATAGAGTCGTCACACTCGAATCGCTAATAAACCGACTAATTAACAACATGCAGCCAGTGCTCACTGACAGTGCCGAGTAGGGTGACCATATAACTGCATTTAATCTTTCTCGAAATCAAAAACTTGAAATAAAAATTCGGTCAATAAATAAAACTATATCTACAAAAAACACGATAACAGATTCGTACATAATAGACGTTAAATAAATTTGTCATTATTAATAATGAAAGTAAAGATATCGTATCGATATTAACCGTCGAGAGTTTTTGAAACGAGACGCAGCGAACCAATCACAATATGTTATTGTGACGCGACGACAAATTCACCGCAATGTAATTAGTCTCGTTGCGTCTCACTTCAAAAACTTTTGAAGGTCTCTGGATAAACTTCAAAGAGCCGACTGGCAAGAAATAGCGCAAAAAAAGATTCTAGTATCATGAAAAAGATTGCAATAATTGTAGTATCAGAGGCCAAAATCCTCTTTGGGTCGCTAAATCAGTAAGATAAATATACATACTTCCGGTGCATAAGGTCCTTATTATCATAACGTCTAACGTCATTTCGTGATTGGTCCCGTAGAAGATTCGGTATTTTGGATTGCCTTAAGATTTCAAATCAAATCATATCATTAATTCAGAAATTAGACCTTCACAAATACTGTTTCACGTCAAATTTTATATTATATAGTAATTTCTCACAAGCTACAAACTACTGGCATTTCGGTACTGCCACTGCTGAGAAGAAATGCAGAAAGAAACTCATTTGAACAAAACTCATTTTTATTTCTCGTGGCACACCCAGATGAACTTTAAGTACATTATAATATTTATAAAAAATATTATATCCAAATCCCGTAACTTCATATCACGTAGTCACCCTAATCACGAGTCAAGAGTGCAATTAGTGTATACTTGTTGTCAGATTATGTTCGTTCATCTCACTCACTCATATCAGACAGTACGCGTTAGAATAGGATAGAATTAACTTGCATCATTTACTGGATGTGAAATGTAAAGCCAGTGCAAATGGCTCGGGTTTACACATTACATTCTCTAAAAAAAATACAACTGCAGTCGTCAACTATCTATTACGTTTTTTATTCTATTTTTATTTTTAACCCCCGACGCAAAAATAGGGGTGTTATAGTTAGATCTCTAAGTGTGTCTGTCTGTCTGTCTGTCTGTGTACGTGGCACCGTAGCTCATCAACGGATAAACCGATTTGGATGCGGTTTTTTTATTTGATACCTAATTCTCATTCGGTGGATATGTTTGATCAAAATTCGTTCATCCGTTCAAAAGATGTAGCGAAATGAATATTGAAAGTCGTTTTTTTTTTATTTGTCCAACAAATAAACTTGTATTTTAATATCAGTGTTATATTTGCGGAATGTTATCCTCCCACCCAAAGAGGGTACTCCTCAACAGATTATATATTACGGACGTGATTATTTTGCTACGCGTAGAAAGCGTACAACAAGATCTCACTGACAACAATAAAAACTCAAAAATGTCATTTTTGAGACATCAAAATTGACATTTTTATAGAAAAAATACTTATTGGATAATTATATTTCACTAGTATTTGCCCGCGTTAATTTTTCGGGATGAAAGATACCTGATGTCCTTTTTCCGTACTTCAAATTACATGTTTGCAAAATTTCAAGAAGTTTGGTTGAGTCGATAGATCGTGAATAGGTAACAAATAAACAAGCTTACTTTCGCATTTATAATGTGAGTTCGGATTGTTCAAGATTTTTAAAAATCACAAAAAATCACATTATCTTTAACCTTGCTAAAATAGCCAGTAACATAAAGTTTATGACGAAACAGAAATTACAGTTGTAAATTCGAGACAGACGCCTTTCAATCTGAATTGAATTCGCATCGAGTCGCTCTGTATTCGGATGAGTCGCTTATTCGATTTGTTGCCACTACGAGATTCGAGTTTGTAAGATTCCACATCGATGTATCAAAGAAGACTTTTTTATAATTTTAATTTTCACAACATTTTGTAGCATATAACATAACACGAAATTGGTGTTAATAACGAATTATTTGTTTTAAAATAAAATAAATAATTAAATTTGAAAAAAAAATTCATTTTGCGACAAAATCTCAGTATTTATCAAAGGAAATTGAAATATTTTCTTAAGATTTTCAAATTTCTCATTTTGGGTTACCAACACAGCACACGCACATTACGCCATACTGTGATAGCCTGACGAAATAAATAAATTATTAATTGGAACTTAAAATATATCCAACCAATTTACATCCTAGCTAATATTATAAATGCGAAAATAAGATTGTTTATTTGTTACCTGTTCACGCTTGATCTACTCAATCAATCAACTTGAAATTTTGCATACATGTAGTTTGAAGTGTGGATACCTTTTTATCTCGGAAAAATAACTGTTTCAGACGAAGCTGTGGGCAAAACGCTTGTATTATATACACTTACCAACTCTAAAAATCTTCGTACTCTTTGTAATTCAAGCGAAAATCCTCTTTAAAGGCGGCACACAGTGGTGCTAACTCTGTAACTAGATATACTCGGAAACTAATAACATAGTTTTCTATTCACTGAGTTCTGTTTGCAAGTGTATAATACAGTTTTTCTTTGGTTTTGCCTTTATTTCACTGCTTTGTAGGGTTTGTTTTTAATACGACTGACAAATTTGAGTATATCAGTTTCTCTTAGTGTAGTGCAAGTTTATTTATGACGAATTATTAATGAATATAGACATCTGAATTCATAAATGATGTCTCCGGCGAGTTATAAATACGAACGTACCATATAAAATGCTGTCTCAAGTATTCCAGATTTAAATATTTTTAACCCTCGACGACATAAAGGGTACTTAGTTAGGGTAAGTTTAAGGTGCCTGTGTATCTGAATGTCTATCCATGGCATCATAAAAGTGAAACGGCTGAACCGAGTATGATTATTGTTCTCTATTCATAAGAGAATTAATAGAGAGTCCTTAGGTATGTTTGATTGTGCGTTCGGCCGTTTGGAGATCGTTAGCTCTTATCCAGATGAGAAGAGGCCAACAACACGCCAGTGTCGGAAATTTTTCATTTAGCTTTATATCATACTAGCTGCGCCCCGGGACTTGGCTCCCGTGGGAATTTGGGATAAAAAGTACCCGTATACCAAATTTCGTAACAATCCGTCGTGAAAGAGTAATAAATATACCTCCAACAAACTTTTATATTTGTAGGATGTATTGATAAACATCCGGAACAGCTTTGCCTTCTGGACTACCAATCCTACCATGACTCCTGCTCCCTGAAAGACTAGGTAAGGTAGTGTAGTGGTGCACAGTAGTCCACTTAATCAAGTCGACACAAAGAAGAAGAAGATATGGATTGATACTTATTGACTAGGTGTTGCCTGGGGTTTTGGTCCCGTGGGAAATGAGTTATAGCGATATTGTACCTTTCTAATGGCGAAAGAATTTTTGACATCGGTTCGGAAGTTTCGGAGATTACCCGCCTCAAACATACAAACTCACAAACGCTTACCTCTTTATAATAATAGTTTATGATATATCGATTGATAATATATATATATATATTTTAAAGAAATAAGTCCGATGCAGAATACAACGCGAACCACATGGCGAGATCCCAATTCCAGAAAATATCATATTTTCATCTCAACCTAAATAAGAAAAGTTTCAATAAAGTTGTCTCTGTTTATAAAATCAACTTTTAATACCTTTGTGGCGGTAGTAAGTTAAAATTAAGCGAGACTTTAATTTAACGGTACATTTAAACCGTTTCTCAACAAGAACTGAACAAAACCGTATTAAAATTCTAGACGGGAGTTAGAAAAACAATTTGAACAGTCTTAAATTGTTTTTCGCTCGAGATTTAGCTTTTACAGTTCGCTTGGGTTTAGCTTTGGAAGAAGTTTGAGAACAACAGTTAAGAAATGCTTAGATTTTAAGTTACTCGTTTATTGTTTCGTTCTCGGAATTAGATTTATTTGATGCAGTCTTATCATTTCTTCATAGTCATATTACTCATGGCTGAGGGTCGTGGTCATTGGTAGTGGGTTATTGGGAAACACACGTAACAACTTTCTTGGCATTATTAATGGAGTGGTTTGCCATTTCCTTCTCCGTTTCAAACACAAGTTAATAATCAACATGTATGTATGCACAACAAGTATGCAGGTTTCCTCACGATGTTTTTCCTTCACCGGAAGCAAGTGGTAATCTATGAAAACTACTGTACAGATTGGTATACAAATTCATGTTGCACGAGTAGTATTCGAACCTGGGACCTTTCGATCCTCACGCGGGGGTCTTAACCATTACACCACCGCTTCTCACTTCAGTCATAACGCTTTATAAATAAAAAAATAATTCTCTGATTTGGCTTAGAGGTTTTCTTTGCTTTGTCCCTTTCTCACTATTTGACATTGAAAGAACGAGACAATACAAAGTATAACTGTTCCGAATCAGAGGATAATGTTTTTGTTAACGGGGTTAGTATTTTTGAAGCGGTAGTAGTCAAGTGGTTAAGACTGTCCCGTCTGTGATCAAAAGTTCCCAGGTTCGAATCGTTCCACGTGATTTTGTATACCAATTTGAATAATATATAGTAGATTTATTTATTTAACCATTTTCTTTCGTTTTCGGTGAAGGAAAACATCGTGTGAATGCCTGCACACTCTAGTTGATAGTTTAAGTTTGCTAGCGTGTAAGTGAGTAAAAGAACTTACAGAGTAAAATATTTTTAAATGACATTAAATGTATATGTAAGTTATGTATATTTTTTTTCATAATTTGAGTATACTTAAAGTAATAAAAGTATTATTCAATAGTGCTAGGCGACTGTTGTCTAAAATCCCTTGAACCAAATAAATGTTGATATAGACCGTTCAAAGTCAAGATCACGTGTGAACAAGAAATAGAGAGCCAAACGGAAATAAATTATAAAATAAAAAATATTAATACATCATCTACTGTAAGTAACATCGCTTCACACAAGTTTAAAGAAAATGGTTTATTGCTGATAAAGTAACTTTAAAAAATTACGATTTGTTACTCGCCTCATCTACTGAGCGTATTTATTTTTTATAAATTGGTAGTTCAATTTAATTTTTGTTCGATTCTAGAATTTTTTCATCTCATTATCATTTTCAAAAATTGGTAATGTCAAAATTGGAATGGCATATTTTTTTACCTCACATCATGAGAAGAGAATTTCAGAGTAGAATATAACTAGTTAACCTTTCCTGGTTATTTCCGCCACCTTGTGCCCAGTGCCTCCAAGCACTTGCACTTCGCAAGGTCTTCAGCATAATTAGTAGTGCTTATCACCCTTAACGACAATAAGCTACTGCCTGGGGCAACCCAGCGAAAAGCCAATAATTAATATATCGTTAAATTAGGTTAGTTTTGCGATTCTTTGCATTAATTCGAAAATTTATTTCGAACTCCATAATACTATTATAAGCTCGTTGTTCCAAGGTGACCATATCGGCGCCAGATTAAACGTGTTCGGAAAATATAATAGCGGCTGTGTGTGAAAGGCACAAAGGATATGAGATAAAGGTTCTTTCTACGAGTCGAGACTTAAGATTATTTTGAGACTTAAATGTTATTCATAGCTTTTATAAGGAATATTTTGCTTATTGTTTGAATCTGAATTCCTATATAGGTGCTAAAATAAACGTTTATTAAAGCATGTCAAATAATTATATAAAAATATTAAAGCTTGTAAAAATATCAATTTCATACACTTGGCCACTGAAATTCAAGACAATTCTTATTTATCTATTTAAACTTTATTGAACAACTTAAAAGTTGACAATAGGTAGACTTAATGCCAGGCATTCTCTGCAGGGCTTCGGTACTTTATCCTAATCCTATCCTAGCTAATATTATAAATGCGAAAGCAAGTTTGTTTGTTACCTCTTCACGCTCTACTCTATCTATTCAACCAATCTTCTTGAATTTTTTTATACATGTAGTTTGAAGTATGAAGAAGGACTTAGGTGAATAACCTTATGTCCTTCTTCGTATCCCGGAAAAATAACTATTTCTGTGGAAAATTTGGGCAACATCTAGTATACGAGATTGCCAATACATCGGAAAAATTCTGACATATGTTTTTGTCTTCCCAGAGTTGTTTTTTTTTCTCATATTTGCTTAAATATTATATAAATGATAAATTATAAAATTAGAGTGGACATTGGAGCCCTGTTATATAAAGAACTCTTCATACGTGCCTGCAAAACGTAGATATGAGAGTGACAGATTCTGAATTCAAATAATGCAGTTTGATTGGAGAATTGATTTCTTTAAATGTCAAAGTCCTGTCATATAAAAATACGTACCGTTACTTTAGTAACATTAATTAATGAACATTTTAGGTATCTATTATATGAATATGATATGATGATATACATGCCAATGGTCTGACAACTGTAAGAAATGAAGACGAAAATAGGAAGTAAATTCGTTTCCATTTCGCACGGTACTGTTTCTCGTGAATCTAGTTTAAATATCTCTCTCTCTGCATGTGTTATCTAAACGCTTTCCCGGTTGCTTCCTAAAGCCATTGAGCGTCGGAGATCAGTGTCCGCTTGCCTACTTTTTCGTGTCTACTTCGCACGGTCGTTGGCATCCCAGGTTGACTATTGGCACGCATATCATCCTTGACGACATCAAGTCAGCATTTCTTGGTTTTGCCCCTTCTGCCTGGGCAGGGCGGGAGTGGCATGGCCAGACATTTGGTCCCTACGTAATGCCGGTCTACAGAAGACGTGGTCGTACCAGCGCAGGTTTTAAAATACAAAAAACATTACATTCCTTTTTTGGACCAATAAATAAAACATACAAGTACTTATTGCTCTCGAATCAAGTATGAATCTCTTGGCTGATGTTCGAATTACAATAACGACCCGAGTTATTACAACACGTCTTTTGCCAACTAGTACGAGAACAATGTAAAACAATGGCGTTCAGTCGACTCGCCAAGTTTCATCCCAATTCATACAGCCATGTTCCAAAGTCACAATTGACATGATTCTGTGGTTCAACAATAAAATGATTGGACCACTATTAATGAACGATCTAAGTCTAACTGTTAGGACAGAACAACTGTATATCTGGGCATGTGATCCCGCCCTAGAACAGGACCACTCCATGTCCTCCCACAAGGCTTTAAAAGCTGACAAGAAACAATAGCATTCCCAAAGAAGATTGATGTCGGGAACACGCGAAGATGAGAGTGAGAGTTAGCAATTTGGTCATTGGACATCTCTCTCAGCTTAGCGCTTGCCCTTTTCTTCCTCAGCCACAAAGCATCGGAGCCCAAGGTCCTCTCTTGTAATATTTCTTCTATATTCGCACAATTATTGGCTTTGCCGCTAATTGGATTTATGTTGTGTTGGTCTCATCAAAAACTTTTTTGTACTAATAATTAATGGAAAATCAAAAGTTAAGAGGTCACTAGTATTATACTTTGCGGCTGAGGAAGAAACCAGGAAAATGCTCAGATAAGAGTAAGTATAAGGTAGATATAAATTTAACTTATCTACTCTTCAGTTATCATAACACGTCTTTCTAAAACAATGGGTAGATGAGGAAACCGAGGGTTGTAAAACAATGGCTATTTGTCGACTGGCCAAGTTTCATCCCTTACACAATATAGCTCTTACCTCGTTCGTTCAGCCCCAACCATTCTAAAGTCCATGCGATTAAGAATAGTGCTACTTCTTATTATAAACTAATGGCCCGTCCCGGCTTCGCTCGGGTAAAAACATAGTAACTACACCTAAACTATCCACAGGAATTACATTATATATTTTCAAAAAAACGCATCAAAATCCATTGCGTAGTTTTAAAAATCATAATTGGCGGTAATAATTAAAATGCATGGGACAGACATGTCTGTTATATACTACTGATTGGTGATTACATTCCTTGAGATATCATAATAATTAGGGTATTTTTATTGACTGCATTAATTTTCACAATATGTCGAGAACATGTAATACAAATCTACTTCCAAAAGAAATGAACAGTGGAATAATAACAAAACATTTCGATTTTTTTTACGAGGTTCGTCTAGGCCAATTTGTGTAGGAAAACAAAAAATCCTATGACATCGATTTCTTTTGATTTTCACTCAATTATTTATGCGGTGTAAAAATAATAATGTAAATCTCTGAACAAAAATTGGAAATAGTGAAAAGAACGCATTATTTGTCCCGTAGATTTGAAATTGTGTAATCGGTACACTGTTTTCATAAATCAACGCACTAATTTCATAAATCCGCACACTATTTTCATTAATCCGGCCATTATAGTCTTAATCATCGCGCTGTTTTCATAAAATATATCATCGCGTTGCTTTCATAAAATCGGCGCACTGATTTCATAAAAACAACGCACTAGTTTCATAAATCCGCACACTATTTTCATAAATACGCACACTATTTACAAAAATCCGGCCATTATTGTCTTAATTATCGAGCTGTTTTCATAAAATATATCATCGAGCTGCTTTCATAAAATCAGAATATCAGAATTTCATAAATCAGTGCACAATTATCATTCGTACGGCACATGGAAGCCCCAATGCATTAAGAGATATCGCGAGACAATAGCTCATTGTTGTGATCAAACAGCTCATTCCACGAACTACCACTGGCTTGATCACAGCTATTACTTCTAATTATTCATCACGCCGCTTGCTTGATTAAAAAATAGTACTACAATAGTTCGTTGGTGTTGTAAGCACTGTTTTTAAGGGAGATTGGGATTATTTTGTTCCATAATTTTTATGTCCTGCGTTTAAAATTACTATATGTTTAGATTTGCTAAGATTTATTGCTTAGATCAAAGATCTTATACGCATGCGTGTAATAGCAATGAAAATCTTAAATGCTACATGTATTGTTTTTTTTTAGGGTGTATTGCACCGACAACTTTGACGTTAACATTAGCATGCGCAGAAAAACGCAAAGTACCTACGCTATTTTGTTTAAACCTCAGCGGCGCGCCGGTTGTAACAACGTCAAATTTGACGATGAAACCATGGAATTAGTAGGTAGGTACACGAAGTACTTATTAAATCCATGGCTGCAACTCGCTTAAAGATACAAAATTCCGCGGTGTCGCCCGCCTAAACGTTGCGTTTTGTTTTATGTTCCGAATTTGCAGCATTTGAACAATTCAAAATTTCTAATTAAGCTGGAGCAGTAGAACTTTACTGCGAAGTTGTAAACGCTTGTGACATGTACTGTTACTGTACTTATACTTACTGCGGGAACATTCTCAAGTTTGTTCAGGTGTTCTGACGCCTTGAACTGATATTAAGTTTATCAACTAGCCTGTTGAGAACAATATTGTTTGAGTTAGACATTATTCTAAGAAAGCATTTAGTTTTACAACGCGCTTCAGGACAATAGTCATTCACTGAATGTTCTTGGGAATTAATTAAGGGATAATACACATGTATAATGATTAAATAAAATTTAAAATTTATTTAGCACTAACTGATGCTCGCAACTTCGTTCGCGTGGCCGAATTTATCTTGACCATAATGAATCTTCTTGAGGTGTTCCAGATCTTTGATATTTATACCTCAACTGAAAATGCTCATCAGCCTGAACAACTTTTGTTAAGGCGTAATTTCTATATTTCCTATAGTTTAGCTGGACCATCATGAAAATTATCACACCTAATGTAGACCATTAGGTGTGATAATTTCTTTCGCACTAAAGTTATTTGAAAACTTTTTTATGGACCTGTGGTTTGTTTTTTTAGAAGGCCTAAGTGGGTGATCGCGATGATAATGATGGTGATTGAAAGAGAAAAATATATAAAAATTACGCCAAATATAGGTATATCATGGATATAATAATTGATATTTTTTTCAATTTATGAAGTGATTTATTACATAAACTCAATACTAGCTTGAGTTTATGTAATAAATCACTTCATAAATTGACCTGAAATAAATTATCATTTTTAAACTGTCGCCCATTTTTATGTAAGAAACGATTACAAAAGCATCAAAACCAATTGGAAGAGATCGCTTGCATTCTGAAGCCGTACAAAGACGATTTCTCTGTAGACCACTTCAACTTCAAACAAATATAGCTTCTATTACCTTGCAATAAAGTGTTTATTCGTTTGAAGGTTACACTGTTTGGGGACATAAGCAAACCTTTTATCTAAATTGAGACCCACTTCGCTCTAAGTGGAAGGGACTTAGGGTTTGTGGACGATCAGCGGCTTATTTCACTCGATCGTACAATTTGAATTTGTTCGAATTCTTTTTTTATTGGTTTCAGCCAGTTTTAAAGATAGAATTACGGTAATATGTACTCTAATACATTAAAAATGGAACAGGAAATGGATCTTTCAATTTGAAAATAACATCTGACAACAGTGTCAGCAATAACACACTCTATAGTAAGAATTGTGTTTGGCTGATCGATGTTTTTATTTTCAAATAGAACTACCTATATAAACTGCAATTTAGAAAACTTATAAATATATTGCGGTGTACAAATATATGCTCCATAATAATTATTATATATGCTCCACAAAATATTCTTTTTCTTAAAAAAATTATAAAATCTTGTCTTCATTTTCATGGGACATAAAAATGCACATACATGCTATATTAAAATATAAAACATATTTTTAATTATTGAACTTTATTTAAGTCGCCGTAATTAGAATAAGATGTAATGTTTAGAAAAAAGCCAAATAAAGTAGCCTAAAGTCTACCATCGTCTACATAATTATGAGTACTTAAATAAATAAATTCATTCATTCATAATTCAGCCGCCTCACAATACTTACTAGTACTTACTATCGCACGGAATAAACCTGATGTTCCCCGTTAAACTTATTGCTCATCATTTAATTATGCGCGACAGGACCTAATCCTATTTTCGAGATAACAAACCCCAAGGGTTCCCGACTTCCGTCTCAGTAAGCACCTAGATTACGAGATACGGACGCTGAGTCGAACAAATTGATAGCTATAAATGTTATACTGCGAGTGAACATCAAAATATGGTTGTTTGTTTTGAAGTACAAATATAATAAATAATTATTATAGACAAATTCAAATCATTTATTCAGAAATTAGAACTTCACAGACACTTTTTCACGTCAATTTGGCATAACAAATAACAAATGACAAGATGAAATATTAATCATACAGATTAACTTAGCCCCAAAGTAAAGTTCGAGACATGGTGTTTATATTTATTTATTCAAGAAGGTACGTACACGTACAGTCTAATTACATAGAAATAATTACGTGTTATGAGATATTCTCAATGATACAATTTTTCACGACATTACCAGCGGCCGGTCCAATAAAACCATAATAAATAATAGACCTAAACCTTCCCCAGGAATCACACTATCTTTTGGTGAAAACCATAAAAAAATCCGACTAGTAGTTTTTGAGTTTATCGCGTTCATATAGACGACAGACGGAATTCTGTATGTAATATGAAATGATTCTTACATATTATAAAATAATTGGGTAGCATATTATTTTTTTATCTATGGTAGCACCCAATAGAGCGATTTGCCATCGACAATCAAAGAAGAAGATAAAATAATTAAATGTATTACTTGATTAAATCTGACCATTCAATACGCGGTTAAGGATACAATTGACGCGTAAAATCCAAACCAAAACATTAGAATTTAAATGATCATGGAAACAATACCTTTGGCTCATCTTCATAATAGTAAATATCATACCCGCGTGATTCTTGTGCATCAATAATCGAGATAAGCCGCTGGGACGTTGGATTGAGTGCAACAGACAAAGGCGCTCACTCCCTCGACACCGCCTTATCGCAACTGTCTAACTTAGAGCAATGCTGTTGGCTATATTCAACTACTAGCTGCGCCCCGGGACCTCGTTCCCTTGGGAATTTCTATATAGATTATATTCTACTCGTATACCAAATTTCGTCGTTCCCATAGGTCCAGTAGATTTTGCGTGAAAGAGCATAGCAAACATACATACACATTACTATCGCAGTTATAATATTAGTAGGATATATTATGTTACTCGTACATCTAAACCCTGAGGCGGCTATAGGTTTCGGCATTCGATTTCGGCATTTAATCGGCTAAACATTGGTGCCAGTCTCAGTTGGTTACACGTAGGTGTATGCAGTCTGCTTATCTTCGGTTAGAACTAGTATTAGCCGCCTCATACAAAATCCACGGGACGATATTGAGGGCAGAATCACGCGCCACCTAACTGTTCACTATTCATCTCAAACTAGTAAATGAGCTGTTCATAACAAGCTCCGGGTAATTATATTTCAAGTCCATTCTCATACATATTCCTATCGTAATCATGACGACTTAGGGTGATTTACACCAATCACCTTGTCGTGCGCACCGCTGATGTGTAGACAAAATGGCAGGTAGGTACTTTGCGTTTTTCTGCGCAGTTTAAAGTTAATGTCAATGTTGACTTATGCAACCCAATCTTACTCATCTTGGATATTTTTGGTTAGTGTACTCTTAAACTAATTAGTGTACAAGAAATCACACACATGAAAACATTCATCACGTTTGTTCGTTTCTCAATATATACGCCCGCGCGTATTTCCATGGGAGCAGTTCTTTTTCCAGAATGAAAGGTATCCTATGTCCTTCTACGTACTTCAAACTACATGTATGCAAAATTTCAAGAAGATTAGTTAAGTATATAAAGCGTGAAGAGGTAACAAACAAGCATTTATTCATTTGGATACTCGTATTTGTCCAGGATACACTGCCATTTTTTTAAATAATAATTTTATTACAATAAATCTGATGTAATTACGTCTATTATTAAACCAAACCAATGCTAGGACAATGGGAAATCACACAAAATGGCGGTCCATTAATTTTCAATTTGCACCACAATAATAAGCGCGACGTGCTTGTAGTCTACTAGAAATGAACTTTTTCATTATTTTGAATATAGTTATAATCCATACTAATATAATAAAGAGAAAAGATTTGTTATTTTTGTTTGCAATGAATAAACTCAAAAACTACTGGGCCGATTTTTATGGAATTTGACACAGAAATAGGCGAAACCTTCAGGAGTGACATAGGCTATACTATTTATTATGGTTTTACCCGAGCGAAGCGGCTAGTTACAGAATATAGCAAGATATATGGCCTAAGATTTTTAAAAAGAATATAATATTTAGTTCAGATCTAGGTACTAGTAATAACGGTATTGTTTTTTTATGGGCACAAATAATGCGCTGGCCCTGGTAGAATTCTATTATAAAAATTTAACAATAAAAGTATTGCTGTTTGGCGACTGAAATAGATAAAAATGAGGTTTGTGCAAGTGCTGATGACCTGTTTACCATGGTCTATCTCTGGTAAAAGGACGCCAAAATTGATGCTTGTCTGTTTAGTTTCTAAAATGTTCTTCTTGTTTTGTACTTTCCTGTACTTTCTCCTACACTTCCTTTAAGTAGTACGGTCTGATGGAATCCAGGTGGGACTTCATCGCTCTATGGCTGATGTAGAAATCGATAAAACCCTCGTACAGAATCTTTTGAATAGTATATCTATTAATTCTCTATCCACGTCCCAACAAAATAACAGTAATTTCCATAATTTCGCGACGAATTGTAATTTTGTGTAAATATCGTGGACATCGACGATTCCCGCCAAAATGTAAATCGCGTCCCGTCACGCCGAGCATTAGTGCTGTTTATATTGAATCCTAATTTTGTTTATTCGCAATTTAATGTATTGATTTGCATTCACGTACTTTGTTTTAATGTTTATTGTAAATTTTGTTTTTTTAGTAGTAATTGTAAGTTTTGTTAGTTTTACTGACACTAGTTGGCCAAAAGAGCGATTAATATCAAAAGTCTGGACATATCAAAGTCGTGAAATGACAATCTGTAATTTTTCCTAATAAAACATTCTACGAAACATATAACATATACAAATCACACAGATATTGGAAGGAAAGGCCTACGATAAAAGGGACACGAGAACAGGGTAACAAAAAACACATTTCATGTTTCATTATATTTTTTGCACTTTAGTAAGCGAACAAAATATATTCAGCAAACATCTTTATTTACGAATACTACTTAATAGTAACATTAGTCTATGGACATTTTTTTTTATTTAATTCCATCAAGGAAGTCGTGCCAAAATCCAGTAACCGTAATTACGAAGAAAACTTCACCAGTGAATCAACACTCGAGCCGTCAAGTTGTGTCAATACTTCATTAACACTTGGTGACGCGCACACGTGTTTAGGGTTACAGTGGGCTTCGCAAACATTGGTCGTGATTTCTGAATTTATTGTTTTTTTTTATACTGACAAAATATTATCGACCGATCTAATAATTAATTAATAATCCGTTTATCTGCTTGCAGTTCAATAGTTAAGGTGAATTCTCCTCGCACAATAGCACCATTTTTTTTAATTTATTTTATTCCTGAGCGAAAACTTAAAAATATTTTAACAGATTATGCCGCACTACATAAAGAATTTTAGGAGAAAGTATTATTTCTCCTAAAATTTAGCATTTAATTATCAAAATGTATTTAGTGGACACCGTTTTAACTGTCAAGTGTGACTACATTTATTTTATTTTATTAGGTACACAAAACAGTTTTACAACAAAAGTTAATATAAAAATAAACAATAGAAACATGGCCAGATGCAAAACCAAAAACAAGTGTACTCAGCATGATTAACTTAAGTGACGACAAGTAAACAATATATAAACAAATAGGAATAGCAATGGAAAACTATAATACTTTAACTATATTTTTTTATTTTTAAGTTAAGAATAGTTTTTAATTAATTGTACTTACATATTTGTAATCTTAAATAAAACTTATTTACAAATATATTTTACTGAATAGCCAATGCATGGCGAGATCAGTGCCGAATCAATTCAATTTAATCAAGCAGCGAGTCTGAATCGCACTGATGACTCGCGACTCACGTCCTCGACTGTGCCCGAACTACCCACTAGTTTAGATGTTACACTGTACAGGGGGTGACTAAATACATATTATGGGGGGAGGTAATAAAAACCAACAAGGGAGAACGCAGGTTAAACCACAAACAATAATAACATGGCCGACTCAGGGGACTTCTGGGAAGAAGACAAATTATCATGTTTAGCTAACTGTCAGGATGAGGTATTTCTTTAAAATACTACGCACAGCTTCCAGTGAACAAGCAATATAATTCTTATCTCAAGTTACAGCTCAAAATACCAAAGGATTACTGGCATATCCTCGGATTATCGTCAGCCATTACTAAATCTCATATGTATACTACATAGTTAGTAGTCCTCGCGATCATAAAATCCAGGGCCGCTGTCCGTACATGGCAAAAAAATCTTTTCTTTTTTAATAAAAATAAATAAATATTGTTATCACGGTCAGTAATATGTAGTCTCAAATATGTACGAGTAGTCTCGTTCTACTTTTTTTGAGTTTTTCGGACGCCAGGCTCCACTTTACTTTTATTATCCACTGCACACAGTCCTCAGTATTTTTAGTTGACTGTCCATTGGAATACATCGTCCTTGACGAATTTGTTTACGCATACAAAGTCACACAGAAAGCGTGAAACAAAACTTAGAATTTTACTGTTTCTAATTATAACGTTAATATCATTTCAGCGGCAGCTTTTCAGAATTTCCTGAACCAAAAACATGATTACGGATAGAATGTTATCCTGATTTTGGCGAGAAGCAATCAGCCGATTGGCACCCGGCGTTATCGGATTTATTTAGTTTTGGCGGAAAAATTAACTACTACCGTTCACAAGCGATTTGTATACAACCTCGTCACAAAGTCAAAGTTTTGTTCAAATAGGCAATGGTGGTAGCACTTTCAAATAACCATAATTTAGGGGCAAGGGCTTACAAACTTGTTGACGTCATTAATTTACTTAAAACCAATTTTATATTACAATGTAAATATAAAATTTATAAATAGAAAACTACAAATCATTTACATAACCTCGAGAATAATACAATTTATTTCAGATTTTTCCAGATTTTTTATTACAATAATTGTTCCTTAATAGCTAGTTTGTTAAAAAAAAAACAATAATCACAATAACACAGTAGCTATCCTGTGTTTATTTAATATTTTTTTTTATGAATTTGTGAAGAAATATACGGATTTGAGAATATGCGTGCTACTTATCTGACAACTAAAAATATTAAAAAAAAAAACCTGCAAATTTGTGGTGAAAATATCAGAAAGCGGACCCAAAACCCAGACAATTTGTAACTGAGGAAGAAATCTGAAAATTACTTAGATGAGAGGGAGAAAGGTGATTATTTTGCGATTCACCTGGATCTACAGAGGAGAACATCAGTCATCAATCGATCCTGTCAAACTTCCCCAATTACAATATCCAAATTAGTAACGAAGATTACTCAAATGAAATCAACGGGCGAAGCGATCAAATTATATCAGCAAATAACCAAATCAGCTTTTAAGACTTTGGAACCTTATCCTCTGGTACGTTCGAAGCATTCAAATTAGATAAATTGAAGTGTCGTCTGGATAAAGAAGCGGAGTAAAGAATAAATCACATTAGTCGAGTAATAGAAGCTAGTGAATTACTACTTACAGTCTGTCCAGAAAGTGAAGAAAACTGATTTTAGACGAACTAAATTTTTTTGCCATTGCAATACCAAATATAATGGTCAGGATTGGTTGATGAACACCCAGTGTTGCCAGTCAACCGGAGATAGCGCCCTCCTTTTATTTCATCTTCGAGTTCTTTTTCGAGTGTTATTGCCGGTGTCTGATTTTATTCAAGTCGCCAAATGGCATCTGAGCCAAAAATTAAAAATATATATTATAACAGATTATGAATTTATTTTTTATATTTGTATGCCACTTTGTAAAAGCATTATAATGTTATCTATGTTACATATTTACAAATAAATATTTTTGATTTGATCTGAGATTTAAATAAATAAAGTTCGCTAGTGTTCGTCAAATAGCGCCCTAACTCGATCAATGTAAGCACTGTGTTAGGGAGCGCCGTTCAATCCAGATAAAAGGTTTCAGATCCAGATGTCGCTGGTTTCAAACTGCCAATAGACGATTTAAAAATGTATCTTTCTTACTTCCTCTGCAATGCATAGAATTTTTGTTCCAAGAATAAATGGTCTGCAATATAATTCTTTGATTTTCACAATTAGTGCCAAAGATGAGAGAAAGGAAATAATTTCCATCTCTCATCCTATCTCATACACAAGTATACCTACTAAGTACGGATCTCCAGTAGCCGCCAAACCGCGTCTTATGAATAATGCGATATGATTCCATCCTTAATGACTTCGCTGTAAATTACACAGGAACGTGCGTTAATGTTTGAGTATTTGATCTAGTTCACTAACTGACCACATGACGTTGACCACACGTATGGTCAAACTGTATTATAGTCACCATACGACCATACCATTATTAATTAATTAAATAAAACTCATTCTTCTCAGTAATGGTCGTTCCGAAATTCTAGTAATTTGTTGCTCTTTAATAAATCATTACATATTATAAAACAAAATCCTCTGCCGCGTCTGTATGTCTGCCTATATGTCTGTCTGTTCGACCAGAACTCGAAAAATTACCATGCAAAATAGATAAAATAAAGTTGGACAGCAGTCTCTGTGCTTCGACATTTTATATCTAAGGCAGAAACTGGGCATGAGACACTGTATCTAATTCATCGACCTTAACCTTAATAGTCTGCCCTGACGTTAGGCGCAATACATATTCTATAGCGATTAACATTAATCATCATGCTTCAGTATGTAAACTGATCAACGATATGTACTGAGCAAATCTATATAAAAAAATTGGATTCAATTGTCCATTATTTCCATAAATATTAGAAATGCGAAACTTTGTCAGGTAATATGTGTGTATGTTTGTTACTCTTTCACGCAATTCTACTAGAGCGATTGTTATGAAATTTATATACACGAGTAGAATATACAAACTTATAACACCCCTCTTTTTGCGTCGGGGCTGAAAAATGATAATACCATATATTTCTCTTATTAGCGTCTGTCTAAAATCCGTCAAGTAAATAGAGGTCTCATGAGAGAGAAAATAAATCTGTACTCATTAAGAGAATCGCGCAGTCATTACCATCTCCGCAAAAACATCTGTTTTGCAATTCAAACGCTAGGGCGACCATGCGTTAGGACATAAATAGGTTTATATTAGTGAGACTTAGAACAAACCTCAAAATAAAAAAAGGTATGTGCTTAGTTTAATTAATATGTTGATGAGTGTTTAAAAGCGACTATTTGTTATAAATTTAGGAAGCACCTAAATAATGCTATTTACGTATTAAATTTTCCCAGGGTCAGTGGGTTTATCATTTATATGGAATTTGAAGCCTTAGTTTGTGATAAAATCCTAAAGATACATTTTGCTTCTAGAGGGACATCAAATTAAGGCTTTTAAAAACCCCATAACATAGTTAATTTTGAAATTTAACTTAAACTTAACTTCATTATTAGATGAGCCATAGAGTGAGCGCTGCACTGCTCATTTTATGGCCAAAGACCCTAAGGTCTTTGGCCACAGTACCCTATAATCACACTGTCCCTCTCGCCTTTCAAACCAGAATATAACAATTCAAGTTCCGATATATTATTAGTAACCAATCCATTCCGGCTACGTACTCAAAGCGTTACGGCTTCAGTCTGACAAATAGTTAGCAGAATACCAAAAGTTGTCTGCAATGAATTTTGTATGAGTCTTGATGCTCGAAATAAAGAATATTATTATTATGTTATTATAATGAGTTTCAGATCTGTATCGGCTTGAAATAAAATATCAGAATTGGGCCTGGAATTGGGTAGTTCAATGGAAAGTTGGTCACCCTACTCAATCGTAAATGCGAAACAACGAACTGTGGTACACCTCATTTGCCTCCCAAATACTTGCAAGCTAGAGTGAGAGAGTAAGAGAATTGCTTTTTAATCCATGCCTTGTTAAGTTCGACTATGAACTGTATTCTGAAATTGTTGGAATTATTAAATACTAGCTGTGGCTCGGGGCTTCGCTTCCGTGGGAATTTCCGTAAAAGGTAAAAAAAATACCCCATGTTAACACATTGGGTATTTTTTGTTATTTTTGTTATTCCAGACTGCGTTTTTATTTAAAAATACTTACAGGTACGCTTAAAGTAACTCTTAATCATATCTCCAAAACAATTAGTAAGTAAAACAATTTAATTTAACAAAGTTAAACAGAAACCGAAATAAAGGATGGAAAAAGTCTGATTTAGTTTAAAACTCCATCAGAAAAGGCCAGTAAATTTGAATGAACCACGAAAATAAGACTATAATCCGTCTTAGACCGGAGTTTCTTGATAACATTTCTGTACAGTCTCGAGCTTAGGTTATAAAAGCATGAATGTAACTAAATAACACAAATACAAACACTGAAGAAATGATTATATTTGTTTTACATAATTTTATTGCATTAACAAGTTTATTTGTCAGACAAATTAAAAAAACCCCACACAACTTTTGAACGGCTAAACGTATTTTCATTAAACATGGCTAAGAACACTCGGGATAACATTATCTACGAGACAAAAAAAAACTAAACGAAAATCGGTTCATCTGTTTGGGAGCTACGATGCCATGGACAAACACACAGACAGACACGTTAAACTTATAATACCCCTCTTTTTGCGTATACAGTTAAAAAAACATAGAAAAAAGATACAGAAATGTTGTATTTAGCAATGGTGGACTTATTTCAAGGAGGGATTTCTTCCATTCCAACGGCAGGAAAAAAACTTTTGGTTATTTATTTATTTTCTTTGAAATGGAGATGCCTCTCCATTTCAAAGAAAATAAATAATATTAACTGCTAATATTATCAGAGTAGTAAGTGTTGTGTGTATGTAAAAATCTATACATATATATAATAAAACTGTAAGCACGCTATGTCTGCGCATAGGAGATATTAATAATTAATAATTATGGGTGGTCTTTATGTGACAAAAAAGTAACAAAACGGACCCTGGACTCCAATGCTCAACGCCCGAGGAAGCAATTGAAATAATGCTGAGAAACAGAGTTGTTATTTTAAACAAATAGTACAAAATTCAGATTAGACAATAATTTATGTCAGTATTTTTACAGAAAAATCTTCAATCCACAATAAAATGTATTTGAATACGAAACCTGAAACGAATAGCTGGCAAAAGGTCAAATAATTTCCGATCGCTCACCTGACTCCGAATTTATTAAAAATTAATTAATTTTCGCCAAACATTTTACTAAGTCTGTCCCTTCTATAATTTTGCGTAAAAAATGTTGTGTGTACAGAGTGACTTCATTTTGACAGGGGAACTAATTTAACTTATCCGCTCTGATGAAAGCATCGCGCGTCGCTACTGTTGAACAAAGACACAAAATTGATTTTCTTTGTAAATTCTTTTCATTGAAACCTTTTGAAAGGTTCCAATTTTGTTATGTGGGTGAAGTATCGATGTAATTCTATATTTTGATGAGATATCTCTATTTCTCATCCTCGCGTGATCCCGGACACTAATGAGGGAGCGTAAAAAATAGTCTTTGAAATTTTCACAATTCGGCTACGATTTTGGCCGGTCGCGTGCCTGACGTGAATCCTCCTTGGAAATGCTAATATTGCCTATCAACTTGAAAGGCTATGTACCCCTTTGTCAACTTCGTAAAACATCCACGGGAGGACAAAGAAAAAAAATAGCTATAAGTACCGTCAGAAAACACAGAACTAAAATCCAGACACGATTTACTCAATTAGGGCGAAACGAAATTTATTTATATTTTAAAAAGGTATCATTTTTTATCTTAATGTAGTTACATCTGTAAGTAATGCTAATAAAGGTTGAAGTCGCTTCTGTAGTATTTCTATTGTGTAACGTTTAAAGCGCTCGTTGAAAAATGAATGGGAATTAATTTGGAAAATTATAATACCTAACGCTGAGGGATTTTTGGATTATTCTTTGACGTTGTACTAGATGCTGGTTAATATTGGAGGGAAATATTAAACGAGGCCTTGGGAAAGCTGATTTATTTGTAAATAATTGCCCTAAATAATAATTAAATTACCTTAGATAATATATGAAAACCAACTCTACTATTCACGCTCTTAATATCTCAACATTATAATCACTACATACATAGTATAAAACAATATACCTTCTCGCTGTTTCACTGTCCCTAGATCTTTAAATCTACGCAATAGATTTAGATGCAAATTTTTTTAAATAGCTAAAGTGATTCAAGATGAAAAATTTGGTGTGCATTGTATGGTGTTACCCCAGTAAAGCCGAAAAGGCCGCTAGTAAATGATATAATTACATTATTCATTCATGAGAGATCACTCCTACAAAGAAATCTCGTAAAATAACTTAGATATTATAAATCTCAATAAAATTGCCTATAAAACTCAGATTTTCTCATTTCCAGTTCAAGTCGCGTGCAGTCCTAATCGAGTGAGCTGGAATCGAGTTATTCGTGATAAATCTAACAGATGTTTAGCTCGTCTGACGTAAATATGACGTCGGATTGCCAGCACTGGTCTATTGCCTCCTGCCCTGCCTCCCATCTAGCTCCTGTAGCTGGCTGGTTTGATTTTTTTATTTATTTAAAATGATTTCAATTTGGCAATCATGCCTCCTATAACAGGCTGTTTGATTTTCTCTTAATTTAAACTTCTTTTGAATATAATCTAAGTTCCGTTTTCTAGAAAACGTTCGATATTCAAAGGTAGAAATTAATGACGAGAATGAGTTGATACCTACTATACTTTATAAGTCGATTTTTTAAATTTATCAATTTGATTTATTTTTCGTAGGTATTGCAATAAAATCTAACTGGCTGAAAATGGTGCTTATAGATATTTATTTATAGATATTCGATATTTGCTTAGTATAAAAAATATATCGAAAGAATACTAGCTTTGTCAAAATATTTTGAGTCATGTGTAAAAATATGATTAAAGTGAAGTGTCCCGTATACGATTATGATTTTTAAAGTTTATATTAATTTAGGAAATCAATTCAAAATACTTTTAGCCTTTGTTATTTTTAACACTGTCAAGTCATTAAATGCACTTACCACTTCTTTCCGATATTGAACAATCGCTTTCCAAAAGTGAAACAACCAAGGAAGTACAATTTAATACCTCCATAATCAGGTTACATTTCAATTCGTCAGATTGCACAGATAATGAAAAACAAACCATAAACAAGTTTAACTCGATGCGCGCTGTAATCGCTGGAAACTGGGAGCTTAGAAACGAAAGGGACAGCTAATATTAAAATATCCAATGGTTTTCTTAGCTTCGCGCATCCGGTACCGCAAATTTCTTTCTCTAATATGTCTCTCGTGCCTTTATGTTGGTTATTTCTACCACAGCTGCGTTATAATCTCATTAACCATTTACATTAGAAAATACATGTTAGATAAATATCACTGATATTCCATTTACTTGTTGTGGCATCTTGTTATTTTTCTTTTCAGCAACAGTTATCATTACTTTCCATTAATTCCACAACTGGATTTTCCATTTACTTCTGGGATCGTTGTTTGAAATCGAGTCAGCGTGGCTAAATCGAGTTACTAGCGTCTCCCGTGCGCCGCGTTTGCAACTTCGGCTGTGCAAGCCTTTTTTCCTTTGCCAGCGTTCGTTTTTTAAAAACAAATCGCACCGAGTTCGCTAGTCAAATATCGAATTGGAAAACATCTGCGGATTTATGGTTGGAATAGTTTTTTTTTTACACTTTATATTTTCTGAGTAACATGCCTAGTGGTGTAATATGTTAATTATTGAAAAATATGTTTTTTTTTTTCATGAATGAAACTGGTTGGATCGATTTGGTAACAATAAAAATTTTACAATATTTTAAAAGGTTAGGAAGTAGATGCGATCCGTCTTCTAAGCCGACCAGAAGATGTGATAAGGTGATAAACTATTTTTAATTCTCCGAGCATCTTAGAATGTCAAAATTAAACCCTTCATAATTCAAGTGGTCAGAGCGACACCTCAAGTTCCGGTGATTACATCCTAAAATATTAATATAGCTGTCGACCTTAACCTAACCCTTTTGACAGCTCCTGTCGTTTCTACAGAAACAGGATTATCTTCCGAGGCTTGTTGTTAATGATAACAGGCTATAGTTATATTTAGATTTGGTTTATTATCGAGATGTTTAAATGAACAGCGCTTTATGTTCTAAACTTTAACCGAAGAACAGAAATAAATATAAAATATAATTATATTAGGATAAATCATACAAATTGAGCTAGCTCCAAAGTAAGCTCGAGACTTGTTTTATGGGATACTAACTCAACGATACCATAATTATAACATTTTATAACAAATACATATACAGATAAACATCCAAGACCCGGGCCAATCATAAACGATCATTTTCCATCATAACCCCACCGGGGATCGAATCCGGGACCTCTCGGTTTAGAGGCAAGCACTTTACCATTCCTCACCGAGGTCGTCAACTTAAATTAACATTCTGATACTATTATGTACTTTTTTAGTTTGGTTTCATTTATCTGTTACATTATAGCAAACTGACTGAAAGTGTGTATACGTTAGTACATTACTATACGAACGTACGTATATGTTGCTTGAATTAATAAAATAATGAATGTCATCCATAAAAAAGGTTCTGAAAAGTATATTAAACGAGGCGAAGCTATTCCTATAAACTTAATATTTTCTTCTTGTTCATTGCCCTTTCCATAATTCACACTTTTCACATATAAATCCTGCTATCCATTGTCAAACCATTGCAGGACGCCAATGGTTTGACAAACTGACAATTAGCGATGCCGACTATTGTGCGAAGTGGAGACGAAAAAGTAGGACCCCGGTCTCTGACGCTCAATGGCTGAGGAATCAAGCGGGAAAACGATTAGATGAGAAAGAAAGACACATAAATCCTGTAAACTATACAGAAAAAAGGAACATTAAAAAAAAATTTTTTATTTCACCACCTTATTTCGAAAATCGATGAAACTCTTAACAGCTTTGAATACGTCGTCAGCGAAGACGTCAGGCATTTCGAAAGCAGCAAAATGGCCGCCTTTGTCCAACGTGGTGGTGCCAAGGAGGTTGGTGAACTTCCATCTAAGAGTGAACTCTGGCTGGAAGAACAGTTCGTGCTTCAGGCGGAGGCCCCATGTGGGAACTTGTGTTGGAATTCTGAAACAGATTTTAGAATTATCTTGACGTATTTGATAACATTAAACCATATAATATTACTAACGCGTCAACGCGTAATGACAAGGAAAGTCGCTCTGCTCCCGCTACCTGCCAGTAACACAACTTGAAAAGACATACATGTATTTAAATTACACTGACATTTTCTCCCAGTCAACCTTCGCACCAAAGTAATTTTGGTCCGATAGAATTTTCGTCCATGATCGTCATCATGACGTCTTTGTTCAAACGTATACAGAAAATTTGATAAATTATATAGTTGAATTAAAAAATATATATTTTGGCCTGAATCATGCAATGGTATAGTAGCTATTCAACATTGTGTCCCCTGATCCCCCTGCAAAAGTTTACCCGAAGCATAAATAATTTATTTTTTTATCGGAACCGTCAGTTTATATGACACTTCTATGACTTTAAAAAATGCATTATTAATTACTTGGCCAAAACAGTCGTCAATTCAGTCATCCCAGCCATCTCTTTATATAATCTCATAGACGTGGTTATACAGTTTGTAGCCCAATACAGCATAATGTTGTCGACAATATTGGTCATGTTGTAATGCTTGGAGAGGCCACCGTCCTCTTCAAACTTGTTGCTCGGGTCTGTGAAGATCATGAAACGGTCCAGGATATAATAGGCGAGGCCTACTGGAGAATCTTGGAGAGCTACGCCTAAAACAAAACATTGAAATATTATTAGCAGCGTATGACGTATTTCCACTTGATATAAGCATCTGCATGATTTATGTCATCGGATGATGATGTTTGCACTTTATGATAAAAACGCCTTGAAACCCCCCCCCCTCCTCCTTAATTAATTATCCAACTTATTTCTGTTTTAATTATTTGGAATTAATGTTTTAGGGGCTATCCACACATTTCCGGTTCCCGTCCCTACCGTGTTCCGTCATTCCGTCAGGGACGGCTAAAAAATCGGTCGGTTCACAGGCGCATCCGGATCGTCAGTGTCCCGGAGCTCGCTGCGAGGCACGGATGAACTGACAGTGCTATCCGATTTTTTAAGTAAGTAGGTATAAAATGAACACCGAAAGTTTGATTGAAGTTGTTCGACAGAATAATCTTTCTAATCCACATTATTTGAATTCTAAGAGAGAAAATATCTTAAGGTAAATAAAGTTTAAGATACACTGATTATACATTACACTGACACAGATTTCCCTGATATGTGTGAATGCGGGAGACGGATGGCACGTCCTTGACGGGAACACTGAAACTGATAACTCGGAACACGGATAGTCCTGACCCGGAAATATGTGGATAGCGCTTTAATTGAACTTTTCCCACTTTTAAGTGAAGTCAACACACATATAATATACATAAATTTAAGTTATACTGTATATTTAAGTTATACCAGAAATAAAAGCACATACAATATAAAAAAGAGGTTAATGTAATTAGGTGGCTATTGTCTATGGTTTTTTTTTTATCAAAAAAAAAGAGAACAGAGAAAATCAATCTCACCTATAGTATCAGGTTTGGTAGACTGAATATGGCTGTATCCAGATTCTTCCAAAAAGAATTCTATATGTTTCCTCAATGGGTACAAACGGTCAGTGTGATCATGTTCGACCAACGTTGGCCAAACACCTCCCAATACCCAGGTCCAAATAGTCTTCTTTTGGAAATTGAGAGGCATGTTACTATGGAAGCCCAATAATTGATTAGGGAACAATGTGGCCATGTCAGAACCAATAAAATGACCAATATCTCCACCCTGGACCACGTATTGGGAGAAACCTAGCCTTTGCATCAGATTTCTCATTATCACCGCAATTTGTGGACTCCCCAAGCCTGGTCTGACTGGTGCCTATAAAAAAGGAAAAATGTGAAGATTATTATATATTTGTCAATTGTGAATTGATACTTTTTGCGTTTTTCTTTATTCATAATTGTCCAAGCACAAATCCTTTTATTTTATCTAATTCCCACTGTCATCCTTAGCGAAATGCGATAAACTAATAAACTACTAGCGACCTAATAAACTAATAGAATATCTACCTGTGAAAACACGAATCCTGGTAAACTGGGAGCAATCACTTCGAACACTAAGTCATAACCTGGTTTAGGAGTTGTCAACAGTGGTATAGCTTCGTAGAACTCCCTCACTGACCCTGGCCATCCATGTAGAAGGAGCAGGGGAACTACCTGAAATAACAACATAGGTATAAGATAAATATATTGATTATTATAGCTTGCCGAAGAAGGCTACTCGCGTAATTTTGCCCGGAAAATTTTTGAACGATTAATTTTAATAAGTACAATTATTTTTTCCTTTTGGATTTTTTTCACAGTTGTTATGTCCGCTTGATTGTGTAAGTGGCTAGCTAATAGTTTTCTAACTACAAAAATCTCTATGCTAAGTCGATGTCAGACGGACGGACAGACATGACTAAGCTATAAGGAGTGGGTCCAGGAGTATTTGAAAATCCACTTAATAACAAAATACACTTAATAACTAAATATAGTTTAACTTCGACATTTCGCATTTATTTCTCTCTCATATTCAACGCGTATTCTTAACTTCATCCATCTATCTCTGATATTATGACCGGCCGCCTGACTGATTCGAACCCTCTTTGGAAATACAGTTATTGCCTATGCAGTTATTCAAGCTGTTCTTACCTTTACTTCATTCCGTACTTTTGGTTTAACGTGTATAAAATGGATATCCAGTCCCTGAATATTCGTCAAGAAATGGTCGAATTGGTTTAAAAACTTCACTCTCTCAGGATACTTTGTACTACATTTGAACAGCCAATGAGCAAAGAATTGAGCGAACCCATCAGAATGGACTCCATATGTCCAAGCTACTTCTGGAAGACTCTTCTTGCCTTTTGTGTCTGCTCTGTAACGTTCCTGTCTTTGATTCAGATCGTATATGAGCTGAAAAAATAAATTGAACAATTAAAATCTAATTCTAAAATATTATTGTATAGGTACTTACTCTATACATTACATTATAGTTTTAACATTGTCCGACCAGATACAAAATCGTGACTAAAACATTTTTTTTTTATTTTATTGAAATAGAGTGAATTAATCAAATATAGATTCATTTGTCGTCCGTAAAGGCTGTGAATAGGAACAACAATGTTAAAATTTTCTTGATTTGGCTTTATATCTATATAGTAATATTATATCTATATAGTAATAGCTCTCTCTCTCTCTCTTGAATCCTCACATTTGTCGTTCATACAGCTGGAAAACAAATTTCGAAGATTTGTCTTCAATTCTGTCTGTAAACCCTATTTAAGAATGGTGTCGACGCCTATCAGCTTTATATCCCATGCTCACCTCGTATCATATCGGGATTTTGCTGAGTGAACCAATGTAGTGTTCACGGAACAAAAGTATTTCCAATAACAAGATGAAATGGAAAGTGTTGCATTGTTATCGTGAACTTTGACGTTAACATTAACCTGCGCCGAAAAACGCAAAGTACGCCATTTTGTTTAAACATCAGCGGCGCGCGGGTGAAAGTCCACGTCAAAGACTGGTGTAACTCGCCCTCAGTCTGCGTTAGTCAAGTTATATTAAAAGAATCAACATAATAATACCTATCTTATCTATCTATCTTTCCATCAAATACTTTTGTGAGGTCTCTAAAAAAAGCAGAGTGACATTTTCAAATCCTCATTTCCAAGCAACGATTACGTCCAAACGTACAATCTGATCATAAATCATTCTATATTTTGTAGTTCGGGTCCACTGAAAAATATGTTTGCTCTCGATACCAGAGATTTACGACGGGCGCGCTTTAGGAAAACATCATTCGGTGAGTATTCGTTATTTGACTGTTCCAAGATTTGAAAGCATGGAAAACATATTATTTGAACGAAATTCGAACTTGTGACTACAAACTACAACTTCAAAGGGTTTTACTTTTGTATGAGATTTTATTTTACACTCTTGAAAAAAAAATACATTCAAGATATTTTTTTCTTGAGCTTATAATCTAATTTTAGGCGGTTTACATCCAATCATTTTACATGAGAAATGAATAAAGATTTGGCTTTTAGTCAGAATTAATTATACCTTAAATCCTAACTAATATTACAAATGAGAAAGTAAGTTTGTTTGTTACCTCTTCTGCTTACCCAATCTTCATGAAATTTTGTTTAAACTAAGGAGAAGCACACAGGGTACCTTTCATCTCGATAAAATGTGGTAAATTCACGCGGGCGAAGCCGCGGTCAATAAGCTAGTTTATAATAAAGGGTTATCGTGGAAAAGCAGAAATGTGGGAAAGGATTTATTTTAATAGTCCTTTATCGCTAGTTTTCAGGTGCGATTATTAATTTAGGATTTGGCGTTAAAATTATATTATGTTATATAAAGAGGTAGGCTATAATTCTAGTTATTTCTCGTAAACTTTGCATGGTGATTACAAAGTCTGGTCACATAAAGTTTATGTTTGTTAGTGTTTATCTCGAAAACTATTGTACTTGTGAAATGTGTGCTTCTCTTTTTATTATCTTTATTTGAATTATTTATAACACGTTATATAAAAACATAAAACTAAACTTAAATGTATTTGTTATACATGACACACACGCTTTTCAATTCCCGCTCGATTCCAAAATTTTTTCATCTCATTATTATTTTTAAAACTAAATTAGGAATATAAAAAAATGTACATCCCATCAAGAGCGTTGCCCTGCGGCATCGTGTCCGAAAGGCTGGCTGCATATATCCTATTAAACTATCGATTAAATTAGTGTCTTAAATCCATGAAGTCCAGATTTTATTCACCTTTTCTGTACAAATTAAAAACTACCAAAAAACTACTCACCCCGTCAGAAAATACCACTTTATAAGGCCTTACAGATGTGTCTTGATTGGTCTTAGTATCATTGGGTCCCCACCATGCGTTCAAATCTATTTGTGGTAGGTCCGGCACAGTACTTACTTCTAAGTATATAGAGTAGCCAGCTGCTGCCAAAATACCGAATATTATGGGCAGTATTATCAACGTAGCCTAAAAGGTGATATAATTCTTAAAAGAAAGACGAAATAATATGTAATTTACCATAAGATATGTGGCCACTGTACTAGTGAACAATGTCCATTTGGAAAAACACCATTTGACCACATGAAACTAAAAAATCTTTTTCTAGTTTTAAAATTTCACCACACATATTATATTTTATTTATTACTAGCCGCCCGTCCCGACTTCACTCTGGTAAAACATAATAAATTATACACCTAAATCTTCCTCAGGAATCACACTATCTATTGGTGAAAACCGCATGAAAATCCATGCAGTAGATTTTGAGTTTATTTCGAACAGACAGACAGATGCGGCAGAGGTATTTTATAATATGTAAGCGTTCACTATACTTATTAGTAGATTTCCTATCTCTCTGTTTTGAAATATAAAACACTATTGTTTTTATCAAAAGTAGAGGAAACCTTGGTACAGTTGGATGGAAACCTATCCCATCTATATTACAGCCTCCAACAGCAGTACCAGCATTATTGTGTTCCAGTTTGAAGAGTAAGAAAAACTGTGTAAATACAGGGCACTGTGGCAAAAGATCCAGGCATAAAAGCGGGTAACGCGCGTGTGACACCCGTCGTGTTGAAACGTCCTTAGGTTGCAGTAACCACACACCATCAGGTGGAGGGTTAGGGGAACTACTCCCAGTCTGGAACTGGTCCTGGGGACCACTTCTGATAGTGGTAAAGACTGGGACAAGACACCCCCTAATCCCTCGTGGACCGCATTGCAGTTTTTCTGCATTATAATATTTCATTTATATAATGATATTCACAGGTAGCTTATACTTTAGGAGTTTCCTGCCATTTGTTACCAATGTAAGTTGTTCATTAAATATTTTCATTTTTCAGAATAAAAAGTATGTTTCACAATCACTTACACTGTGTCCACTTCTATTTCTCTTCACTTTAATGTCTTTCGGTTTATTCTCCTTACTTTTTTCTTTTTTACTCATTTTCTTTATCTATACAACTGTGTTTAAACACAACTTTAAATGCACTAGTATAATGGCAACGAAATTATCTATATTTTTTCTTGTTATCAGCCAACGCTGATACAATATATCAAGTTGGAATTCACAAATACATTGCAAGCTAATTAACCATCATTTGTTATTTTAACCTGTGATTAAAATTTATTTTTGTTTCTGGCAACTTTTAAAGGACAACAAAAATACGTTCCTAGTATAGCTACAGAATAATCTATACTATTATTATAAAGAGGTAAGCATTTGTATGTTTGAGGCGGGTAATATCCGAAACCAACGAAAAGATTTCAAAAATTGTTTCACCATTAGAAAGGTACATTATCCAAAATTGCTATATGCTATTTTTTATCTCATAATTCACACGAGAGCGAAGCCCCGGGTAGCATCTAGTTTTAATAAAACATGTATTTGGTGAAATCTAAATATATGAAATAAGTACTCTCTCATCTGAGTAATTTCCCGGTTGCTTCCTCACGTCGGAGATATGAAATAGGTACTAGGTGTAACAAAGACAGCGGTTTATTCGTGAAAGCGTGACAGACAGACTTTTCCATTTGTAATATTGGTATCGATTATCGCATAGTTTCCAAAAAATTAACCTAAATAAAAACTGAACACCCAGCTCGCAGGTCCCTAAAATATATATTCTTCTTATCGAGAAATACAAAGATAAGGCATTCGGTTATTGATTAAAATTAATCGTTTTCTCACTAGGTGTGTTTCATTGTCATTGGTTACTGTTGACAGATAACATATTTCATTACACGTGGTCCACTTGCAGTTAAAATGTTTCATTCTCTTTATTAAAATTATCACTATATATTATAAAGCTGAAGACTTAGCTTTATAATATGTATCATGTCTGTTTGTTCGCGAAATACTCAAACTGCCGCGTCGATTTTTACGGTGTTCAGAATTACATAGGAACTATCAAATGGAATAACATTTCTGAGAAAGATTTGGATGTATAATGTAATCTATAATATAATATAATGTAATGTTAATTTAATTTCATTAAAATTAGTAGTCACTAATCTATCACAGAGCTTTTATTCGAACCTTCCATGGTTCGAATCCTACTCGTGCCATATTAGTTTGTAGACCAATCTGACCTCAGTAGAATACTAGAAAAGTTTTCATAGACACGTTTTCGATGACGGAAAATAGAGAAGGCATCGGCAAACTACTATTGCCAAGAGAGTTGCTGTTTCTTTTTCATTCGACCCTCAGCCATGAGGAATAGGACTGTAAGGTATCTATCATACTTCCGTTCCAACAAATCGAGAGAAAACAATACAATATACATATAATAAAATAGTGTTTATTTAATTTGTGTCAAGAGTGAGTTGCAACAGTAAACTTTGGCGTTAACTTTACCTGCGCAGAAAAATTTAAAGTACACCATTTTGTTTAAACACCAGCGGCGCAAAGGTTAAAATCTCTAAAGATAGATTGGTGCAACTCACCCTAAACCAAAAAATAATCCCTAATACCAAAAACTTGACATTCCGCTTCCTTTGAAGTTTGCTAAAAACGCATCATATACGTCATTGAAGTTTCTTCCCTGATATTAAAATTTCTAGGTCACTTGGTCGGAGCACTCACAGAAACTATGTGTTGATTAAACATCTAAGAGCTTTTCTCTTTGACGTCTTAACACTAGTTGAGATGACTGACTATATAAAGAATTATTATTTATTTATTTTATTGTTATTTAAATACAACGGTATATATATATATATATATACTATTACAGTGTTTAGATTGTCATCATCATCATGGGGTGCCATCTACGAATTGAAGTTTGCAGGTCATCATACGGAAACCCTCGCGGCTTTGGGCCGCTATTTTCAGTTGTTGTATCTAAGTCCAGTCCAACCCTTTATGTCATCAAACCACTTTCTTCGAGGGCGGCCAGGAGGTCTTTTACCAGGGATTTTGCCTTCATGTATCGGTCTCAGAAATTCAAACTGGGGTCCCCTTTGTACATACAAACACATGTTTAGATTGTATGAATGAATTTTTATTTTGTTATTAATTATTATATTTATTGTTATGATATTAGAAAGTTTCGTAAAATATCTCTTTTGAAAGGATTTTGAGGATTTCAAATATATTTGTGCCGTGTGAATCCTCTTTAAAAAGGACCCCTCTATATCCTCGAGAGGATTGCGTACGAGTCGACTAAGGGATAAGGTAGCCTTGGCAGTTGAAAGATAAGAGTTGACGTCAGGCGGTAGACTAGACATTTTCAAAATTGTTAGGTTTATCTTTTACGGTGATCTCAGGTTTTACGGTGTCACAACCCAGAATGCAACCGGGTTCGCGATGATGCATTCGAGGCTGTGACGCAAAGACGAGACAGCGAAAGAATCACCAATCGAGTATTTGTTGATCCTAATTCGTCGCTTCTCATCGGGTCAACACAATCCCCTTAATATATTATATTAAAATCCAATAAACCATTAAAAATAACTTTCCCAAATGGATTCTATCGACGGCATCTATGGAATTCGTAACAATTCATTGAGCGAACACAAATCTTGCTCCATTATCGGGATTAGGCGGAAGTCTCTGCGGCTAAATGCTTGTACACAGTGATAGCTATCGATCGATATAACTGTTTGAGCCGGTAACGAAACACAAAAGAAGTATTTATTTCTACTCAGTACTCGAATATCAAAATATATCATGTATTTTGGTATTCGAGTACTACTTTTGATTCACTTTGACTTAACATAACACTAACACATAACACTTTGACTATCGAACTATTAAGGATTTTGGAAATAAGTAGTCAGGACGATATTTAAATCATTTACTGAAATAAACTTCGTTACGCTCTTAATTCATTATCTTATTAACTGAGTCTACCAAAATCAAAATCAAATCATTTATTCAGAAATTAGGCCTTCACAGGCACTTTTTCACGTCATATTCTAAATTAAATGATGTTTACCAAAGCTACAAACTACTAGCATTTCGGAACGACCACTGCTGAGAAGAAATGCCGAAAGAAACTCATTCAAACGGTGTTGGTCTCTATTATGCCAGAAGGACTTACCATTTTTTAAATAGAAATTTATGTATAATTTTTTATCAGTAATATAACATGTAAGTCACAAACCACCGAGTCAGAACGTAGTCTTAGGCTGAAAAGATCTCAGCCAGGAACTCAGCCCTTACTCTTTTAAAAGGTGTTGTTACAATCATTGGTTCTATTGGCATTGACTATAAATCCAACAAAAATACGTCATTAATTTTGAATAACCAAAACAATTCGCCAGAGTAACGACCACGCGCTACGCACGTACAGTCAACTGCAGCACATCAACCTACCCAAATTCATTGCAAACTCGCCGCTATTACCGTGCCATAGAGGTTCATGTAGGGTAACTTGATCTGCTGTTGCCTGCAGGTGTGGCGAAGCCCTTGATTTGTTTACGCTATTTTTAATACTGGAGTCAGATTTTATTCAAGTCGCCCAAGACATCTGACATGTCTTTAAAGACTACCTACCGCTTTTTCTTTATTTCTAAGTTACCGGAGGGATTATGTTTGTTCATTGTCAATGTCAGCAGTATTCGAACGAAATTCCTCTCTTAGTATGAAATCAGTGTCTTCTATTCCTTATCGCTTATCTTCTACTAGAACACCATCCTAACATTCTTCAGCATTATGCAGATCAGATGTCTGCTTGTCTTTTACAATGTAATTGTAATGTAATTGGAACGATTCGTTCCGATTCGCTGTGGAAATGCTGGTACACTTTTAAATCACATTTCCACAAGTGAAATTGATCAGTTCCCTATTTTCCTTAACTACTACAGAAACTGCTAAAATAAGAACCTTCCATTTAGGAATTGGTTTTTTTAAGTATCCCGTCCATTGCTTTTGTGTTTGCATATGAGACCTTTGTATTATTTTATTGATTAGCATTATTGAGATTATAAGCTTTGCTTTTTTGATTGATGGTTTCCACTTACTGCAGTATTTGTTTACCATCAGGCAATCTCTATGCTCATTTGCTCACTATGATATAAAAAAAATAGAGATACATATAGATTATTATGAGAAAATCTTTAAAAAAAACACTTTATAACAAGACTTTAATAAAATAGCTTTTTCTCAGATGGATTAAATAACTACGTAAAAAACTTACCAAAAACTTTGTAGGTGAACTAAAAAGTTGACAAACCTCGGTCCAAACAGTTTTATCTGCCGTCAGGCGCAGTGACACGCTTACAAAATTCACAAAACCTGCCTGTGGCGCTGCCTGGAATTATCACGGCTTCACCGACGAAAAATGTTCTGTTTTTACACTGTGACCACGATATAGTGTTATGTTTTTAATATACAGCTCACACAGCATACTTTGTACTGTGGCAGTTTATGACGTAAGGCCTACAGATAATAAAATTTCGAGAGGTAGATATCCTAGATCCTTTACGTTATTCTACAGTGCCTATGAAAAAATTTTGCGAAACTTTTTCAGCTTGTAGGTAATTATTTTTATGTATTGATTTCTAAATGTCGAAATATTACTCTACTATTTGTCCACTATCTATCATAGTTTCAAGTTCTTTTCGCCCACTGCTGAGGAGAAGAAGACCTATCAAACTTCAAGACAGCTAGCTGTAGACTTTAGGCCCACTCTAATAATTTTGAACATCTTGAGCTCTTATATATGTTATAAAATATAGTGTCGTTGAGTTCAGTATCCCATAACTTAAACCTCGCGAACTTAGTTTGGGGCCGACTTCTTTTTGATTGACATTCTTTATGATTTTATATTTATTTCTTTATTTTATAATTCGAAGGGAAATTGTTACTAATATTTTATGAATTAAAACTTTATTGCACAAAATATAATTTGTAAAAGTGCAATATTTGTGAGATAATAATTAATTTAGAAACCGTAGTACAACGAAATGTAAATTAATGCTTAAGAACTATGTATTAACTGAGTAAATTTGTTTTGTAATGAGTAGTGACTCGCCTTACCACGTATAAACCTATATAGGTTTTTGTTGGTAGTGCTTGTATTTTTCATATAAAAATATTGTAACATAAATAAAGAAATATATAAAAAAATACTTATTCTGTTTAATCTGAATAAACGTTTATTCATTATAAAAAAAAAACACCCTTCAAGATTAAACATTTAGAGCACCAATTGTTGCGGAATGTAAGTAACACCTCGCCGTATTTTGGGTGGTAGATAGCGATGCGGTGTCATTTGCAGAATTACCGCTGGAGGGGAAAACACTGTGTATCCTGACTTTTCAAGTTTTAGGGCTTCATAATCAAAAGAAACGAAAGTTTTAGCCATGATCTGTTCTAAGCTGCAACATGCAAATTAATATTATAGTCATATCACAGAAGGTCTCTTACAGAAAATGTATACGAACCGAAACGAGACGCTTTAAATGGATGACATGAGTATCTTAGATAAAACACCATTGAATACGGTAATTCATAAAAAAGTTAAAGCATACTTTAAGATAAAATATGTTTTGTCGCTGTACCACTTTACAATATTTTCTATTGACGGAACGAGATAAATCATACTTTAATATGCTTTAGCTTTTCTATGAATATGAGTAGGTGCCTAATTAGATAGGTAACTAATTTAAAAATTGCTTATAAACAAAAAGGTAAATCCGCGTATTCTGAAGGAAATGTAGGAATTACTGGCTTTTTTATATAACTATGTGTAAGTCACGTCGCCTAGGAATTACCCACAAAATTTCACCAAATACTAGCCATCTAGTATGTTTTGATAGTAGATTTTGATTCGCTCAAAACCGCTGCTGAACGATAAATGTACATGATTGTCAATCCAAAACTGATAATTGCTTTTCAGTAGATAATTTCGAAGTTTTTATTTTAATAACTATGTCTATTCTGAAAGAATTAGTGTGTTTGCGACTGACCTGCCACAATATGGCGGTAGTTAGTCGTAAAAATCATGTAAGTTGCGACTCGCATAAAATTTTACACCAGTGTTAGCAATAACACACTCGATGTGATGATGATGATTTTGAAAGAATTTGGTAACTAGGTGAATCTTCTGTCTTTTTCACCTGAGCGTAATTCCTCAGCCACAAAATGTCGAAGCCCAAAGCCCGCTCTACCTTTTCACACAGATCACAGGCGGTCACCATTTTTTTTATTATGTCGTCGCATCATCGTATCCTGTTTAAAATATCACCCTTCCATGCCGGACTCCATTACCAATTCTCTTTCAGTTTACCCATTTCCAAAATTCCTGATATACACGCCACAGCCGGTTAGCCAGTAATTGGTCAGGATGGTTTGACCTGCTTCGCAATAATAGTCATGTACGACGAGTATGTTCTGAAATAATTATGTATGGAATTCAACCGGACACTGTGACAAGATGGCATTTCGCTAGATATGGTATGGCAGAGAATTAAAATAGAAGTACTTAGCTGAATGTAATTGTTTAATCTTAACCCATAGTTATGTAATACCTTAACTAATACCTTAATACTTAACGTATAGTTATGTAATATTTTAATTTAGTTTGCTCAATCTAGATGGCACTGTTCGAAATTAGAACTCGACATGGTTTCGTTTTTGCCATATGTAAAGATGCATTGATAAACTATATTTCATAGTTTTCCTTCACAGGACTATGAGTCAGATTGGTATTAAAACTGATAATCGTAAAATAGGATTTGAACCTGAGATCTTTCGATTACAGGCGGACGGTCTTAACCACTTGACCACCACCGATCCACTGAAGAGGAAGGAAGAGGCATACGAGTAGGCTAAGCTCACTCTTCTGCTACACAAGACAATTTGTTAGACAATATTAAAAAAAACCCCGACTTTCAATATTCATTTCGCTACAACTTTTGAACGGCTGAACCGATTTTGATCAAACATAAAACCGCATAACACCGCATAAACATTAGCTATCAAATAAAAAAAACACATCCAAATCGGTTCACCCGTTGATGAGCTACAGTGCCACGTACACAGATAGACAGACACACTTAGCGGTCAAACTTACAACACCCCTCTTTTTATTTCAGAAGTTAAAAACAAAAGCGAAAACTCCCGTGTTTGTACTTTCATCACCGATCGGGTTCTGAATTTTCACGGAAGTAACATTTGGGTAAATACCACAAATTTGGTCACCTCCACTCACCCGTGCTCCGCGCCAATGCCTGCGTGTGACGTCACAAATTGTCCTCTATTCAGTTGCAAAATTACAGGCGCCGACGCGAGCCCAACTAATTTCGCAGAATTTTGGCGGGAAAATTGCGCGAATTATTCATGAATTCGACAGAGGAATGCGTCAACTAAAGCTTTGTAATATTATAGGGCTTTACAGCGGAAATATGTTGCTGTATGCTGTATCATCTGTATCTGATTGGGCACTTGATTGGGTTTAAAATCGGTACTTATTTAAAAAAAAACATTATTATGACATAACCATAATAACCATTATTCATATAAAAAATTTCATCTCCATATTTCAAACACAGTGCAGAAACAAAATTATGTATCGAACGAAAGTCAACTCAAAAAAGGATGCAGAAAAGTACAATCTACAGCAAATTATCCTATTCAGATTCATTGCAAATTTGGCGCTATTCCAGCGGCATAAAGATCCATGCTTGGCAAACTTGATGTACCGACTGTACTTGGTAAGTTGTAACACCATTTGAAAATCCTTTCCTCAAACCTCATTAGCAATCGTCAATACGTAGGTACTTAGGTACATTAATGAGGTTTGTGTGAAAGAGTTTCAATGACTTCATTATTGCACTTCTCTGGTGTATACATCAGCTGTATCAAGTGGCTTCGATTGACGGTGGAAAGAATCGATCGTGTTTTATCTTGCTAGTAGTTTGTAGCTATGGAAAATTTAATTTAATTTAGAACATGACATGAAAAAGCATCAAACTAAAAACTTCCCTAAACGCGTCTTTGCTCTTGAAAACCGCAAGGCGCTGAACGTTACTTGATGCTGTAACTTGGTTAAACTTGCAAAGCAGATAAGTACGACATACTTCACTATACTTATGTACTTATGTGTTGTGTTGTTGATATGCTTTATGTTATCGTGCCTCGTATGTATCGTTTCTTGTGATACTAGTAACTTCTTTTTTCAAGTCGATTTTGTAGATAAATCATTTAAAATATTTTTTTTCTTTCAAATTAGCCGACCAAGTAAGAAAGTACATACATTCTATAATAAACTAGAGGCCCGTCCCAGCTTCTCTCGGGTAAAAACATAATAAAATGTACCTACACCTAAACCTTCCTCAGGAATCACAATATCTAATGGTGAAAACCACATGAACATCCGTGCAATAGATTTTGAGTTTGACAGACAGACGCGGCAGAGAATTTTGTTTTGTTATACTTACTTAATATAAAGTGAAATATACTCAACAAATATTAGTTAATAGGTAGGTACAGGTAAACAAAACTATATCGGCATTCCCACAATAAAAAAACATAGTCGTCAACAATTAACAATAGTTAAGTACTTATAGTTATTGGAGCAATAACGGTTATTTCGTTATAGAATACGTTACCGTAGAATTGTTTAGATTTACGTCGGCGCAAATCGGCAAACTTCGTGATTTACCGAGCAAGTTAACACATTAAATGCTCATTTGTGAAGATATAACGCGCTTAGTTAGAGCTCAACAATTGTAAGACAGGTTTTTGTTTAGGCTCATGATTATTTTTTGTAGCAAAAATAATCGGTATCCTATAAAACTAAATTATAAGATATACTAATAGTTATTTGCAGGCTTTCTCTCGATCGCTTGATCTCTACATCGAGGTGCTTTCGAAGCCATCAGGCATTTTCTGCAATTGAAACCTTCAGACCAAACCGAAATAGGCAAAATGAATTAGGAAAAAGGTTATAATATAAATATGTGTCTTGTTGTGGGTAATTAACGTGAGATACACTTTTGTTTGTTTCATGATTATTTCACTGATTTATTCTATTAGTGAGATGCTTTCTAAATGGTAAGGTACCGCTTACCATGTCCTCAGACCAAAATTTTCTCAAGCACGTCAACGAAAATTTATAAGATATTATATACTCTCTGGGTCTAAATTACCAGGCCACGGGATTAAAAACTTGAGTAAATACAAAAAGTTAGTAGGTACCACAAAACCTTGTCAATACAAACTCTGAGCTAAAGGGCTAAAGTAACGAAACAACTAGTGATGCGCCGTGCTTCAAACTGGTAGATCATTTTTCGCTCCCGAAAGTGGGAAAGAGGAACGTTCCTAACCCCGTTTTTTGGGAATTTTCCTTCAAAACATCAGTCATGCTTAGATGCCGTGAATTGAACGTTGCCATTCCCTTTGCCTCAAAATTGACAATTTTTCCAAGAAAATAGTCTTCAAAACTGACAATTTTTCCAGGAAAATGAGCCACAAAACTGATACAAATTCCAGGAAAATGAGCCACAAAACTGATAAAATTTCCAGGAAATGTGCTCGTCCCTGGGAAGGGCACATCACCAAACATAACATGATCTTCTTAGCAGACAAATTATTCCTACCGAGCTTTGTTTGCCAATAAATTACAAAGTTTGAACGTAGACGAGTAAACTTGGTGAATATCATTAATTTTAACGAACCCTCAATCCTCTAGTATTAATCAGAAAGTTCCAGTGTTTTTGGGAATACTCGTAGGTTTTCCAAGTGGCTCCTCTGTGCAACTTTGATCTTTGACGGGTCGTGATGCGGGCGTATTGTGGAATATAAATTTTGATTGTCCATTCGTCAAAACTCGGTTAAGTTTGATATTTGTTTACGTAAAATGAGAGTGATATGACGAACTGTAATACTTTTTATTTAATTTCTTTAGTATATGTGGCATGAAATTGATAAAAATCTGAAAGGAGGATTCATTTAAAATCCAGTAGTAGGTATATTTATATCCCTACATATACTCTACCTATCTTCTATGCTGGTCCGGGAGTCAGTCAATGTCTACAAAATTGAGATTTTCCTCACAAACGATGGTCTAGTAACTAATTAATCTCAATCCCACCAATTAGCCCACGATATAGCTAAACATGGCGTTCGAGTTTTGCAACTCTTGGCTCCGTAATTGATCATCATCATCGTGATATTGTATCTGTCCTCTCTCTCATCTCCGAATATACCCGGTTTCGTTCAGAGCTGTGACGCCGGGAAGCCCAAGGACTTTTTAAAAATAACCATGACATTTTGATTTGGCTGTTATTTTACAACCGGCCGCCTGCCTGTCGTCAATACTCCTTGAGAATGATATTGTTGCTTGTTGCTTAGGCTGTGTAACCCTTAGTCATATGACATCAACGGGAAGATATGGAGTGGTCCCATTCCAGGGCGGAACCATACGGCACGCCGCGCGCAGATACTGTATCCTATCTAAATGAAAATATCTGTACATTGCCAGTATTTTACCGTAAATAAATAGGACGTGCACGTCTGCTTAAGAACGAAACATGTACCTACATGAATTGTTAATTAATTCCCCAGAGTAAAAGCGGAGTTTGAGTTTAAATGGATGCGGTATTCAGAAATCTCATACAAATTGCATTAGGTATTGCATGAAATAAACACAAAAAGTCATTGTAATCAAAGTCAAGATCAAAATTCAGTTTCATTCATTCCCTCCTCAAGAATCTATTTTAAAAAACCGCATCAAAATCCATTGCGTAGTTTTACAGAGCGGTGGAGGTATAATGGTTAAGAGGTCCGCCTGTGGATCGAAATGTCCCAGGTTCGAATCCTACTCGTGCCACATGAGTTTGTATACAAATCTGACTCATATGTAGTAGTTTTCATCGACCACCACTTGCTTCAGGTGAAGGAAAACATCGTGAGGAAACCGGCACACTGGTTGATTATTACTCGTATTAACTTGTGTGTGAAATGGAGAAGGCAATGGCAAACCACTCCATTAATGACCACGACCCTCAGCCATGAGGAATACGACTATGAAGAAGTTTTACAGAGACAGAGACAGACAACGAGAAGCGACTTTGTTTTATACAATGCAAACTTATATGATATAAATTTATTCAAAAGAAATATATTTTACACATTTTGTCCTTAAAATAGTGATAGAAATGCTAACCCGCACTTCGCCCACTGTTCACGATAAACTCAAAAACTTCTGCACGGATTTTCATGCGGTTTTCACAAATGGATAAAGCGATTCCTGAGGAAGGTTTAGGGATATAATTTAGAAGGTGGGACGGGCCGCTAGTATTAGGTATATAACAAAGTCCTCTGTCGCGTCTATCTGTTCGCGATAAATTCAAAAACGACAGGTCGGATTTTTATACGGTTTTTATATGTTTTACCCGAGTGAAGCCTGGTCGAGTCGCTAGTTGTACTTATTTAAATATATTTCAAATACTGAAATCTGTTATCTCTTCATTTTACCGGTTGCATTCATCCGGTTAATTTCAAAATAGGTTAATATTTACACACCGGAGCTGCACCGTCGTGAAGCCCGGTGTGCAAATAATAACCTATTTTGAAGCTTCCGCTATGATTTTTCTACCGGCCACCTGCCTGACGATAACCCTCCTCGGGAATGCTATTCTTGCATCTAATCTGCCTAGACTATGGGTACCTTAGTCGGCTCGTACGACATCCACGGGAGGATGAATCCATTCATATTGTATTGTCTACATTCTAGAATCGTATTAGAAGCTCATCAGTCGTCAAAAACATAAAAGGCTTCACAAATATAGATATGAAGAGATGACAACTGATAAGAGAATCGTGTCACGTCACGTGACGTTCACGTGATCGCGTCACGTCGAACTCACGTACATTATCAGGCGCGAGATTCCTATCACGTGTGATCGAATCACGCCGGAAATACATTTTACGGATTCGCCAGTGTGCGTTCCAAATTCAATTTTGTACCCTTTTTGGTTGTGTATGCTGCCAGTACTTTCAGTTTTTTTTTTTATTTTGATTTTTGATGTAGAATATTATATTTTTCAAGTTCTTAACTTGAAATGTAATTTTGTATGTCGCTATGTATCTATGTCCCAATTTCTCAGATAGAATCTTACAACTCAAATTTAAAGCAGACATGTTTAACCAATTGAGCTGATATTTTATACACACTTTAGTTTGCATGACAATGCATTATTATAATAAGCATGACCTGATGGTGCACCCAGGAACAACTCCAGACGTGTTAACTCCCCGACGGTTGACTGCAAGGCCATTTTTTTAATGCGTTGAAAACAATAAAGTCTTTCTAATGTTAATAAAAGTTTGTGTCAAAAATGTCATTTTTGTAAAAAAAAAACTAATTTTCTATTTTTTTCAAATCTATTATTTTCCTTTTTTTGTTTATGGAAAATGTGTTTTGTAAAAAAATACCTATCGCCCTGTGATATTACCCTGTTTTTTACCTATACAAGGTGCATCCGTGGACCTAAGCTAGTGATATAAGCAAATCAAATATGCATACAGCAGTGGGACAGACGGACGATACAATAAGCTATGATACCTGATATACAGGGTCTCTGGAGAAATCACCAGTCGCCTACATTGTTGGTGCGTCGCTGACTTCTTTGTTATCTGGGCACTGGATAGTCAATTAACTATACAACAAATGATGGATTCAATCATTTGTTAATGTGAAACAGATGCTGTCTCTCTCTTTCTCTTATCTTCTCATGTTTCCAGATGCATTTCAGAAGCTGTGTAACTGTAGGATGCTGCTTCTTCTTTTCGAATGATTGTGTTAAAAGTGTTTCGTTTCATCAATTATATAACATTTTTTTTTCATCAGTACTCGATCACAATCATAAATATGTTTCCATATACCTTATACCTTTTGACCATGTACTTTATTTTGTACTTACATTGTAATATAACTGAGAAAAAAAAATGGTAAGCCTTTCTGACAGGATAGGGTTTAAATTAGTTTCTGTCGGCATTTCTTCTCAGCAGTGGTAGTTTCGAAATGCTAGTAGGTAGTTTGTAGCTTTGGTAAGTATAGGATATGACGTTACGTACTGTAGTACACGCCAATGTCACAGATTTATCAGGTTTTTTTATTTCTTAATAAAATATTATTAAGAAATAAAAAAAATTGATAAAAATGGTATCATCGCTCTAATGTGGGGTAACAAAGCGACTTGAACGTTGATCTTAAAAATATTTATTTATTTTAATTTATTTCTGCACACCACATAAATGTGTGTGGTGTTTACAAAATGTCGAAACTTTTTACTGAATAAACGTCCTGAAAGTTGAGCTCGTGGTTTGAAGCTTTCAACTTTATTCATTTACTTGGCACATGAAGTTAGGGGTGTATTTTAATTAAATTTCACTTCATGTTTAAAAATCTTTTTGAAGCTCCATACGGATGGATTATGCATGATGTGATAAATAAGTAACATGATGTATGATAATGCGTGCCAATGGTCAGATTAATAATAACGAAGAAGACCATGCTATATGGGGACGAATTAGTGGGTGAGCGGATCCTGGACTCAAATGCTATGCGGTTTTTTCGCGATACCGTAACATTAAAAAAAATGGAATGATCATCGGTTCAACTACGATTCGCTGAATGTGTTGCGGAACTCAGACAGATGCCGACGGGAATGAATGAACATATCGTAGTTTGTGTCAGGGCAAGATGTCAGATTTTAATCAAATCGCCTGATTGCATCTGATATGACTTTTATGACTATCTACCGCCATCTAGTGGCAAGTAGACGCATACATACTAGGTAAACTTAAACTGTCAATCACGATATTTTCCTTCGCCGGAAGGACGTGGTGGTCAGTGAAAACTACCATCCATGAGTCAGATTGGTAATCAAACTCATGTGATACCAGTAGGATTCGAACATGGGACCTTTCGATCTCAGACGGAGACGTCTTGACAACTGGATATTTACCGTGTAACTATAACCATCACATATTAATAGATAGGTAATATTATAGCCGGTATATGATGCATATATGTCATCATCAGCCTACCCTTGTCCCACTTTATGTGGTATCGGTACGGCATGTCAGTCTCCTCCAGTTCTCCCTGTCTGATGTTAACCGATCTGTTTCTTCCATATCCTGCCTAACGCTCTCCATCCACCTCTTCTTCGGCCTGCCCCTATTTCTTTTCCTATTCAATTTCAAATCCATAACCTTTCATACAATATTATTTTCCTCCCTTCTCATTACGTCACCATACCATCGAAGATATTAACGCATGTAGTACATACATATGTACTACCTCTATATACAATACGACCTACATTGAAACGCTGACACAGCTTCAGCACATGAATTTCGGCCATGCAGCTCTGCGGCCTGTCAAATTGTCTAATGAATGCATACGGCGCGAAATTGGTTTGGTAATTGCAATTGAATTTATAATGGACCTTTCGCTGTCACGATTTTAAGTCCTTTTAAATGCATGACTCGTTGAAATCGCTGAAATTGATATTTTATTTCGTTGAATTTTATTATATTTGTGGTCCGCTGCTTCGGTCTCGCAGGAATTACCAACAACTTATTGTGCCTTCCGAAGCACGGAGATAATACACATTTATAGTCACCCATCCAATGACCATTTCGAAAATTACATTTTATACCACAAGGGTATATTTTTTCATCAATTTTATACCTAATAGATATTCTTTGCTTGTGCCTCGTGCCTACCAATAATCTATTAACCACATATTACCATAAGTGGATTCGGTTTTCATGTGTAAGATGAACCAACTCGCATGACGTAACATCAAAAAGCTATTTATTTGTAAACGAGGTGTAAATTTCTTTTATAACCTTGGAAAATGCGACGAAAGATAAGAAACTTTCGCTTTACCCTTATATAGCCGTGAAAAAGTATTTCAAGAACGCAGAAAAATCACTTTTAAAATGACGTAGGTAAAGAAATCTGACAGATAGAAAACGAGCTTATTTTGATCATCAGATTACTTTTTAAACTCTCCACATTTACCGCCCTTTAATATAAAATACGTGTCGTAATACCTCAGGTAAGATATTGCGCCGGGCCGGGAGTCGTGTTCGTGTCACGTCGCTGAAAATATAAACACGATTTTCGATAAGTCGATCTTGAAAAGCCAAGAAAACACGGACGTGGCGAATTAACTTCAGTGTATCGAAGGAATTTATGATGAATTTGCAGTTTGATGTGCTGTTGGCTGCACATACTTATTATTTATTGGCATGGTATTACTAAATATCATCAGCTTTAATTAATTTAAAGGAACGTAACCAACCAGTTACTATGGCTGAAATCGTCTGGATTATATAAGTACTAATATACCGATTACTACTACACTACTTGCCTTTTATGCGTAAAAGACATTTTTCCACTAGGTTTTAGGTATTTATTTATTTAAAATTGTGTCGTAAAATTCCCTCGATATAACGCCGTGCCAGGAATCGAGTCACGTCTCTATAAATATAAACACGCTTAAAAATAATTCGATTTTTAAAAGAGAGTCAATCTTATAGTTGGAAGGGAATAGGGGCGTATAAAATCTTTACTTTTTAGTTTATTCCATCATTTTAGTGAAAATATGTCAAAATTACCTACTTCGTATTCCAAGTGAAGAAGAAACATGACATGTTGGATTATTCTATAAACAGTGTTAGATTAAAAAATATAATCAAATACTTTTCTTAACTTCCCATACTTATATGGGACACTTTTATTTAATTATATTTTTTAATCTAACACTGTTTATAGAATAATTCAACATGTCATGATTCTTCTTCACTGTGAATACGAAGTATTGCCCATAGTAGGTATTACCCGAAAACTTAACTTTAAAATATACTTCGTAATATTAGTCCCAGAGCAGCAGGTAAAATATCAGGCTTTCCCGAGTCGTGTCACGTCGCTAAAAATACAACACGTTTTAAAATAAATTCGATCTTGAAAAGCAGGTCGCTTGGAATGTTAAAATAAACCTTTTTTAATAATTCTATACTTGTAAACGTGAAAGAATCACGTTTTTAGTAGTATAGGATTAGAATATAACCTGAAGTAACACGTACCCAATTTTTATCCCGAAATTCTTACAGGAGAAAAAAATTTATCTCACTAATATTAGAAATGCGAAAGTTTACACAAACTTTAAACTACGTTTTCACGCTGAAAAACCATGCCAATATTTATTAAATTTTGATATTGAAGTAGAAAGCAAATGAGGCTAATGTGCATAAAATAAAAAATAACACGTTTAAATAATTACAATGAATTATAAACAAATCGCGGGTAACACCACGTGGTGCCACTAATTAGTTGATAAATGTTAAATATTTAGATATTTATTGATATCGTTGTATACCAAACAAAAATGATAGAAAAATAGTTCGACTTAAACTTACTGCAGTAGTTATTTACAGACTGTCAAAATTTTCGCACCCCACATTTTGAAATCTAAAACATTAAATTAACAAATTGGACTGCGGAACTCTCAAAAGGTGCTGCGGTCCAACTATTTTTAAAGTTGGACAACTGCCCCTAATAAAGGCCCGTGGCCCAACTAGTTGAACGGAGCAGTTGGACCACTGCCCCGGACTGGCTTCTTAATACGAGTCGCGTACATTCTTAATATGAAAAACTAACACACTATTGTATTTCTAGCTTGGCGTGCTAGCTTTCAGTAAGTCCAATACCTTACACTTATTTAACCTAAACATGTACTTTCACTCCCAAGTCACGTTGGTCCGCCTCAAACACACAGTCTCACAACTCTTTACGCCCACCTCTTTATAATAATAGTATAGACTTGCTGTTTCCCGCAGCTTCGCCCGCGTGAATTTCATAGTAAAATCTCGGCCATTCTTTGAGAAAAATGATGAAGAGTATGTTTTCCTATTTTCAGCTTTTTATCTTAAAATTTTTATTAAGTCCCATATATTCTTGCACCCCCTATTTTAAAAGGATTGAGGGTTAACTTACATAAAAATTTGAAACACTTATTCCTTAATAGGCATGGTTACACAATATTTTCTTTGCTATTAAAATCAAAGTGACCGGGTAGGCTGCCGTGTCACAAAGATAAACTGGAATGGAAATAAGTAACCACTCAAAATAACATAAGCCCGAAGGCATATTCTATACATGAATGGGAGTTTTAGCCAGTTCAGGCAAGTTTTCAACGAATACCTTCCGTCGTCACCGAAACTTAGCCCAAACTGTTTCCGCCTTCACCACGTGGAGGTACTCCCAGCGTATGTTATAATAGTATAGGGCAAATATAAGATTAACTTTATTACAGAACTTCCGTTTCAGACATGTTCGAAATCTTCTATTTTAATGCGCCAACCGTTACTGCTCCTCAGGTTGAACAATTTCTGCTCAGACTTCACTTAACAGAAAATGCTTATCAGATTGGTTAACTTTTACTAAGACGTCATTTTCATATATATTATATTATAGAAGAGCTGTTGCTCGCGGCAAAGAAGACATGGGGAATAAAATAGATTTTTGAGTCTCAAGATGTTTGTGAATCATGGTTAAAAACGTAGACCAAATGAGTCTTTTTATAAAAACCTATGTTAAAAATGCTCATTAGGCTGATCAACTTTTGTTAAGGCGCTTTTGTCATATCTGTTTAATTCTTGTTTTATTACTGATTCTCTATCGATCTCAATTCTTGTATCTTTAATGTACAGAAACACTTTTTTTACTGTTTTATTATATGTATTGACGTATTGATGTCAAATTTTACTATTACAAAAATATATCTATTACTCATTACCAGACGATTTTTTCCGTAAAATATTTTACTTCACGGTACTTATCCGATTCTTTATTGTTTCATTTTGCCTAGTGACTACAATCTTTAACCGTGAGACATTCTTGTCTATGGGACAAGATGGTCTCACGGTTAAAGATTCAAAATTTTCAGCAGTGAGATATTCGATTGAAAATGTGTTGTGAAATTGAAAGTCACACTAGGCGTTTCTTTAAGTCCTTAGAATTTTCTCCAAACAACGTAAAAATAAAGCACCTTATATTTCCTTGCAAGCTGAGAGGTGGCGTGCTAAAAATGGCGTCACGTCGCGAAATACAAACACGCTTTAGATGTCTTTGATATTGAACTCTTCTCATATCGAAAATTGAAGCGTGACTCCTTAACCCGTTTCCAAGTTGTAGAGATTCTCAATGCTATTATTAAATAGTCAAAAGGTACTATTTTTGTCTTGGTTGTAGCTTTAGATGTTTTCTTCTGTCCTAAAAAGCTGTTTTATGTTATTTTATATTTTATGAAGGTATTTTACAAATTTTCAACACTTTTAATATGTGTATAATTTTTCTCGATAATATAAAAATACATCACAGCAGCCAATACTTACTTGTAAGCTGTAAGGTGATATTTTATAAACAGCTTCACGTCGCGAAATACGAACACGCTTTAACCGTATTTGATATAAAACTCTTCAAATATTGTAAATTGGAACGTGAGTCCCAAAGAGAGAATAAACTGTCCATATAACAGAAATAATTGCGGTGAATCATTTCGATTTTCTATACATGTTCTTCTTGATTGTTCGTAGATAACACGGATGTAATGGGAACTTTCTCAAAGGGAACTTTGAGAAAGATTACAAAGAATTGCGAAAAGAAACAGTCCGTTTCTACTATGGAAATCAATCCTCGCTGAGAATTGCAAGTTCATCTGCCTTCGACTGTACGTATAGGCTATATATAATTAACACAAGCTAAATTCGAAGGCGGAATTCGGTTAGGATAACATAATAAAAGAGTCGCCAAAACAGTAATCAATCATGTATGTATAATCTACGTAAGTCCTAATTGCGGCACATATTAACACACGGTCCACAGATCTCTCACAAATACATAATCCTTAATGCTCATATCCAGTAGTATATTGTAATCACATCAGGCGACGTTGGTGAATGTAGATTTATGTATGTATGCCGTAACGACGTATCTTGCTTGTGATACATATGAAAGATAGATTACGCTTGCACAGAGTCATCTGTCTTATTCTCTCTCTATCTCTCATCTGAGCGTTTTCTCGGTTGCTACCGCTCAACTGGCTGGAGCGTCGGAGATCAGTCCGCCTTCTTAATTTTTTGGCTCCACTTCGCATGGTCGTTGTTATCCCTAGTTGTCAGACCATAGTCACGCACATAATTCTTGACGACATCAAGCCAACACTCTCTTGGGTTCGCCCCTTATGCCAGAGCTGTGCGATATGTTTCCTATGTAATTTGCCGGTCGCCTGTGTTATTATTGTTAATAAAATATTTGTATTTTAATCGATTATATAAAATTCATTAAATGAATTTTCATCTAAGGTATTTACGTTAGATAGAAACTTTCGAATCGGTCACGAATTTGTGAGTTTAATATTTTTTACCCATCACAAAAAGTGCAAAACGCTGCCACTAAAGAAGTTTTCACTTTAAAATATCATTAAACTATCTACTTTGTAAATTCAGAAGAAGATCTGTTTTCCTTTACTCTACATCAGCAATTGCGCTGCATTCTATCTAGAGGGCGCTTATCTGCGGACACCCAACAAATGTGAGGCGCATTTTACCTGACAATACATTCAACAGTACATCCACGCAATCAAATTCATTGCAAATTCGCCCGTATTACAACTTCATAGATATCAATGGATTGGATATGTCGTGTAGTTTTTGGTACACTCAGGATTCACCTTTGAATAAAAATACTGCAGTTAAATTGAGGATGTCGGGATTTTTAAGATGGTAATTGTGTTAGAGATGGCGGAAAATATATTTTTGTCGTCTGTCAAATTCAAATTCTTTACGATGTGATAATGATATGCCTACCTACATCACTTATTGACGTTAAAGTTTTTCTGAATTGTCCCAAAAGGCTACTGCTAGAATTTGGACGACTTTCAAAGTGCTAATGAAGGAGAAGCGGCGCAAAAATAGTTTTAGTATAAATATAAATCCACTATTTTCCCCAATACCTATGTTATGTTAATAAATAATAATAATCAATAAACTAAAAGGATGGTACGGCCGTGCCTTCTTTTTGCTCCACTTGCAGAGGCATCGCCGTGCCGCCCAGATGTAGTTAATATGTCGAGAGATAAAGAAGTAAGACCAGCTGCGCCCCGGGGCTTCACTCCCGTACGAATTTCGAGATAAAAAGTATGTGTTATACCAGGTTATATTCTACCCGTGTACCAAATTTTATAACAATCCAGTAGATTTTGCGTGCAAGAGAAACAAACATACATACACACATACAACGGTCTATTACCGAACTACTGATATAGTTACCCGTATAAGCATTAAAAATAGACCTAAAATCTGTCTCAAATCAAGATCAGACTATGCTCGTTTCGAGTTTCTAGATCTCGTTTAATTTTATTCCAAAAGATGAAATATTACACCGAAAGAGTTTAGACCGTTTTAAAATATCATCAACGTCAGACAAAATATAATATCTCGTGTACGGCATTCGGGTTCTTCCTGTAATCACGTAAAAATCTTCCTTATTTTCCTTTCAAATTACACGCTATATAAGAATGACCGCACTACTTATATCTTTGAAGTAAAAACCGATTTAACCAGAACCCTGTAGTGCTTTCTGTTTTCTGCTTACCGAATGACTTCCATGGCTTTCGGAGGGCATGGCAGGTCAATGAATAGTGGGGGCTCTAATAAGGGGTGGTTAGAGCTAAACACCATGACGATTGTACTCACTTGTGTAAATGTAAAGTAAATCACAAAATCGACCGTATTACAATTAGGAGAAAATTCAAAATGCGTTGTACTAAGAATTGTCACTGAGAATATTCGTAATGGTAATGAAATATCAATTTTATAATGTATGTTATAAATTCGAATTTAGCTTGAATGTTTTCTGCTAGGAATGTTAAGCTTTGTTGATGAATTGTTGGTGGTTTTGACGTTTTGTAATTAGGTTTTGACGTGTCAAATCCTTAACAAAGTAGGGAACAAATATCTGTTTAACTAAGGCAACCCAAGAAAAGTTGTCTATTTAAATAGATTTGTTATATAGATGTCACACATGCTTTTTAACTTATTTTTGAAAATAATAATGAGATGAAAATATTTTGGAATCGAGCGGGAATTGAACCCGCGCCCGCTAAAGAATGAAATGCTGGCTGGAATGAAAATAGGTTTATTTCCACAATGAACAAATAGTTGACTGTTCATGTTCAAATAAATTTATGTAGTTCCCTCTATTCTAAAAAAAACTTAGATTAACAATTAAATTTGATTAAAAACGCCTGAAAAAGTTGTTGAAACAAACTGAGAATCATGTCCTACATCTATAGTACTCGTATTATTATAAAGAGGTAAGCGTTTATGAGTTTATGACTTTGTGGGTTTGTATGTTTGAGGCGGGTAATCTCTGAAACTACCAAACCGATTGAAAAAAAATTTTCACCATTTGAAAGGTACATTATACCAAGACTGCTACAGGCTATATTTTATCACAAAATTCGCGGCTGAATAGAATATGTCGACGACAGCGCCATCTTTACTGCCATTAAAAAGATCTATCCAAGCGTGAACTGTGCAGTCCTACGTGGTTAGAAAAAGTTTATATGAATCATCGTTGGCTCTCAATGTGTGTCTATGGAAGCGGAAATTGCTGAAGATAATATTTGGTTCTTCCACACTTCCATTCTATTATCAATTTAGGAACCTAAAATGAATCGCATTCATATAAAAAATTAAGTAGATGGTACCAATTTGCAATGGAGGTCAGTTTAGGTCGTAAAGTGGATCGCGTTAAGAGATGATGGTAAGCCCCCAGGACGAAATTGTGTGACAGAAAGTCCGCACATGTAAAGAAAGTTCTCGGTATGCGCAGCAGACGAAAACCCGTTATATCTTGAAAAATGACAGCACGTTTAGAATATAAAGGCAGTTTTCCATAGAAGTAACAGATTAGGTAGCTGTGAAGCTAGCGGAGCGGAAGCAGCGCGCGATAAACTCGTATCGTGTGATGTATTACTGCAACTAATGTAGTGAAACCTTAGGGCGCACGCACGCTTCAAATTTAAAAATTCTACGAAATGTAGATTTCATTTATTACCAGCGGCGGCAGTAAGTTGTCGTAAAAGTCATGTCGGTGCCTTTAGGTGACTCGAATAAAATCTGACACCAGTGTTAGCAATAACACACTCGATATGAACGGCGCGTCCGGGCTTCGCTCGGATACTAAGTTAATAAATTATACACCTAATTAAAAAATAATAGTAATTTTTAAAGATCCAAGCAAACATAGGGACAGACAGCGGGAAGCAACTTTGTTTTATATTATGTAGTGATTTAACCTGGTATGTATGAGTCAATCCTACTAATATTATAAATGCAAAAGTTTGTGAAGATATGTGTAGGTATGTATGTTAGTCTTTCATGAAAAATCTGCAGGTGGTACACGGGTGGAATAACATATATAGGGTACCTTTTATCCCGAAAATTCCACGAAGAAGGAGCGAAGCTGGGGCGAAATTAGTGGTAGATATATACATATTCTAAAAATGTAAACATTGTAGCACCATATGGCGTTAGCCCACTATTAGTTCATATTTTTTCGTAATGTCATGCAAAAAAGTTTTAAATAAATTCTCCAAGCTACCGCCTGGTCCTGGCAGAAGGGGCAAACCCAAAAAATGCTTGCTTGATGTCATCTAAGATGATATGAGTTCTGACAATAAAGGTTGTTCAATACTGTGCGAAGCGATGGAGTAAAAGTAGGAAGCCAAACGTAGGCGACGATGCTCTAAGGTTGGAGAAAAGAGAAAATGATTAGATATGAGAGAGAAAGAGAGATGTAGGCAGTATGGTACTGCCTTGGCAGAGGAGTATCATTCAAAATAAATCTAAATACGTTTTTTTTTTTAATTTCCCAAAGTAGAGGTACCATTTGCGTTCGCCCTAACATGTAAGTGAGGAACCTTTAATATGTATAGCTATATGTTCTCACTTGCAAGCAATATTTCGTGCAGAATTTCGGATTTATTGAATTTTTACCCTTACGTTGCACCGTTTCAGGTACTTCCTTTGTTCAGTTTTGTCTTTCCTACTGAAAAAAAACATTGAAGTACATCGCTTTTCTGTGTCTTTCTCAAGAGAAGTTTTTCTATACGTAATTCTTATTCCGCAATGTAACAGCAATTGCTTGTCAGAACAGAAAGATAAGTACTTATTACTTACTAGCGGCCCTTCCCGGCTTCGCTCGCCTTTGTCATAAATCATAATTGCGTGATTTTAAAGTATATATGTATTATAGAACATGTATGCTTCGAATACATGTTCTATAATACATATGTATATACTTGGATATATTATTAACTAACTGCACCCCGGAGCTTCGCTCCAGTGGGAATTTCGGGATAAAAATTAGGTACCCTATGTGTTATTCCACGTTATTTTCTACACGTGTACCAAATTTCATAACAATCGGTCCAGTAGATAATGCGTGAAGAGGTAACAAACAAACAAACTTTCACATTTATAATATTATATTAGTTGGGATTTGTAAAAAGAAAAAATGTGGCCATCATAAACAAAAATAACAAACCATTCTATGAATAGATTATGGACCATTTATAAGTATCGCTGTTGGCTTTGCGTTACAATTTAATGAACTGTGAAATATTGTGGCATAATTAATTGTTGGCGGCCATTTTGTTATATTGCGCGGGAAAATCTTGTGGCGCGTCATTAGTCTAATGCCATTAGCCAAATCTATACTATTATTATAAAGAGGTAAGCGTTTGCAAGTTTGCATGTTTGAGGCGGGTAATCTCCGAAACTACCGAAACGATTGCAAAAATTCTTTCACCATTAGTAAAGATTGCGCTATATTTTATCTCAAAATTCCCACGGGAACGAAGCCCCGGGCAACATCTAGTCTCACTTCAACCTTTAGTACTAGCTTTTACCCGCGTAAAAGCTAGTACTAAAATAAATGAAACCTGTTCGCCTATTATTCATGGTAGGTAAGTAATAATTATTTTTCTGCGATGAAAGTTACCCAATGTCCTTATGCGTACTTCAAGTTACATGTATGCAAAATTTCAAGAATATCGGAGAAGTACAAACTTTCTGGTAAAAATATAATAAAAAAACCATCTAAACTTTCAGGAATCACACTAGCTTTTAGTGAATACCACATCAAAATCCGAGCAATAGTTTCTGAATTTATTGCGAACAGATAGACGAACGCGACAGAGGACTTTGTATTATAAAATGTAAGGATAGTTAAGATTAGGCAAACTATGCTATCAATACTATTATTATAAAGAGGCAAGCGTTTGTGAGTATGTTTAGGCGGGTAATCTCCGAAACTACCGTCCCAATTAGAAAAATTCTTTCACCATTAGAAAGGTAGGTACATTATCCAAGATTGCTAAATTCAAAATTCCCACTGGAGCGAAGCCCCGGGCACATCTAGTAAAATATAAACCTAGTCTCTGGACTCCTATTGTCCAGAAATTGGAGCTTGTTTATTAGACCAGCGTGATAACGTTGCTCAACGTTATCAATGCACAGTTATTGGACAATAACCCGTTAATTAACAACGGATGTGGACACAGCTCTACGTGGGACACACAGTTGTAACAAAATGAAAAATTGATTTGTGCGCGACGCGTCTTGAAAAAGATATCCTAGACTAGACTGAAATTATAGTCGACTTTCCGGTCGATAATCACATGTAAGTGACCCGTATTTTACAAGCTTTTATTTATTTTCACCTGTCCCGATGTTTGCTCGTCTGTCTGTAATCAAATCTTGCAAGTTAGATTTCTCCTACCAGTTGTCATACAGAGTTGAAATTTCCCCCATCGCTTCAGTTTCCATGACAATGCATTATTATGATAAGCATGACCTGATTGCGCACCCAGGATGGGCTCCCAACGACTCCTCAACGGTTTACAGCAAGGACATTATGCGTCATTTTTTTCAGGCGTAATTGCCACAATATGTCTATGACGACAATAAAAGCTTGTTGCAAAAATGACATTTTTGTAAAATACTTGTTTCATTAAAATAAAAAACAGTCACTTTCTTTTAAACGAACACACGTTCACGTTTATTAATTTGTTATAGGTTTTTTGCAAGGTACGGAAATGGGTTTGCCCTAGGTTAGCCTGTAAATAATGAACTATTGGTTGACTAGTCGAAAAAGTCGCAAGCCTATTTTTGTAATAAAGTTAAATAAATTAAATGATATATATGTAAGCTGTAAATAAATAAATAATTACCTATTTGTAAAACCGTGTTGTCTGTGTGTAGCTCGGAAACTACACATTGTAATTTCTGGTTAGCCGCGGCGTATGAGCATTAATTAAATCATAACAGAGCTGTCTAGTTTTACATGTATCAGTAATGGGATGCACTATAATCCAAATTTTCCTAACTAATAATTATAAATGGGAAAGTAAGTTTGTTTGTCATCTCTTCACGCTCTATCTACTCAACAAATCTTCTTGATAGGTACATATATTTTGACGTATGAAGATGGACATAGGGTAACTTTAATCCCGGAAAAATAACTATTTCCGGAATTTCGGTTTTCCGGGAAAATTATTCGGGCGAAACAGCGGGCAACATCTAGTGGGAAATATAGAATAGATTCCGTTTCAGTTCTGTAGAAAAGGTCGCTTGCATTAACCCGACTGTTGTTATAGAGTTGCAATCAAGTTTGAATAAATATGATCAACAGAATTATAGAAAACTAAATAATATTAAATACTACTATGGCTGTGTCTGACCTCGGGTCATTAACCTATATCTATTCAAAATTCAGTCGACAAAGCATGACAGAATCACAGAAAAATAGGTAGTCAATTTTTAACATTTGTAATTTTTATGGAAGTACGAATACTTAAACATAGCAGCGCCATCTACACACTTAACTGCACTTACTTTAACTTATAGACAGCGACACCACACAAAGTATGACTGGTGCTTCAATATAGTTATTATGCTGGCTGCACTGCCCACTATCGGCAATCAGTTCGGCAAACTTTGGCGGTTTCTTACATTTCTGGTTTTTAGTTGCAGCTAAAAAGCTCATGTATTTATAAATTACGCAAAGTATCTTGAATTCGTTAGCCGATAGTGTAAACAGAATTTTAATGCTACCTACTCTAAAAAAAAAATGTTCTTGTTGACGATGTTATTTTTAACCCTCAACTAAAGAAAGAGGTTATAAGTTATGAGTTTAAATGCCGCCTCCACACTGTCGTCGAACAGTTTGCCAATTTTTGGCGGATTCGGTATACATGACTGGTTTTTCATTGCGGCAAATGAAAACACACATACCAACCACGCAATGTTCACGCATCGCGTCGTCATGTGTCTGAGTTCGGCGACAGTGTGGAGCAGGGAGCCTATGTATCATGCCTTTATATGTCCGTGGCATTGTAGCAACCAAAAGACTAAATTATGGTGACAGTGAAGAAAAAACCTTCGTCACACGTGTGAGACTAAATAGTGTGGCAGAGAGTCCACAGAGTCCGCAGTAAGGGGACCGTGTGGCGGCTAGCACTTAGGTCTTTATTGCCGTTGTTCCAACAAATATTATTTACAAGTAACACAGGTACCATAAATTTATGGTTTTAGCTAAATCGTTGTACCTAGAAGGTATTTATACCTACATGCCGTGTAAATAGACATACAATTACAACATGATGGTAATCATAATATGCTACAACATTTTCCTATTATTATAACGGCAAGGCTGCAATAATTACTCAACTCGCATTGCCGATGACAAGTGCCTGGCATTGGGGATTGTTTTTATTTTATTACTATTGCCCGCGGGTCCGCCCGGGTCTAATTATCTCCACACCAAATATCACCTCAATCCAATGCTCCGTTTTCACGTGAAAGACGGACAAACAAACACACTTTCACATTTATAACATAAGTATGGATTATTTACTAGCTTCCACTGGGGCTTCATCCACGTGAATGAAATTCTGTTTATACCTTTTTTTTTTGTTTTCTCAAATTCGAAATGTTAATGATATACTATTAGGTAAATATATTTTGACAATTTTCGTGGTTCCCAACGTATTCATATTATATGTTTTACATTCGATGGCATAGGTTTGAACTACCTAATATTTTATTTATTTTCAACAAAATTTAACAGTGTAAAGCTTGTGTACCGTCAACAGCACATCAAGTTACACCGCATGAACCGTTATGCCGCGGTAATAGCGGCGAGTTCGCAAATTATTTGGGTAGTTCGATGTGCTGTTGATTGCACATGATAGGACTCGTAAGATAAAAACTGAGCGTATAATATAATCATGTACAGGAATGAACCAAGTACATAAAACCACATTCAGATCATCTGCAAAACAAACTAAGCCAATGCACTGTTATGTTACTTTACAATAAATAAAAATACTATCAATAACAAAGGTCAAACATTACGTAATGAGTTGTGAACTTGAAAATTCGCATTGACAACAAAATGTAAATAAAAAAATTCACACGCGTTCACAATTATACGGTCAGCAGATAGATAAACCGACTCATTGTAAATTCAACTCTACTGCTGTGATAATAAAGTCCATCCTCAGCTTGATCTGTAGTTGACTGTACGAAAGACAATGGAAGGATCCGAAAACTCTGCGTTCTAATAAGCATCCATGTAGGTCACGCCGAAACCCTATTATGGGATTTTTTATTATCGTGACAATTTATAATCGAATATTGCTAAGTTACATTCGAAAGATGCATCGAATATCATCGATACGAGTAAATCGTTTTGACATCTTAATGTTAAATTACCAAGACATAAAAGACTGAGAACACTGAAATGCATTTTCAAGTTTTCAATCTCTTTCTTAGTCATATTATGGCACGGAAGCATGGGATAGTCGATGAAAACTTATGGTAATTATACAAACTTGTGTCACACGAGAAAGATTCGAACCTGAGACCTTACGGTTCACAAGTCACCACTGCTTCCATATTTTTTTTTATTGCAAATTACTTAAACATACATAATTCAAGAATTGAAAAAAAAACTTTAAAAACAAAAAACCTGACAGACATTTCTGTTTTTAGCAAATCCTGCTCATAAGGCCACATATTTACACAGCAGACTACATTTTTTACTATCACACACAAGGCAAACATCATAATAGCCACTTATTAAACTTATCTGACTTAACTAAAAAAACAATAACAAAAAATACAATATAATACGTGAATTCAATCGATTCGAATTAAAACCAAAAGGGACGATTAAGATAAAAACTGAGTAAAGCTACAGCGACGAACAGTTGTCTGAAATCACTGGATGTAAACATTACTTAACCAGTTTAAGAGTGATATTCATTGTGTACGTGAGAAACCTCCCATTCAAATTGATAGAATCGCTTTTTACCATAGCAGTGTTGCGTTAAAGTTTGTTGAATCAACTCGTACCATGTGGAAGGTCATAGTGCTGATCGTCGGAGTGGTGACCGCCGCACCGACGAACGAAGAAAATCTTAACTTTGTACCTTTAAACGAATTCGCTTTGACACTTCTGGACAACGCTTACGGAGCACAGTCGCTATTAGGAAGAAAGAACATTGCAATATCACCGTTGTCTGTATGGAGCGTATTCTCTTTGCTAGCAGAAGGGTCGTCTGGAGAAACGTTTCATGAATTGATGAAAGGATTAAGACTGCCAAGAGATTTGAGAGCAACACAAGCGTTACATTTTGGCGCGAGAAGCATTTTGAAGAGGAATAACAATGATGTAACACTAAATGGAAAATCTGCTATATTTTCTGAATGCAGTCTCGTTATTCATCCTGAATTTTGTCAAGCAGCCTTAGGATACAACACAGATATTTATTCAGTTGATCCTAGTAACACGACAAAATTGGCTAACGATATCAATTACTACGTGTGTATAGCTACTGAAGGCCAGATTTTCAATGCAGTGAAGCCAGAGTTTTTGGAAAATCTGAAGATGATTATCGTAGACGCTGTATACTTCAAGGCCAATTGGACTGTGCCATTCAATCCTTCGCAAACGAAAGAAGAATCTTTCTACAGCAGTCAAGGAAAATCTATTGGATTAGTGAACATGATGTATCATAAAACGCACCATCGTTTTGCAGATGTAGACGAAATTGGAGCTCAAGTTTTGGAAATGGCATATGGAAGAGACGAACAGTTTTCAATGCTGATTCTTCTGCCTTCTGATGGCATACCGATAAAATCTCTTTTGAGCAACTTGGTATCTCAACCAATGAGTTGGATTGATGCCCTGAAAGATTCAGGAAATGTGAACATTGACTGTTATATCCCTAGATTTAAAATATCTTGCCAAACTGATTTAGTCCCTCCAATGCAATATTCGGGAATTTTATCTATCTTTGACAAGCAGAAGGCGCAATTACCTGGTGTTTCTGACGTTCCCCTGTTTGTATCAAAGACTATACAAAATGTTGAAATTGATGTGAATGAAAGTGGTACAGTTGCTGCAAGTTCTACGGTTGTGGGGTTGGAAAATAGAGTGTTGGGCCAAAGGTTTGAAGCGAATAAGGAATTTGTGTTTATGATTGTTGAGAAGAAGAATAATGTGATATTATTTGCTGGTGTTTACGAGGATCCATCGCCAGTTTAGTAGCTACAATTTCAAAATTTTAGGCTTTCTAATTATTCTATCTTTTGACTCTCGGTAAGTCCTCAATTGACTAGTCTCTAAATTACGGTGTAACTAGAGAATTCAGCTTATGACTCTAAAAAATATAATACGGGTCTAACTACTTGAATATAAAATATGTTTTACTTCGTATACTTTTAGATTATTTCATTTAAAGTGTTCATAATTTAAATATTTTTTTAAGTATTATATTAAGTACCTAATATCTAGTAGCGTAAATAATTGAATTTACAAAATAAAAATTATAACCTACTTATTGCTAGCCATAACACGTAATTATAAAATTGAATCCGTTTTTATTATTACTGATTTGCTTATTACTGCGGTTAAGTTTAGACATGAGTCATAATAGATTGAATTATTTTATCATTTGGTTACCGACTTAAATTGATTAAGTTAGGTAATAAAAAATTATGTAAACACTGTTAATATTAGTGGTACCTGATCTTAATAATACATTTCGTTAATTTAAACGGTCTGACACTTTTTAACTAAGTTTTAAAATATTTGGTGAGGGTTCGATTCCCGCTCGTATTCTGATTATTTTTTTCATCAAAACGTAATGTAACTACCCGCTCATATTGTTTTAAGTTACAGAAAGTATGTTTATTTATTTTATCGTCTTTTACGTCAAAACAGAATAATTGGTGAATGTACAATAATTTATTATGTGACAGTCTTGTCTTCGTTGGTTGGAGAATTTACCGCGAACGAAGCCGCGGGCAAAAGCTAATATGACTGTCATTTGTAATCGCGCTGATGACAGCATGTGCAATTTTTTAGTTTGTTAAATAATTTTCAAGGTCCACCTAATTTTTTTCCCTAAATGTGTTCGATGTTAAATTCGTGACTCGTTTAAGTCATATTTTAGTTATTTTATTTGATGTTTAAAGATAAATTAATTTTATTACATATCTGTACACATGATAATTATGGTGATTTAATTAAAAATAGATGATTTACTTTTACTGGCTTTTACCCTTCAGCCGAGATTCAATTATTCAATTTACAGATTTTTTTTTACATAATCTTGAAACCGTAAACAAAACATGGACTGGTGTTCCGGAGGTTCCATAAAAATAATTTTTAAAAAACCCTCTGAATCGAATTTGACCGGTTTTTTATTTATTTTATTTCGTTTTACTGACTTCGATGTATTATGAACATTGTAGACAAACTTCTATAGTTTTTACCTGTGTGGTGTTAAATATGTAACTATTAGCTACGCCCGAATTAAATTATATATTGTAAAATAAATAAATAAAAAAACAACTATAATAAATTATGTGCTAATTCTATACTATTGTCCGTACATCTAAACAATCCAAGATGACCTCAAGGTCCAAACAATCCAGTCGATAAATTACCCACAACTTCCTTTCATTCTTTGTTGTTCTAACAATCGGAACAGTTTTACTTCATTATAGACCTCTAACGCCGGCTCCACACTGTGGCCAAACTCAGACACATGCCGACACGAATGCGTGAACATTGCGTAGTTAGTATGAGTGTTTTTATTTACCGCAATGACAAACCAGCAATGTATACCGAATATGCCAAAGTTTGGCAAACTGTTCGACGACGTTGTAGAGCCGGCATAACAAAGCACATAAATAAGTATATATATATTTAGATTATTTTATTTTAGCTTATATTAGTCCCATAATTACTGTGCTTTAATATCTCCTACTTGATGTTGCCCGGGGCTTCGCAAGTTCGCACCCGTGGGAGTTTTGATATAAAATATGGCCTATAGCAATATTGGATAATGTACCTTTCTAATGGTAAAAGAATTTTTGAAATCGCTTCGGTAGTTTCGGAGATTACCCGTATTAAACATACAAACTCACAAACGCTTACCTCTTTATAACAATAGTATAGATATAGAACATTATAAAACATCTTAGCAACAAATAACAAAAAAAAATTAATAATAATAATACCTATTAACAAGAAAAACAAACAATAAATCTCTTACTTCCCGTCTGATGTTAAAGTAACTCCATTGATAGTAAATACAATCCAGTTTTAAAATGTCACTGAACTAAAGGGTACCCTACCCAGGTATAATAATATGTTTATTTAGCTCTGATCATCAGTTAAAATTTAAAATGAGGTATAATAAATTAATACATACTTACTCGTAGGTACTAGCTTAATTCATTCACAAAACAAATAAATATCTATCTATCTATACAAATAATAATACTGTCTTTATGTGACTAAACAGAAGCCGAAACCTTTTTTATTTAAAATTATCTGTCTGTATGTATTTGCGCATCACGCACTGAATGTGATGGGCTTTTTACAGTTGTATAACCTAAAATCTGGTATAGGTTTCTTTAGATCCCGAGGTATCGAAAAGTACTTGTACCATTTTGAATCAGCAATTCAGAAGTAAATCGTGATAAGGCGAATGTGTTCAAGAAAATATTTCGTGCCAGCTTCACGCTGTCGCCGAACACTCGACGAGAATGCGTGAATATTGCTTAGTTAAATAGTAATTATGAGCCTAGCCTTTGTTTACCGCAAGTTTGGCAAATAAGTCACGATTAGAATTCAGTTAAAAATAACTATGTTTATGACTTGTGAATGATACACGTACGCCTATTAAAATGAAAAAAACAAGGACCTTACAAGCGCATGAGAAGGAAGATAGATACTTACCTATTTTGTTTTCTGATTACTTTCTATCACTTATCAGTAATTTAAATAAGGTATATTCACACAATAACCTTACATTATTGGTTGAGCAATGATGCTCTGAGGTGCGCTTGCTAAGTAAATAAGTAGGTATGTATTATGTGTAATGTGTCTATCATGGAATTAGTAGGTAACGGAGTAGGTTACCTCCTAATTGCATGGTGTGTATATATTTTTTTTTGTCAAGAGTGGGTCGTTGAGTATCTACTATCTCATCTGAGCAGTATCCTGGTTGTTTCCTGTCTCGTGTACCTACCTATTATAGTTTTCATTTATCACTCATCAAAGAAAGCATCCTAAGAAAGAATAGGTACATCGTGAGGAAACTATAACAGCACTCTTTTTGATGATACATTATATCAAAAGATTTATTAGCTTGTGTTTGAGCAATGGCTAACCACTCGAATTAAAAGTGCCAAGAAAGTCGTTGTGTGTTCTTTCAACTTTCATTGACATGCGACGTAGTGCCAGCATCGGACGTGTTTTTGTTAGCTCTGTACTTACATTTTTATTTTAGTGCATAAAAGTTCATCTTAACCACTGAATTTTATATTACTGGAAGCAGTTATTTTTGGACCTCATTACAATACAAAAACTGTGATTGTGCTCACTATATTTCAAGAATTATAAACAATTAAACTTCCAAAGTGATCAGTGACATTTTTCAAAAGTGGGTGACCGTAAAAGATTGTTTTTACGAGTAACATTTATCATCGGAGCAAGTTATGAGGAGTCCATATATGTTTGATAATTTCGTCACTAACACTAAATACAAACTGGCTCAGCGGTAGAACGCACGGTGGACGTCCGAGAGTTCATGGTTCAATCCCCAGTCGCAGAATATAAAAATATTTTTTCAAAAATATTTTCTTCAAAATTGGCTTTCAACAACTAAAATATTGAGGAGATAAAGTAATACGAAATTTATAATATCCTTTATTAGCAAAATAATTTCCTAATAATTTGTCTAACGATATGGCGAATTGCGACGAACATTGTATTGCCTGCAGAGATACTTTACCACCAGTCGGCGAAAGAGAAATGTGTTTGTGCACATATTGCAAACAAGATTACCATCTGAGATGCTTAAATATAGATAAGAATACATTCACTAAACTAGACTTAAAATCGAAATCGCTATGGAAGTGTCCTACTTGCTATAATATAACTAATCGACGCAAAGGGGATAACACAAACACACCAGTTAGGAGAGCGGTGGTTTTGGATGACTCAGTAATGTCATGCGACGACTCACTTATTGTTGATAACTCTTTACAAAATCCACAGCCTTCTGCTTCAGTACGCCCGTCTCTGGGAGGGGAAGTGACACTGCAAAGTATCGCGAATTTATTGGATTCTAAACTTGAATCAAAATTGGATGAAAAGTTTGAATTATTTAAGAGATCATTTCAATCTAGTATGAGCCACCTCATAAAAAAAGAAGTAGTTGCTGCTATTGACCAAGTCAGGCTTGAATTTACACAAACTACAGACTTTTTACAAAACGGGCAGAAAGAGCTCAAATCGGACATCGAGTCGACTGATGCAAAGGTTAAGTCACTTGAGAAACAAAATACTGACCTGAAAAAAGATTTGAATGCTTTGCAAAGACGTCTGGAATCGATAGAAAAAGTATCGCGTAGCCTTAATGTTGAAATTCAGGGAGTGCCCGAAAAGAGAAACGAGAATGTTATGACGCTCGTAAAGAATCTGTATAATGCAGTGAGCTTACCTACTACAGATACTGAAATTAGTACTTGTCGCCGAGTTGCGAAGTTACCTACAACTGCATCGAGCCGCCCACGTAACATTTTGCTATCACTGCCCTCTATGCGCCACCGTGATACTCTCCTGTCAGCTGTCAAGCGTTACAACAAATCAAACCCCGGTAACACATTAAGTTCTGTGCACTTAGGGATACAGGGCGACAAATGTCCTGTCTACGTTTCTGAACACCTATCACCAGAGTGCAAGGAGCTTTTCGCCTTGTCCAGAGTAGCAGCCCGAGGAAAATACAGATACGTATGGGTTAAATATGGAAACATTTATGTTAGGAAAGATGAGAACTCTCCGGCGATCCACATTAAAAACAAGGATTGTCTATCGAAAATCAAATAGTTTTATATTTATAGTGATTATTTAATTATATTTATTTCTCATATTATTATATATTTTTTTTTTTTTTTTCTATATAACTTTGTAATTGAATTATTTGATTATGCTTATGTACTATCAAAATGTAAATCGTATGCGTTCTAAAACACATCAGCTATACTTAAACATACTTAACAGTGATTACGATGTAATTTGCTTGACTGAGACAAATTTGGATGTAGGTATTTTTAATGAGGAGATGTTTGATGAGCGTTACAATGTATTCAGGCGAGATAGAAATGAAAGTTCTTATAACGGGAGGAAGGACGAGGGAGGAGGGGTAATCGTGGCTATTAAAAAATGTTATACTGTTATTCGTAGATCGTCCTGGGACAGTAACTTTGAGGATGTCTGGATTTCTATACTGCCCAAGTCCTCAAACCATTCTCCATTAAATATATGCTTATGTTATCTTCCACCTTATCTCCTTTCCGATGATGTCAGTAAATTTATGACGCACTGTCAAAATATCATTCTTAATAACAACTCTTCAGGACATTTTATACTGGTAGGCGACTTTAACTTCCCTGAAATATACTGGAATAAATCTGATTTGGATTCGCGACTTACCCCTGGCTCTGCTGTTTCCTCCAAGGACCGCTTTCTTTTTGACACAATGGCGTTATGTGATCTCAAACAGTACAATAGCTTTAGAAATTGTAACGATCGCCTCTTAGACCTAGTATTATCTACTATAAATGACCTAGAAGTAAATGAAATTGACCCACTATTAAATCTTGACCGCCATCATCCGGCTTTACTGATAAATCTTGACTATTGTAATGGCAAACCTAATCTTATGAAGCCGAATCCTAATGTTTTAAAACCTAACTTTTATAAATGCAACTTCGATAATGTTAGAGATTATTTAGGTAAAATTAACTGGTATGATCTATTTGATGGTTTGGATATCGATAGCGCCGTAGAAGCTTTGTACGAGGAAATTAATTCTGCTATTCTATTGTACACACCGCTGAAAAAATGTAACCCTCATCTATATCCGTACTGGTTTAGTTATCCCCTTATTCAATGTCTTCGTGAAAAGGAAAAATATCATAAATTATTTAAAAAGTTTGCCAACCCAAGGGATTACGACACGTATAAAATGTTGAGAAGTCGCAGCAAACATCTAATGGACGCATGTTACAAATCTATGCAGAGGGAGGTTGAAAATAACTTAGATAAGGACGTTAGACAATTCTTTAAATTTGTTAATAATAAAAAGTCAGGTGCAACTAGGGGTGTTCCTGAATCTATGAGTCATGGTGATAAATTTGCTACAGACCCTCAAGGCATTTGTGAACTGTTTTCTACATACTTTTCTTCGGTCTATGAAATTTCTGACAATAATGATTCTACATTTGCACTACCTGACAGACTTAATCTAACACTAAATAATGTTTTCATAACCAGAGAAGATATAGTCAAAAAAATCCAATCATTGGACTCCCATAAGGGGCCTGGGCCAGATGGTATACCATCATTGTTTGTCAAGGAATGCTGTGATGAGCTAAGCGAACCATTGTTCATTGTTTTCAATAAATCACTCAATAGTGGTATATTTCCTAATGTTTGGAAGAATGCCTACGTTGTGCCGATACATAAATCAGGGGATAGAACTAAATGTGAAAATTATAGACCAATTAGCATCTTATCCTGTATAGCAAAAATCTTTGAGTCTCTTGTTTATGAACACGTCTACAGCCATGTTAAGCAAGCCATCTCTAATTTTCAACATGGTTTTGTTTCTGGGAGGTCAACTGTTAGCAATTTATTAGTATATAAAAATTACATATGTCAGGCATTTGCATCAAACAAGCAAGTTGATTCTATATATACTGATTTCTCTAAAGCCTTTGATAAAGTTGACCACAGAATACTCTCGGCTAAATTGGCTGCATATGGGATACATGGCAATTTGTTAAGATGGTTGATTTCATATCTTTCCAACCGCAGTCAGATCGTTGCAGTTAAAGGATTTTTATCAAAACCGGTCGAATTAACATCTGGAGTTCCACAAGGCTCCCATCTAGGTCCATTGTTATTTATAATATTCATTAATGACTTAGTTGAACATATTTCAAGTGAGGTTTTGTTGTATGCGGACGATCTTAAGTTGTTTCGAGTAGTTAATGGTGTTAATGACTGCCTGATGCTCCAACGTGATCTTGACAATATTCAAAATTGGTGTTTTCGCAATAAAATGTATTTAAACGTGGACAAGTGTTTTTACATAACTTTCACCACAAAAAAAAGTCAGATACAATATGAATATCATATAGGGAATCAATTATTAGCCCAAAAGTCTGTGGCAAAGGATTTGGGTGTCTACTTTGATTCTAAATTGAATTTTAAGGAACATTTCGAGTATATCTCTAATCGTGGTTATCAGTTGGTTGGTTTTATTATAAGGATTATGAAAGATTTTAAGAAGCCGTCTACTTTGATTTATCTGTTTAATGTATTAGTTCGTTCTGTTCTTGAATATGCTTCGGTAGTGTGGTCGCCATTTTATAATGTCCATTCTGCAAAAATTGAGGGCGTTCAAAGGCGCTTTTTACGATCTATATGTTTTAAATACGGTTTAATCCGCACACTCGCAACATACGATGATAGGGCAAAATATTTTAATGTGACTAGATTGGACAGACGAAGACAACTATGTGAGTTGGTGTACCTCCACAAGATTGTCCACTCCTCCATTGATTGTCCTGAACTTGTTAACCTAATTAATTTCAATGGCCGGTCTCGGTTGCGAGATCCGCGCATTTTCCGCCTGATTGCTTATAAAAACAATACATCGTTCTTTAACCCAATAGTTCGAATGTGTCGCGATTTCGACGAACTTAGGCGTCGTAACGCTGATCTAGACATTTTCAATCCTAACCTGTCTCATTATAAACGCATTGTTAAATCTATCTTGGATGAACATTGTTAAATCTACCTTGGATGAACTAAATTCTTTAAACATACTTGTATAACCTTAATTTTAATTTTATGTATAATTGTTTAGCTTTGCACTAGTATTTATTTTGCAAATCTGTGTACACTCCAGTGGATTTCAGATTGGTTTTTAATTACTGTTATTTATATTAAGTGTTTTTTTATCTGTAATCTGTTTGTGTACCTTATCAATAAAAATAAATAAAAATAAAAATAAAAACAACTTACATAATGGCCACGATCCTAAGCTAAAAAGAATATGTATGACAACTAGGTACTTATTCATTACACAAATCTGAAAAAAATAAAGGGACTTTTAAGTTAATCAATTTCTTTTGAAAGGGTATACCTACCTAACCAGATTGTTCCCGTTGCGTTATACGAACTTAAGCCCTGGTAGAAGTGGCACTCACCAACTGATGGCTTGATGTCGTCAAGAATGCTACGCGTGACAATGGTCTGACAACTTGGGCTGTAGCGTGTGGTTACTCCCTAGAATAGGACCACTCCATGTCCTCCCGTGGATGTCGTACGAGGGGATTAAGGGACACATAGCCTAGGCAGGAGGGTAGACATCAGGCAGGCGAGGTTATAAATCACAGCCGAATCTCCAAAATTTGAAGAAAGAACATGCGGAGATGAAGGAGAGGTCTGACAACTAGGGATTCTGACGACCATGCGACTCCGACGCTCAATGACTGCGGTACTAACCGGGACACAGGTACAGTACCTAGGTATACTTCTAATAGCTAAGCTGAGAAAGAAATAAAAATTTAATAAAAATATCTAGAACAGCTGTTGATCTCAAAAAATTATATTGACCTTTAAAATGCATACGTGATCATTGGAAGGTGTGCACTGTAACGGATTAATAAGGACGTATTTTCCAAAAAAATATTTGACGAGCATCTTTCGTTGAAATGAATAAACTGCATAAGTTCACACTAAGTGCTTACCTACCAACGGCTAGCTTATAAATGTATACTTAAGTACCTACATAAGTACTAACTACTAGAAAATAAAATATAATGTGAAATGTTCACTAATGCTGATAGTTTTTCTTAATACTCTTCTTTATTTATCAACTCGCAAAAATGACCTCAATATACCTACCTAAAATATATAATAAATAAAAAGTTCTAAAATGGTAATTGTTTTTTTCTTTCCACTCCTGTGGTGGTATAGTTGGCCAGATATTGCATAAACCTACTTACCCATTCTTTCTTATCTATACGTCTATTGTCTATCCATCACTTCTTGGTTGCCTGGTAGAAATGGCCACAGACTCCAAGTCTGCCTGTACACGATTTTGAAATAAATTTATATGTACTTATAGACGCAAAAGATCTAAGTGTTAATGTGTCAGTACGCATGGGTTATCAGGCATTAGGTATATTCTTATTTTCCGAACGAATGGTATGATCTTAATCATACTTAGTTCTTCAGGTGTAGCTTTTTTAACCCTATCCCTTTTATAACTTGCGTATTTGACCGTAACTGGGAAACCCGCTATATTTTGGCCAGAGGTACTCAAACTTCTAAAGATATTTTATTAATTATTAATTAACATGGCAATAGAGCTCTTATAGTCGTTAGAAAGATCTTCACAATCAACGTGGGAGCGTGTCCGAGCTTTAAACATTTCAGTCCTCACGTTGGAACGCGATCCTCGGTGCAACATCAAGTCATGCTTATCAAAATAATGCATTGTCATGGAAGCAGAAAGCGACGTGGGAAATTGCAACTCCGTAGAATAAGTGGAAGTTGGTGATGTTTGACTTACAAGATTTGATTACCGACAGAAGCCGACAGACGAACAAGTATCGGACATCCACAGGTTAGATGGCGCGATGATCTGCGAAAACTTCCAGAGTACGACTGGAAGCGTAGAAACCGACAACATCGGTGCACCTTGGGAAAAGCCTATTCCAGCAGGCTTTCTTTCGAATCCCAATCTCAATGCAAGAAACGTCATTTGGCACTCTTGAATTTAACACTAGCGCCACATTGGTGCGGATATTGAGTGAACTAAATTTCATTGGGATTGAGTTTGGAACTTGAGATCGTTACACTTGAAGCCACTTTGACAGCTCCATATTGCGTCGCAATTGTGTTATTATTGGATATTGTAATAGCGAAAGAATAACTTTGTTAGAATTAATATTTTGACTGTGAAAAAATAAAATGGCTCGTTTGGTGTTGGACTGACGTAGGCTGATGATAGCCTCATATCCTTTCATTGAGGCAAAACAAGGAAACCCAAAAAAGTGGGACTGAAATAAATCGGGACGTTCCGTTAAAAATTTAGCAACATTTGGCAACACGTGTTCCCATCCTTTAGTGTCATAAAACTACTTCTTTGTTTAAATTTAATGTGTTCCTGTCACCGTTTTATCTGAAGTGACGCAATGCCATCTTCAACGGAATCTCATTCCAAAGATGGCGGCCAAAGGTAACAGGAAAAGCTATTGTGATACCTAAAGTCGTCTTGAAAAACAATATCCTATTGATACACAATGCTACAATTTGTATTGTGTAGTGAGGAATTCGGCGGTTGGCGATTGTTCAGCGATGAACTCGTTACGTGTGTGTTACTTACTGTACATCTCATTAAATGGTTTGAAATCATTGTTTTCAGTGGTGTGGATACTTCATAGATAAAATAATAATTAATGGATTCAATATAAATACTTAGAATACTTAGAATTTCGATAAATACCTCTGGTCCACACCAACAACATCTAGTTTTGCTACAGTTTGTTTGTAATATAAAAAAATTGAGTTCCTTATATAAAAAATATTATCTGCACCCCGGGGGCCTTCGCTCTCGTGGGAATTTAGGGATAATATATAAGTATATTATACCCGTATACCAAATTCCAAAAAGAGTAACATACATACATACTTATTTATAATATTAGTTGGATACATTATGTATTTTTCTAGAAACAAATGGGAAATACCTCCCCTACACAATTTTTAAATGTGCCTAGCTACCTATTTGTCATTATTCCATCTGGCTGATACATACAAATTAAATATACCTTTATGTAGTAACTATTTATTTGAAACTATAACTTTATCAATGTTATAGTTTCAAATAAATTGTAACTAGGTACGTATATGAAGCGGAAGCGGTGGTGGTGTAATGGTTAAGACCCCGCGTGTGGATCGAAAGGTCCTAGGTTAGAATCCTACTCGTGCTACATGAGTTTGTATACAAATCTGATTCATATTTATAGTAGTTTTCATCGACCACCACTTGCTTCCGGCGAAGGAAAACATCGTGAGGAAACCTGCACACTGGTTAATTATTATTAACTTGTATGTAAAATGGAGAAGGCAATGGCAAACCACTTCAATAATAATGCCAAGTAGTTGTGTGTGTTTCATTCTACGTAATGACCACGAACATCAGCCATGAGGAATACGACTATGAAGAAGGTACCTACTTAAATAAATAAATTGTAAACTGAAACTTGACATTGATAATGTTATGAATGTGTCAAAAACACCGGCGTAGTAACACACAGCATCTATATTATTACTTTTCAGAGCTGCGTACTTTCTCTGTTTCTTTGCGACGGAGTGAATAAATACAGTGCTTGTGCTTGTGTGTGCTTTTTCTTGGTAAATGGTTTTGGTTATATGGTGAAGGTAACGGTTCGGTATGGTAATGGTGGTGGTAATGTTGTGGTAGCCACAATGTATTATGTATATCTATATCAAAATTTGTCTCAGGAATTATATTTATTACTCACAGCGTAAAACACTGGTCAAGGTTTATTGACGGTTTATTGTTTTGAGGCGCTAAAATCCTATTGTTAGTTTCCGTAAGTGTGAATATTGAAAATCAATTAATATAAGGAAGCTATAGGAAAAAAACCCACAGTTTGATTTATAAATAACTTATGTGGTAGAACAAGTTATTTAGTAAACTGAGGATTATGAAAAGAAAAAAAGAAAAGAGGCTTACCAGCCAGTTAGGTAAGTACAAACATATTGAGATAAGCGTACCCAAACCACAGATTACATAGGTATTTCCAGTACCTAAAGTAAATAAGTAAGTAATTAGGCGTTCGGGAAATTAAAATCATTTAAGTAGTTGATAAAACCATTCATACCTACGTATGTACCCACACAGATTACTAGAGAAGCACTCAATTCAGATACATAATTAAAATACTACTAAGTACTATACACAGCCTTAAGAAGAAGAAACAATAGACTATGAACTAATTGTTTCTTCTTCTTAAGTGCATTTCATTTTTGCAAACTTTGAAAACCACTTGCCAATCGAGCACGTATGGTTCGTCACGACTCCAAACCAGTTCCACTCGTCTTCGACCAATACGCAAATGTATCAAAACACAAAAAACAAAACAAGGAAAAACAACTTTAATTATCAGCTAATACAGTCATAATTACATCGACTCAGTTTTTGTTGTGGACGTCGTTATAAACAGTTCCCTCGTCGCATAATAATTATTTAGTTTGTTACAAGACACGGTAGAGTGAACAATGGAGCGCGCTGTGTTGTTACTTTTCATCGCATCTGTACATTGTGCCGTAGATTTTAGTGAAAGACCGAGAAATTTCAGCATAGAACTTGTGTACCACACTGCCCAACAAACTGGAGGTCATGTTGTGATTTCACCTTTCGGGATATGGACCTTGATGACAGGTGTAGCTCTTGGAGCAACGGACAACAGTTATCAACAACTGGCTAATGCATTCATTCTACCTAAAAACAAAGCCAGTTTAATTAATGGCTACAAGAAATTGACAGACGTCGTGCTTAATCCCAACACTGATGGAGTTCAATTAACAAGTAAGAATTTCGTTTTTCTGGACGAGAATTTCAACGTGTTTCCGGACTTCAAGAGGACAGTGCAAAACGATTTCGGCGCAGCGGTGAAAGTTTTAAATTTCAAAGATCCCAATTCTGCGAATGTCGCGAATTCTTACATAGAAACTTCTGGTGGAAGGGTGACGAACGTTTTGAGATCTGACGACTTTAGAGAATCGAGAATGATACTTACAAACGTGATATCTTTCAAAGGATTATGGTCTTCCCCATTCAATAAGTCTGATACAGTCGTCGAGCCATTTTACAACGAAGAAAAAACTGTAACAGGATCTGTTAATATGATGTATCAAAAAGGACAATTCCCTTATTCCAACGTTAGAGAATTACAATCGTTTGTGCTTGAAATCCCATACGGCGACGACGGTAAATACTCAATGATATTTGTCTTGCCTTATCCTAATATGAAAGTGTCTGAAGTGTATAAGAACTTCGCAAATTTCGGTCTCAAAGATGTATTCAAAACTCTTCAGAGAGATGTCGATGAGTACGGTTTAGAAGATATCGATGTGAAGATTCCAAGATTCCACATCACTACAAACGTTGTTATGAACAAGCCGTTGAACGACATGGGCGTTTACGATATCTTTCAGCCAGATTCGGCAAGTTTTGATAGAGTGACAAAAGAAGATATATTCGTCTCGGCGATTGTTCACAAAGCTGACATAGAAGTGACGGAGACGGGAACAGTTGCATCAGCTGCTACATCAGCTTATTTCGCAGACAGGATATCATCGCCAAGCTTCTATGCTAATAGACCATTCGTATACTTCGTTATAGAGAAATCTACTACCACAGTTTTATTTGGTGGCATTTATTCTAAACCTACCGTATATTAATACAATGCAATAATACTCGAGTGATACTTCCTTATTATATTTTTTGCGTGTTGAGCCATTTTTGGCCAAATCCGCTATTGTTCGGAAGACTGAGTTAATAATTAGCGTTCCAGTCATAATAATATTTTAGTATAAGACGTATTTATCTGCCATTACATTATTTAATAACAAAGGACGTAGTTTTTTTTATTTTCATTCCTATACTAACTACTTACCTACGCCAAATTTTGAGCTTCAAATGGTTGCGCCTCTAGTTCCACTAATATTATAAAGAGAAAAGATTTGTATTTTTGTTTTTTGTTTGTACCTAATAAATAAACTCAAAAACTAATTGCTAGACCGATTTTAATCAAATTTGGCACTGAGATAGTAATTATAGACAACAACAAAAGCACTTTCTAAGGTGGTTAACGTAAGGCTGGTCGTAAAAACAATCGCGAATCTCGTAACATTTACGCAGAGCAAATCATGTAACTAATACTTAGTACATTTTTAAAAATTCAATTTCAGAATTTTAAGGCAATTCTTAATATAATTTAAAAATAAGTAAATACTTAATTAGGAAATCTATCGACTGTCCGTCCCTGACCTTCACCGAGTGATAAAATAATATATAATGTAAAAATGATAAGTTTATGTAATTACATAATCTATATATGTACTTAGGTAAGTACTTACCAACAAGAAAATTAAGCTAACAGATGGCTAACCGACTACTTTGTACTTATGTACTTACGTACAGATTTTGAAATTATGTTATAATAAATAAAATAAATTAATAAATATATACATAGGATACTACTTATATAAAAATAAGTGGGACTTAAGTTAATAATGGTCGGCAGAACAAAACTAAAATTGGTACCATGGACGTAAAAAGATCATTTTTATACGTCCATTAATATATACGGTTGGTATCCACTGGCGGCCATTAGCCACGACAAAATGTTATCCATAATCTCAAAAAACCATAATAAACCACATAGGTAGGTAGATTTAGCAGGGCCCAGCGCGCGGGAAAAACCACAGAACTTTATAAAAACTGTCATACGTGTAGAGTTTACACTTGAAAATGTACCTATGTTTGATTTGAATTGTTTGGCTAGCCCGATGCTAAAAAAAAGATTTCAATTTAATACAACCATTTTTGTTTCTTTTGTGAGAAATCTTCTTAGGAAATGTTTACCCTACACTTGGGCCCCTCAATTAATTTTGATATCTAATGCACGCTACACCACTATGTCTACTGGGAAGTTAATTTCCTTGTAGTTATCGGAAACTTCACGAGATGACAATCTTACCGCAATTATCGCAATAATCGTGTGCGTGTTGGAATTTACATGGCGTCAATGCCATGAAAATGCAATTTCGTGGTACCTATGAACGTACAAAGTGTACCTACCTACATGTACATAAAATACAAGGAAATGGTATGGTATGGACCTGGCTATTATCGTAATTGGGACATACTGACGAATCATTTTATATGCTAAAAGAAATTCCTGTAGGAAATATAAGCGGGCGAAGCCGTGAGTAAAAGCTAATAAGTGCCTAATATTTTATTTTGAACGAGGTCTGTTAATAAAACACTACAGGGATTTTCGAAAATAAGTAAATATAGTTCAACTGGTTTGATTCCCAAAAACAATTAAGAAAAAAAAATATGCTGTCACTGTCAAATCACCTTTCAGTTTGACAGTAATAATTTGAGGCGGTGAATTGACAGAAGAACTAACCTACAAAAAATGTGTAAAAAGTAAAAAATAGTTGTATTTAGCGATTTTTTAGAATTAATTTGAGCCAATTAACAAAACAGTACAGCAGTATTCTTTACAGAGTAAAGAATATTTGAGTTTTAAACTTTCGTTAAAATTTATGAAACTATCGTGTTGTTCATAGTCCTAATATTAATGTCTAGACGAAAGTTTTTTATAGAGGTACATGATAAGGATTTATAAAAGTTATTAAAAATGTTATTAAGACGATGTTTGCTGGGCCAAACCCAGTTCTGGAGAAAATATTTGAAAACAGACATACGTACGACTAAAATCTTAAGCTGGAATAGTCACATCGCTACTGGTAAATCTATTCATTATTATGCAATGTTTTTATAAAATAAAGTATTTTATTACCTCCAGTTTAGCCTGCATTGATTATCTCAATAATATCTCGTTTTTTATTTTATTTAACAACAATCATTGATATTTTACAAGCTTTTATTTAACTGCCATGTAACTACTTATGTATTCACTATGAATGTCTCAGGTGGAATTTTGCAAATCTCGTTTGAAGCACATATCTTTAACCATATGAATTTTATAATTAAATATTTTGTACACATGCTTAGTTTGGATAACAATGTATTATTATGAGATACATTAACTGATGGTGCATATTGGAATGACTCTAAACGTGGGGTCTCCTCAATAGTTTACTGCACGGACTTTTTTTTTTTCACACATTGAATGATATCAGATCTGATGCCATTTTGTAAAAAAAAAACTTCTTTCAGGTTGTTATTTACCCCAGAGGCATCACAGTTTCAACCTATTGAGAAGAAGTGATAGTTATTTGAAAACTAGTTTTATTCATCCTTTACACAGACAAAAATACTCAAAAGGATTATTTGATGGAGATGTATTAATGATAATCGATAAAATCCAGGAACAAGGTAATTGATTACATGTATAATTTAAGAATGTGGTGTTGGTTAAAGAATGTTTCTATCCCAGGTTCTCCCAACCCTGTGCCTTGGTTCGACTGTGCTAGTCTCAGTAGGGAGATTCTAGTATCTGCTTTTCGAGTGAGATCAGGTCATGTTCCAGTTAACAAGTTTTATTTTCTTATTAAAAAAGCCCATTCGGATGCATGTAATGTGTGCATTAAAACTGAAGATTTGCTTCATGTTTTGTTGGAATGTGATCAGTACTCAAGCTTAAGAAATAAACTCCTGTGTGATCTCTGTTTGGGCAATGGTGAGATCAACATTATGTTGAACAAACTGTTGTCTAGGGAGGTCAGATGTATTTATACATTCTGGAGAGGGATGATGACGCAAAGGCAGACAATACCAAATAAAATGGAATTTCCCCATGAGGCTGTCATAGTCGCACCAAGCAACTGAAGCCTCGACAAAAAATAGATTAAAAAAAAAGAATGTGGTGAAAAATAAATAGTAGTTTGTAGCGTTTTGATAAAAATAGAACTATTTCTTGAATAGTGTAAGTTTGAATTGAAATAAATGCTTTGATTTTGAATAGAAATTTGTATTACTTATAGTATATATGTATTGTACATTTATATCGCAGGCTTAGGGGCATATACCCTATGGCTTGATGCCTGCAATATGTACTTCATTTATTTATATATATTTACTTTTAAAGTAAATAAAGTAAAGGCCGTGACCTTGTTGGAAATGTGAAATCAGACACTGTTTTAGATGAGTTCTATACAAAACTTGTCGCTGTCATAAGCCATAGGGTCACATCGGACACTTTTCTAATTAAAAAATACCTATGAATAAAATAAAAAATACCCGATACCTATTGAAAAAAATTATATAATAACAGTGTGGCATAGTGAGTCAAATCCTAGTTACACATTAACCTATCCAACTAATATTATGAATGTTAGAGTAAGTTTGTTTGTTTTTACCTTTACAAACTTTAATATTCATTTTCATCTCAGAAAAGTAAAAGTTCCCATGGAAACTTTACGTACCCACGGGCAAAAGCTAAAACAGGAAAATGAGGACTTTATTTTGTAGTAACACGACAACACAGCACTGTGCCGATATAATTTTGTAAGAGTACTTTTATGTTCACCAGTGAAAAATTGTTAAATGTAGATTCGTAACATCTCATTTAATTTGATTACAGATCTGAAGAAAATCACAGAGTTGTTCCCTCAACCCCGAGTCACACTGAATGAATTGACTGCCAAAACACCACAGAAAATCTTCGACATCCACTTCAGACAATTGTCTTCGGCTCCCAAGGGAGTAAAGAAGGCTAAGAAGGTTCAAAATGACTGGGTGGCTACTTACACTTTTATCTGGCCTGAGAAGATGAAGTTTGAATGGTAATTATTTGTTTTTGATATTTGGTTATCTTTATGAAGTATTGTACAAAAGTAAATGGGACAAAAGAAATTTGGGAGACAGAAGAGAGATAACACCGAACTTGAGACAACCCCATAATGGTTGCTAATTCTTTTTCCAACAACTCTGAATAATTACAAGTAGGCTTTAATAAAATAAAATAACATAGTTATTGACACTCGCAACCTGAGGGATTCGTGAAATTTGCTTAGTATTAAACTTACATTTTCATTGTTTTCGAATTTTTTCCTTTATCTGTATTTAAAGACCTTACATATTGCCAAATTTCATAAGTCCCTTACAGGAATAAGTCACGATTCCCTTGTCAAATCATAACAAATACCAATTTGATTAGATTTTTTCCCCTTTAAAATTTCTACTGGATGAATGTAGAGGTCTACATTTAGAAGCCTTATTCACAAATTTGTGAACAAGGTCTTGACAGGGGAACAATGACTTGACCCTGTTCATGTGCAGAACCCTAAAAATGTTCAATTTATTAATTTCCAGCACCTCAAAATCAAAGCGGCAAGCAGCGGAGAAATCGGCAATACAGGCTCTCATATGGCTTTACAAAAACAATCGAATCAATGACAAAGGCTCCCCCATCTATGACCAGAATGTTCTAGAAGAGATCCGCAGCACTTTGAAAGAACCTATACATGTGTCCATCAGTGATAGTACAATGGAACGGATTGACAGGATATGGGACGATTATCAGAATGGGATAAGTATGTAGGTTTAAGTTTTGCTATATGTTTGTCATATATATTGTTTGTCATATTTATTGTTTTCATCAATATGAGTTAGCCAAAAATATTGGGCGACAAAATTAAAAATTAAAGCGCATCGCTCCGCCCTAGAATAGGACCACTACGTATCCTCCCGTGGATGTCATATGTCATACGAGGCGACTAAGGGACACAGCCTAGGTAGCTGATAGGCGATAATAGCATTCCCGAGAAGGGCGGATATCAGGCAAGCGGCCGGTTATATTTATCATTGTAAAAGCTGAAATGTACCTCTCTCTGTTTCATTCTTGTACTTTATTGCGTTCTGTGATACCAAAAAGCCAGGGCCAGCCAGCGAAAAAGAACATTAATAAAATTTTCGAGATGAAAGATACCCATTAAATTTATTTTTTTAAAATGTAATGTACTCTTATTAAAATTCGTAATAAATTTGTGTTTCAAAAGTGTTGGATACGGCCAACTTGCCAGTCACATCAGGCAGATTTATTTAACAGGCTAATTATCAGTCAGTTACAATATAATAATTTTATCAGAAAGTGGTGAAGCGGGCCCTTACTGTTTTTGTTACCTATTGACTGATATTTTAGTCTTTCTAAATATACGAAATTCGCAGTACCTGTAAAAGATGACTAAGTTAAAACACTAATTGTAATTACTTTAAGATCATTGTAACAATTGGTTGGCGAATGCATAATATGAATACCTATTAATTGATTGAGAACATTTTTTTTTCATTCAGAGAACATTTATGATGCAGCAGCCGAGAAAGCTTCCCATTTTGTTGCCCGTTCTCCAGCCGCGTTGACCAAAGATTCCACTATAGATGAAGGTAATTATTAAATATTAACATTTATACATATAAATATTATTCTTCTTATCGAGTGTGTTAACAATGTTAACATGTGGTATCTCGTTAAGAAGATAATAATAATAACAATAACTTGCTCTATCACCGATGTCAGATTCTATTAAAGTCGCCTAAAGGCATTGACATGACTTTTACGGCTATTTATCGCCATTTAGTGGCAAGTAATTGCACAAAGGATTTTCTGTTAATATCCAACTAGCACCTGCTATTAATTTTTTTAACATCCAACTTTTTAAGTACCTTTTTATTTAAACCAGTTTCAATAATTATTTTTATTACAGATCCAGAATATATAAAAGAAGAAAGTGGATCTGAAGAAGTGGCTGATATATCAGGTTTGGACATGTGTTTTGTGCGTAGACAGAGAAAGTTATAGACTTCGTCATTTTTTTCGTTTCGATCATACAAGAAAGAAATATGCTTAAAATACACGAGAAGAAACGAGACAGAGCGCTAATATCATTAGTTTTACATTAAATTTTACATCTGCCTCTTTGTATTAGACGGGCCAGGATGTTGTATAAAGCTCTTGCCACTGAACCGAGAGGTCCCGGGTTCGATCCCCGGGATAATGGAAAATCGGGTCATGATGGAAAATGATCTTTTTCTGATTGGCCTGGGTCTTGGATGTTTATCTATATATGTATTTGTTATTAAATATAGTATCGTTGAGTTAGTATCCCATAACACAAGTCTCGAACTTACTTTGGGGCTAGCTCAATCTGTGTGATTTGTCCTAATATATTTATTTTATTACGTTACTTTACTCAATATTTTTAAAATGCGTTAAAAGAGTGTTCGAGAATTCGAGAATTCCTAGACAATTTTTGTGCTCATGTAATTTATTCAGAAATTTCTTTATGATTATCTGAAAGATTTCTTGCTGTAGAATTAACAGAAAATATACATTATGTTATGAAATCTCACACTCATCTCGGCTTGTGACGTCAGCCCTCCTTGGAAATGCTATTGTTTCCTATCAGCTGCCTGAGCTGTGTGTTCCTTAGTCGCCTAATCCATCCGACATCCACGGGAGGATATGGAGTGGTTCGGTTCTAGGGGAGGGTATATGTTATGAACAAATACACCATAATTTTTTAATTATGCCAAACAAATTAAAGGCTTAATATTAAAAACCCTTTACATGTGAGTAACCAAAATTTAATATTATCGTTTATCACCATATCACCAAAGTTATTGAGGTTTGCGTTTATCCCAAAATAACAATGAATTTATGGACGTAATTTTAAAGTCCAAGGTTATTCCAATTCATAATTTATCGTGTTCTCTCGCTCTCACGTGAAATGACCCCGGCATAGGCAAAAAAATTATAAATAAAAAAGAATTGCCAGAATTTATCAATGAAAATCGACTTTGTGTGAACCACTGCACTGAACCTACCTTTACTATGAAGCGTATAGTAGTCAGGTGGCACACTCTATGTTACAACCAATTATTATAGATTATTTTGTGTTTTTCAGCATTTCTTTCAGTTCGTGCGATTTTTATGTTTCGACTATGCACATATTATCAGTTATAGGTACTGATAGCCCCATTTTTTTTCATAATTAAAAATTGATGGTGTATAACAACTTATTATCCCAATCCCTATCCCAACTAATGTTTGTTACCTCTTCACGCATTATCTACTGGACCGATTGTTATGAAATTGGGTACGCGGGTAGAAAATAACCTGGAGTAACACAGAGTACAGAGTTTTTATCCCGGAATTCCCACAAAAGCAAAGTCCCGGGGCGCAGCTAGTTTATAATAAATGAAATCGTAATGAGATTTAAATCTAGCCTTTATTACATTAGCATAAAAGTGTAATGTGGCATACATTTTGTGTTTGGTGCAGATTTGAAGATCCCCATTCATCCAGTGTACGGCAGACACATAAATCCACCATCAGATTCAACTCTGATGCGGCGCAATCGACTGCTGAAGCAGAGATTCCAAGATTATGATGAAGAATTGACTCCACTCCCTATTGATGATTATACGTGAGTGATTTCCAAGTTGCCCTTTACTTTAAAAATAGGTCCCCTCATCGGGCCTTAGGTGGACAAATTCCCTATTTATCGTAATAAAGTACACACCTAAACCTTCCTGAGGAATCCCACTATTGGTGAAAACCGAACAAAAATCCGTCCGGTAATTTTTGAATTTCTCGCGAACGTGTAAGTGACATTGTTTCATTTTATTTAAATTTATTGAGTTGTTTACGGATATATTTTAATTATTTATTTGTGCAGTTGTCAGATCATCAACAGATCAGACAGAGCTGGAAGGCTTTTACCCAGCTATGGGACATGCATGTTATAGCTACTTAATTAATATCGGCTATTCACAATTTTTGTGCGCTTTCAATGTACACTGCTGGTTTTTTCAAAATAAAACCACGTACACATACTGCGCAATGTACGCTAATTCGCATTAACTGGTCAAGCGCACTGGGGTTGTCTGTTTTGTTATGGCTTTTTTCCCTTAATTAAATTCTTTTTTTTTTCGCAAACTACCTTTAAGATAATTTACTTTCGCCACAATTTAATAATAAAATATTTAGGTAATCATTAAATAGATATACTTTATTTCTACTATCGCTTCATATCTGAATGACACACATATCTACGCATATTATCTCCTTGCGGACGCGCTCAAAAGTCCTTGATCGCCGAAACTCGAAACCCCAAAACGCGTTCCACAAACAATAGCCAACAATCCAAAAGTAGGTACCAGAGACTAAAAAGAAGCGACGGTTGACCTCGACTCGTTCCAAATTCGAAAACCTTGTAACATTTGCTCTAAATTGCCTATACCCGCGTCCCCGAAAGCCCACATTGCGACCGTGATCCGGCGATTGGGGGCGTGACCTCAAAATGTGACCTCAAAACGAATACCGTAACCCTGACCTTGTTAGGACGTTCCTGTGAGAAAACTGGGATGTTTATGCGATTGTTTAAAAAGTTACATACAACTTAGTTATAAAGTGTCCAACTTTATGACAGCTTTCGGTTTTTGCATTGAAATACGTATAATTATGGATTCCTTGAAAGAAAGAAAACTTAATTTGCAATAAAAATGAGTGCATACAAATTAATGTTAAAAGAAAAAGCATAAAAGTTCCTATTGGTAGATATATAATTAATCTGTACTGTGGTAATGTCAATTTTATGAATGAGTTATTTTGGAAATGATTCCTTTCTCAAGAAAATTGACGGATCGTAATGACAGCGCGGCCGCAGCGGTCGAAACGCTTTGATGATCACAAACAACACTATACGTATAGTGTGGGTAGTCACGTTTTAGAATTAGTAATTTTTATTTAGTAGGTAAATAATACTAGTTTTAACAGGAACATTCAGGAGGTATCAAATTCTCTTTATTTCAATTCCCTCTAATTAAAAATAACAGGACCATTAAATTGGCTCTAAAATAACTCCTAAAATGAAAAACTTAGGACGATATAATTATACTAATATACAGGCTAATTCTGAGATATTAAATCTCGTTAATAATTACTCAAATATTTTCTTTAAACCAAGATAAACTACACGTCGTCACCAAATGACGTAAAAATAAAATGCGATCGCCAATCCCCCTTCTCTACGTCACGTTATGATGTGTCAAACAAATTCACTTAACGAAAGCGGTCCGAACACATTTCGAGTGTATCGCGACCCCAATAGCCGAAACCCGCGAGCGTCTGACCTCGATTCGAGTGGTGAAATTCGCTCACTCACAAATTTCGAATGCGTTTCTACTCTCGCTTTTGCTATTGGTCGGTTTCACTAGTTTCGATTTCGTTAGTGCATCACAGCTTAACTACTTCACGAATGATGGTTGTTTATTTGTTAAATACATTCATATTATCAAGATTAGGGAATACATTCATATTATCATATCATCCCATGGGAGTAGACAGGGACTAGTTGTTGTTTGTTTGTAAACAAACAACAGTATTGCATAAAGTAAGCAGTAAAAATCCATATAAAGACCTATCTCAGGATTTCTTTCAGTTAGTGCAAAGATATCTTTCTCGCATCTTAGCGTTATCCCTGTCGCTCCTCAGCCGTTGAGCTTCCGAGCCCAAAAGAGAAAAAAACAAAAGATATTTTATTTGCAAAAACACGTGTAAATTGATACAAAAAATGACATGCTTTACCATAGTATATAAAAGAAGAAAAAAAAACAATTTAAAAGGGTGCGATTTCCTAATTTTGCCTCTCCACTTCGCACGGTCGTCGGCATCCCTAGTTGTCAGACCATTGGCACGCATATCATCCCGTGCAAGGATATCAAATGTTTTATAATCATCTTACACAGTGCCCGTACAATATTGTTGAGGGCACTTGATTAAATTATGTCACCAAGTCACCTTCTTGAAAGACTGATGGCCTGCTATTCTAGTTGTTGGCAGTTGTGATCATATAAATAATAATGGCCCAGCTTCCGCTTCGAAAAAAATACACATACGAGATTAGCGATGGACTTTAATGGAATCTACTCGACTTTAATGGACTTTAATCGACCTTTGTGAATATAGGTACCACCGATATATTATTTATTCGCAAATTTTAAATTTTTGAAGGTGTTCCTGTACTAATAAGACTCCTTCCTCCTAAAACTAGGAACATTTCAATTTATATCTCAAGAAAATCTAATCGACAATAAAAATTTATAATAATAATAGATGACGTGGCTTTATCATCTAACTCCTAACCACGCTCAACAATCGAAAGTAAGCGTAACGTCAATTTACGTCACGAAATTGTAAGCGAATGAAATCGAGAGTTGAGAAAACGAATCCACTCTCGCTTTCAGCTGACGTTAAAAACGTCACGACGCGAGACGTCACTGTGACGTTGACATGACGCGTTTGACGTAAAATGACTCGCACGATTCGTTCACTCTCAGTTTCGATGCGCGCCAAACTTTCGCGGGCGAAAGTAGGTTAGATGATGACTATTGAGGTCGTCAGCAAGGCCATGGAAAAAAAGGAAATCTGCTTGTAGCAGTGATATGACGTACATCCCTACATATTAATACACTTACAACAGAAAAGTGTTCCAAGTTTTAAATCAGTAATTATCAAACTTAGATTATATTAAAGCGCTACAATTCTGAAAACTATGCTATCAAGTCTTGCTGTAATGGTCATTGTTTATTTAACATCAGCGACGCTTTTACCGAACCTGATAAGTTTAGCAGCCTTTTTACCACATATACAAAGTACTCTGTATAGGGAATATGAGTATTTTGTCGCTATGTATATCTTTTTTCTCCACAGAGCGCAAATAACTTCAACCATAGACAACTCCCGCGTAACCGTCATAGTGGGGGCGGCTGGGTGCGGGAAGTCGACGCGCGTGCCGGCCGCCATATTACGTCATTGTGGCGCCCAAACTGCCATGGTGGTGACTGAACCAAGAAGGGTGGCAGCTATCGGACTGGCTGACAGGGTCGCTAGTGAAATGGCCGAAGAAGTAAGTGGCGAACTTTTGGAATAAAAAGTACCCTATGTGTTAATACAAGATAACACCTTCCTAAATACCAAACATACAAATTGTCCCACCAGTTTGAGCGTAAAGAAGTAACAAACATACTCACAAACTTTCGCCTTTATAATATTAGTGGGGTGAATGAAATCACTCTACAAATAAACTATAGACAAGACGTCGCATTAGCTTTCCTTTCGTTCCGTCAAGATATTCATTGGCGAAAATGATTCTATCTCATATGGCTACGCTACACTGGTATATAGTTTTGTCTTTATTTTGAAATCTACGTATTATATCTATTCTACATTAAATGAAGCTGCAAACTATTAGCATTTCGGAACGACCACTGCTGAGAAGAAACGCCGAAAGAAACTCATTTGAACAGTGTTGGTCTTATATGGGCTTACCATTTTTTAAATATAAATGTATGTATCATTTTTTATCAGTAATATAACAATGTAAGTACACAATAAAGTAGGTACATGGTGAAAAGTTATTCTGAAACATATGTGGTCGTCCAAATCACAAGGCGGCTAACAAGTATAGATATCATCAAGTTATCATCGTATAGGTAGGTGAATCCATCGGATACCAAGTGCGCTTGCAAGCGAAACCGCCACGCCCTCCCGCCGGCTCAGTACTCTACTGCACATCTGGAGTGTTGCTGAGGAGGCTGCAAACTAATCCAGGTTATTTATTATTATTATTCGTTTTTGAGGATGCCTGGGCGATCACCAGACTGATCATCCGTCCTCCCATACTGGGACCATGTAGGACAATGGCGCAATAACACGCCGTCAGGCATCTGGAACCATTTCTAATGGCGCCAAGTTTAAGTCCAAATTCGATCTAATTAATCTTCCCGTATTACGTGGTTCTCGCAGTTCCCGCCAAGTATACAACCATTATGATATCCGGTGGTTGTCGTACATACAAAACAAATGATTGGAACTGCCTTGACAGCTAAAGAGCGTTGACAGGCGGTCTGTCGTAAAATCACTAAGGTACTCTTTCTTGGTCTTAGAGAAGTCACAGGCGAGAATTAAAGAAACCACACTAGAGTATTAAATAGAGAGAGTGGTTGTACTGACTAATATAAAAAAAAAATAATCAGCATGGATTACCCTTTTTTGTTTGGATTTGTTTTTTCATTTCTATATCTGATCTGAGCGTTTCCTTTTTTTTTATTTATTTATTTTATTTAATTTCTCTAATCTGAGCGACTTTCGGCTTTTCCTCGGCCAGTTTTTATTTATTACATTTTGTAATTTTTCATATCTTCTAGGTTTAAAAGGCTGTTCGCACGTTGTAATAGACGAGGCGCACGAACGAGATGTAAATACTGACATAACACTATTGCTATTGAAAAGAGCCTTAAACATAAATCCTGAACTCAAAGTTATTATTATGAGCGCCACATTGGATACTCAGGTTTTTACTAGGTATGTCTAGAATTCTAGATTATTTAAAGAGGAAGATAATTTGATTGAATAAAAATACACCTTGACCATAAAGAGTAGAAATTAATTAAAGTGGAACTAAACATTTTCCATACAAAATTGTTGATACTTCAGCACTTTATGTCAAAAATGTGACAGCTACGAAGAATCTAGCGCCCTCTTTTTCTGTCATATCTTTATGGTCGAGCTGTATTTAGTGGGTCATTACTTCATCAACCATATCTTTTAATACGTCTTTAATTCAGAAGGGTTTTTACGCTGTTCTCGTCTTATACAATTACGCAGACAGAGAAGATTTTAGACACCGTCATGACCTTTCATTTTACTCATAGAAGAGTACTCATAGAAGTACATGAGGAGAAGCGGGACAGAGAGCTAAACCATAATAAATTATACACCAAAACTATCCCCTTGAATCAGTATCTATTTAAAAAACCGCATCAAAATCCGTTGCGTAGATCGTACGACCTAAGTTTAGATAGGGACAAACAAACAGACAGCGGGAAGCGACTTTGTTTTATACCATTGGTATGAAACAAAGTCGCTTCCCGTTATACTATATGGTATACCATTGGTATAAAACAAAGTCGCTTCCCGTTATACTATATGGTATAAAACAAAGTCGCTTCCCGCTGTCTGTTTGTCCCTATCTAAACTTAGGTCGTACGATCTACGCAATAAATCTATATAATTTGTATTTAGCCCTCTCGGTATATGTAATAGTACATTGTTCACCGAGAAATGAAAGTCACAGATTCTAACGAGGGTGTATGTTAAGACGCGAGACGTTAGTCGAGAGTCGCATATACACGAGTTGTGAATCGTACTTTCTTTAGAGTGATACATAGTGCTTTTTACGACACCTGCCTACGACGGTAATAATATTATGTCGTATAAATATAATTTCGTTTGAAACTTCCAGATATTTCGAATCTTGTCCCGTGATTGAAGTGCCGGGACGCACATTTCCAGTTGAGATATCCTACTTAGACGATATACAGAAGAAATACAATTTGTCGCTGAGCAATTGCTTCGAAAATTGTACTAAAGAAGATGCCAGACCGAACCTTCATTGCGAAGAGGTGAAATAATTAAACCTTATTTACTGCCATTATTATTAAAAACTATTAAAAACTTAAAAGCTTCCGGTGAAGGAAGACATCGTGAGGAAACCTGTACATTGAATAAAACCTAACTCCAGTGTCAGCAATAACACACTCCATATGAATGAATGAAGGAATGAACTCTTGTTTTATACAGCTACTGTATAAAATGATAATAATAATAATAGAATGTACCCTTAAGCGTAATACAAAGCCGAAAGTCGTGACACTCGATTCTCTTTCGAGACTCTTATCGATTAATTTTTACAAGCATTTTCTTAACTTGCAATGTCGTCGGGAGCCAAATATCATATCATATCATGTCAAATTAAACGTGTATACTAATTTCAGCTCAATCGGTTGATATCTGGTGCACAATACCATCCGAACAAACATACTTATATAAGTATGTTTGTGTATGTATATTTTGCAAAATACCATCCGTATGAGTATAGCGTATATGTTTGTTCGGATGGTATTTTGCACCAGATATTAACCGATTGAGCTGAAATTAGTATACACGTTTAGTTTGATATGATATGATATTTGGCTCCCGACGAGGGAACTCTTAAACGGTTTACTGCATGGGCATGATTATTTGTCACGAGTTCAATGCAATAAGATCTCTATGACGACAATAAAAGCTTGTGTAAAAAATATAATGTTGTGTAAAAATCTTATTATTCCGTTATGAGGCAGCTAATTTTAAAAAATCAGTACATTTTGAAGTATTTTTGTTTTTTTTTATATATTCCAGATAGCAGAAGTAATAAAAGCCGTAGACAAAAACGAGCAGGAAGGCGCTATACTAGTGTTCCTCCCGGGTTGGGCCGAGATCAGATCCACTAAACAAATATTGGACCAATGTTATAGGGAGTCTAATGTACATTTGATTTTGCCTGTACATTCCAGGTATAGCCATACTTAAGGTGATACACATAACTGCAAATTAAAGTCACCATCACATTTTTACCAATTTATTTTATTCAAAAATCCTCTTTCCAAATTATTCTATACTGGTACGTGTATTTATTATTTCGTCAGACTGAAAAGCCGCGTGTTGTGCGATATTATTTTTTATGTCTGTGTTTAAAGATAATATTAAAAAAAAATAAGTTTTATTTGTAGTTGCTAATATTTCTATTTAAATCTATTTGTCACTCTCTCAATAAGTCGAGAATACGGTGACTCATATTAGTTTTGTGGTGTTCATGAGCCGCAATTTTTGCTTACCATAAGGCAACCATCGTTTCCCTACTATCCTACTAATATTATAAATGCGTAAGTTTGTGAGGATGTGTGTATGTATGTTTGTTATGACACAAAATCTACTGACCGATTGTTGTGAAATTTGGTACACGAGTAGAATATAACCTGGAATAACACATACCCGAAATTCCCACGGGAGCGAAGTTCGGGGCGAAGCTAGTGCTATATAAGATTTTTTTTTCAGATTATCGACAACAGAGCAAACGAAAATGTTCTCGAAACCTCCGCCCGGCGTTCGCAAAATAGTCTTAGCGACCAATGTAGCTGAAACGTCGATTACTATACCTGACGTGGTGTATGTTATAGACAGCGGAGCCCATAAGGAGAACAAAATCAAAGAAGCCACAGGTAAATATCTCACTAGAATTTAATTATTGGTCATTAATTATTTTCTATCCCGAAATGTCTATGGGATTTATCTCATCAGTGCGTCTTCGATTTTAGTTATTGTTGATGGAAATAAATGGCGAACTTAATCCTAAAAGCATTCTCTTCCAGCCAACCATTGAGAGAACGCATTGTAATAAACTTGAATATATTGAAAAATATACTTGAATATATTGATAATTAAATAATATATTATGTTATTCTTATTAAGGTTTTTATTCATATTTTTTTTTTGTAAAGTAGACACTACCTTTACAAAAGAAAAGCCCTGTTAACCGAACGTGATTGTTCTAAAGTAGACAAAATATTATTGGCAAATTATAATTTCAGTTTCATTATACCAATCACGTTCGGTTAATAAGGCAGTTTCATAAGGGCCGAGTTTACATTAATTCCCTAACCATGGTTAAAACAGTCGGTCAAATGTGATCACTTGATCGATAGATAACTAGCTGCGACTCTAACCGACTGATTAAAACTTGGGTCCGGATTACTAAATCAGTCGGTTAACAATATCTGCGAGTGAATAAACGTGTACGAACGATCGCCACCGCAACAGACGGTGTCGTGTCGGAGGTTGTATATATGCTTCCAATCGTAAACGCACTTTCTACGCGATCTAGGCTTGTTAGATTCTGTCGTGTAGAATGTGACTAAGTTATAAGTAACCATTATTGTACACTTAGTTGGCAAGGTAATGAATATTTTATTATATATAATTATTAGAATAATTTATTTTTATTTTTGTTTGAGATTTTGGTCTATGAAACAGAGGGCGAAGTGCGGGTTTGCATTATCTAATAAATTCGAAGTGAGACTCAGCGAACCAATCACATTGCAGCGTGGTTGTCGTTGCGCCACAATGGCGCACTGTGATTGGTTAGCTGTGTCTCACTTCGAATCGATTCGATGGTGAGATGTAAATAGCAAAGTCGCACTAAGGACACAGACTGTATTATACTTTTCATATTAGGTACAGCAAGTCTGGAAACAGTGTGGGTGTCGGCGGCCGGCGCTAAACAGAGGGCCGGTAGGGCGGGGCGCGTACAACCCGGTAATAATATTTATTTATTTGTTTACAAATTCAAAATTCTTTATTCAATTTAGGATGATATATTTATTTACATCACTTATTGACGTCAAAAAAATTACTTTATCTAAGTCTACTGTTAAGTGAAGTCCCGGGGCGCAACTAGATATAATAAAAGCCATAGCTAACATAACATATACTTTGACTAAATACATATTTTGTCTAAAATATAATTTGACATTATATTTTCAGGCCACTGCTACAGACTGTACACAAAAGAGAAAGAATCGGAATTCATTCCTCACAACACCCCTGAAATCCTGCGCATGCCTCTGGAGCAAACTGTATTGGATTGTAAGACTTACGCCCCTGATGATAAAGTTCAGAGTTTCTTTTCGGAATTACCTGAGCCGCCGAGTGAGAAAGCTATACATTTTGCGGTCAATGATTTGATTGATTTGGGTGAGTATGTAACGAGTTAAATGGTTTAAAACCTTATGTCCATTGTAGAAAAGTAGAGAATGGATTTTTTTGATATTTTTATGTAGTAGAATCCAATTTTATTAATATTTGTGCGCCTGAATGCATGTTAAATGCTATATATATATATTCGACTGATCGTTCAAGGTCAAACGACCGTTCAAAACGTTCGACTGAAATGAAATCCTGATATGGGACATGATTCTTTTTGTCAAGCATTGAACGCAATAAGATCTCTGTGACAACAATAAAAGATTTATCAAAAATTGTTTAAAACTTAAATTAACTAAAAGTGTGATTCCTGATGAAGGTTTAGGTGTACTAAGGTATACTTTAATATATTTTTACCCGAGCGAAGCCGGGACGGGTTATGCTTTAATGAATAAACTCAAAAACTACTAATCCCATTTTTATGAAATATGGTTACGATTACGTTTTTGACAATTTTCTTAGTATGGTTTTACTCAAGTGAAGCAGGGACGAGACGCTAATATTTAATTCACAGGTGCCCTAACCGCTTCGGAAAAGCTAACAAAATTGGGGTCAATACTATCGTCTCTGTCGTTACACCCGCGCGCCGGCCGCAGCGTGCTGACCGCGGCGGTCGGCGGCGGCGTGTCGACCGCCGCGGTCGTCGCCGCGCACTGCCAGGACTATGTGGAGCTGTTTGTCAACGCCGCTGATAGAAGAGAAGGTTTGTTTGGTTTGTTTTAGCTAGCGACTTCGCCCGCGTGAATTTCATACCCTATGTCCTTCTCCGTACTTCAAAATAATCAAACGTGCAACATTTCAAATAGATCGGTTGAGTAGATAAAGCGTGAAGAGGTAACAAACAAACTAGTTAGGATATTTTTTTGCCCGTGGCTGTCGTCCGCGTTTTATTATCGTAAATGTCTAAACCTAACATATAAAGTTATGTACCTACTTTAGGATAAATTATGTTTTGTCTCATTCTGACTATCAGACTTGACCAAATCCTACGGGAATCGCACACTTTTGCTATAAAAAGTACCATATGTGTTAATCCAAAGTATCAACTACATCAATACCTAAATTTCATTAAAAAAAGTAACAAACATACGTACTCCTTTATAATACTTCTAAGATAATTCTAACCGAAGCAAAAAAAAAATATTGAAGTAACACATATTTTGTACTCAGAAATTCGCGAAATCAAACGCAAATACAGCGACTCGTCGGACCACTGTGCGTTGAATTGGATTCAGCACGAATTCGAAGAAATTTTGAATGAGAAGGGGCGGCAAGGGGTCGATAAATGGTGCGAAAAATATGGCCTGAGGAGGGATAGACTGACACATGTTAAATGTACGTATATTTTTATTTGTCTCGATTATTTTCGCCCCTTTAAGCCACTCCTTTTTCTTTTCGAGTCGTAATGGCTATTTATATTATATAAGACCAGTGTGTGGCCACTTTTATAGCTTTATCGTTAGCCTTGTCGAGGTCCTCCAAGGTACAAAAAGTGGGACAGTTAGGGCACGACAGCGCCACAGCCGCAGAGACTATTGCCAGAGAAGCCCCACCTCACCCGGTTCTCTAAACATCTACCAACATCAGCCCGGACTCTATGTAAGGGCTTCCAGGTTGCTCAGGGGAGTTTTTCACTCGGTGGAAGCTTCTCAGCAGGATTCATACAAATACCCTTTTTTTGCTTTAATCTTATAACGTGAAATTTTTGGACCATTCTTCAAGATGAATAAATTATTTTTATTTAAAGTTCACATTAAAAATGTTATCAATAATTTCGAAAACATTGAAGACTTTTACGTCGTGTTCTTTTCGTTTTTAGAAACTAGGTTATACCTGCGGCTTTGTCCACTTTAATTTAGTTTTATATTATATTATATATCTATTTCGGGTTCTAAACAACGTATCGCGATGAAACCTATGCCAGATTTTATGTTGGACCATCTGCTATACGACTGTGAAATCCCCATCAAATTCCATCCAGTAGTTGTCGCGTGATGCGCGAACAAACATACAGACAAAAAAAAATTGTTAAAGGATTTCTTATACATGTCACATTTGCTTTCCTCATCTCAATATTATTTTCAAAATTAGAAAAAGAACACAGACTAATATCTGTAATCTTCTATATATTTCTCGCTGTGTTCATAGAATTTTAACAAAATACAAGTGACTTCAAACCCATATGACAATACAATATTAATTATATCATTTTTTCAGCATTATCAAACCTTTATCTAGAACAACTGGTCAAATCGGGCTTCCTTGGCCCTTCGCCGGATGCAGAAGAGTTGAATCGTTTCTCCGACATAGACGAACTCACGTCGGCCATATTGCTCAGCGGGTCTAACTCTCTGTTGGTCACCAGGAAACATGTGAAGACGAAGGGAAAGCTAAAAACAAAAGTAGAAGTGTTTACCAGGTATTTAGAAATAATAATAACATAAAATTGAAATTCATTGGAGGAGCTCAATAAATAAAGTAAATTATTGTTGGACGACTCAAATCCATTGTATTAATAATCTTTAAAAAAATGGCGCAGCGCTCGGCCTGTAATAGTGACGTTTAAAGCAGAGTCCGCAGCGCCATTTTTCTCACAAAACAAGTTAAAAAAACCGCCCATCCGCTGCGCCTATTGTTGTTATGTTTGTGTACTCCTGTCCATGTGTCCTAGTGGCCTCGTACGACAACCACGGGAGGTTTCGAAGTGATTCTATTTTAGGACGGGACCACACGCCACATGCTTCTATATAGGATGTTAAAAAATATCTATGTATATGCACAGTCTGCCACAGAGAAATCTGATCCCCTAAAAGATGGTGTTCAAAGAGCGGGGGGGTCAGATTTCTCTGTGGCAGACTGTACATACGAAATGGTAAGATAACCTAAGGTACTTTAGGTAGAAGCTTTCTATTAAAAAAGGTGCTCGTAAGGTTTTCGTATTCGTTGCAATATTACCCTAGGATACAAAGTTTGCGTTGCTTGTGTGACCACTTCCCATCTGGGCCGTATGCCTGTTCGCCTACTTGATAGTATAAAAAAATCTAATTTCAAATCATTTCCATCTACAGCAAAGGCGACCGCGCCCACGTAGGCACAGAAAGTGTCAACTACGGTATAACTAAACGCGTTAACAAAACGCAATTCCTAACTTACTTTGGAGGTTTCCATTCAATGGAGAGGAGGGCTTTGGTTGTGAACAAAACGTCGCTCATACCGCCACATACTGCGCTGCTGTTTTGTAGGGGAGATTTACAGAAAATTACTTCGGTATGTTATTTGAAAGCTTATATCCGTACTAACCTGCACACTAGCGCCATCATAAAATTTTTATCAAATTCTTTTTTTTAACGTGTTTTTTAGTAAAAAAATATTTTTTTTTTGTAAAAAAGTGTTTTTTAGTTTAACCACTTTTTTAGATGATTGATTTTTTTACAAATTATTATAGTTTTCTAAAGTAAAAAAAATATATAATATATCTGTGTAAAACCCTTTATTTCCTATTATGTGATATTTTATTTCTTTACGGGGAATTTAACACTAAAATGTACACATGTATGTACTAATGTACACTAAAAATGTACAATTTTACTAAATATTTTACTTCATAAATTTTTTGTTTTTGACATTAGGAAAAAGTATCGGATTTGACTAGTTGGAAAATAGCCAATTATCATAAAACAATAAACAAATATGCATATATAAATTATTTATTTTCAGGTGGAAGAAGACGAAAATATAACGATTCTCAGTCTTCCTCGTCACAGATTACAAGTCCACATCCTAGATAGGTGATTAATTTCTACATTTCTTGTCACCCTGACGTTGTATCTATGAAGTTTTCATAACTGCGCTGATAACTCTTAACTCGACACCGCCACGTTTTGTATTATACTAGCTTTTGCCCGCGGCTTCGCCCACGTGAATTTTCTGCGAATGCGGAATAGATAAGGGTGTATTTGGGGGTAGATTTTTGAAAACTAAGTAGCCGAACTGCTTTTTCTGTATACCGAATTTCATCAAAATCGGTCCAGCCGTTTAGCCGTAAAAGCTGAACATACAGAAAATTTTCGCATTTCTAATATTAGTATGGATTTTTAATTATATTTTTTAATCTGTTTTATTTTTCAGCCAAGCGGATCACATAATGAAAACCAAAGAAATGTTATGGTCAACGATCCAGTATTACATAGACAGAAATACAAATAACTTAAATTATGAGGAAACCACCAAAGTTACTAGATTTAAAGTGAGACTGTTTAAAGCTATTGGTAGGATGTTAGTTGAGGCTAATAAGGATTATGTGCAAAGGGATGTTGAAGATATTAGATAAATAAAATCTGTAAATAAACCTGTATTTTATTTTATCTACACGCCAATTAATAGAATTTTAATTGAATGCAGTTGTTAGTATGTAAGACATCTATACATATAATAAAACTGTGAATGGGATATAATTTATGGTTGATAGAAGTATTCTCTTACTAAATCCATATCCCATGATATGGATTTAATAAGTACTTCGTACGACACTAATTCCATGATATGGGACTCATAAAAGTATTCCACATTGGACAGTGAAGTCAACCTATAGTCTGTCAAGAAAGTGACGAAAATGAGGGTGATGACTCCTGTTGACTGACTGGCAACACTGGGTGTTTACCAATCTTGACCAATAAATTTGGTATTGCAATAGCAGAAAACTGTAATTCGTTAAAAATCAGTTTTCTGCACTATCACTATCACTGACTGTTCACCACACCAGTGATGGAAAGGAATAGGTACTAATATAATGCGCTGTGTTGTCTGTATTTCACGTAAATTTTAAAAATTGTGTTGTGGTCTGGTGATTTTTTATTATGGAGAGACTGGAGCGTATAAACTACTTTTCGCCACGATCAACCGCTAGCCAGTTATAAAATATATTTATTTCAATTAATTCATATTGTTCTGCAGAAAACAAATAATATGGCATTGTATTTCGATTCTTATTCCACTTTAAGTTCCCATTTATTTTCCTAACAGTCAATGTCATTTGTCTTTGTCAACTATCAAGCAACAAACAAACAAAGCGAGACGAATGAGCGAATGCCATCCATCGTATCGTAATTTTACAAAAATACAAGACAAGACAAGTTATTATTTACAATACAAACTTGACTGGTCGGTTGAGGCAAGCTAAACAACTGCGTAAACTGATAAAACCGGTCATTTTTCCTCCTATAGTGGCAGTACTTGTTGTTCGCAGCCCGTCAGGTCGGTCGCTCGAGTCGCTTCAATTTAAATTCATTACAATGAAAATGTGTTTTAAGTAAATAGACGTTGTTTTATGCATTAACTACAAGGTGTAATATTATTAAACCAGTGCCTAATTTGTGTACAGTGCAACAAAGACTTGTAAAAATGCGGGCTACAGTGATAAATGTATTATTTTTTACACTGTCCATGTGTTATGGACAAGGTAATCCGCCATTGCCGAATCCTCTTCCACCTTCTAACCTTCACATTGGTTTGACTGAGCGTATTGGCAATTTTTCTGTGGAATTACTATATCATGCGACGAAACAACAACAAACGCAACAAAACTTGATACTATCACCCATTACTGTATGGACCGTACTGGCAGTGATTTCTGAAGGAGCTACAGAAGGTACGTTGAGACAGATCAATCATGCTATCAGAATAAAAACCAAGAGTAGGGAAGCAGTACGCCAAGATTTCCGCGAAATTGCTAGGTGGCTTCGCGTTAACACCAAAACTGTGCAACTTGCGAAAATCAATGCCATCTTTGTCCATTCTGATACTCTACCCAGAACTGACTTTAGCGCATTAGCGAAAAATTTCTATGATACTGATGTTGTGACTTTAAATTTTAATGACTCTGTTAATGCGGCCAATTCTATAAACCATGCAATTGCCAATGTTACTCATGGTAGAATACCAAAGATAGTAGACAGCAGTTACTTCCAAAATAGTCAAATGATACTCACCAGTGCTCTGTATTTCAAGGGACAGTGGACATTCCCTTTCAACGCAACATCTACTTCAAAAATGTCATTTTACAGTAGTCTTGGCCAGAAAATAGGTGAAGTCAACATGATGTATAACCGTCACAATTATCCATTTGCCAATATCCAACAATTGCAAGCAAGAGTTATAGAGATTCCTTATGGTAAAGAGAACCGTTTGTCTATGCTTATAATGCTGCCACATCCTGATGTGTCCTTGGATACTATGTTCTACAATTTCCAAAAAATAACACTTGATAAAGTATTTGAGGAGTTAAAAATCTCTAAAGAGGAATTCGGAGATGATGAAGTGGACTGCTTAATACCTAGATTCAAAATTGAATCTAACATAGATCTTACTGAAATTATGAGGAATAAGTTTAATATGCAAGATTTGTTTGATGAGAGCCGTGCACGATTGCCTCGTATGGCGGCATGGCCCGTTTATGTCTCTAAAATGATTCACAAAGCCGAGATTGAAGTCTCTGAAGAAGGTACTACAGCTTCCGGAGTCACAGTTGTTGAATTTAGTAACCGTATTGGTGTAATAAGATTTGAAGCGAACAGACCCTTTTCATATGTGATCATAGAAAAGATCACAAATTCTATTGTCTTTGGTGGGGTTTACCAAGAACCCTCTTTATATTGATTATAGACAGATTGTGAAGCAAAGATCAGAAAACTAAGAGATAAAATATATACTCAAAGCTATATGGACAACTAGAGATGCCAAAGGCAAGGCTTTACAAATTAATAAAATAATGGCATCCATAGTTGCCAGTTGCACTCAAATTTAATGGCAAATGAAGATCTTATTATTTCTTTTTTTATATAATTATGTTTAAGTGTTTCTTAAATAACTAAAACTTTAGAATTAGTTTAACACTTGTAAGAAGGATAATGTCATTCTTTGGATATACAAACTATACACAAACAGTATTTTAAGCAGGATACTCAATATCACTTAATTTGTATTACAATAATATTTCTGCCTGGCAAATTTACATTAATTCCTGACTCATGTATTCAATAACATACATTTCAATTATGTCATCAGTGAATATTAAAAATAGAAGTACATATGGAGCAATCAGAGCTAGTCATCATAATACATAAGTTGAAAGTAAATATTATTTAATTCACTAAATTTCAATCATCAGTTTGCTGTTTTGTTTTTTTTTATAAATTAAATATATTTTTTTTGTTTATTTATGATGAATTGTAAATGATTTCACAGGATGCTTTAACAAATGTCAAACACATTCCAAATAACTGTATCAATAAATTCTATTTCTATAATATACACAATTAGATCCTTCCATCTCTTTAACCTTTTTACAGCAGTAAATTTTATTTAAAGATTCATAGGGAAAACATTTTGTTAATAGACCTACAAAAAATATGTGATTGGTGCTCTCTTTCTATAGATAAGTAAAAGTAAGTGAAAGATAGATGTGCAATTTAATGATGTGATATATGCATACTATTTTATGTATTACTAATATAAAAATGTTTACGATTGTTTGTATTTTATTTCATATAGTACTATACTGAAGGAGAATTTACTTTTTAAAGAATGTTTAATTATGATAATAACTTGATAAGAAATGTTATTTGTCAAGGGAGAACCAATAAGTTTCGTACACAAATTACATAGTAGGTAATGACTACTAAATAAATGTATTCAGATTGTTTGTGAAGTCCAGTTTCTTCTATTGAAGATGATATTATTATCATTAACAAACATGGCACAAGAAATGAAGTTTAGACTGAACTTCAAATAATATTTACTTCTACATGTTTTCTCGGCTTATGAATCATATAGACAAGAGATGTATCAGAAATTCAATAATGCTTGATTTTGTTCAAATCTCGGTCTTTCATGTAAATCGTTTTATATTTATTTTAATGCAATCCCTGTTATGACTTGTGCAATCAATACAATACATATAATAAAATTGAAGAAAGGCTAAATTTGTACATTGGATATTTTTTTAAATTCTTCATGGAATATACTTAGTTAATATACTGATATAGATGACGAAAATATAGTTTAGGAAATTTTTGTCTGTCTGTCTGTCTGAACGCGCATCACTCGAAATCTACTGAACCGATTTGATTGAAATGTGGTATGTAGGTACCTTATGTACCGGGTTAACATCTTAGATACATTTCATCCCGGTAAATGGTCAGGTTTCTATAGGACAATTGAAAAACTTATTATGAATCAAAAATTCCTCGGAATCCCGGGTTAACATGTTATAGACATTTCATCCCGGAAAAAGAGGAGGGTCCTGTAGGAAAATTAAAATAACAATCCACGGAGCCGATTTCTTTAAAATTTTGTACTAAGGTGTAAACGTCATATAAACATTTTTTTATCGATGAAAGTCTGTTAAAGATATAATTAGAATGTACTAAATTTCAATTTAATTTTGATATATTTTAGTTTTGAACATAAAGATAATAGATGGCGCCATCAAGTCTTTTAAAACACGCTATGGTTTCGCTCAGACAAAATGAGAGATACCTATATATATATTGTACTTCCGAAATCTCTATCACACTATGGTTCCTCTCTCACAAATCCATAATAATATTATAAAGAGGTAAGCGTTTGTGAGTTTGTATGTTTAGGGGGGGGGTATCACCATTAGAAAGCTACATTATCCAAGATTGCTATAGGAATTTTTGTTTCGAAATAAATTAGTATTCAGCCAGATCAATCAACATTTATAAATCCGAAAAAAAAACCGGGACGTAAGATCATGGAAAATGGGACGGCACGCTTTGCAGAAAATGGGAAGGAAACACGTAGGAAACGGGACAGGACACATTGCGAAAAACATGATGGCACAATGTGTAGGAAACGGTACGATCTACATTACATTGCAGGAAGCGGGATTGGATAAGTTTGCGGGACGAGACACGCAGCGAGAAACAAGAAATTGAACTAAAGATGAGAAAAAATGCTAATTTGAATCATATTATGTTTATCAGTCTTACAGAGTGCGCGATAAAAAAAATACTGAGATTTTGCTATGAAATTCACGCGGGCAAAAGCTAGTTTTGATAACAAATTTACGTGTGGTGACGACCTGACTAGTAAACGAGATAAAATAAACAGGAAAAAACCAAATTCGCCACGAAATGTCACATTGCCAGGGGAATTCCAGGAATAGTAAACAATTTGGACTTTGACCTTATGACAAATAGAATAAAGTTGAAACTTGTTTGAACAACTTATTCATTGGTAAAACCGTGCTACGGGAAAATGCAAAAAGTTGCTTTAGTATGAACTTGATAAAGTTGAATTTCCGCTGTGTTTTTTTATGATTCATACAAATGCATTCCGTTTGCTAAGTGTTTAACGCGACCTCGCCTGTTTGTGATCTCATCTAGAGTTAATAATGTAGGTACGTTTTGTTTAAAAAGGAATACCTATAAATAAATACCTTCAACATATACTACGCTACATTTCATGTCTGCGGTTGAATTATGTAGGTAAATAATAAAGTCACAAAATTTTATTTTATTATAGACTATCAGACATCGTGAAATTCAAAACAGATAGTTACGAAGGTACTTACCCAAATCTTTTTTAAAATTTTTCTTTAATAGAAGAAATATCTTCTTTAGACAGAACATCTATATAATTAGTTTGGATAATCTTTAATTAGTTTTCCTATTTTTCAAGCTCTCCATTAACATTGCATGTGATGAGTACAATGTGTCTAAGTACATAAATAATCATACCTACGCGCCAGTTACTGTGGTTCCTAAATTTGTGGCCAAAAGGGTCTCCTCTAACCCATAGCTAGCTTTCTGCCACTCAATGCTCTTTAGCGATGGATGGCTCCAAATAACAACCTTAATTTACCTTTTTTTGTTTCACTATAATATGTGGTCGTCCAAATAAAAAGGAAAGGCGGCTAGCACTTAGGTCTATATTGCCATTGTTTTATTTTGGAATAAGTGCTAGCCGCCATAAGCTCCCTTTTGATTTGGACGACCACATTATTAAGTATAAATCATGGATTTAGTAATTACTTCGTTGTACGGAATAAATACCTACTAATTCCATGGTATAAATATTTAGCTTTTTGTGTCAACGATAGTTGACAGTGAGAAATGTAATAATTGATTACCCATTTCTATTACTGTGGAGAGATAAAGGGGGTAAATAAAAAATATATAATAACAAGTACATACATCACATTTATTCAGCTATTTTTTGGTTACACCTTGGCAGTACTTCCGCATCTTTACACAATTCTAATGCAATACAACATTTTCTACAAGCAAAAAGATTTCATTTAGCTATATACATTTTTATTTACATTTATAAATAGGGCAGACTCTTCTATAGAAACACTAAATTATAATAATTCCTAATTTTTGGCCACTTCGACTTTTAAGTTCTTAAGTTTATTATCTCTATACTATTTAATTTAGTAGGGAAAGGACGACATATTTATTACAAGTAGGTACTTAACTATTAAATAACATGCGTAAATAGATGCTTCCTTAGCTACAGAGTGTCACAGCTTAGGATCCTCTTTTCTACCACCTCTCGGGTTAGCCCCTTCTGCCAGGATCTCAAGATTCGTACGATGCGATAAAAGTTTGATATGAGCGGCGGCATAGTCACTGTGACTCTGTGAGGATGAATTTCACGAGCGTTTTGAATGCCTGCGTGGGCTGTGATTAGTGTTTATTAAATTGTACCACACATAGTAATCAATTTAATTATCCTATTTTATAAATAAGTAAAGTACTGGTACAATGTTAATTTTATAAATGTTTAATAAAAAAAAAGTGCGACACTAATGAAACACTACACGCCGCCGTGTACCAAATGTAGGTAATTGTACTGCTTGCTAATTATAGGTACTTACCTATAGGTAGTAGGTATCCTAAGTCGTAATTATTATAAAGTTGTGATATCAGTTATGCTATCTGATTTCCATTTTAAAGACATATTCTATATTGATGTTCATATAATGAGAAATAGGTACATAGGTAAGTAAAGACATTTTATTAGGTAATACGGTTTATATGTATGTGAATATGTCATTTTACATATTTTATTTACAGTACCTAGGTACATACAGTGTTAGGCCAAGATATTTACAAAAGCAGACGTTCTTAAAATTTTCTTTACAGAAACCTAGTAGGTACCTACCAATAAATAAGAGATTATAGAACTTTTTTTTGCCAAATATAATGACCAAGATTGGTTTACGAATACCATTGCTGCCAGCCAAAAGGAGACACCTAATGTGATGTTGTTGCAAGAATCGTAAAGGTCAGACCAAGGGACACATAATCAGCAGTCACAGCAGCTTTTGGACACTTTAAGTTGAATGTCGAATATAGATTTTACAAGTTTACAATAAAACACAGATAATCTTAATTTTTATACATGTCAGCTAAGACCTTCTCCATCGGCGTCTGCCCTATGGTCTTTGCGAAGAACTCCTTCTCCAAGCTCTGCGGCGTGACGAGCCGCAGCAGCGGCAGCAGCAGCAGCAGCCGGCCGAAGCGCGCGGGCGCGGCGGCGTGCGCGGCGCGCGCGTGCGACATCAGCATCACCTGCTTGTTACGGTCATTCATGTACTCATATTAAAAATCTATGCTAATATTATAAAAAGGTAAGCGTTTGTGAGATTGTATTTTTGAGGCGGGTAATCGCCGAAACTACCGAACCGATAACAAATACTTTTTCACCATTAGAAAGCTACATTATCCAAGATTGCTATAGGCTATATTTTATCTCAAAATTCCCACGAGAACGAAGCCCTGGGCAACATCTAGTAAGTATATTGTATACTAGCGGCCCGTCCCGGCTTCGCTCAGATAAAACCATAATAAATTATGAATACTTAAGTACATCTAAACCTTCCTCGGAAGTCACACTATTTAAAAACCCGCATCAAAATTCGTTGTGTAGTTTTAAAGATCTATTCTAAGCATACATAGGAACAGACAGCGGGAAGCGACTTTTGTTTTATACTATGTTGTGATATACATATTTACATACCTAAGTCCCGTTAATATAAATATAGTTATGTGTTCAACGAAAAGTTTAAAAAACACTTGGTCATAAGTAGGTAGGTAACATGTCATGATATAAAAACACAAATAAAAACCGAAAAAAGAAAATACTATCTATCTCCTGACCTGCGCTTGGTCCTGTAGATTCTCGATCTGCAGTGGGTCTTTGAGGCCGCGTGTTTCTGGAAATGTGACATGTCTGTTAACTTTTGTACAACTTGATACAAATGTACTTATTTTCTGAAAGGAATAAAATGCGAATCTCTGGTTTATAGTTTTCTCTAGGGTCGAATAGTTCTCACCCGACTTGAAGAGCACTATCGCCTTCATGCAGGCGAACTCCGCCGGGTCCACCAGCACGGCGCGGTAGCGGCCCAGCACCGCGCGCAGCCGGCTCAGCGCCGCGGAACTCGCGCCACTCTCTGCACGTACGTAAGGGTAAATTATACGACGGCTGTAACTGCCCGCTACATAAATAATAATTATATTAACAAAGTAATTATTAGCATTTGAAAATGGAACTCTTTGGCTGTAGAATGCTGTTTGTTTCATCCGACTGTCAATCGTTTTCATTGTGTGGCGCGATTTAAAAAATTGCGTGTTATTCAAAAGCTGTTTATACCTAATACCTACACAGGTGATGAATCCTGGATTTATGCTTATGACCAGTTTGGGTATTAACTAACAAGAGCCAACCCCAACAAAGAAGAATAAATTACGTGGGTCATCGATTTTCAACCCAAGAAGAAGCCGTTGTGGCTTTAAAAAATAGTGTTTCAGACATACCGCCTTCCGATTGGAAAAATAAATGCTATGAAAACTAGTTTCACCGAATGCAAAAGTGTATCGATCGGCGAATATTTTGAATAGAAATAAAACCATACTTACTACCTATTTAATTAGGCATCAATGATGTTTTTGAAATGAAAACTTATTTAGCGACGTTGTGCACTTTTTGTGATGGGTAAAAACTTCGAAAATTCGTAAGACGTCAAAAATGCACAACGTTAATATTAACAAGTTTTTACTTCTGCCGGCACTGAACCCTTTTTTTATTTTTTGCCAGATATAGACAAACAATATTTTTATCTTTCATATGTAATAATTGTGAGTGTGTTACTGCAAATAAAAGCAATACGTTACCTTGGTCGGCCTGGTCGCTGCCGAACAGCGCGGCGCAGGCGGCGTCGAGCGGCAAGCACCACTGGATCGCGTTCAGCAGGAACAGCTCAGACCACGCCTCTTCTAGTAGGATCACCTGCAATTCATAGTCAGTATGTAGTCAGGTATGTAGTCATTACTTAATCAATAGTTGGTCAAGCAGTTGTGTCAGGTAGTCGCTAGTTAATTACTAGGTAGTCACTATACATCGCTAGCCATATGACGTGAAAAAATGCCTGTGAAGGTTATTAATTTCTGAATAAATTATTTTGATTTTAGTGATTACCTGACTTGATTACCTGATTGACTGAATACAGTGATTACCTAATAATTGATGACTACATAATGATTAGGATAACTTTAACCTACTGACTAACCTACGGCTAACTGGACAATCACGTCGGGCAGATGTATTTAGCAAGTCAGTTTATTTGTCAGATTAATGGGAAAGACATTTTATGGGAGTGTAGTTTATTGTCGGAGTACAATATGACATTATATGTACTTAAATACTCTTACCTGGTCTCTGAAGGCAAGACTCGCGAAGGAAGGTAAATTTTTAGCCCATTTGACTGCCATGAACAGGAGGCGAGCTGCTGTCTCGGCTGCGCTCTCAACACCAAGAGGCCTGGAATTCGAAAACAGTTTTGACAAATTTTGAAAAACTTGGTTTGGTTCTCAGAACGTTTCGACCGCTGCGGCCGCGCTGTCATTAGGTACGATCCGTCAATTTTCTTGAGGAATCATTTTCAAAATCAATCGTTCATAAAATTTACATCAACACTGTACAGATTAATTATTATAAAGTCAGATAGTAAAATTAATCCCTTTGTTAAAATTTGCGACGACAGCGCGACCGCAGCGATCGAAATGCTCTGAGAGCCACCAAAAGGTAACTAACGTAAAAATATAGTCAAAAATTAAAATGCAAATAACTTTACCCACAAGATTTTTCTTTTTGCAAAAGTAACATAATAATTTGTTACAAAGTTACCTAAGTACTTAGAGTACCTTACCTAGTTACTATAATTAAGTACTTCCATGGTTTTATAACTAAATACTTAAATCTGCGCAATTGCCGCGCTATATATGAATAGGAAAAATAATAACTTCTAAAATATAAGTGAACTAAAATATTCAAACAGTGTTTCCTCACGATGTATTCCTTCACCGGAAAAAGTGATGGTCTATGAAAACTATTATTCAGTCGAATTGGTACTTACCTATGCAAACTCATGTACGAATAAGATTCGAACTTGGAACTTTTTTATCACAGGCGTCTTAACCACTAGACCACCACCGCTCGTGAGAATAACTAGAATTACCTACTCAAGATCTACCTGTAAGGAACACATGACTGTGGGTAGCTGTTGACAGACGGCGGGGAGTATGATGTGGAATCTTCTTCATTGGTCACATCGATGCTATCATCTGTAAAGTGATATTTAATCATCATTTGTAATGCCGGCAATACACTATCTGCGAACGAGGACAGCTGCAATAATAGGTTCATTCACGTCGATTCACGAGTGCGTAGTTTCTATGTGAGCTTATTTTACACAAGAGAAAACCGACAGAGATTGAATCTATGTCGAAATCGCCAAAGGTTGTAAAGTGAAACTGTTTGCCATTGTATAGCCGGCACAAGATAATTTTTAGACAACTAAGATTATTTACTGAAGCAACTCCATTCGTTGTATTGTTGGAAATACCCTTTCTCGCATCGTACCACAGTTTAGACATTACTTTCAGTAACCGTGCGTGCGTTACTAAGTATTACCAAAAACGCGTGCAAGATTGCATTGTAAAAAGTGATGGAGCGATATTTTGATATTGCAATAGGTACTTATGGTATGCAATGACGTGCTACATGTTGTGTTTCGTGATAGCTCCCCAGTTGTGGTGTTGTGTGAGGTTTTTTCCTTACCATCGCTATCAGTATGTGGATTGACGTCTTCGTGTGAGGAGTCCGGCTGCGGTTGTTGCGGTTGAGGGGGTAGGGGAGTGTAGTGGGGCGACAGCAGCGGGTAGCGGCCAGGAGACAGTGCCATGGCGAGTGACACTGGAGGGCTGGAAGAGAATATTTAAACATTATAACACACATTTTACATAATAATCAATAGGTGGGCCTATATTATCGGCCAGTCAAACCAAATATTTGTATATAAGTAGCATTTTTTAACTTCTCAAAACAATTAGAATAGGAACTAAAACTGTATTTTATGTCCTGTATTTATACTGCTGGGCAAAGGCTTCTCCTTCTGTTTTCTAAATGAAAAAACCGAAAAATAAATTACAAAGTAAGAAATATTTTTTTCTTATTAAAAATTGTAAGTACGTAGGTACTAAGGCTTTTTTACATCTTCCGAATTTATCATCCTAATTTCCTTCAATACTACGTATAAAACAATTACTACTTACTTACTTACCTACTTACTTTAAATAGAAGAAAAAAATCGAAATAGGTACAAAATATTCTCCAAAGCACCAAAACCACACAAAACCCGAAATCATAAAATGCTAACGTTACTTTTATTTACCAAACCCAAAATTCTTCTCAAACACATGTTTTATTCATCATCATCTTTCAATTCATACTTTCTTGTTTAGGTATCGTAAAAGGCGATCGAGGGGGAGAATATTCAATCTATGATAGTGCTTACCCTTGTACCCTGCATCATTTGGGTATGACCCGAATGCATTATTTATACTTTTGCTATAAATTATGAACCTGTTTTCCGAGATGTTGTTTTATTTGGATGATATGATTGGATTGGGGAAATGTTGATGGTGGTACATATTTATAGATATGGAAGAAATGATTATAATGTTCGTCAAACAAATCGACATCGTCAACAGCCATTTAAACATACCCACTGCTGGGGCACAGGCCTTGTTTATGGACAGATAAGGAGTATGGGCCATGACCCTCCACGCGGGTCCATTGCGGATTGACGGGTTTCAACGACGGGTGCAAATATACAACTAGAACCAAACAACGGCTTAATGTGTACCGACGTTATGAGGCACGAAGGAGTTCAAGAATACACTTATTTTCACCCATCAAATGACCGACCATTGTGAGAGTTATTTAACTGCGACTATCACGCTAACAACTGCACTATTGGGCAAATCAAAACAAAATGTTGAAACAATAAACGCAAAGTCCAAAAGGAAATAAGAAAATGTTTCCACGCAGTCGAACATGCTCAGACGCGACACAAGCTTGTAGTTTCCACAAGAAAAGTCAAAGAGAAGTGATTTGATGTACGCGACTACGAGCGAATGCATCTTGTTTTTTAATGGACGTAGAGAGAGAATAATTTATTTTTATAATATGATCAAGCGTTTATTCCGATATTTTTTAGTTTTACCATTTTCCTTTTGCCATCTTACAACAGAAAGTAAGTATTATGCGTACTTAGATATCTAACTTAGGTTTAGTATTAAGGTAAATATCACAAAAAGTGCCAGCTTGACTACTAAATAAGAATGAATCCAGAACCCATTTAATTGGAAGAATGAGATAAAATATTTCCGCTCCTCCTACCATTCAAATTCAATTTTTTTTATTCAATTCAACGACTGCCGACTTCCAAAGCGTAGGTGAACAAAATTCACCGCAGCCTTTTGCTCCAAAGACGTCAATTGACAAATTTAGGTCTGTAATCGAAATTCCGTTCGAAGGAACAAGAATCACTCGTAATAAGTAGACCACCTTTCAAGCGAAACTAAAGGATATACCCTAAATGGTCTTTGGATATGCCTAAACATACGCTACAATGTTTGACTAACCTCTATTTGTATTGGAACCTCTATTTGTAAGCCATAATAATTATCTTGCTAGAAGAAAGGATGTCAAAGCAGTTGGAAAATTCCAGTCTTGATTGGCTAAATCCGAACAACTGTAAAAGGGTATCCAGTGCCGCTCGGACACGCAGTCAGCCGTGGCGACCCAACCTTTGATGATATACTTTGAAGCTTGATCCACACGGACCAATGCCTTGACGTCACTACTATTTATAACCTAGTCTCGTCTGGCCCTTTAGGTTGATTCGTTCTAAAGTCGATGTGAAATTGGTCCTAAATTAGACCAATTTTTATTTCCCGACACGCCCATCCGAAAACAATTTAGGTAAGATTATCCTTACATATTAAATATAAAACGATGCCCTCTGCCGCGACTGTCTGTCTGTTCGCTATAAACTCAAACACTACTGCACGGATATTCAGGCGGTTTTCACGAATAGATAATGTGATTCATGAGAAAGGTTTAGGTGTACTTATAACAGTAACAATTATAATAAAATAAAATATAAGTAACAATGACAAGTTTAAGCTCACTTTTGAATTAGAAATCAATTTTTAATGCCTTTTCTAGTTGGTATAGTGCAATTCGAGGAAGAAGAAGACGGCTATTGATATTTACCCAAAGACCCCGACGGCTACAGCTGCTTCCCTCAAAGCTCGCTCCTGGTCCATGTCCCTCAGCGCTTCAGGTCTGATGGTGGCTGTGTTGCGAGGTTGCCGCTCGTTCTGTACGGCTGGTAAAATAAATACTTAAATATGGACAAATCACACAGATTGAGTTTAGTCCCAAGGTAAGATCGAGAGTTATCAGATACTATATTCTATAACCTACATACATTCCTATATAGATAAATATCCAAACCCGGGCCAATCGGAAAAAGATCATTTTCTATTATGATCCGACAGGGGATAGAACCCGGGACCTCCAGTGTAGCGATCCGACATGATGATTATTAGGCCAAGAAGGTCGTCCAAAAAATAGGCATGTATATAAAATAAGTAGTAAATAGACAATATTTGTTAAGGTTTTTTTTAAACCTACAAACGATTATCTAAAGCTCCTGCCAAATTTGTCCGTCGTACTCCATTGCGTGAACGTAGCCGCTCCGCTATTTTTCATTGGTTTTACTTAGTAGTTAATACGTAGGTCGGACGCGATGGTGGTATAATGGTTAAGACGCCCGCCTGTGGATCGAAAGGTCCCAGTTTCGAATCCTACTCGTGCCACATGAATTTGTATACAAATCTGACTGATATATAGTAGTTTTCATACTTTTCATCGATCACCACTTGGTTGCGGTGAAGGAAAACATCGTGAGGAAACCTGCACACTGGTTGATTATTATTAACTTGTGTATGAAATGGATAAGGCAATGGCAAACCACTCCATTAATAATGCCAAGAAAGTTGTTGTGTGTGTTTCATTTCACGTAATGACCACGACCCTCAGCCATGAGGAATACGACTGTGAAGAAGAAGTACGTACGTCGAAACTCCATATAATACTTATACCTACGTTATTCGTGGATAGACGTCAATGCAACGGAGGACGACGGAACACAACAAAGCAATGGGGTAGTGCCCTAAGTCAGTCAAGTGAGGCACGTTAGATGATCAGCAACTTGGATTCTAAAAGAATTATAATCGATCCGCATGATATAATCTAGAATCGAAAACTGGAATACTTCATGGGACAAGTTCGCCATTGTTGTTTACCTTCTTGTCACCTATGTACTTTACATGTGTTATTTGTACAATAAAGATATTACAAACAAAAAAAACTTGACAACAGAATTGTGTGGGTACCTTGTTACCTTTAATCTGCATATATTCAGTCTCAGTACACGTAAGTTTCGGAATTAATGTAACATTTTTAATATATGACTACTAGCTACGCCCCGGAGCCTCGCTACAGCGGGAATTTCGGTATAAGAAGTACCCTATGTGTTATTATTCCAGATTATTTTCTACCCGTGTACCAAATTTCATAACAATCGGCCCAGAAGATAATGCATGAAGAGGTAACAAACAAGCAAACGCATTTTCGCATTTATAATGTTGTTGGGATGGGATTGGGATATATGTATGTATTGTTGTTCATTGTAAGTGAAAAATACATACATAAAAATAAAGAAATTCTCTAAATCAAGAACTCTTTAAAGAATGGCTTAGCCAATTCCTGTTGCAGACGAGGTAATTTGGATCCATGATTGATTGTGACACTGTGAGCACTTTATATCCCTGGGGACAAGCTTGTAGAGTTACGGATAAACTAGTCTAGAGTTTGAACCGTATGTAACGCAGCTACGCTTTGTTTGGAATCTCTTCGATGTATTTCGCCTGCGCTGGCACATTTGAATCTACTGTCATAAATTTTAAAATTCAAAAGCCGCTCGAACACTTTGACGCGTAAACATTACGATCAAGCTAGCGAGGCTAGAGGGTGGCCGTGATAAATTTATAAACATAAAAAAATAATAATAATAAGAACAGACCCAATAAGGGTAAGTGCTCCATTTATTGTGAATATATAATATAACGTATCACCTAATCTCTATTTTAGATTTTTAATATATATTTAATTGTTCTAGGTCTTACCTTAAGTTTTATAATAAACTTATACTTTACTACCTACTCCCTAGTACCTATTTACTATCCAACCCACGATAAACCCCGACACGTAGACAGAGAAAGCTACCCCGTCATGTCTTCCATTTCACTTGTACAAGGAAGAGATGTGTGTATTAGAAATACACGAGAAGAAATGAGACGGCGCGGCTGACAGCCGGGACGGTGTATTGAAATCAACTTATCTTGTGGCACGACTAGGATTCGAACCTGCGACCTTTCGGTTTACAGGAAAACCGCTTCAACAAGTATAGGAGTATGCATGGATAAATAATGTTGAATGATGTTTTTTACGAGATTGGTGTAATCTAATGTAAAAGAAACACTGTTGTTACCAAGAAACCTTTGGAAAATAAAGAAATCTGAGTTGTATTTCAGAGCTTGAATCCCGGCTGCACGTCACGTCCCGCATAATATACCGATAGACTACATTCGACCCCTAAAGCCGGCAGAGCGCCCTCCACTGACGGGGCAGAGGATATTGTAACTGACACTTTTAATGAAGAATCTAGTGTATATGAAATCTGTATTTTTTTGTCGCATAATGGGCAAGCGAAGTGTCTGATTTCACACAATCAGCCCAGCCGTTTTGCTGGAAAACGTAGGTAACAAATTACTTATTTTACATTTATAATATTAGTGGGTAACAATGGATATTTATTGAAAAGGCATCACTTAGATACTTTTTACACAAATGTCTATCGAGAACAAAAATCTGTCTTACCGCAGATAAAGATCCAGGTCATCCTGCCATCTCTTAAGGTCTGCCTATAATTTTACTAATATGCCTACGCCTTTCAGGGAACCATAGAGTACCTAACTTTTCTTTTTTATTTATATAAGGTTGATATATTGATATAAAAATAAATAAAAACTCAATAGGTATATTTTACAATACTTGCTTACCTACCAATAATACATTTGTAGACGTAACAAGATGAAATGAACACTGAGGATGACAAATACAATTTTAAAATAGTACATCTTCCCTATTTATTTTAAAAGTTCTGCCAAGCTGAAATAATACCTAGTAAATATTTTTGTCACTTGCCAATTCCCACCCCTCGTGAGCCAGCCCCCCCTTAGGTGATGGGGTAGGCTTCTATTTGATTTTATTGCTTTCGGAGTTGAACGAGCACCTTTTACTGCTTAACTTTATACGGTAGGTATGTCTATACGTACATACATATACAATTGTTTCAACTTTGTAGACGAATAGACAGTGATCTGTTTTCTAAGAGGGGTAGAAAATTTTGTATGTTGAGTTTTATCGGTTTTATTACTTTTCGTCAAGAATTTACGTTGTTACTCATTGATAAAGATTTTTATCTTAAAGTTATTTTTATTTCTAAAAAAATTAAGTTGTTTTTGCCTGATACGATTACAGATTACGACGATTGATCACGGTTGCCTTCTTTCGGGTAAGAAAGCAGAAAATCCTAATATACTGAATTTCAAAAATGTATCATTAGTAGATTATTGACATTGATAAATAAATACCTAGTTCGTTTTAGTTTTCTTTTATGCAATTTTTTTATTCTTCATTCACAATTAAAAATCAAATATTCTGTTAATACAATACATTTCATAATCTGCAACAAGCTTCATCATTATAAAATAATAATTATATTCTTTTTGCTTTAAATATGTATTTGACACACCGATTTCGATTGAAATCTGTGATTGTATATCACAGATTTCTATCATCATGTATAAATTAACATAACATTTTAAGCGAAGCATAAAATATAGAATACCAAGTATTTGTTTCAGAAATTTCATTAATATTTTGTGAGATTGATTTAATAAATATATTTTTTTTTTATTTCATAATTTTCCAAGGACTTCGAACGTTTGGTAAATTAAATTTTGATTGACATAAAAAATAACTCTAACATAACACAATTTTTGCAGAACCGAGCAATGAAAACCAAATGTCTAACATCCTCTATGCCACGATACCACTGAAATAGTTCCCCCCTCCCCCCCATCGGGTAACTATAAATCAAATCGCCCCTCCCACAGCTGCCGCAGCCATCTTTGAGGTCTCACTTCCGGTGGAGCGAAAGAGACGGCTACACATGAGTAGTCCTTGCTAGTTTTACGTAAAAAAATATGTTCATTTTGTTTTGTGCATGAATTGAGATCGCACTTACTTAATCAAGTGTGATACAAAAAAATAACCTTTAGATAGATAAAGATTCATTATTATTATATTAATTAAAAGGAATTATGAATTTGAAAACAATTTCAGAAAAACGTAGTCAAGAAAATGTAAACGATTCAGCAGTCTCTCTGACAGTATCTAATACCAAAATTTTCAACGATGGATTGATTTAATTATACCTACTTATTATACATTATTTCAACACGTTATGTAGGTAGATACATACTAAATAAAAAATATTTTGTTATAATATTTTTTAAATTGATCACAAGTAATGGTTGTAATGGTTAAAACTCCTGTTGATCGAAAGATCCCAGGTTTGAAAGATTACTTACTCGTGCCACAATATGAGTTTGTATACCAATCTAACTCATGTGTAAGTATAACTCCGGTATAGTTGTTTTCATCGACCACCTCTTGCTTCCGGTGAAGGAAAACATCACGAGGAAACCAATGACCACTCCATTAATAGTGCCAAGAAAGTCGTTGTGTGTGTTTCATATTCATACCATGTAATGACGACGACCCTCAGCCATGTGCAAATACGACAACGAATGGAAGAGACAACTACAATTTTAGTTTCGAAAATAGAAGTGCACCTACCTATTTATATGAACCAAAGTAATCTTGACTATTTTTTGATTGTAAATTAAAAAGATTAGATCAATCCAAAACCAATTTAAAAGAACTCTTGGCTGGGTCGCCCCATCACAGACGTCCATAATAATTGAAAAATAAAATCATGGCTCAGGTGCTGGCCCCATCTGTGTGACATCTAGTGCATTGAATCGGCCCCCACAAAACATACCCATCTCATTCCCACACGTTCAAAATTATATATACCCGTCCCACGCGCCAGCGACTTCTGTCAGCCTGATTCAGTTAATGGTTATTGATTCTATAACACACAAAGAAATCGATTCTGAATTGTATCCAAGTCTGTTAAAGTTCAATTTCGCTTGTAGTCGAAATTATTCGGGGGTTGGAAATCGAACCCTAAGCCTTTTGTATTTGAGCCCACACTTGTCTGACTTAAAAGTTAGACATCCAGATTTAACTTAATACAATCCTGCGATTTTGGCGCATTTGAATATGAATATTAGTGACTAGTGTGTAAAGTTTACATTCGTTTGGAGATGTAGAGGATTTGTGACCTTTCGAAGGTGGCAGGGCTATTAATTCAGGGTCGGATCTAGGGGTTTAGAGAAGGATTAAATTCGCATTAATCAGTGTCTGTAGATTTAACTCCGGTATAAACAGTTAAGTGTTAGGGTACGCGATGTTGGATTTATGGTACAATCGCTGCCTGATGTGCAATGATTAATGTCTTCAATGATTTATTTGTAGCTACAACAGGTAACAAAGCTAATAGATATTTATCTGTCCCGTAATACTTCTTTGTTGTGTCTATTTTTCTTATACTTCAATGCAAGCCTGTAGAATATTTTTTTACTCAATTTAGGTAATTTATATTTGAATGATTAAAATTTCATTTTCATCATAAAGTCGATTAGCTATATTTATTTTTTTGCGTTAGTTTCTGCTACTTTTACAATATTCTCGTAGTTCTGCGCCAATACATGTTACTTTATCAATGTTAATCTTCTATCTTTTCATTATAATTCTTCTTCTTTGTTTTTTTTTCATTTTCCAAAGGCTACGTTCATCCATAAATTTAATTGACAAACTACACTACAAACAGAAAGGAATAATATATAATGAAAATAAACGGAGTTGTAATCAATTAATTTGATTTTAAAAAATTGTCAAAACATTTTCGCTCCGACTGTACCGGCCAAAGTCCGGCTTAAAGCGATACGAAGTAGGTACCTTCGTGGATTAAACGCGAAATCACCCCATTAGCATTTAATTTTACAAATGAATCTTTAATTCGCTGCCTTCTACTCTTCTTTCTAATGTAATCATTTTCAAATTAAAAGCAAACATTTTATTCCATAACATCCAATTGAAAAAATGTATATATAAATTTACATTTAAACAAAGATACATTTTTATTTGTCTCTTGCTCTGTACACCATTTTTATTAAACTCATTTTACAAAAAATACCTATTTGCTATTTTATAGATCCTCAAAACAAAATAAATAAATAAATATTCAAACAAACAAATGACACAGATTGAGCTAGCCCCAAAGTAAGTTCGAGACACGTGTTATGGGATACTAACTCAACGACACTATATTTTATAACAAATACATGTATAGATAAACCCGGGCCAATCAGAAAAAGATCATTTTCCATAATGACCCGACCGGGGATCGAACCCGGGACCTCTCGGTTTAGAGGCAAGCACTTTACCACTGCGCCACCGAGGTCGTCAAAAATAGATGTGCATGAACACTCTCTCTTTCATCTATGCATATGTTCCCGGTTGCTTTCACGGTTGTAAAGCTGCGAAGGCCGGGGTCAGCGTAAAAAAAAACCTTACAATTTTGAAGATTGTGATTTTACAACCGAACTCCCTGAAGTCAACTCTCCTTCTTGGTAATGCTATTGTTGCCTATCAGCTGCCTAGGCTGTGTGTCCCTTAGTCGTCTCATACGACATCCACGAGAGGATATAAAATGGTCCTATTCTAAGCCCTACGGCGGAACCACACGCCACTAAAAATAGATGCGCATGAATAAAGTTTAGTATCCAAGAGAGAGAGAGAAAAAATTAAATTTACCAAAATAGACTATAAATTAATAATAAGTTCAGACACTTAAATCATTTCAAATGCCCTTTGTACGAGTTTGTAAAACTACGTTAACAATTTAGTTTCAATCCTAACTTGCACTAATTGCATTGTAATTAGTAATCAACGGCCTCAAAGGACTACATATTTCATATGACACTCTATCCATATTAATCACCACAAGACCCCAGAACCTTTGATAAATTAAGTTAGCAGAACGCACTGAGGCTTTTGACAAGGTGAAGCAGCACCGCACCAGCCGAAAATAATTAAATTGTCGCGCCAGCATCTCAAAGTGTAACCAAATTAAGCTTTCCTTTTCACAGGATAGACGCCGAGAGCAAAATAATACAAAGCTTAGAGTAATAAAGGTGGTGGGAGTCGGGCGTACCCCAGGGCGCCCTACTGGGCCCGCTCATTATTGAGGAACATCTTTTTGACACTTTCTTTTCGTGTTAAATTGGATCAACGTTTCATTGTTGTAGGTGCTCACGTTATGGTAATCGCATTGTGTCGTTTCAAAGTTTGATTGCGCGGATTCTTGCAGATTCGAATTGCGAACTTTGAATGCTTTTGTGAAATAGGGGTTTTGTTTGTATATTTGATTCGTATATTTTTTTCTTTGAGTATTTCGCCGTAATAACTACAGATATAGGAACAAATTATGTACGTAATGTTCTTATATCTGTGACAATAACACGTCGTAATAATAGATTGTCATTAGGAAATCCATAACCTTTACATTTACCTATGTTTTGTGTCAAAAGTCACCTATTTCATTTCATAAAAAAAACGAAATACTTAAATTTCTTCTCATTGGTACCAAAGAAAACAACCAATGAAAAGTATTTATAGTTGATGAAATATTAATATTCACAACATAACACAATCCAAAAATATTGAGATCATTAAAACAAATTTAAATCTGACGTGGTTAACCTCCCGCCCACTAACGAGGGGTGCCATCTGAATGTGCAGCCCAGGGCTGTGGCTTTGTAGTTTTTGCTTAATTATCTGTGTTTGTGGGAATTTCGCATTCATTATAAAGAGGGTGTGGCAAAAGCGACTTATTAGATTCGGCTTTAGGGCATTACGGATTGTGCTATGTGGTTGTTTAATGAATTGTTACATTTTATTGGTGACATGCAAAATCGAATTGGTGGAAGCAGAAGTGGTGGAATACTTGATTTTATGTTGCAAATGTTTTTTTGTTATTTGCAAGTAATTTTATTTTATTTTAAAGAAGCAATTCTTATATAATTTGATTAAAACTGAAAAATACGAATCATTCACGTGTAATTATAGACGGAAAAGTCGAAGAGTTTGTCTAGGTTTTTCAAGAATGCCTACTCGGCCTTTGCGGACACATCATCACTAAAAGGTCTTTTCCGTCCATATGCGAGTGAGTGACCCGTATTTTTCATTAATAAATTCATGTACACACATTTGTTTTATCACAGATTATACAATACTTCTAGAAGTTAGCTACTTAGTTACAAGAGTAGAATTATGTAATTATGTAATACGCTGGGCCAGTTTTGTTTCTTCTCGCCGAGTACGTGTGGCTGCGGTTATGACTCTATTGTTGCCATCGATTTGGTCCTCATTTGTGCAATACGTTGAGCAGTTGGTACACTTCGCTGCTTGGTAGTTTATAAAAAATATATAACTATTATATACTTAAGTACTTGATGAATCTTCAAGTAGGTATGATCTGATATTTTTATCGGAAAGACAATAATAAGTATATTATGGGTAATCCTACACTCATCGCATCTTCGTATCGAGTGTGTTATTGCGAACACTGGTGTCAGATTTCATTCAAGTCGCCAAAAGGCATCTGACATGACTTTTACGACTACTTACCGCCATAGTCGCATACATACCCACTTGAGAACTAAACTGTCTACCAGTGTGCAGGTTTCCTCACGTTGTTTTCTTTCACTGGAAGCAACGTTGTTCTATGAACACTACTATACTTATATATGAGTCAGATTGGTATACAAACTCATATAGCACGGGTAGGATACGAACCTGAGACCTTTCAAGAAATAGACAGGTGGGCGTCTTAGCCATTACACCACCACCGACTCGTAGGTACAAATCCTACACTAATTTTAATAACGTGTGGGCGCACCCCTCGGCGTGACCTATTGAATTGATTTTGGTATTATAATGGACTAATCCTATAATAGACTCTGGTGTGGTTTATATTCGTAAACATTTTTAAATAAATTGGAAAGCTTTCGTCAATCAGGAAATAGTACTTTACTTATTGATTAGTCTCTTAGTTACTATTAAAATAAATCCTATTTTATTTTCGTAGCATTGCCTTTCCTATTTCAGATCATCAGCTGATAAATCATCAATTAGTGTGCGGGCTTCTTCACGATGTTATTCTTCACCTTCACAGCGACTACATCTCTCTGAAAGGAATATCACGCGGCCAATAACTATTGTTCAGTTGATGATTGGTAACGAATAGAAAAAGAAATGGTTACAAATCTATACATCATTATTCAAATTAAACTGACATCACTATAGCATACCCAATTTGACTAAACTAACAATCGTATGCACGACTAAGCTCGAAGACCTACAGCGAGGGCCCTAAGCCATAATTTGTATACCAAGCGGTTACTGCCACGCGTCGACACGTGGCTTTAAAAGATTTTTTTAACCCTTGCTTATTATTTTCTATTCACTTCAGTGTAAGTATATTTGTTGTTGCAATAGACCGTTATGCTGTGAAAAAATCTGGGTTTTTTTTTTTCAAATCTATGTTGATCTATAGACATTTATTATTACTTAGAAAAAATATGCACGTGTTTTTTGGTTTCAGTTTATTGAGAGCGTTAGAGATATTCATGGAAGTACATAGACAAGTCTTTCTTTGTAATTTTATCATTTGCATTAGGGGCGACGTAAAAGTAAAACCATTAAAATTATGAAGATTCAATGAAGTGTTTTTGCTCCTTGGGATTGCAATTGATGGCAATCAGTTACCAAGATATGTGCCCTATTAAGTATGTGTGCTATAAAGCTATTTTCGTTTATTTAAACTTGCCTACTTTTTTATTTGAGCTTGTATGACAGTAAGTGACATTTAATTATCGTTTTTGATTATTTGAATACCTTCATACGTATAATTTTTTACCCAGTCCAATTTGTGCCGAGCCAATTGTGTGACATTTGCATTTTAAATTTTACTCGCTATTCAGTGTCCGATCGAGCTGGAAGGATGTTGAAGACCGAGTGGTGAAAAAAAAATTAAGAAAGCTAAACGCCCTGGGCATCATGGCTTCGGAAGAAATATACGCGAAAAGAGATAAGTACCTAATTATAATTTCCAAAACTATATATCGAAATATGCAATACAAAAGCCAACATAGGGGTTTGTCTACACGATCACCTTCTGCCTATTGACTATCGTGTGTGCGACGGACGCGAGTTCGGCTTTGTCGGATTGACGTGTTTTGATATGTTTATGATGTGTCTATTTGTCCGGGTGTCTGTGGGGCTGACGTGGGAATTGAGATTAATATTTGGCCATTTATGAACGACGCTTCATTGTTCGAAGGCAAATGTTGATGTTGTAAATAAATATCCGAAATCTGGTGATGCATAACAATTTTTTTTGGTAGAAGATCTGTAGAGACATGCATTATTAACAAACGTACCTAATATTCAAATGCGAAAATAAGTTTGTTTGTTACTTCTTCATGATTTAACCGCTCAATATGTACTTAGTTTGAAATTCAGAGAAAGACATACCTACAAGGGTACTTTTCATCCCGAAAAAATAAAATTCACTGTACTTAATACAGCTCTGAATGCAACTAGGAACAAGCGAACATGACAGAAAGAGAGCCAGATATATGTCGACTCACCATCTTTGTTCATCCCCATAGCCAAGCACTTCTTGAGTCTGCACGCTTGACACTGGTTCCTGTGAGCCTTGTCCACCACACAGCGACCTGTTCCCGCTTGACATCTGTGAACAAAATCAATATATCAATAAAAATTATTAACTGAGCAGAAACGCGAGATTTGACAGCCATTGCGCAGCCCACAGCTTATCTATTGGCCGAGCACGCGCAAACCGATTTTACCCAGTTACGGCGCGTACGCGAGAAGCGGATATAGTAAACACGCACACAGTTGCACGCTTACTACGACAACATAACTGTTAGCCTCTGTACCGATTCCCTAGCCAAGTTTATACTATTTAGTTTCTACGCGTAAAACGTAAAAACTACTTGATGGATTTTGATGGTTTTCTCAGTCTTACAGCGGATGGTCTAACTTAAAATCTTATATAGGTTTCATCGCGATATATTGCTTAGTTAAAGCTCGAAAAATTAAAAACAATAATTTATGTGCGGATGCACGAATTAAACGCGGGCGAATTAAACGAAACCGCGAGCAAAAGCTACTATTTAATATAAACTTAATTGATTAACAGATGCAAAATTAAAACGTAATCTCCCATCCTCTCTCAACACATCGAAAGGACAGATATAGACACATGTTCATTACAACATCATTCAAAAAGGTTAAGTGGCGTGAAACGTGGTAGCCCACTTGTTATAAGGGGTGTAGAATTGTATACTGGGTATCTTGTAAAAAAAAATTGTGTATTATGTTTAGAGTTAACTTTATGTCTGTATATTTAGGGCCTATTTCACAACTTTCTGATAAAATATCATATTGTAATCTGACAGATAGACAAAACACTAAAACTACTAAATAAAAAATTGGAAAATGTTTGAGAGCCCCATAGCCTAATATTATTTTGTAATCATATCACAAGGCAGCTGAGAGCGTCATTTTCTTTGTTGCCATTTTGTAAGTAAGTACCTAATCATAATTTTTGTTTTTTTGTATATACTTATGCCGTTAATAGCCAAAAAACAGATTTTTCTAGTTTGGGAATTATTGTATTCATGTTATATTTTTTTCATTCATATCCTGTGTGATGGGCACCTTGCTTTTTTTACAAATTTTTAATTGAAAAGTTGGATAATTTTCTTTAATTCTTCAGCTAACTCTATTGGATCATTCACAATGCCTTCTGCCAATCAAGATACAAATCTGTTCCTAGTTAAATGGTAGATGGATGTGCGTGGACGCACACTTCAATATCACTGCGTTACTGTATTTTAATTATTTACTATTAAGAAATGAATGGTCAATAAAAAGTATTTTATTTTATTTTCATGATGTAAAGGCGCATCATAATAGCAATCGGAATTCTTCATCAGGTCGTTGACAGAGTCAAGTCAAGAGTCATTTAGACAGTAACAAGAAAATCGAAGCCACATTTATCCAGATAATGGTGTTATTAATGAATTTAAGATGATAAATATGATGATAAATTGAGAAAAATATGAACATGTCAGGTTTCTAACCTATCGCCGATTCGAAGATTCATATCAGTTTATAATAATTTCTCTTGATTGACTTGACGCGGCAGATGAGGCTGCTGGCGTATTTTTTGTATTTCTTTCCTGAAAGTCTTAGAAGTCAAAATTAAAACTCACGCAGATTAAATAATATTTTAATTCTGAAGTAATCATTTCTAGAACATATCAACTAAATTTATTTCTTTCATAGTTTTCCTACTAAATATAAATATAAGAGCACCCTATTTTCCACATTTCTATGGCGAGTTGCAACAAATGTCAAAGTAATCCTATTACTAAGGGATTGCCAGTAATGAAATATCTTTAATCTGTATTACGTACGAGTAGTTTCTGAGAAGGCATTTTTGTCAGCAACTGTATCAAACCCCATCCCCTTTTTGGGTCCGAGTTTGATTGCTTCCGACTTATAATTATTTTGGGGACATATTTTTCTATATTTTTGGCAAGGCTTATGTTTCATTAAGTAACGTAATATCACTGTAATATTTTTATATGTGCGTAATATGCCTTTAAGCGACTTTCGAAAAATATGAACATGATCTGACTAATACTTTATTATGAAGAACATATTTTCAATCGATTGAGCTGAAATTTTGTACACATGTTTAGTTTGGAATACAAATACATCATTGTGATAAGCATGGTGCACCTAGAAACGGCTCCCGACGAGGGATCTCCTCAACGGTTTACTGCACATGATGTTTTTGCCACGCATTGAATGCAATAACATCCTCTCTGACAACAATAAAATCTTGTGTCAAAAATAAAATTTATTATAGAACGAACAAAAAGCTTCATCGCGTACACGATGTTTTTGGTGGTAGAGTTGAATCTAGTTTTATTTATTCTAAATGTTGCATACACACAGCTACTTAGAAAGTACAAAAATGTTATTTTTATTTAGAAAAAGTTTAATTCTCACGAGCAAAATGCAAATTCTATACCCGCTATATCTAAAACATTAGTACATTCATACATTAGTACATTCAAAACTACCCGAAATATTAATTCCATTAAAAAAGGGATCAACAGTTGATCTACGAATCTGTTCAGAAATAAATTACTGAATCAATGTACACATGTCACTCTTCACTATCTGTCGAGGGCTGGTGTTGCCCGATGCAAATAATAGAAGAGGGGCCAAATGTTAAACTGTTTTTAATATTATCTGTGCGTGGTTGACGATTCAAGTATGCTGTTTGCAATTTTTGTTATTGATTATTAGGTTTGGTTTGGTATTTTTGTTAAAAAGTGAAAATAACTACCCTTTGCCGCTATTTTACCAAAGGAATATCTTTTTCCGGGATGAAAAGTAACTTATGTCTTTCTCCATTCTATTAGCTATATGAATAGAATTTCAAGACGATTGGTTGAGTAGATAAAGCGTGAAGGCGAACAATAAACAAAACTCACTTTCGCATTTTAATAAGTACTAGCAGCCCGTCCCGGCTTCGCTCGGGTCGAAAACCATCTTAAATTAAACTATACACCAAAACCTTCAACAGGAAAGTAATGATGTAAGATTATCTTCATCTTTAAAGACAGACACGAAGCGATTTTTTAAAATAGAGTCTAGTTATTGCTAACATACAGTTACGATATGTGGAAAATTAAAAGAAATAATTTTGAAAACCTTTTCTTCATCTAAAATTCAGCGTGATGTAGATTTTTTATATATACATTATATAAAATCAATATAATAACATTCGACTTTTTTCAATTATATGACTATATTAAATAAACACTAATTCAATATTTTATATAATTATTTAATTTCAAATGCACAAGTATTGAAAAGCAATCATTTTATAACAACAGCAATAACAATTTTATTCTTCTTTCCATAAAAATTCACCGCACAGAATATACGGCAAGAACATTATCCAAATAAAACGTAACATTAAACGGTGAAGAGCGAGCGTTCTGTCATAAAAACGAAAATTAAATTCACATCCTATTTAAATACCCAGCGATGGGGAGGCGATAGGTAGCTAACACTGTGTATAAGCGAAAGCGGTAGCGTATTTCTTACTTCCGGGGTTTTGATTTCCCGGGATAAAATGTACCATGTGTCACGAGTCTACTGGTGAAAGAATTTTGGAAATAGGTCGAATGGAAGGAAATATATAAATATGTAGGTATATAGATATAAATTCGTAATATAGTTTGGTATTAGTAATATATTTTATAGCTATATTTTTAACGTAGTTATACTATAATAACTACATTAAAAATAAATATTTTTATTTTATGGCTGCTTTAGTTATGAAATATACATAATTACATAACTAAAGCAGCCATAGACTAAAAATATTTATTTTTAGACGTACCCTACACAAACCCGTGCGCAGGGCCTTTCTAAATCTATGCTACAAAAGTAGTAATTATTAGCTTGCACTCGGCAAAGCACTTAAAAATTTCGTAAATAATGAAGTATTTTGATTTGTAAATTTTGTAGACGATCCTAACGCTCTAAGAACGGCCTACGCGTTAGCTACGAACTCAAGAATACAGGCTACGAACCGCTCCCGCTCCGCTTATCACAGTATCATCACCCCGCCAACAGGTCACAGATGCAGTAAGAATGAGAAATATGCTCAGCGTGGATTAAGTAGTACAAGTGCATGTATTGTTCGGGAGAGCCGGTTGCAACGGGATTTTGGGATTACGCGACCTTTTAGGGGAATACTTGATTCGAAATTAATATTTTGCTTGCCTTTTTTGCTTGTGTGTTTTAATTTGTTGTGTTATTGATTAAGGTATTTTCTTTATAATTATTTTTTGCCCGACTGCAAGGAAGGGTATTGTTTTTCGCGTATGTATATTTCGTATGTAATATTCCTCATATCTGCCCGAGTGTTCTTAGATAGGTGACGTTAAAAAAAAAACGTGGCGCTGCCTGTTCAAAGCCATTGAAATTTGTACATTTTTTTTCGAATACTACAACAGGGGTATCAAATTAAAGAGGTCAACGCTAGGAATCAAACAGGCGGGTATTTTTTTGATATTTGCTTGATTTCTAAGTAACTTAATAATCGTAGTGAAGTAACTAAAATGAAATCTTTTGAACTCTAAATTCTCAATCGACAATAGTTCTATTTAGTTTTATATGAATTAAAGGTATTGATAAATTTATTGATTTTATGTGTCTGTTCACTAATGGACAACTACTGTTCATCTATTTGGTTCACCTGGGTGCACCTCGGACACTTTTTCTTACTCGTACTTCACCAAACTGATATACATACATACATACATACGTTCAGAAAGATTAAAAAAAAATTAAGACAGTTTTGAACTCTCACGTTTTTAAAGTCGAAGTGCCCTCTATATTAATTTATTTAATTGTAAAATACTTTTAAGCACCCCAACTTCACGGATAACATATAATGAATAATTTGAACCAAATATTTTCATCAAAATATATTTTGTTGGCATAGCTGGCGTGGTCGGTTTGTGTGTTTGTTAGATTGAGCGTGTCGCGCGATGTGTGCCACACTTGTGTCCTGCTTTTTTGATGTTACTAATTTATAAACTATAACTAGATTGTGTTTATTTATCAAGTATATTTCATCAATTACTTTACTTGTAATTATAATAACTGTTAATATGACATGCTCTTATGGGCAGTGATGAGTTTAGAGGAGGCGAGTGAGATTTGTCACGATCGTGGCAAATGGTACGAATGTAAAACCAGCAATGTATACAGAATCCGCTAAAGTTTCGGCAAACTGTTCGTGGACATTGTGGAGTTGACATAAAAACTACTAAATTACGCATAAATACTAAGTACTAAGGTATTTATAATAATAATTTTAAGGTAAAAAGTACTAAGAAAATTATGTTGTGTGATATTCACAAAAGTTTGACATGATTCCATTCCAACAATCGGTTACAGATGATGAAATTGAGGTTTCACTTATTGTTCATATTAAAGTGTCCACAATTGTGCAAACAGTTGTGTACTTGTGTTTGGATGATCTAAATCAGCACAAACTTGTGTCTGCAGTTGTATAAGTGGTTTCAGGTGAATATTTGATGATAAACTTTGCTATTTCAACTGAAGCTGTCGTTTGGTCTAAATTGAGGCTGTCTTCGAGTCGTTAGTTAAATTTTACGCTTTCTATTTTATCAAATTATGTACAATCTAATTCATAACTTGACACAGAAAATACAAAATTGTCGAATACTAGCGCCCTGGCCCGGCTTAGCAATTTATTTATCTTCGAGAATAAATAGTCTAAATAAAAGTGAAAACTGCATCAAAATCCGTTGCGTGATTTAAAAGACAGCTTAAAAAACAGACAAACAGTTTCGTAGTGATACTAATGTTCAACTAACTCAATAGACTTTTTGTTCACAGAAAAAAATACTTACAGACAGTGAATTTGTATTATATTTTATGTTAACAATTTATGGCAATAGTCCGGTATTTGAGATGCTTGCATGTGAATATAGTTCCAACACGTCGAGACCCTATGGAGAGTTTCGGTGTTGTAGGTCTCCCGCCAAAACCTGTATCATTATGTTATATTACTATAAGGCTCTTTATTCACCTGTAGATGAGTTTCCGTCTGACTGAGCGCTTGAAGAACCCGCTGCAGCCATTGCAAGCCAGAATGCCGTAATGCTTGCCTGAACTGGTGTCGCCGCACACAACGCACACGAGGCCTGAGAATTAGGAGATATATACGATTATACATCACAAGATATGATGACAGAGTTTCTGAATGCCGATAAATGTGAGTTTAATAAATTTAACCACTTTAGGCAATATCTGCTTTAAGCATAGATATATCATATTAATTGTCTAACTAACTGTGGTACAACAGCTCCGACCGCGAGAGAAAAATTGTATTTTTATTCTTTAAGTCACAAGCCAATGCTAGTAAATGCTAAGCCTCGACAGCTTCACAAATTGGAAGTTAATAGAAAAAAGAATAGAAGTCAGGAGCCAACCTGTCTTACCCAAGTGGTTGGTCTTCTTAGTAGGCGGGTCTGGCAGCCATGGTCTCAATGCTGGTGGTGCTAATGCTGCTGCGACCAGAGCTGCCGACGTTGGCGGTGACCATCTTAGAGGAGAGGTGTTGTCGTCTGTACAAATAATACAAAGTTAGTCTTCAAGTAACAAGAAGTATTTAGTGCAAAATGTAATACATACGAGAATAAGCTGAGATGAAGTTCTCTCCTTGGGAATACTATACTACTTATCAGCTGTCTAGAATATTTGTTATTATATAGGGCGAAACCACACGCCATTTACTTTAGTAATAATACTTAGATGTACGGTACCTCCTTAAGTTTTGATATTCTGATAATTGAAACATTAGCTACTTGTATATTTATACGAACATTTTGAACTGAACAAATCCTGAATTAAGATATTAAAGCCATATACATTTAATCTCAATAAAGCTAATAAAATAACCATTGCAAATCACACCCTTCCATTTTAATAGCATTTCTATTTTACAACAAGCGAGGGGCCGAGTATAGACCCTTGAGTGCGCCTGAAACCCGTTACAAGTGAAATTATACCTTCTGCTGTTTATATAAGGTTTGATATTGAAGAAATCAAACATATTTGGTACTAATGTGTCAAATCAATTAAGTGATTGGTATGGAGCGATCGGAAGGGCAAATTGGTGCGGTTTCACGGTATCAAACGCTTTTGATATTTATGTTGGAATCCAATATGAGAAATGGTATGTGATACTTCATAATATGATCGTGTATTTGTCACATGAATGTGATTTTAGACGACGACGCTTAAGCATATTACATTGAAATATCTATAATCTATACCAACTTTTATTAATAAAAACATATTACCTATAAATGCGAAAGTCTGTCCGACTATCTATCAATCTGTCTGTTCCGCTTTCACGGCTAAACCGCAGGATTTGATTTTGATGAAATTCGGTACGCATGCAATTAAAGAACCCCGTTTTCAATAATAGGTTTTTCAAAAATATACCCCAAATGACTATAATGGTGGGTGAAAGTTTGTATGAAAATTGTATCGCTTTCGCAGAGAAGTTCACGCGGGTAAAAGCTAGTATTTTATATAGCCACATAGTTGGCAACGCTCGTGTACGGGCATTCATGGACTGCGGTGACAACATCCCATCAGGTGGACCGCATACCTTTTTACATATCTACAATTCTATCTACTAATTTCCAGAAAATGGCCAATAAATTTGACATTACATGGACAGCACAGTCAAAGTTACAACAATTGATATTAATGTTAACTTTTTTATTTTATCATAAGTACTCAATATAATGTCTGTATCGGACTAATGAATTACATTCGATTTCGCGTCAAAATAAATCGAATCATCACATCATCCCTCAAAAGAACATTTCTATCAAGAGCAGCCCTCCGCTATCTAGCTGTTAACAATAATTGTCGATCGTTACAATGGGCTATTGTATTTATTTACCTATATTAAGTGTCACAGGCAGTCACTGCACGTACCAGACATGTAGAGTTACGAAACTATTAGAGAGGATTTAATTTATATAAAAATGTTGAAATCTTTTTCGAGTGTGCTATAGCTAATACTGGTTTTAGATTTTATCCAAGTCGCCTAAAGGCATCTGTCATGTCTTTTACTATCTACCGACATTACTTAATCTGTATCTCTATCTCTAGTCCCGGCTTTGCTCGAGTAAAAACATAATAAAATAATTTTGCTCAGGAATCACACTATACACACTATTGGTGAAGACTGCATGAAAGTCGGCGCTTTGTTTTATAATATTTGTTTTATAAGGTTTCTATCGAAACAAGCGGAGTAAATACCTATAGAAAAGAAATAATTATAGAATAGAGAAGAAATAAATATTTCTTTAATCACTTTAAAAAGCATTCTATTGCCATTCGACAAATAATAACCAGAATACCAAAATTTGTCTCGTAAAATAGGTTTGTCAGCTCCGACGGCTGGATGGATTAAGATTTAACTATTTTACCTGTTCAAAATCAAATCGCCCGCTCTATACAGTCACAAAGTCTACAATAAGATATTTCGATGGGGGCATTGCGATGCTGTAAATACATTTGCAAGCCAATCCATTCAGTACAAAATTAAATTGTGTATTTTGTCGCGTTATCTCACCCGCCAACTTCCTTTTGTCTAAATAAATAAATAAATATGGACAAATCACACAGATTGAGCTAGCCCCAAAGAAGTTCGAGACTTGTGTTATGAAATATACTAACTAACTCAACGATACTATAATCAATAACAAATACATATATAAATAAACATCCAAGACCTAGATCAATCTGAAAAAGATCATTTTCCATGTTGACCAGACCGGGTATCGAACCCGGGACCTCCAGTGTAGCAGTCCGGCGTGATGACCGTTAGGCCACGGAGGTCATCAAAATATTGTGAAGGTGAGGGTGTTGATTTTAACCCCCAACGCATAAAGAGGGGTGTTATAAGTTTGACCGCTATGTGTGTCTGTCTGTGTACGTGGCTCATCAACGGGTGAACCGATTTGAATGCTTTTTTTTTTATTTCATAGCTAATTTTTATGCATTGGTTCTTAGATATATTAGATCAAAATCGGTTTAGCCGTTCCAAAGTTGTAGCGAAATGAATATTGAAAGTCGGGGATTTTTTAATTTGTCTAACAAATGAACTTGTTTTGCAAGATTCTGGAAATTATATAGGATTGCGCTGATCTAACGATGAATACCGCCATCTATACTGTCCATCAATGTGCAAGTTTCCTCACGATGTTACCTATCACTGGAAGCAAGTGGTGGTCGATAAAAACTACTATACATGAGTCAGATTGGTATACAAACTCATAGCCAATAACAACCGGTGACCGGCAACATTTAATATATTTTCAATCGCCACAACTGAACATGTCACCCGTGAGTATTGGGCCAGCACAATATAAAATCAATAAGGATCGGTCCCCAGGGTCGTTGGTCGCACATGCTCCCGTGTTATGACCGAAGGATTATTATACTATATTTAAAATTGTAGTTTTTACTTCTTTTTGTCTACCCTTTATCAAGTTTTGCAAGTTTTTCACCTATTATATTTGTACTTGTCCTACAGAGTTGAAATGTCCCACGTCGCTTCAGTTTCCAGTTTCAGTTTATTATGATAAGCAAGATCTGTGCACCAATGATCGGCTCCCAACGAGGGAACACCTCAACGGTTTACACACACACATGTTTTTTTTTGCAAATGCAACAAAATCTCTCTGACGATAAATGTAGTGGGGCATGTTGGGATACCATCTATATAATTCTATTTTTAAATTCCTCCCTTTTTGCATTCTATACATTCTCATGGACAGTCAACAAGCACATCAACCTACCCAAATTTATTGCAAACTCGCCGCTATTACCGCGCCATAGAGGTTGAAGTTCTACCAATCAATCTTTTCTTAGGTATCTGAACTATGAACATGAGTAAAATCAAAGAAAAACGTAGTACATTTAAAGTCGGATTTAGCGGAGGGTCGGCGGGGGGCGGGAATTAATCAGAGAGGCTCAAGGGCTTGCCGCGTCAAAAGAAAACCAAATAAAACGGCAAGCGACAAAGTTTCCTCTCCGAATGGTACTACGATGGCGGGGAGTCGCATTGCTTTTATTTTTATATATGTCTTTATGTAAAAATAAAATTAATCAATCACTATAATGATATGAAATATAGGAATTTTATAAATTTTATAGGTTTTCGAAATTAATTCATCTGTTTCTTTTCAAGCCGTCATATGTTTTTTCAGCATCATATCAGAAGAGCGAAATGTCAGCTTATCGATACTATATACTTATCCAAAGGTTGGCTGGAAGAAATTGCATTAGCGATAAGTCCGCCTTTGCACTCATTATGTTTTAATATCTTGTTGGAACTGTACTCCTTTGTGAATGGTGCAATAAAGAGTTTATCTATCTATCTAGTTATTAATAATTTATATTGTTATCTGATTTACTTGTTATGTTCTGTCTAGTATAAAAACGTAGTATTAAATTTGCCTCATCGGAGTACTAAAACTAAAGCATAACTAAAAATCGACCATAGAACTTTACCAGTTGAATATCATAAATAATAAAAACAAAATGAATCTAACAGTGTCGTCTCCACGCCTTCTCCGTTCCTAAAGTGGCGTACTGCAAAACAAACATTGATTTATCTTGATACCCGGCTTTACTCGCGCCTCCGTCCTGACTTCCAATTTCCTGAAACGGAACTTTTTATGTGTCTTATAAAACCTTTATGTTCCCCCCACCATTCGTTTTATTTCTGTTTCGATTGAATTTTTATTTCTGGTCCTTTCATGGAGGAACATTTTGGGTGGTATGATGATGTAATAAAAAATATATTTTTTATGATTGATACGCTCCGTGATTCTGCTCCAATGGAAATTTTGAGATGAAAGTGCACTAATTTTTAGATTTCATTCTACCCATAGAAATCGGATATTCTTTTGTTGTACCTACCTTTTTTTTGTTGGTTTGTTTTTATGTGTAAGAATCTTTATCCAAAAAATTATCACAAACTTTAACATTGGCAGAAGTTTGGTGGCACCCAAGGTTTTTGTTTTTGGCGGATGTTATAGCTTTTTATCCTTCAGTCTCCTTGTATCGTGCGATATATGCTTGTGAGTCCTCCCGTGAAATGTAATACGCCCACTCCATATGAATGGGCCTATTCTAGGGCGGGAACCACTAGATATCTGCCCAATGTTGAGTTAAAATTGCAAACACTTATATATTTCTGATTTGAAATAAGTCAGGGCTAAAGTGCCACTCAAATATTCCTGAAAAAATACATTCCCGCTACACCCAATAAAAAGCCAATATTCAAAATGCGAGCCCATTATTCCAGAACGAAAATGAAATTTCAAATCCCTGTCTTCTATTGGCTACTTTATATTCTGTGCGCGCTCTGACCGGGTAAAGTGGCAAATCATGGAGCGGCTGAAAATCAGTCAAATAGACCCCGAGTTACTGGCAGGCGTTGGCTGAATACTAAATGTGTCAGTGCCGTGAAAAAAAAGAACATGAAGTATGGCGGACGGCGCGAAATTCGAAAATTGATTTTGATTGGTTGATTATATTCACTTTAATTCGTAATTTGATATTTAAATCAGTACGACTTTGCGTGTACATTTTTTTTTTGTTATGTATGTGTGAATATAAATATTTTATGTATGTGTGAATCCAAGCGTCATTTCGCGTGATCACCAAATTTTTGGGCGTAACGAATTAATATTAATTAGTGTTAAATAATGTAACGGCTTAATATAAATTAGTTTAACCTAAGTACATGTTTTACCGTCTATGGGTATGCAAAAATTAATAAATGAAGAACATGCCACAAAAAAGGAGAAACAATTATCCTAACTCATAAAATTCCAAAATAAAGCACGCATTTTAAATTTGTTCTCTTTCCCAAAATAGCAAATATTTAACGCCCAGGCAGCGACGACAATTTCTTGTGCTATTTAAAATAAAATCTATATATCTATACATACTTATAATAAAACTGTAAGTAGGCTACGTCTGTACATAGGAGTTATTAATGAAAAATAATTATGGGGGACATATATGGGACTAATGGAATCCAAAACATTTTTTTTTTAATTTTTGTCTGTCTGTTTGCGCATCACCCAAAATCTACTAGATGAAATTGGATGAGGTCCACATTTGTATACCGGATGGTTCTAACTTGAAATCTGGTATATAAGTTACATACGCGATACGTTAGTTAGAACCTGAGATATTGACTATGAGATAAGCTATGAGCGGACGCATGAAGAAAACGCGGGCGAAGCCGCGGACAAAAGCTAGTAAAGTATATGGAAATAATTACTTACCTCTAATTCTTCCGTCCTGATGGTCTTGCGTCAGTTGTAAAGGAGCTTGGGCCACTTCCATTTTACGATATAGTCTTTTTGTCTCACTTTCACACTTTGAATAAATAAATACAGATAATGTATTTTAAATGTTGGCTTATAATACGTAAGTATAACTAATATTTGTCATTTCTCTTCATTAGATTTAATTCTGAAAGAATCGATTGTTAGTCATGACAACAATGTGAACACTTTGACAATTTTTTATTTAATATTCCATTATTTTATTGAATAGGTATCAATGCAACTAAATAACTAGACATCTACGAAAGTGCTACAACGGCTACGAGAATCCGTAGCGAGCTACGGTAGTTCGTAGACTCGTAGCCGGTGTAGCACATACGAACGCGATTTACATCAAAAATAAAATAATATAGAAATGTTTCATTTTGAAAATCGATTTTATTTTAAAAACTTGAAATAGATACAATTATTGCCTTTAGATTCGAAGTTTCGGTCGAATACTCATTGTTTTCATATGAACAATCATATGAAAAAAATGAGTATTCGACCGAAACTTCGACTACCTACAAAGGTAGGTAGATATTATTATATTACATATATGGTGGCCTTTGTATTCCGTCAGGAAATTATTTGAAAATTTAATAGTATGCTCATTTAGGTTGGAAATTGCCAGTTGTGATTTTAAATATATGCAGTGTATAAATTGGCGATCATGTATATATATATATTTTTTTTTGGCAGGCTTAATATGTATTAAAAAATTTATAGAAAATATTGTATGAATTTTATGTATATTTGTATACCTACTTTTAAGGATTAATAAAAAAATCTTATCTTCATAAAAAAAAATATTATTTAAGTTCAGTTTAAAAAACGCGCGTGACGTGCACACCAATAAGTATTGCGAAGTAATTTCTAATATTTTCGTGTAACGAATTATATTCTATCGAATTTTCTTTTGCGCCATTTTGTTTCAATTTTCAAGTGTATGTTCTGGAAATTGCTTGCAACAAAATATTTTATACTAGAGGAACGGCTTCGCTCGGGTAAAAATGTAATAAAAATTATAAGTTATTTCTGAAGATCACGTCTGTGTCTGTGCCAAATTTCATTAAAATAAGTCAAGTCGTTTTAGAGTTTATTCATTAAAAACAGAAATACAAAACTTTTCACTTTATAATATTAGTATACCTAGAGTTTGGACATGGATTATTATATTAGTGTGGATTGTATTTTTAAATAAATTGCAAACGAATAAAAATATTATATAGACAAAAAATTATAATAAAAAACAAACTAGATCAAAATCGGTTCAGCCGTTTGGCTGCTATGATGCCACGGACAGACATAAACAGACACGTTAAATTTATAACTCCCTCCTGTCGTCGGGGGTTAAAAACACAGTATAATGTTCAATTGTTTGTATATTTTAATTTTTATGTTGAATATTAATAAACTTGTTGACAACGATTGTTAAATTAAATTACTGCAAATATATCTGTCTTTGAATATTAGTACTTTTTAATATTTAATCAAGTGTTAATGGCAAAGATTGGTGTATGTCTGTTAATTATAAATCAACTGTTATACAAAGAATATTAATACTATATAATTTATCTATATAGCTCGTCCTTTTTGTCATTGGACGATAATATAAACCTAAATAATTAACAAAGCACCGTTAAAAATTATGATTTTGTTTGGATTAGTTATTTTAATGTATGTATCTATCTTCAAATACGAGTTTCCGTTTTTAAATTGACCAACAACATAAACAAACCATACATTTTTTAAACCTTTTAAATTCAGAAATGAAAATCGGCCACGGATAGATTCTATATTTAAAACCGTAAATTGCAACTGGCACGTTGCTTTTAGCTTTATTTTTTTTATATTTGAAACTTCGAATTCTATATCAAATTCAGACAGCGTAACGTTTGACACGGAGAGCCGCGGCGCGCGCGTCCTACGCGGCTGTTGGGACACTTTTGACGTGGTCGGGCTCCGTGGGGTGGAGGCGGGGCCGACCACGCCCCGTTGCTTTTCGTGTCTGATGCCCTCACTTCGAGGATGAAATAAAGACACGCTGCTGAGAATATTTACAGTTCATAAAAAGTGAAAATATACTTTTTATGTCAGTAAAAAAATTGTTAAAAATGCCGAAGCTTGGTGAGGATATCGAACATCGACGAAGCGTGTTGCAGATCTAGGTGGATATTGATTTATTAAACTTTATATGATGTTTTAGTGTTTCTTTGCTAGATTTGTCTATATCGAATAGAATAATGAAATGTCTTCTGTCCTCACAAAAATTATAACTGTTCAACAGATATCTTGGCTACGTACCTACCTATGTATAATCAAAATGGTCTTTAGTATTTTAAGATCCAGACAAAACTTTAAATAAGTAATATGAAACTATATGATTACAAATATTTTTTTTAAAAGTAGGTATTGTATGTTTTGTAAAAATTGCTTGCAATTTTTCTCCGCCCATTGCCCTTTTCCGCGATCCGTCTGACATTTTTCCGCAGAACTGATGGCGTGACGCATCCCGAAGGGGATTCGATTTTGGGTCAGCTGTTAAACGGTCGTTTTAAGCTTTAATTTGTGGCAGCCGCCGTTTAGAATAATGACGCAGATTTCAGATTGGTTCGGCTCCCAATTACTATTTTTGGATATTTTACAAGCTGTTGAAATGTCGACGGCTTTACTTCTTAAGAATTGTTTATTTTGTAGAATTAGGTAGGTAGCCTTATAAATAGTGAATAATATGAATTTTCGAGAATATATTCATGCATATTTACGGATATGATAAAGAGGATCTATACATTCCCAAAATTTGATTTTTTTGTAAAATTTGTAGGTATCTTATTCTATTTAAGCAATAGCTCACATTTTATTTCCTTCAATGCACAAATTTGTTCCTCTGTAAAAGCACAGAAGTAAAAGTAAACAAAACTTTATATCGAATTTATCACGTAGGTACACCTTAAACCTTTGCGTATCTTCAATGCAGAAGAAAAAAAAATCTTTAATGTAAATTAGGCATTTATAAATCTTTCCATTTTAAAATTATTTTCCCGGTGGTTTATTTATTAAGCATAAACTTTTTTTTTTTTAGTTTAGTTTATCCATAAGGAAAGGCAAATGTATCTAAGCCCGTACAGCCATGTAAACATAAACAATAGGCACATTGACATTTGATATCTCGTCCAATAAGAGCCGCGACCGCGAAGGGCGGGGCGGGCACATCAAATTCCGCGGTCCCAACCGTCAGAAAGGAAAAGTCACGTTTTCCCGCGCGATTCTCAACCAATCAGATTGCGGAATCGTGTAAATGACATTTTTGATTTTCATTTTCCCTAAAACGCCCTAAGAGCGTCGTTTATAAGTTATTTTAAAGAAAACATTCAACAGAAAGTTTATGATAGTTGATGTTATATGAAATAATTTCCCGTTTCTCGGCCATAGAGCCAGGCTGATGATAGAAAATAAAGGAAATAGAATATTCTAAGAGGCATTATTCAACACTGGAGACATAACATCAATTACTATCTTTTATATTTAGTTTCAACTGTGCTGATGTTTTTTTTTTGTTTGTCTTTAATCAAATCTTGCAAGTTAAATTTCGCCTACTACCGCTTGTAGTACATACAAAAGCGGTAGTAGGCGAAATTTAACTTGCACACATACAGATTTTCCATGTCGTTTCAGTGCTTGTTTTCATGACAATGCATTGTTATAATAAGAATGTCCTGACGGTGTACCCAGGTTCGGCTCCCAAAGAGGGAACTCATCAACGGTTTATTTTACTGCTGGAAGCTAATGGAACCAGATATCTTCTTAACAGGCTGTATTTTGTATATCTCGTCCTCTGTCTTGGTCCGCGTCTATAGTCATGAACTCAGCCCTCTGTCGATAGTCCCTTTTTTCTCTATTCTGTCATTGTCCGTTTTATTTATAAAAAGTCATAGAGTCACAACTTTCGCGTTGCATAATTATAAGTAGGTATATTAAACAACAGGTATTAAACGCGCACGTGCCTTTTTTATTTCCCAGATGTTTCGGATGTTGTTACAAAGGTCAATAGTCACTGGGCGATTGTCGCCCTGTTTAACAGCTGTTATTTAGTATTAATCATAGAGTCAGTCAAAGTCTATAGGTAAATAGAGAAGAGGCAGAACGCCACTACATAACATTGTAATCACTCGTTACGAGGGTTAAAGTTACAATACCTTTTTTAAAATTGCTTTTCTAAGATTAAGATATCACATAATAATTAATATTGTCGTAAATGCCAATATGTTAATGTATTTAATTACATTATGTGCTTTTCTATGTCACAATAATATACTTCAATTTCACGAACGAACCCTAAAAACTACCCACAAGTCAATCGCCAAACTCCACTCTGTGAAACGGCTTTCCACCCACCACCCCCCATCTCCAACACGACCTTTTTCGCCCCCTATTTCCCCCGAATTACGTTTCACCCCCTAACCACGGTCTTCAGTGACAGTTCAATAAAGCACAGCGACCAATCCTGGCAAACGTCGCCCGGTATAAGCCAATAGGATTAACGCTGTTCACATCTCTTTCTAACCTCACAATTATCGTATAAGCGCATCTCACTCCCACTCACGGACGACGGACTCTTGATTCGATTGAATTCTTTATTTGAATTTTCCTTTTGTTTTTCAATTCGCTGAACTGGCATAAGGATGATTGTAACATAAAGTAAATGTCTGTTTTTTCAGAGCTCTACGGTTTTGTTATTTGCAGTTAAATAGAAAATACAGTGTTGAGAAAATATTTATTTTTCGTTTATTTAACAAATGAAAAAAAAAGGTTTGTACTTCGGTATTATGTCGATTGTTTCGCCATTTGTGAAGTGGTTTCACATGCATATAATGCTTCGACGATAATTATAAAGTATTATCTTCAATTTATTAGTATCTATTATTTTAAATAGCATTCATTTCACCATATTCTACTTGCTTCAGCCTTGGGACTTCAGCACGAAGCACAACATTCCATACGTAATCCGTGGTCAGGAGTCTATTAAGACTTCCAAGTCGGCCAAGGTTGGTCATGCCCAGGAGGGAGGTTCTCGGTCAAGGCAATATACTAGTTGACTTTTTGTTTTGATGACTATTCGAAGGGTATATTAATAGAAAAACCCTGTGAAAAAAATACTGTGAATTAAGTATCACAGAATTTTTTTCAGCTTTCAAAGATAGGACAAAAATAAAATCACACATTTTTGGACTACCAAATGACACCAACAAGTGACGTTACAACGTGTTAAAATGTTCGCAAAGAAATTTGTGTTTATTCGACAACTACATGAAATATTACGTTTATGATGATGAGTTCTTAATGAAAGTTGTTACAAAATTTTAGTTTTTTATGATAGTGGAGTATGTTTTTATAATTTCATAATTTTTTGAAAATGGACTTTCCAACCAACTTTTGTTGTATATTACTCAAAATAGTAACTAGCGCCACCTACTTAAGTAGTATAATAATAGATGTCATGGCCTATTAGGTACCTTTGCTTTTGTCTATGTATTGAATATGACAACACTGAATAAATCTCTCTTCCGTTCCGCAGTTGAATTGTGCACGTAGTTTTATTTATTAATTAATCGTTTTTATTAGAATTATCACAACTTTAAATCTTCGTATAATGATCCAGATGAATGAATGAATGAATGAATGAATGGTCATGGAATCATCATAATGGTCCTAAATATATCTATTTTATTTAGAATATCTACATATTTTTAACAATTCTCTGACCTTACCAACTCCCTACTGGGTACTTGGTTTCTTAGTTCTGTTGCTTTACCCACCGACACGTCTTTAACAAAACTATGTCGGTTCTTTAGTCTGGGAGTGGCACATGGTGATGTAGAAAATGTCGATGGTCTATCATTTTGTAGTACACAGATATGCACAAATCAGACAGAAAGTACAAATCTTATTTTCTCTGCGAACATCTGGAGGAGCAATACCAGTCTTAGGATACGGTACCTATGTGTGCAATTTTATTAAATAATCTCTCTATAATCTCTTTATGTTATTTAATAAAATTGTATCTATATAAAAACATTACACACATTCCTTTCTATATTCAACAAACAACATTAATCGGTCGAACCGAGCATTTTCCCGCCAATCCGCCATGACGGCCCAAACGTCACCTGTTTCCGACGTCCGCCGCCACCCGCCGCGGCGCCACCTGCCGCGTACATTATCCAATTTGTCTACGTCGAGAGGGTTCAAATAGTCACTGGCGATGACGGCTCTTGATTTGATTATTATATGGACTTGTATCATGCCATTGTCTCTTCATTTTACGTAATTGCCTTTCGCACCGAGAGCTCCTTACAATGCTTAAAGCTTTATAAATACACTACGATATATTATTTTACTCTTTGCTAGCGGCCCATACCGGTTTCACCGGGGTAAAAATATAACAAATTGTATAGCTACCTCAGAAAACACACTATCTATCGGTGAAAACCGCGTGAAAATTTTATTTTAATATTGTTTATATAAAAAATATATCTACTATTTAAAAATCTAAATTTTTATGCTTATAAATAGAGACCTGTTCTAATTATATAATATGTACACATTATAAGCGTGCCCACAGAAATCAACCTAGAGCGTGCCTTATATTAAATGAATAAAAAAATTAAATACTTATTTTTATTGGCGATTATATATTTTTTAATATTAACTAGTAGGTATTTTTAAATTTTATTCATTGTAACAATAGTCTCGTGGTGTCATCTGTATTATCGCTTATGTAATGATATTTAAGCATAACGTTCTTATGCATAACGGTTCACGCATAATTATTTGAAGCATAACTAACCTAACCTAAAAGTTAATTAAGTAAGTATGTCACATTTACCCGAATGCCAAATATAAATACCTACCTAATGCCTTGGACATAGTTCCAATATGCCAAAATATTTTATGCCAAAACCGGTATGCCAAAGAATAATAATATAAAATAAATAATGCGAAAAATAGGGACCCCAAAAACATAGACCTAATTGACTACCTATGGGAACTTTCTCTTTTTTATTTTAAAATATATTATAAAATATCTTTGCAACAAAGATAGTTTAAAAAAAATTATTAACAGCGACTAATGCTGGCTCCACACTGTCGTTAAAACTTTGGCGGATTCGGTATACATGGCCGGTTTTTCATTGCGGTAAAGCACTCATATTAACTACGCAATGCTCACGCATTCGCGTCGGCGTGTGTCCGAGTTCGGCGATATTGTGGAGCTGGAATAATTGTGATCTAAATTTTAAGTTTAAGCCTTGACCCCCCAGTTCACGCGCGGCCCTATCGGACTGTTATCTTCTGGCTCAAAGCGTAATAGGTATACTATACATACTTAAATTTGGGTTACAATTTAGAGCTATATCCATTAATATTATAAATAGGAAATGTGTACTAAACTACTGGGTCAGTTTTGATGAAATTTGGCACAGAAATAGGCGAAAACTTTAGGAGTGACATTGGCTTTTTTTTATTATGGTTTTTCCTCAAGCGAAGCCGGGGCAAGACGCTAGTTTACATATTTAAATTATTTGTCACTGTTTACTTGTAATCTGTTTTCTGTGCTACTAAATAAATAACTGTATATTTATTGCGATACATAATTGCAACATAGTTTTGTTTCGAAAGAGAAATTATTAAATGCGAAAGTCTGTGTTTGTCTGTCCGTCTGTAGGTATGTCTGTTCTACTTTCACGTCTAAACCGTTGATAAATTGATTTTGAAATTTAGTTTGCATGTACTTATAGACATACCTACTTTGTTCAAACATAGGTACCTACTTTGTTTTTCAAAAATCAACCCCCACTATAAATGGGATAAAAATAAACGCGGATGAATTCGCGGGCAAATGCTAGTTTTAAATACCGACGTACCAGTCCAGGCTGAAATTCGATTACATCACACTGACCGGAGCCACAAAGTAAATGCAATTGCACCCAAAACAGTGCATCCCTCGATGCAAAGGGTGGCTCGATTGTGACGCGTCCCAATCTACCCTTTGTCGTTGTTTCTCATTTTAGGGTTCCTGAAGAGGAATAACGGAACCGATTTTTAAAGAATCATCCTTAGCTAATATCCTCCTTAGATATTAAAAAACAAAGCCCTCTGTCGCGTTTCTCCCTCTCCCTCGCCCTCTGTCTGTTTGCGATAAACTCAAATACGATTGCAAAGATTTTCATGCGGTTTACACCAAAGTATAGTTCACATTATACTTCTATTCTTCTATTCCTGAGGAAGGTTTACGTTTATAATTTAATATCGGGTAAATACTCGAGCGAAGCCGGGGCGATGATGAAATTTAAACAGGTATGTGGGATATGCTAATAGATTTTTTAAGTTCGGGGGGCATCAAAATCGGTTCAGTCATTTTTGAAATATTCACAATTTTGTAAAAATTTATTGTGGACCTCGCGAAGGTCTAAATTTGCGGTGAACAACTAAGTAGTTTATAATTCTTGTTACTACTTTACTTTAGATTGTAGGTAGACATTAAACATCTGAAAAATATTGACTGACGCACTCCATCTATACTGAACTGGTAGACGTACGATTTGAAAAGATGCCATTGGCATTGGTGCGCTAAACGGAATTCATCATTTTATTTGCCAGCTGTGTAAAAAAAGTATATAATATTCTGTGAATCCTACCGGTTTAGTTACACACGGTGCGTCCGTCCAGTCCAAACGCAATTGCATTTGAATCTCATACACACAAACACAGAGTACAGATGATACCTAGATCATATTTAACTTTATTACAAAAATATTTAAAGGCGGACTTAAAGCTTGACTACCACCTTGTCAATGGACCATACTTACGTATACAAATACTCTTTGCTCATACTTTGAACCTGTGCTTTGAACACTACTTAGGTAGAACACTATTGGGGTATTATTTAATCTGTGACTTAGGTAAGTATGCGTCTTTATTTTTCCACAAATCTCTGTCGAATCCACCGCTATCCCCACAGTAAACATTTGATACCACGTACCACACTCCGAGATGAGCTATAAGTATTGGAGTTATCTTGGTGTGTGGTGATGATACCAATAATAGGTATCATCCCGCCGCCATATCTTTCGCATTACTATTATTATGTAATAAGTTACGCCCGCGGTAACCTATATTTTATCTCGAAACATATATCTACTTCATAAAAATCGAACCAGCGGTTTAGTAGTGAAAGCGTGACAAGTAGATAGATAGACATAGTTTATAATTTACAGACAGAATTTATAATAACAGTATGGAGTATTATTATTTTTGATACTGTGTAGCCTCGGTAATGCTATCACCATCTATGTTGTGAAAATATTACTATAAAAGAGTATGTACAAAGAGCATTGTCAAAAAGGTTTCAACTGCTCAACACAAGATGGCACTGAACTACAAAAAATATTAAGTACTTTATAATAACGTCAGGAAATAAATAAATGTTATTGTAAATTGTATTTTAGGAGTATTAATGTAGTGTGGAGATAGCAATAATATTTGACAAATAATTGAATGTATGAAATTTTTTGTGACCGAGAAAAACATTTTTTGTTATAGATTTTCAAACTGTGTATCATAAAATACCCAAGTAAATACTAAGGTTGCCATATTAAAAATGATGTATGTAAACAGCAAAATAAATAGATAGAGTAAAACTAACATTAAATAAAATGAAAATATTATTTAACGAAAAAATGTTCTCTAAATTTAATATTTCTCTTAATAATTGAAGTTCATGTCTTTTTCATAAATGTTGAAAAAGAGTTAATGGCTGAATATAAACTTCAAGTAAGACATTTAAAAATAAATTCAAGCGCGGGCGCGGGAAATTGACGCAATTTCACTTTGGGGAAAAGTAAAAAATATATTAAATAAAATCATTTCTGGAAAAACCATGCAATTTTCTAATGTAAGTACAAAAAAAATATACCGTACAATTATTTACTTAGGTTAAATTAAATATTTCCAATGTAATCTTGCAGTAATAATAAGCAGCAACACCGTCGCGAGTAGGCACGTATAATTTTATACACATGTAGGTCAATGAAAAAAATGGCTTAGCACCAAAAGCTCGTATGTATCGTGGCACGGAATAATTTTTAATTTAAATGGCCTTCAGTGATTTATGCCACATAGGAAATGCGTATAAAACCGTCGAAAATGAATCGGATCAGGTAAGTAGTGTAGTGTTGTGTAAACTTTGCCATTTTCCAATGGGTGTTGTAAATGTCTTGAACTGTCAATTTGACCCAAAATCCGGGGAAAATCTTCATAAATAATCGTTAAAGTGGTTGTTTTCCTGGTTTTCGGAGTTCAGTAAAGGTTTTTAGTGTGGTGATTGTGATCATATGTGGAGTGGAATGTGGAATGGAGGTAATGTGGAGTGATTACGTTGGATTTCAATCGTCAAGTTTCCACATTAAGGTGAACGATGACATCTGAAGAATGCACACAATATTTTTAGAATTATGTAGTTTGCACGTTAGAAGACAAAACAGCAAGGTAACAGTTTAACCATCGAAATATTACTAAAGCTCAGAATGTATGTTTTGATTAAATTCATGATTTGCTCTTATTAGATAATGTTGAGTGACACATACAATATGCTGTAGGTTGTTTCTACTTTCTCTAGTTATTTATTTGAATGTCCTTCGCTTTGTTCAACATCTAGAGACATTGATTATATATGATTTATTAAACTTTCAATATCTGTAATCTAAAATGTGATATTTCAAATATGAATACATGATGAATACAATAATAAATTATGGTGTAATTGACATAGTATTTATTATGTTTGTATACAGTTTACTACCAGTAATCAGATATACAAGCTTTAATTTTCCTTTTACAAGTAGTTATCAAATTAATTTCTGTTGTAAACATCACAGATTTCGTAAGCCTCTTAACATATTGACCTACAATGCCACATATTGTAATGTTATCACTAGAAAATTTTATTTTGTTACATTAGCAGTAACATATCTCAATATATGTCTTTTTGTATCTATTTTTTTTTTATATTTTAAAGTTACTTATACCCAATGAGTGTAAGTTTTAGATAACTGTTTTTATATCATATTTATGTGTCCGACTGCTAAGCAAATGTCATGCTTTCAGGGCTAAACTGCAGAACCTATTTTGATGAAAGCCATACTATTATTATAAATGTAAAAATTGATTGTCTGTCATACTTCCACAGTTAAATCATTAGGTCAATTTTGATTTAAGGTTAAACATATTGTTGAATGGCCAGAGCTGTGGGCAACAGCTTGTTGTTTATGAATGTATTTTCCAGACTTGTGGTGTTTTATAAACAGAATACATACCTATTATTTACTGTACATAGGTGCTTCGACAATGCCATATTAGTTTCACAACTTGGCCTTAAATTATATTAGAAGCATTTCATTAGGTGATTAAGACAAAAATTTGCATTATTTGCCTCTAAATATATTGTAAAATTTACTGTCTGGGCTTCAATACTTAATATCGGAGGCTACCGGGAGGCAACCAGCCAACCAACTCAAAATGAGAGACTGAATAAATATTTGCAAATAAACTATTATGACAGAAACTAAATAAAACTCTTTTGGGAAAATTTCAGTTCTCAAATATGTGAAAATATATTGTTGAAATACATTTATCATAATTTATAAATGGTAGATCTGGTATAATAGTAGATTTATATAGATAATGAGCGGGAGTCTCTTATAATAAAAATGAGCAACATCTTCAGCAGCTTCCCTCCTTAAGTTACCATTTCTCATTCTCACAGAACATTACATTGCTTTGTTGAATGGTTGATGATGGATGAATGATGGTTTTGTGCCTCTGAATATTATAAATATAATATTATAAGTTTGTATCTTGAACTATGGTCTAGCTTGCTCTTTATATCACTCTCTTGCTAGCAAATAAAAATCATAAATACTGATTTGAGAAAAATGTAAAAGACATAACTATTAATTATATACTAATTCTATCTATTTTATTTCTATGTAAGCATGTGGTACATACCTAATATTGCTATGGACTACAAGTGTGACATTCCATATCAATTAGAATATGTTGTGATTGCTTGACAAGTAAATTTACACATACAATGAAACATATGTGATAACTACTAGTGAGTGCAGTCTGTTATGGTCAATACTATATTGGGACATGTGGGAATTTACAGGTTTTTTCAAGCTTATGCCAATCCCTGCTACTGTGGCCAAAGCATTTTATGCAGGGTTTTGCGATACATCATTAGACATGATGCCTTTTAGGTCTTTCTTCATATTTTATTACTATCTGTGCCTGTGTCACTGTCATTACATGGAATGAAACATTATTATGTATCAATATTAATTGGAGTAATTACATATTCTATTTGCCTTCTCCATTACCTACACTATTAAATTATTATCTGGAGAGCAGTTTTTCCTAGCTATATTTTATTGCACATTGGACTGGTCAATATGCAAATCATACAGTCAGATTCATATAAAAATTCATGAGACATTAGTAGGATTCGAACCTGGGACCTCTCTGCTACACAACATTCGCGTAAACCTGTTTATGCAATACATATATTATTATGAAATATGTAATGTCTTTGTATTTTTTATTTTTATTCCAGTCGGAACGCATTATGGAAGAAAACTCAATGGTCCGTGATCTCATCACGAAGATCCTTGATGAAACTGGACCAACTGAAGGAAGCAGGTGAGCCTCGAAAGTTTATACTACTAAAATAATGTGAATGTCTGTGAAACAGACTGCAAACAGTTCGCCAATTTTTGGCGGATTCTATATACATAGCTGATTTTTAATTGTGGTAAATAAAAGCACTCATACAAACTACGCAATGTTTATGCATTCGCGTCGGTATCTGTACGAGTTGGGCGATAGTGTGGAGCCTACAAAAAAGCCAACAGCTGATGACGTCAGTCAATAAGCGAATAGTAAACAATACAGTTTTTGCACACCTTGACATAGTCTAAAAAACAAAACATAATTTACAATATCAAGGTTGTGTGACTCGAACGCTTCCACTATCCACCGGGTTTATTCCGAATAGGTTTATGTCGTGACGTCATTATACCGTAAACAGCGGCAGTTGAAATATCTCTAAATCCATTAGAAATCTGTGTCATACAAGGCGTCAAAATATAAAAACTATTCCCATCTTATAAAAAAATGCTCACTTGAGAATTCCGCTGTTTTTTCTCTTTTTTACTACTATTTTATCAAGGGCTGTTTGGCACGGTTGGTGGGAAACGAGCAGTATTTTGGGATTAACTGATAAATTGACCAAAATCTAAATGCTCTTCGATCCATCAATTAACTTTCAACAGCCATTTAAATGTCCCCACTGCTGGGGTCCTTATGGATGGATAAAGAGTATGGGCCATGACCCAAAACGTGGGCAAATTGCGGATTGGCAGATTTTAACGACTGCAAATACAATCGGATCTTGCCGGAAGCACGGATGAGCTGAAGATAATACATTTTCGGTCACTCATCCAATGCCCGACCATTTTTAGAGGGACTTAACCGCCATTATCACATGCTCTTCGATCAGTATGTACCCGAAAAATATGGATTCACTTTGTAAAGAAAACGTTCCTTACAAAATGTATGGAGATGCGCCCGAACCAGTTTCAATAATTAACCTGGTATCCAAGCCCTGTTAACTTGACGACTTGGTTAACTGTACGATGTACGACATACGGGAATTAGATTTGCGAATGTCACAAACTTTCACTTTGCGTTCAATTCTTATTGTACAGCTTGACAGACATGCAATTATTGTTGTTGTTAGACAGGTTGATTGATATCTAATAGTTTAAAACAAAGTCGCTCCCAGCTGTCTGTCTCTATGTATGCTTAGATTAAAACTACACGACGGATTTAAACTACGCGACGGATTTTGATGCGGATGATTTTTTAAATACATTGTGTGTGATTCCTGTGGAAGGTATAGGTGTATAATTTCTAAAAGGCTAGTCAAGTAGTGCTAGTAATTGAAATCACTCGATGTGGGTAAATAATTGCTTTCTTATATAGATTAATCGTATTCGAACGATAATGCCAGCTCGGCTTCACACTATCGGGCATTTCGCAGATGCAAACGCGAATTGACGTAGGTACATGTTTTATCGGCTATGGGTATGCAAAAATGGCATAATGAGTAGGACCGAAAAATGTGGCGTGAAAAAAGGGAGACCCAGCCATGGGTTGATGTAGGCTGAAAATGATTGAATATGTTCGACCTAATAACAAAAAAATTACAAACTTTTTGTTTTTTAATTAATAAAATGATTTCTTTCCCAGCTCCACACAAACATCGGAAAAAACAGTAAGCGGATTACCTCCAAACGCGCAATACCCCAAAAGCGACGCGAACACTTCATTCATGTCACCATATTACCAGAATAACCTTTACAACTTCGGCCAGAACGAACAGAACGGCTTCAATTTCAGTTTACAAAACGGTTTTGGCAATAACTTCGTCAATTATCCCGAAAATGATGCACTTTTGGGCTTAGATACTGACCCCGCATCAGACGTTACGCCAGAACAACTCAATCTACTCAGGCTCGCCGCGCAAGAGATTGGCGGGGCACAATTCTCAAGTCCGAAATATGATGACAAATATTACAATTTCTTCGAACCGAGCCAAAGAAATTCTCTACCTGATACCAACATGTTCCCCAATAACTTTAGACCGAACAGTTTAAATCTAGACATGAATTACAACGCAAACTGCGATAATTTCAATAGATACCCTAATAAGTTCGAGAATTTCAAAGAACAGAATCAAGACGCTGAACTATTAGCTTATTTGAGTCAGCTGAACTTGTCTTTAGAGCGTAGAGATGATTCTGTACCGAACAATATGGAGTATAAGCTACCGTTGGACAACGGTCATTATCCTAACGAAGAGTTTAACAAAATGCAAGAAAACAAGATGTTTTTCAATCGAAATTTCCAGCCGCCTCCGAAGAGCTTTAACGGCGAAAATTTCTATGAAGTGATGTCGCAAATTAACGAGCGAAACGCCGTCAATCAGAATTACGATTTCGCAAACCAGACACCCGTTTCGAACTCGAATAATATGAGTTTCAAGCCGAATGGTTTTCAACAGAATGAATTTCTGCAACGTAGAGATATGAATATACCCCAAGAGTTTCGAAACGGTATGAATGAGCAAAGGAACTTTAATAATGGCGATAATGCGCAGGCTATAATGAGGCAGAATCAGGAATTGGCGCGGCAGATGAGTCTTCTGATAAGGAATAGGCCTCCGCCAAATCAGCTAAATGTGGATGTGTCTTTTTTGCCGGAAAACGCCCCTTTCAATCTAGGTAAGTTAAACACTATTCTATAGCGTGTAAATATTCAACTGCTATAAACTTATTTTATCTAATGTAATGGAAAATATTGAAAAGTGAGATAAGGATTTTGGGGTCTTCTTATTCATAAAAAAATAAAACTTGTTTACTTAACATATATTTTATATAACTATCTGATTTTACAATATTTGACATTGAAAGGGCGATACATATGTATAAATATTTTTAATTAAGAGTTTAACAGTAAAAGTTATATAATTTAAAAATTATATAAGTACTGAAATAAAATTGGATAGAGATTTCCTGAGTATTCTGCTGTCAAAATAACGTCCATCTCAAACAAAAACTAATCCTACTCATGCCACATGAGTTTGTAAACAAATTTTACTCATGTAGTGTTCACAGATCACCACTTGATTGCAGAAAAAAACACTTTGAAGAAACCTTTGATGACCTCGTGGCCTAATGGTCATTATGCTACACTGGAGGTCCCGGGTTCAATCCCCTGTCAGGTCAACATGGAAATTTACCTTTTTCAGATTGATCTGGGTCTTGGATGTCTATCCATATATATTTATAAAATATAGGATCATATTGAGTTAATATCCCATAACAAAAGTTTCGAATTTACTTTGGGGCTAGCTCAGTCTGTGTGATTCGTCCATATTAATTAATTGATTTATTAATTATTTTACCTGCACACTGGTAGACTGTTAAGGTCACTAGTTGCCTAAATTGTGTCTTAAGGTCTTTTGCCATAATGTCCTGAAACTGATATGAAAAACGATTTGTTTCAGGTCTCGGAGCCCTATTAGGCCCGAGTCCGCCGGTCCCACCGCCAGTGTTGCCATCTCCAATGCTGGACTTACCGCTACTAGCTCCTTTCTACGCTATGAGGAATATGAGGTAATCTCCCAATTGAATATAACTGTGTATTTTTTATACTACCGAGCACGCTGACGACCCAGTAGTCTTTCCGAAATGCTAGTAGTTAGTAGCTCTAATAAAAATACATAGTATGCAATGCATTTCTATCCTTACTTCTTAACTACAACGAATTTTGATGCAGTTTTCACTATTATTTAGACATTTTATTCCAGAATAGATCTCGTGCGAAGCCAAGATCCCTAATGTATAATACTATGGAACTCCTCACATATACAATATTTTTGTACAAAATTGTGAATTATTCAAAAAAGACTTAACCGATTTCTTTGCCCCACGATCTTAAAAAATCTATTGACAGATCCTACATACCTTTAAAATTGCATCAAAGTTATTGCGTTACAAACATACATACATACATACATACATACATACATACAAAAAGAATTTTTTTTTTTACCCAAGTTCATTTGTAGATCTCGGTCGCTTGAGCGAAGCGGCTCGGTCAATAATCAAGAACATTGAAATATTAATCAAAAACTTCTCATATAATAAAGGGGTGCAGCAACGTCATCCGGCATACTCCACGCCCGCCTCGACGCCTGCTACGAGCAATGGCGTCAGCTGGAGCGAGAGAGAAAGAGAACGGAAGCCCGTCTCGCTCTAGCGTACCCGGGGCGTGCGGTGTCCTCGTCCAACTCCATCCCCGTGCCGAGGTTGCCGCCTTGTCCCACCAGGGTGGACAGGTTGACGGTCGATATGCTCAGGGAACATACTAAGGTAAGTTTACATTTGTGTGTCTGAAGTGAAATTTGCTTAGGGCCTGCTTCACCACTTGATATAATATTGTATTCTTACTGATAAATTAAGTTATAGATACATCTTACAATGTCCATCCACACTAATATTATAAAGAGAAAATATTTGTATCTTTGTTTATAATGAATAAACTCAATAACTACCGGGACGATTTTGATGAAACTTGGCACAGAGATAGACAAAACCTTTTAGAGTGACATAGGCTACATATTTTATTATGATATTACCCGAGCGAAGCTTGGTTCCGACCTAGCTTCGCTCCGGTAATACCATATTGTCCAGTTGTCTATATATTGTTTTTTTGTTTTAATTATGTATAAAAGATCTTACAAAACATGTAATTAACTTAGCATAGTGAAACTACTAAGGTTTGAAATCATACTAAGAATTAAGTTTACGTCAGTCAATAAACGAATGTACACTAATAATACAAGAGACGAAAAGAAATAATAAAAAGAATTGGACAAATACATGGCTTTATTATGGTTAAGTGTGATTAAACACAGTTGTCTTGGTCTGTAGTTAATATGTATTATATTCTTTATAGGTATTAACTCTGATGGGAAAGATGGAGACACTCCGCGCCAGCGTATGCGTGGCTCAAAACAAGAAGCCAATGAAACAGGAGGATAATAAGATAACAGTGCTCAAGCGAGGGGAGAATGTGGAGAAAGAGAAGGAGTTGGACCCGGACACCTTCGATCCGACCACTTGGAAGGAAGACATTAATAATCTCGCTGAAATGTGAGTGATTTAATCCAGTTTGAGTGATTGCTAATAAAGTGTCTGATAGTCTTATCCGGGATATGTGATATTTATCTAGATAATGATATCTGGGATGGCGAACAAATATAACCTATTATGTTGGTTACGTCACAAAAAAAGCTCACACAAGTATTGTTTAGTAAAGAGCTAATTACATGTTTTATGATGAGTTGACACAAATAAAGGTGTGTTTTTGCGAAATATTTTAGTATGATGTCAGCTTCTTCGTGCTGCCAGGTTAAATGGATAACACACACCACACTATTCTTGTATCACTGGTCTGATGGAAACAAACACAGAAACTGACACAACACACCCAGAACCACAAATAAATACTTGTGTTCACATTATTGTCTGTGTTGAAAGTATAGATCTATCAAAAATATTTTACAGATAAATCATCAGATAATTTTTATTGCTTTTGATGTTCTCGTGACCAGTGTGTATTTTTCTATTATCTTGTTTTAATTTGTAATTTATTTAGTAATCCTAATTAATATTATAAATGTGAAAGTAAGTTTGTTTGTTACCTCTTCATGCTCTGTCTACTCAACCAATCTTCTTGAAATTTTGTATACATGTAGTTTGAAGTGTGGAGAAGCATATAGGGTAGTTTGTATTACCTCTTCACGCTTTGTCTACTCAATTAATCTATTTGAAATTTTGCATAGATGTAGTTTATAATATGGAGAAAGATATAGGGTACATTTCGTCCCTGAAAAATAAATGTTCCTTTGAGAAATCCACATGGGCAAAACCGCGGGCAAAAATTAGTATATGTATAAGTAACTAGCTGTTGTTCTCCATATTATAAACTACATCTATGCAAAATTTTAAGAAGATGATTGAGTAGACAGAGCGTGAAGAGGTAATACAAACAAACTTACTTTCGCATTCATAATATGAGTTGACATAAGCGAGCGAGGTCTACAATCCGATTTGGGGTACAAAATACAATGTTTGTATGTATGTTAGTTTGTTTGTTCGTAACGCGATAACTTTCGAACCGTTGGTCTCATTTTGATGAAATTTAAAAGGTATATATAGAATCTGTAAAAATTTGTAAAAATTCATGAAAATTGATCGTGTTCGCGAGGTGTATAATTTCGTGGCGAACAAGTAGTTAGGGTTGGGTCTCAGTGTATAGTATAGTATAGTAATGTTGGTGCAGCGCCCCGCACAGCGAGGTGGAGAGCGCGATGCTGTCGTGGCGCGCGGCCGTCGGCGCCGTGCAGGCGGCGCGCCGGCGCGAGCTGGCGCCGCATCATGCGCGGCATGCGCGGCACGACCGTGAGTATACCGGGAATTGTGGGAATTGTGGGAATCTTACTGCTACTTACATAGTCATAGTCAGGCACGTAAGTTGAACCAAAATGCCTGACTGTCGGCGCAGGTTTAATTAGAGATGAAAGTATTAGAAAGGATTAGTTGGCTCCACAATCTCAGTTGTTCTTGTGGTAAATGACACTAGTGAGAGCGGTGAATATATGACATCTTTATTTTACTTCACGTAACTTATATATACTATTAATAATTATGACGAGTACAAAATTGATAATTGAATGCAGTGGGAATTATAGTGCGAACAAGTGATTGATTCTTCGCTCTCTTGGGAATTTCGGGAAGTTTTATTACGCGGAATGATAAAGCTAATGTGTGGATCACATTCTTTGTCACTTACTAGTAAACTCTAAGAATTTCCTAGAGTTTACTAGTAAGTGATAAAGAATGTAAGTCTGAGCAATGTTGAAAGTCATTATATAAGTGTAAGATTGTTGTGCGGTAATAATAATAATAAATAAATAGTTATTCTTTCTTTCTTTCTTAATCACAATTTTTATTACGTCAACATGTTAGTGGGAATTTGAGTGCAAGTAATGACATTAATTTTGACCTCTCTGTGAATTCCGAGAATGTTCAAGTCAAAAGACAAAATTAAGTCGGTTCAAACCGATTGCTTCAGCTAACTTCTATGCTGGTGTTCAAATTGGCGCGTATTACAGCGAAATATACGTGGGATCCCCGCTGTATAGCGCTCGTTACCAAAATACAAAATACCGTTACCTTGAACCACATATTACAAAATAAAAGTAAATTAAATTTAAATTTTGACAATAGTTTATTCTAGCAGTCTTCTATCACACGAAAATGTGTATATAATTTTTTTTAAGTTTTATTTACAAATAAAACTTAAAAAAGATTATATATAAAGAAATGAGATGAGATTATATATACAGCTTTGCGAATGAATTTGCTAAGGAATTAGACAATTTCTCAGTAGACATTGTTGTTTTGTTTGTAAACTCCAAGTTTTCTAAATAAATAAATAAGTATTGACTAAACGAAAACAGTCAAATAAAATAAAAAAAATTTCCAGCAATCCTCCAACTAGCGGAAGCGGTAAAACAACTGGGTATATGCGCTCGACGAGCAAGATGCGCGATGTGGTGCGATCTCACTCTCACAGTCGCTCTGGCGCCGCACTCCAACACGGCGGCCGCTAAGCGGGAACCCGTGAGTGTGAACAGCCTACATTTATATATATATTTGTTAGTGTTTAATAAACCCGTAAGAATAAGTTATGGGGAAAAATCCTAACTAATATTATAAATGCGAAAATAAGTTTGGTGTACGTTAGTTTGTTACCTCTTCACGCACTAACTACTTAACTATTCCCGTGGCAAATTAGTAGTAAGTACTAGTAAGTAAGTAATTAACTAGTCCTTACATATTATAAAACAAAGTCTTCTGCCGTGTCTGTCTGTTCGCAATAAACTCAAAAATTACTGCACGAACTTTCATGCGATTTTCACCAATAGATAGTGTGATTCCTGAGAAAGGTTTAGGTTTATAATTTTACCCAAGCAAAGCCTGGACGGGAGGCTAGTAAGTATAAAAATGTATGTTTTCAGGCGGAGAGCGCCCCGCAGCCACAAATACCTCCACCAGCAAAAATTCAAGAGGCAGTCTCCGCTCAAGCGAAACCTTCGCCTTCGCAGCCCCAGACTGAAGCTAAAGAGGTTTTTATGAGCTTTTATTCAATTTAATATGTTTTCAAATTCAAATCCAAATCATTTATTCAGAAATAAGACCTTCACAGGCACTTTTTCTCGTCAATTTTTATATTTATAGTTATTTCTCACAAGCTACAAACTACTTTTTTTGTTATTGTTCTGTTTAACCAAACACCTATGACGATGGCCAAAAGATTTTTTTAAAAATTTATGTTTGTATGTTTGTTCTCATGCACATCACGCAAAAACTACTGGATGGAATTGGATGGGGATTTCACAGTTGTATAGCGGATAGACAAACTTAAAATTTGGTGTAGGTTTCATCGCGATACGTTGCTTAGAACCCGAGATATTAACGATAATAAGTTATGAGCGGACGCGCGAAATAACGGGCTATTATAAGTTTATTTTTTTACAAAAAATCATTAAGATTTATTTCAAGTATTAATATTTTATCATGCCTTTCTTTACCTAGTTATTATTCTCCGCAGGACAAACCTTCTAACGAAACGCAAGCAAAGACCGACACCAAACCGGAGGCGAAGAAACAGACGGACAAACAACAAGACAAGAACAACCAACGCAGGGCCCAGTACTACCGCAAGGTGAACCAAAGGGATTTCTACCAGAAAAACCAAAGGTATGATAGCAGGTTTATGCATAACAGACACCCGTATTATTTAGCAACGGGTCCGATTAATTAAATTGAATTATAAAGTGATCGAAATTGAAATATTTTGCACGTAAAAAGTTGTATTAAAATTCTGAGACAGAATGGTTTATGAGAAAAAAATATAAAAAGATCGCCACAAATTAAGAACCTCCTTTTTTTTAAGTCGGCTAAAGGTAAATAAATTTCCATGAAAAGCTATACTTAATATGAAATGTTATCATGATTTTATTGCTTAAAAATAACAACATTCTTCATTAATTAATTGCTCATTCGAATTTGATCTTTGTATTTTCATGATTATCAGTAGTAGTAAAAAAAAATAACTTTTTTTTATAATATTGTAATTGAATCGATATGCACAGTGGCGCCCTCATTTAAAATAAATTGTAATGAAATTTAATTCTTAGTGTGTAATACTTAGTTCAATATATTTTTAGCATTTGGTAATTTTTTGGAACTGTCAGATTCTATATAATTTCATAAACAACCTTTTCAATGACATGTTTATATAAATTGACTGAAGAATTATTTCAATTTTAAACACTTTAATTGCTTACCTGTTATTATTATTACAAGAACAGATTATGTAAACACCTTATATACATTTAACAGTAAAATGAATCTACTTATATACTGTATCAAAGAATGTATGTGCGATATTCTGATTATAAATTTTTAAATCAGTATTCCCCAATTCGACTTAAGAACTTATTTAGAGCAAAATTTGGCCGAATTTCGCGGCGAAAAAACAAATTATTGTTGTCTCTTTCTATTGTAGAGTTTAAAGGATAGCATTTGTAAGTTTTTCATACCGGACTTTTATTATACAATGTTCCAGATAATGTGTTAATGTGAACATGAATTACTAAATATTTGAAATTTTTTTACACGATATATAATTTAGAAATTTTGAAAATCAGAATGTATAATTGTTTTTTCACAGTTCATATCGTATATGATTATTTTCACTTAACTAACAGAATTTAATAAATGGAAATGCAAATAAAAAATAAATGTGTTCACAGTTTCATATATTATCTGGTAACTTGTATAGTTTTCGAGCTATTATGAACATGACAATTTTACTATCGTATAGAACGGGTGTAGAAACGGCTATGATTCCAAAGCCTTCGATTTTAAATGAATATATCCGATTTTATTCTATATAGTTTATTGATAGGTCGGCTTTAAGCAAAAGTTTTGTCGCAATGTGAAGAAAAATTTTTTTAAAACGTGCGTGGGATTATTTATAATAAGTAAAATAAACACGAAGAATTTGTAATGCTAACCTACATTAATGTAAATTAATTTGAAACTTAAAAAAAAACAGTTTTTTAACGTTTTATAAAACAAGAAAAATATTTTTCACTTCACGTTGAGTCAAAATTGTGACCTATTTCTACAAAGGGGTCGTTGCAATCCTTTTTATATCATATCAAAATAATAAAAAATATAACGAATTGCACTTTTTAAAATAACTACCATGCATTTAACAAAGTCTCGATTCTAAAAAGTGAATTCGATTATGACTTACACAGGTTACAGAGACCATATAATATTAAAAATATAGTATCTGTGTATAGGTTAGTACAATTGCCAGTAACTCCCATATATAATATGCTTGCTGAGTTTTTAAAAGTATTAAGTCTTATGACGTGGCTAGTTCGTTGACAAAACTTGCCAAATGATTGGTGTGGGCGAAAAGTAAACGGCGTGAAGTGTTGCCAGATGTTGCATAATATTTCTACTATTTATTCATATTTTACGTCATTTCGTAAGAAAATTGTAGTTTAAAAAATATAGTTACAGTTTTCATGATGTCTTATATTTTTAGGATTTATTAGGGCTGCTTGAATCTATTATTGTATGATACCATACTTTAACTTTCAAAATTAAATTTCTAATATTTACGTACTTACACGTAATGTCAAACAAGTTACTTTTCGCATGCTAATAAAATACTCGTTACTTTGATCTGTTTATGAAATAGATAAAAAAAATAATTGTATACCTACTTTTTATATACAGCTTCTAGTCACTAAAATCAATAGAAGACGTAAAATGAAAATTGTTACTAAAAACGGACTGATCATAACCAAAATGTTTATAAATAAATCGATCGTTTCGCTCACACCAACACTTAAAGAACCTTTAATAAAAATGTGATGTTTCTACGACTAGTTGACACTATTTTAATATTATCACGTTTCGTGCAAAGATGTATGCAAAAAAAATGAAGTTATGAACTACTAGAGTATAAGCGTATCACTTATTTATAACGTGAATTATATGAAATGAATTTGTATGGATGTAGTGCTTTTAGATATGGGTATGGTTAATTAAAGGAATTGATGATAGGCGTCGCTTCGGTAGATTGGATCGGCTAGTTTTGGTCAATTCTTAATTTTAATTTGTGTACTAAACAAAATATGGTACTGATTCCATAGCACGTGTGTTTATTATAGTAAATTTTTACGGCCAAAATGTAGAATTCTGATTATTACTGTCGGTTCCTCACGTCTAATAGATTAGTTATTTTTTAGTCACTTTTTGCATGTTATTGAAGACTAAAGAAGTCTCAATTTGGGTGTTACACCCCGTTGATATATTTCGTATCCCTGCTTACAGTAACTAAGCTTATGCTTTAAAAGTGTAACAGTTTTTTCGAACGGTGCACAAATATTATGTGAAAACTACCGATATAGTAGTTTTTATAAAATCTTCCAACATATGTTGATGTTAGGTTTAAGTGAAGTTTAATATGTTTGTGATTAACTATTAACACTGTGTTTTCGTGAAAGGATAATCCATATGTGTTCTAAGTATTTGGAATTATTTTGATGCAAGTTTGATATATGAAACTAGGGATGTCAGTTCCAAATTTAGTATTAAATCCATTATACCTAGTGATGGTAGAATGTTGACACAGTTCAGCTTGATTTAAGAATTTTCTCGAAGAATATGACACCTTACTTCGCCAAACACTCTCCCCAAATCAGACCTTTTTTTGTTTGCGAGTTATATGTATACATGGAGTTTGTGCAAAATTGACAAGAAAGTCTTCGTTATAAACTATATTTTTTATTTTACGAAGAATTTTCAGTTTCTAAAGGCAACATTGTTCAGTTTCATATATTAAACTTGTGTATTCAAAATAGTTCCCATTCACTGAACCTCATATTTACGCATTCAACAACCGTAGGTACGTAAAAAACGAAGCTTTTCAGTTTATTTTTTGATTTTAGTTGAAAGTAGTGCCTTTCTAAATACGTGCATGCATTTCAAATCCCTTTACGATGTACAAAATTTTAAAAGTGTTGTTGTTTCAACGTTGATTTTCTATTAGATTTTAGTTCACCGATATTAAGTTTTTTTTTTATTTATCACTCGATATGCATTTCCGGTTGCGTGTCAATTTAAAATTTAATTCATAGTTTATTATGGACTTGTTAGTCGATGGGGTTGGTAATTTGTTATAAACATTCAAATTGTCGATTTTAATTTCTTTTAGAAATATGCATGTTTGTGACTGCGTTTCCACATTGGTACTAGTTTGGAAATTTGGTCGGTTAATATCTAAAGTATGTAGTCGTATTTGTTTAATTAATTATTAACTAACTGCTTAAAATGTGGGCTTCGTAATTAAAAAATACTAATTCAAGATCTTCATTCATATATTCATTTACATTGAAAAAAAATCTTATGAAGTTAAAGTGTTTGTGGGAATTATATTTTTATTTATTATACTTTATTAATTATTATCACATAGTTATTAAATCTTACGAAATGCCCAAACATTAAAGCTAATTCTGCTACTATAACTTCCTTGATAATTATTAATATTGTAACTCAACGCCGACCCCATATTGGAACTTCCATTTCGTTATAAAGATGGATATTAGTACAATCAATTTGCACCTAGCATACGAATTTAGCATATAGTCAAAAATGTATTTGTCTATTATGAATTTAGTTTGTTAGGAAATTTTAGTAGATTATCAATTGTTTCATCTTGTTGATCGATTTTACTCATTATATCGTAAAGTCTTCGTTTGTTCCTTCGTAATATACTGTTCCATTGGAAACTAACATTATTTTTGGGCTTCTGAATAATGTCAATGGTTTTACAGTCGTAGATACAATTTAGGTCCACTTTTTTTTGTAGCGATGTATTGCTCTCATATACGTCATTTTTGTCCATTCAGCCAAGACAGAATATTTTTGAGACAAAAATATTTTTTTTATAAATAAGCGAAAATCCTTTTTATCTGTCAAATTATATATTTCTTTATCCAGATTCTTAATAGCCTTGTCTTCTTTATGTTCTGTCTTCCCTGTAAGGGATAAAGACCTATACTCTGTCTTTGTCTTAGAACCGTACAACATTGCTGGTTGGTTCAATATTGTACACGAGACAATAAAAATATACAAAATACAATTGAACAGCGTCATTACGGAGGCAAATTCTTCATATACAAAAAGTTTATTAGTTTAATTACACTTGGAAGTATTATGATAATGCCACACTTCAATAAATAAATGCCACACTTCGACAAAAATATATTTTGGGACTAACTGAAAAATACTAATGTCAATTTGAAGACAAAGTTTGACTTCTAATATTCAGGCATCAGATTTGTCAATGCAAAACGAAAATGAAAATTAAGACACATTAACTTCTTATCAAGTTTCGAAAACATGGTATGATTTAAAAGAAACGTATTTTAAAGAAATTATAAAGAAAAAAGTAACTTTGTTAATTTATTGTTCTGCTGACACAAATTCGATGCCTAAATCAAGTTTACGGCCTTGATTTTAGCTATAAAATTATGAAATTGAATAATTTCACTAAATATAATAATTGTTTTCATTTGATCTAAAATTATTGCTTTAACCAAGGTTTTAAACTGTAAGTCCTTTTTCCAATTGACTCTCGATTTTTGTGCAAATTTTTTACAATTTGCAATTGTGAAGTAAAATCCATTTATGTTTAATTTGAGAGTAAATTCTCGTTAAGACTTTACGTTTGGCATTTGTTGTCTCCATTTTCCAATGTTGCCATATAGTAACTATTACCTCATAATCTGTCTTGCGAACGCTTAAACCTATTATTTCGCGCAAAACCGTGTTCTTCATTAAAGTAGTTAGTCTATTTAGAAATACTTATATTAATTGTTTAAATCAATTGTTTAATGGGAGGCATTTAGCCTGTGTGCAGATGGATGCATCGAAGAGCGATGCGTTTAAAATGACATTGCTATGATGGATTCTAAAAGTAAAATTTTATATATATCAAGAAAATATAATTTTTCACTTTTTAGGCTTCATTTTCTTGTTAAAATGTGAAAAAAAAATCGCAAAGATTACGCGAATTATTATTTTTTTCTTTTTTTTTTTTCAAGAAGCTTATTGATAAATTGTTAATAAGTATATTTTGACATTGTACTAAATGAACTGATTTGTTTATGTAGTTAAAATTTATGTATATTTTTAATTTTTATTTGTATATAATTGAACATTCGCATCGCATCTTTGATGCAGTCAGAAACAATGCAATATTGTTGATTTTCTTTATTTATTTATTTAGTTTGACACAGATGAATTTATTTACTTATTTTATTTATATAGGAAATGGAAAGACCATTATAATGAAATGAATTTCAGCGGCTATGATAGGAATGCTTGCTATTTAACCTACATTTTAGGGATACGTTTGTTATTGGTAAGTAATCGTTTTAAAGTGTATTAAGGTGCCACGACTAGCTTCTTTTAAATTAGATCTTGCGACTGGGGCATTGCTTTCGTATATTTTCAAAAAAAGGAAAAAAAAATGCTTGAATATTGTTCATGAATAGGTTTTTTCTTCTGTTATTGTTTGGATTATATTTTATTATTACAATTATTTTGCCATTAAAAGCATGTTAGAAATGTAAATTATTATGTTGTGTCTTTAAAATTATAAAAGTCTAACATTTTTTTTTAAACTTTAATGAAACAAAACCAAAAGCTAAAATATATTCACAAAGGTAGCGATGTTTAATCGTCAGCTACAAATTAAAAAAAAAAGAAATTGTTGACAATTTTAAGTTTCACAACAATACATTATTAACAATGACTCTACTGTCATTGTTAATAATGTAAATTGAGTTTATCTACTAATATTGGACCTTCTTTAAGCTCAGTGGTAATTTTTTAAGTTATTAGATGACGCAAAATTATTTAAATTCTCTGTGCTTGTAATTACAGTGCAATCTTAACTAAATAAACGATAGTAGAGTTCGTAATTAATAATGTTGGCCTACGACAAACAAGGATATACAACAGTATATCGGCTTTAATGTTTGATGGCTGTGAATTACGTAAATATAGAATAAAAGCAAAGCTCCAGTCGCCCCCTGGCTCGAGCCCCTTCAGTTAGCTCAACATCTTTCCTTCCGTCCACAAAATATTGGAATTTTTCAAATAAAATAAGCTTAATTCTCCAATGCATTTTATCATCTCAAAAAGAACCCGCTTTTCACCCGTTATTTTTTTATCTCTTAAGTTTAAGGGTATAAAATGCTAATATGAAAATGATTTCAGAATTTCTATGTGACCAACGCTTATAACAGCATATCTTTATAAGAATATTGTGTGATATAACCTAATTATAATTGTAATAAAATGTCCTTTATACGTGATTTTTTCTATAATACCAAATTCTGTACCGTTAAATGGGGCTATTTGGTACAAGATTTGGTAAAAAACAATTTTTTTAACGACTTTATGTTTAAATAATCCTGTTTTGATGATTAATTTGGACAGATTTTGAAGTGGCGTTTCCGGAACTATTATTTTCAAACGTATATTGATTAAAATTCCGAAGATAGCCTGTTTTATAAGCGCTGTTCCAATTTTCGCAATTTTGGGGCTATCTGGAAATCGACACAAAATGTTTAATATTTCAGTAAAATGTAGGCCAGTTTTAATTTGAATCAGTTTGGCGATAATCAGAACATTGATAGTGTGTACCTGGCTATATGTCTATAGTGCTCTTGTTCAATTTTGTTGTAAAATCTTGCACTATAAAACTATAGTGCCACTATATTGGGGTTATTTGGAAGTACGATGATTAATCAGTTGGACTAAAGGAGAGAATGTAGGATATATTTGGAACAATTTAAGGGGAAGTCATTATTTAAATGAAATTGTTGAATGTACTTTAAGTATGTTTATTTAAATGAAAAATGTGATACAAAAAAGAAACATCAAATAAGAACACTGGAAGTTTACCATATTAATTAAGTAGGTAGGAACTTTAATAATAAAATTGACCCGGTTAATAACACTTAAACTTTCATAAGTATCAAATAACTGTACTTATTTATCTAATCAGTTCACTCATCATCATCAACAGTCTGAGCAATTTAAAAACAATTTAACTTTTACTATACTAGTAATAAGGCACGCATATTATTAAACAACGTGTAAAATAACTAAAATCACAGTCGCAAAAGGGCAACTCACCCAATTATTTCAAACAACTTAATTATACTATGGAACCAATGTTGAGAACTCAACAACAATCACTAAAATAAACATTACAAAAATAAACCAATTCTCAAAATTCCAAAATGTACATAAAAAAACAAATAAGAACATTGGAACTGGAAGTTTACCATATTAAAAATTCAGTAGGTAGGAATTCTGATAATAAAGTTAACCCAGGTAATATAATTAAAACTTTCAAAAATATGTATCAAATGTCTGTACTTATTTATCTAATCAGGTCTCTCGGTAACTATAATATGTATTAAAACAACAATATTTTCTAGACATCAGCGGTCTAATTCAAACATAAACAAATACTTAATCAACTATCAAAGTTCTCATCAAAGTTTGTAAGAAGGTGAATGTCATTGCGGTAGGTAAACATTTAACAAAAAATAAGGCACAATATTTGGCATTGATACTTCCTTAATTATAATCATAACATTAAATCAGTCTTAATCATAGTCAGTCTAAAGACTTCGAAAATAAAATTTAAAATACCATAAGTCAAAACAGTTAAACCTATTGTACGTTGTAATTACTCAAATCAATATCAAATATGATTTGTCCTCGCCGAGAGATGTTGGGCTCTGGTAATACTAGAACAATATCATCCAAATGTCTCATGGTACAAATGTCATCTACTGTAGGATAAGTAAACACCGATCCTCTATTAAATTTTGATTCCTTTACTTTTCTCACAAATTTGACATCAGGAATGTTGTTTTTTATTAATATTATCTTTCCTACGAAATGTTTAACGCTCTTTTTTGTAGCAAATTTTGCTAAAATCCAGGAATCAATTTTTAATGTATTATTATCCTCTGTAAAAAATTCAATTTCAGAAAAGCCAAAGGGAATTGATGGTTCTATATTTTCTTGTTCTTCTTCGTAAAATTCCGTGATTAAATCATCCATTGTTTCATATTCTGAATCATCAGAATCAGCCATACACATTATAATCTCAGATGAGCTGGAATCACTACTAGATCTCCTCCATTTTTGTTTTCGAGAAATGTGTTTCTGCGTCCTTTTTTTCACTTTAGTAGCTGTCTCACTTTTTATTTTTTTCTTAGGTTTCACATTATCTATTATTTCTTTTAATTCTTTACTTTCTTGTGTAATTTCTTCTACGACTTTTCTTTTTTCAGTTACTTGTTCTTTATTTTCTATATTTAATTTCATATTTAAAGCAAACTGCGTAATTTCAACATTTTCTTTTTGTAGTATAGCGTTTATTTTCTTACGATTACGAATATTTTGGGAAGATCCTGCTTCAAAAATAACTTCTGATGTAATTATAGGTTTAGATCTAGTAGTGGGTCTGCTATTTAGTAGGCATTCTGGTAATTCACCTATAAATGGCACGTTAGCTTCATAGTTTTTGGTTTCGTACAAATTTTGAATAAATGATCTTTGTCCGGATAGTTCATTGTTTTGAATTAAGTGAGTATTGACCCATCTGATACATAAATTTTTGAGGCTTTCGGGATTTTGGAGAGATGACTGTAATAATGAACCAGAGTTAACTAATGTATCATTTAGAGCTGTTTCTGTTACATTCTCACTTTGTTGCTTCTTATTAATCAATATTTTACAAGGTTTTGTTTTTTACCGATCCCTTTTCCCATGCCCTTGTAGGATGTTAGTTTTGACTTAGGCATAAGAACAGACGCAATTTGATCATCGGAATTATCACTATCATGATTTTTATTGCTCCTTATTTGATGTAGTCCAGAAGGACCTGGAACTGAATCAATAAATGGGTCTGATAGGATGTTTGAAGTAGACTTCTTTAATTCTTTTCTTTTTCCGGACACCTTTAATCTTGCACTTGTTTTTGACTGATTTTGTACTAAATCGTCGGAAGATACGCTCTTTCCCGGTTCAACCACAAATCTCTTTTTCCGTCTCATTCCCGTCGGCTCATCGGGACATCGCAATTCCATCAACATATCCTTTATAACTGAAGTACTACTTGTCTCTATTTCTTCCTCGGACCTTGGAACATGAGATTGGGGTAATCGAGATTTGGGACGATTAGGATCAACAGGGTAAAGTCCGGATTTATTAAAACCTGCTATTAAATTTCTGGATTCGGCATCATTTTCGATTAATTTATTTTTAAGTTTTTTCAACAATTTAGGAAATGCACTCTTAATTAAGGTTTTGTGATGTCTTCCCTCGGTAATTTTCCATTTGGTAAGAATATCTCTCCAGTATACCTTCAAAGGAGCAAAAAACGCGACGTCCAGAGGTTGTAATAAATGTGTTGTTTTAGGTGGCAGACATACAATTCAATGTCTCACAAGTTTTTATTACACTTTCCGAAAAGTGTGATGATAAATTATCACCTATCAACACCTTCCGTCCAGGCTTATTACGAAAATAGGGAACTATAATGGTATGAAACCAATCTTCGAAGCAGGTTGAATCAAACCATCCGCTCTTGGAACGATTATATCTCGTCCCTTCTGGTCCTCCCTCCATCCACGTATCCCAAAGATTTTCCGATTTGTAGACAACGTAAATAGGTAAGAGATGTCCTGATGCAGTGCCCGAAAACATGAGCGAAATTGCCGTTTTCGAGCTATTTATGATCCGCTCTGGATACTTGCATCCTCTTTTATAAATATATTTTTTATTGCCGGGATCATCTGTTAAATTCGTTTCATCATAGTTAATGATGTGCGCTGCAGGAACACCCTCAACCGTATTAACATAATTCTCAAAAAAGGCATCAATATCATCTGACCTAAATCTGGCTCGGTCACTGGAAATATGTGCAGATTTACGGTTTGAAATTTGTAATCTATGTCTTTGAAGAAAGTTTCTGGCCCAATCATAACCTGGCATATTATCTTTTAGATTATACACATTTTTTCCAAGTCTGTCGAGATATTTCTTGGCAAATACACGAAGATCTGTGGTATCAAACGGAAACCCCCATTCCCCTACTATTAAAACAAATTTAATGAAGACTTTCTCTTCTTCAGGCGTAAATAATGTTGGATGGCCTGCTGTCTCTTGCGTACAGTTAATATTTCTTGTCTTTCTACTTAAGGTACTCTTTGGCACACCAAAAGTGTCTGCGGCATCGGTAAGACTCATTCTTCCTTCTTTTACACTCTCTATTGCTACTTGTAAATTTTCCGCTGAGTAATTTTGGTAAGGTAAAAAAGATTTGCCATTTCTGGAATTTGTATACTTCCTAGTATATGTACGCACCATGATCAATTGCACTGGAACAAAACAGAAGAACTTCGCCTTAATTACTCGAAAGTTACGTTTGGGGCTATTTGGCACATCACCTTAAATCGTATACAAATCTGTCATCGGACATAGAGGGGGCTATTTGGAATTATGTTTTAAATAGCCCCAAAACTGTACCAAAAAGCCCCGTTTGATAAATCAAAACAAATATGGCGAATCAACGTAGTTAGAAAAAGCCTATAGAATCCATTAAAATCACAAGGAAACATAAGATATAATACAAATATCATGTTCAACTTACCTCAAAAAATAACTAGTTACCAAATAAAAGTATGAGAGCCATAAATTAAGCAATATTTTTAATATTTTTTGCAAGCCCCTTTTGCAGCACACACATGTCATTTCTAACCTCAAAATTTCATTGCGTGGTGACAGCTTTAGAGTGAGTGTTGCCAGACGAAAACAAAATATCCAATTAGTAGAAAAATAAAATGTTATGAGGTTCCAAATATTTTATTTTTATAATTTCAATTAGCCCCATGAATTTTAAATAGCCCCGTTTTACGGTACTTAATTTAAAGCCAACATAGAACGCTTATGGATATATATTAAGTGTAAGTGAATGATTCTAAAATTTTAAATTTTCTCAAAGTTATCAGTGATTCGTCCTCTCCTTGTTGGTCATTTAGCACGCTGCCGTTGTCTATGCTAGGACAAAGGTGCTAGAAAATAAAATGAATTGTAAAAAAAAAATAAAGCCCATTTTTAGGCAGCGTGTTATAAATGGCACTACGCTTTTGAAATTCACAAATATTCAAAAGTATTTTTTTAACATCTAAAACTCGTGATATCTCCCTCTAGCCATATGAAAAGAGACAGAGATAGCACGGTAATTAAGATTTGTTTTACTTTTGAAATATTCTGACATCAAACACGCGTCTTATATTTTATCTAATTGATAAAGTGGCGCGATAGTGTTCCGCATGACGTAGTGATATATGACCACATCAATATAAAATATATATTTTTTATTAAAACTTAAGAGAACTTGGAGCGCTAGAGTTCGTAGTTAGTTAATGCATGAGTTTCATAATAGCGATTGTTGATTTTATTTTTGTTTATTAATTAGTCAATGTTTTAGATACTTGAGATTTTAGTGAATTTAGACGACACAATGTCCACAAATAAAATTTTAATGGTGTCTTTCAAGTCCCAAAGTGCGATGGGTTCAGTAGGTACATTTCACGTTTTTAAAATAAAATTAATATTTATGCTTTTTGGATATGAATTTTAAGATTTTTCAACTTAATATCTAGATAAATCTCAGTCGTTATCTTTACAATTAACATATATTTTATGATAAAGGATTATTATTCTAATTTTCAATATATACATAAAAATAGTCAAAAGCTAAATTGAAGGACTTAAACTTGACTTAAATATTGTGCCGACCCCACAAAGTGGGAAAAGGGAAAAAATGTATACACACAAACAATTTATCTTATGCTGTAAAGATTATCTTCTTAAAATGTAATTAAAAAATTCTGATCAAAATTTAATTAAAAAATGTGAAATGTACTTACGGGAATATTAACTTTAAAAAAATCCCTAAAACCATCGTTGCAAAAATCCTGATCGTACAAATTGTGTGACACACTGTGCTAGTGAAATGGCTAGATGTTTAGTGTAAACCTTAGCAAGACTGGACTGTGGTTCTCTTTCACGTTATAATTGTATAATTATAACGTTGTGACATCGGTGTTATATCTTAAAGTTGTGATGCAATACGTCATTTTCGCAAAAAAAGCCAAACAGATTTTTGTTGTAATTTTCTAGAAGTATCGGTTAATATATCAAAGGACGAAAAATGCAAGTGGCTTCTGTGGGCGAAGTGCGGCTTTGCATTTCACTTCTCACCAATCACATTGCGCCATTGTGACGCAACGACAGCATTGGAATGTGATTGGTTCACTGCGTCTCACTTCGAATCGATTCGATAGTGAGAAGTGAAATGCATACCTGAGGGGTTAGTGTGGATTAGCATTTCATTTCTCACCCATCATCGAATCGATTCGAAGTGAGACGCGGCGAACCAATGACATTGCAGTGTGGTTGTCGTTGCGTCACAATGGCGCAATGTGATTGGTTCACTGCGTCTCACTTCGAATCGATTCGATAGTGAGAAGTGAAATGCTAACCTGCACTTCGCCCACAGCACTAACCCCTCTGTGTAGATGGTGACATTTTTCGAAATTGTCGTTTTGCCTATAACTCTCAACGCGTTGTTTATTTGAAATAGTAACGCATAAAAAGATAGGCGTCATATTTTATTCGTTAAAATGTACCACCATTTTAACGAATAAAAATTACATCACATTAATTTATATCATGTTTTGACATCTTGATCCAGATCGGGTGTACGGACCCACACGATGTTGAACACTTAATATGAAATACATGCATTTTACGTGCCTGTTTTTTCTATGCGTTAATATTTCAAGTGTAATTTTGTTCATAACGTTTGTTCCTCCGCACATAATTCAGTGTGTCTCAGTCAAATCTGAGTTATTTATGTAATGTGGATCAATCTTAGAGCTTTATCGAATTTGATAATAATTTATGGATATTTATAAAAAAATAATAATGGAACAACAAAAAAATAACGTGGTAGAATATTCATAACTCACTGTTTAGATGTTATTCCTGCAAGATTGTGTATTGTAGTTGGTTTTTTATCTATTTTAAATGATGCTAGTTGTATGAGCCTTGCCTATAGAAGAAGTTAGTATAGGTGGAATACGGTCCTAATGCTTATAGTACGAATCTAATAGTAACATGTTAACTGCATGGTTTAAAGAATCCTCGTATAGAACAAAGTGTAACAAAATTTTAGCATAATATGTGTCCTTCGGGTTAGGATTTGTATTGCTATCTATGGACGTCTTATGAGCCGGTAGTCCATGGCTATAGTATTGCAATGGAGCACAAATACTCTATTTCTAATGAAAAAGTTTAATCACTGTTTTTATACTAGTTCGTGAAATGGGATGTTTTATATTGGTTGCAAACGTTAGTATTTATAGTGGTATGAGTGTGGACAATAAAGGTGGTTTAGTCCTTTTTAACCTAAATGTGATACGCTGAAGCCAGTTGCCGTATGGCCAGGTCGAACCACCACAGTTTTAACCTTAACTCTTAGATTAAGTTTAACATCGCTTCTATGTCTGTTAAGGACATTTCTTTTTCTATTGGGTATTTAGCGGATTTAATATATTTTGAGCCATTATTTAGTGTGCATAGACACAATACTAATATTTTTGCTACTCGCCCATCGCATAGTTCTGTCCAGTTGTATAGGAATGGCATTATGAATACGAGGACCAAATCTGGTTTTTTGTATTTTATTGTGAGTTTAAATATGGGAAATACAGGATTTATTTTGCCAGTTCCTCTTAAATGTAAGTGAGAATTTCTAAAATATTTTTTATAGACGTAAGTGTTGGTAAATTAATTTTTACATTATAGGTACTGTGTAAGTGAGTACACAAGTATTACACTCAAACATTGAGTATGGGAATTTTCTATTTTATTTTGTAATTCGAACAGCGGAATTGAAGCGCCATTCAGAGGATTTGTTTAGAGCATACGTTATTATCGAATAGTTAGTTTTAATTGTGGTGCTAAACTACACACTACTTGTCGACACCAATAATGTATTTTGTATATTTATCTTTAAGTTGTAAGTGATATTTAAGTGACAGTGTTACAGTTCTGTTAAGTGTTCACGTAATAGTGGCAAATGAAATGGGATTATTTTCGGTTCTGGGTACGTGTATGCTATTGAAATCTCACTACATTTATAACCGACGTTGTTCTCAGCAATGCTTCGTATCGTTCACATCTCATAACAGTTGCCATTAAAGCTACAATATAACTGTTTTTTGGTGTTTAAGTCTAAGCTCAAATGTATTTATAATGTTAAAATTTTCACTCCAGTGTTACTAAATCGCTTGTTTTTCTATAATCGGAATAGTTACTAGCATTTGATGTTCAGCAACACTGCCACTATGTAATGCCCATTTATTAACTAATTTTTAAAGCTGCATTCTGTTTATTTTTATCATTGTTTCTTGTTATTGTTGTTTTTAGCAAAGCTTTGTAGGCGCAAACTGTTTTGACATCAATGAAACGAAATGAAATCGCTAGTCCTTTCATGTTTAAACTTTGGATCTGTCCGATTGAACTTAGACGTTTTAAGATACTTAAAGAATAATACAAAATATACTGTCTGTGGTGAATATCGAATTTTATGAGCTTATTAAAACTTAATTCCGTGGTATCGGTATTGCGAATATATCGTGGTGTGCTATTTATATGTACATTTTGATATTGCACGTCTCAATTTTCTAGTCTCTATAATTGACATTTTTAAATATCTAATATAATAAACCCTATGTTATGTAATGGACGACCTTATTAAACATATCGATCTTAAAGATCATTTTGACGTTTCTGTAATCCAAGACACTGTAATTATTCATGGATATTAAATATCTTTTGCAATTAGTCATTTTACATAACATGAGGGTAGTTGAAGTTTTTATATCCAAAGATTGTTCTTCTGCTCTGCTAATCAATAAATATTTGTATTTTTATAAATACACCCGTTTAGCGCCATTTGCTGTTGTATTGTATTGGTGGAGTGGAATTCGAGTCGTGCAATATCGAAAAGAGCTGGTACTACCAAAAAAAAGTAAAAAATGTTTGTTATCGAAGCTAATAGTATTTCATAAGATGCCAATTTAGCTATCGCATTGGACCAAGGATTTATAATATAAGTGTAGCTCACTTCACTCGCTGGTAAAGCATTTTACATAGATGGAATATAATATTTTGACTATCTGTTCTCTGTGTTAGATCCATGTATACAAGTTTGTGATTGGTGTTTAATAGTTGTACAGAGTGGTGACAAAAATTGTGACAGACTGATTTAGAGCAGGTATTGGGTTGGATACAGTCATCGTAGATTCTGCTCGATGCAGTATTACTTTGGATCGTTGTGTGCGAATTTTTATATTATAATCATGTTGCCGGGCAATCATTTATGTCTATGGTGATAGGGTTCAAATTGATTGTTTAAATGTAATTTCTTAATAAGTTTGAGAACAAAAAGTTGTAAAGATTGAAACTAAATACAGATTTTTTATACGTAATGATGACAATTTCAATGTGGACTAATGTTTGGTGGTTTTAAATTACGAATTGTACTATAAGTTACATGTAAAGTCTTGTTAAATTATTATATTTGATATTTGTAAATTTGCAATGCTGTCTTATAATTATCATCACTTATAAGTATAAATTGTTAAAATTTTAGGTAAATATAGCTAATTTTATACGTATAAAATGTTTTGACAAATTCATTTTAACGAGGTATTCAAATACTTTTCGTAATAAACAGAACAAATTCGCACACAACCGCCCAACTAATTAAATGTAGCAAAATAAAATACCCTTTAGGCGTATCGGTGTTAATAAAAATTAGTTCACAATTTATAAAAAAAAAGTATATAGTCTACGCCAACTGTCTTGTTCAAATGTTGTGAAATATAAGTGTTAAATGTTGTCCCCCTGTCGGCCGGTTAGGGCATATTGTTTATGATCAGTAGTTAATGCTAGTTGCAGTCTATGATTTTTTCTTACTAATGTTTTGTTACTGTTTTGGCACTGTATTAATTACCTTCTGACAAAAAATATATAATGAATAAAACATTTTGCAGTTTTATTTTTTTGGGTCACCTCACACAATGGCATAAATTATACGCCTCTAATATTGAGTGAAAGCTGTTTATATTAGAGTATGACGCGCACACAACACTAATCTCAAGCCCTTTGAGCTGTTACTGTTTCGGCTGTATGGTCCTTGCGACTGTCGCCATGTCGTCTTTCTCCGGTTAAGCAGTAAAGGTCGACGTAGCGACGCACTGCAAGTCTGCTTCGATATATAAAAACACTTATAAAAATTTTGTTATGAAGCAGATACGACTGCTGAATTATCGGCGAATTCATTGGTCGCCCCATTATAGCCGCCATCACATTAAACCGCGAAAATTAAAAAATGATCTTGACAAATTATGCCGAACTTGATAAAAATAATTTTATTAGAAAGTATTATAGTTTTCCTCGAGTCGTGACGCTAAAATGACAAATCACACACATTTTGGTTTACAATTTGCAGTATAAAATATTGGGTCGTTCTTCTTTTTAACCTACAATTTGAAAAAAAAATTGCATAGTTTTGAAAAAAAAAATATATTGCATACACGTCTTCATATACATATATTTTATTAGACGACTTTCTACTCTATCAGAAAAAGTTATTGGCCGCGAAGATTACAGATTTTTGTAGGATTTTCATGACTTTTAAGAAAGAATCGACTCAAAAAGTTACACTTCCGTCACGAAATCTTTTATTTTATTCTATTAACTGCTCTTCGTTAAATAACTTTTACTTTTGTAAAACATAAATTAACCAAAATGAACTTTTAAAAAAGCATATTAATATTATATATTTGTATTTATAAATATATTTTATTGATTTTCAAATACCACTCTGTCACATTTACTGCTGATATAAAGTAAGTTTTTGTTGTAAATAAAATTTTAGTATTATTTACAAATAAATACGTATTGCACAGATGGCAATTTCATAAAATATTGTAAATAAAAAAACTCCAATGTTGCACTAGTTATAACTAAATATATATACGACCAAAACAATTTTCCTAACAGGAGACAACATTGTGACAGAGTAGTAACTTATGTGACGGAGTTGTTATTCTAGGGGATACCAGACTCTCTTGTGCAATAGTTTGCAATAAAATACATTTATTTTTATAGAATCATTTATTTTTATAAATCTTAATCAGTCTTCAACATTATCATATAATATAATAAGGTGAGATCAAACTTAAACAATTAATGAAATCACATTTGAGATGAAAGCTTCTTAGACTCGTGAGAGCCTCTCAAAAGTAATTAGTAATTTGGTAAATTAAATGACTATCCACTCTAAACTAAATAAAAAATCCAGTATAACTTGACAACAAATTTAAATTCGCAAAAAATAAAACATTCATCATAACAATAGCTTTTTAATTAATCAGTCATTTTTCGAATACTGACAGTGGCTCTTCGAATTGGAAAAATTGTCTCTTCCCCTTTTTAATGACATTTGGAGCCGGTAAGACTAATCAAATCATCAAAAGGAACATCCGATATGTCATTCTCCACTAATTTAAACAGCCTTCCACTGTCATCAACTGATTTTAGGAACACTACCATGACTTCGCCTTCTTCATCGACAACACTTTTTGCTACTCCAGCGTAAGTGTACTGAATGTTCCGCTCGCTACGTACTTTAACCAATACATAAACTCCGTCTTTTATATTCATTGGATGAATATCTTCAGGCTGGAGCGTTTGATAAGAAGTACCACAGACGGCAGTTTGATCAGCTAGATCTTTTTTCGTTTTAAGCGTGGCTAAAGGTTGATCTTCATCGGATGATTCATCTGGGCCATATACAGTATCTTTGTAATATCTGCGAGCATCAAACCTTCCTTATCGTGAATTACAGCATCTTCTTTTTCATTAGATAAAAACTCGTCCACAGTATTTTGTTGTTCTTGGATTTCAGGCAGAGGTCGATAAGTTTTAGGAGCATGGCAAGAACAGAATTGATCACAAAAGCAGCTTAATACCCTATGATTTAAGATTCCACGATTTTCTGTGAACATTTGGTGGACCTGCATTGTTCCTTTTAGGGGCACAATGTTACTAGGAATCGTTGCTGCTACCTTTTCGATGTCTTCGCCTGTCACCATGAACAGTGTAATTTTGTTGGCATCTTTGAGCGCGGAAAAGAATTGGAACACATCTGCAATATCGTTTCCTCTAGCAACTATGGCATCAGCTTGCCGTTTGATTGTCCCTCCAATACCATCCGCAGCTCCTTTCCCATGCCCTGATTCAAAAAAGTTCCAGGATATTTTACGAAATCCGTATTCTTCGAAAAACCTATGTATCTCTTCCATCTACAGTAGGTGGCTTCACATAAAATGGCCTATGTTTAGTGAAGTAGCTGTAGTGGCATTTGAGGCCACTATTTTCTTTCAAGAACGTTTTATACAGGTTTTTCATGGAGTCCAATAAAAATCTTTTCTGTGCTTTTTTTTTTTGTAAGTAACAGTTTCCTTCTTGCCAGCTGTAGCCCTCGTTACATCATCCCGCAAAAAGAACCGATGAATCTTTCGTACAAGATCAGTATGCTTTGGTAGAACGCTCTTGTATGTTAAAGGTCGGTCTACGCCTATTGCATCTCTTACTAATTCGATCTGCACTCGAGACTCTTTTACGATACGGGTTTGGAAAACCGATTGAATGAGGCGTTTTTCTCTTCGACTTTTGACAGTCTTGTATCGTTCTTTAATGGCATTAGATAGAACGTTGTACTTCTTTGTGTTCTGACTATTATTTTCCTCTTTTTTGCTGCTATCTTTTTTTGATTTTCTCTGCAATCTTTTCTTATATTTTCGAATTTTTTTCTCTAACTGTTTTATTTTTTCTTGAAACTTAACATTATCTCTGTATAACTTTGTTCTATCTCTTTTCATTTTTTTTCTTCCACTGGAACTGCGCATTGATACTTCAGAAAGAGTCGGTGTTGCACATGGAGTTACTCTTGGACTTTCTGGTATTGGTGATGGAGCCGGTGTGCTCAAAAGTACCTCTTCAAGTATCTTTTTCTTCTCCCTTCTTTTTTTATTAGCTTCTTGCCATCTTCGCTTTTGAATTCGATGTTCTCGCTCGCTCATATCAGCCACTAACTTTTTTCGAGCATGGTATCTTTCTAAATCTTTGCGCTTTACTTCAGCTACTTTCTCAGGGTCATTATTTCGTTTCGCGCGACAAATCCATTGTCTTTCTGCTGCTGTTAATGGCTTTTGTTTCACCATGATGTTATCTGGTAATAGAAAATAAGGAATCTTCTGTTATCATTTAGATACTATCTAAATGATAACAGAAGATTCCGTGGGAATAATTATTCTAATAACTACCAAAACGAATGAATCTTTTTTAGTATTTCTTGAATTAAGCATAAATATAACAAAAACAAAATTTATATTACCCCACCGTCACGTACTTACCACTCGGTCACAATAAATATGTGACAGAATTGTCGTGTGACGGAAGGGTAAATTTTTGTTAAAAAGTTGATAATATTTAAAAGTTAACATAGAATTTGATAATTTACATGTCGGGCATAAAATATTTTTTATTACGTAAGAGTAAACAACAAAAAGTAACAATGATCATTAGAATTTGAATCAATTACTTACGTAACGAAGCGGTAGTCGAATAAACACACGCGCGTCCTGACACTGCGTTTGGGCGACTGAGGCGCTGCCTTCTGTTTGCAGAGGGGAACACATACGGAGGGGGAGAAGGGGTAATAACCTTGGTTCGCATGCCACAAGGACGAGCGGCAACAGCGCGTATTTCGTTTGACAACCCACGTGACAGAATTTACCACGCAAAACATTAGGTAGAGGGAGACGAGTATTTGAAATTTTTTAATAATTTTATTGATAGTATTAAAAAATAACTATTACTGTTACACGATAGGTGATATATTAAAGAGATATAGGATATTTTTACATTTTGTGTCATAATATATTTTTTTCGTAATATTATAGAAAACACGCACGCTCATGTAGCGGGAGACATAATGATTTTGTATGAATACCTCTGTCACGCGGATTCACAACTCTGTAACTTACTTTTTACGGTGAAATTATTTAATTAATATGTCATTTAAATATGTGCGATCATTATATGTATAGTACAGTGTATGTCAAAATATAATTTTAAAAAAATATTGATAATTTACTTGTTTTTTTTTTAACTGTCTGGCGAAGACACCTTTTTGTAGGTTAAAAAGAAGAACGACCCTATTACGAAAGCGAGGAACATAAATATGAGTAGGTACTGCGGACATTAATGGGTTAAGTTATAAAGAAAAACCTCATAATAAATATACAATTAAAATAATTTATTAACATATCTACATTACAAATTACGCATATTTCATGACGACCTTCCCCAACTTTCCTTTGGGCACGTCAATGGACTGCAACGTTTCCGTCACTATTCCTGTGGCCACCGTCACGTTGTTCTCCCGGATCGTGAATGGCTGGCCTTGCGTCATCACCATGCTTTCTAGAAGTGTTAGAAAAACTTCTCCGTGGTCACCGGGCATCATCATTTGCATTGATGGATCTGGAAATTGTATATGAAATTAATAAATACATGGGTTACATCCATATTAGATTCACAAAGTCCTCTGCCGCGTCTGTCTGCCTGTTCGCGATAAACTCAAAAACTGCTGCACGGATTTTCATGCAGTTTTCATCAATAGTATTATTACTGAAAAAGGTTTAGGTATATTTTATTGTGTTTTTACCCGAGCGAAGCCGGGACACTTAAAACTGTCAACCAGTGTGCAAGTTTCCTTATGTGTTCCTTCATCGGAAGCAAGTGGCGGTCTAAAGACAACCTTTTTTTTACATGTGTCAGTTTGGTATACAAACTCATGTGTCGTGAGGAGGATTCGAACTTGTTTCGATCACAGGCAGGATGTCTTAACCACTTGGCCACCGCCGCCGCTTCACTTGACCATCACAGGTGTAAATAGAAAAGCAAGTACCTACAAAAGTGTTGTTTTTTTTTAATAATCTATAAGTAGTTTAAACTGACCTAAATCAATTCTGCAAGCGATATTCCAAGTGCCACTGAATATTTGCTGTGAATATTTCGAAAAGATAGGCTTCTTGCGTCCCCCTTCGCTTCTCGTCAAGAAGTATATTTTCGCTTTGTAATGGTTGCTCAATACGACACTCTTTGATGCGCATAACAACATGCCAGTCTCGACTGATTTTATCTTCATTCCTCGCAAAAGCACGCCCACGTTGTCGCCGGCCAAAGCCTGGAAAATGGTATTTTAATTACTTGTAAATTCATACTTGTATACTAATATTATAAATGTGAAAGGGTGTTTGTCCTTTCACGTCAAAACGACGAATGAATAAATGAATTATGTATTTTTTTCGGAAAATGTAACAAATTGGCGTTACGTCGCAGAATATATATCTTAAGGCCGCTGGTGCATTGAAAGGTTAATATCCACAAAAAATCATTTTCATCAAAAGTTATGTACATCTAAGTGATTTTCTGTGGAAATTAACTTAGGTGTTTATATTTTAGATGAAATTTTGTTGGGAGTTTAAAACAGTTAAACAAACCTCTGAAACGCTCTTCTTAAATATCTGAATATCAGACAGTGTGGTTTTGATATTATATCCGAAGCCCACTAGGTTAGCTTCGTCATTCCTCTTCATGATCCCTCTCTTTATGGTCCCAACTACCACTGTTCCCCTCCCGGGGACTGTGAAGGCGTTATCTATGGGCATTAGGAAAGGAGATTGTATGTCTCTGACTATAGGTGGGATATATGCGTCCATTGTGTCTAGAAGTTTCCTTATTGATTGTGTACCTGTAAAAGTTTGTTGATTGGCAATTTAAAGGTCTTATCATAATAGTGTCACGATACGCGGGGCTGAGGCAGACGGAGAGGGAAAATGGTTCTGCTCTTTTTTTGAACGGAAAACGAAATATAACGTCATTGCATTTTGGTTTTTGTTTACAGCTTTTCAATAATATCATATTTCCATTTGTAAGGGAGATTTAAATATATTAGTAGTAACTAACAAAATATTTTGACAGTGACTGCTGCTTACCATATTCTGATTGATCTCCATTCAAAGCCTTCAATGCCGACCCGCATATCATTGGCACTGTGTTGCCGTCATAGCCGAAATCTGTCATAAGTTCTCTCATTTCTATTTCCACTAATTCCATGAGCTGTAACACACAAAAAGATTATTGAGTAGAGGTGGTAAAACGGACCCAGTTTCAAATCCTATTTGTGCTGCATGAGTTAGTTTTCATAGGCGACTATTAACCTGAATTCTAGAATTAAGATCAACAAAAAGAAGTTACATAAAGAATTAAAAAAATATTGGAACACATTGAATTAAAAAAAATATTACAGAAATGGAAACAGAAGAAAAATAATTTTTTTTTTTTAGTCTTCATAGCTGAGGGTTGTGGTCAATGATTTTCTTGGCACTACTAATGGAGTGGTTTGCCATTGCCTTCTTCATTGCACACACAAGTTGATAATCAATCAGTGTGCAGGATTCCTCACAATGTTTTTCTTCACTGGAAGCAAGTGGTGAGGGTTTATACCAGGCAGGTAGCTTTTTGTAAAATCACTGCTGAATCTTCAAAATTTTGAGATTTCATGGCATGACAGTACAGATTTCTACTGAACACAAGCGAAGATGAGAGATTGTATTAAAATAAAAACATTTTTCTTCTTACTGACCTCATTGTCAACAGCATCAGCCTTATTAATGAACACCAATATGTACTTTATGCCCACTTGTTTAGCTAGCAATAAGTGTTCTCTTGTCTGAGGCATCGGCCCATCATTCGCCGCAACCACCAGTATTGCAGCATCCATCTGTGAAGCTCCAGATATCATGTTCCGTACATAGTCAGCATGGCCCGGGCAGTCTGTGTGCGCATAATGACGGTGTTTTGTGCTGTATCCAACATGAGCTGCGTTTATGGTTATACCTGAAAATTTTTTTTATTCATAGAGATTTAAGTGTATTTGCTTTGAAATTAGCCTGAATACACTTGCATGGGTATGTATAATATTAGTATGGAAGTATGAAATTAATAAGTACATGATTTTTTTTTATGATCAGGTATCAGCTGAAAATCAGTGGCTTCTTAGTCATAGCATATAGCTGAGCTGCCTTGCTGGGATCCAATTCGGCACGATGGAATTAGGTAGACTTAAGTAAAACTGTATATTTTTTTAGAAATAAGTTTATTCTTATAGATAGTAAGACATACCCCTAGCCTTTTCCTCTGGTGCTTTGTCGATTTCATCAAACGAAGTAAACCTAGACAGACCATCGTCAGCTAATACTTTAGTGATAGCAGCAGTTAGAGTAGTCTTCCCGTGATCCACATGCCCAATAGTACCTACATTGCAATGTTTTTTCTCAAGAACCTGGGCATCAACTTTGGTTGAGTAGTTATTACATAAAACACTTATAAAGGACCGGTTCCAAGGCAATATGCGTTGATTAATTGTATGTAAATTACTGAAATTGCGGTAAATCGTGCGAATAATGTGTCTCGCGTTCATAATTTCGTAAATATTTTGTTAATTTCATGAAAATATGTTTTTAGGCTAGAAAGCGATAAAGATTATATATGTCAATGTCATTGTATATAAATTTTTGACAGTGAAGTGATATCTTATTTTTTTAGGACAAAGGCTAGGAATAGGGAGTATTACTGCACATTTATCCCGCCAGAGTACAGCACTGTATGTTAGGTACACAAAAGCTTTGCCGCCTTTTTATATGTCGATTAAAACGTTTTTTTAGAATACTTTATCATTTTTTTCATTACGTAAGCATTCGTTTGTGAAAATATACAACAATGTAGCATATTCGGGTTGCGAAATATTGAGAGAAATCGTTTTCCATAAGATAAAAAAACTTCGAAAACTATGGGATACGCCTCACGCTGTAAAATTTTCAAGCCAGTAAACGGTCGAAAAAAAGCTCGGAACACTTCACACGTGAAGACTTATTAAAATATAGACTTCATACAGGTAAGATCTTCAGTCAAAATCAAGTATGTATCAGTTTATAACCACAGTTGACGAAATAATGCAGAATATAACCTTAAATAGTGTTATTATTTTCTGGATAATTCACGAAATCCTTCCTTTTTCCATTAAACTCGCACCACGATTGCGTAGAAGGTATTTTTGGTCTTAAATCTTCAACAATATTGAAAATTGGCGCTTTTTGTCTCCATTGGCAATGTTTGTGTACTTTAGTTGTACCAGTAGCGCCATCTGCGCTGAGCTTTGCGTAATATGCACTATTCTTGAATGAAGTACATAATTAATTAATTGCCTGTGTTATGATATTTGCATAGGCTGTTTAATAATTTGTAGGTAGTTCATAAATAAGAGGCCATGAGTACCCAATCTGATCAGTGGTGAGTACATAGTATAATGCCTAACCCTTATCCAGTCCAACGTCGTTTTTTGCGTTCATCGACACAGATCCGATGGCTCCGAATTTTTTTTCGGCTTTTCGCTGACAACAGCTACAAACAAAACTGAGTAGCTGTTAACTATACTACAACTCGGCAGTCTAAAATCCATATTCATTCCAATAAATCAATGAGTACATACCTACCATCAAAATAGTAAATCCTTCCTTACAGTATGTAACAACGTCCTTGATGAGTACAAACTGTGATTAATTACACAATTTGTGACAGACCTCAGAAAGATAAATAAAAGACATTTTATTTACATTATCAGTGTTTTATTTATAATTCGATACATTCACGCTATGCAAGCATCAAAACGAACATACACCTACCAGTGGCTATACTGACTATGCGTACAACCGAACTAAACGACGGTACGCAAACTGTTATACTCAATATTTAGAACAAAGAACAGGCAACTGTTATTTTTGAGGCCTACCACGAAACATACAAACTCGTAGCACGTTACTAACATCCATATGCTATCTCTTTTTCACATATCTTGTACGAACTGTGCAAAAAAAGGGGAGAACATGTGGACGCATTGATGTGTTTCATGGTAGTCCCAGTAGACACTAGTCTATGACAACAACGTGGCCGCGTGACTTGGGGGGATGGTCACGTGGTTATTGTATCTTAGTATCAGTACCTATCTAATCAGAAGTAATCATTTCTTATATCTTGCCTACAATCCTTGCGATAAAATAGTTTTATGGAGAAGCTGTAACAATAAAAAGAGACCCATTGGCTGAAATTAAGTTTTGTTTTAATAGCTATTTTGTTAATCTATATATAATAGATTTTTACACTATGTAACAATATGCAATATCATAGTAAACGAATACATATCTGCAGTATGCTCACAAGCGCCATTATTACACTTTTATCAATTTATTTTATTTACTAGCGAAAACTTGAAAAAAATAATTAATAAAATATATGTTACATTAGATATAGGATTTTATTTGCAAGTTTTGTAGTTTTCTATTGGACATAGCTGCCACAATTTACTAAACCAAATATTGCTACCAAAATCCGTGCTGTTAATTGTGAGAATACAATAATATAACACATAATATACTTTCATATAAAATCCTTGAAATAGTGTAGCATAATTTATATAGATCATTTTGGTAGATTTCGCTAAGAAATAAAAGAAAGTGACAAAAATGTGACAGTGGTGCTAGTGGGCGGGTATGCGCCATCTTAAAATAGAAGTAAATAGTCTTCGACCAATCATATAGCTCCACTTCTGTACGAACAAGCTCTGATTGGTTAATTTACGCGCAACCCTTTTCTGTCTCAAGAAGGGAAAATGAAAGCAAGCTAATATATTTAATTATAAATGGATAACTGATCTATTGTACATTTTAATAATATTATGCTTAATTTATATGAACTTTAGTACAGAAGCCACTATAAATCATTCTAAAAAATTCTTTGATATTTTAATCTCAATTCAACTATATTTTCGAATAATATAATTAAATAAATACATCGTTAATGTATGACTATTGGTGAGGCCATTTATTCTTAATTTTATTTACAGAAGTTGGCTTTAGTTAAAAAAATATTTTATTGTTGGGCTTTCAAATTTAACTGAAAATTAAATCTAAATACCGAATTACCTCCTTATAATACAAAGTTCATATAAACAAAGCATTAATTTAGTCATCGAATTACGCCACGAACACACAAATCATTATCATAAGCACCTATAATTCATACTTATAAGAAACACACAAATCACAGAATACATATTTTAGGCAAGATATTACGAAAACCTTGTATAGGTATATTTTTTATTAAAAATTGGTGCATTTTGAAGTTTGGTATAGATAAGAAAACATAAATCATTATTAACATAATTGTTACTAACATTAACTGTTAAGGCGCATGCGCATCAAATGCGTATGTCGCACGTACATAAAAAATCCCTATAATCGTGTTGCATACGCATTTGTGTGCACGGTGCCTTTAATAGAGAACACATTGTCTGTAGTTATTCGCCGCGAACTCGCGAACACAATAAATTTTTGCAAAATTGTTAATATTTCAAAAACGGCTTAACCGATTTTGTTTCCCCACGAACTTGAAAATTCTATTGACAGATCCTACATACATTTTAAATTTAATAAGTCCAACAGTTCGAAAGCTATCGCGTTACATACATAAAAAAAAATATTTTTGTATGTATGAACGATTTGTAGACCTGGCTCGCTTCGCTCGCTTGGTCGATTAGTAGGATTTTTCTGTTCTATTTTTCAGCCCCTTCCTTCCTCAACAGTTTTTATGGATACAAGCTTAACACATTCAATACATTGCGCACTTGGCACTAAGAGCCAATTACCATTGCTCTGTACATGTCTATCTAAGGATCAACGAAATATTTTAAAAATAAAAAAGAAAATGATTATTTTGTTTCATAAAAACCAACATCATCCATTTGCGGTTTCTAAGATTAATTTATTTTCGAAAAAATTTACTTCAAAGTCTTTTGCGTAAATCTTCGATATTTTATCGTCCACGATTTATTAGTTATTTTATTCATTTATTTTATTATATTAAGCTGATGCGTGTATGTCTTAAGTTTGGATATTTCATCTGTTCTTAAAACCGTTGACTGAAAGAGCAGTGACGACATTCTCATTGGATTTGTTCCAGTCTCGTATCATAAGATTGTATTTATATATTTTTTCTTCATTTTCATCTTAGCTGATGTGCGGCATAGTTTCAACGGATTATTGGAAATTCGGCAATTTCCCCAATTTTATTTACCCATTGAAAACAGACTCCCCCTATATATACAACATCACTCGAGCATGCAAGAGAATGAACAGTACTTTTTCATTTGTGTCTTACACAGGGTGATCGCGTTTCATTGTTTTAAAAGCCTGAAGTGCAGTGTGAACTCAACATTGGATTTCCAGATAAAATGGCGGACTGTTCGCAAATCCATGTTTGGATCGAGCACCTGAAAATAAAATGGACAGATAGACTAACATCTTCATACTCACAATAAAAAATATAAAAGATATGTAAAGAAAAACATTTATATTTATTTATAACAAACGAAAATTTATTTCGGTTTCGTTCGAATCAACTACTTTAGACTTTGATAAAAAGTCATATTTTATAGATATTTAAATAATCAAATAATGTTATTAGATGTTTTCAACAGTAATGAGCTCAGCCATATGATGTGCCAACCTCGTAGTTGTAATTTGTTTCTTCTGTAAATGCTAACTATGTATTATTAAATGCGAAGGTAAGTTTGTTTGTCACCTCTTCAAACTTTATTTACCCAAACAATGTTCTTGAATTGCATACATGTAGTTTGAAGTAGGGAAAAGTTCAAGTAAAGTATCTACCTTTTATTCCGGAAAAATAACTATTTCCGCGGGCGTAGTCGCGGGCAAAGGCTAGTGGTAAGAGTTGTTCCATCTATGTATATCAATCCGCTCACCTGGTCAGCACACAGCAGCTCCACGCGCTCGTCCATGGCGTCGTTCCCGCTGTCCTCCCCCCCTCCCCCTCCTCCGCGGCCGCCCCCCGCCCCGTTCACGTCCCCCGCCCCCACGATCTTCTCCACCACGTGTTCCGCCACTTTGCGGACTTGTATGAAGTCGTTCGCTACCAGCCGATCCTGTCAGATTCAACATTCTATATTCAATTTGAAATAATATAAATCGCTTCGACGACCTTCGAGGCGTAGTGGTCACCACGCCCGCACGCAGGTTCTGGGTTCGATTCTCATTGCGGGCAAATAATATACGCGTGATCACAAATATACGCCTGTGATTCTGGGTGTTCTTTGCCCGTTTCTGTGTTTATTATTAACTATTATTATTTATTTATTATATATTATATATTTATTATATTACTGTGTTTGGACCCGTGATAAAGGTTTATTGCTTAGTGTATAACGTTGAGTGTTGTCCATTTATTTATTGACACTTTATCCCCGCACACTAGTACCACTTTACATTTTTATTTATTTCATTTATTTCTTAGGAAAAAATATTTTAACAGATTATGCAAAAGTAGTAGTGCCTTGTAATAGAAAGTATTTAATAAAAAGAAATATGTCTATCAATACCTTTTTCTGTCTGTCCTGTTTACTCTGACAGCTAGCATGCGACAGCAGATAGAAGGGCAGCTTGTTCAGCTTGGGTGCGGCCATTTCCACAGCGACATCAACCACCCATGAAGGTACCGTTTCGTTTAATAAGTTTCCTTCTGTTTCACCACCAGCATCTCCTACCTGGAATATTTTATGTGTGGTTTTACTCCAACACATCTCTCTCTCTCTCTCTCTCTCTCTATCCCTGTAGTAATAATGAGATACTAAGATATATAGGCAAAGCTAAGGGTTGCAAAACTCAAAAGGTTAATTATTGTTGGGTGAAAATAATGTTAGTGAAATATTATCGCCTATGTGAAAAATCAGCGTGTATATTTTTTGATTGTTTGAAATTTTTGTCCATTAGATTCAGTACTAGCTGACTCTCTTTCATCCTTAGGTGTTCCTGGTTCCATTCACAAGTCCAAGATAAGCGTCATATATCAACCATAAAATTTTGAAGATTTGGCTAGGCTTTTACTACCTGCTTGCCTATCAGCTGTTAAAGCATGTGTTCCTTAGTCACCTTACACAGAAGAACAATTCTGAATAGTTAAATATATTTCTAATAATAAATCTATCCCTGTTATTCATAAGTATATGGTACATAAAGTTTAAGCAAACTCTAAAGTATGTACTTTTATATATTATTAGAAAGAAAAAAAAACATTGTAAGAAACAATAATGGTAAGCCGATCTGGCATGATAGGGACCAACACTGTTCAAATGAGTTTCTTTCGGCATTTCTTCTCAGCAGTGGTCGTTCCGAAATGCCAGTAGTTTCTAGCTTGTGAGAAATAACTATAAATTTAAAGATTGACGAGAAAAAGTGCCTGTGAAGGTCTAATTTTTTGAATAAATGATTTGAATTTGAATTTGTATGTTTTGTCTCTTTCTCTGAATGTCAAATATTATAAAGTGCAACAGTGACATTTAGCTTCGAGTTTGCTTAAACTTTTTTATTAATAACATTAGCTTAGTTTCAACATTTAAGTACTATCCTAATTTAATCTACATCAAGAATTTGTAAACAATTTTATGATAAGATAACAAAATAGACTAACCTGTAATCTATACAATGTCCTGCCACCAACTTCACTAAATATCAACGGAGTGTGCAATGGTACACTGAAGAAGTTATTGCCAATGACTTTCTGACCAGCATCATTCACTCTACTCGGATGATTCCAGTGATCCAACAATGCTTGTAACAAAAGTGCCCCAAAGTTCACTTTCTGATCATTCTCTGTAGTCAAACCGGCTTCTTTCGCACTTACCCATGCACTTAAACAGTCAGTTTCATCTTGTCCTAAATGTATCGTCAACATACCAGTCTTTAAATCTACGTTAAACCAATTTGGTACAAAAACCATCTTAAAACGCTTTTTAACCTCTTCTTCATAGTCAACTTCACCTAAATCTTCCATTTTACATGCTTTCAATACATCATATAATGCTACATTGTTAGCTGTATCTTTCGTCAATATGTGCCTTTTGTCATTTAATACTGTGTAGTGTTTTATCGCTGGACCTCCAGGTATATTATGTAGTGGCTGTGTTTGGTACACATTGGTTGTGTTATAACTATTTTGATTATTATACATGTCAGAGCTTAAGGAGTTCCTGGGAGGGAGCTTCCAACAACGAATATCGGATTCTGACGTTGACACCCAAACTCCTTGTTGGTCGGCCGTGAAGCATAATTTCAAAATTGGAGCAGTCTCTTCGCATACTATAACAAAGTTATCAGGGTTACGTAACTCTGTTATGATGACTAGCCTATCCCGGCCTCCGGATATGATGTGAGTAAAGTTTTCAGTCGCCAACAAGGCCCAGACAGCTTCAGAATGCACCCTAATTGTTGATACACACCTCTGTTGAGATAATGACCATAATTTTATCGTACCATCAGAACTGCCAGATACACATTGCGATCCATCGCGGCTTACAACTAAAGCTTTTACATTATCAGCATGACCCTTCAATTTCATCAATCTTGAACAGTTTCTTGGGTCCCAAACTCTTAATACTTTTTCTGTGGAGCCACTCACCAGAATAGTTCCTGGAGGGTTCATAGCAAGACTATAAATGGATTCTTTATTACCAACAAGGCTGGAAGTCGTTACTGTGTTGTTGCTGGCAGTCAAAGCTGTGAGAGTGTTGACATCCCATAAAAAGATTGCTCGGTCTAACCCAGCACTAGCAACCTGTTCTTTATCTTTAGCATACGCTAATGTCCTCACGTAGTCTTTATGCGTCCGTAAAGTCGACATACAAAAGCCTTTCGGAGCGTTCCATACTTTTACAGTAGTGTCAGATGAAGCACTAATTAGATTTTTCCCACCACAACACAACACGATATCGTTCACCCAGTCTGTGTGGTGTTCCATGCTCTGGATGTACCTGTCCTGGACATTGTTGCTAGTGTTCCAAACTCGTATGATGCCGTCTCTCCCGGCAGAATACAGTCTACCCTGAGCAGGGTCCAGTTGTAATGAACTAACGCCATTTTTATGGCGCCGTTCCTCCTCGTCCCGAATAACAAACGACACTTGAGTTTTCTTACGCATCGTCGTGCCCATTTTCCGACATTTTAAATTGTAATAAAAGGTTTATTATTTATACTAAAGTGAAAATTTTATGAAATCAACTCGCAATCGCAGTCAAAATCAGGTTTGATTTGACATTAGATTGATAATTTTGACGTAGAGTTCCGTCAAATTTCACGACGGCGCGCGACGACAAATTAACGGCGTATTTGATTGGTCGATATTCCTAAAATGACAGCTTACTTGCAATTGACCAATTGGAGTAAAATATATTTTTTTATTATGAAAAGGTTGCGTTCCTTACATTCAAAACAACGTTGGCGTGCATTCAATTATTTAATTCTGATTATACCTAAGTACAATCCAAAAATTGCAATAATATAATTTCCTCTTTCAATGGCCGTAATTAAATTCAAAAATATGTTTGACCTGGCCTGATACCGATATATTCTTCTATGTTATTGTCCTTTGCCTACTTTTGAGATCAAATCAAACAAATCAAGCTTCAACCTCGAGGACGCATAGATCTCAACAATAAAATACAGGCCAACACTTCGTTTGCTTTCGAATTCAATGGTTACAAAAGTTTGATTTATTCCTCCTGAAATTATTCTTGCTTTACCGTTTTTTTCAGGCGAACTGTCTACACAAGCAATGCCAGTTATTAAAGTTTTTTCAGGGTATAGAAAATCGATAATCTCATGCCTTTTGAAAAATATCAAACCCACTTTCTTAACCTGTTCGTATGACATACGTACCCCGAAATCGTGTCCATCATAAAAATCAATAGCATTTGTACAACAGTTAAAAAAAATAACAAACACAAACAAGCACCAACGATTTAACATTTCTAACTTAGGTTCCATTTATTAGAAAGAATATTTTGAAAACTTTATGGCTTTAATAGTAAACAACAGCTGTCAGATTGTTACTTAACTCCACAGAATGAGATTATTTGGTCAAGTCAATAAAGTTTTTGATAAAATTGACCAAAATAATTGGGTTAAGATCATAATAAGTAGGTAGATATCAACATACTTATTATTTAAGGGTGGGCCAAATCGAGTGGTATGGTAAGTAACGAACGTCTATGAATTATTATTCAACTAGAAAGGTAGGTCTAGGTACTAGACCTATTTATTTAAGTAAATAGGTATAAGCTAAGAAAAGCTTCATCATGTAGGTCTGCACAGGCTATGTGTATTAAAACCTTTAGGTTTTAAGATTGAGATAATTACTTCTTTTTTATTTCTGTACAACAAAAACAATTTTAGGTGAAATTTGCTGCCCCCTACAATCTGCCGCCCTAGGCTCCAGCCTACTCAGCCTACTGGTAAATTCGCCACTGATATATTTAGATATATATGTTGATAAGTGAGTAGGTACTTAATTATCCATTATCATATTACTTTAAGTATTGATTTGCGTACTGTTAAATCAATAGGTAGTTATTTCCAGCTAATTAAATCTATGCGGTTTTCAAAACTACATGATTAAATGTATATTTTATTACCTCACACTTTACCACAAATATTTGTACGAATTATACATTTGCACTTAATTAATAATTAATTGATAAACTGTGTTATTGTGAAATGTTGAGCAATAACTGATATGTAACAGATATTCCCGAACTAAGTTGTTTTTAGAATTCTGTAACCACAAATACACACAATCTGTGACACAAATTTCAAAGGAAACCAGCTTTTACCGGCGGCTTCGCCTGCGTGCATTTTAAACATGATTTTTGACTACATACATACCAAATGTCATCAAAATCGGTCCAGCGGTTTAGCCGTGAAAGTGACAGACAGAGAAACAGACATATAGACAGTCTTTCGTGTATGGAAAGTATGTATGGAATGGATGTGTATCCTTAAATAAAATTAGCTTTATTTTAAAACATCGAGGCTCTTAGTGTAGTGTAGACCTATTTTCAACTCGGTCAAACCTAAAAACCGCAGTTAATATAATAAGTACCTATGTCTGTGTTCAAAACCTAACCTATTAGTTATAATAAAATCATGTAGCATCTACAATAACACGAAAAACTTTTTGAAAATACCTACCTTTCTCGTCTCACTAGATAAAGGAGGGTGCTTGTATCCGCGAGATTAATCGAGTGTAAACCTGGGTCCAGTGGTTCCCCAACTTCAAACTATTAGATTAATATCTATGCCATATTGTTATAAAAAATTAAATCATAGCAAACTAGCTTCTGACCGCGTAAACGTTTACGTAACCAAATGGTGGTAACCATTAGAATTTTATTTTTTTTTGGCTAACGAGTTCAAAATATGACACACCGATAGAAATAGACAGAATTTACACAAGAAAGCGGAAAACACAAGTAGTTTAATTAAGTGAAAACAGTTAAATGATACTTCTCTTGCAAGAATATATTTAGCACCGAATAGAGTGCTGTAGTAGTAGATTTGGTAAATATTATTTGATTTATTATTTATGTGAATGCTTAATTTTTGAATAAGTAAATAATTTCATTTTGATTTTGCCATCGATACGAAAAGAAGAAGAATTAGACATTTGGCAACACCAGCGTGAAATACATGCAAACGTATTTACAATATAACAATCGAATTTGCAAGTTTTTTTAAAAACTATCTATTAATGATGTATTGGCAATATGCCATAATAATTAAAATCTGTTTTGTGGTACTTGGGCGAAAATAAGTTATCCTGTATTATGTTATTTATATGATTTATGATTCAGCGGTTTAATTCTAAAAAATCCATTTTTCAAAAAATCCAGTATCATGGATTAAAGTGGACTTAAAAAAAATCATCAATGGATCTTCAAGATGGATTTTAGTGGATGTAGGGATTTAATCTGGATATAGTTAAACAAGCGCTGGCCTAGTGTAATACCAAATACTACTCTGCAGAAAGGTTTTTCTATTCACAAGCCTTTGTGAAGGTTGCTTATTGAATTACCGAATATGAGCCGAAGAAGCACTCTAACGTAGTCGTTTCATTATATTTTCTATTTATTCCTGCATGTGAGTGTACTTTGGTTATTCGATGGCTTTCCTATGACCTATCGATTCCTGGAACTTATATTTTGGAATGGAATTAACTATTGAAAATGTAATTATATTTTAACTTGAATACATTTTAATTTGGCAAAGGCCTATATTATGTCCTGCTATTAGGCTGATGATAATATGCGCTCGGCCTGCGATTGTGAAAGAAAGAAATATCGGTTATTTGATGAAGGTTAAGTGACTATCGCTATGTTCATTCATTGGATGGGTGACCAGAATGTATTATCTCGAACTCCCCCGTACTTCGTTAAGCACGTTAAGCCGTTGATACCGGCTGTAATAAAGTCGTTAAAACCTACCAATTCGCATTGGGCCCGCGTGGTGGGTCACCAAATTGCTGATAATGACATTTTACCTTAGTCACGTACTGGATAGCACGGGGTGTCTGTCTACAGTTCACAGAAACACTCTACCCCGAAAGCACGATTCGTCTAAAAAAATGTTTTTTTTTGTTTCTCAAAATCTAGGTGAATATTAAAATAACTTAAAATCTGGTATCGGTTTTATCGCGACAGCTTGATTAGAACGCGAGATATTGACAATAATAAATTATTAGCGGAAGCACGAAATTAATGCAAAATCAAAAGCCGCGGCAAAAATACATTTAGGTATTTATAAAAAAAGCCACCAAAATGTCAATTCAGATTATAACCTGTTTTTATACGTTTTATACTTGTCACATTCACAATTCACGTTTCCGATTATCATGGGATGAAATTTTAACGCTACGCCGCGTTTATCGATAGTGTCGATACCTTTCGGCGACAGGAGGAGTCGTCACTCGAATAATCGGTAATTTATCGTCGGCACTATCACAGCCAGTGGCTCGAGTATGCGATAACGCTCATCCGCTGAAAAAATTGACAGTAAATTACTTCGCTTCATAAAACCGTAGGTTTATCGATATATGACTAAGCTAGTTACCTACGCGGGTGTAAGAATCATTCTCTCAACTGAGCATTCTTGTGTTTCTTCCCAGACGTGGAGCGTTTGGAGTTCAGTATCCACAATTGAGAATATGTAGATGTGAGAATCTAATTAATAAAAGTGTCCAGCCACCTCCATCCTACTCAAAAAATTACATAATACAAACAACACATAATACAAAATTACAAATACAAAAATTACATATGTTTTATGAGTACATACATATACGTGTTGCCATATACATACCTAGGTTTAGCGCTGCAAGACATAGATGCAGATCTCATTTGGATACAACAATGGATAGCCAGTTTAGGCTAGACCCAGATGCAGTCAGTTTTCTTTAGTGTCTTTGGTTAGAGTTAGTGTCTAGTTTATTTTCCATGTTATAGCTGATTATAAAATTGAATTCGGTCCGTAAAAGCCGTTTCCGTATCATCTCTGCAAAGGGATACTTTGGACACAAAATCTGCTATATAGCGGCACTATCGGGCCAACGGGTCGCGCGATAACCGGGTACCGGAAATAACCGGTACCATCGAAACAATACCGGATCAACTGTAGCAGACAGGGTTGTGAACAATATCTCGGTTAATTGTTATTTTAATCATACATATCAGTGAAATTTGGTTGTTGAGGAAATGGAGTAAATATTTACAAAGAAGTAAATTTATGTTGAAATGAATGATATTTTTAATTATTGTGAAAACTGATAGACCTGAAGCGACTCTGTTTATACTACGTAGTAGTAGATTTTTTTTATAAATAGTGCAATAAGGAGTTCTTGACGTGTGGTCCCGCCCTAGAATAGACCACTCCAAATCCACTCGCGTATGTCGTACGACGCGACTAAGAGACACATACCTTATTACCTGATAGACAACAATAACATCCACAAAGAAGGTTGACGTCAGGCAGGTAGCCGCCTGTAAAAGCATAAAAATATAATGATATTTTTTTTTTACGCAAACCCTGGGCTTCGAGTTGTCAAAACTCCGAATGTAAGTAGGAAAAAGCTACGATGAGTGAGAGAGAGGAGTTCGTCTATCTGATTATTTTTACGGTTTACGATTAATTATTATTCCGGTTACGGTTACACAGCTCTATAACAACCCTACGTCATGATCGTAAATTATTTCGCTCCATAAAACCCACATACGACCAATTCGAATTATTATAAGCGAGTGTTTTCTGTGATTGTGATAACTAGTTCATCTATACTATTATTATAAAGAGGTAAGCGTTTGTGAGTTTGTATGTTCGAGGCGGGTAATTTCCGATACTAGCGAACCGATTTCAAAAATTATTTCACCTTTAGAAAGGTACATTATCCAAGATTGCTATAGGCCACATTATATCTCAAAATACCTACGGGAGCGAAGCCCCGGGCAACATCTTGTAGTTGATAAAAGTAATATTGATCCGATTCTCGATATCTACCTACGATTTATATTATATATTTTTAAACATTTGTTTTGCTAGTTATTTTTTTTATTCAAAACTTTTGTTGCGCAACTAGCGGTCTGCCCGCTCGTGTAAAACCATAATAAATTACCTATACATTAAAACCTTCCTCTTGAATCTTTCTATTTATTAAAACCCACATGAAAATCCGTGACGTAGTTTTGAAGATCTAAGGATACATAGACAGACAGCGGGAAACGATTTTGTTTTATACTATGTGGTAATCAATGTTGAACTCAACGTTGGTCACACATCTCTTTGGTCTATAGCCGCACTTCGGTGTATAGCCGTAACATGTATTACCATGTAAATGTATAAAAATCCGTAAAAATATTTGAAATGAACAGTACATTAACTGTACAAATAGTACTGTAAATCCTCTCGCTCCATATAACGGATGCTGTGATTCAATTAATGAACCGCATCTCCCAAAATGTATCATTGCGTTGATAAACCCATTCCATACATCGACTCGGCGTGTTGACGTTTAAACACTTCACTATATGTAGACATAAAACGTAGGTACGTAAATATATCTGTAGCTGGCCAGTTAGTCCGAGGATAAAACTAGGGAGGGACCAGAGATTATATAGTCTATGCCTGGTAGATTTATTATTATCTCCTTATAAGAGCATTTGTTTTTGTATCTGTGATTATTTTACCTACGAGTACGTACAGATAGTTCCTTATAGAATATTATTATCTATCACATCGGAAAATTTATTTTCTATGCACAAAAGATATTAGATAAATAATTTATTAGTCAGGAGTGAGATGGTGACATTAAATAAAAAAAAATCAGAATTAAAAATAAAGTAATTTTCAACCAGTGTAATTCATTTTATTGATTTTTATCCGATGTGCATATACACCAAGCTTAGCTGCGTAGATGGCACTAAATAAATAAATTAATAAATATATTAGGACAAATCACACAGATTGAGCTGGCCCCAAAGTAAGTTCGAGACTTGTGTTATGGGATACTAACTCTACGATACTATATTTTATAACAAATACATATATAGATAAACATCCAAGACCCGGGCCAATCAGAAAAAGATCATTTTCCATCATGACCCGACCGGGGATCGAACCCGGGATCACTCGGTTCAGAGGCAAGCACTTTACCACTGCGCCACCGAGGTCGTCACTACCAACACAAAACAGATTAAAGCAAGAAAAAAACAAAGATTTCAATTTTAAACGAATCACATATTTTATATTGATCTAAAATTTGATTAATATAATTAAGTTGTCATTCATGAAAAAGTTAAAGCATACCATAAGGTATGCTTGCTAAAGTATGCTAAAGTATTTTTGATCTCTTTCTGTCTTTTTCTATTTCAAATATGACAATGTAACAAAACATAATTAATCTTAAAGTATGTTTTAGCTTTTTTTATGAATAACGGGGTAAGTATATTATATCAATAGGGCTGACTTCCTTCGCATCACTAATCAGGTACCGTGATAGTTTGACCGAATAGAGAAGTCACTCTAGAAAAGAAGCGAGTCAACTAAAAACCGGAACCAACTTATGCAAGACCAAGTTCATTTCACTTCATTATCTCAAAAATTTTTTTCTTTCCTTCTTCAAGAATTTCTAGTCTCTGTTCAGTTTTTCTTAGAATCTTTCTCAGTTCCCTCAAGTTATTAAGATTTTATTAGAGCTTCGGAGAAGACTTATAATTTTTATATTTACCAGATTTATTTATACATAACTAGCGGTCCGTCCCGGGTTCGCTCGAGTATAAAATCATAATAAAAAAGTAGCCTATGTTACGACAGAAGGTTTCGTCTGCCACTGTGCCAAAGTTCACAAAACGGTCTATTCGTTTTTGAGTTTATTAAATACAATCAATAATAATACAAATCTATTCTCTTAATAATGTTAGTATGGAAATATGGATTATGATTTCTTCTTTTATATCTGCGAAAGAAAAATATTCAGATTGATTCATGGAAAGAATAATAAAATGATAGGTATAAAGAAATGATATTATAAAGTAAAATTTAAAACAGGTACTAGAGAATTTTGCAATTAAAAAAAAATGTTTCTACATTTTGAAATACCTACTGAGCGTCCATAAATCATTATACATAAATGGACGCTGAGTATTTCCAACGGATATAAAAGTAAATAATGATTAACTTGCGTGAAACAAGTTTCTTTCATCAGAGCGTTTTCCCGGTTACATTCACCGCTGTGACGCCATGCAAACAGCTTGAAAAATAAACCTTCACGTGTATATTACGTATGAGTGTAAATAGGCTATCGGCAAACAGTTTTCTTAATTACGATACCAGTTTCGTTGTACATTGCTAGTTTTATTTGCGGTAGATAAAAGCTTTCGTACAAATTACGCAATGTACATTCATTCAAGTCGTAATTTGTCGAGTTTGCCGATACTGTGTATAGTGTAGCCGGCATTAAATTTCGACGATTCAGCGGTTGTCTGCCTGCCTGACATCAACCCAATTTAGTAAAGTTATGGCTGTTTAAAAGTTCAGCAAAAATTAAATGCAATTAAAAAAACGAACCAAGGGAGTGGAAATGAACTATAATCAAATCACTATATTTTTATATCAGTTCATCACGCACTGCTTGTAAACTTAATAATTCAAACATATTACATTATAGAACTAAAAAAGAAAGAAAATTCGCTGTGATATTTTTCACTCCGCTTCTTTTTACAATGAATCAATTTGGCGCTCTATTGTTTTTTTTTAATGTTGTTTTGGTGCCCAGGCCTAGCGCCTGGCAAATAGACTTGAAATGACATTTAGTCGCCGCAAAAATAAGTAACAACTTTTTCAACCAAATGCAACAAACAAGTTATGTCGTCAAACTGTTTAAATATTATAATATGATCGTAGAATATCTCGTATCCGGCTATAATCTGTACAAATAGTAACAACAAATGTTTGCACTGCTCTTGGCGCGAAAACGAATAATTTGTGTATTCACATTTGAATATCTTCGTTCTGTTCAAACACCAACTTAATATCAAATATCTCAGTCTCAATGTATGTTCAAGTGATTCTTGACATAGAATAAGACCACTCCGTATTCTCCAATTATGTCGTACAAGGTGAGTATGGGATAAAAAGCCTTGACAGGTTATAGGCAACACTAGTTTTCTCAGAGGGTTGACATCTGTGAAAATGAGTTAAAAAAGAGTCAAGACCACTAAATCGTTTTTTACCATTTTCTGTTGGACTGGAAATATTGCTTTATGACGTTAAGTTCACCAATTATTATTTTTTAACTTGTGCAAGAAGGTTTAAAAAATAAATGAGGTTCTAAACAAGTTACCTTGAATTTTCCGGGTCAGTTCGTGGAATTGCGCCGGTGGGGGGAACGAATTAAAATAATGTCTTTTAAGGTTATATTACGGCAGCAGCAATTTTCCGCGTTTATTAGCTATAAACATACTATAGTATCTGTTTGTTTAGTTTTAGGTTCAAAAGGGTCCGACATGGTCCTGTTATTGAATATTAGTTCCATGTTGAAAAATTCTATACATGCTAGTTTTTTTTGTTCTATTCTTCTTGTTTTCGAGTTGAAATAGCAAACAACTTATATTAATTTAAACCACTACGTAGCATACAGGTCTTCTATGAAGCAGGGGGAGAGATGAGTCATGGATTGAACCGCTCCACAGTCACACAGAGCATTATTCAAGTAACTCTATTAACTCATTTCCTATTAAACTATTTGTTGGATTTCTTCGAAGCTGAATTTTCATTTCAAATGGCTTGGAAATGTTAATTTCGTCAAATTAACGTGTAAAAGAAAACTTTTTTAATGCATGCATTGGTCATATCAGGGTGGGTATCGAATAAGTTATGTAAATTTTCAAAAATATACAATAATATGATAGAATAAGGCGCTATTAGCCACGCACTAGTGCCAGTCTTCACACATTAATAGATAGTATTAAGTGTATATAATGAATACACACATATGCAATAATATTAGGTTCTTACATATGAATTTGGCGTTTGGTATAAGAGGAACAAAAAGTCGAATATTTTTTAATACAATATATTTATTTAATCAAAGTAAGAACCATTACTATCTATGCACTTTTGTCATCACATAGGTAGTTCATTGATCCCTTTACTAAAAGAACCATTCGGACGGGAATCAATAAAATCTTTGAAGGCGGTTTGGACTGCCCTATCAGAGGTGAATTTTTTCCCTTGGAAGAAGTTATCCAAATTTCGAAAAAAAAAAGGTAATCTGTTGGAGCAGAGAATCCACTTTTCATCACAGGTAATAATTTTATTTCAAACCCTTCATTATTGTGTAATGCAGCAGTGGACACGCGTTTGCTGGTTTGCTTCACTCAATTCGTGAGGTACCAACCTTTCAAGTTTCTTAATCTTCCCAATTTGCTTCAAGTGGATTAAAATAGTTTTATCACTAACACCGAAGCCTGAAGCTAACTCGGACGTGGTTTGCGATGGATCCGCTTCCACAATAGCCTTCAATTCTTCATTATCAACTAGGGTCTCCGGCCGTCCACGGGGCTTCTTCTGTATCGGGTCGAAATTTCCAGAACGAAAACGTTGGAACCAAAAACGCACTGTGTTTTCTTTTGAGACACGACATTTCCGCAGCACTGGTGCCGGTGGAACTCGTACTCGTAAATAACGCGAGTTTTCCATTTAGTAAACTGAGTGACAAATAGAAAAATCAGAAAAAAAAACAAATGAATGTCGGTTAACGAAACAAATACATGTGTAAATAGCTGTATAAATTTGAATTTGGAATTCCTAACCAAAAGGGAGAAATTTGTGATTAAAGTGACGTACAACAAAACGCCAATTTCATATGTAAGGACCTACTATGTTAAACTAAGAAGTAGTATTTCTTACATAAAACACGAATCAGAATTTAATATTCTGACCAAATTCTTTGGTCAGCAATAAATAAATGTAGTATGTAGTGGGAGTTCAATGAAATACATGATCTCTCTTTAAATACATACTCAATATATTTATAACTTTTCACATAACAAGCGATCGGCGAGAATATTCGTGTCTGACAATTTGTGAAAAAAAAAAATTTAAATTAAGAATACAACACTGAGTTTCTTTTTATCGGTGGCCAGTAAAACATTAATCTTGAACATTATCGCTATTTGCGTTGTCGAAAGTTAGATAAAATATTCCTTTGATGTCAAGTAGCTATCAATATGGAGTGAAAATGGACTGACGGATGTAGTTTAATTTTGCAGGTGGGCGGAACATTTCTCCTTTGAACCACTGTTTAAAAAGTGAGTGTAATGATTTTAAGGATAATGTTCACAGGTAGCACCAAAATATTTTTCACACCGGAGTCAGATTTTATTTACATTGCCTAAAGGCAACTCGTGTTTCTCATTTACGGCTGTGTCCAAAGCCCAGGGCCTGCGTAAAAAGTAATTCTTTAAATCTTGAAAATTCGGCTATGATTTTATATCCGGCCTGACTGACGTCAATCTTCTTTGGAAATGCTGTTGTTACTTATAAGCTGTGAAGGCTTTTAATTGTCTCGACATCGGTTTTACGCCATCACCTTGCTATGTCTGTTTGGTCTTATGTTTGTATGGTAGAGAATGTCATTGCGTTAAGTTCAGCTTTTGTACATAAATTTTGTGATTTTGTGAAATAAATTAAATAAATAAAAAAGATATGAAATGGATCAATTCTAGGGCGGAAACCATACGCCACAAGCTGTAACATGAACTGCGATGTGAATATATGTGGTCGTCCAAATCAAAAGGGGCTTACGGCACTCGGCACTTACGCCATTATTGCCGTTGTTTTGTATTGGAACAACGGCAATAAAGACCTAAGTGCCAGCCGCAATAAGGTCTCTTTTGATTTGGACGACCACATATTTCAGTAAGTATACATATTTCAACTTTTCAAAAGACTAAATACAATTTGACATTTTAACCATCTTATAAAAAAATAAATAAATAAAATATGTTTATTGGGTATCTACGAATTACAATGGTTGTGCATGTTGCTGGAGCCTCCTTTTAAGCAAAAATATGCTTGTGCCAGGAGACTCCGCTCCTTCCTTCCTATGTTATTTAATTTAATTCTAGATACAAATCACAATAATTTCATTAAATTATACACTTTCAATACGTTAACACAATAGAAAATAATTTTAAATTTAAATGACTCTTTTTTCGGACCCTGCTTCCTCGGTTGCTACTATGGGTGCAACCAAGTGTACGCTTGCTATGATAACACTATTATAATTATTAAATTAAATTGATTCTTATATATATATCAAACGCATTTTATAATTGAAGCTGAAACTTTTTAAAAGACTAATAATACCTATACACAATTATCATTTTAGCCTTTACATACATCAAACGCAATTTATGATTGAAGTCTGAAAGAAAAACTCAAGGATTTCACTTGAACAATATCTGCGAAAATGCCAAATTAACATCGTGACTTGACGAGGGTTCCCCTAGACAACACTTTTGAAGTCGCCGAAAGTGAGAATCCATAAAACAAAACTATGTGTTTAATTATATATTTTCGCAATAATCCAAATTATACCTTTAATGCAATGAAGTGATCTTAGATTCATGAGATTTTAAAAAATACTAGTCACGTTTAAAAACCATTTACATTCATATTACATCTTGCAAATCGAATTAGAGAGACTACAAAAATTTATTTGCACAGAATGCGATGCGATCCCCGAAGAAAAGTAAAGAATAAAGTTTTTTTTAGAATTAGCACATTTAAAAACTAAGTAAATCGTGCAAATCTTATTTCTACAAAAATACATTTATTCCAATAGACAAGATTTCTGCTCCAAAAAACTTCTTTGCAAAGAACGCGATCCTCATTTTTCTCAATTCTCGAAATACACGGCGGTAGTCGATAGCGTCTCAATTTCGCTATACAAATATTCGTAACAAGAAGCTCCATACGGCAAATTGGGATATACTAAATCTAGTACGTGTTCAGTTACGTTTACTGAAAATTCCGCTAGAGGGCGTTTTTACATGACACGCACAGTCGCAGTTGCCCTCCCTCGGTACCCGACGCGGCATTTCATACGAATCGTACGTTTGAAATCGGAATTCCGAGTTCGAATTTGACGTTCAGTGAAAAAGTTTCATGTGGAGTGTTGAACTCTTTGGTGGGTTGTGAAAAAGTTAAAGTGTTTTTTTTTATTTGGTGAAGTGTGGTGGTTTCGCAGGTGAGTAATTTTGGAATAATTGTAAAATTAATTTGTAGGTCTATTTTGGGAAAATTTGTTGTTTTAAAATTAAGATTGCGACTTGAACCGCCTTAGTATTTTGTGTTTTAAACCACGTGTGTTAGAGGAACAAATTAATGACACTATGTGCAAATGTTTAACTATATACTATTATATGACTTGTTCTAATGAATGTTAATAATAAAGCATTTTAATATATAACTTAATTAGGTTACATGTAAAAATACCTACTTATTTTATTGTCGGTTAATACATTTAACTTATAGAATCATTCAATATAGGGATTAATTATAGAAGATAGCTGATACTCACCCTGAGGGAAAGGGATTAAGTAATGTTCCCTTTATTATCTTTTCTAAGATAAGACTAATGACTAAGAATTGATTTATGAAACATTAATCATAATTTTTTTTTCTGGCTTAGAGCCTTTTGCCTTTCCATATGTATAAACGAAACAAAAAAAAGTCTAATAGTAATTTACACAGATTCACTGCATGCGTTTACATCAAAGTAAGTGCGTGTATGTTTTTTGTATCCATCCTAATTATTACATAACTCTGTCAAAGTATTTTTTCTTGACAACGTATTTAAAAATAAAAATATTAACTTGACTTGACATCTTAAAATCCTTCACCGTTTCAAAGTGGAAGCCTTATATAATGGGCACTTTGATGTTAATTTTTTCACAAACGGAAGCCGTTTCGATTTACGAGTTGTGGTTTTGAATTTCCTTTCGATCTTCCGATTGGATTATTGCGTCTTTGTTTTTTATATTATTAAATATTAAGAGGATTTATTTTAATAATATAATTTTTTATTGTTTTTCCTCTCTCTTTGATGAAGCCTAATTGTGCACAGATAATAGATATTTGAGTTAAATTGATTTGATCTGTTTTTGCAAATAAAATATCTGGTGTTAATCATTATCATTAAGTAATATAAAAGTAAATTAAAAGAAAATTGTATAATGAAAATTTAAAAAAAAGCATGAATAATGTTGTTTTGTTTTATAATGTAGACGTAGAAAAATACTTATACCATAGGGTGTAAGCATTGGTCTACACTATAACATAGACATAATGTTTTTTTCACTTATATATTTGATTTACTTCAAACCATCGAAATGGCTGTATGGGCTTAGATACCTTTGCCTTTCCATATGGATAAACTAAACAAAAAAAATCAAACCATCGAAACACCATTAATCCTACGGATGTCGTAATATGTAAGGTTTTTGCTTCCAACTTAACAGGTATATTAAAAAAGGAAATACAATTAAAATATATTTGATTTGATTTGTTAATGTACATACATACTGTGTTAATGTATATGTATTGTATTTAACTAGATACAATATAAACAGTCCTATCTTCCTATTGTATGTCACAGTTTTTAAAAAATATCCTATACTAGATATTGCCCAGGGCTTCGCTTCCGTGGGAATTTGGAGATACAATATAGCCTATGGGAATCTTGGATAATGTACCTTTCTAATGGTGAAAGAATTTTTGAATTCGGTTCGGTAGTTTCGGAGATTACTCGCCTCAAACATACAAACTCACAAATGCTTACCTCTTTATAATAATATTTGTAATATAGATAAACAAATCGTACTAATATTTATTCATTCCATCACATTAATGTCGCATTACAAAAATGTCCAATAAGATATTCATACCTTCGTCAAACTTAACCTATTACGGACAATTTACAATTTTACGCTGCGACAATAACGCGAATATTAAACTTTTACGAGCAAAGTAATTTTACAACTTGCAAAGCTTCATGACATTTGAAGATAAAACTTTGAACAAGATACATTTTGCCGATTAAAAAACTAAGATCTTCTATTTGTCTCGTCAGATTTTGTAAGCACTTATTTTGTTTTTACCTCAAGGAGCTTTTGCTTGAAAGATTGAATTTTGTTTTCGATTTATTAAAATGATTTGTACGCACAATAATATATATAAAGTGACGCTTTCTTAAGACCAAATCAAATCAATTATTTAGAATCTAGCTATTGTTCGCGGCTTCACTCGTTTTTATTCCTTATTCTATTGTCTATAACTCTGGTTCTAAGCAACGTATCGCGATGAAACCTATACCAGATTGTAAGTTAGACCAACCTCTATACAACTATGAAAACCAAATAAAATTCCATTGAGTAGTTTAAGCGTGATGCGCGAACAAATATACAGACAGACAAAATTTTCTAAAATCAATGATTTTGGATTCTATTAGTATATAATTATTTTTCTTTAATATCTCCCATAGTCATATTCGAGTCTTCTAAATGTCTGTACAGACATAGCTCACTTACAGTTTTATTATATGTGTAGATATCTTAGGAAACTATAGAAGAAATGCCGGAAAAAACAATGAAACACTGTTTATACCTACTATGCTCGAAGGGCTTACTATTATTGTTTTTTAAATATTTTTATAATAATAGTATAACTAAGTAAAAAAGGTTTTTTTTAAAAAAAAAAAAGGTTTTAATTGAGTGTTTTGAGACAAAAACATGTTGGAAATCGCTGTAGAATTTAAAATATTTAAAAGTTCGCTCAAATTGTAATCCGAAATTCGCGATTCATTTTAATCAAAATTGTTGGTGCCTTTAAATATATTTATTTTATATATTTTGCTGCTGAAGTTTATGAATATAACATGATTTAATATTTCACATTTCATTACGGTAACATTTTATATAGGTAAGTATACATTATTTTATATTGTATACGTTATAGATGGATTTCCGCCCAAAATTTTCCCAGTCTATCAAATTCAAATCATTTATTCAGAAATTAGACCTCCACAAGCACTTTTTCTCATCAATTTTTATATTTATAGTTATTTCTCACAAGCTACAAACTACTGGCATTTCGGAACGACCACTGCTGAGAAGAAATGCCGAAAGAAACTAATTTGAACCGTGTTGTTGTTATCACTAATATCATAAAAGCGAAAGCTATGTGTCCCTTAGTCGCCACGTACGACATCCAAGTGATTCTATTCTAGGGCGGAACCACACGCCAGCATTTTATAGTAACAGTTATGTGGAACATATTTTATGTCTCGACGAAAATTGTTTTCGGAACAAACAAATAATTTAGCATCGAAAAATGTCTCGCCATCTGTTGTGGGGATTGAATTTTATTTTTGCGATTCGCGAACAATTTATTTTCATCAATTACTAGTTGCACCTCGGGGCTCCGCTTCCGTGGGAATTTTATAAAAAGTACCCCATGTGTTATTCCGGATTATATTCTACCCGTGTATCAAATTTCATAACAATCCGTCCAGTAGATTTTGCGTGAAAGTGAAGTAACAAACATACAGTTACAAACTTTCGCGTTTATGATATTAGTAGGATCTGTTATTCTGAGCTTGAAACAATCTTTTCATCATGAAATTTGTAAGTAAAAAATATTTATTTTATAAGAACATACATGCCAAGATTAGCTTTAAAAAATTAAATCCTTTTTATCCCTCGTGATACAGCGGGAGAATGCAGCAAGTGTGATGGGCACTTTTGCGTCAGGTACGATTCAGAGCGACATTTTTGACTAGATTAATAATGATCATGTATATATTCATATTTTTTAAAATGTAATTTTGCCATTGACAAAAATATATTATGGTTTTTATATGTAGTAGTTATTATGTGTTATAAATATATAAAGAATTATTTTAGCAAATATCAAAACTATATTATTATATTATAAATTATAAATTAATTTAGCAAATATCTATATATATATATATAGATACCATAGTTTTGATATTTGCTAAAATAATTCTATATTTTGCTAAATTTTTATAACGAAATAGCTACGTATGATTGTCGTAGCATAAAGCTTTGCTACGTCGTAGCGGTCGTAGCAGTCGTAGACACTTCTCGTAGCACTGTTACGGTAATGCTCAACCAGGTTTATTTTTATTTCACTATCGACACTGATACGTAATATTCAATATTAATGTGTGATACTAATTTATAATAATCAGTTTATACACGGTTATGTCAATATGGATATACAATTGATGATTAAAAACAGGCATAGCTTAGAAAAATACTTCATTTAAAAACTAAGTTCTTCTATTAATTTGTGATTGGTCATAGCATTCTCGTGGTGGGTCATGACCTAAACTCCTTATCCATCTGTAAGGAAGGGAAGGGAAGTTTAAATTGCTGATGATAGTAAGTAGATATGTGGTTCCACGGCCGATGATTGACAAGTCTTCAAAACTTTATGGTTAATTTTTATTTTTTTACGCTGACGTTGGGCTTCGTGGTGTTACAGCCCCAGATGCAATCCCACGGATGGGATTTCTCAAAAGAGAGAGATAGACGAATAATCTATACTTATAATGAAACTGCAACTGGACTATGTCTGTACATAGGAGATATTTACGAAAAAAAAATTTGGGTCACTCACAGAAGGAATATTTAGGGCCACTAGAAGCCAAAACAATAAAAAATAAATTGCTATCCTACATTAATAAAAATACAGTTTATCCCGTAAACTTAGGCGTAGGCGCAGTGGTAAAGTGCTTGCCTCTGAACCGAGAGGTCCCGGGTTCGATCGCCGGTCGGGTCATGATGGAAAATGATCTTTTTTTGATTGGCCCGAGTCTTAGATGTTTATCCATATATGTATTTGTTATTCAATATAGCATCGTTGAGTTAGCATCTCATAGCACAAGTCTCGAACTTACTTTGGGGCTAGCTCAATCTGTGTGATTTTGTCCTGATATATTTTAAAAAAATCGTGTATTCCATGAAATGGCACATTTATCTCAAGTGTATAATTGGCTGCATTTCTTTCTTTCTCTGTTAAGTGTTTCTAACAGCAGCACAGCGCTGCTAATACCCTCTCAACCTAGAAGTTGCAACGGATTCTCCCACAGATACAAAGCTACACGTTTCTTCATTCCTCTTTTAATAAATATTAACAACTTCATAATTAAAGTTGTAGTGTGCTTAGACTACTCGAAATAAAATGCCAATGAGAAGAATGGAAGTAGAATAATTTATTTTACAATATTTACATATATTTATAGTACACGTTGATACTGCACACGTAATTCGCATCACGGCACAACTCGCGCGGTGGTGGGGAGCGCGCTGAACGGAGCGCGCGTCGCGTCGCGTTGTTTCTATTCAAACTGTTTGTGGGCTCCACATTATCCCCCTTCAAGCGAAGCGTACACAAGGTTTGATTACTCTTCCATGTCTTGATATCTTCGGCATAGTTGTTGTTTCCTGTTTTCTCGGCTTGACAATACGTGGTTGCGGCGCACTCGGCGTGTGAGCAGATAGTGCGCGCTGAGATGTACTCGTTGCTGGTGCGGGTTTCGAGGAGTGGGGATGGCTCGGTTGCGCGTTTGCCGCTACGTCGTCATCTTGCTTGATTATGTGTGCCGGTTTGAGTCGATCTATGGATATATTGGATGCTCGAAGTGGCAATTCAATCTTGAAATATTTGTTGTTTCGCTCTATCACTCTGTATGGACCGTCATATGGCGCTATCAAGGGGCTTCTCACAGTGTCATTGCGGACGAATACATGACTGCATGTTGATAATTCCTTATATACGAAGAGGTTCTTACTCGATGCGATTATTCTCTGTACAGGTGATAGAGTTGACATTGTTTCTGTGAACTGGCGGATGAATTGGGCGTCTTCATTCTTTGACTTTGTAGGTACAAAGAAATCGAACGGGACTCGTAGCGTAGAACCATACGTCATCAGTGCAGGACTAGTGTTGTCGTCACGTAGTGCAGTGCGTATGCCAAGCAAAACTGTAGGTAAATCTTCTATCCACCTTGTACTGGCCTCTCTTGCCATCAATGCCGCCTTCAATGTGCGATGGAATCTTTCCACTTTTCCGTTGGCTTGAGGATGATAGGCTGTAGTTCTTATGCGCCTTATGCCACATTTCTTCATTAGTGCATTGAACAATGATGACTCGAATTGCCGTCCTTGGTCCGTGGTGATTCGTAAAGGACATCCAAATCTCGATATCCATCCTTCATAGACTGCTTGAGCAACAATCTCGGCGGTGATTTCTTTGACCGGTATCGCTTCCATCCAGTTCGTGTTGCGATCGATGATTGTGACGAGGTAGCGGTATCCCTGCGAGATCGGTAGAGGTCCAACGATGTCTGTATGTACATGTTCAAATCTTCTTGCCGGTGAAAACTCGCCTAAGGGACTGACGACATGTCTATGAATCTTCGCACGCTGACAACCAATGCAGGATTTGGCCCATGTTCCGACGTCCTTGTTTATAGACGGCCAAAAATATTTTGAAGTCATTATTCTTCTCGTCGTGCGTATTCCTGGATGGCTTAATTCGTGTTGCGCTTTGAAAGCGGCATAACGAAAAGCTTGTGGTAGATACAGTCGATTTTTCCCTGTCGATGTCTCGTACGTGATAGGTTGAGTGACGCCTGTCAGAATTGTGTCGGCAAAAGTTAATTTCGGATGATTTTTCAAATCTTGTAGGGTGATATCTCTTTTCTGTTCTTGTGATAATTTTTCGTAATCTATGCATGTGAGTAGATCTATTTCTTCTATGCGTGACATGGCATCGGCTGCTAGATTTTTTTCTCCTTGTATGAACTTGATTCTTGAACAAAACTGGCTGATATAATGTAGTTGTCTCTCTCTTCTCGGTGTGTCACTGTTGCTCGGCGGTCTTGTTAAGGCGTTTACTAGAGGTTTGTGATCGGTGTAAATGGTCACTTCGCTCCCCTCTATAAGACGTCGTAGGTGTTTGACAGCGGTGTACATAGCTAGTAATTCGCGATCGTACACGCTGTATCGCCGTTGCGTCTCGCTCATTGACTTCGAGAAAAATGCGAGTGGTTTCCATACTTCATTTTCTTTTTGCTGTAGCACTGCGCCCAAACTGCAGTCAGACGCGTCGGTCAACAAAGATAACGGTGCACCGGGTACTGGATGTGATAACGTAGTAGCTTCGAGAACGCTTTGTCGGCATATATCGAAAGCTGTTTCGGCTTCAGTTGTCCATACTATCGGTGTCTTGTCGTTCTTCTTGGCGTTATGTAAGTATTTGTTTAATTCGTGTTGATGTTCGGCTTGATGAGGTAGGCAGTCACGATAGAAGTTGACCATGCCAAGAAATCTTCTAAGATCTTGCACCGTGTTTGGTTTCGGATAGTTAGAGATGGCGTGAGTGCGCTCTTCGGTCGGTGTTATCCCCTCCACTGAGACTTGATAACCGAGGAATTCAATCTTGTTTCTTCCGAATTCACATTTCTCGATGTTTAACGATACTCCATATTTACTTAGGCGTTCCAGGACAAGTTCTACGTGCCTTCTGTGGTCATCCGGATTATTTGAAAATACTAATAAATCGTCGATGAATGAGTAGACGATGTCATCCAAGCCTCGTAGTACCTCGTGCATAAATCTTTGGAATGTTTGGCTAGAGTTTCGTAGGCCAAACGTCATGCAGTTGAATTCGAAGAGTCCGAACGGTGTAATGATGGCTGTCTTTGCTTTATCTTCGTCTCGAATTGGGATCCAATAATATGCCATTTTTAAATCTAATTTCGTAAATATTTTCTTATTGTGCAATCTGTATGTGAAGTCTTGAATTCTCGGTATGGGGTAGCGATCGGGTACAGTCACGGCGTTAAGTCTTCTGTAGTCTCCACACACACGAAGTGAGCCATTTTTCTTTGTGACGACGTGTAATGGACTCGCCCATGGACTTTTGGATGGTTGGCAAATACCCATCTCCATCATTTTCTCAAATTCAATCTTGGCCGCTTTGTACTTGTCGGGTGGGAGGGGTCGAGGCCGGGCGAAGAGTGGGGGGCCGGCGGTTTCGATGTGATGTGTGACGCTGTGTTTTGCTGGTTCCTTCACTGACATCGGGCGTAGTACTTCGGGATATTTTTTTAAGATATCTTGATATATGTGATTTTGGTCTATGATGTATACTGTGGGCTGATTGCTTGTTGTTTCTATGACTTCTATCTTCAAATCAGTGACGCTGTCTATGAGCTTCTTTTGATGTAGATCGACGAGTAACTTGTGACTTCGTAAGAAATCTGCGCCCAGTATGGATGTCTGTACGTCTGCAACGATGAATGTCCATTTGTATGTGCGACGAAGGCCTATGTTGAGATTTATAGTTTTCTCTCCGTAGGTTCGTATCGGCGTATTGTTCGCTGCGTACAACTTGTAGGTGTTGCTCGGAGTTTGGTTTCTGTTTTTCGCTGCTAATACAGATATGTCTGCGCCGGTGTCTACGAGAAAACGCTCTTTCGTGTTCAGCTCCCTGATGCAGAGGCGGTTACTCCCTTTAGTAACACCAACGCCCGCCACCGTCGATGTTGCTTCTAGTTTTCCGACCGTCGCCTAGCGCAGGGTGACTGGCATTTTCTGGCCTTATCACCGAAGCGATAGTGATACGAGCATTCCCATTCTGGGTCACCTGGTTTTCTTCCGTTTCTCGACTTCGATCTGGTTGATGATCTGTTCTGGCGTGGGTTTCTAAAGGGTTGACGACCACGAAATCTGGACCGACCTTCTTTGAGAGCGGCAATCTCAAGTGTAAGCTTTTCTATTTGTTTGCTTAAGACTTGAAATTGCAAGTTGTTTTGCGTTTCGCTGCTGCTTCTAGGGGTTGAATCTTCACGGACTTCTGCTACCGCTTGTTCTGTGTGCTCCATCATCTTGTCTGCCATCGTAGCCATGGTGTCGAGCGAGGATTCTGTGCTGACAGATAGCACGGCTCGTACTTGCGACGGCAAATGTCCCATCCACAGAACTTTCAGGGCGTCATCGGCGACTTTTGTTCCGGATAAATCTCGCATTACACGAAGAAGTTGAGAAGGTTTCTGTTCTCCCAGCTCTAATCCTCCTAGCAGCTTTTGGAATTGCTTGGATTCGGATTCTTCGTACACCGACAATAGTCTCTTCTTCAGCGCTAGATATTTTCCAGTGGATGGTGGATTGCAGATGATATCGCTCACTTGTTCGATGTCTGTTCTCTCTAACACGGCGACAGCGAGATTATATTTTTGATCTTCACTGGTCTTGTATGAAGATACCACGGCTTCAAATTGTGCGAACCACAGCTTAGGTTGGGCTCGCCAAAACGGCGGTATTCTTGACTGTAGAGAAATAGTTGACACTTCCTTTGCAACCGCTTCCGGAGAGGAGGACGCGTCAGAAAATTCTTCTTTCTTTTCCATTTTTATGAGATTTCTTCTTTTTTCGGGGTCACCAATTGTAGTGTGCTTAGACTACTCGAAATAAAATGCCAATGAGAAGAATGGAAGTAGAATAATTTATTTTACAATATTTACATATATTTATAGTACACGTTGATACTGCACACGTAATTCGCATCACGGCACAACTCGCGCGGTGGTGGGGAGCGCGCTGAACGGAGCGCGCGTCGCGTCGCGTTGTTTCTATTCAAACTGTTTGTGGGCTCCACAAAGTTATTCAGGGATGAGCTCAATGGTGCAGTGGTTAGCTCGCTTGGCCTGTTATAACGGCGGTTAAGTTAATCTCACAATGGTCGGTCATTGGATGGGTGACCGAAAAAGAATAACTTGAGCTACTTCGTGCTTCAGAAGGCCGTTGGTCCCGGTTGTATTTGCAGTCGTTAAAACCCGGCCAAGTTACGGCGTGGACCAAAAAAAAAACAAATAATTTAGGGCAATTTTTTCGCCATACTTAGAGATAATAGGGCACGATTCTGACTTGGCTAGTTGTATTTTATTCTACAAAACTGACAAACAGTTATTTCTTGCTTATTAACTTTTTCACAGTTAAATTTTTCTCAACAATGCATAGTATTGTATACAACGCGAAATTTAAAATAGTTATAAGATTGATAATAAATTTATCACATCGCCGATAAAATCAAGTTAATTACAGCGTACAATCGAGTACAGAAGTCACTCTACCGTTTTATTTGATGTACGTTTTGCCCAAATTCAATCTGGTTTGAAGTGGTTTCAATTGGACCTTACCGGTATTGAAGCTCTGTCGAAGGGACGATTAGAGATGGAAGGCGGCGGGTTAATTACAGGTGTTTAGAATGTTCAAATATCATTATTGTTTATATAACGATAAATCTTATTGCGTCTTGCATATTCTTCTTATTTAAGTTCTATTTACCTTGTTTTACATGTCATTTATTTGTTATTTATTTTTCTTACTTTTTATTTATTAGGCATTTATTTTTTAAAATTATTTACAAATAACATTATGTTTTAGTTCAAAAAACCACTAATAATTTAGTAAGGTTAATGGTGTGGTTTTGACACTTGCCTTCACACAGGTGACACAATAGGATAGGAGTAAAAACGCAACATAACGAACATTCTGGAAAAGTTAATAATTAAAGCCTTTACCTGTTTCTCTTCAGATAGCAATACATACACACTATCCGACTCCACACTATCGCGGTACAGTCTGCCGAACTTTGACGGATTCGGAATACATTTCTGGTTTTCCATTGCGGTAAATAAAAGTCTCTCTTACAAACTACGTAATGTTCATGCATTCGCGTCGACATCTGTCGTGAGCTCGGTGACAGGGTAGACGTATAACGTAAAGTACATACAAAATAGGTATAATTATACCAAAGTGATTGTCATTTTGCCTTAAAGTGTTTCTCAACAGGAGGCCATACTGAGAAATCGTGTAAGTGTTATATACACAAGTATACTCGTCCAAACAAATTCCCTCTCGTGTCAACGATTCATCATAACATGAGCAAATAGCAAATACATTTACAGTGTTATCTGAACCGACAAAATCGTTTTTACGTTTGATTCAACTTTGATGTCTGTAAGCTGAGGTGGGTTACTTCCTGGGTAATTTCATAAATTCTAGTTGAAACTCAGTTTTGTGACAAAAGCAAAAGAAATGGTTTGATCAAATTTAATTGAAATAATATTTTGTTTTGAACCCTTATATAGATAGATAATTTGGAAAACCAAAACCGATTTACATACTTAATAGTGTTCTTATTTATATCCCTATCCAAATGCATTAAAATATATGGACTAAATATTTGTAACACAATGAGATAAATAAAAAATGTGAAGTGTCGGATATGCGAAATATTTTTTCATATTAAGAGGATCGTGTGATGATAAAGGTTTAAAATAAATCACTTAGATAAGAATATATTGTAACTAAAATTTAAATTCGAAATACGAACATGTATTATTTTCAGAAGAAATGAAGTATGATTCTTTCCGGGAAGAAACCCACTTCTGATAAAATGATTTGCTTGTTTTATCTAAAAAGGTTTCGTTGATATTGACTCGTATATTGATAAATAAAATAAATGTTTGATTGAATTACATTTGCGAATAAATGGTGTACAGATAAAATATGTACCTAAATGTTGAAAACGTTATGCATTGTTTTTTATAAATGGAATTAACAATTTGACAACCTGTAACAAGAGTTTTTATATATGATTTGTGTTTGAATTTACCTGTAAGACTAAAGACGCAAAAAAGGTAAAATGTATTAAATTACATAATTACGTTGACTTTGACCCGCGTGCCGCTGACGTTTAAACAAAAGGCATACTTTGCGTTTTTCTGCGCAGGTCAAAGTTGTCCGCTGCAACCAATCTAAATATAATTTCGTGAATTGTAATTTCGAGGAAATATCAACACGAAAACCATTTTTCTTCACGACAGTACCCGTAATACGTCAGAAGGAAATGTGAATGAAAAATGTTATTTAAATGATATTCATTGTTATGTACGTGATTCTAAAGAGCGGCGGCAAAAAAAATTCAAGTATTGATGTAAACATTAGCTTTCTAGATTCTTTTTTTACCTTTTCCTGTAGAAGAATGTTTATGTTCAGCCTTGTTTGTTTTATCTTTTATGCTAGCACATAAATTTTGTGTTTTTAAGTAACCAGATGTTTTATTTTACTGTGCATTTGGTTTTTATATAACATAATTTTATAAATCTGTATCTCTTTATCATCCTCATTTGTTTCGGGTGTCATTCTTAGCTATGGCGCCCGAAGCCATTTTCATAACAAAATAGGAAAGTTTCACTTGCTTAAAGTCCGCGTATAAATTACCTTTAAATTTTGAAGATTCGGGTTTGATTTTGTGACCGCCCGTCAGCCACACTTCAACCCTCACTGGGAATACTATCGGTGTGTATCAGCTCTATCCAAGCTTTATAAGTCTCATCTGATACCCAGGGGAGGTTATGGAGCGGTTCGATTTTCGGCATGGAACTACACGTATCAATGTTATTGCAAATTAAACGTATACTTACATGTGTTATCCATGGCTACTTCAAAATGAAAAAAAAACAACAGTGGTACATATATACTGTACATTTAATACAATAAAATAATACTTTATTGCACAAATTAGTTACAAAGTATACATAAGTACCAATACAAAGTATCGCACATAGCATAAAATCTACAAGTTTTATCAGATACTTTATTCCATGTGTCAAAAACAAAAAATCACTGTCACTGTCATTCAAGCCTCATGCTTGTATGACAAGTGACGTCACAAATGTTATCGCCAAAAAGTGTTAAAAAATAAATGTAAGTTTTATCAGATACTTTACTACTACACTGTCACTGCCATACAAGCCTACAGCAAATCATCATGGGGTGCCATCTTCGAATTGAAGTTTGGAGGTCAGCATACGGAAACCCTCGCGACTTTGGGCCGCTATTTTCAGTTGGTTATATCTTAGTCTGGTCCAATCCTTTATGTCATCAAACCACTTTCGTCTAGGGCGGCCAGGAGGTCTTTTGCTAGGGATTTGCCTTCAAGAATCAGTCTTTGAAATTCAAACTCCCCCGGGGTCCCCTTTGTATGTGGCCAAAGAAACCAATTTTCCTCTTCCGAATAGTGGCCTAAAAAAACCCTACAGTATGTCTATGTAATATTTATATTTAAGTATAATTAATTTTAGTTTTAATTTTATTTATTACTGCCAGCAGATTCATTTATTTATTCTTAAAAATACACAATTGACACGAATTGTTGTAATCAATATTTTTTATTGTTCTGCTATAGGTATATATTTGTAATTTTTAGAGTTCCGTATTCAAAGAGTAAATCGAAACCCTATTATTAAGACTGCGCTGTCCGTCCGTTCGTCTGTTACCAGGCTGTATTTCATGAACTGTGGTAGTTAAACAGTTAAACAATAGCCGCTCTAACAACAAATACTGTATAAAATAATTATTTACGGGGTTCCCACAAAAAAAAAAGTGATTTGTTTGCTTTTTTTTATAGATACTGGTATTTTATTTATTGACAAAAACACAACTAATGAATATGTAGTTAGATTAGAACTAAATACAAGTTAAACCCAAGTCAAACGTAACCTATTCAAATATAAGTTCAAGTTATAACATGTAATCCAGAATCCCATCTAACGGTTAAATTAATTCTATTGAACGCAAACATGGTAAGGTACACGTTTGGCAAATTACGGTTCGTCAGAACTCTGGTCGAATTGTACCCAACCTGGGGCCCCATCCTCACGCAATCGAAGTTGACTTCATCAATTTCCTCCAATTTTTTTCGATGGTTTTAATCTAATTTATAAATAAAATGTTCGAACCAATTTGTTGACCGAATTTTGTGACAGATTCAGTGGTCTATCACATAGATAAAATAAATTGTCTTTAATTTCTTTTGACAGTTAATTCAAAATATGAAATAAATTACTATTTATAAAAACTACAAAATGTTCGGATACACAACAAACTTACGCATTTATACATTATTATCTAGGAAGTATAGATAGATATGGTCAAACCATAGCGAAATCCAGATCGTTACATTTATTCTAACTTTTATATTCTAATCCATTGAAACTGAACGAAGTAAGTTGTATTTAACTAAGTTATGAAAGCATTATTTGTAAGCACTTAAAGAAGTTAATAATTTACGTCGAGTTTTCTTAGTGTTAAAGGGTAAAAAGGTCAAAATTACATTTCATGAATATTCAAGTTGACTTTTTAGATAAGAAAACTATGAAAAAATTACAGATTAGAATCCTATACGTAAATTGGTAATTTGTAAGCTGACCTGATGAGTATCTTTTACCGCGTTCCTTACGATCTAAACTGATCTTCAAAAGACAAAGACAAAAAATATATATTTGCAAAAAACATGAGTTTACATTGTTTACAATGTGGTGTTAAAAGAAAACTGAATCCTACACGTTGCACCGGCTATGTGTACATCCCACAAAACAAAGTCGAATAAAACTTACACTATTAGAATGATAAGTACTATTTAAAAAAATTGTTTAATTCGCAAATTCATATCATTAAAATTTTTTAAATACTGATAAGATTCGTTACTATGACCTTATAGCCTAATGGTCATCATGTCGGACCTGCCAAACTGATACTTTGGAGGTCCCAGGTTCGATCCCCAGTCATAAATCTTAGTTATCATCTATTTATATAAATTATATTGTATCAAACTAATATATATAGTTTATCTATTAAATTATATATTTCATCGAAGCGGTCACTTATAGCATTCTAATAAGCTTGAAAGCATAAACGCGTCTAGTGTAAAAGTGTTTATGAGAAATGGCTCGTTATATTCCTGTTCTCTTGAGTACCTATGAATATTTAATACGAAATAATGTTGAGGGCTTAGCAGAATAACAAAAAAACGTTTTATACAATTTATTTTTAGAAACTGACGAACGAATTACAACGGTTACTTTTGAGCCGTCTCCCAAAATGGTAAATTAACAGAGATTTTTTGTAGCCACTTATTTTTAGTTTTTGAATTTTTTGAATTTTTTTACGGTGGTTATTGAATGGGAAAGGCTGAAGAAGAGATGGATGGAGTGCGTCAGGCAGGATATGGCTAAAAAAAAGAAACAAATCGGATAACATCAGACAGGGAGAAGCGGAGGAGACTGACATGCTGTACCGACCACACATAAAGTGGGACAAGGTTAGGCTGATTGACTCCAAAATCGTGACGTCATAATACAATACATTACTGTCATACAAGATCCATTTTTGTTTTGACATTTAAAAAAATCTGGTTAGATTATATGGAATAAATAAATAAATAAATATATTGGGACAAATCACACAGATTGAGCTAGTCCCAAAGTAAGTTCGAGACTTGTGTTATGGGATACTAACTCAACGATACTATATTTTATAATAAATACATATATAAATAAACATCCAAGACCCGGGCCAATCAGAAAAAGATCATTTTCCATCATGACCCGACCGGGGATCGAACCCGGGACCTCTCGGTTCAGTGGCAAGAACCTTACCACTGCGCCACCGAGGTTGTCAATGGAAATAAATATAGTGTATAATGCATTTGATTTTCACTGAATTAAGATTTATTTAAAGCCAAATTCTTAATTAAAATTATATTATAGTTTTTAACATAAAAATAAACAAACTATTGCAAAATGACTTGCACCTCAAAAATTAGACACACATATTTCTTCATATGAAATTATCAATAAAGTATACAAATAAATATCAGATCCGTATGCATCATGTCTAATCTAAAGAATTATTCCACACAAAATTACATGGTAGTTCTAAAATGTTTCCCCTAATCTGTACTGTATCATTATAAATACGTCGAATGCCCAAGAGTTCTCGTCGTTTACCAGGCGCCATGTCAGCGTGCGCCCAACCGATATCTATAAATAATAGATAAATAAATTTTAACTGTTATATGATACCTGTATCATATAACAGTTAAAATGTATTTATCTTAATGAAGCTGAGAATCATAGTTATTACGCCACTAGACAGGAATAAATTATGTGAGTATCAAGTGCATTACACATAATTACACATAATTAAGTTTATATTTACGTTTATATTTATAGTCGCCTAGAAAGTTTATGTGACTCCTTATCAAAATACTGAAACAAACGAACGTCACACTACAGTAAGGCTGTTTCGTTTTGTTTTTACATTCACCGCATAATGACAAGTAGCGTGTGCCCGTCATTTTACGACCGCTGGCAAGCGGCCAGGGAGTTATTTTTGAAATGTATGACTCGCCAATATAAGCGATGATTTCCATTCATATCACTGGATACGGTTATTGTTACTCAACGAAAACTATTTTACGTCACGTGATGGAAGTATGAGAATTTTGTTTCCGAAAAGTCGTTTTGTCAAATGACTTCCCGATAAGTATATACTGAGGTTGTCATAAATCGACTTTATTCTGACTTTAATATAATAAGTTTAACATGACTTTATAATAATTATATAAAACCCGGTCTAAATAAGAATGTCGATCGATCTGTCGGACAAAGGAAGCGAATTGAAGAACCGTGTGGCAGCAGCGAAAGTAGAGAAGAGAGAGAGAGAGGCAAGAGCAACATAAAGTTTTTAAATGATAGGAAATACATTAAAAGTTTTTATCAAGAAATTTCAGTCAAAATTTTCTTATTATAAGCAGGACATAAAATGATGTATATTGTACTTGAGTTGCCAAAAAAAGTAGAATTAGTTTAATGGTAAATAGGCTTAGGCGAAGTTTGTGTACATGATCAATCATTTACTTAGGGTTCACTGCTCCATAACAAAAATAAGATATTCGTTTCGCTTCGTTAGTTAAGCAACAAAATGATCTATAGATTTCTAAGTAGATCAATTTCAAGTATATATATGCTTTATAACAACTTTTACAGAGCGATTTGAAACAAATTCAGCGCTGCTCATTTTATCTAGATGATGTTACTTGATGCAGTCTCGATGATAAAGATGCTTTATCAACTCGTGAACGACGCTGTCAAGGAAATTGGTCCGCTGCACTTATATATTTTTGTGATTAGTTAATCATAATATCCTAACGATCAATCGTAATCCTTGAGAAATTGCGTTTGACCTTCTATACAAATAGTAAATTTACAATTTGTATGGGTTGATCGAAATTTATCTAGCGCGACAAGAGCATAGCTATTGTTTAAGAAGAAAAATAACATTTTCGACATTGTTCATGTTTGAATATATTTTTATATTTACACTAACTGTCGTGTTGAAACGTATTATTTAAAATTTGACGTAAAAATATGCCTGTAAAAGTCTAATCAAACAAAGGTCAGAAGTGTTAATTGTCCAAAAAAAATAATTGTCTAAAAAATGAATTTTTCTAAGAATAACTTTTCCTTTCTTATCCTTCCTTATTTTCATTATTTTGCAATTGTAACTTGCGCGAACTTTCCTTGTTTAATTCCATCTCGCCGAGTAATTATGGCTCTTGACACACTTTTACACGGGCTACATTTCATGCTTTTAAATTGTTTGTCACTTGAATTAATTGCTTTGTAATACAATTACAGGACTTATCAATTTTTATGGAATTACAGTAATGAGCGAAATAGATGGTGGTCATTGCTGAACCAGTCAACTTTGACGTTAACTTTAAATCTCCACAGAACAACGCTAGTTATGTCATATTTATTTAGTCAGTTAAAGTTATAAGTGTCGCTTAGTCACCTCGTACGACATCCACGGGACGATATGGAGTGGTCCTATTCTAGGGCGGAACCACACGCCACAGACTTGCCAAATTAATATTCCCTTCGTATTCATATCATCCTTGACATATTCTATCGCTTGTTTGGTCTTAGTCGTATTTATTTAGATCTTCTCTCATATTAAATATCTCATAATTCAACAAACAAACAGTCTTTCATGACTTTAATATTAGTTTAGAAATGGATAGATAAATATTTTATATTTTTCCTCCATCCGTATTTATTTCTGCAGTTGATATCTGCAACTAACTGGGTCAAACTGGTTAAGACCGGTTCTGACCGGTCCAAAGACAGCTCCGATAGAACAGAATTTGAAATATGCTTTCAATTTTATTTATGTAAGAAAATAATATAATGACCAGGTAAAGTATCCTGGGGAGATAATTTTCTTGCTTTTTTCGTATTTTTTATATTTTTTTATTAGATAACAGCGCCTTATTTCACTTACATATTTTGTTATTTGCGTATAATTAGCTTATTAGGTTCCAATGGCCTGACAACTAGGCATGCCTAAGATCGTGTGAGGTGGAGAAAATGTAGGAAAGCGGACACTGGGTTCCGACGCTTAACAGCTGCGATGCAACCGGGAAACGCTCAGATAAGAGAGTTTGAAACATTTATAACCTAGTAGACGCCCACCCCGGCTTTGCTCGGGTAAAACCACAATAAATTTAACACCAAAACCTTCCTAAGAAATCGCAGTATCTAATGGTGAAAACTATACAATAAACCGTCCGATAGTTTTTGAATTTATCACGTTCATATAGATAGACGCGGCAGCGACTTCTTGAATTTTTTTACACCTTTACATGTTAGGATGTAAACAATTTCCGATGTTTCCACCTGAACTATTAATATTTGTACCGTAGAACTGATGGCATTTTTTTCTCACTAAACCCTACGAACTTGAACTCTGAAAATCGATTTTTTCGACAGTTGTGTAAAAATTAGGAACTAAATTCAATAATTTCGAAACCATTCGTCGTCGGTCCCATCAGTTTAATAAATGACGCCACATCCCTCAACCCCTATAGGGCGATTGAAAACGAACCCTGTTTTAGAAGATAAAGGGCAGCCTGAGGGTAGGTTGGGGTATTATAACCTTGTTTGTTTACTACCCATATTATCTAGCTGTATATTTTTTTTATCATTTACAAAAAGACAAAACGTGTTCATATTCCTAAAAGTTGTTAGATCTTAATGATTTTATAAATCAACGTGAAATAATAGTCTTTCATGTTGATTTTAACCGGCGCGCCGTTGACGTGTAGACAAAATGGCGTACTTTGAATTTTTATGCGCACGTTGCAATTAACGACACTGTGACGGTGCAACCCACCCTAAATGAAGTTTCAAAATATATCATCCAACCGAATTTCGCTTAGTATGTATAGCAATAGTCTGTTATCGATTGTGGAAAAAACATCCTCTGTTCATTTTCTCATATTGAGATTGGAGTTTTGTTTATCGATCTTTGATCACTGAGTTCACTTGTAGAACTCGTAAAGTTAGAAAAACAAATATTATTTTCGTCTTTGCTCAAACTGCATTTTTGTTATCGAAAAGAAAAACGTGCATTGAGGAACTTTGAACAAAATAAAACCTATACCGCAAACTGACAGGCTGGCTGTCTTTATAAGAACGGGGATTTTTCCCAATACAACCGATATATCGGCAGAGCGGTCGCAAGCGGTTCAATCCGGATTCGAGCGGTTCGAATCTGTTCAGATTTCGCACATAGAACTGGCAAATTTTTGTCGACCGACGCATCTATTTGAAAAGTTGACTTGGCTAACAATAATTTCATAACAATCCTTCCAGTAGATTTTGCGTGAAAATGTAACAAACATAATACACATACATCACACACACATCTTCACACACTTTCGCATTTAAAATATTAGAAGAGATTCATCATAGTGTGAGAGGTTAAATATTAAAAATGAAATACAAAAATCTCTGGACAAATTCAATAAATAAGCGTAATTGAAATGAATGAGTTAACCGCATTGTAATTTATCGAATTTGTATCAATGGATATTAAATGTGTTACGACTACGCTGTTAAAATTGAGGAAATTGTAGATATTATGACGAAAAATATTCATAAAATATTAGATTGAAATTCAATATTAATATTAAATTGAAATTGTAGAATTATGTAACTTTTTTGCATGGTTTTGAATATCAACCGTCCGATATGTACTTATATTTATTTTTGATTAAAAAATAAAACAGTTTTTGCCTCTTCTACAGTTTCAAAGTTTTCAATAATATAAAATATTTATTTTAACAATCGCTCTTAAAAACTTCAGTATTAAGTTATATATTATGACTGTTTCATTATGAAAATACTTACCTGATTTGTTACATTTATTTTAACTACATAATATACCCAACTTGTTTTATTAGTTACTAGCTTTGCCCGCGTGAAGTTCGGAACAAACATGGTTGACATACAAACTTACAACCCCGTTATAGTCACATTAGAATTGATTTTTAGAAAAAAAGGCCAGCTAATATTTGAACACGGGTAAATAGGTACAATTTGATAAAATGGGTTCAATGGATTAGCCGTGAAAGCGGAACAGGACAGGCTTTCGCATTTAGAATCTTACGTATGGAATTATTATGGATTATACTTAAGTAATCAAGGAAACTCATCAAACAATTCAATTAAGTACATAATAATTACGCAATAATTAACTTTCTTATATAACAATATACGAGTACATAGGTACTTATATAAATTTTGGTTGGTATATTATCTTAGTATCTTCATATATCTTTGTATAACATGGTATTTTCATTTAGGTACTTGTAAATATAATGAATCGGTGGTGGCGTAATGGTTAAGACGCCTGTGGATCGAAAGGTCCCAGGTTCGAATCCTACTCGTGCCACATGAGTTTGTATATACCAATCTGACTCATGTATACTAGTTTTCATCGTCCACCACGTGCTTCCGGTGAAGGAAAACATCGTGAAAACCTGCACACTGGTTGATTATTATTAACTTGTGTGTGAAATGAAGAAGGCAATGGCAAACCACTCCATTAATAATGCCAAGAGAGTTGTTGTGTGCGTTTCATTCCACGTGATGACCACGACCCTCAGCCATGAGGAATACGACTATGAAGAAGAGAAATATAATATTACGACATCTTATGTGAGTTATACTTCTGTTTTTATTTTGTTTTGCGTTGAAATTTTTGGTCACTATTAAATTATAACGGATGAAAACATTAATTGATATTATTTTGTCAAATAATCGGATGAGATTAATATAAATCCGTGTTGGTTTAATTGAAATTTAAATGACCAATGCGACAAAATGTAATACAATTTAAAACTATAAAGGTAAATGGCATGGAAAATTTATTTTTAAACAATTGCCCCAATAATGTGTTCAGTTTATGTATGTATGTTTTGTACAGGATTCATGTATGTATGTATTCGATTGAATTTCTTCTTCTTGTTATTTACTAAATCTCATTTTAGATGCGATGTTTTTGTCTTTCTTTGTTGCCCGTAACTAGGTCCTTATATTAGTAAAAAACTGGTGATGAATTCTTAATAAAAATTGCAATTAAATTTTTATTTTTATGATAGTTGAGTTAATTTTCACATTTCTTTTCAACCCATTGCAATAGTCTATGAATTATCATAATAATCTTAAATATGTCTGTTACGTAGATTAAATGTATTTTTTCATTTTTTTGACCTTGTAAAATTACCCTATTGGTTGATACGCAACCATTTTATTTCACGTCGCCGCGCCGCCATCGCCTCAGCCGGAATTCGTGATTGATTAAATTGTATTCAAAGAATGAATCGAACCGGGAATCTAATCCAATAGCTATTTATCTCCGCTGGCATTTAATTTGATATAGATATATTTTAACCGGTTTCGAAAAGGGTCGAAATATATATTTGGATAGGTAGAATATCGATTTGTTATGAATACAAAAATATGTATGATTTTGAACCCCCCACAGCTCAAGTTAACAAGTTCAATAGCAAATATTGTTTCACCAAAAACTTCATTTGCATTTTATAAATATATATATGAACCTACAGGTAACCGAAGAATATGAAGATTCACAAATACTTATTAGCAACATGTTTCGTCTTTACGCGAAACACGCTTCGGTCTTTGGCTACTCTACAACTAGTGAAATCAGATATTTTTTTCTAATGTCAAACACAAAATGTTATGTTGAGCTTGTTTGACAGTAATGTGTTATGATGTCCCGGATCTTGGAGACAAAATAGCATTTCTAATATAATTTGATGAGACCGAAAAAATAGAGAATCTCGTAATTAATAAAAGTGACATTTTATTATCGTGTTTAATTATTAAAATACTTTCATATATTTTATTTTTTACCCAGGCGAATAGCCAACATCCGCAACAAGCTACAGAAAATTAGTTAATAATTAGTTTCAGTTAACAAGTTTTAAGTAGTTGAATATTAATAGTTTGTGAAAGTTGTGACTTTACAAATAAGCTAGTTATTTTGTGAAGTCTGTTTTAATATAGAAGTGTCAACGAGGTGTCGGATTGGTTCAGAGGGAAGGTTATTTAAGTCAATTTTCGACTTTCGCTGTCCTTTTCAACTTTATTTGTTTTTTTGACACGGTTCTTTCATGTACCTACAGGATATAAGATTAAACATCATTATCCTTATAAACAAAAGTTTAGCGTTTCCTTCTTGGTGGATTAAGATCTATTACTACAGTACCATGTCAAACGAACTCGCAATTTTGAAATATTGTCATAGTACCAATCACGATTTCAATTGATGATTTTGAAATCCAAAACTGACATTTATACTCAAATATCCACACTGGCAATACTGGATTGGATTTCGCGCCAACTCAGTTAATCCGCGTTCAAATCAATACCTACCAATCTATTTTTTAATCTGTCACACTAGCCGCGTAATGGGCGGCAACTGAATACCAATTCGAATTTAAATATAGAATAGAAAAATATATAGCAGTTGCTTTTGTGATAAATGAAAACTTAAAAAAATAACGCTTGTCAAAAACAGATAACGTCCCACAATACTTTCTTTTGTTCAAATACATGACATAACTTGAATAGAAATTATATTGAAAATCCGAACTAAACGCCTGTTCTTTTTTTTTGTATCCAGCCATGTCAATAAATTGCAAGCATGATTACATACTTCTCATTCTATTTATTTTCTCTATATGTAAATGTGAAGAGATTACCAAGGAGGATGTTAAGATGAAACGATTCGTTTTACGCTACGCCAAGCGCGGATCTTACGACAGATGGGCCTACATAAGGGATATTAATTTGTATTTCATTTCCATTCGATTTTATACACTAAAATAATGTTATAAAATACTTAGTTTATAAATAAGCTTGGTATTTATTAAAAAAGTGACTTAGTTTTTATAGCACGTACATAAAAATTAGTTTGTCTGGTTGTGTTATGAAATGATATTTGTATATATATGGCGATGATGTTATGAAATAAAGTTTGTATACATATAATGACAATAATTAAATGTTTGTCTGTCCGTGGCATTGTAGTTTGGCGACAAATGGTTAACCAACTTTGATTTTTTATTTTTATTTGAAAGAGAATTTGATCATGAGTTTTCTTAGCTATGTTTGGAAAATGTATGTTAAGCCGTTTGGAAATCATCAGATCTTTTCTAGCGGATGAGACGAAACCAGGTATATTTCTAATTTTTTTTTAATTATAAAATAATAAAAGTATTCACAACATGAAGTACCATAAGTTAAAATTAAAAATTAAAGCTAAATTATATTTTTTATTACATTTATTGTTTCAGGTACAATTTAATAGAATCAGTTGCCGTCCAATCGAAGGTAAATAATATTTTTAAACAAAAGTAGCCTTTGCCTACGGCTTCGCCCGCGTTTATTACGTGCGTTCGATCATGACTTATTTTTGTCAATATCTCAGGTTCTAAGCGATGAAATCTATATAAAATTTTAAGTTACACCATTTGCTATACAACTGTGAACCGCATCAATTTCCATCCAGTAGATTTTACGTGATACCCGAAACATACAAACAGACAGAAAGACAAAAATAATATACTTGAAAACTACACAATGGTTTTAGATGCGGTTTTTTTATTAGATAGTATCATTCCTGAGGAAGGTTTATGTGTATAACTATAATGTTTTACCCGACCGAAGTCAGGACCGGCCACTAGTAATTTTATAAATATAAATACGTAATAATTAGGTCCGAAGCGTATAAACAGCGGTTATCGAAGACTTGTTATCAATTTCTTTAGAAATTCTCAGGTGCAGAGCCCTATTCACCCCTTGGAAAATAGGCCGCTGCAAGTTCAATGGGGTATTGTGGGGCGGGGCCGAGATAGTCGGTACAGTCGGAAAAAAAGTGTGACAAAAGTAATTTTTGATATTTGATTGCAGTTTAGAGTGACTTTTGATACACTAGTCGTTCGCCGCGGACTTAGTCCTCGCGAACACAATAAATTTTTACAAAATTTAAAATATTTAAAAAATGACTTAACCGATTTTGATGCACCACGAACTTAAGAATTCTATTGATATTATTCTACATACATTTTAAATATCATTAAAATCAGACCAACGATTCGAAAGTTATCGCTAACAAACACACATACATACTTACAAAAAAATATTTTTGCCCCAAGTTCATTTGTAGACTTCGCTCGCTTTGCTCGCTCGGTCAATAAAATAATTTGCACGTCAAATTTTATTTCTACATGGTTTTCCTGAAGAATTCTGTTTTCTTGTTATAGAATCATCAAGGCAAACAGATTTTTCTTCGCATTTTGAATTATTATATATAATAGTAGATACATGGAAATTGTAGTAGTATTTTACTATAAATTTATTTGTTGGCCGTACTTTGAGGTATAAAATGTAAGAGCGTGCATTGATAAATCGGACAGACAGACAATATGATATCATCTATTTATAGGCATGTATTTAATATCAAACGAAATTACGTAAATTTACAAGAATGAAAAAAATTTAGGGGAGCTAATCTATTATTATAAAGAGCTAAGCGTTTGCGATTTTGTATGTTTGAGGCGGGTAATCTCCGAAACTACCAAACCGATTTCAAAAATTCTTTCACCATTAGAAAGGTATATTATCCAAAATTGTTATAGGTATAGGCTATATTTTATCTCAAAATTCACACGGGAAGAAGCCCCAGGCAACACCTAGTATCAAATATTTTTACTACATAATTCCACGAAAACAAAGTTTCTTGTGTTTGTGTGGAAAGAAATAGTCTGTAATAAGCAATGATAAATTACTGAGAGTAGGGCTCTCAGACATTACAATAATCTAACAAATGTAATTTAGAAAAAGAATGATAGTATTATTCGCAGAGGTCTGGTCATAGATAAGCGTCAAAAGCAACGCAGTTGCTTGACGCGGTGCGATTTTTCAATATCAAATGATATATTTTAATTAATCTATTAAATGATGTATTGTAATGGTGGATCAAGTCCACCATATAAACTTCTTTTTGTGATTTTTTATGGAATAAAGTTTAAAATAGATAATAATAAGTATTTTTTATCATTGGTATCTAATGAATTTGGTATTTAAAGAGAAACTACGTGTTGAAACATGTTTCGAAAACAATGCGTGTATGTTTTGAACCGCCGATGCAAAGATAGGGGTGTTATAAGTTTAACGTGTCTGTTTGTGTATCTGTCTATCAGTTTGTAGCATCGTAGCTCCCAAACGGATGAACCAATTTTCGTTTAGTTTTTCTTGTGTCATAGATAATTTTATCCCGAGTGTTCTTAGCCATGTTTCGTGAAAATCGGTTAAGCCGTTCAAAAGTTGTTGCGAAATGCGCATTGAAAGTCGGGTGTTTTTTAATTTGTCTAACAAATAAACTTGTTATTGTTAAATGTTTTCAAAAAATCTTTGTTAATAGTCCCTTTATACTTAAGCATTAAAAGTGACAGCGCGACGCGTCATGCATAAAAGTATTTTAATATAGCTGTTGTCCTAATTATTCACAGAATGACATCGTGCTGATTTCCATCGCTCACCCTGTTTATTAACAAAATATGACTTTACCATCTAAACCATTCGTATTATGTTAAAATAGATTATATTTTCGTAGACTAAGATAAATATTACGTAATTGGTCTAGACATTGTTGAGTTAGGATGAAACGAAAGCCGTTGGGATGTGTAGCGATACATTATGCATATACGAGTATATGTATGCGCGACATATAATCTTATCTTAACAGTACAATATGAAATATTGTCTGGTTGGCTGTGCTGGCATCCTGTCATCTGCTAGAAAAGAACTGATGGTTTCCAAACGCCTGAACACACATTTTGCAAAGATACCCAAGAAAACTCTCAATTAAATTCTCTTTTAAATAAAAATAAAAACTAAACCAAAATCGGTTCAGCCGTTTGGCTGTTACGATGCCACGGACAGACATACAGATACACAGATACGTTAAATTTATAATATTTGGTGTTCGTAGTTTAAAAATGAATTACATATCGCAGAAATAAAAAAAAAATACAACTCAATGAAACTCCATCGACTGTAGCGCTGTCGATATCAGTTTCATTCGAATCGGTCTGAAACGACTCGATTCAAGGCTTCCATTCGTTTTTGAATCGATAAAGGAGTGCTGTAGTAAGCAATCGAGGTCTATAGAAAAGGGAATTGTAAATCTATGGCCATCCTAACGGCTCTCTCTTTAATTTTTGGGTCGCGGTATTTTAAATGGAATCTGCGTGGATATTTTAAAGATATTTTTTTAAGAAATTACGTTGACATAGATTAAGACTGGCGGTCCTTCTTTTTAGATTTTTACGTGATATTTTATAAAAAAAAAACAAGTAATCTGTACCTATAATCAAATTGTAACCAGGCTATGTCTATACATAGGAAATATTACAGAAAAATAAAGATTTGTGGGACTAATAGAAGAAAAAAACATTTTTTTAATCTTTTCTTTCTGCCTGTCACGGAAAAATTACTGGATAAAATTTGATACGGTTTTCACAGTTGTATAGCAGATAGTCGAACTTAAAATCTGGTAGAGGTTTCATTGAGATACGTTGTTTAACCTGGTATATTAACAAAAATAAGTTATGAGAGGACGCGCGTGATAATCGCGGGCGAAGCCACTGGCAACAGTTACTAATTCTTTTAATATTTAAGTAACTTTTTATGAAAAAAAAAAACGCCATGTGAACGCAAAAACGTAGCACGTTACGTAAGTAAAGTGAGTTTTTGTGTGTTTCATGGTAGGCCTTTTGATGTTTACACACGCATACTGATTGCAGTGATAGGGGCCAACTACTGAACAAAACTACTATACTATTGACTAGATGCGAAGAAGAAAAAGCCAAGTTATATATTGATAAGTTAAACTTGATGACGTGACAACCCAAATATCATTATGGACAAAGTTTTTGTAGTTTACGACAATTAATATTAAATCCGTAGTACTAGTATTTCGTAAATTCCCTTCAGTACTGAAACGGACACGGAAAAAAGCTATAAATTCATATAAACTTTTGACAGTGTTTATCGTCAGTAATCTGTCTTATACAAAGAAGGAAAAAGGGGATATTTTTCGACAAAAGAATTTGCGTTTCTGTTCAAGCAGGTACAAGTACTGAGCGTAACTTTTGTCACGCAAAGAGGAATGAGAAAGTATATCAAACCTATTTATTTGTGAGCGAACTTTCAGGGTGCTTCTCGCTGTCTGTTCTAAACTACGCAAAGGATTTTGATGCAGGTTTTTTAAATAGATAGAGCGATTCAAGGAAGGTTTATATGCCTAATATTGCACCCGTGCGAAGCTGGGGCGAAGCACTAGTATAGTATAAAACAAAGTCATTTCCCGATGTCTATCCGTCCCTATGTATACTTAGACCTTTAAAACTACGCAATGGATTTTCATGCGGATTTTTTTAAAAGATAATGTGATTCCTGAGGTTTGTGTGTATATTTTATTATGGTTTTACTCGAACGAAGCCGGGACGGGCCACTAGTTGACTATATTTCTCGTCCAAGGCTTCTTGTTCCAATTCAATTTGTCAATTCTGAGTGCATGCAAAGTGCTTACACTCTGGTTTTAAGACATTTTTACTCACAACACGCGACAGGGCGAAGATGCGATAAGATATGCGGTGGTGACGGACTCGTCTTCTCGTGTACTTGGTTGCATTCGGGGTTATGATGCAGCGAAGCCTGGGGTTATCGTTAAAAGTAACCCTTTTCTAGATTCAGCTGTGATTTTACAACCGGCCGCCTGACTGACGTTAACCCTCCCTTCGGAATTTGCATTATTACTGCGAACAGCGTAACTTCCAGTATTTCAATGTTCTGGTATCTCAAAGGCTTCTAAAGCCGAAATAACTCAATGTTTCGGATCATGAATTCTTGTACTCGCATACTCAAGTTGCAACTTGTGCGGTGCAAACGAACATTTGTGAAACAAAAGTTTGTACTCGGTTTGTTCATTCGGTATTTGGAATGGTTGCGTTTGTAACATTTTGTTGGTTATACGGAATAAGAGTAGTTTTTTAGTCTGTATATCAACAAAAAAAAAAGTAACTTTTTCACGTTTTGTTTCGCTTCGTTCCCGCGTAAATTCCGGGTGAGGAAATATTCATACGAGTATAACAACAGTGGTGTCACACATGTGACTCCACTGTTATTATATCGTCCATAAGATGCGGTACTTAACCCTTACCTTTAAGTGCATCGCATGCCTGCTGGCTTAGTAAATAGTTTTAAAAAAATAGTTAAATAGTGTTTCGAAGAAAACAAACCCAAATATTGAAATCAGTGTAAACACTATCGCCGAACTCTGAACAGATGCCGACGCGAATGCACGAACATTTGCGTAGTAGGGTATGTATGAGAGCTTATATTTACCACAATGAAAACCCTGCAATGTACATCATTAAGTTTGTTGAACTGTTTGCTGGTAATTCATTCATATCGAATGATTCATTCAGAATGAAAGAATGATGATTCAGATTTTACTCAAGTCTGACGTGACTTTTACGAATACGTAGTGGCAAGTAGTCGCATACTTACTAGTGAACTAATCTGTCAATCAGTGTGCTGTGTGTTTCCTCTCCATGTTTTCCTTCACCGGATGGAATGATGGTCGATGAAAACTATATAAGTCAAATTATTAATTAATATAAAATGTTATGCTATATGTAATAATCTTAAAGCTGTTAGCGACACTTCTCATTTCGATAAGATATGATTTAGTAAGACAAGACAGTGCAGTGCTCTAGTTGAACATTGGGCATCGTCCAACTTTGGAAAGTTTCAGGGAAGTCCGAACTATCTATTGTATAGATTACATGTTAAATGGAATAGTGGACATATTTTAAAAAAATCCCTTTTCCCCTAACACCCACTAGACATTCACATTATGAAAATGAACATCTGTCCAAATTTTACGTTTCTACGATCAGCGGTTACGGCTGTGCGTGCGTCTATACCTCAGTCAGTGGTAACTTCTCCTTTTATATACATAAATACATTGATTTAATTAATTCCTGCCTTACTGCAGGGATTAAATATATCTTTATATCTTCAGATCACGGCTGCAGCGAAGCAATCAGTGTAAGTAGGTCGGCCGTAGTTCGATAAGGAGTGGAAATGGAACGTTGCAAAAAAATAAAAAATCAAAAATTATTTATTCATTATAAAAGATCTCATACATACTGTAGCAGAGGCTCGCCAATTAAGTTGTAGAATTAAGTATATCTGTGTAAGTTCTGCGATAGGATAAAACGTAAAGCTTTGAAACTGAATTTATTAATTAAACTAAGAAACGTGTAAAAAAACACGGACAGTGAATTTTATGTAAATCGAGTACATATAGAAATAAAAAATATATATTTCAAAATAGAAAGCTATACAGATATTTATATTTTATATATCTTATCTTGTTTCATACTAAAAACAAAAGATATAAATCGTCAAAGTTGTACCAAAAAATTGCACAGCACTTTTCCCACAGTGGAGTCATTTTGGCTTATCGGAAAGAGTCTTATTTTTTTACGATTCTATTCAAAACTTCTTGGAAGTTTCCATATAATTTTCGGATAACATCAGAATTCAATGCTGCCATCTATTTGAAATTATTTCTGTAAGTTTCTGCGTAATTGTCGACTAAAATCGCAACTCCTCTATTCGTATCTGAGTAACCAGTGGACAAGAAGAGCTGTCTAAATTGAATTAACAACTCCATTGTTCCGTCCAAGTTTGCACTCAGGCAGTGTTGCTTAAACAGTCTGCTCAAAATGTCCCGTTTAGCAAAATATCTTTACATATAATAAAACAAAGTACACTGCCGCCTCTGTCTGTCTGTTCTCGATAAATTAAAAAAACTGATGTAGTTCTTATACGAGCGAAGCCAGGACAGGCCGCTAGTAGCGTATAAAGATAATTAATCCTCATAGTATACAAAACGAGCTACAAAATTGTACAGAAACAGATGACAGAGCGGACAAGTACTATGTTAATGTTCTGATTTCCAATTACACACAAAGCGCACTTTTTTATAAACAAAGACAGAGAGAGCCCTTCAAGCTTGAAGGGCTCTAATGTGAGCCGCATGTCTGTTTGTCTTACAAAATACGATGTACATATACATACTATAGATTCAGATTACAGACAGACAGGTTCAGAATTACGCTGAAGAAAAAAAGCCTAACACTGGTTGTCAACCTTCTGTTATATCACTGACAAATTAATCCCCACTAGTATGTTAGCTTGATTATGTAATAATATTGGTACGCATATCCTTGATGACATCAAGCCAGCATGTTGGGATTTATCAGACAGAAGCGGCACAGCTGGACATTTGTGTACTACCTACGTAATTTGTCGTTTCTATTACAGTTGTTAGGGACAACTCTATCGGGCTGAAACCAGGCTTTTCAATATAGGACTGTTTCCAATCGGACCGCAAGATTTCAACAAGTTTTGAACTTGCATCTCAGTTGTAGCAGAGACACTTATAAAAATTCCTTTCGCATTGGAAATTGTCCAAGATTTCGTTCGTTTTGTTCGTAAAACTTCTTGGTCTTCGTAATTTGATTTATTGAAAATTTGATTCGGGTATGTAGATGGGAAATTTCACTAGTTTATTGACAATGAAATACCTCATTGAATCGAGCTTATGTGCATCTCGTCTCGATCTATATCCACGGGAGGGTTGGTAGTATTCTAAAGCCATACTTCATAAGTTCATAAAATGTACTGACTAATTATAAGTTTGATATACTGTAATTACATAATAAACAACTAGCAGCGCCCCGGGACATCGCTCCCGTGAGAATTTCGGCATAAAAAGTACCATATTATGTTATTCAAAGTTATATTATAACCTTGTACCAAATTTCATAACGATTCGTCCAGTAGATTTTGTGTGAAAAAGTAACAAACATACACACATAAAAAATATTATAAAAGAGAATTGTATTTGATTTTGATTCGACAAAATCAGTAACGTCGTTTTTGAAATAAATGACCTACTGAGATTTTGCTATGAAATTCACGCTGGCAAAACCGCGGGCAAAAGCTAGCAGCTAATACATAGTATTCGAACGCTAGGCTAAGGCTACAGTCTACACGATCAATTTTCTTCCTCTATATAGCAATAGTTACAACAAATTTGCTCAATTCCTGTAACACGATTTAGACATTTTAACTGCTTTCTGGAATGTTCGACGACTGAATCCGAGAAACGGTTTAGCTCAGGTGGAAATATTGATGTTTGGTAGTCATTTATTTTGTTTAGTAGTACAATTTCTTTGCTAGAACGTAATTGATGGGATTTGGTATTGTACAGTCAATTTATTTAGGTATGTTATCTCATTTATCTGGGCATGTTTTCAGGTTACATTCACACTTCACACATTGTTTTAAATTGGTCGTACTCTTGAAATCTGGGAACTGTATGTGATTTTACGACCATTTGTCTGATGTCATCCCTCTTTGGGAATACCAATCAAGTATAATAATAATGCATTGTCATTCTTGTCATTCAAACCAATTATGTGCGCAAAATTTCAGCTCAATCGATTGAAGATATCTGCTTTAAAATTGAGTTGTAAGATTCCACCCGAACGCTTATAAAAAACATACTTTGCCTATTTTTTAAATAATGAGACCCAAGGAGTTGGATTAACATGTCTGCAAATTTCCACGTAAAGTAAAAATAATGTCGTTTAGCTACGTTGCTGGCAAAAATTGGCTTATTTTCTTTACTAACTCTTAGACATAAAAATGTTAAAGCTATAGGTACTGTATGCTAAAAGCTAACATAATCTTTATCTGTTTCTATAAACGACAATCAGCGAAGGTGGGACGTCACGATTTTTGACTTCAGAATTTACTGTCCCTCGTATTACAGTTCTGTTCTGTCCCGCTTTTTTGGATTTGCAGTCAAAAGCAAAAAAAATAACACGACATCGGCTTGTAACAATAAAAAATACACAGGAGGATACATTTTTGTGGTCAGAAACCTAAAAAAATATAAGTAGGTAATTGTTTTTACGATCGTTTGTTGGATTATCATTATGAGGGTTTTTGTTCGCCTCCAAATTTGATGAGATTTGTGTTGACAAAAAAATACGACTAAGGTTATATTTTATTATAATCTAATCGTAAGGAAACCTGCAGATTAGGTTGTCAGTCAGTTACAGCCACTCTTGTCAGATGCCTTTAGGCGACTTGAATACAGTGTTCCCGTGTTAGTAATAACACACTCGAAAAAGAAGAATTATAATTTGTGTCAACATTTTGGTTACCGGATTCTACGTATAAGTATAATTTTCGTACAAAATATTTATCACGGCATCAAGATAAAGTTACGAACACATTAATGAGATACAGATTGGTAACAGACGGACAGACAGACGGACGGACACCGAGTGTAAGTATGTCCATTTCACCCTTTTGGTAGGGAATTCTAAATAGAAAGATTAATTTGTACAACAGTTCATAAAACGTGTAGCAGATTCATAAAATATTTATCAATTAAATAATTCTCATTTAACCATAACATGATGATATTTATTTAGCTATTTCAAAGTTATATTTAAAGAGCTATGTTGATACAGAAGTATTTTAATTAAATATAATCAAAATGATTCAGTTTTAATTACCATAGTTTATACCCTTTGAGAAATGGGAATTGTAATATCTAAACTGATTTTGCTGTAGCAGACTATCCGTACATATTTTAACATTGTTACACTGAGTAGAGTTGAATATATTTCAGATAATTTCGACAAGTTTTGTAGATTATATAATGTTTAATTTTATTTATTACTATTTATTATTATTATTAGAATATTTATTTTCGTCGTATGACTATAGACCAACTAACTAAAAACGGCGTAAAAAAAAAAACAAAAGAAGGAACTTTATGATTGAACTTGATGTTAAACACGGTAACGAAAATGGTATCCCATTTTCGCGAGATCCGTTTTTGTATCGGAAACTTACGGATGTTCAGCAAATGACTTTGTAGATCGTAAAGGAGCATCACGTGTGAATAATGATTTGGAAAGACAAAACATGAAATATTTTTACGAAGAAATGAAATATTTTTATTGAAGATATTATGTAAATGCTGTTTATCACCTGTGCAATAAGTACTATTGTTTTTTTCTATTTCTTGTATACCTGTGTTTTCTTATGCAATGCAGTTATTTCAATCAAATAAACTGTATATACCTTAATTGGCTCGTAAGATAATTACGTATCTGGGTTGGTGGTATTCCTAGACAGGAACCTTACGCCTATTATTAGTGAAGGTTTCAATGACGTATAGATTATTATTTCGGATATCCGATTAGGTATTCCGGTTACGGTTACCTATACATAAGGATGTAGTGTAGGTACGTTCTAACAAATATAGGTACATCCCTAAATTGTTACATCGGTTTTCCTTCAGAAACTTTCGCCATCCGAAGCGAGATAGTCATTTTAATTTCCTCCGAGATTAAGAAAATAACAAACGAATGGGGGGGGACTGACATCAATAACGTCTATTTTTCATCTGTGACGTTTGACGTCTACGCAGCTCGGCTTCTATTTCCTGCGATAACATCTTGTTGATTTCTGAATCTGGTTTGAAGAGTGTTCAGTGTGATGGTGGATGGCAGTGAATTGGAGATATTACTATATGAAGATTATGTATCTTTATATAATCATATCTTCATTTCAATGTCATCCAACGACACTGCATATTCTATTTATTATGCGATAGCTGTGTCCTGTGGCTGCACTCTCGTGGGCAATCTTCTAAAAGGATTCAACGGATGATGGAAATTAAATAAAATTAGGTTAAATAGATAATAAATTTGCAACGTAATAAACATTTAGTGAAAATAGTGTTTGAATTTGGGGAATTGGGGAGTATTTCGGTTAAACATAGTACACTGAAGACGTCGGCACAATTATCTTGCAATATAGGTCTCCAACGATCGTGTGACGCCTTCATAATACGGCCGTCATATAGCGGTAACTGCTTCCCATTAGGAAGACCCTAAGCTCATTTGCTGATACCGTTATACCATTGATTTTTTGCGGAACACAAGTAGGTAATATGAGGCTAAACTTTTATAGGTTGTAATTTGTGATAATTTCATGGACTTCAAGAAAGACCACTGGATTCTTTCTTTCATTGGAACTTTTTAACAACAAAAACTGGTAAAAGCAATAGAATGATAATGAAATAGAATGAGACAAATGCCAAAGCCATGGATTTAGTAAGTACGGAGTACCTACTAATAGGGCATATTACGCAAAGGTCAGCGCAGATGGCGCTACTGGTACAACTAAGGTACATAAACATTGCCAATGGAGGCAAAAAGCGCCAATTTTCAATATTGTTGCAGCTTTACTACTAAAAATACCTTCTACGCAATCGTGGTACGAGTTTAAAGGAAAATGGAAGGATTTAGTGGATTACCCTGAAAATAATAACACTATTTTAGGTTATATTCTGCAATTTTTGGTCAACTGTGGTCATAAACTGATATAAACTTGATTTTGACTGAAGATCTTACCTTTATGAAGTCCTATTTCATAACTTTTCACGTGTAAAGTGTTCCGAGCTTCTTTTCGACTGTTTACTAGCTCGAAAATTTTATAGCGTAAGGCGTATTCCACAGTTTTTGAAGTTTTTTTATCTTATGGAAAACGATTTGTCATAAAATATTTTCACAAACAAATGCTTACATAATGAAATGATTAATTAAGTACTCTAATATAAACGTTTTAATCGACATAGCAAAAGGCGACAAGGCTTTTGTGTACCTAACATACTGTGCTGTTCCCCTGGTGGGATAAATGTGCAGTAATACTCCCTATTCCATGTCCAGAACAAAGGTCAACAAGGTTATAGTGTCATGTAAACATCTACATGCTATATATTATTCAATACAGAAGCTCGGCACGTAATATATAATAAAATTAATGATGACAACAGAAATAAACGCATTTTAATATATTTTTGATGGTCGATAACATAGAAGTACTGTATTTGGATTATGTACATACATGGTAAACATTTACCAAGCAGGCAAACAGGCATGGCGATGATTGTCGATGAAAGTAGAAGCAAAACGCATTGTTCTATTCTCACGTTTTGACATATGTAATGTCAGTTGAAAAATATACCGCGCTTTTGAATTTCACATGAATGTCGTGTCGGTCACATTTTATGCGAAAGTTTGTGAGGATGTATGTGTGTATTTGTATGTGTGTGTATCTTTCATTAGACCGATTGTGGATGAATTTTGGTACATGGGTAGAATATAACCTGGAATAACACATAGGGTACTTTTTATCCCGAAATTCCCACGGGAGCGAAGCCCCGGGGTGCAGCTAGTAAGTATAATATAGTTAAAAGCCTACTTTGTTGCTAAGGAACTTTTGCCACAGTACCCTGTATTTACACCGCCTCTCTTACCCTTCAAACTGGAACACTTCAAACTGGTTGGCCGTTGATATAAGTAGATGACGACCGTCCTCGCCTGACGTCAACCTTTGGGAATACTGGTGTTGCATATTTGCTGTTAAGGTTTTGTAATGTATGATATCCACAAGAGGAAATAGAGTGTTCTCATTCTAGGGAATAAAGGAAGTAATAAATCAATTCTAAAATCAAGTGTCTTTTCTGTTCCCACCATATTTTTTAATCTCTGCGCAAAATAAACTAATATTTAACTTATCATATTTATATTTTGTTGCGTGTGTATTATGTGTAATTTCATGTACAATTTGAGTCAATTTTCGCAAAATAATGGGCGTCCAAGTTCATAATTAGTTATGCTAATAATTCACGCAGATCTTTATACACTGCGAGGCAAATATTTGGAACATCGCCAAAATGAAATGAGGATATAATTAATGATTGCCCTGTTAACAATTCTTTTACAAAAGATTTATTTATCTGGAATAAATATTAATTTTAAATTTACTTAAACAACATCATCAGTTTAACTTACTTCTCTCACATTTACCGCGTATTTCATTCGTTGTTGTGGCGCCCCAAAGCCGCGTAAAAATAACAATTTAAATGAACATTCCGCTGTAATTTTACGCCAAGCCGCGTGCCTCATATCAACACTCTTCGGGAATGCTGTTGTTGCCGTATCTGTCTTCTTGTCCCTTAGTCGTCTCCATGGGAAAATATGAAGTAGACTTTCTCTACAACACTGTTCAAATGAGTTTCTTTCGGCATTTCTTCTCAGCAGTGGTCGTTCCGAAATGCCAGTAGTTTGTAGCTTGTGAGAAATAACTATAAATATTGACGAGAAAAAGTGCCTGTGAAAGTCTAATTTCTGAATAAATGATTTGAATTTGAATTTAGGGCGGGAACCATATGCCTCATCACTTTTTCGTGACCCACTGCAAGACAGGATCATTATGAAAATCTCTGGGGAAAGCTTAAGTTTTCCATAAAAAAGTGGACTATGTACTCCAACGCTTCACGGCTAAAGAAACTGTTAACAACTTACAAAATAATTTAGTTTTAAATGTAGATTTAAAAGCAATTTAACTTAATAAAACGTCCCCAATCTCACTAACTAGTGTGTCGCTTGCAAACTCCATCGCAGATAATATATTAGCTGGGAAATAACGAGGCGAGCCTAGCCCAATGTCCTCGGTTGGCGTCAGTATGCTGCAGAACACGATACAACGCTGTGCGTGTGAGTGAGATGGGATTACGGCTACATTACAACATTTTGATGATCTTTGTTGTTTTATCATCATGCCAGAATGCCACATCGGAGGTGCCTGGTTCGATTACTGGTCAGCTTTTTTTTTATTGGCCTTTAGTACCCACCTCTGGGCAAAGGCCATGATTACTTCACCATTCATCCCTTTCCATCGCATGGTTACTCTACTGGTCAGTGAAATTGATTTTTTCAGATTGACATGGGACTTGAATCCTTATCTGTAGGTATACTATAATATATGGTATCATTGAGTTAGTATACTACAACCACAACTCAAATCTAACTAGGCTAACTAAGTAATTTATTCCAATGTTGTTAAACATACATAATACCCAAAATAAAGTGGGAGAGTGGCTTTGATATTGATGCATAGCGTTGCGTCGCGCTGCCTTGTCGATTTTTGCCGCTTATTAAGGGCATGGCGTAATAAATTACTTAGGATCAGATTACAAGGAATAGTGTCCCCAATTTTGTTGCCGTTTTCCGATTATCTCGCCGGTCTAAAATATCGTTACTTCGGTTACGCCAAATTCGATTTTGAAGTTTTAGAAGCAATTTAACTTCATGGTGATAAAAAAATAATCTTTTTATGTCGTGATTTGGTGGTTTTGTCATTTGTGAGAAAAGTGAATTTGCAACATAAATATCGTGAAGAAAAACGAATCTTTTTTATTTATCCTGCTCTATTTACTGACGACCTCGGTGGCGCAGTGGTAAAGTTCTTGCCACTGAACCGAAAGGTCCCGGGTTCGATCCCCGGTCGGGTCATGATGGAAAATGATCTTTTTCTGTTTGGCCCGGGTCTTGGATGTCTATCTATATATGTATTTGTTATAAAATATAGTATCGTTGAGTTAGTATCCCATAACACAAGTCTCGAACTTACTTTGGGGCTAGCTCGATCTGTGTGATTTGTCCTAATATATTTATGTATTTCCTTTCGCTATCGTTTTTTTTAGTTTTTTCCACAGCTTTATGTAATTTAAATTTATATATGTATAAAAAAAATAAGTTCAGCTTTATCTGTCTCCAACACTACATGTACTATGATTTTGAGATTTGCTGTACCTACCTACTTAATGAAATTGCTATCTGATTAGTATATCTATCTGTTAATTGAACACACAGAAGAGGAAATTAATTAAATAATTACGTTTGTATCCATTATGGTAAACGACAGGTAGACAACCAGTAGGTTGTATTATACAATGTAGGTACATACCTAATACAGAAAAGAGGGAGTGATGGTTTTACGCCGTGGTTTGACAAGTGCATGGGAATATGAAACAAAAAAAAATCAAAGTGACATTTGATCATCATGTATGGAACATGTGAATGCGTTTATATATTTTATATTATTTATGTTATACATATTCACTTAATAAAATTTATTTTTTTCTTTTTTATTTGATGCAAAATCCCTCGAATATATTATGAGGGAGTTGTAACCGACTTTTTAGTTTTGACGAACACAAATACTGGTATTATATTCGTTACACTTTAAAGCAAATAAAAAGGATCTCGAATTCAAATTGTTTCACACTTCAAACTTTTATTTGAAAATGTTTGACGTTCCAAACTGCAACGTTGGTTTCTTTCACGGGCTGGCTGCCAATAAAAAAATAAAAAGAATAAAATACATCGTTGTATTCGCGAGTACATATCGAGATATGAAAGTTATACTCGCGAACCCAAAGATTCATCTTTTTATTTTTTTGTTGACTTGATGATTGTAAGTATATCACTATTAAGTGATTTTCATAAAAAATATAAATTTTACATTATTTCAGCATCTTTAAAACTCCAAAAATCTCTAATGCCGACAGAAATAAAGTAAAAAAATCTCAATTTTTCCATTATGTTTCTGAAAACTAACAAGTTAAAATCATTATTTGTAACAAATTTTCTGCTTTCTTTTATTAAATATTTGATTAAGTGTTCATTATAAAAACTATTTATATTACAGTTGAAATTCTATTTTCAACAGCCGTAATCTATCATTTGGCATCACTTGAGAGTACAATGGACGCCATGTTGACTTGACTCGGCTTAACGAGTCAATCGCGGGACAGTTGAAGTTGACAGTTTGAGTAGCTCTTATTTCTTGGGAATTAATTTAGAAAATATTTAGTAATGTGAAATATTGACATTATTTTTTAAATATTTTTAAATTAAATTAAAATAAATATTTTTTTTTGTTTTGTTTGGTTTTTTAATAGTAAATATTTTAGACACAAAGTCTATTCTTGTCTTTTGTGTTCTTAAATCTTATCTTTATCCTTACATAATATAAAATAAAGTCTTCTGCCGCTTCTATTTGTATATTCCCGAGAACCTCAAAAACTACTGCACGCATTTTCACCGATATATAATGTGATTTCTAAGGAATGTGTAGATGTAAAATTTATTATATTTGTCGGTGAGCAAAGCCAGAACAGACCACTCTAGAGAAATACCAAAGGACAATCATCTATACCCGAGGGTAATACTAAAAGTTGAAAGTTGCAAACAAAACATCAATACTTCAAAATTGCAAACTTCAGCTGACCACAAACTTTCAGCGTTGAAGCTAAACGAACAAACTAACAAAATAAACCACGATCCGCGGTACACTTGAAGACTTTTATTCGAAAACCGTTGACAGCGCTCGGTTTCACGACGCGGGACCATTGCCAAGAGCCAATCGATTTTCAGTTCCTTTTTACTTGCTCTGCAGTGTAAAGTGCAACAATGCTGAATTAATAGACTAATTTTATGAAGTGGAAATATTATTTTGTACGTAATTGAGTGACTAATTTGGCCGAACGGTTTATTTGAAGAAACGAAGAGTACTCTTAAACTTTAAAATATTCTACCAAAATATTACTAAGTACCTGTACAGTTGAATCAAATCATAATAAACTTGGTATAATATTATACCTATTCTAATATCACTAGCCGTTTAAAAAGTGTAGGTATGTTTATGAAATTGAAATAATAATTAAAATATCCAATTACTTTAGTTTTTTTTTATATAAAATACGTACGCAAAAAGCGTAACATGCCATAATGGAACGTGGTTACGCGGTTATCGAAAAACTGGGGTTTTTAATTTAATTGCCGCCCGGATGGAACATTGCTTTCAATAACTCTCATTGTTTGCGATTCGTGGTTTTTAAATCAAAATATCAAACGTAATAGTAGATTATATCATATTCATGCATTTAATTTGAAAAAGTAAAATAATCCATTTTTACATAATTGCCAAATTGATTTTCACAAGATTTTATTTTCAATCAATTTTTTATTATAATATATTTACATGGCCTAACAGACTTAAAATGGCCTGGCACGATGTCTAGAAACAAATAATGACATCTAATAAAATAAAAAAATATTTAAAATTCTAACTTTCATGGCTGCATGCGCATGTTTGTCATGGCATTAGTGGTCGGTTCTTTAGACGAATTACTTCACGCTCTTGAGCAAAAATATAAGTCTTGTGGTTTTTAACCTCTTTTATGCTCAACAGCATAAAAGTGGCCTACATCCCAGCTAAATGAAAGAACTTTACGTGCATGAAAATTGATAAAGTAATTTTTAAAAACGTTTAAACTTTTCAAAAGTAGAAATATAATTCTTAACTGAAATTATTGAAATAAGCTCTGCAGTGGCATGGTTAGGGGAAATTATGATTAGTCATAATAAAGGTCTAAAATAATAAAAAACGTTAAAACAAATTATTTTAATACATATTTGCAGTTTGTAGTTCATCTGAATCAATTTCACGAGAACTAATATCATAAAAACTACAAAACCAAAAAATATTAACATTTTACCGATTTTCTTCCTATGTATCTGTTCTTGTATATTAGAAATACTTACAAAAAAAAATATATCGAAACGAAAAAGTTGATAAATAACCTCGCGAAAAGAGGTCTTTGATGGAAGTTCGAAAAGGATCAAAATATGGTCCGAATCAAATGTGGCTGAAGAAATAACTCAAGGAAACCTTTTCGCCCGAAGCAAGTTTCATATAAGGTAAACGTTCTGTATGATAATGCAATAAAAATATGGTAATTCTTACATACAAAAATATTCCGCAAAAGATTTCGTTACTTACTGAAAGAATTATGTCAATGAGTCTAAAAGTGTGTGTGGGGGAAGTCAAATAGAATTGAATGTATATTTGATTCTGTATATATACCTAGGTCATAGGTCATAGGATAGACCTAGGTCTCACACCTAAGTGTCGGCTAGACTAGGTTAGCGAAATCATATCGGCTGCACCTACGGTCGACTATTTAGTCTTAACAGACATTATAAAATAAAAGCCAAATTTAAAATTAGCGCTTTGTTATAGATAGATAATCGATATCTTGCTACAAGTCTACAATAATATCTTCTATGTTGACAGCTGGAGACCATGTGCTGGTTACAAACACTCTCTCACTCAACCAATCATAGAGCGGCATTGTGACGTGACGACAACCATACTGTAATATGATTGGTTGGCTGACTGTGTGTGTGTAACTCAGGCCATTCGAATTTATACAAAACAGGTTATCTACTGGATAGAAATTGATGAGAATTTAAAATCGATTTTACTAACAGAACAATTTACTATTGAGAAAGAGAAACTTAGTTATCTACATAAAATGAATATCAGAAAATATAACTTGAGCTAAAAGGTAGCAAGAAGGGCATTGAAAACGTTGAAAATAAAATATGTTGGTCAGCAAATTGAAAGCAATTGAATTTGGAGCAGACAAAAATGGCCGTGCTATTCGAATATCATTCGTAAATCATAGATATTGCTATCAATGATTTAGTTTGAATGATTGCGCAGTTTTATTATCACATAAAAATATCAGACGGAATTAATGTCTTGGCTTCTTTCGTTTTAAGTCTTCGACTGGTCCTCAACTTGTATGTTTCACTTTTTAGGTATTTTCATCGCATAGCGCTGTTCTTCTTCTTCAAATAACTAGTTAACTTCTTCCCTTTTTTCTGTAGTCTACGGCACTCATTTTATAAAAATGGGTATAGCTATTGCAAGGCAAATAGGTACTTAGAAAAAAAACCGAGCATGTACGAAAAAAATGGTATCTGACGTACAAAAAAGGCAGCAACAAAAATGTGCGGAATAAACGTCAAAGAGACATTGACAGATTTAAAAAAAGAAAGCAAAGTATGATCGTACCTAATAAAAACCGAGTTGATTTTCTAGATTCAATTTCAAGGTATTGTAGAAAATAATGTTTATTCTATAAAATATACAAAGTCAGATAACGCACATACCTACCTTATGTAAGTTACATACTTGGGCCGTAATTATTCCTTTGAGTATACAGATCAAAGGATTACAATTGCCACTGATAGTAGCCACAGAATTTTGGATTATAAAGTAAGTAGAAGTTACACCGGACGGAGTTATTTCTACTTACTTTATAATCCAAAATTCTGTGAGAATATTTTTCAATTTCCGGAGAATTTCATTGTATCGATAAAACCAAAATGTATTAGAAAAATCCTTTATTATTTTGTTAATTATGACGACCTCGGTGGCGAAGTGGTAAAGTGCTTGCCTCTGAACCGAGAGGTCCCGGGTTCGATCCCCGGTCGGGTCATGATGGAAAATGATCTTTTTCTGATTGGCCCGGGTCTTGGATGTTTATCTATATACGTATTTGTTATAAAATACAGTATCGTTGAGTTAGTATCCCGTAACACAAGTCTCGAACTTACTTTGGGGCTAGCTCAATCTGTGTGATTTGTCCTAATATATTTATTTATTTATTTATTTAATTTTATGACCGATAGCCGGCTCAAATTGGATCCAGAGAGCTTAACGTCAGAAGGAATGGAAAAGGTTAAAGTAGGCCTACGCCAATATGGTTGAAAAAGGCGAAAAAAGAAAGAATATGTCCAATAGAGCCTTTTGTATAATATATATCTGATATCTAGAAAGAAACACGAAAATCTCTAAGAAAACTACGAATCACGAGAAATCGTAGAATAAAAGTTGCTTGTTTTGATGTACCCAAGTAGTCTTTAGGAGGTTTTGCGTTTGATACCTGTAACCATGTATATGTATTTTGTGGATGTTTCTTACATAAGACGATTCTCAAAAACTCGTGCTAACTAATCTAAAATAATCAGAATATTAATTCTGATTATTAATTCTGATTATTTTAGATTACAATGAGATATAAATGACCGGCAATTAATGGATTTTATTGATATTACAATATAATCATAGAATACATGTAATTTTATGTATTTATATAAATGTTTTGGAGATCAAACGTTATGCAAAGTCTATTTATATCCTGCCGAAGATGATAGTAAAAGGTATATATTTTAGTAAGGTTGATTTAGTATTTTTCAAATATCGCAGACTAATATGAAATATTTTGTTATATGTATAAAAATATATATTGATTTAATACTTCTTATGGTGGGATATTCTATTGAGTACAAAAAATACAAAATTTCGTTACAATCGAGTGTTTGTGTGTTGAAGTGTCAAAGACGTCGAGGAAATGGCTCCTCTGTTAATTCAATTTCTGTGATTCTGCAAGCTTGGATGACAATCGTGATTTTGTTGTATGTTAACAATGTTCTCTTGGCAGTATTCCTCATTGCTGAGCTTTGTCAAACTACAGCATATCATACGTACGAATGTCTTTGCAATGCTAAGGGACATAGAAAATAGAGTACATATATATATATTTTTTAATGTAGCTGTCAGATCCCACTACTGAACAAAACCCTCCTCTTTCTGAGGAATTCTCTTGTTGAAGGAATCATTGCCATAATCATTTATAAAATGTACAATACTACAGTATTTATTAATTATTTTGATTGTAAAACTAATTCTTGTGAGTATTTGTTAAATTGTAAAATTTAAAATTGTAATGCAACACGGCTATAGCGGTCGTAACGTTCTAATAAACACCCTTATATAATAAAGCATCAACCCTTTATAATTTCAAGAATGCTCTACTACATAAATAAATTACGTTTGAAACATCATAACCCCATCGTAACAAATGCCAAAGTCAGAGATTATTGGGAATCCATACGGCTCGAGCGTCGACGCTACTTATCTTAAATTACTTCGCGATCGAACAAGATATCTTTGCAAAATGACGAAATTGCAGGAAAAATATTTCTCTTTTTTTATTTCTTTTTTAATTCCCATCTGGAATTAAAGCTTTTTCTATAGTTAAAAACACGAATTCGAACATAGTCTACTTTTTTTTTCCAAATTTCTACCCCCAGATGTCAGAAATGGGGACTGAAATATTGTGTGAAAAACGTACCCGTTAAAATTTAATTCAGGCGGAACTGTATTATATCAATCGCTAGTTGAATATGTATGTATACACACTTCAATGTAGGCTACTGATGGTGTACAAATTTTCACGTTGACCTACAATATAATAAAATGCGTCTATCAATCCATGTCGAGTATGTCCGGTTTCTTGATGTGTGTTATCACGAACCTACGTGTTCCAAAGCCCGCCCAAAAAAAATGTTTTTATCAAAAGTCAGTCTTAATAGTCGAGATTAGATCTTCATAGGCACTTTTTATTAATCTACACATGTAATAAAACTAAAAATGTAAATGGGGTATGTCTGTACATAGGAGATGTCAAAGAAACATATTTATTGGGAGTCTTTATGGGGCTAATAGAAGCCAAGCCAAGTCATTTGTTAATAAGTACATATGCTAATTTTATAAAAAAAATGGTTGCCTGTAAAGTCGGTTTTACGGGCGAAGATTTTGCGTGACAACGTCTTTTTACGCGCGCGGCAGACCGATCATAGTTGAGTGGGAGAGAGACGCAAGGCATTCGGCGGGCCGCTCTCTCGTTCGGTGACTCATCGTAACGTTACCGGGCGTTACACTTTTTCATAAGTGACTCCCAGCCGCAACCTAATTTAAGACGTTGTCACGTCAAAAGCAAAGACCTCTTAGAATCCTTATTCAAAGTCAAAGAAAGATAGGAAGGACACTGGGGCATATCGATGTGATGGTAGACGGAGTAGAGCACTGACTGAGTAGTGGACAGGTGAGAGTAGTTTCGGAAGCTCTGCAAAGAGATGGGTGGGTGATACAACGAAAATAGCAGGTCGATGTCGATGATAGGACCGTATAACTTTACATAACATAAATAAACAAGATACGTACAATACACATAACACTTCATTTGCGGTCTAGGCTCTTGACTATGCATAATTATAGTGATAGTGATATAGGAATGTCTATTGCCATTTATATGTCCTGTAATCTTTTTATTTTGTAATATATGCAGATACCACTCAAAGTAACAACATATATAATTTATTACGGGAACACGCACGAATATGGAATATTGATGAAATATTTTTACAAAGACGTGGATGGTTCGTTGTTTGAGTCAGCTGAATGGTTGGATGTTGATAATTATTATGAACTAGCGTAATATAATATAAATTATACACCTTTTTAATGAATCTTTTTCATATGCGATTCGGTTGTTTTTATCAGACAGAGTGATATCTGTTATAATAACCCGCATCAAAGTAATTTAAGGTAGCCCAAATTTAGCGAATGTGAAGCATAGTGATATAAGATTGCAATCTGTCCATTTGTCTGTCACGCTTTCACGGCTAAACCGTAGACTGTTTTTTGGAATTTGGAAAAAAAATTAGTCAAACAAGCAGAGAGGTAACAACGATATACCCAAAGAGGGTTGAAGTCAAGCAGGTGGCCGCTCATAAAACACAGCTAAATCTCCGCAAAGGTTTATTTTTACAGCGGAACCTGGGCTTTGCGGCGTCATAGCCCAGCAAATAACTAGGAATACGTTCAGACGACGTATAGAAGTTATGCAAAAACAATCTAATACAATCTACATGAAATGCAAAGTTTCAAAATACAACAGTTATAGTTTAAAATAGAACTCCAAGTTTTCTTTACAGGGTGGGTTAAATTAAACCATGCACAGTAATCAATTCAATTATCCTATTTTATGAATAAGTAAAGTACTGGTACAATCTTAATTTTATACATGTTTAATTTAACAAAAATGATTCCTTATTAAAAACAAATGCGACACTAATGAAACGCGACATGCCGCGTTCTTTGTTTAAAAAAAAAAACCTCTGTGATTAAGGGGTGAAAGTTGGTATGAAATACCCACATGCCGCGAACGTTGTCGCGGACAACAGCTAGTTTATAATAATAATATTATATATATATTTTATATATATAATCAGACAATAGTAGCCATCCTCAAGACACCAATAAGCGTCAATCATTGACATAACCTAATGTTGCGTGAAGACAGACGTGGTCGGACTCACAAGAGATTATGTAATATCCGCTGGCCTTCCCATTGTTACACACAATCTCTCCAATCTTCTCGGTTGTACTCGGCTGTAAAGCCTCAGGTTTACTTAAAAAATAAACCTGTTAATTTTGAATATTTCGCTCGGATTTTATGACCCTTCTATTGGTGAACATGTGTGAAAATTGTTTGGAACAGCCAATTTTATTTATTACTATTGAATACACAGACACATATATATATAAACCGCATGAATATCCGTGCAGTAGTTTTTGAGTTTATCGCAAACAGACAGACAGACGCGGTAGTGGACTTTGTTTTATAAAGGATGAAACGCTATGATATGTGTTTTATGCATTCATGTAAAAGTATGACTTTATTATGAAAGGAACTCACAAATATTCGTGTAGAAGGAATATGAGTTTAGTACAAAAGGCGAGTTCAAAAGAAAGTTGATATCGTGTTATCTACATTCTGTAAAGGATTAACTTACAGCGCTCCATTGGAAGTTTTTGCTTAATTAGTTGGAGTTTTAACTTGTATAAATGTAATTATAAAGCTATTCTGAGAAACTCTTTTATTAGTTTCGTAACTAACGTTGTAGAGTGAATTTCACGATTGTTTGAACGCGGCGTTTAGCGTTTCATTAGTGTCGCATATTTTTTAAAATAAAGAAAATTAAGATTGTAACAGTACTTTACTTATTCATAAAATAGGTTAATTAAATTGATTACTGTGCATGGTTTAATTTCACCCACCCTGTAAAGAAAACTTGGAGTTCTATTTTAAACTATAACTGTTGTATTTTGAAACTTTGCATTTCATGTAGATTGTATTAGATTGTTTTACATAATTTCTATACGTCGTCTGAACGTATTCCTGGTTATTTGCTGGGCTATGACGCCGCAAAGCCCAGGTTCCGCTGTAAAAATAAACCTTTGTGGAGATTTAGCTGTGGTTTTATAAGCGGCCACCTGCTTGACTTCAACCCTCTTTGGGTATATCGTTGTTTCCTCTCTGCTGTTATGGCTTTTATTCCTTAGCCTATGTCACCTATTATATATATACCTATACTTAACACATCGATATCAGATGAAAAACTACTATACATGAGTCACAATTATATACAAATTGGTTCAGTGCTTAAGACCGTCCGCCTGTGACAGAAAGGACTAAGGTTCGAATCCTACTTGTGTCACATGAGTTTGTACCAAATTTAACTCATGTATAGTAGTTTTCATAGACAACCACTTGCTTTTGGTGAAGGAAAACATCGTGAGGAAACTTGCACACTGGTTAACAGTATGTTCACTAGTGTATGTGTTTGATATCACGTCGGCCGTTAGGTGACTTGAATAAAATCTGACATCAGTGTTAGCAATAAATAAATAAATATAAATATGCATGGACAAATCACACAGATTGAGTTCGCCCTAAAGTAAATTAGAGACTTGTGTTACTAACTTAATATTTACGAATTACTAACTCGACGATACTATTTTTTATAACATATAGATAGGTACATAATTGTATTAGATAAACTTCCCAGACCCAGGCCAATCTGAAAAAGTTTATTTTTCATCTTGACCTGACTGGAGATCGAACCCGGGACCTCCAGTGTAGCAGTCCGGCATGATGACCATTAGCAATAACACACATCAGAAAAGATTAAGGTGACCTACTAAGCTAAATGGACAATAAGTATATTCTCAGAAGTGAATTAAATAACCCAAGCTATGCACACAATGTCTTTGGGATAGTACTGGGTCAGTATTTCCTTTTATGAGGCATGAGTTCGTAAAACCCTAACAATAAAAAGGTTCTACCTAATCCTGCGTCCAAGATGAGAGACAGAACGCTGCTTGATGCTGTGCGTTTACGAATGATTAAGAAGAATGATTCTTCATAGTCGTGTTCCTCATGACCGAGAGTCATGGTCATTACGTGGAATGTTTTGCCATTGCCTGTTCCATTTCACACACATATTGATAATAAACCAAAAGGCAGCATCTGGACTAAATGTAAAAGACATATTATGTTGTAACGTATTCCTGAACCAGGGACGCGAGTGTGATGTGTGATGGATGGATGATGGATTCGTGGATGGATGGAAGATGCTTGTCAGAAGTGTGATGAATTGTGTGTGAATGTCATTCAACATGTTTAGGATGAGATAATATTGTGTTTCTCTAAGAATTTTTTTAAGAAAATTTTTATTTTTTTTATTTTTGCCTATTTTTTTTTTACTTTAAAAGGATACATATTGTGTACCGTTGTATTTAACTAAATAAATAAAAATACATACATATCATATATAAAATATATACATATCATAATAATGTCGTTCTACTAATTCGATAATTCGAAAAAAATAATTTTATTTAATTTCAAAAGAAGAACGTGAAAACCGAGACATGTGGGGCTTCTCCAGCAATAACTTGAGTGACTTTGGTGCTGATCAATTTATGATTCGCCTGCTGCTGTCCTGTCCCACTGTCCTGTCTGTCTGTCCCACAACCTGCACTATGAAGAACTTGAATGAGACCAACGACAGAGCGATCACATGTGGCCACATATCGGACGAACACCGTCTGAATAGCGATTCCAACTCGACAAGAAGAAGTACCTAGTTAGGTTCTACATAATTTGAAATAGCTTGGCGCCGCGTCGTCCTGGCTTGCCGCGTTTGTCACTCACCGAGGACAATAGACAAAATTCGTATAATAAAAAGGTTTTGCCAAAGTAACCACATATGCAGACTAGTCTAGAAAATGCAAATATTTGTTTGGGTCGGAATAACGGACACCTATAACTTTGGGCAAAAGTTATATGATTTTATCTGAGAAAAAAATGTGTGCTTTTTAATTCCCTTTTTTAATTATCTCCAGAGGTTCATTTAATTAATATCAAATATTTATTTTACATAATCAAATCTGAGAATCAAATCTCATATGTTATAATATTTTTTTGCATTCAACACGTGACAAAAAATCATGCAGTATTCCGTTGAGGAGTCCCACCGTTGGAAACCGACTATCAGTGCACCATTAGGTTATGCTTATAATAATAACTGGTTGTCATGAGAACTTCAACTAGATTTGTTTACAGGCATTCCTCTAGAGATGAAAATTGAAACATCACGGAAAATAGTCTTCAGTTGTCAGTTTAAATACAAACCTTTAACAAAGCACTAAACAAATACTAGGTGTCAAAAACGAGATAGCTATCAGAAAACACAAAGGACTTATTTTTTTCCTGTTTGCTCTCGCAAATTGAATCCAGTAGAATAATACGGTTAGTTATTTCTGCTCGGACACAAAATTGGGCCTGTGTTATTTTTATTTTAGTCTCTATTGTGACTTCTGAAGTATTATTTTTGTTCTGCGCTTTTGCAGTTAGTGGATTAGTCGATTCATATCATTTTCCGGATTAACCTGAAACCGGTTTTATATTTGCAAATAATTACCCACTTTCATTGATCACTTCAATTTTCTGAGATTTAATTTTTTTTTTGGTATTATTAGGTACTTTTTTTTGGTATTATTCGGTATTTTATAGTATTATATTATATTTTTGACTTTAAAATCTGTGACGTCACAAACATCAGTGTCACACAAGCTTCATATAAAATTTTGTTTTTGACATTAGAAAAAAGTGTCTGGTTCGACTAAGTACCTTGTTGTAAAATAGTAAATTCATTGGGAGTCTTGTAATTTGCATTGTTTTATATATTGAAACATATAATATGTAAGTTTATTTCATATTTCGCTGTAAATAAAATAAATAAATGAATAAATTAGTGAAAGCAATATTTTATAGTCGTAACTCATTTAGTTGTTTTAATTCCAGGTAAACAAAAATGCAATGTTCTAGAAACCTTCGTATTTTGGTAAGCTGAAAACGTTCCTTCCTTAAAAATTATTTATTTATTTATATTCCCGTTATTTGGTGTTTGCTCTCTTCGTTCCTATGCGTCAGGTCAGTCGATCCTGGTCGATTGAGAAGAGGCACTCCAAAGCGTTTAGAGTTCGGCGTGTTCAACTTGCGATAGTTGCAGTTTCGCAATGGTGGGTCATTAGATGGGTGACCAAAATATATTATATGGAGATTCCCCGTGCCCCAGAAGGCATGTGAGCTGTATTTGCAGTTGTTAAAACCTGCCAATGTGCAATGGGTGTACGTGTTGATATTTCTTCCCGTACTCCTTATTCATCCATTGCCAGCCCTAGGGATTTAAAATGGCCAAAGATAAGGTATTAAAATAATCCTATTAATATTATAAATGCAAAAGTTTGTGAGGATGTGTGTATGCATGTGTTTATTACTCTTTCACGCCAAATCTTTTTGATGATAGATTGTTATAAAATTTGGTACACGGATAGAATATAACCTTGAATAACATATAAGGTACTTTTAATCCCGTAATCCCCACGGAAGCGAAGCCTCGGGGCGCAGCTAGTAGCATATAACCACAATTTTCAATGTTAATTAAAAAGTATGGCTATATATCTCACACAATTATCAAAACACGCGCCAAATACATTTCTCATATTTTAATTACAAGGAGTACGTATCTTGTATCTAGCGTTTTAATTAAACGGAGTGTGTGATTGTACCATAATGAATCAAGATATGTGTACTTGTACAATACACGTATATTGCCGTATCTGAAATAAGTCTGCGGTTCTGTTACCCACGCGTGCTTTATCTTGAATGACCCGATCACGAAATTCACGGGTGTTTGTATACAGGTGAATATTAAGCATCAGTCTAATATCCACAATCTTCCCGATGATTCCGCCTTGAATAAAATCTGACATGAACTTGTCAACCAAAGAGAATCAGCGTCGTCAACACATCGTGTCGATGTGCTTGGCCAAAATTCAGTGCACATTTTGCATCGGTACGAAGCATATGCATTTATTAACATTTTCGTAATCTATTTTGTAACTGTTATTGTGACAGTGCAATAAACAAAATTCTTCTCTAAAAAAGTTTTTCCACTCTATATCAACATCCAAACACACAAACATACTCACACGGAACAGTGTCAACAAGTTATACTTATATTAGCACACAGCACACTCGTGAAGATAGATCGGTCAGTCTGTGTCTGTGGAATTACATAAATTGTAAAATTCGGTATAAAATAAAGGAAAACACCCTGTCTAATGAAAGATCTGGCACATCTCATATGGAATTTATAGAGATTTGCTAAACTGGTCAGCATAAGGCTTACCTTATTCATAATTTACCATAATTGGCGTCCAAAGGAAGAAGTCCCAATATAGCATGTAAAGAATTTTTTAAACTCTCTAATAGTTACTCTTTACCAAAAATTTATCGGCCACGCGTACGAAGTCGCGGATACCCGCGACTGAATATTGATCGTACTGGTATATACATAGGGTGAAGTGAATAGTATACTTATAGCATGATTAAATTAAATCGCCAAACTTATCATCCTTAATGAGGATAGCGTTTTAGTGACCATTACCCTAATGTGGACGGGCCCTTAAGTACACTTCAGCTATAATGGAATGGCCCTCCAACAATTAGTCAATAGGTCAGGAATAATGACCGAGTCGAAATTATTTCACATGTATGTAGATCCTAGTAGTTAATGAGTTGTAAAATAGAAGAGTGGTTTGCACCAATTTCGTCTTTGTGTCGCAGAAAAACGCAAAGTACGCCATTTTGTCAGACCGTCAGCGGCGCGCAGGTCAGAGTCAACGTCAATTTAAATAAATATAAATAATAAATATATTACGACAAATCACACAGATTGAGCTAGCCCCGAAGTAAGTTCGAGACTTGTGTTATGGGATACTAACTCAATGATTTCATAACATACATATATAGATAAACATCCAAGACCCGGGCCAATCAGAAAAAGATAATTTTCCATCATGACCCGACCGGGGATCGAACCTGGGACCTCTCGGTTCAGAGGGAAGCACTTTACAACTGCGCCATTGAGGTCGTCTAAAAGTTGACTGATGCAACTTACCTTAAGCATTTTTTTATTGCGAATAATCCTAACTTCTTAATTTTGATTCTAATCCTAATCCTTCTTAACTAATATTAGAAATGCGAAAGTAAGTTTGTTTGTTACCTCTTCACGATCTATCTACTCGACCAATCTTTTTGAAATTTTGCATACATGTAGTTTCAAGTATGGAGAAGGACATAGGGGTACCTTTCATCCCGGAAAATTAACAAGGGCTTACCGCGGGAAAAAAGCTAGTGATCTATGTTTTTTATTCCATAATCTGTTAGATACTAATATCGAAATATAAGGTTACAATGTCATATTAAATTCCAAAATTATCAACAATTTGCGTTAGTCAGATAAGAATAAAGTACTGCTGACCTCATAAATAAACGTCCCATTCAAAAACGTGCCAGTTATGATACGATGTACTTAGCTTTCGTCCCTCCGCTCCATAATTAATTACTTCACACCTTCTAGTTAAAAATAAAAACTGTACAGCACTAATGCAAGAAAGGCTTTTGTTGAACATAAATCTGAAATCGTGTAATAAACGACAGGTATTAAACGCGCACATATTTTTTTACTTTCCCAGACATTTCGGAGCTTGTTACAAAGTTGTGGCGGTTGTCTTGTGACGGTACTTGGCGAGAAAATAATATGATGGTAGAAGAAGATTCTACTTGACAGACGTCGCCGCCGTAGCTTGCTGAGTCAATCGCCCAGTGACCACGGACCTTTAGTATAGTATAGACAGGTATTAAACGCGCACATACCTTTTTTAACGCGATATATAATTACTTCACTGTCATTTGTTTCTGCCGCCAAAAAACAGTGCTTGCATTGTTGTGTTCCAGTTTGAAGCCCTGTGGCAAAAGATCCTAGGACACAAAGTAGGCAACGCGCGGGTGACACATCCAGTATTGCAGGCGTTTATAGGCTATGGTGACCACTTACCATCATGCCTGTTTGTCTGCTTAGTAGTAAAAAAATCCTATCTACTTAATACAATTTGCGAGATTGAGTCATATAATATTTTCATTCATTCAAGCTTTCGCATATGATATTGGTGGGATAAGATAATCGATATTGTGAAAATTGTATTTTAATTAAATAAAATATATTTGTGAATTCTCATACAGAATTAAAATCCTGTGATGGGTTGTTTTTCCGACAGAAAAATTTATCAGAAACAGAAAATGCGTCAGAAAAATAGTTTATATCTGCATTCTTTTTATTCCACCAGCTTTTAATATAGCAATTTTTCACTTTTTACAAATTATATATTCGGTGGCTGACAATTTTAAATTATTAACATTTAATTACCCATCAAAGATTTTGTGTGCCCTTATCTTTATATTTGATAAGCATGCTACCGTACCAAAATCGATGATTACGAATTAATTAAAACTTAAAATAAAATTCGCCACTTAAACTTACTTAAAATCGCACTTATTGAAAATCACTAATATTTTATACTAGCGGCCAGTCCCGGCTTGGCTCGGATAAAAACATAACACATTTAAATTATAACTTCAACGTATATACCAAACCTTCCTCATGAATAACGCTATACATATATTTGGTGAAAACCTCATGAAAGTACGTGCAGTAGTTTCTGAGTTTAACGCGAACAGACAAACAGGCAGGCAGACGCGACAGAGAGTCTCTGTTGTCTGTTTTATAATATGTTTTATATTTATTAGGTTTATTTAGATTTTAATGACATACTCTGTGAACATAAACTGTGAACAAAAAAAATCGTAGTGGCGCGCAACATTTTGCAGCTTAAACAAGTTATCGGCTCCATATTGTCGCCGAACTCAGACACATGCCGACGCGAACCCGTGAACATTGCGTAGTTAGTATGCGAGCGCTTATATTTAAATATTTTTTAAATATATTAGGACAAATATATTAGGACAAATCACACAGATTGAGCTAGCCCCAAAGTAAGTTCGAGACTTGTGTTATGGGATACTAACTCAACGATACTATATTTTTATAACATACACATATATAGATAAACATCCAAGACCCGGGCCAATCAGAAAAAGATCATTTTCCATCATGACCCGACCGGGGATCGAACCCGGGACCTCTCGGTTCAGTGGCAAGAACTTTACCACTGCGCCACCGAGGTCGTCAATTTACCGCAATGAAAAGCCAGCAATGTATACCGAAACTGCCAAAGTTTGGCAAACTGTTGTGTGTAGCCGGCGTAAGGTAACACATTTATAGTTTTCTTAATTTGCACTTGTCCTTACATAGTCGGACCTTTTTGCAATGTTTACGAACAGGGTGTACATTATGTAAATTAACTCTGTCTAATCTAAACGAGCCCTTACGACATGTGCACTTACAATGTACCTACTTATTACTATGTTAATGAGTTATTTTTGACCTAGAGTACCTAATTAACACGGTCATTTTGTCCTAGACTATTCACATTTTGTGTAAAAATTGTTTCGTATGTATAATATATATTTTAAATTATCAACATCTGTATAATTTCCTCATGCATAGCCTAAACATGGCTTTCTTCTCGTTCTAATGGGTTGCCCCTTCTGCCAGGACCAAGGGGAAGCGGCAGACTTTTGTTACCTACAAAAGCTACTATATTTACTTTAATTGTTACTTTCTATTTTATTTATTATTTAGGTATGCGCTTTCAACAACTTCATTTATTCAAAGAAATTGACGTTCGTTTTAATTGACGTATACTTATTAACTATAAGTGTGTAGAAAAACATTACAATGTTTTTTACAATGTTTTTCGCATTAACGCGTATATCATGCATGATATACGCGTTAATGCGTGCAGGCAAGTAATAAAGCCGAGTAATGAACGACATAATCAGCTTTATTATGGCGCTCCGCTTCGCGTCGCGCCAAAATCCCAACTTGAATGTAATAACTAACATTCGCATTATAATGCGTATAATAATTTCGAATGTTCCATAATGTTTATCTGTACACAAAGTAAAACAAGTACAAATAAATCAAGAGAGAAAAACACACTAAGCCATAAAAAGTAGTATTAGTATCAGAAAGGAAACCGTCCTCAAACATTCCCGTAATCCCGAAGCTTTTAACCAGGATCCCTTGTTCGCACCTCCCCCTGATAACGTTTATTCAACAAATAGGGATGGGGTACCTATAGGGTTCATCTTTGTATTGTGAAAAAACAATTTTTCAGAGAGTCGAGAGAGTTGGCAACATTGAGCCAGGAATAACATTGTCTAGCAAATTTAACATATTTTTTATGATATAAACTATACTTACAGTCTTATAAATAGTGATAAACAACTAACTAGGTATGCCGTTTTAGCACAAGCGAAGTTTGACTTTCTCGAAAGTAGCGTATGAATGTTTGACATGAATATAAATAAGGTGGGAGATGCGAAATCGGTTGAAAAAAGTAATAGTACCTAATTACTTTCCGATCAAGAGCGCGAAATAGGTAAATTTTAAAACAAGAATACCTACATTAGTTAAATGATAAATGTCGCCAGAACAAACAATTTAACAACAAAAAAAAAGAAATAGAAAAATAAATGCTGCCAGTCACTAGGTTTCTGAGCAGCCAGTGTGAAAAAAATGTAATCTTTGAATTTATTTGAATTTAAAGTGTATAATATGTAAACATTTAACCATCTGTGATCGACTGAACCTAGATCCAGCCGAAGATAAAAACGATCTAGGATTAACCAACGAAGATTGGCTGCATCTAGATCTAGCCGAACGTAAGCAGGCTACACCTGGTAACTGAGACCGGTTACACCTGGTGTTAAGCTGTAACATATATGATTATACCAAAGAGCCAGCGGAAAAGGAGTTTGTAGCAAACTTTTTAGTATGAGACGACACAATAAGTAGAATGATATGAAATGTAGTTTCAGTGGTGCTCAAGAAGTTAATATGCATTTTGCGTGTCACTAATAGTCGTATTAAAGTAAATTAGTTGCTTTATTTTCTGTATCAACAGGGTGTTTGTATCCTTAAAACTTGTGTGCGTTGTACGACTTATTTACATCTCAGTATCGAGTCGGACCACACCGAAATGAGATGGTTCGCTGCGTCTCACTTCGAATTGATTCGATTGTGAGAACTGAGCAAACCCACACTAAAAACTACTAAGAACTAAAAAACTGAACATTTACAATTACTCATGCACTGCTACAATTAACATCTTTATCCCTCTTACTTAGCTTGTTCCTGGTTATATTCGGAGTTGTGACGCCCCAAATCCCATGGTTCACGTAAAAATTTAAGCGTTCAATTTCATAGACCTGGTGATGAGTCTACAACTGGACCGCTGTCCGACTTAAACCCTCTTTGGGAATGTTATTGTTGCCTATCAGCTGGTAAGTTTAAGTGTCTCGTAAGTCATCCACAGGAGGATATGGAGTGGTCCTATTCTAGGGTTCAAGTAAATGCTATTTTCGTCGAATTTTGTTTTCCAAACAGATATAAGTAAAAAAAAGTACTCCAATAGTAAATACGATGTTAATTATATCCTCTTCAACTTGAAAAGTCTAAAAGTGAATCGAGATGAAAATCGGAAATCTTCGTTTGGACGTGTATTAAATTAGTCTGTCAATTAGTGTCGGAACTATTACTGGAACTGGAATTAAATTCTTATTTGAAATAGGAAGAAGTTAATACAAAATGGCGTCTAAATGACATATTGAAACCTTTCGAAACAGTACGATAGTTGGAAAGTCTTCAAAGAAGTAAAAGGGGTTTTTTAAAGGACATGGATTTTGAAGAAGTTCTCTTTGTCATCTTCGCGTGGGGTAAAATAAAATTTTCATGAATTAAACTTTTGTACATTTTAAGACGACCTCAGTGTCGCAGTAGTAAAGTTCTTGTCACTGAACCGAGAGGTCCCGGGTTCGATCCCCGGTCGGGTCATGATGGAAAATGGTCTTTTTCTGATTGGCCCGAGTCTTGGATGTTTTGATTATATCGATCCCCATTTGGTTATGTTCTGAACACGCAATCAAATTGAAAAATATGTGAGTAGTAGTACCTATATTTTTTTGTACACGATCAAGCATGTTACTACGGAGAATTTTATTATTCGTTGGCTTGGAAAAGCATACCGGTCCCCATTCCGAGAACAAAAATCCAGGAACAATATTCAGCGTTTGACTGACATTTCATTTATTGTTTTGGCGCGAAATCAACTGTCAAATATCTGTCAAATCGTCAAATAGTTTTGAGGTTACTTTTCAAACAACCTGTACAAATCGTAAAAAAATAAGTTATGTACTTAAATTACACCTAATGAGTTAATTTTCACATATTAGGTACGTTATAACATGAACGAGTTTATTTGGACAAAGAAACACATTCTCGGAAACTACCAGAATACTTAAATACCTATGTGCACACAGTAAATTATACAATTATAGCAAATATCTACTAGAGAACTAGTAATTACTAGATATCTGGCATATGTATATGTATGTATGTGGCATATAATTATGTATGTATAGAATTCTCTAGAAATCACATACTATGAGAAAAGTGTACAAAAACACACACATTGTAAAAAATGTAAACTCATGTTTTTACAAATAAATAATCTTTGTCTTTGTCTTTGAAAAGTAATAAAGGTAACATAGCGTACTTTGCGTTTTGTGCGTAGGTTAAAGTTAACGTCAAAATGTTTATCTTTCATCTTATTATCACTCAGTTTAAGAGGTGTCAACACAACTTTGTAACCACAAATGTATACATTATCACATAAATGTTCAATCGAACTTTTGGATCGTACATTTTGAATTCTGGAAGACATTTTATAGTTGTAACAGAAATTCATGTGTCGGTCTTGTTACGATCTTTGTCGTATAACCGACCGCTGCGTTCGTTTTATTGTCTTGTATCAACAACAATGTTTTCGTCGAAAATGTCTACTTAAATAGGTAATAGTAATTTTTATCTACGGTGTAGTGTTTATCATTATGTCCGCCCGCCATATTGAGGTCCTCGGTTCAATTCCCGGCGCAGACATTTAATTGTAAGTTTCATAAATATTTGTCTGCAGTACTGTTTGTGTTGTGATAATTTCTATGTTTATGCTCATCGAGCTCAAGGTAAAAGCCGTTAATTGCTGTCCATTATTATTTATTACATAGGTTTGAGTCTAATTACCTTGACACTTATAAAAATCATCACAGAGTTTCGTAACCAAACTTTACCTTTTTTCTTTAGGCGATACGCGAGTACCGACTTCGACAAAGAATGCGAATGACGAGAAAATACGCTACAATATAAAATAAATTCATTCAAATGTATACAACGCACGTCGTTTAAAAATATATTCATATGTTATGTTATATTGTGTTCCTTCAGTTAAAAAAGTGTCATGTTTTCCTTTTTAAAATTTCGTCGCCAAATTTTCTTACAAAACCAAACATATCCATTTATGAAATACGTACATGACTAAACTAACCTTAACTCTTAAAATATTGAGTTGTAAAAATATTTCCCACCATAATACCCTGTTTTATAATGTCTTGTCTCAATTGTTGGTAGTTTATGGTCATATTACTGCTAAAAAGAGATAGCATTTTATGATTTTCACTGCGCAGATAAAGACAAAAGATATTTGTTCGCAACACATACAGTTTGAAATGGCGTGGAAAAGTCGTTTCAAGAACTTATGGCCTCTATTTTTATGCTTTCAGTATATTACGTTTGCTTTACGCTTTTTTTAGCTAATGAAATAAAACTGGAGTAAGTTTTGTGGAACTTTATGGTGACTTATAAATAGGATCTTTGCATCACCTGAGGAAAAATATCGCGGAGTCAGTTTGTGTCAAAGAGTGTAATGCCCGTTTTTAATAGATGAGTGATTCAAGAAGGTTTAGAATTAGCCTCATGCGAGCGAAGTCAGGACGGGCCGCTATTAATTTAATAAAATATATTTTTTTTAACTAAACGTAGGTATAAAACCAACACTATTGTGGCTATCTTTTCTTGTTTGGTATTTGTCTGGATTTCTTGTTCGATGCTCTGAAAGCTGGACATGTCCGACACAATGTGAACCACAGATATATAATACGATAGACACAGCATACTGAGCTTGTCTCTTTTTATAACCACGATAATAAAATCAAATACAGTCGAATAATTATGTCAAATTGACTGTTCTATTTAAAAAGGTGTTTTATTTTTCCCTCGACATATTGACGGTAATATTGGGTACAATCGGTCGCACGGTATGCGATATCAAATCGTCATGATTTCAATTTATTTTTACCTTGGTTAATATTGTCTGTCACTAATGGAGTATCTTTGACGACCTCGGTGGCGCAGTGGTAAAGTTCTTGCCACTGAACCGAGAGGTCCCGGGTTCGATCCCCGGTCGGGTCATGATGGGAAATGATCTTTTTCTGATTGGCCCGGGTCTTGGATGTTTATCTATATATGTATATGTTATAAAAATATAGTATCGTTGAGTTAGTATCCCATAACACAAGTCTCGAACTTACTTTGGGGCTAGCTCAATCTGTGTGATTTGTCCTAATATATTTATTTATTATTTATATCTTTCTCTCTCTTATCTGAGCAGTCTTCTAGTTCCTTCATCAGTGTCATAAATTATCAGAGCTCAGGGACCGAATCTTACATTTTCTTCTTCACTTCACACTTTGGCATCCTTCATTATCAGATCTTGCCATAACCATCGTTGACGACATCAAGCCAGTACTTTTTCGGTTATTTATAGGTGAATTTCACGACAGTTTGAACGCGGCATGTAGCGTTTCATTAGTGTCGCACGTTTTTATGAAAAAGGAAGTTTTTTTTTTAAATTAAACATTTATAAAATTAATATTGTAGATACTAGTACTTTACTTATTTATAAATTTATTACTGTGTATGGTACAATTTAACAAACTCTAACGACAGCCCGCGGCGGAGTTTTAAACGCTCGTGAAATTCACCCTTAACTACCAGAAGCCACTTGGCCGAAGTAAAGACAACTTATCTAGGTGGAACTACAGCTCTGATACTGCCTGCAAATGTTGGCCTCTCTTCAAATCTTGGCTCACTCTCATGCCCTGCGTGCCTTGCCACCTGGAAACTGAAAGATTGCCTCATACAGATCTTTCAGTTGAGAGTAAGCACATTATAATGCTGTATTAGGGCAGTCAAGTTTCAGTATGAGAGTTAGCACAAATAATTATATATTAGAGCTTCGTAATATAACGATATGTCTACCGTCGGAGGACAAGCTAAGAAGACGACTTCTGTCAGTTTTCTACCAAAAAGTAATGCGTTATCTATCCAAATATATATCTGTGTTACCAACTGGAGATTTATCTGCGAGGTCGGCCGTGTCAACGGAAAGTGGGGATTCGACGTAATCTTAAATTTATCTTAACAGGGTCAGATTTGTTTGATGTTACTAGAGAATTATTTTATTTCGTGGTACTTGATTCTCATTTCTTTCTTCCGTAATTTGAGAATTATAACTTGTACTTGTACTCCTAGTACTTGCCTGGTCTAATAACTAGGGTTGTCGACGACGGTCATTCCATATTTCAGTAGTTTGTTGTTGTTTAAGAAATTGAGTATATAAAGGATATGGCGTGAAAAAATGCCTGTGATGGTCCAATTTCTGAATTTTGAGTTATTTTGAAAATTAGGTGGTATGATTCTAAGCACACTTAAAAACTAATACATTGATCACAGATTGTACAATTTGAACCTCCTGACCAATTAAACAGGTAGCCCGCTTGTTACAAATCTAATAGTACATCAAATTATACCATAATCCGTTGCCATCTGTCTATCACCGCACAATATGGACCTCTCATCTTGAGGTATTCCCTAAATTGACATTTGCACCCTTCATACCTACCCTGGCACCTACCCCAGATGTCTTGGAATTTAAATGAAGGGCTTGCTTTGGATCTACCCTTCATACTTAAGTGAATACCACTACAAAATACAAATACTTACCGAAATACTAATATTATGAATGTGAAAGTCTCTTTGTCTGTCTGTTTGTTCCGTTTAGTAAACCCCTGGACCGATTTTGTTTAAATTTGGAATACCGATTTTGTTGAAATTTGGAATACATATAGTTAAAGGCTCCAAAGGTTCAAATATAGGGGGATTTTTTTTTCAAAAATCCACCCCCAATTGACTATAATTGGGGGTGAAAGTTCATGTTCCACTTTCGCAGAATAACTCTTGCGGGCGAAGCCGCGGGCAAAAGCTAGTATTAATATAGCCTGTGAATTGAGATTTAACTAGCAGATGTCAATATTTTGGCCATATGTTGGCATACTTATACGCATAACTAAAGGGTGAGTTGCACCGTCAAATTTGACGTTGATTTTAATCGGCGCGACGCGCCGCATGATGGACACGTGCGGTGGATTGGGTTTTATAAAACTGGCCACAGTGTGATTGACTCTGTTCCATTTCTTCTCGTGTATTTCTAATACGCTTTATGAGCGCAACAAAAGACGAAATCTATAGTTTTCTCTGTCTACAACTGAGAAGTATATGTTTCGAAGCTGCATTTAGTATTCTGTGTGACATTTCGAATGTTTAACACTGTGAGCTACTGAACAAACTTCGCACGTTGTATTGGCGTGAATTTGTCACACTTGAGACATGCCTTGTGTACCGGAGATTGGCGTGGAATCGCAAATGATATATGTACAGCGAGCTCAACATCACATTATCCAAATTTGAGTATTTCGTCGACTGACTCCGTTACCTACTCTAACGCCAAAGCTGGATTGACATTTTACAGATTCGGTTTGATTTCATTTATGCACGTTTAAGTAAATATTTTATTTATCCTATGTAATGTCTGCATTTTTATATCATGCCACCCTAATGTTGGCTAATAAATATATTTTTTTAGCAATAATGAATTTATTTAGTTAATATTTTTTCGTATATATTTTCCTGTACTTATTTGTTTTTAGTAAGAGTATTGTAAAATTTCAAGTGTTGTACATGTAGACAGACAGACAGACAAGTACATGGGAACTTAAGATTAGTCACTTTAGATTTTATACCGAAATTTCCACACAAGCAAAGCCGTAGAGTGCAGCCAGTAAAAATCGTTAGACTGTTAAAGTGTAACGATTTTTACTATATTTCTATCACGTCTTTCTCTCAACAATCATGAATGTACCCTACATTGAAATAGAATATACCTCCCAAGGGCGAAATAAAGAGAGTCAACACTTTCAGGGACGCACTTGTCACATTTTTACCCGAGATCTGAATTTCGAGGACTAAAATATTTCCCTATGAATTTATCAAAGGTTTCAAAAACTTCAAATATGATAATGGATTTAAGATTTTTGCCCGAAAGTGGAACAATAATACATAATTGTTTTTGTTCCACATTCGGGAACTTCTTTATGTTAATAGATATTTTTCTCGGTATCTTCCGCGGCCATACAGCGTCGGAACCCAGGATTCGCTTATCTACGATTTCTCCTTAAGGTGTAGGTTTTCTGATTTTAAATTGTCAGATCATTGCCCATTTACCAGATGCGACAACCATGTTACAGTATTGATATTTATTTTTTAGATTTTAACGTTTTAGTATTGTTAATATAATTCTTAATTCTATATCCTTTGTTACTATACCATGCTATTTTCAACCTTGACGTTGGCAAAATCATCGTTTTGGCGAACGATGGAGCCGTAACACAAGAAAAAGAACCAATTAATAAATAAAATAAATATATTGGGACAAATCACACAGATTGAATTCGCCCTAAAGTAAGTTCGAGACTTGTGTTATGGGACACTAACTCAACGATACTATATTTTTATAATAAATATTTATATAGATAAACATCCAAGACCCGGGGCAATCAGAAAAAGATCATTTTCCATCATGACCCCCAACCGGGGATCGAACCCGGGACCTCTCGGTTCAGAGGCAAGCGTTTTACCACTGCGCCACCTAGGTCATCAAAAAAATTACCAAATGACGAAATGCAATTAAAACATACGTGAACAATAGACGTAAACATTCTTAAGAGCGCGCAGTCAAATTAAAACAAGTCAAATCTATGTGCGAAATTCTATTTTAAGTCACACAGATACAAAGCAAGCGGCTGGTAAATTATAATTTTACTACATTCCCAAATTAGCATGTAAAATGTTTTGATCCACACTCACAGGCCTCGTTATAAACACAACAGTGAAGTGCGTAATAGAGTGGAAACATTATAAAAGTAATCAACTCAACAAATTGATGTAAATGAACAGTTTATTAACATGTATTTACATTGTTATTGCGAGCTGGGCCGCTGCCACACTATCGTCGAAAAACGCGAATGCATAAACATTGCGTAGTTCGTGTGGGCGTTTTCATTCACCGCATTGAAAAACCAGCAATGTATGCCGAATCCGTACAAGTGCGTTGAACTTTTCCGCAATAGTGTGGAGCTGGTATTACATAATTAACTTCGGGCGGCCGCTACGGGGTAATAACTATGTACAGTCGACTACAAGTCAGGACATGCATGGACTCTTATGAGTTTGTTATAACGGCGAATTTGCGACAAAGGATAGTTTGTTGTGCAGTTCAGTTCGTTGGAGGATTTTATGCGTGTGCTCCACTAAATAGTAGCTGAGATCCAGATATGTTTAGAGATTTATTATTTTAAATTTATTTTATTTAATAAGTACACATGCATTTATAATAAAAGGATCGTTATATGTACGTACATAATTTGTTCAATAATAATATTGAGCCAGTAACTTTTTTATTTATAGATGAAGTAAATACTCGAACCGTGTATTGGTGATGGTTATGGAAATTATTAATAACGTTAAAGTTTCTCAACTTTAACGTTATTAATAATTTCTATAACCATATATTAAAGATAGATGAACTACATAATATAAATAAGCATAAGTATAAAATTGTAGAAGTGTCATAACAATTAAGGCAGTGATTTTTTTATACAATATTTTGTCCCAATTACCAAAGAAACATAACTTATATTAAATAATATATATTCTCGAACACATACTTTGGCTAAACGTTGACCTGTTAAATTAAAAAGTAAAAATCAACTGATCACAAAAGTTTTCTATTCACTGTTTTTGGCCATTTCTTCCACCTTCCGAGCACAGGCTTTACGCTATGTGTTATGCTTAATATATTTAGCTAGTTCGGTATACGTCGTGCAACAGTGCGTCCACGTTATTTTCATACGTATGTCACACAATTATGCAGAAGTGTTTTTTATTATGTTTAAACGCGCGAGTTTTCTGTGAAGTGTAACCCTCTCTTTTATTTAGAGTCCGATTTTAAAAGTTTACTTTTACACGTTGCTCGGTCTTGGTCATCCTTAATTTGACATGACAAAACTAAAATTGTTTATTATAAAATGACAGTTTAAAAATTTCATTATGTGTACAGTCAACAGCACATCGACACCTACCCAATTTCATTGCCAACATGCCGCTATTACCGCGGCATAGAGGTTTATGCAGAGTAACTTGATGTGCTGTTAACTGTACCCATATATGTGATTCTTGAATAAACAGTGTATTTTTAGTTAGCTTTTACCTGTACCTGCTTCGGGAATGCAGTTGTTCTGAAATTATGAACAAGAAAGGTACAGGCATTTTCTGCACTTTTAACTAATAATGGATTTTACCCGCGGCTTCGCCCGCGTGAACTTCCCATGGGAAATGTACTTTTCCCGGCATGAAAAGTAGCCTATGTCTAGAGTATATACGTAAAGACGTATATACTCTTAAATATATGTATGACAAAGGTCAATAAGATTGGTTGAGTAGATAAAGCGTGAAGAGGTAACAAAACAAACATACTTCCGCATTTATAATATTGGTTGGCATTATAAATTTAGTTGAGTGGACAATGTAAAAAGTGGTGACCATCATTATTACAAATATATTTTTGCAACTATGTCTCATTCTGCGTTCCGATTCACATTTTATCCGGTGATATATAACACAAGAACATATGCAGAAAAACGAATTACAAACAACGGGTTTTTGCGTCTTACGGAATAATAAAGGCTTTGGGAATGCCACAGACTAGAAAGAAGAGTTTAAAAATGTCAAATGTATAACTTACAAATGTTAAATAATATTAAATTTTTTGGGTTGTCGATATCCATGGGTGCGGTGTATGCTTACCATCAGGCAACCCGTATGCTCATTTGATATATAATAGTCCTGGAAGTGAAAACACGCAGGCTGTGTGTCCGTCGGTTGCACGATATGTGTGAGCCGTTGAGTAAGATGCAGTATACATTAGTACATAGGTACGACATAATGATATCAAAAAAATTTTGTTGTAAAAAAAAATATTTTAGATTAAAAAAATATATATATATCAATTGTATTTATTTTGTGTAATAGGGAGTAATTTGTGTTGTGTAATATTAAATCTTAGCGTAGGCAAACCTTAGGAGGGTGGTATTTTATCGAATTAAGAAGACCGAAATGGCACTTAGATTATGACAGAAAAAGTAGCGTTAGCTAAAATCTTCTGTATTTTATTTATCAGAAGCGAAAGAGAAAATATATATATATAGCCTCTTTTTATTTATTATAATGTAGAAAAAATACAATACCTTAAAATAATCCAAATTCCAAGATTAAATAATATTCTTGGAATTTGGAATGTAACGTTGCTTTGTAATTTAAAAATAATAAGTCTTTGATGCTCTTACGACTAAACCACTGAGCAGATTATGATGAAATTCGGAAACAATTCAGCGAATGACTCGTGGTAAAACATAAGGTTACCGAGGGTGAAGCTACGAGCAACAGCTAGTCTTGAATAAATTAATAATTGACCGCGCGTGTTACATGAATGAACTTTCTTGGAAACCATTAAATAAATCTTATTTTAAAAGATAGCTTTTGCCCGCGTATTTCTCTTCCAGAATTTATAATATTGAGTTACAAACTTAAGTTATATACTTCTGGTGGGGAAACGAGCTTGCGGGTAACTGGCGTGTAGTTATCGATGAAAAAATCGATTATATATAGTTTTAGTCTAGCATTAGACCTTTTTCAAGTCGAGTGCGACTCGGCCCGCCCCGCGGACTTTATCATTATGATTTCATAATTGTTACATTATCAATAAACTAATGTCTATTGCTCACGATAGTTTTAACCAAATCATTTCCTGGCAACGTGGAAATCCTGAATCTTGAACATTTCACGTGTACTTCACTTACATACCTAATTGGACGGAATTGGACGAATTCACTGCTATTTTTTAAACTATGCCATCTGAAATGGGAAAAACTCGGCTTTTGTTCTAACGGCAAAAATATTCACGAAGATAGCTTTGGAAGTGATTTGTCGTTTGGTACGTCCTACACAGACTATCTATATCCAGTTTTATAAAATAAATAATTAAATAGGTATATAAATAGTTAAATAGGAATATAAATAATTAAATAGGTATATATGGAACAATCACACAATTTTCAGATTTTAATTTCATTTTACTTTTGGCTACCATGCGATTGTTTCGGGTCACTAGTTTCCTCGTAAAAATCATGTTAGATGCCTTTAGGCAACTTAAAATATAGTGATAGCAATAACACTCCCAGGAATAAAATTATATGAATCATTTAAAAAATCTGAACCATTTTTATTGATCAATGATAATGTAGACAATATTTAATGGTACTATTTAAATGATAATATCCACAAATAAATCGTCTAGAATCTTACGATTCCAACCGCCCTCATACAATTTTGGTAACAAATAGTGGTAGCCATTGTCCCTTTTTCTATTCGTCCTAAAGGGCTGGTCGAGGGTCGAACAATGCTCATGATTAATTAATTCGTATTATATTTGTACCAATAAGTAGGTGCCTTTGTGTCAAAGTAGCTCCCGGACTTATCAGATGGATTTTATTGTCTTAAGTGTTCTATTTTTAAACTTGGTTTCACTAGGAGCTCCGATGTCGTTTAGACAAAATGACGTACCTATTTCCCGTTTTAAACATTTATGTTGACTGGTGCAACCAACTTCTAGTTAAACGGTATAACAGAATTGATAAAATATTCCAATATATTATTATAAAAACAATAATTTAACAACTTGGATTAAAAATAATATATTACATGCTTTTATTTAGTTTCTTGCAACCGCTTGATCGACTGAGTTGAAATTTCCCATGTCGCTTCAGTTTCTTATTAATATGATAATCATGACCTGGTGGTGCAGCCCGGATTGGCTCCAAACGAGGGAACTCCTCGACTGTTGTCCTGTACAGCACGGACATGGGTTTTTTATCAGGCCTCAAGATCTCTTTGACGACAATAAAAGCTAGAGGCAAAAATATATTTTTTTAACTTTTTTAAAATATCCATTCGCTTTCTAAATGTGGCTTTTGAGTAACGCAGCTCTGTGATGAATAAAGTCGTGATACTATAACTCTATCTGTATACATCTTTTTTTAGTCTCAGAAGAAGAAAAAAAAAATATTTGTCTGAAAATGTACCCAAATGGCGACGTATATATCAGTTTCTGTGCCAAATACGCTGGCCTAAGACTATCAAATATTCATACACCAGATATTTGCATATTATTAAGGAATTCTTCGCCAGCATTCTAGGTTTTTCTATAAATTAAGTTGAGAAAAGATGGAGTCTCAAGTAATTTAATAAGTTTGGATAATTTCCCAACACCTAAGTGAGAACCGTACAAAAATCAGTAATAACGGTAAACCGTTCGGTAGTTTTTGAGTTTATCGCGTTTTCTTTTCATAACGTGTAAAGACTAGCTTTTGCTTCAAAATTTATGTATGTGTAAAATTTCGTAATTGTCCGTTTGCGAGAAAAAATTGAAAAGCTTTTCTCAGTGGCCTCATACATTTCCCAAAATACACTTAAAATCAATTTTCTAAGCCTATTTAGTTTAGGCTATGCGTCGCGCGTCATTTTGTAAGTCAATTATAAAAGATAATATAATAATTAAGTACAGTATACTAGAAAATTCATTCACAAGCATGTTTACATACATATAAAATGGACAAACGTACTGACGTTTGTCCATTTTATTGTTCTACTTCAACAATGCCGTACCAAAATTTTCCGAGGGCCACCCATAAATTCTGAGGACACGTTCAGTTGTAATCAAGTTAACAAAAGCGAGACAATAAATTGTAACGCAGTGTATTGAGTTCGAAAACGTATACAGAAAACGGTTATCAAAATTGGATCTGATTAATCTTATCTGATTAGAATATCCATGAAAGTGTGGACTTTAACAACTATGAATTCATTGTGAGTTAAAATTATATATATGTTGGTAATTTTGGGCGCGGGCTCATTACTTTTTTCAACTGATCTAAATAGTTTTGTACGTCGTGCGTCGTGTTGTGTGTCGACATATATTATTTATGCATATAATAAAACACTAAAATATTTTGTCTGTACATTTAATATTTTTGACTGAAATGGATATAGGAACACTTAAAAAAATAATATAAAAGCGGGCGAAGCCGCGGGTAAACAGCTAACTAAATAATAAGGATATTATATTTCTGCTGGGTTTTCCATTTAGTTTTTAACTCCTTTCGCTTGGCTACGGCCTGCGTTTAAATGCTATTACCCTCTCTCAAGAGGAGAAAAATATACATAAAAAAAATAATAATAATGAATCATTTATTTCAGTTTCCCATATAATATTACTAACAGGTTGTAATATTAATATCTAAACCCATATAAAATAACGGAGGGGAACGTTTTGCGTCGACGCGACGAAGCGCAACGGAGCAGTTTGGCCGTGTAGTCGCCTATGACATTCATGATATGGTCCTATATTAGGAGACCACGAGTTACTGCAGTTTTGCATCGTGTTATCAACTATACCAAATTGCACTTGCCTATTCGTTGGAATTTTACCAGACATTTGCCGGAATATTGGACAATGAAATTGAATAATTCATTTTAGTTTAGAACAAGACATCAGAATTGCAAGTCTGATGGCTGGTTAGCCAGCAGTATAGCATGAAAATATATTCAATGGCTTTTTAATTAGACTAGAAAAATATTATTTTCATTACATATCTGTATTTATACGTATAAGACCTCACATTTGTTAAATGTTGTCTTCGGAGAAAAGGTTGCGGTGAAGTTTGATGCACCGCTTCTTCTTCAGCTGCGCTTTGAAAGTCGGTAATAGACATAATTTTAGATAGATAGATAAACTCTTTATTGCACTATTCATAAAGGAGTACAGTTACAACAAGATATTCAAACATAATGAGTGCAAAGGCGGACTTATCGCTAATGCAATTTCTTCCAGCTAACCTTTGGATGGAAAGAGACACAAGTAAACTAAGAGGGTGCAGTAAACTTAATAGTATTAAATAACAAAAAAAATAAAATATTAAAAGAAAAAGATATAAAAGATAATTTTAATTGAAAGCATCGAACTTATCCGACGAATGAAATAAAATTTTACTTTCTCTTGGAAATAAATAAATTTAAAATTCAAAATCAATCAAGAATTTTGAAAGCCAGACAATCAATCAAGTCAATTATTATAACTATACTTATGATAATGGAATAAATTATCGATGATTCGTGACATTTTAAAAGGTAAATAATTGTTATGTACAGACGTTCTCGCCCACAATAAACTCAAAACAATAATACAAAGTAAAACAGTATACACTTTAGTCTGTGTTTTCTTGAAAAATTTAATCAAAAATTAACATTTTAACTCGAAGCGCGGATAAATGTTTTTATATTCTTTTTTGTATTATGTTCTTTTTATATTCATGTAATAAAAAAAATCCACAAAAAAATCTTTTTTATCCCTAAATTATCATGCTACCAAGCGATCCAAACCACAGACAAAAGCTAGTCATACTATATTTCTGTGATTTCCTATACATTCCTCGCAGATCCCACAACCACCATTAATCAGGCTCGTCTGAGCTTGTCACTATCATTAACCACTTTTGGTCCTCATCAAAATCACATTTGCTCCGAGGTTCAGGATAATTTCATTCTGATTTAGTGATGGGAACAACTCGAGTTACGAGAGACTAAACTCATTCAAACTTTAATCAAACTCATGTACAGCTTCACGTATTTGTAATCTGTAATAAATAATATTACAACAGCCAAATTTTCGCACCGAGTTTCCTAAAGAATTTGTAGCATGACTAAATTATACAATAAATGTATCAAAAAACAAACACTACATTATATTCTTTTATCGCTGAGTTTTTGATTTAAATCGTCACAAAAAAGATAGAAAGTTATCTTTTACTAAGTAAAAAAAATATATTTTTATATTTTTCTGCTTTTTTTCTTTACAATTTTTCATTCAGGACTCTGCTGTAAGAAATTACATTTGAAATAAGCAGCACTTTTGTATTTGCTTTGCAATTTACGTTTTGACTTTTTTTTGTATCTCTGTGCACGTAAACAGTTAAATAAATAAGGTATATAATCGGAATTCAGATTTTTATTACTTTATTTTATTTTTACAACACTATTTGGAACTGAGTTACCATTGAACATAGGCATACCTCTCCATGTAAACATCTGATAACTTAATGAAGACAATTTTTAGGGCTTCGTATGGGAAATATACCTTTATTACGAGATATTTCCGACACAATGCTACATTTTTGTAAGGAAATATTAGGCGTTGAGACTACATAATATGTATGTTAGAAACAAACAAAAAAACATTGTAATCATGAATTCTTTCTGAAGGGAGACCAAAAATTAAATAAATAAATAAAATAAATATAAATATATTAGGACAAATCACACAGATTGAGCTAGCCCCAAAGTAAGTTCCGAGACTTGTGTTATGGGATACTAACTCAACGATACTATATTTTATAACAAATACATATATAGATAAACATCCAAGACCCGGGCCAATCAGGAAAAGATCATTTTCCATCATGACCCGACCGGGGATCGAACCCGGGACCTCTCGGTTCAGTGGCAAGAACCTTACCACTGCGCCATCGACGTCGTCAAAATTATATTCAAAGATTTACATTTTTCTATCTATCTATATATCTATCTATTATCATTCGCAGAAGGATTATCAATACATTAAAATAATGTAACAGCAACGCCGTAGAACCTCTACGCCGTAGAGCTGCTACACAAACAAGTTGTATAGGTTACGGCTAAACGAAGTACGGTTATACCTAGGTTTAGCCAGCTAGACCTAGATTTAGCCGGGCTCAATTGGCTACGTAAGTGTATTCTAATTATTATAAGCACTATTTTTGACGTTCCATGAGATAATAGAGACCTTATGGAGATAAGTCGCTTAAGACGTGCTCTAGTAACACCAAAAAATACCTTTTTTCATGGAAAATAAAAAATAGTGATTATAATTATCTAATTGTGTTACGGCTAAGTGCGGCATATTTTATCTTATTGCCACCAATGCGGATTATTGACGGAATTGAGATTAAAAAGTGATAAAATTATTAGTTGTAGCTGAACGTGGCCACAAATTTCGACTTTGTCTACCCCGCGGTCTAAAAATTCCCTTGCGGGGATATACAGATATTTGTAACAGTATTAAGTCCTTACTTCGTTATGGTTTTATTATGCTTTTATAACATTTAAAAGTTCAGTCATTAAAAGTATGTTCATTATGAAATGAACATACTTTTACTGCAACAAATTAAGCACGCCAATAAATAACTGTACATTTTAATCACTTAATTACATTATGGACACTAATTTGTGGCACTGAAATCGAAATAACTAAACAAACAGATATGGCAACTACTATATAATTTTTTTTATGACATTGAATTCTAGACAAGAACCTATATATATCGTCATAAATTCCATTTCGTGCAATATAAAGAATACTTGAAATACACAAGGAGAAAAGGGACAGAGGGCTTATATCTTTTGTCCCTTTTCGCGTGTCGCTTTTACGATGTCCAGCATACCGCATTGTACCAAGTAATTATTGAATTTGTCTGTAATTTTCCCGTATTACATAATTAATATTATTATCATGCTTTTAATGGTGCTTGTTATATTTGACAATCAAATTTTTGTACAAAAATGTCATTTTTACCACAAACTTCGATTGTCGTCGGGTAGATCTTGTTGTGTCCAATGCGTAACAATAAAATATGTCCAGTAAACCGTTGAAGAGTTCAGTCGTTGGGTGCCGATCCAGGCTATCATAACAATTTTCAACACTGTAAAACAAGCGGAAGTAAAGTGATATTCAACTTGAGGATAGCATCGGGCCAGGTGAAACCAGATACCTAAAAGCTTGTAAAATTGGGTACGACAGAAATGTAACATGGCTAATTAAAACGTCATTGCACATTTTAAAAATTTACCCATGTGTTTGTGTTACGAAATAGCCACAAAATATGCAAATAAATGTCACGTATGACACAGAGCTTTATTTTGCAGTGAGCATGTGCGTAAAATGGCTAATATTCTGTCCTGAATAAACATTGGACCTCTCTAAATCTCCCTAGGGAACACTGATAAACTGTCTGATGTGTTGAAGTACTGGAATTATTTTCGACTTGCCCCAAAATTTCTATCACGTTTCATGTGTCACGTGGAATATTTACAGGCGAAAGTTGATTCTGGAATTAGCTAAAAAGAAAAATGATAACGAATATAAGCCTAAAGAGCTATTACAGAGGTACACAAAGCTTAATCATACGCTTCAGAAACTTATATTATAAATTTCATAATGTAGACCGAAATATACAAATTTTTTCAAAATATTTCAATAAATGTTGGTCGGAAAGTAATCAAATGACATACACAAAACAATTATTTACAAGGTATTTATAACGATATTTAGTGACGTGTATGGTAAAATGTATTTAAACATGTATATTGATAGCGTATTCTATAACCTATTACCCCTTATTTTTAAATTCTATAAGTATACAAAACGAATTATACAAAAATGTGCTCTTTTAACTCCTGGTCAATGATATCCCAACTAATATTTTAAATGCGAAAGTAAGTTTGTTTGTTACCTCTTCACGCATTATGTACTAGACCGATTATTATGAAATTGGGTACACGGGTAAAAAATAACCTAGAATAACACACAAGATACTTTTTATCCCGAAATTCCCACGAGACCGAAGCCCCGTGGCGCAGCTAGTTATATAAAAATCACAAATATTATATTTCAGTGTTCCGGGCCACGTCGAAAAGTACACGTTTCGGATTAGGTTAATTATATGAAATGACGTAAAAACAATGGGTTCAATTTTGAAAAGGGTCAATTCCTAATGAAATGTAAATACATTTGTAATAATTTGTTTACATTAGAGAACTCAACAGTGATATGGGATACATTCTGATTTCAATTGTCTTCGTTCTACAAACAAGGCATACTTTTTGTAATTGATGGTAAATCCTTATCTTTACATATTATAAAACACAATCCTCTGATGCGTCTATCTGTTCGCGAAAAACTCAAAACTGATTGCACAGGTTTTCAATATATAGTGGGAACGAGGATGGTTTACGTGTTTATTATGTTTTTACCCGAGCAAAGCCGGGACGGGCTGCTTGTACATAAATAATTAAGAATTGAGTTCAATGAACTGAGTTTAGCTGGGAAATTGGTAATACGTCCACCGAAAAGTAAAGTTCTATTTAAATTTTTGTATGAAGGTAATACAAAACAAAAAAAAAGCTAAAGTGATAGTAGTAAAGTAATACTAGAAAAGTGCTTAAATAAAATTTAAATAAATAATGTCCAAAAACCAAAATTGGGGGTAGTTGAAAGCTGTCGTTTTGCAATATGTTAGAACGAGCTTCCGATGCCGTCCCCGGACGGCGACTAAAGTTGACAAACTCTGCATCGCAAAATGTTTAGTGTGTAGAAGAACTCTTTGAAAACATTGAACTAAAACAGTCGTCTAATATAATAAATGCCAAAGATTATGAGGTGTGTATTTATGTTTGTTACTCTTTCAAGCAAAATATACTGGACATATTGTTATGAAATTTGGTACACGGGTAGAATATAACCTGGAATAACACATAGGGTACTTTTTACCCCGAAATTCTTACGGGAGCAAAGCCCTGTGACGAAGCTAGTAAATAATAGCTAGTATACACATTTATATATATGCAAAGTCAATTTAAGACTTGTGTTATGTTATGGGATTTCAGTATTAATTATCATTAAGTTAACTCAACATCACTATTATATTTTATAGACTTTATATTTTTTTAGTTTATATTTTATACTTTCCTTAGGAATCATATGATCTATTAGTGGGAACCGCACAAAAATCTGTCCGTCAGTTTCTGAGTTTATAACATTACAAGTTGTTACCTGTGGCTTCGCCCGCGTAAATATTCCAGGATGAAACCTTCCTTCCTTCTCCATATTTCAAAGTACATGTATGCAAAATTTCATGAATATTGGTCGAATAGATAGAGACTGAAGAGGTAACAAATAAACAAACTTACTTTCGCATTTATATTATTAGTTAGGACTAAAATATTATGTAAGTATATATGATAATGATTTTCACATGATAATAAGTGTCAATTCTCTACTCTCCACATTTTCTCATTGAATTAACAAATCCAATTATTTCGCAACGATCATCACGGGCAGTCTAATTATCTTTTGATTGGACCGCAAAACAATGTTAATACATTTTTCGTCAGCGTGTGTTTACGTTTTAACTGCAGTGGAGATAAGCAACGGGTTTATTAAAACCAGTTTTGGCTAAAGCCCTAATCTACGATATTGAATATTAAGTTTCTTAAGTTTCTTCTTCTTCTTTCCGTGCAATCTTTATTGGAGGTATATCATCAATGCGATCTGTGTCTTTGAAATGCCTGCTCGGCACAATGATCGCGTACTTTTGCAGGGACTTTTGGGGGTTTGAACACTGTTTTTCCATTCGGGTTAAAAGAAAAAACAGAAATAAACTGCAACACTTTAAATCTGTTTTTTGAAAAACCGGTTCAATAGTGTTTATAACTGTTACAGCCGATAAGGTTTATAATGGCATAACAATGCGACAGCCGACGTGTAATTGCCGGCGCTGCGGCAGCGCGCGCTTCACGATGCCGGCGGCCAATAGGACTTCCCCATACAACGACGCTGTTTATACACACACAGAAAATTGTAAAAACAGTTTTCTAACAGTTTGGTTAGGGGAAAAAACATTATCTGTGTCACTTTTATAAGTGTTCGAAGCAAAACAGGTTTAAAACACCTAAATTAGTGTAACAGGAATAATTATGGAACAGATTCAATGTATCTTTATTATAGTATTTTTAAGTCCCTGCTTTTGGTGGACCACCGGCATAGGTTTCTAAGCCACGAAATCCTTTTCTGTACAAGTCTCCTGCCATGGATCTTGCTTGTATGATAAGTTGATATTTGGTATCTCGCATTATGTGGACTAGATACTCAAGAATATTAAGCATAAATATAAATCATCATCATCATATACAGTATGCAGATTTTATTCAAGTCGCCTAAAGGCATCAAGACATGACTTTTACGACTACTTACCGCCATCTAGTGGCAGGTTGTCGCGTGCACACCATTGAACTAAACTGTCCACCAATGTGTACGTTTCCTCACGATGTTTCCCTTCACCGGAAGCATGTGGTGGTCTATGAAAACTACTATATATGAGTCAGATGGTATACAAACTTATATGTGACCTATATATGACATGAGTGGAATACAAACCTGACACCTATCGATCCACAGGTCTTAACCATTACACCACCACCGCTTCATAATAAATTCAAAATAAATATAAATTGAGTGAACTTATTTGATTTATCTTATGTGCAAATATAGTGTTACAGTCGCTGCTATACACACATAAGTAAGGAAAACTAAAAATAATTTAATTAAGATAAACACAAATGCGTCTGAATTTACATCTCCAAAAACATAGAAAAAACAAAAAAAAAATTATATCCTTCCTAGCGTTATTTTACTCAAAGTATCAAATTTGAATACGAAGTTTGGCAAGGCACTAATTAAAATTGTTCCGATAGTTCTTAGTAGTTAATAATTTTCGCTAGAATAGACCCCAAACCCATATTATAATAGGGTCGGGACGGCTACTGTTACTGGAGATAAATTTATCGGACATTAGACGTGTTCATGAAAAGGGGTAAAAATACGAATTAACATAGGGAAATATGACCAAAATAAGTTACATCACAAAATCATTCATCATCATACTTCGATGTCAGATTTTATTCAAGTCGCCTAAAGGCATCTGACATGACTTTTACGATACTCACCGCCATCTGGTAGCAGGTAGTCGCATACACACTCGGAAACTAAACTGTCAAACAATGTGCAGGTTTCCTCACGATGTTTTCCTTCACCGGAAGCAAGTGGTGGTCAATGAAAACTACTAAGTATACAAACTCATACGGCACGAGTAGAATACGAACCTGAGACCTTTAGATCCACAGGCGGGCGTATTAATCATTACACCACCACCGTTTCATTAATATCATTGCAATATAGCCTCTAATATCGTTACATAAAGTTCCATGCAGGGTAACTGGACAACCTCTGTTGCGTAATGGTCATCATGGCGACTATTCGGGAGGTCGTGTTCGAAAGTGATCTTTTTCAAATTGACCTGGGGTCTTGGATGTTTATTTATATATGTATATGTTATAAAATATAGTATTTAAATGTATTTGTTATACATGTCACACATGCTTTTTAACTTATTTTTGAAAATAATAATCTCATTATTATTTTTTAAAACATAGTATCATTTAATTGGTATCACAAAACACGTGTACCAGTACTTACTTTGGGGCTGACTCAATTTGTTTGTGTTGTTGCCATGCTGTTGATTACAAAAAGTACACAAACGAAAGCGATTCCCTCGAAATGTGAAAAAAAAACCACTCTTTCTAATCCAGCACGAGTTGCAGTGAACTGGACTCTTTCTTCAGTTGAAGCGGTGGTGGTGTAATGGTTAAGACGCCCGCCTGTGGATCGAAAGGTCCCAGGTTCGAATCCTACTCGTGCCACATGAGTTTCTATACCAATCTGACTCATGTATAATAAGTTTTCATCGGCCACCACTTGCTTCAGTTGAAGGAAAACATCGTGAGGAAACCTGCACACTGGTTGATTCTTATTGTGTGTGAAATGGAGAAGGCAATGGCAAACCACTCCATTAATAATGCCAAGAAAGTTGTTGTGTGTGTTTCATTCCACGTAATAACCGCGACCCTCAGCCATGAGGAATACGTCTATGAAGAAGATCAGTTCTTATAAAAAATAATTTCACTATCCCTACTTATTAGTGTAAGTTATGTTAATGTAAACTGTTTCCGGGGATCCAATTTGCTAAAAGCTATATTGAACAAATTCCAAAGATGTCTTTCTGTAATAAGATAAAGTTTTCTTTACGTTAAAACACTACTTTACATGATAACGAAAGTCCAATCATTATTTATTTTCAATCGGCCAAGTGCGTATCGGGCCAAGCAAAGTGTATAGGGTTCCGTACAACAAACAAGTGCGAGTCGGGTTCACTGACCGAGAGTTTCGTACCATAATTGACGACCTCGGTGGCGCAGTGGTAAAGTTCTTGCCACTGAACGAGAGTCATGATGGAAAACGATCTTTTTCTGATTGTCTTGGGTCTTGAATGTTTATTTGTATATGTATTTGTTATAAAATATAGTATCGTTGATGTTAGTATGCCATAACACAAGTCTCGAACTTACTTTAGGGCTAGCTCAATCTGTGTAATCCTAATATATATATTGGCACAGAGATAGACGAAATCATCCGGTGTGACATAGGCTACTAGGCTATAAGAATAATAAAGTTATATACTAGCGGCGCCTGCCCTGGCTTCGCTCGGGTAAAACCGTATTAAAAAGTACCCTAAGCTATTCCGGATGATTTCATCTATCTCTTTTCTAAATTTTATCAAAATCGGCCTAGTAGTTTTTGAGTTAATTAATTACAAAGAAAAATACAAATATTTTCTCTTTATAATATTAGTATGGATGAGTAACCAATGCCGTAACTTTTGAATCAATAATAACAACTGTTTACTTGGTAGATAGGCTCTAATGAAAACTGGCACTTTAATGCTGAATAAATTACGAACGGTTTACTACTCTATACCATAAACCCATCACTAACGGAACCCTAAAAATACAGTTGAAGTTGAAGTTGAAATTTAAAGCGTCTGTGTTATTTGTTTTATTTATTTAGTTTAATTCTAGTTCGTTATTCAAAAATGTTTTTTTGAACTTACATTGTGTGCAAACAACGAAAAATTTTTCATTTTAAAATTGAAATTCTCAAAACAATAACTTTGCCCGATTCAATTAAAACAAACATTTATCACACTAAGTGCGGGTTGCACCAGTCAATTTTAAAGCTAACTTTAAACTGCACAGAAAATCGCAAAGTACGCCATTTTATCTAAACGTCAGCGATGCGCAGGTTATAGTTAACGTCAAAGTTGACCCAAAAAAGAGGCTGGGAAAGAATTTGTACATTATTGTTGTAATAATTTTGCGTGTTGTCCAGTCTCCAGTAATTTTTAAGCTTTAACATCCGTCATTCACAAAACAATGATGGCTTTATGCGGCTTGAATAAAATCTTACATCAGTGTAGGAAATTAACATACAAGTTGTAGTAGATACAAAGTAAGACCTTTAATCCCGGAAGAAGCCCTTTGAAGCGCTCAGCTTATGTAAATAAAGCATACAACTATTAGTTCGGTTATTTATCCAACCAATTTCCCGATCTATGAATTATTAACTCTGTAATAACTTCAGAGGTAATGAGGCGTGAAATTGTTAAGGCCAAAGCTGCTACGTGTTGTAGTTTACGTTACTTTATATCAAAGTCTGACGTAACTTCTGAAGGTTGGCAGCACGCGAGGATAGATGTTGGTTTTCTCCTTTGATTTAGGGCCGGACTCGACACAAGATGTGCTATGGTTAAGATGTTAAGTTTCGAACAACGTATAGAATTAATTGTCAAATTGTGCTCTAAACCAATTTCATAATTTGAAACTTACCTTCACTTGGCATAGCATAGCATACCACTAGTTGACTTCGGCCCAAAGTTGTGTTAGTCCATTTTAGTGAGTCAATTACAAATAGTTGATAAATATTAATATATATAAAATATGGCCATCTCGTATTCCATCCGTACGTTTTAATAATACTTGAAGCAATGCTTCATCACTTCGAAAATACCTTTAACTTCGAGAATGCTCCAGACGGAATTCGATGAAATTCGGTTTCATACAAGAAACAAAAACCTTGAAATCAAATAATTGATTCAGAAATTAGACCTTCACAGGGACTTTTTACGTCAAATTTTATATTTAATAGTAATTTGTCACAAGCTACAAACTACTGGTATTTCGGTACGACCACTACTGAGAAGAAATGCCGAAAGAAATTTATTTGAACAGTGTTGGTCCCTATCATGCCAGAAGGGATTACCATTTGTTTCTTACAATTTTATTCTTAACAAATTTTTGCTTTTTTACGAAACAAAAATAACCAATTTTTGAGGTATGTCCAAATGATTAAAAGTACAGTCGTGCAAACTTCACTTCACTCTTATTTATAGATTGAAACATGTTTTATGAAACGTAAAATTCCTATAATTCACTGTACAAATAAACAATGTTGCGGTCAAATGGTAATGCATAAAATATATTTTCAAGTTTACTATTTGTTATATAGACAAATAAATTTTTATTTTATTCCCGACGCAAAAAGAGGGGTGTTATGAGTTTGACCGCTAAGTGTTTCTGTCTGTAAATTTGTGTACGTATCACCGTATTTCATCAACGGGTAAACCGATTTGGATGCGGTTTATTTATATGATAGCTAATTTTTATGCGGTGGTTCTTAGATATATATCAAACTGATATTGATCAAACGATCCATATCAGAGAAAGTTCAAAAGTTGTAGCGAAATGAATATTAAAAGACAGGGCGAAATGAATATTAATTTTTTTTTTAATTTGTCTAACAAATAAACTTGTATTTATTAAGGAACAAATAACAGATACATAATAAAATAATATCTTATAATTAAAAAGGCAATAATTACGTAACCCACAATTTCATTCACAGATTACGAAACTGTGGAACCTTCATGTGAATATTATAGAGAAAAACCCTTTTAAATCTTTCTCTTCTACTTCATCTCCTACTGCATCGACTTCTACTCCCTAGCAAAGCAGGATAACGTAGCTAGTCAAGAATTATTACCATTTCTTCAGGCAATCCACAGCAGAGGCCTTATTATCTTAAGCACTTGCAATCGCTTTTGCACACATTAATGTAATCACAAACCTAAAGGTACGAATCCGTTGTATATTTTTACAAGCTTTTATTTAGTTTATAAAATTCTATAGTAAGGCATGTTGAGTCTAAGTGTTTAAAGATTTTATGGATCAATTTACACGTGTTTTTGCAAATAAAATATCTTTTATCTTTATCTTTAACCTGCCCTTATATCTGTCTATAATAAAATATTGCAAGTGAACATTAACCTGTATATTCATATTCTGTCGTGTTAAAATTTTCCACGTAGCTGACCATAACAATGCATGACCCGATGGTGCATCCAGAATTGGCTTACAAAGTAACGTGTCAAAGGTTTACTGCACCGATATGTCACGCGTTGAATGCAAGAATATCTCTCTGACGATATTATAAGCATGTGTTAAAAATTTAGTTTTTAATTTGCGATAAATTGATTGCTGATCACATAAAGCTATTCACATAATTATGTGGACAAATGGTAAGCTGGAATATCTATAGGAAATGCACGGAATCTATATATATATATATATATAACTCTGCGTTACTGACTGACTGACTAGACAACGCACAGCCGAAACTACTGGGCGTAGAAAGCTGAAATTTGGTGTGTAGATTCCTAGGACAGTGTAGGGGAGCACTGAAGGCATTTCCTAAAATTCCCACGGGAATCGGAGTTTCACTCACATACGAAATTTTGGGGAAAAGCTAGTTTCCAAATAAATAAATAAAAACATTACTTAAAAACGTTGTACATGTATCTATTTTGTATTAGTTTTGATTAATGCACTTATTTTCGTGCAATACTCAAAAAATGCTATGAATTCGTACCTTTAGGGAAAGAGGAAACTCGAATGGCACATCACAGGCCATTAAGCGAGAAAAACAATTTGACAATTTGTCATGGCTCGGTATACGTGCATGTATTAAATGATTCTCATACAGTCCATTGCCACATTTCACGCTAGCTAATAAATCATAAAGTATGCGCAAAAATATTGAAAAAAGTTCCTAAATTCTCGTTTTTAGCATGATGACAAAAATGACATTTTTGACACAGGTTTTTATTGTTGTCAGATCTTATTGCATTCAATGCGTGACGTGAGAGTTCCCTTGTCGAGTGTCATACTTCCGTTCGACTTATCATCATAATTCATTGTCGTTCAAACTAAACGTGTGCACAAAAATTCAGCTCAACCGGATGTCAAGTATATGTGCTTCAAAATAGAGATGCAAGATTCCAACCGACATACATACTTACACATATATTGCAAGTTAAATAAAAGCCTGTAAAAATATTTAACTTTGAATTACATAAAAAAAGTCTGTGAACGTCTAATTTCTGAAAAAATCAAATCAATTTAAAATTACGTACTTGTGAAATAATGACGGATATCGAGCGAGACGGACAAAAAGCATAATAATATTTTTTCAGTTTGACGTGTGGTCCCGCCCTAGAATAGGACCTTTCCAAATGATCCCGTGGCGACACACGTTTTAACAGCTGATAGGCAGCAAAAGTGGGTTAGAAAAGCTCAGCCAAATCTTTAAAATTTAATAGTTGATTTTTTTGCAAGGATGAGAGAGAGTCTTGGCAGATGAAAGGCAACAATAACATTTCCAAGGAGGGCTGACATCATCTAGACGACATGTAAAATCAGAGACATGCCTTCAAAATTAAAAAAAAAAACTTTTTTTTTTCGCTGACTCCGCGCATCCCAAGCCCGAAATTGCGAAAGATATTAATATATTATTAGCACTTTAAGTATTTATCTTTAAAGCTTAACAATGTCTTATTAAGCATACCTCTAATCTGTGCAACAGATGAAAAAAGCTTTGTGTACAATTTTTGAAAGCTCATCTCATTAGGGATTGTGTCGACGTCGACATTAGTCGAAGAGCGAGCACTTCAAATAAAAATAAATTAGATTGTGGATTTACTTAACTAAGTGTTTTTTTTAAATATTTTGAAAGGATTATGCCCGCGGCGTCGCCCGCATTAATTTTCCGGGATAAAAGGTACCATATGTCCTTCTTCATACTTTGAACTACATGTATGCAAAATTTCAAGAAGATTGGTTGAGTAGATAGAGCGTGAAGAGGTAACAAACAAACTTACTTTCGCATTTATAATTAGGATTAGGATGTCACGGCTAAACTCCGAAGTGCAGCTAGACGTAGTTTTAGCCGGCTAGACCTAGGCGCAGCCAGGGCGCAGATGCTGATAAAAATCCACAACCCAGGAATAAAAACCGGGGATCGAACCCAGTACCTCCATAGTCGGCATAACAAACAATAGGCTACAAGAGCCGTCAAGTATAATCAGTACACATTTTTTTCTAAAAATTACTGTTTTTTTATTAAGTTGTTACAAACGTATGACCTTTGAGCTAAAGGTGCTTATATCAGTAATCAGTATCAGTAACGGTTAGTATAAACGCTATATCACTAAAATGGCCCCAAAGAATTCCCTCGTTCTAATTACCTACGTAATCTAGACCATTAGGGCAATGTTCCACTAGAGATGATAAACTATAAAGCTAGTACAAAACTATGAGACTAGGTCACGAAGGAAAAACATACTAAAACAACACAACAACATAAGAAAACAACATAGGAAGAGATACTTTGCTATTTCTCTAACAAACTGTGATGTCAGGGGCTGATGCAGACGAGCGAGGTAAGTGGTTTTACCATGGCGTCCACCGTGGCTCTTAACGTCTAAGTTTCATCCTTTTCAGTGACTGTCTGTCCCATGTAGCTTGTAGCTGGGCACAAATTGATAATGCAGAATCGAGACAATCAATAAACAAATATTTAGGCGGCCGTCGTAGTTGCACCAGTTCGTAAGCATGACGTTAAACGTAACGTCTATTAAATTGGCTTGATAAAAAAAAATCATGCCAATTTAGTTATGATTTTTTTAAACCAATAACTGGTTCAGCCGAGCTCAAGTGGAATCGCACCTTTATACTTGATATTATACTCGAAAAATTAATAACTGTGAATTTAGTAGTGAAAAAAACAGCTAAATATACAATTATTTTCCAGCGTTCTATTTAGAAATGTAACGTTATTTTAATGGTGAAAATAAAGTCTTGAAGTTTATTAATATTTGAGGAACAAAACTACAAAGGACTTGTTTTTGTTCAGAAATACTTGGCATAATAATTTTCAAAGATCTTTAATTTAACTATGCCTTTTAAATATCGAATTTTATTATATAACTATATATATCACTATATATCAAGTTAGTGCAAAATTCTAGGGAGGCGTGGCTTTATATATGTAGGATAACTATGGCATCCACAGCTCTGCAAGATGAGCCCACTGATTATTCCTGTGAAGGGTCGATGTCCGGTAGGCAACCGATCTTAAAAACAAAGACAATAAAAAAAGATTTATAAAACGTTGAAGCAGTGTGTCAGGAATGATATGTAAGTCTTAAAAGTAAAATGAAAATAATCATTTTATTGTTTATTTAATTAATTTTTAGGCATATGAGCTGCGTATTCCCTTAGTCGCCTCGTACGATATCCACGGGATAATGTAGAGTGGTCCTATACTTGGGCGGGTTACTGTGCCAGTTAAAATATTATGATATTATAGTAATACAAGGTACAAATGCTTATTGAACGGTCTATAAACTGCAAAGCCATTTTCGTAAAATGTTGAAATATACAGATATAAATTCATATGTAATGCATGATTAAAATGCAAGTGAGAAGCTTACCAAAATAGGGTATTATCAACGTTCTATAAACGGCATAGAATGGCGTTTGGTTGTTCATATTGGTTCGATTGAGTGTATGCGGACTCATACTCCACATCGAACTACCTATCAAGTTTAATTGGTAGCAGCGTAATTAATATACTAAACTGCATTCCGGGAATTCGAAAATACTCTCGTATCTCTTAATTCACGTAACACGTAGGGATGTTCGTAAAACTTTACTATAAGCCAAGGTTGTTATTCTTTTCTCTCTCTGTCATCCGCATACCTTCAGAATTTTGGCTGTGACACCCTGAAGAATGGACTCTAAATGAAAAATGAATCTCAAAATTTGGAGTCTCGCAATTTTACGATTGGCCGCCTGCTTTTTGAGACTGCTGTTGATAAATTATCAGCTTTAAAAGTTTTTTTCATTAAAACTCGGGTCAGCTATGCTGAAGTGGGATTAGCTAGACATATTTATCGCATGCGCAGAGAGATGGGACCGACTGGCTACACTATTGGTGCCAGAAGGGCGTAGTGTTATGGGAATACTGCGAAAGAGATGGCGATATGATTCGCATGATTTCTGGTGGCAGCAAGCTGCAACCAATAGAGAATCTTGAGGAAAATACTATGTGAGGCCTTGGCCCAGAAGTGGGACAGGCTTATATAAGAAAAGAAAAACTACTGGGCCGTCCCGGTTTTCGCCCGGGTAAAACAATATAAATGCTACATACATTTGCGTCGTAAATGAGCTATATTATTTTTAGGAAAAGTAAAGGATAAAAAAATGGTTATTGAATGAATCCCTAAGAGATAGACATATACCATCGCGGACCTTTTTTTAGACCTTTTTAAGGTGTACGATATTGTAGTAGGTACATTATTTTTATCTATCTCGTAGGGTTCAGCCAGCGGTGGCAATGTAAGCGCAAAAATATATATTTTATTACGTACGTAGTGACACAGACACGAATGTACTGAAATATGAAGTAATATTTCATATCCCAGTACATTCGTATCGTATACTTTACGGAAAAGCTATCTCATGTTTAGGTTTATGTTTTAAAATATTAAATTCTATAAAAGAATGCTTAAAAATATTGCTAGACTAATTGTCGTGAGCTCTTGTAAAACTGCGCTTTTTATAAATTTAACAGCCATGATACATACTGTCGTGCTTTATTGCGCCGCCGCAGCGCAGCACGCCAGGGCTCCGTTGTTTTTCTATAGATTTTGACACTGACGTGTGTTGACCACACTATTTTTGCATTATCGCCGGACGTCAAATGACGGAGCGAGACTGTGCAATAAGGTATGGCTCTTATAATATTTCTATGTGATTAATGTCATTAGTTTGTGTTTGTAAACTTTCATTCATTTATATAAACGATATCTATTACTTATGCTAATGAAAGTTTGTCAAATAGAATTAAATTTGATAGTAAACCTTGCAACGTAATATATCGTTTAATTTACTTCGATAACTCAATTTATGCGAGTTTCAGCCAGTCGAGTTACATTGTGGGATTATAACCGGATAAATTACAATTAGTTGACCTCAAGGTTTAGTTTGAATAATATAATGAATGTATAGAAATAAAATCAGTCGGCCGCTCCCATTATTATGCTTCGCGGAATAAAGGTTGAAGGCGTACAGAAGTTTAGATACCTGGGCCGTTACTTTACATCCACTTTAGACCACCAAAATGAAATAAAATTTAAAATTGGATAAGCCAAATCGGCTTTCATCAAAATGACCAAAGTATTGTGTGACCCAAAAATCCCATTCCCATTAAGACATCGCCTTATGAAATGTTATGTCTGGTCTATCCTGTTGTATGGCTGCGAGACATGGGTCATGGACTACAAACCTTTGAGATGTGGTTGCTGCGCAGAATGTTCCAGATTCAGTGGACCAGTTTTACACCCAATGTCAACGCGAAGTGATCACCACTATTCGAAAAAGAAAAGTTGGTTTCTTTGGCTACATACAAAGGGGACCCCAGTTTGAATTTCTAAGACTGATTCTTGAAGGCAAAATCCCTCCTGGTAAAAGACCTCCTGGCTGCCCTCGAAGAAAGTGGTTTGATGACATAATGGATTGGACAGGACTTAGATACAACCAACTGAAAATAGTGGCCCAAAGCCACGAGGGTTTCCGTATGCTGACCTCCAAAACTTCAATTCGAAGATGGCACTCCATGATTGATTGATAGAAATACCTTTTATTCTTTAGAAATTGCCTCCCAATGTAGGAAAAGGAAGAGAGGAAATTGACGCAGTAATCAGATAAATTATTATTATTTATTTCTAATTATTTACATAAAAGAAGGCTAAGCCCGCCAGAGAAGCCAGAATGGTCGCAGGTTCGATTCCTTCTCGTGCCACATGAATTTTTATACCAATCTTACGAGTATGTACGAGTATAATAGTTTTCATCGACCACCACTTCTCTCCGGTGAAGGAAAACATCGCGTGAAAACCTGCACTCTGATTGATTATCACTTGTCTGTAAAAAGGAGAAGGCAAGGCAATAGGAAACACTCAAATTAATAGTGGTAAGAAAAGTTGTGTATTTCATTCCACGTAACGATCACGACCCTCAGCCATGAGGAATACGACTACGATAAGGCACAATTTTACAACGTATGAATGTTACTTCTGTATTTTATTTAACTTTGGTTAAGGGAATTGCTTTAGTAATCGCAGTATATTAATCACAGTAATATGTCAAATAAATTATTAAGTTTGTTATGAGTATTGATGCAAATAATATCAATGAATATTGATTGAAAACCCATTGAGAATCCTGGGTCAGAGATGTGAGAATATTTTATTAAACGTTTTTGGAACTAGTTTTCACCCGCGTGAGTTTCCTATGGAAACAGGTTTTTTTTCAGGACGAAAGGTACGGAGAAGTATGTAACCTTCTCCGTACTTCAAACTACATGTATGCAAAATTTCAAGAAGATCGGTTGAGTAGATAGAGCGTGAAGAGGTAACAAAACAAACATACTTTCGCAATATAAGTTGGCTACACCTTAGGCGTAACCATTTGCGACCGGCTGCACCTATGTCTAGCCGGAATGACAACGGCTAAATAGCTAGCCTAATGTGAGTGGGTAACACCTAACTGTAACCTCCTTGTAAGTTGTATTACACCTAAGTGTAACCTACTTGTAATTTGTATTACACCTAAGTGTAACCTACTTATAATTTGTATTACACCTAAGATTAACCTACTTGTAATTTGTATTACACCTAAGTGTAACCTACTTGTAATTTGTATTACACCTAAGTGTAACTTGCTTCTCTTAGGTACATGTGTCGAACACAAGACAGAGCATATTTTTGTAATCGTACGATTCGTATTTTAAGTTAACTGTTTCACTATATCTCTTTTTTCATTATTTGTAAGTTTTACATAAAACTGTGAGAAAAATTATTCGTATAGGAAGTAGGTTGCTTTTCATTCATAATTACATATATTCCTCAGGTTAATTTATATTTTACGCCACAGTACACATAAGCTTTGTGGCTTTATAAATATATTAGAGCTACGTCATATACGAGGTCGCAACTTACAAATAAAAAAAATTACTTGGACGAGGTCGACTATTGCGTGTTAAGACAATAGGGTGGGTGTTAAAAATTGCAAGTCGGCACTGTCAATTAGCTGGCAACACTGTTTGAAAAATATGTATTTTATTTTTCGGCTGTAACGTGTAGAATTTGTTTTTTTCCGCACTGTCAGTTAACATCAGCTTTTGTTTTGTAAAAAAACATAAGTGGTTTTTATTTTTATTTTTCAGTTATAGTTACTTGTATACGTTTGAATTATGAATTTAAAAATGTTTAGCTAATTAAACTCAGCGCGGTGGTACAGAAGCAACTCAGAAGCGGTGGTGGTGTAATGGTTAAGACGCCCGCCCGCCTGTGGATCGAAAGGTCCCAGGTTCGAATCCTACTCGTGCCACATGTTTGTATACCAATCTGACTAATGTATAGTTGTTTTCATAGACCACCACTTGCTTTCGGCGAAGGAAAACATCGTGAGGCACACTGGTTGATTATTAACTTGCGTGTGAAATGGAGAAGGCAATGGCAAACCACTCCATTAATAATGCCAAGAAAGTTGTTGTGTGTGTTTAATTCCACGTAATGACCACGACCCTCAGCCTCATGGCTGTGGGAGTACGACTATGAAGAAGAAGAACAAAACTCGGTATGTAATGGAACGAAACTTTAAATATATTGACCTGGCGGCTCGATAAAACCAAATATTACAACTTAACCTGAGTGCGATTTGCACTATATATTAGTTAAAATCGTGCAAAAAATCCATCAGGTAGTTTTTGAGTTATCGCGTCCATACAGACAGACAGAAGCGACAGAAGGATCTTTTTCTTATAATATGTAAGGATTAACTTAGTCACTAATATAATGCAATTATTATTCCAGCTCCACACTGTCGCCGAACTTCGACACACACGCTGACGCATAAACATTGCGTATTTATAAGTGCCTTTAATTACCGCAATGAAGTATATAAAGTTTGGCAAACTGTTCGACGACAGTGTGGAGCCGACATTGCAAGTGACAAAGTCCACATAATCATAATCATTGTGGCGACATCTACCACGCCACAAACACAACGCCGCAAAAACCCGACTATCAAGCCACATACCTAAATAATATCATCCAAGTTTCATAGCAAATTCTATTACCTGTGGTAACACCGCTCAAATTTTGTATAGCTTAATTATTGTGATAATTCTACCACATTCGCGGTTTCAAATAGGGTTCAAGTTTACTGTCTAGATAAAAATTATCTTCTTTCATATATTGTGATTGTAGTAAACTTTAATTCTATTTTGAATTGTGATCTGATATAGGTAAGGGCAGTATTATATTCAAGTTATATTTTATACCTGTTTCATCCTACTGCTGGGCAAAAGTCTCCCTCAAGGTAGTCTCCAAGTCTCACAAAGCCGAAACTCGATAAATAAATTTAAATCGACGACCTCCGTGGGCATCATGCCGGACTGCCACACTGCAGGTCCCGGGTTCGATACCCGGTCAGGTCAATATGGATAATGATCTTTTTCAGATTGATCTGGGTCTTGGATGTTTATTTATATATGTATATGTTATAGAATATAGCATCGTTGAGTTAGTATTCCATAACACAAGTTTCGAACTTACTTTGGGGCTAACTCAATCTGTGTGATTAGTTCCTATATGTACATTTATTATTATTATTTAATCATCCATGAAAGTTTGCCAGCCATTTTAATATGTCCCCAGCACTGCTTGGGGATATTAAAAAGGCTGATGGTATGAAATACATCATTATTTCGAGCCGTAGTTCTAATAAGAACAATATTCGTGTGTTATTATTTTCCAACATGTCACGAAATGTGTAATTAGTGGGAAAATTATGATTAAGGGAATTTTCACATTATAACGTGCCTACAACATGGACGGTGGGTCTCAGAGCGTTTCGACTTTTATTTTTTAAATTTTAACAAAGACAAAAATTTGTTTTACTATTTGTCTTTAAAATAATTAACCTGTACTATTGTAATGTCAATTTTATTCATGATTGATTTTGGAAATGATTTCTTCGTCATGGAAATTGACGGATCGTAATGACACCGCGGCCGCAGCGGTCGAAACGCTCTGAGAACTATCCAGACGGGGTTTTAATTTTATTAACTTTAATTTATTAAGAAACATACAATAGCCGTACATATAAAAATAACAATAATATGTTGCCCTCCGCGTCTGTCTGTTTCTAAGCTTTCTCAACGGATAATTACAATTAACACTGCTATCAACCAAATAGTTTAAACATGTATAAACCCATATTAAAGTCACATTACGAATCTCCTTTGTACTGTTCAAAGATTATTATCATTAAATAGTCGATCAGTCGTCAGCTTTTGTTTGACATTACTGATGGCCTGCTACACTATAATCAGAACAAAATTACACACCTAAAATTGACGAAAATATGCTGAGTTTTTTCGATCAATCGATATATTTATATTTGTGTAACAGTGAATCCAGTTGTTATCTATACATATGTACATATAATAAAACCGTAAACGGGCTATGTCTATACATAGGAGATATTAATAAATATATATTATAATCATATTTATGGGACTAATAGAAGCCAAAACACTTATTTTCGAATGTATGCCTGACTGTTGTATGTATGCTTTTATGTTTCAATTTCCATGTATGTAGTTCTTGCATCATGCAAAAACTACATGGGTACATGGAATTTGATACGGTTTTCACGGTTATATAGCGGATGATCTAACTTAAAATCTGGTATATGTTTCATCGCGATACGTTGCTTATAACCTGAGATATTGACAAAAAATATTTATTTCTCTTTCTTGCCTTATACTTGACTTACAGAAAATGTTTGAAATTATACTGTCGACCTCGGTGGCGCAGTGGTAAAGTGCTTGCCTCTGAACCGAGAGGTCCTGAGTTCGATCCCCGGTCTGGGATGATGGAAAATGATCTTTTTCTGATTGCCCCGGGTTTTGGATGTTTATCTATATAAATATTTATTATAAAAATATAGTATCGTTGAGTTAGTATCCCATAACACAAGTCTCGAACTTACTTTAGGGCGAGTTCTAATTATTGTATTAAAAAGTCTGTTTAAAATTTCTCAAATATGTTTGATGTGATATTATAAATGTAATAATGTAACATGTTTTTTAGCTTAGTCTGTAATGTGTTTATGTTATGTACCGTATGTTAAGAAGGAGCACAGGTCTGCCGGCACAGTATTTTTTTGCCTTATAGGCAGCCCACACACTTATTTTGTCAAAACACATTTGATTAATGAAATAAAGCTTTTTTTTTTCATGTTTTATTTATCATTTTGGATTGAACAAAAATCTATTTTCGTCTTGTTTCTCTGCTGTATATTATCTATAATTTTATATTCATACTAGCTTTTGCCCGCGGCTTCGCCCGCGTGAATTTCATAGCATAAACTCAGTAATTTTATTATCGCGTACTCTGTAAGAGCACCAGCCGCTGCCATCACGCGCAGCACCAACGCCGCAAAGTGGGCGCCGAAATTCCATTTGCCATCAAAGACGATGCTTAGGTACAATACAATACAATACTCTTCATTGCACCAAAAGCGAAATTACAAAAAAAGAACAATACAAAAATAAAATAAAAAGGCACAAAGGCGGACTTATAGCTAAAGCGATCTCTTCCAGTCCAGGTACCGCATCGCACCGTCACTTACTTTAACGATGTATAACTTACAGGACCATCCTCATTTTCCCGGATGAAATGTCTGATTCCGAGATGTTAACCCGATTCCGAGGTATTTTTGATTCATTATTAGTTTTTCAATTATCCTACGTGAACCTGACCATTTACTGGGATGAAACGTGGTATATAAGGTACCTACATACCAAATTTCAAGCAAATCGGTCAAGTAGATTTCGAGTGATGCGCGTTCAGACAGACAAAAATTTCCAAAACTATATTTTCGTCATCTATATCACTAAGTATAATCCATGAAGAATTTAAAAAAAAATATCCAATGTACAAAATTGGCCTTTCTTGAATTTTATTATATGAATTGATTTATGAATATCTACTTACCATTCTGACACTAAAATTGCCGAGATACAAAATAAGAAATTACTTTTTTCGTCATAAGATCTTCAAGGATTTTCCTGTCAACTTCTGAGATGTTCGCGGAGAAATTATCTAAATCAGACAATTTGTGTTTTCCTCAAATTTTAAGCCTATAAATTTGATCTAATTTGTAGCTCTTTGAGTAATTACTAAATAAGTAAATACTAATATTTCACGTCTGTGGAGGTCTAATTTCTATATAAATTATTACCATCAGTTGCTCGTTTTCGACTAGCTACTACTTCTCTCTCTCTCTCTCATCTGAGCGGCTTCTTCCTTAGCCATAAAGCGTCGGAGCCAAAGTTTGCTTTTCTACTTTTAATTTTCCTCATATGGTTCTCAGCTTCCTTTGTCAGACCAATTTGAGTAGCTATTAGTGTTCCATTTATAATAAAAAATATGTCAATGTGTTACTTACTAGTGAAGGAGCCTTATCTCTTATACAATAGGTATTAAAATTAAATGTTTTCTTGATAGAATAAAGGGAAATATAATTTATTTGACGAATAAATACAAACAATAAAAAAAATCATACAAATAAAATAAAAATATGATAACATTCCATAATATTTGATTTTATCTTGCTGGTCTGGGACCGCCTGCCTTCCTTGAGAATACTATTATTACTTTTCAGCTGCCAAGAAAATGTGTCCCTTAGTCTTCTTGTACAACATTCAAGGGAGGATATGGAGTAGTTATATTCTGGGGCGGAAACACACGCCTCGACTGTCAAAACTTTGCGAAAATTGTGAGTTCGAATAACTAAGTAGAGTGCACCCAAGAGATCCATTTTACAAAATGGCGTCCACTAAAAATTACCATTTTGTGACAGGCAAGCTATTTGCCAAATAAGCTTGCTATCCAAATGTTAATAAAAAGTGCACTTGCGTTGAAACTGTTGCTAAAAGTCGACATCGTAATATGATGTGACATGCTCTTATCCCTCGTTCACTCGAGCGTAAAAAAACCGTCAACTTTGTTGGATTATTTTAGCGCTTTCCACATAATAAGTGACATTCGAAATCCATTCTAACGTTTAACGAAAGGTGATTTTTATTATGAAGAACAATGTATATAAGTTTGTTTTAAATATTTAATAAAAAATACAATTAAATAAAGAACAAGCTTCATCTATAGATGAAGAGGTCTTCTCTATATATATATATATATATATATATATATATATATATATATATTATAATATATATATATATATATATATATATATATATATATATATATATATATATATATATATATATATATATATATATATATATTATAATATATATATATATATATATATATATATATATATATATATTATATATATATATATATATATATATACATATTATTATATATATATATATATATATACATATTATAATATATATATATATATATATATATATATAAATTTATATATAGGTTTGTTTATATATAAATATATAAATAAACCTTATAAAACCTGTCAAACCACATGTATATATATAGCCTATATTCTTTATTGCATTTTGTATTTTATGTACTTAATAAATTGCACAATTAATGTCACTCTGTCTAGACTCAGGTTAGACTGGACTTGCATATATAATGCAAGTTGCTATTTTTAGACATTTGTCACCGATTTCAAGAAAATGTGGAGGTAAAAAATTCTTCGCGATCTCTTTTTTTTAAATTTGTCTCATCAATATAAGTGTGCGTTTACACTGAATTAGTTGTAGTAGTCTTACAATGTATCTTAATGTGTATCTAAATGTGCCATTGTCAATATGATTTTAATCTCTTTTCATGCAACGTTGATGTCGAGCATATATATATATATATATAGGTACTTTTCATGTGTCACCATTCACAGTCTAGATAACTAGAATGTGATATGTACAGGAAGGGAGTATGAGAAATAACTCTCATACACCCTTCCTGTTCCCGATAAAGTCAAAAAACACTACTGGACGGATTTTCATGCGGTTTTCACCAATAGATAGTTTGATATCTGAGGAAGGTTTAGGTCTATAATTTTTTTTTTATCCAAGAAAAGCCGGAACGGGCCGTTAGTGTTAAATAAATCAATGAATTTTAATAATAATTCCCACTGTGAAAAAATGGCTGTCAATGATGATGACAATGAATGAAATCAGTAATTGAAAAAAATCATTCAATCAAATCTTTGGGTGGCTGGGACCAAACTATACTGGGACCGCGGTGCCAGTCACTCATTTGCTTTTGGAATCGGTCCATTGGGATCGCATTTTTCTGACAGAAGACATTGTAGTCATAATACAAATCCGCTACGGTAAAATGTTTTATTTTCGTTTTCCCAAGAGAACCCTCAGCTAACCAATTTATGACAAACGAACTTGTGACTTCCAAGAAGAAAAAATCCCGTGTAAGACCGGCTTTATGTTAACTTTGCATTTGTAAGATAAAAAAAACATTGATAGACACTTAAATGTATATTTTACATTTAAGTGTCTATCAATGTTTTTTTAAAAATTCTTTTTTTCTCGTATAAAAATTCTTGAAATGTTTATATAAGTTGTTCACCTTTTGTACCGGCTTCTGCCCGGCTTCGCCTGCGTTTATTTCGTGCGTCCGTAATTTATTATTGTCAATATCTCGTGTTCTAAGCAACGTATCGCGATGAAACCTATACCGGATTTTAAGCTAGACTATCCGCTATATAACTGTGAAAACCGCATCCAATTCAATCCAGTAGTTTTTGCTTGATGCGTGATAAACATACAGACAGACAAAAATCATAAAAATTCGGGCACGTGTTCTGACGCGAGTTTAACATTTTTTACCCACATAAAGTGCACAACGCCGCTAAAGAAGTTTTCACTTCAAAAAGAAAAAACAAAATTTTAGAGGAATTATTATTGCCCCGGAGCCCAAAGATCTTCTTCGAGTCTCGCATTAATATTCTTATTTATATCTCAACTAGCTGCACCCCGGGGCTTCGCTCCCGTAGGATATTCGGGATAAAAGTACCCTTTATGTTATTCCAGGGTTATATTCTACCCGTGTTCCAAATTTAATTAATTTTAAATCGACATAGATATTTGAAGATTTATTAAAAACCCATTAATCTGTAGTTCCGAATAGCTTTCACAAAATATAATCCATTTGAACTAGCTATCACAGTATGCAAATAAATTTAAACAATGGGCTATCTATTTCAGTCGCAATATTGCCAAAATGTTGTATTTTCCGCAATCGCCGCAAAATGTCATTATTCAGCTTAGTGTTAGTCATATAAATCACCAATGCTTATGGTTTACACTCGAAATGGCATTAACACCGTTAGACCAAATTAGCAATTAAATCGAAACTGATTCATGGAATTTGTAATAATATACGCCATATAGAAGTGCTGTATTGGTAAAGTCATTAGTGGCGTGTTTTATGAGACAGAAATAGGCTTGACAGCTGATAGAAAACAATAGCAATTCCAAAAAGGTTTAGTGCCAGACAGGCGGTTGAAAAAACACAGCTAAATCTAAAGCTTTCAAGATTTTTTTATTCTGGGCTTAAAAAAACGAATGTGAGGGACACTATCAAATTAAATGTAATAGATCCCTATCGGTATTTTTTTATACTAGTAACCGTTTTGAAGAAGAACAATTACTAATAGGGGAAAAATCTGTGTTTTTCATTTTAGTATGTTCCTTTTACGTGATTTTTTTATCAAACCATTCGAAGTGGACGGTCTGGCACACGTATACGATTTCGAGTACCTACTATACTTAAAAAAATATAACTTGGGTCCTATGACAGCTGGATGGACCGATACATTCGAAATGAGAGGGACAAAGACAGATATAATATTTTCATATTATTTTGACATCGGTCATAGTCATATTTTACAAAGTAAAATTTTCTAATTTTTAAATTAAAATATTCCATTTGATTCGATTCGATTCATGCGACTTCGGTGAGTCGAATTATTTTCAAGATGTTTCATGAATAGCGCACAGATTCGCACTTCTATCAGTTTTTTTTTTACAAATTCTTTGGTGCAAGTGAACCAATTTAATAAAGCCAATGTGTACGTGAAATGTAACGCACCCGGGGGGTAGATAACGAATAACATATTTTGGCGGGTTTTCAAAGCGGGTCTACGCATTGCGGCATAATGCAGAAAATTCAAATTTTAACGCGGGACGAAATTCAAATTAAGAATGCCGTTAAAACGAAGGAATAAGACCGCAGTTTTTCCATCCAGCCAGTCTGCTTTTAGTAATTAGTGAGCGCACACGGCTTCATAAACTTTGTTATATGTCTAAATTAGAATGTAAATAATTTACGCTTTTATATTAGACTAAAATGAAATATTTCATTTATAAACGTATCTGTATAGTATACTCGTAGTAAACGTGTATTATATCGTGTTTCTCGTGAATTTATTTCACCCTCATAGTTATATAAATATAGCACCTACCTAATTTATCCGTATCGTGGTTAGCAAACTAAACTTAATCTATAATTTCTAGTGATAAATCATAGACATCTAATTCCCTAGTCACCCCAATGTCGTCTTTTCGAACATATTTTTTACGTTAAGTATAGATAATTACGTATGTGAAGAAGAAAGAAGCAAACTAGCTTTCGCATTTAGACACACATAGATTAATTAAAAAAATATATAATAAATACTAAAATCAGGGACAGTTTTTTTATGGTGGTAAGAATTTATGCTTCCGGTGAAGGAAAACATCGTGAGGAAACCTGCACACTAGTTGATTATTAACTTGTGTGTGAAATGGAGAAGGCAATGGCAAACCACTCCATTTTCTAATGCCAAGAAAGTTGTTGAGTGTGTTTATTTCCATGTAATGACCTTGACTTTGATGATGACGATGATGTATTTGTGAAGGCTCGGTTTCTTCCCACCATAACAACACTGGTGTGAAGGCTGAGTGTAGTGTGAGTGGGAATTTTTATTCATTTAAATGCGTTTCACGAGGATTTAAAGTTTGAATCCGAATAATACTTTTATTTATAGTTGATTGATCAAAGGCTTTAAGATCAAAGAGACAAATGAATGGGTTGATTCGACTTCCGAATCCCGTATAATGCCGGACTTTAATTTCATTTTTAAGTTCACAAATAAAATTTTCAGAATATAAATAAGTAAATTGTCGTTTTAATGAATCTAATTCATTGTATAGTTACACAGCGTGTACACACATTGTTGTATAAGGGTTGTCCTTATTATAAAACAGAGTCTTCTGCCGCGTCTGTATGTTTGTTAGCGATAAATTCAACAACTGCTGCACGGATTTTCAGGCGGTTATCATCAATACATAGTGTGATTCCTGAGGAAGGTTTAGGTGTAAAATTTAATTTGTTTTTAACCGTGCGAAGCCGGGACGGGCCGCTAGTTAAATCTGAAACAATGTATATTATTAAATACTACAATAAGGCTTTCTCCGGGTTTAGTTTCAACGCACAAATATCTTATTATTGTCATATCGGTTTCTAAACAACGTGTCGGGATGAAACCTATAGCAGATTTTAAGTTAGACTCTCCGCTATACAACAGATGAAATGACATCCCGTAGTTTTTGTGTGATGTGCGAACATGCAGACAGACAAAAAAAAATCTTCTATTAGCCCCATAAAGACACTTCATAATTATTTTTATGAGTGTCTTTAATGTGTAGACATATATAGCCTACTTACAGTTTTATTGCATATTATGCCATCATAGAAAAAAGGATGTTTTTCTGTAACACAAATTTCCAAAGCGAAATCGAATCTCAAGCGATATTTCACAAATTTCCATCACGTTCTCGATCCATTAACGTGCGAATTCTTTATGAATATTAAAAACCTATAATAAATCTATTTAAAAATGATAAAAAATCATATTATTAGGATTCTGATATCAAAATAAATATAAATGACCTTTAAAGAAGTAGGTATAAATAAAAAGTGGATTTATTCAATCGTTTTTGACCGAATCTTTTGAAAACAGTCCCGCGAGGATTTCACAAAAAAAAAAAACAATGGACAACAATTAGTGAATTATGGTTACTTTTTAAAATAAAATTATCAATTTTAACCTTACCTTTTTTTAGTTATGTCTTATTTTATGTATTAATTATTAATTATCTCTGTACCATCAGAGCGTTCTCCCTTTTCAAAATTTGAAAAAACTATTAATACGACTTCTTCATGACTGAGGGTCGTGGTCATTACATGGGATGAAACACACGTAACAACATTCTTGGCATTATTAATGGAGTGGTTTGCCATTGCCTTCTCCATTTCACGCACAAGTTAATAATCAGCAAGTGTGCAGGTTTCCTCACAATGATTTATGAAATGGTGATTTATGAAAACTACTATACATGAGTCAGATTGGTATGCAAACTCATGTGGCACGAGTAGGATTATTCGAACCTGGGACCTTTCGATCTTCAGGCGGGCGTCTTAGCCGTTACACCACCATCGCTTAAACGCTTATGAGCAACAAATAGTGAACTATGGTTACTTTAGAAATATAATTATCAATTTCAACAATATTTGTAATTTATTATTATAAGGAATATCTGGATCATCCGAGCGTTCTCCCTTTTTAAAATTTGAAAATACTATTAATACGACTAAAGTGTAATAAAACAAATGAGTTTATACAAGTTGTGGGAATCTAAATAAATAATGAACAAACAAGTAAGAAGGCGTTAACAAACTTGTCGCAGCTCCAGCTTAACAGTCTAAAATACTCCAACTTTAATCCTAGAGGAAATGGACTAAGGTCTAAACTATTCGCGAAAACTTTTTTACTTTTCCCGCACGTAAAAGCGGTAAATTTTAAAGTTCCTTGTATCGGTCTAACGGTAAAATACCCCACTTTGGAAAAACTCCGGATCTATGCGTTTTAAAAACCGGGGTTGATAACTTGAAATGGCGCCCGAGTGGTGTGTAAATATGTGAATATGTCGTCCGTCGGCAAAGCGCCCTCTGCGAACAACTGTATTTTTATGTGGGCAATGAAAACAAAGATCAATCGCTAAATTATTGACAGTTTAAAGTATTTATTTTTTAAAATTTATCTTGTAATTGTGTAAAGTACTAACAAATGAAATGTATGTCTAATAGTAGTCGCTCTGAAAGTTTGTTACGCCGGCAGTCTGTCCATTCCTGCGCCCCCAAAGAAGTGCGGCCCGGAGCTTGAGCCCCAGGTTTCCGTAACTAGATCCGGCGCTGCTTCGAAATGTCTTTTATTCCACTCTGAGAGCCCATTTATACTCTTTTAGCTAGCGTTTTTATGGCTTCAAGGCTTTGCTTTTTAACCTCTGAGTGATAACGATAGTTGATAGTTTCTCTAGTCCGTTTTTCGTGAAAGTGATCTGAAATAGTTAATTTTGAGTAATTTGCTGTTTTACTGTTTTAGGAGACCATTGTCTGAGTTAGCAAAGATATACCTGTGTATATCTTTGAGCCTCATTTTCTTCTCGATTGAAATCCATATGATATTTAGGTCCTTTTAGAGCGGAGATCACTCAATAACATTCTGAAATCATCAATTTTGAGTAATTTATTATTATACTGATTAACTGATTACTGAGCCTTGAGTTATGGTATGGTAAATCTTTGAAGAGTCGGAACTAATCTCAATACAGTGTACTATATATTTTTGTTACCTAGATTGAAATCCACAATAGGATGACTTGTGGTGGAATAGGACCACAATAAGATAGGACCTCCAATAAGAGCGGAGATCACTCGCCTCAACTTTGCTGTAGTGGAGTCTACTTTTAAGTAATTTTAATCCAAATAGTATAAGAATTAACGTGAAGGCTATAAATTTAAAGTTTTTTTTTGTTGTTACAGGGTTAAAACGCGCATTGGGAAACAAAATGGTAAGTCCGTAAAACACACGTGAAATATGCGGTCGTTTTTAAATTTACCGTTAAACTGGTAAAACTCTGTTAGTTCACCTCAAATGGCAGTTATTCGGATAAACTAACCCAATTCAATGTTTAATAAAAAAAATAAAATTGTAATACTTTATGTAGGTATATAAAAAATGTTGTTTTGCGATGTTATCTTCATTAGTCTAAAATGCATGTGTATTTTTGCAAATGAATGATATTATTCTAAGTATTTTGTTGACCGTACATATATTTAGCAAATTTAAAAAATACACAAAGTTATCAATTTTATGCTTATGCAAAGATTACTGTCGTCATCCAAATCCTGTTTGCAGAAATTTAAGAATGATAAATTTGTTTCTTTTCAATTTTGTCGTCCTTTAAATTTATATGGAAAAAATTCTCTTGAATTCTGTTGAGTTTGCTTTCGGAATTATGAAAACTATATCAATCTCAATTTTAAAACAATTTCAATGTCGACGTGTTAAAAGTTCTCGTAGGAAAAGTGTGGAAATATGTAAAATCACTTCTGAAGCAGGTTTAAAATCAGAAAATTCTTATAATTACTTTGAAAAAAAAAAAAGATAGAAAGAAATTATGTTCACTCTAAATATTTATATTTAAAAGAAATACTAGATTTTAAAATATAACATTGTTTACTATTACAATTATTCAAATCTTGCAAGCTAATTGACACCTACTGTTTGTCGCAAAATATTTTTTTTTTAATTATCTAAACCAATAATATGTCTAAAAAATAGTTTATTTAACTTATTCGTTGGTCTTTGTCACAATAGACTTTGACACAATATATTCTTACATATAAAAAAAAATCCCCCTGTAGCATAATAATATGTCTGTCTGTATGAACGCGATAAATTTAAAAACTACCGTCAGGTACTGACTGATTAGGTAGAGTGATTTCTGAAGAGTGTTTAAATTTATCATTTACTAGATGTTGCCCGGGGCTTCGCTCCCATGAGAATTTTGAGAAAAATATAGCCTATAGCAATCTTGGATAATGTACCTTTCTAATGATGAAATAATTTTCGAAATCTGTTCGGTAGTTTCGGAGATAACCCGCCTCAAACATACAAACTCCCAAAGTCAAAAACAAACTCTTACCTCTTTAATATTATTATAAAGAGGTAAGCGTTTGTGAGTTTGTTTACTATTATTTTAGATTTAGTAGTTTCGAAACTGAGAAGGTCGGACAGACAGATTGGCGCGCAAGAGATTTTATAAGGGTTCCGTTTTTTCCTTTTAAGATTACGCAACCTTAAGAACACCCTTATTTAATTAGCCTTACCTACCATTCTACACATACATTCAATTTACGTGGTTGTGTAATGGTTAAGATGTGAACTGAAAGGTCCCAGGTTCAAATCCTACTAGTGCCATGTGAGTTTGTATGCCAATCGCCTGATTGCCACGAGTATGTATAGTATAGTATATAGATAGATATATAGCAATTTTCATCGACCACCATTTGCTACCGGTGAAGGAAACCTAGCACTCCAGTCGACAATTTATCATCTAGTGTGTGAAATGGAGCAGAAGGCAATGGCAAACCACTCCTTTTATATTGCCAAGAAATTCGTTGTGTGAATAGTGGAATGAAGCATCCACTTAATCACCACGACCCTGAGCCCTGAGTAATACGACATTATATATTCGCATAAATAAATTTAACTCCACATTCAAACTCTTTACCTTTGTATATAAGAATGAATTATAAATTCGTTTGCATTAATTACTTATTTTTGTATCGCTTTTAACCAAAAGGTTATTTATATTTGGTTCAAAGGAATTTTTAAAAGGTTTGGGATTACGGTGTAAAAGGAAGTAATTTATTTATATTGCATTTTTGAGCATCCATATTATATGAAGTTGGATTTCGTTGGTGTGGAATTAATACTCAATGTATGTAATAAATAAATAAATATTAAGTAATAAATACTTTTAAACCATACCATATTAAACCATACGTTTAAGTCGAACGTAACGTGTTTAAGTTTAAGTTAAAAGTAACGTGAAGTATTGATTCCATTGTTACTAGTTTTATTCCAACTAGCAGTTGTGTCATTGGCGCACTTTTAATTTATTGAAGACGCGTTGTAGACGACAGCGTCAGTTGGTTCAAATTATATTTCACGTGATATAATTGTGTGAGTTAAACGATGCAGCACTTTTTTAGTAACCTTTATTTTTTTATTTTATTTCATGGCTCCAACGTTCGCCAAAACGATGATTTTGCCAACGTCAAGGTTGAGATTGACACGGAATATAATATGTTATAATGATATATGAAACACGGTTCCTCCTGGCGGCAATCGGCGTAAAATAAATCGCAATTTGTGATTGGTTATCATCATTTCTTATACGATTAAAATGTTAATTTTGGGTAATAAATAGCCGTGTAAAATTGTCAAAATATAGTCTGATTTTCTACTACAGTTCGAGTTTCATTTCTACAGTATACTCTCCAACAAAAGGTTACATTTACCACCCACCTTTGAAAAGCTATGTCCTTCTCCGTAATCTTTATTATATATATGCGAAATTTCAAGAAAATGGGTTGAGCTGATAACGCGTGAAGAGTAACAAACCAACTTTCGCATTTAATATTAGTTGGGATTTAGTCTTATAGACCACAGCATATTTTCCATTTCTCTCATGTGCGTATTAGAAATACATGAGAAGAATCGAGACAGAGGATTGTGTGAAAATCTTCTGTTTCATATACGTCCAACATTCTAACACAAGAGCACGTCACCGTGTGTTAACTTGAAACTTTGCTTATAGTGTCTACCTAAAGCTGTATTTGTATCGAGTAATCGTATCCATATCAGGCGTATCGTATCGAGTAGGTATGCGTATCCTAAGTGTGGACGCCCATTTTGACCATATCGTATGTTTTATCGAGTGAGCCACAGTTCGGCAAAAAACCACGTCCACACTTATTATACTGTGTCTTGATCGCGTATCGTCTCGCCGATCACGAGTGTGCGCTCACGCTGCACACACGTGAATGCAAACTTGTCTTAAGATACCATGTCTTATATAAATATATATAAAGATGTTTTAAAAATTCAAACTGCTTACCATGATCTCTTAACGCGATCCACATTGCGACCTAAACTGAACTGCACCGCAAATTCATACCATCGATTTAATTTTTTGTATGAATGCGATTCATTTTAGGTTCCTAAATTAAACTGAGTTGCATTGGAATCGTTCTGTAAAAGTTGATGGTAAGCCTACTGTACAGTTTCAAGAAGGACCGAACATGGCGCCATCATAACTGGGTTGAGAATATTGTATCCTTATCGTTATGTCAATAAAATTAATGTAATAGACCGCCTCATTAGTTTCCCCTCCGTCCAATTAGAAACCAATGTCGGTATAAAAAGTAAACAGCGTGTAATAAAATAATTAAAATAGGTTTTATTTACCTTTATATGGTACTCTACCGTTGGACAATTTGTTTATGCGTGGTTCTCATCTCGGATCCGTCAATTTTCTTGAGGAAGAATCATTTTCAAAATCAATCATTCATAAAATTTACATTACCTCAGCTTAGATTAATTATATTGAAATCAGATAATAAAACAAATTGAAATCTTAGAGTTTTAAAAATTGTAATGACAGCGCGGCCGCGGTGATCCTAACGCTCTGAGAAACACTAGTATTAGCAGGAAGCAACTACTTCTTCTTGACCTTATCCCACTCATGTGGGGGCGGCACAGTATGTAAGTTCCTTCCATTTCGATCTGTCAAATGGATGGAGTGTACCATTGATACTCCTTTCCTGTTCATACTATCCTTGACACACTCCATCCATTTCTTCTTAGGTCTTCTTCTATTACTGGAAGCAACTACATTCGTATATAAATTCACGTGAATTTAAAAATGCAGTGCCATGTGGCCCTGCAGGATTTGAATAATTGGAATTTCGATTATAGGCGGGCTTATTTCTGTACTAACAGTGCTTCGTGCTCTGGCCCATATTCTTGGGTTTGGAAAGTATCCAAATCGACAGTTTTTGCAGCGAGAAATATTTTATTGCGACAAGGGTGCTTGTTTCGCAAGGGCCCTCAGAAAATATTTGATTTGAGATCTTTTCTTATTTTGTCGAAGTAAGAATGCTGGTGCATTTATTTATGGCTTTTATTAAGGGTTTACTACAATATCATTTGGTTGAAGTATATCATAATTATTTATTTACTGATCTATACTTAATTATAGAATGAACTTTCCTTTGTTGTGCTCCCAAATTAGGTTTGACTTGAAGCTTTCAAGCAAATAATCTATGGCTTTCATAAAAAGTTTGAAATGCATCGGTGATTTGTATAGGATTACTGGTGTTCATAAGCTGCGTTGTAAGGATACACATAAATGTGCAGTAAGAAACATATTTTATTGCTATCATGGGTTTTGTACACCGCCTCCACCAATAAACTTATCTGATATTTTCATTAATGAGTGTAATTAAATTTGTATTTTGAATAACAATTGACAGCCCTATTTACAAAATGAGTACATATGTAAGCCTTCGAATATGTAATTTATTTAAATAAAGAAAACAAAAATCACACCAATTTGAAATAGCAACGACTTTTCACTTTTAAAATTTTCTTTTTTTATAAAATAAATGTGGCCAGTGCAATATTATAACCTAGACATAAAGGACGTTGACTCGGACGGAGTTCGCAATTCAAAACTGAGAACTGTCTCGCTTTTCATTACAAACTAATATTCCAATTTAGAATTATAACTGACAACCCTATTTATTGTGTAGTGGACAGTCTGTCCGTGGGGATCCGTGTCGTGATAAAAGATCCAATTTGAGGCAACGACAAAGTTGTAATAGGTTTGAAGCTCGGCAATTTGTGAACGATACTAACATTTTGTATACGTAGATTTTATATATAGAATTTATTAGTGGAACTTTGGCAATCGACTACAAGTTGAAAACTTATCATTTTCCTGAGCACGATGGCAACGTGTTTTAATAAAATAAAACCTTGACGTATGATTCAAATCATATTCGAAATTCTTTATTAAATTTAGGATGATATGCATTACTTAAATTACTTAAACTAAGTCTACCACCGACTTCTAAGGGGCAGGTGAAGAAAAAGCGGCGCAACAAACTTCACCGCAGCCTTTTCTCCAAATACGTCAATTTACAAACGTAGGTTTTTTTTCAATTTTGACGTTAACTTTAACGTGCGCAGAAAAACGAAAACCACGTCATTTAGTCTTAGACGTCAGCGGCGCGCGAGTTAAAATCAATATCAAGTTTGACGATGAAACTCAACCTTGTACCGTAACTATAAATGTTACAAAATGATCTGTATTTACCCCTGTATTTTACATGTCAGTCTAGTTTAATCAAGAAAACAGTTTCATCACTCATTGTTCATGTCCTATTTGACCTTTATACAACTATTTGTAACATTTGTCTGTCATTTTGTGAACTCCAAACGAAGATTAATGATTTCTAATGAAAAATGAAATTATAGCATGCCTTTTGCATTAGCGCGTAGACGTGATACGCGCCATTTTTTATTTATTAACATTAAGTTTCATGACCGCCCATTTTGTGTTATCCGTCATTTAATAAAAAACGTTTTCCACGCAAATGTCCGGCGCGTTGAATATTCTCTTGATGCATCCATCCTTGAGAATGCTATTGTTGCCTATGTACGGCCGAATACTCAAAAGCTTCTTAAATGATTATGATCTGTTCTTAACGAATTATCATCGCGCAGAAGCGGTGGTGGTGTAATGGTTAAGACGCCCGCCTGTGGATCGAAAGGTCTCAAGTTCGTATCCTACTCATGCCATATGAGTTTGTATACCAATCTGACTCATTTATAGTAGTTTTTATAGACCACCACTTGCTTCCTGTGAAGGAAAACATCGTGAGGAAACCTGCACATTGATGGACAGTTTAGTTCTCTAGTGTGTATGCGACTGCCACTGCCACTCGATGGCGGTAAATAGTCGTAAAAAGTCATGTCAGATGCCTTTACTGGCCTGGAATAAAATCTGACACCAGTGTTAGCAATAACACACTCGATATGATGATGATCGTCGCTCAACTCGTACTCAAACGTAATTATAGCTGTCCAATTAGTTAAAAATTTGATCGTAACAAAGCACTTCTCACTTGAGAAAAATACCAAATTTTTCTCATAGGCATTTCTCAGCATAATTTACGTTTGACAGCTGCCAAATCGTTAATTATGTACCTAACTAGAATTTCTGCTTAACTGCAAGTTCACGAGTGCATTTCTTTATTTTTTGGGAGAAATTGTTTTTAGTTATTTCATAAAATGTCGATGTCGCATGTCGTCGCTTTCATAACTTTCGGATGATGACACCCGAAATTCAACGCTTTTGCTGAATACGACTATGTTGCTGGCGTATAGTTGGCCCCTCTTTTTCCTTCTGACATTTTTATAATGTTTAAATTATTATTGAAATTCAACAACAACCGAATTTCGTCAACAAACGAAATCTTTATTAAAATTTATGTAGGTAAATAATACGTGGCAGGTTTTTTGACACGTGACAATACCATGAAATTAACGTTCCGTTTCTATTGTCGAAAAATTCAAAATCAATTAAAAATATATTTCTTTTTTGTATGTAACATGAATATATACACTTATTCTAATTAATTGTAATAAAAATGAGTTTATAATAATATTTACATAATTACTTGCAACAGTTATATACAAGGAAATTGTATAATATTTTGCGTATAATTATTACAATAATTTGGAAAAAAAATTTAGAAAACACACTTTCCTTTATCTCTCTATATAGTTAAAAAATAGTTCTGTGTTGCCATAAACTCAAAGTTTAAGCGGTTCTTTGCTGAGCAGCCGTAATAATTACTTAAGTACCGTTGAGATCACGGGATTCTCAACAAAGATGAATTTTAGCTAAGCACAAATCTGAGAAGCTTTTGAGTTTTCGGCCGCACTTTATATATGATATCTACGCGAGGTCATAAAGTGGTCCTTCTAGTGCAAACCCTCTCATTTAGTAATAAAATAGCTGCTTCTTAGTAATACGGTGGTGGTCCAGTGGTAAAATTTTGAACCGAAAGGTCCCAGGTTCCCAACTACTCTACTCTACTCGTATCACATGAGTTTGTATACGTATAGTAAGTTTTTATCGACCACCTTTTGCTTCAGGTGAAGGAAAACATCGTGAGGAAACCTGAAGTCTGGTTGACAATTATCATCTTGCGTGTAAAAGTCGTTGTGTGTGTTTCATTTCACGTAATGACCACGATCATTCATGAGAAATACGACTATGAAGAAAAAGATACGTGTATCTATTTGAAAACAAAATTATTTTAGGTAGGTTTTTATTTCATTTTTAGCGAGGATGTGTATTGTCCAATACACAAAAAATATTAGGTCAATGAGAGTGTTTGTCGGTCTGGTAATAAATCCCCAGGTTTATGTGTTTCAGTGTTTATATCTGTCTATAAAAATATTCGCCGAATAACCACTTCTACGCGAGTTATGTTTAATAATAAAACAAGACACTTAAATGTCGCTGGATTATTGATAATAATATGTTATAAAATCAATATTTATTCCAACAATAAGAAAAAACATAAAAATTAGATTGAGAAATAACGAATCAAAATGTTTAAGTGTATCTGTCTCACTGATGTCTATGCATTTTTTGGTTTCTCCACAGTTATAATATGGTGGAGCCCATTATCCTCTTATTTAATTGACAACAAATAAGTTTTTTACGAAAATGACATTATCGATACAGGTTTTGTCGTCAGATAGATTTTTGTTGCATTCAGCCAATTCAAGTAAAAAACATACTCATGCAGTAGGTTAACTGCACTATTTGATCACGATTATCACCATAATGCGTGCTAATGAAAACTGTACCGACGTCGAAATTTTCAATTCTCCGGGGCAAGAAATAAGCAAAATTCTTGCAAGATTTTATAGACACATGGACTGGACAAGTGAATTAAATGTACCTATATAAAATATTGTAAAAATAGTGTTTTTCCTTCCATTTACGATAGTTCCAGGTTGCCCATTCAGGGAATGAAAGACCTGATACAATGTATATTTTATCTGTGCTCTCAGTATCATCATCAGCCTACCCTTATACCACTTTATGTGAGGATGGTACAGTATGACACTCTCCTCCACTTCTCCCTATCTGATGTAAACCAATCATATAGACATATTTGTTTGTCCTCACTATATTGAGATCTATTATATTCAGCAGTGTGTTACTGAGGGCTTCAGACGATGACAATGATGCTGATAATGACGATAATGATACCGATAATGACGATATGGATGCCGATGATGATGATATGTTTAAAAACTAATAAAATAATGGAGTTTCCATTGTTACAGGTGCTGAGACGTTTAGCCAGATGAACTCTATGGCTCCTACGTCTCGGGGCTGAGAAGATGACTCCAGCGGGCCTCTTGGTCTTCTGTTCTGTGCTGACGAGGACGCTATGCGTCATAGCGCCGCAAATACCAGGTAAAATTAATCAATCAGTTTTTACTTCACTAAGAAGGGTGAAAACGAAAATTGTATTTCTTTGGAATACTTTATTGTAGTAGTGTAATTTTAAACTTTATTAAAATTTTTAAGACATTGGCTTAATATGTGTGAATGTTAATTTAACGAAAACTTTATACCTTATCTGTACACACGTTTAACAAATAAAGATAACGCTGTAAAAAGCTAAAATGGATTCCTTAACAATTTTTTTTCTCATGCACAGACTTCAAAACCGGCGACAAAAAGGTAGTCAACGGACCATTCTGGCACGAAGTATTCACGGAAAGCTACGAAGACATAGACGAGGATGTGTCCACGACTACTACGGAACCACTGCCTTTCTTCGAAGACGACGCAGCTAGCAGCAACGTGACGGCTCAGCTTGGGAGTCGAGTGCATTTGCATTGCAGAGTACATGATTTGGGAGAGAAAACTGTGAGTAGTAAAAGTATGGACAATGGACATCTGTTTCTATCATATGAGCGCTTCCCTGATATTTTTCTTAGTCAAGAAGCCCTTGAACGTGTGGTTCCGCTCCAAAATATGACCATATCCTCTCGTGGACGTCGTACAAAACATAGAACAAATAGCCTTGGCACGTGGTAAATAAAAATGTTAAAGACTATAAAGTCTCTGGCAAATGTTAAAAAATTTAAGACTTTTTGAGGTTGTGCCATCGCAGCCCAGAATTCAATAGCAAACACGCGAAGATGAGAGTGAGAGAAGCATCGGAGCTCAGATTGTTTGTGAAGGATAAACATCAGATCATTGAAAATGGTCATTCTTTCTCATCTGAGCGTACTTCTTCAGAATAGATGCTATCTGCGTGTGGCATAACAAAATGTATATTGCACACACTAGAACTCTAGTGTGTCATAGGGTTAACACTTATGTATATTATATCAGAAATTCCATGCGTTTCGTATGAGATCTTGATATTTATGGTAAACATACAATTTATTTTTCATCAACTTTATACCGTTGACGCCAATTCCTTTTTCTTAAGGGCTTTCACCTAAAACAGAATTTATAAGGCTCGTCAGACATTCCATTTTATCACAGCCTATTTTGTGAAGGATTAAGTGATTCGGACTAGCCAATGGGGCTTAGTTTTACTGTATATTTTACTGCCTCCATAAAAGCTATGTTTATTTTGTAAGGATATAAAGTCTTATTAATTTTTAGACTGAATCCTTTTGACCCATTTTTTTTAAATTACCATTAAGGCAAAATCTATAGTTGGGACTCTTTAGACAAAATGATCTTTCTCAACCTATGATTTGAATTCAGTGCACTTGTTTTGCGCTTAATTAATAATACTCTTCTTATATTTTCATATACCCTTTCAATCAACGATACAGTGACAAAAACAAATACAAGCTCTTATGAACTTTTCCCATGCAAATGGCGTTTCGAACTCGCAAACAATCTTCACACAAAGGTCTCAAACATATCCATTATTTGTTTGATTGCTTCGCATATATAGCTGTTGAAAGAACCGATCTAAAGAATTTGTTCTCGACAATGGATCTCAGTGAGTTTTCTCCGCTGCAAAATGTAGAATGAGATTGAAAGAGAATTATTTATATATTTATTCAAAACTTTATTTAACAAAATTACAATAAGTTTTATAGAAATGGTGGACTTAACGCCATATGGCATTATCTACTAGTCAACCATAAGACCAAATTTTCATGGCATTGTGGAACGATAAAGTGCATCTAATAAATAAAAACCTTACTATCCTATTATAAACTAATAATACAACTAAATAAACTGAGAAGTACATAAAGTACAGAATCATAAATACATAAACTTACTGATAATAATGTAGTAAAAAAACTACCTATGTATATTACTTAAAAGCGTGAGATTGATTCGATCCTTAGTAATGGAGTGGTTTGCCATTGCCTTCTCCATTTCACACACAAGTTAATATAATCAACCAGTGTGCAGGTTTCCTCACGATGTTTTCCTTCACCGGAATATTGAATATTTTATACCAAAACCGAAATACCAAAGAACAATAAGGCAAAATAAATTATGCGAAAAAAGGGACCCCATTCGATTCTTCTAGCTTATTTTATGGCTTATCACACGTAAGAGTTTTCTCGGTTTCATTCTTAGCTATTTAGCTTTGGAGACCAGGATTCGCTTTCCTTCTTTTTCTTCTCCATTTCGCAAGGAGTCTGTATTCTTATTTGTCAGACAATATACATAGTCAGACAATATACATAGTCAGACAATATACATAGTCAGACATTATATAGTTATACCATTAATATTCTAGGGCGAAATCGAAACCCCTAATTAACACTATTTGGCGTTTGATGTTGCTTAAGATTTGGACCACTCCATATACCTATTTCTATCGATGACCTATGAGGTGACTAAGGGACATAGCCTTGGTAATGATAGGTAAATAGAGTCTCCAAGGAAGGTTATGACGACAGGCGGGCGGGCGATTAAAAAATCCCGGTCAAATAAAAAAAATATTTTGTTTTTTTACGCTGATTCCAGGATTGACACAGCGTCTTAGCTTCTATTGTATACGCGATTATGAGAGAGAGTATCATAGAGAGTACTCATAATGATATTAGCTTTTAGTATTACTGTGGAGAGAATTCGAAATTATTGAACGTTATTTTTGATTTTCAAACGAAAAAGAAGAAAGATATCAAACATTACAAAACTTTTCAATTTGCCTGCCTCTCCATTACGGATTTTTTAATGTCTCAACTTGCACAATAGTAGCTTGAAAGTACATTAAAATAATACCTTTTAAAGCCCTATAAAGACTAAGTGATACAGCTCGAAGCTGCATTGAATTAACATAAAGAACTGGTGATCCCTCGGTGTTCGAGTCTTATACAGTCTAAATATAGGTACACCTGATGTACTAAGTTTATTTAAAAACTAGCTGATGCCCGCGACTTCGTTCGCGAGGCCGAACAATTTTTGGTAAGGAGTCAAAATTTTTGAGAAATTTAACTGTACAGACAAAACGTAACAATACATAAGATGATCATATAACTGAAATATATATTTCCTATAGTTTAGCTGGACCATTGTGACTGTTCTTCAAGTGTTCCAACGAATTAGGGTAGGTTGATGTGTTGTCGACTGTACGATTTCGGCGCTATTCCCTCTCTCATCCTCGCTTTTTCCAGGTGACATTCGGAGCTGTGACGTCTTTCGAGACGGTCCAGGATTCACGTAAAAGTAGGAATCGTGCTACGAAATCATTATATAAATAAATATATAGGGACAAATCACACAGAATGAGTTGGCCCCAAAGTAAGTTGGGGCCAACTCATTCTGTGTGATTTGTACTAACCGAACGATACATATATAGATAAGACCCAGGTCAATCTGAAAAAGATCATTTTCCATGTTGACCTGACCGGGATTCGAACCGGAGACCTCCAGTGTAGCAGTCCGGCATGATGACCATGGAGGCCATTGTTGTCAGCAGTTAGGTACCTATATTTTACAAAAATAAAAAAATAAAAAGCTTCCATTTGTCCTAAACTTACTCGTTTAAAATACGGCTCTCACTCGACAGAATTAGTTTAACATAAAGTGGAAGCGATCGTACGATGTTTAAACTCGAGCTTTTATTAAGTTTCAACAAGCTTCCATGTGCAAGCTTTGGTCTCAAGTGGTATATTAGTGTTTTAAGTTTGTTGAAAACGAGCGTTTTTTAAGTAGCATCATATAAAATATATTTTGATTTCAACTGATATTTATATTACTAAATTATAGTATGTTATAATATAGTAGGTCAACCAATACCAGGAAATATGTAGGAATATAATCTGAACTGAAAGAAATGTAGGAACAAAATAAAATGCTTAAATAATTAAATAATACTTTAAAAAACATAAAATATTAACGCTGACATCTATTTACATTTTAGAAATCTGCAAATTTGTACGGAAACACAGTGAATTATATACTACAGTGAATAGGGATAATCACAACAGAAGAAACAATCGGTATTTAAATAAATTATTAATTCCACTTACTAATATGGCATTAATTGGATCTAGTCCTCATCATATGGCAATAAAAATATTTAACCACATTCCAAATGAAATAAAAAATATTAAAAAACCACACATATTTACTAACCATCTCAAGGTTTTTCTTTTGGATAAATGCTATTACAGTATCGCAGAGTTCTTTGAAGATCAAATCGATCAGTGATACCTTCGACTCCCCTTCATTTTATTAATTTTAATCATTTTATTAATTTTAATCATTTTTAATAATTTAATAATTTTAATCATTTAATGCATGACAATTAACAATGTTAAATATTTAAGTAAATGGCATCTAGCTGCCCCAATGTTTGCTGTGCCCTTGCAGGGCGTCACCTGTACTTACTTATTATCTATGTAACACCTAACATTTCCACTTGTGACATTGCAATAAATGAATCTGAATCTGAATCTGAATGAATCTGAAATGTTACCTTTCTTATGACGTAATTTGTTGAACGAATTTTCTAAAAAAAAAACTGGAACTTTTTTCCCGGTGATATACCATTTATAAAAAACATATTTACTAAGATTATAAGTACAAAGGGCGGACTTAAGCCGATTACACCCTGCACACTAACGCCAGCTCACTTTTTTATTATTCATTAGCGAAAATTGAAAAATATTTTAACAGATTATGCAATACCAGATAAAGTATTTAAGTAGAAGGTATTATAGGTTTCCAATGCATTATAAGTTGACTAAAACGAAAATGATGGTGTCGCGGCGTGTCAAACTTAAAACTAAACGCAGCTCGGGGAAGGTGCGCGACGCGCGGGACGCTTCCGCCCAGCGACGCGGCCGCAGCTTGCTCTCCCAAGAACAGAGCCCATCAAGCCGTTGGCGCGTGTACGCGTTGCGTCTTAGATATTTTATTTTATATTTCTAATAACTGAAGTAAATACAGTTATTTTGCCAACAATATTTGATATTTTTACTAGCTCTCACACAGATAGCCACTAAATTCCTTTTAGTCGATATGTGACCAATCTAATACGTTCTCCTAAAATTCTTTAGCATTTGTTAAAATATTTCTCCATTCTCGCTAGGAAATTAAGAAAAATGTAAGGTGGAGATAGTGTGTTGGGAGTAGCCTTGGCTTGCTTGACTGGTAGTAATGCTTAAGGCATTTACTACCAGTCAGTTTTGGGGTTTTCTAGGGATTCTTATACTTTTTTTCCATGTCATAAAGACAAAAAATACAGGGGCTTGTATAACAGTGGGCGAAAGTGACATGGGCAAATGTTGGGAATCAAAAAGCGTTTCGAACACGCCCAAATTTATGAAACACAAGTAAAAAATAATTACCATGTCAATAAAATTTGTGCTTCCGCAAAATATTCGTGCGGCTCCACAGTTTTCTTTGATGCACCAAAATTGTATTTTATCTAGAGTACGAACATATATTTTTTTGTACAATGGCTTTTTGTAACCCGTAAAAGCTTAAATAACTATTGTCGGGGACTTTTATCGAATTTCATGACAAAAATTGGAAAAGTAAAGAGTTTTAAGCTTTTATATTGTGATAACATAAATCTTTGTCCCAAAAAGTAGAATTATGTGTGAAAGAAAACACAAACAGGTAATACAGATTCGTGTATTTTTAGACTTACATAATTCGTTTAGTATTTCGTGTAGGTTGAAAGATTAAACTTCTTAAGAATTATAAAATTATATGTATTGGTTGTAATAACAAAGTGTTATTATTTTTTTATTTTTAGAAACAAAAGGTTGCGAATGAACGGTTTAAAACGAGATCTATTGATATCGAGATCTATCGAAATGCATCTGTTATTAGTGAAAAGTTAAATTTAACTTGCAATATTTGATTTAACATACATACTACGTATACAAGTCAAGTTAAATAAAAGCTTCTAAAAATACATTACATTTTTGTAGATTTGCTTGCGATTTTACAACTGCTTGTCTGCCTGATATAAACCCTCCTTGAGAATATTATTGTTGCCTATCAGCTTGCTGCCAATGCTACGTATGTGTTTCTTAGTTTTCTAGTAGGTATAAGTTCAACGATAGGATATGAGTTGGTCTTATTTTAGGTCAGAATAATATGAAACAATATTGAAATATGTCTGTGTATTTTCCTAAATGATTTCTGGCAACTTCTGCTAACTTCATTCGTCTAACTGTCAATTGAGCATTTAATTTGATGGCGGCTCTTAGAAAGGAACGGCGGTTTTGATAATAAAAAAGAGAATGGTGCTGTCTGCGGGAAGTTAAAAGTACATTTGACTTTATTAACTCTAAGAGGAAAGCTTTTTGAGTGATAGTTTTCTATTTTATTCTCAGTTTGTGAGCATTTCATTTGGAAATCTAAATTTATAGTCGGAGAATATGTTTTTCTTGTAATATCAATTTGTACGTAATGTTATGGAAATATTTTTTCTCTCTTTATTTTTTAAGCTGCGTTTTTATATTTTGTACTTAACATTTTTTTTTAATTTCCAACAAACTTTTTATGTAACAAGTATTTTCGTAATTCTTTTCATAGTTAGGAAATATTAATTCCTACTATAATAAAGGATATTATTGCTATAAACTGGATATTGCCCATAGACGATATTGTAACTACCTGTCACTAATTTCAACTCAATTGCGATGCCACAATTCGCTAAAAGAGGGCATCGTTTTTCTCAATTGTCTACGGACACAACGGTATTCCGAGAGATGACATCAAACGGCCAGTTGTAAAAACACACCATTAATTTTCAACAGATCAACTGAAGATTATATTCTTTCTCAGATATCCTGGGTTCGTCGTCGCAACGAAGAGTTACATCTACTCTCTTTCGGCCGCCATACTTACTCAGCTGATTCTCGCTACTCGCTAGCGTTCGAGCAGCCCAATGATTGGCGCTTGCTCATACAGTACGTGAGTGAGAGAGACGAGGGATTCTACGAGTGTCAGATATCGACGCATCCGCCGTTGGTGAGAAGAGTCTATCTTACTGTTGTTGGTAAGTTGTTACTTCTTTTTATTATCGCCTTATGCTGCGTTGCCAGCAATATCTCATACATAAAAAGGGCTAATTAATATGTTATAGAGGGAGGTGTAGGCTTTTCATTGTCAGGTCACGTCATCCATTATTGGTAGACATTATAACCGGATTCCAGTCTTTAATTTAATTTATAATGAATTACATTAGCATGCACATTAAATTATAGTAAAGTATTGAAAAGCGGTGAAGTCAAGTCGACGATCAACATAGAAGCGCGCCATAAGACAGTTTGACAGTGACAGCCGATCATAATTTCCTCTTTTTTCATTTCATCCAGCCAGCATTGGTTCTTCTAGCCAGAATTGTAATATTGCTTCCCCGATAAATATTTAAAAATAAATCGCTCAGATTAGAGGGATCTTTCATCCAACATTAGATGCCTCCCGACTTCGTTCATGTGGGACTACTGGGATATAAAGTACCCTATGTCACTAAAAAATAATGTAGTTTAATACTAATTTTGAATAGCGGTAGAGTAGGTCCGAAAATTATCAAATACACAAACACACATGCACATAAATTGTCTCTAGTGACGATTGTTGTAAATAAGTCAATTTATCCAATCCATTCAAGTCTCTTTTCCAATAAGGTTACTACTTGTTCATATTAGAAATGTAAATAAGCCGTCTAGGAAAAAGATATATTAGTTTCATAACCCCAGGGAAATTCACTTTGATGTTGCCAGTCAAACAAAAAAGGTACAGTTTTCATGTTACTAAAATAACCTAAAAATGTTGTCGGTATCTATATATGTCTTTTCATAAATGTTGTTCAAATATATGCGAACTACTTCGTCGTGCAAATTATTCGTCAATCATCTTCATCATAACATACTCGGCCTTATTATCGCGCTCTATTACGCGTCACGCCGAAATTCTGCCTAACCAAAATTTTCCCGTTGCATATATAGATAGGTATATCCAGTTTTTCACTCTAGCAACGCTGAAAAAAAGGGGGAAGAAATCTATTATCTATTTTCCTCGATCGGTTTTTGATAAAAAGCAAGAAAAGCAAACGAAAAACGTAAATTCAATAAATTATGGCAGCATTATACGTAACGGGGCGGTGTGAAGTGTGAACTTTTATCCGGAATTTTTATTACTTTTGGAGCATTTCCAAGGCTTAAAGGAAATATGTTTTCTTAAGTCTTCTGGTGTCATTAGGTACGTTCCAAATTTATTATTTCAACATAGGCTGTTTTTATTGGGTCAAATATTAATGGAATATGGGGATAGGTTCCAACGGATTTCAACACTGGTGTTAGCACTGGTGTCAGATTGTATTCAAGTCGCCTGAAACCACCTCTAAAGTCAGATCGCACAATGAAACAATGTAGGACTGACTTCCCAATACACAGCTAGTAATAATCAAAGGATATTTGACGAAACCTTTTCTTAACATTATTATATTACTCCCAAAGGAAATAGGAAATATTCTGATAAAAGGAACAATATTGTTGGATCATTCATAATTGCATTCGTTTTGTTTGAGGGCCCTTTGTGACCGGGTCATGGCATGTCTGGGATTATTTTTCGTGACTGATTATTGTATAGTATAAGTAATAAATATTGTTTATTTACAAACTAGCTTTTGCCCGCGGCATCGCCCGCGTTCACTTTATGCGTCCGCTCATAACTTATTATTATCATCGCGATTGAAGTCAAAATAATTATTTTTTTAATTTTTGTCTGTCAGTCTGTATGTTTGTAGCGTATCACGCAAAAACTACTACGTGGAAATTGATGCGGTTTTTGCAGTTATGTACGGAATGGGTAATTTAAAATCTGGTATAGGTTTCATCGCGTTACGTTGCATAGAACCCGAGATATTGACAAATATAAGTTACTAGCCACCCACCCCGGCTTGGCACGGGTGCAATATTATGCATGTATACTTATACATATAAACTTTCCTCTTGAACACACTATTTTTTAAAAAAACCCGCATCAAAATCTTTTGCATAGTTTTAAAGATCTAAGCATACATTTGGACAGAAAGCTTAAAATGACCTTTGTTTTATACTATGTAATAATAATGATGAGCGAAGTAAGTAATGAGCCATGACCCACCACGCGGGCCCAATGCAGATTGGCGGGTTTTGTCAACTGCAAATACCGCTGGGACTAACAACTTAACGTGACTTGCGAAGTTCGAGATAATACATTTTCGGTCACCCATCCAATGACCGATCATTGCGAAAGTTGCTTAACTGTCATTACCGCAGGCCAAGCGCCAATCCACCTCCACTGGTGAGGTATGATAATTTTATCGCCGCCTCAGTTATATAACTGACCGCCTGAGTTATTTACAGTCATGGATAATTTTATCTCATAAATATATATTTATTACATGACTATTTATTTACATGACTATTGAAACAAAGAAATCTTCACTATATGCCTGTTACATTTTTATGTTAATTTAAATAATATTCAAACAGACGTTCTATAATATGGTGGGTTTAATATTTTAATGAAGGTTAACGGGTCAAATGTTTAGATTTAGCCTCGGGTCTTTTTGAGGCTGTGTGCTGAAAGGTTAAGAGCGAATTGCGTTTTGGACCCATTCGTATACAAGTTGTAAATTAAGTCTATATTTGGACCCTGAACCCATAGAATACTAAAAGACCCATTAGCTTAGTATAACATTAGATTTGAGTTTTGTTTTTGTTTATCAAAAATATTTTACGTTTTTGTGCATTTACATAAACAAGTTTATTTGTTAGACAAGTTGAAAACCCCCGACTTCCAATATTCATTTCGCTACAACTTTTGAATGGTTGAACCGATTTGACCAAACATATCTAAGAACCGCCGCATAATAATTACCTATCAAATAAAAAATACTGCATTCAAATTGGTTCATCCGTTGTCACCCGTTGATGAGCTATGGTCTCACGTACAGTCAACCGCACATCAACCTACCCAAATTCATTGCAAACTCGTCACTATTATCGCGCCATAAACGTTCATGCAGGGTAACTTAATGTGCTGTTGACTGTGCACAGACAGACACACTTAGCGGTCAAACTAATAACACCCCTCTTTTTGCGTCGGGGGTTAACAATGGTATATGTAGGTACATCCCGCAACTTTGAGACGTCCCAAGTCGGCTTAACTGATTATTAATTAATATTTATACATATTTAAAACAAATTTAACTTCAAGCAGATTTGTGTTCTGATTTTAAAATTACATTCTAGAACAATGTGGCAACTGCTAGAGAAATTATACTAATATAAGTTTAAAGTTGGAATGGAATGTTTTTAATTAAGGTTTTATTCAAGCCTTATAATACTTTAAACTAGCTCACTTTAATTAATACTAGGACTTTTGTTTATAATTTACGGTAATGTCCGTAGAAAATTACTGCGCCTTTCATTACGATTCTAGTAATAAAAATAGTATTTTTTAATTCACGCATCAAGTTACATTACATATATTTACATATAATACTAAACTAACATTCATTTAACAAAATATAACTTAATACTATATAGTATTGTTTGTCGAAAATTTCATGTGTAAAGTCAAATTTTATAGTGCATTATATGACGACATGACGTAATTTGACGTGAAATTATTGACGAAATTAACGTCACAAAACCATTTACGTGCCACTACGTGATACTACTATATTTTCTCAAATAATTTTAATATTACAATTTTAGTATACAATGTTATGAGGGAAAAGGTGTGTTAAGCGTGTGTTAGGGTTGTCCTCGTGTCGTAGTAAGAATTAAGCTTTACTCAAGTCAGCGTGCCATCATTTTAGGGCTGCAACAACCATTAATATTCCCAACAATACATAAAAATAGAGACTTAAGTTGTCAATATAAAATACCAACTTGGGTACAAAGTCCAATCTGTTGTAAATCGAGTGAGAGCCGTTAACATTTTTCCTGATTTCTGTGACGTCACGCCCCCCAAATCGGCCTTCCGTAATCCCCCTCTTGCGTTCTATTACACGTCCGCTCTATTAAATCTATGGTTCGCTCGGACGACTGTTGGCTTTCGGATCAATTAGGGCTGGGTGGAATGTTCGGTTTATTCGAATTTTAAATTAGATTATGAGTTATGATTTATTTTATAACTGAAGAATTAAAAAAATAATAATACAATATTCGAATCGAATACAATATCATAATGGTTCTATTTTTAAATTATGTATATGCAACGGCTTCGGCTATGCCTTATTGACATAACATGACGCATTCGCTCAGACGAGCGAAGTAAAACTTTTAGAGCAACGGATAAAATTAATAATGATTCTTAACAATAAGTTTTTATTTATATAACTATGCCTTTTAACCTGGATTTATAAATAATCCAAATTAATAAAAAGATCAAAAGATATTTTACTATATAATTTATTTACTTATTTTAAAAACTTTATTGCCTCAAATTACAAAAATATCTACAAACGATGGATTTAAAGCCGTTTATTTTTTATTTCTTTATGAATATTGAAATAGGCATTACATCTGTGTAAATTCGCAACCCTATATTCAAAACTAAGATTAACCCTACACGCGTCGGCTAAATGGGCCCAGTCTCATCTCAGTAAATTCTTTTTATGCTAGCAAACCGCGTAGGAATAAATAGCAACAATATTGTAGCCTGAGTTACTGCTGCACAGTTTACGTACACACGACAGCAAGACGACCTATCCAAATTCAATGCAATTTCGGCGTTATTACGACGAAATATAGTACATGTAAGGAAATTGGACAAGGCTGTATGTCTAACAAGCCTATTTCTACTAAGTGAAGGAATAAAATCTTGCTTAACTATCAATTATTATTTTATCTGAAGATTTTGTTTTGCAATGGCTACATGTAATGATTCCATGTATATTCTATTCTACGTCGTATCATATTAGATTCGAATTTTCGAATGCGAAAGATTCGAATAATAAGGAAAAATCTATGACATGGAACAGAGCAGTAGGTAGTTATACCAAAATTGAGTTGCATGCAAATTTTTTCTAACATGTGGAACTGTTTATTTTATACGTCTTATAAAATAAACTGTACATACCATGTTAAGCAAATATATATATATAATATTCTATACGCCATTGAAAAGAACCTCGCTCTTAAATTTGTTAATAACATGTAATAATGATATGATGAAATTATTATTTTTTACGTTTAGTCAATCTTGAATTTTTTTGTTTTACTTTATTTAAGTACTTTTATAGCAAAAAAAAATTAAAAAGCGGATTTAAGCCTATGGCTTTTTCCAACAGTCAATCGACGAAGCTATTAGGCAAAGTAGCGGGAAATGGTAAGTATTTTCAGAGTTGTTTACTAAAATAACTTTAACTTTTGCAACTTAAAATAAAATACAGAGTATACACGAGCCTTCCATAGACAAAAATGATCTCTAGTAGACAATATACAATATGGTACCCGAATGATACACGTGGATACAAATTCACGGCTTGGTATAAATATTTCATTCGTTCATTATTCATTCATTCAACACTCCCGAGTCATTAGGCAAATTCGGATAATATTGTATTTAAATAACATATTTGGCTATTTTCAGATTGTTATTATTATTATAATCGTATATTTATGCGTGATTTGTATTGGGTAAATTACAAACAGAATAAAATTAGTGAGAATATGTTTTTTTTTTAATTATTTTAGTCTTTTCTTATGACTAGAGTACTTTTTTTTTCATTTTGTTACTACTCAAGAAACGATTATATTTAAATTTTGTACCAAAGCTTATAAAATAACAAAAGGAAAAATATGTATAGCAATAATAATAATCGCTAAATATATTTTTGCCGAATCATTGTAAGTAAATAGTATTTTTAAGATTTTTTATTCTTTTTTAATTTTTTTAAGTGCCATAATCCAATTTCACCGAAAATTTCGCATAATTAACAAGGTTTATTCGCGGCCATATTTCGAAGGTAAATATTTGAATTTCAGAATTAACGGTCGGGACCGCCCTTTTATTATGGGAATGAAAATGTGATTTGAGAATGTTCGAGAAAATTTGGTTTCCGATTTACTCCTCATATTTACCCGTTGAGGATTTCGATTGGGATGAATTCGCTTTATGGTGCTTGATAAGCTGGATGGGAAAGAAAAATCCTTGTGATAATGTTTGATTTTAAATTGACTGGCCAATCAAATCGGGCAAATTTATCTAGCAGATTAGTTTGTCTTACAATATGATAGAATAGGTTCGAATCCTATACTAGTGCCATATGAGTTTTATACCAATCTGACTCACGTGTCGTACTTAACATAGGCCACCACTTGCTTCCGGTGACGGAAATCATCGTGAGAAAACCTGCACATTGGATGACAGTTTAAGTTCACTAGTGTGTAAGCGATTACTTGCTACTAGACGCGGTAGGTAGTCGTTAAAGTCATGACAGCTGCCTTTAATCTATATGAATATTCAAATAGATTAAATCTCACACCAGTAGCAATTAACACACTCGAAAAGAAAGTAATTTTATCGGAAAGTTTTGAAAGTAGTGAATGTTCTAAATGATAAAATATGCCAAAACACACCGGTGACCATGTAGAAATGTACTCGAACAGTAACGATGGACACAAAATAAATAAAAAAAAAACAATACATTTCACGCGCGTTTGGCCAAAGCATTTGTTTAAAGTCTGACGATCCGCGTAAGTGGCCATTTTGCGAACCTGGGAAGGTTTTTTATAAGCCTAATAAATAATCATCCCGCGTGATTGTGGCAAACATTACCCTCTTTTGATAGGGACCAATAAACATAACATAACTTGTTATTTATTGATATTGGTTTTGTTTTGCGATTTTGTATGATAATTATGAGAGGATATGATCATAAAATGTAATTTTATGTCAGATTGTGTGAAGCCATTATTGTGAGAGAAGTTTCGTTGAAAAAGTTTTCATTTAAATTTACACTATTATCTGTTTCACAAAATCTCATTTATTCAGATATTTATTGACAATCGGACAATATAACTGTTACACTAATACTACTACTTTAATTTAATGGTTATGATCAGTAGGTCAACACCATGTGAAGTCATCTAAATCATTGCAAAATAGTCTCTATTACAGTGTGGTAATACAAAACATTTTAATAATATGTGTATGCATGAGGTAGGTTGAATTATATATTTTTTTCTTTTTGTTGATCAATGGTAGAATACCATATATGTTTTTAGCTATTACTAATACGTTGGTTCATTGTTTATAGGTACTACAGATGAGGTAATAAAGAACTAGTGAAAGAGGCTGCAGCTGGACCAATTAGTTTCCCAAATTTTTAAATCTCAAGTCATAAACTTAAAACACCTCTGTATTCCACAAACCTCCCCGATTTCAGGGGAATTTCCCAAAACAATTTCAATTGCACGTAAATTCCCTGGACTGGAACCGAAAACTTCCGCCCTTTATCTACCAGCCTTTAATTAAATAATGTATGGTAGCCAATTATTGCCTATGAAATAAAAAACTCGACACCATTTTGATTGCCACTTGATCACATTCATTTCGGGATTCGTTAGCTGATAATTTCATGTTTTAATTGTAATTCAATCAAAGTCATCCAAACATTCAAATTCATCTGATCGATTTCCCGGTTCCTTCCACAGCCGTTGAGTGTCGGCGAAGCCCAGAGTCCACTTTCCTATTTTTTCGTCTCCACTTCGCACGGTCATCGGCATCCCTAGTTGTCAGACCATTGGCGCGCATATCATCCTTGACGATATCTATATTCTAGATTTTTTTAAATATGACATTGAAACCATATTTTAGAACAGATACAACAACGCACAATAAGGAAGTGAATTCTGTGCCCATCTAAACTAGATCAAGATTCTTTAAATAATAAATACCACGACAGGAACGTTGCATGGGAACTGCTGAGAAATTCTAACTGAAATAGAATTCAATATGAGGTGAGAGTAGTTGTAGGCGGGAGGAATCGCTTTAGGTCATCACAACAATAGGTACTGGCGTTGCTGAACTATCAAAAGTTTGACTATTGATAGTTTCGATCGAAAAAAGCCCTTCTTCGATGGCTTCTATAGCTATTATTGGAGCAAAATTATTGAAAAAGTAAAATACTATCAATAGAATCGAACCGTGATGACGAGTAGACTCGATAGTCTCGATAGTCTATTTTATATAGTATCGATGTACTATCTATAATATTGCTCTGAAATATTACATTACAACTATCGATAGTATTGATTTGCAATATCAGATACATTGTCGATACTGTCAATATTAGTTTTGCAGAATCAACTATCGATTGCACACTAGTTGACAGTTTAAGTTCACTAGTGTGTATGCGACTACTAGCCACTAGACACTCACAAAAGTAGTCGTGTAGTGCAGTGGTAGTCGTCAAAGCCACGTCAGATGTCAGATGTGTGGTTCCACCCTATAATAGGACTATTCCATATACTCCCGCTTTGTCATTCGAGGTGCCAAGGACACATACTTAGCGGCAGTAAGGCAAAAATAATATTCCCAACGATGGTCAGACATGCAGCTGTAGTAAAAGCCAAATCTAAAAATTGTAAGGTTCATCTTTAACGCCAACCTAAACGCGGCGTCACAACCACGAAAATGCTTTTAACGCTAAAATGAGAGAGAGAGAGAGGGAGAGAGAGAGGGAGAGAGAGAGAGAGAGAAAAATAATTATATTAAACATTGGAATCAAGGGAATCTTGCAAATAGACATGCAGACGACTGTAGATATATTGTTAAATACAGTTCACGAACTTAGAGAACTGTCTGAAACTAGGCTATAGTTGGAATGTTTATTGTATAGAGCTACCAAAGTGCTAAGCTTTACTGAAATCCATCCAGATTCTGCGTGAAGAAGAAAATCTTGACTACATCCCGTGAAAAACTACGGATTTTATACTATACGTACTGACGTCGGTCTGTGTAAAAGCTTCTATCTATACTACTCCCAATATCACTAATTACCGTATTTACTGTGCAATACAATTTTACATATGATTATATTACAAATGATATGTAATAAATGTACATAACAAGCTTAATTTTCTATTATACTAGAACTAAAAGAAAAAAATAATTAAAACAAAATATTTAAAAAAAACGAAAAAAGAATAAGAATTATTTACATATATTTACAAAAATGCCAGTCCCATTGTGCAATTAAATATATTTTACAGTTAACGGAACATACCTAAGTGATTTATTTTACAGTTAGTAAAATAAATCACTTAGGTATGTTCCGTCCCAGAAGTGGGACCGAACTGGTTAAAAAAAATGGAAAACATTGCAAGACATTGCATTATCTGTATGGCCCAACGGTTGACTGTTAGATAATGTTTTAGCATTAAGTCCCCCGGGTTTCAATTACTGCATTTTTGTGCAATTGGTTAAATAAAAGGCCTTAGGATTTATATATCTCAACATCACGCTTTGAATATGTCAGACCTCTGTGACTAACAAAAAATTAATATAGCTTAATAAAAATTAATAAAATAATATTTGAATAGACATATTATTTGATATATATCAATAGTGACAACTATTGTAACAAACATGTTTTAATGTAAAAAATATAAACGTTTCGGCTCTGAATGTAAACAACGATATTAAATTTTATTTCTAGGAACGCTCCAACGTTCGAAGAGAAATATTATATGAACGAAACTAAGAAAATTTTTAGACAGATCGTGTTCCTATTGGTCAGTTGCGCTGCGCCGTCTCCCGTCATGTAGACATCCGTCGACGAATCAACGTGTAGAAATTGTATGAAGTTTCGATGTACGTCAACGCATATCAATGTCAAACCTAACAGAAAACCCAATAGAAAACACGTCTGAGCAATGGAAACACGCTCAATTAATGAAAAATATTAGTACAAAAGATTAAAATATAATTCATTAAAATGATCGTGGATTATTTCCCCTTTATTAAACACTCTTTGTAATTAATTTATTGGTTAATTGGTGACAATTTCAAAGGTTATTTGATAGATTTTCATTCTTTGATTTTCAATTCAACAAATTAATTTTAGATATTCAGCGATTTCGGTACAAATAATTGCTTGAATTGGTTGAAATTTGCATAAATTTGCATGTTTCGCTTGATTGCCATCCCTTTTTTAAATGTTCACTATTAAAAACTGCCGCTCAATTTTAAACAAACATGATTTTCATACAAACTTTCACCCCCAATTATAGACATTTGGGGGGTTAATTTTGACGAGCCTTTGTTTGAACTACATGCTTACCACAAACGCACGTCCCGGCTTCGCTTAGGTAAATTCATATAACCGTTTTGTCTTGTATCAAATTTCATCAAATTCGGTCCAGTGGATTCCGATATGAAAATTTGTGCTATAGTTTTTGAGTTTATTGCGAAAAAACAGACGCGAGGGGTTTGTTCTATAATATATAATACCGGCTGCACACTATCGTTGAACAGTTTGCGATACTTAGGCGGATTGAGTATACATTGCTAGGTTTTCATTGCGGTAAATAAAAACGCGCGTACTAACTACGCAATGTTCACGCATTCGCGTCGGCGTGTGTCCGAGTTCAGCGATAATGTGGAGCTGGGATAAAGATAGTATGGATATATTTTTATGTAACTATTTTTCCAACAGTGCCAAAAGTGGAGATCGTTGACGAACGGGGCCGTCCGCTCCAAGATAAGTTCTACAAGGAGGGCTCCATTATAGAGCTTCGGTGTGTCGTCAGCGAGGTCCCGCAGCCGACCAGACAAGTCAACTGGAAGCACGGGACGAGATTACTCAACTACGACACCAAGAGAGGCGGAGTTAGGTATGTGACGCGTTAGTTCGTTATGACTAAATATTTTCGTTAGATTGTAAACTGACTTAAATTGCATTTTTGTTCAATTGTTTAAATAAATAGGCCTTAATCATATATATCTAAACGTCACGCTTTGAATATGGCAGACCTTTATGACGAACAAAAAAAAATAGTAGCTTAATAAAAAATAATATTGGAATAGCTAATTTAAATATGTCACTTTTGTAAAAAAAAAAAATTAACGTTCTAAATATAAATGCTTTAGCTGTCAGCAACGATATTAAATTTTATTTCTAGGAACGTTCCAACGTTCAAGGAAAAAGATTATTTTAATTACTCTTCAATTTTCTACGAAACTAAGATTATAAACTAGCTGACGGTTTGTAGACTTATCTAAAAACTGAAATGATATTACCTACAGACTGAGATGTTGTAAAAGTAATTTCAACGTTACACACCACAGATCTACAACATGAGCAAGCTGGCTCTCCCAAAAGGTTGAAGGCAGTGTTTTACAATTTAACCGAATAATTTCCTAATATTACAATCTACCTAACCCAATCGATCAGTTTATTCTTCTTCATAGTCGTATTCCTCATGGCCTCAGCCATGACCCTCAGCCATAACCATGACCCTCAGGTCATGGTTATTACGTGGAATGAAACACACACAACAACTTTCTTGGCATTATTAATGGAGTGGTTTGCTATTGCCTTCTCCATTTCACACACAAGTTAATAATAATCAACCAGCGTACAGGTTTCCTCACAATGTTTTCCTTCACCGGAAGTCAGTTTATACAGAGACCCAAATGGAATAACGTTCAATTGGTGAAATAATAAATATAAGAAAAAAACAAATGCCTTGACCTTTATGGTCCAACGCCATTTCTTTTTTGTTTTTTTTTTCTCACGAGCGTAAAACATAAGTTTGTAATTTTCATCAATAAATTTATAGACAGAAAAACGACAGGTCTAATACCAAACTTCGTTTAAATTTAGAACATCATTATATGAAACATGATCCGTCTCAATCTAAGATCCATCAAGTTTACGGGTACAAGATGAATGTTAGTCTGAGAAGATTGTGCCAAACATGATATACCTAAATCATGCGAACTTTCAACATGCTGCACAAATTACTTTAGCCTATAATACACCCACGTAGATGAAACCACGGCCCGAAACATTGTAATTTAAATAATTTGATTAATAAAGTAACCTCCGGCAAGATTACTCTCCTCGGTATTAAAATCAAGTACTTTATTTTCTCCCCAGCACGCAATTGCCGTTATCATTCTGAACCTAATTAATATAGGCCCTGTAAATCTCTTGGGCAATTCAAATAAACAAATAAGGGCATTTAACAGCTCATAAATTCAATCTAAATTTGGTTGTTCATATTTATTACGGTGCCCTAAGTGAGCGATGGGATGCTGTGTTATGCGATATGACGCTAAACGCACATGAGTATAAGTCATTACTACCGCAATACAGACCAAAAGGAAATTGTCACTAGAAATTTTTGATGAACTCCTTATTTCTGAATGAACAAGTACCTATACAAGTAATTAGTATGGCCCACGACGCATGCTCAATGCGTGTTCGTGGGTTTTAAAGACTACAATATGAAGCTCGGGTATATATCTTATGACCGATCGTTCTGAAAATGGCATACATAACTCCTACCTGTATCACAAACTGACCTGCTGATGCTAGTAGCTAGTAGTTTGTAAAAATCATCGACCAGAAAATGTGCCTTTAGACCTTCGAGTTCCTTTTAAAAATAAATACACACATACATTTGATACTAACGCATTGCGCTCTCTTCACGCATTTTTAGATCAGCTAGGACGTTAACGCATTTTTTTTTATACTGAAAATAATTTGGATATAGAACAGCAATTTGAATTAGGAACTTGCGTTCGGGAATTACCTTCACGAGAGTAAATAACCGTGACATTTTATTGTCTGTGGTAAATCATATAAGGGTTCCCTTTTATGAGTTTATTTTCCTACCACAGATTGCTTTGTCATTGTCTATCTATTTTTATGCTACTCAATTTCCGGGTTTTCTGTAATGGTGAATCCAATTTTAACACTAGCAGCTTGTCCCAGCTTCGCACGTTTATAAACTTAATAAACAAGTTTTTTTTTTACAAAAAGCTTTTATTGTCGTCAGAAAGATCTTATGGCATTTAACGCCTGACTAAAAGCCCATGTCTGTCCGTGCTGTATACGGTTGAGGAGTTCCCTCGTTGAGGCCGATGCTGCATCATCAGGTCATGCTTATCATAATAATGCATTGTCATGGAAACTGAAGCGACGTGGGAAATTTCAACTCGTAGATCAACTGGAAGTAGGAGAAATCTAACTTGCAAGATTTGATTACAGACAACGGGATAGGTGAACTAAATAAGTAGCAATTACTCTAGAAGATTCCGTGAGCTATGTGTGTGCCAAATTTCATCCAAGTGACCGGATAGTTTTTGAGTTTATTCATACACAAGCAAAAAACAACAATACAAATCATTTCCCTTTATAATATTAGTCGTAGTCGTAGTCGATAGTCGACTAGTCAAGTGGAATACTAAATAATGTCACTCGCCCACTCGTATTTACGACCACAATTTCACGGTTCAATTTAAATTAACCATGAGAACTAATTTTCTCTGGCCAATAAATCTTGGACCTTTGAAACAAAGGCTTCCAACAATAGATGTGGAGGTCTAAACATGCACAATTGAGGTTACTTGCCTTGTTTACAATAATTGTATAACAATTTTTAATGATATTCCATACTTCCAGACTAATCAATATATATATAAAACTCTTACGTTACTGAGTGACAGACAACGCACAGCCGAAACTACTGGGCGTAGGAAGCTGAAATTTGGTGTGCACATTCCTAGGACAGTGTAGGGGAGCACTAAGAAGGGATTTCCTGAAATTCCCAATTCGGGAAACGGATTTTTACTCGGACTAAGTCAGACGAAATCTTTAAGAGTAACAACGTAGTCACTAGGTTACTTATTATTATGGTTTTACGCGAGCGAAGCCGTAGCGGGGCGCTAGTTACTTTATGTACGTGAAATGGATGTATATAAAAACTCACGGTTTAGTTATAACAACAATAACAATAATAAATAAAATAAATAATAATATAATGAAAATATTTCTTGAAAGAAAAAAACAATAATATTTTTTTCTTTAAAGTAGCTTATTTTCTAGAAGTTCCAGAACACTGTATTGACATAGAACAACTTGAAGCCATAATGAAGTTCTGTAGCTGCTGCCAAGGAACCACTTTGAAACTCTTCAAGTTTAATTAAATAAAGCATTTGTCGAGTTTTTATTGGAGCAGAATTACAAAGGATATAGGTATATATTGACATAGATTTCTTTGAAAAGATTGTCCAAAATACGCTCATGAAAATGTGCAGTGTTTAAAAAATTACCTGCAATTATAAAGCAACGATAGAATTCAAATATTAATTTTTCAGCACGATGTTTTTTATTCTCCATAACTTGTAAAGACATTCCATAAATAATGTGATGTTTCAGAGAAGGTACCTAAAGGTCGATTTTCGATACGCATATCTCTATAATCAGCTACACAAAAACTATTCAGATAAAAAATTAAAATACATAAAAAATGTCTTTAATGTACCTTTACCTGTACTCGTAGAAGTCAAAATCTGTACATTAGATTCGAAATAATCTCTTGTCAACAGCGTGAAGACAGAAGCGCACACTAATGGCGCCCTCTCGCGGCTGTACATAGCGAACGCGAACAGAAATGATTCCGGCAATTACACGTGTTCACTAGCTGACGTCGCCGCGTCCGCTGTATCTGTGCACGTTTTGAGAGGTATGTTTTTTTTTAATCACGAAAAGGGTGGCGAAACAAAGCATTCTGTTGCAACTGGCCAGCAACATTTTTTCTTATTTTGTCTTTCATTTTATTGGCTGAAAATAGGCATAAAAGAACATGTGGAACTATTCGAATACCGCTTGGGTGTAAACCTTTTTTTTAAAGCTTTTATTTAACTTGCATTGTATATATGTATGTATGTAAAATAATATCGTATACGAAGCCGTTTGAGCGTAAACCTTTTTTTTATTTAAAATTTTACGATATTATATTTTGAAATTCGAATCTAATCAGACAGAATTGACATAAGTCAAGCAATCAATTTTATTAACGTGCTTACAGCCCTACTATTAATGGAGAAACTAGAAATGGAGTCCTCTGTTTTTAAAAGACTTTAAAATAAAACGAGTATCTCTATTCGTCGCGATCTATTATTATTATTGGTAAAATTAGAACTAGAAGTAAAACAAAACATTTTTTTAAGAAGCTCAAGTGGCAAGTAAAAATGATATTACCGGCAGTCTACAATAATTACAAATATCTAACTAGGTGGGTACTAAGCTTTCATTAAATGCATTTTCCGATGCAGTTTTGAAGTATGCACGGGTATGGCATTATTTGATATGAGGACGCCGTACAAAGAGATCGTGACGTCATTGATGTAGAAAACGAGGTTAAACTATTCGCCAATAGAATGTAGTTGCTGGTATTGACTAGATGATAATATTGTCTGCTGTACAGTTATTAACTCAAAATAAATGTAAGAATAAAGTTTGGTAGACTTGGACTGCATCAAAATCTTATCAATATTCAGAATGTTTTTATTCAATCGTATGGCTATAAATAAAATGTTAATAATGTACCAACCCTAAATTTCAAAATAGGAATTCAAGAAATCTTCCACGAATTTGATTTTAAAAAGAATTTATGCCACATTTTCATCATAGTAAGTCAAAAGTGAGCTCTTTGAACGTTCTGGAACGAATTATTCAAATATTTTTTTCTTTTCAGGAGAAAATCCTCTCGCTATGCAGCGTGGTGGCGCGTCTTCGCTTTCGTATCCAATACTGGCTCTCTTCGTCGCTATAGTTAGCTGACATCTGGCCAACGCGCAATGTACGCGTGCTATAAATGAATAGTCGTAATTACTATGATAATCGCTAGACTTATAATCTCTTAGTACGCAGTCGGTGTTCTTAAGTTGAATTTTGTGGTTAAAAATGTGGTTAAAAATATTTTTTTACATTTTAATAAACTTTTAAATAAGTGCTCTTTTTATTCATTCATTTTGATAAATTAAGGCAACATACGTTAATTGTCATTAAAAATAATAATATAATGATAAAAAATATTATTTTTTTATGTTGATGCCTTTTAACCAACTTTTAAAAAGGAGGAGGTTCACAATTCCTCCCGATCTTTTATTATCATTAAAATCAAATAACGAATAAACAAATCTGTCTGAAAATATGTTGACTATAAATTAAATATACCTCGTTCGTTATATATTGCTTGAGCAATTTATTTACATGAAAGGCGAAACAGTACTTTAATATAGGAGAATCGTAATTTAAAAGAACTCTATTTCCCGAAGAAACGGAAATATTATTCGCTGTGGAACCCAGCTGCGTACTATTTCTTAAAAGATTAAAATTCTAAAAGTTATTTTACCATTTAGAATATAAAGTTGTTTATGAGACAATGTTATGTTAACTTAAGTTTTCTAAGAAAACTAAAAACTTGTTAAATTTAAAAATGGAAGCATTAAAAGTTAATTGTTACATTTGATTCATTCGATTTTAAATACAGAAACGTTGGATTGTGTTCGGCCAGCAACATTATCATGTTTCTTTTTGAAATATAAAATTAACTTCGTATATTTTTGCCAGTGTTGTTTTTGAGAATGCCTAATTTAAAATTTAAGTAAATTTTCCTGTGAAGAATGTCAACGAAATTTTGCGGTGTAAATTGACTTGATGAATCTCTGAGGCTTAATAAAGAAGACGAAGTTTGTGAGTTTGTTTACGTTTCAACGGTTCCACTGTGATATTAAGTTAGTTGGAGCTTACTGTATACAGCTGCAAAGTTTCAGGAATGACCCAAAAATGTGCTCAACACAGAAGGGTAGGTATTATATTAAAAAGATTCAAAGAACAATAAAAAAAAAGTCATAACAGACAGGGTTTTCTTATAAATTATTTCAGAATAGAATGACTATATATTTCTTTCATGAAATTATTTTCGCTCTTTCATCTGAGGTTTGCTCGGTTTCTTCCTTAGCCATTAGTTACGTATGTCAATAAAAACTGTTGAATGGTTTTATGCGGCCGTCGCCATTGAGCAAAGTTGCTTCGTAAGAGCTTAGAAATTTTATAGTACATCAAACAAGTGAAGTCATGGGAAATGTTTGGTAATCAAAAAGTTGGAATAGCTTCATTAGCGAAAGACCGTGAACATTCTAAAGTTACGCTACATACTGTCGCTCTTGAATATTTTAACTTGATTTCAGCATAATTAAAAAAATATAGGTACATAGCGGTTTGTAACAAACAAACAAAATGACAAAAGAACAGATAACGTCGGCCGCATTTAATACAAAACAAAGTAAAAGTAACTTCAAAAGAAACAAACCGAAAGCGATTTCTTTTTTTGAAATTCAAAATTTTAATTAGTTGGAGAAAAAAAATATCCGAACCGATTTTAGAACCTAGAACTTTTTACTTTTTTATTTTTTGTTGATCTATGTACACACTGGCAGGAAAGAATCTTTTCATGTATGGCAAATTACAAAAGCTTTTCTTTGCCAAACAAAGGTGGAAGAATGACGTCACTTATTTATCTATAGTAAAAAGATCAACAAGCGCTTACCAGCACCAACGAAGGATTTAAAATTTGAATACTGTTTTCATTCATAGAAAGAAAAAAATCGCTTTTGAAAAAAAAGGAAAACATATTTTCAGCCCGAGTTTGTATATTTTAGTAATTGATAGACTTTTTTCCGGCTTTAGTAAAATGATTTTTCTTTATAGGCAAGCTTACTCCCAGTTTTTTCCCAATTTGTTCCCAAAAAATAGATGGATATGCGCCGGAATTTTTGAGAAAAAAAAGTAAAGGACAAATTAACATGCATAATCCATCCATTCATCTTTTTCATGCGAATTATGAAACCCGTAGACCAAAACAGTAAGGAAAATTCGATAAATGTGAAAAACTGCAAACCTTTTGTGTTTCTAGGGCTGTCACCTGGACAGAGCTGTGTTAGAGCAGCTATTTCAAATTGTATGGTTATCCTTTGTGAGTTGTGCAATAAAAGTGCTATTTGAAGAATTATTGTACGTACTTTACAATGTAGGTACAGACGGACAAAAGACTTCGCATGGACAACTCGATTGTGGTTATGCCATTGCAATTGTGACAACTGTGTTACAAAATATGAGTGTGTTTTATGATTTTTATGTCCGCAATAAATTACATATTCATGGGTTCACGGTAAAGTTTATTTATTCAAGAAGGTCTTACAATCTAATAACATATAGGTATATTTAAAAAGTAATAATATTACTGTAGCTGATAAGTTTGTATTATATAATATAGTATTTTATATATAACATATTATTTTCGTGAAAAATACAAACAATATTGTTATAACATTTTATTTAATTTTTTTTCATGTAAAGTCGGTAAAATATTTTCTTCTGGTTTTGTTGTATCACATTAGCTATTTAACTAGTTTTGAAAATAATAATCGGATGAAAAAAATCTGTAATCGAACTGAAATCGAACCTGTGTCTATCCGGGTATGCTTCTTAACATTTATCCTTTAAACTAGATTATAGATCTCATATTTTTGGCAAACTATTTTTTTCTTTCTTTTAACATAATCGCTGTTTGTTAGTGAATGTTTTATTTTTAAATATTTTTGAAATGAAATCGTCGTGTAAATTGGTTCACTGGAAAAATTTGTTATTCTTTAATATAAATATAATTTAAATAAAAATAAGTTTTGATTTGTGTTTATGTAAATGTAACCTTGCAATCTTTCCATTACTAATGATCACTATAATATATTGTAAATAAATTATTATATTGAAATGAAAATTGTACATAGTTGTAGATAGTATACTGCATAAACACTAAAATCTGTATCATTATGTCATCATATAATTATATAAATAATACTATGTTTTAGTTTATCTTTTTGCGTTCACCTAAAATAATTAGCTATTTACTAAACCTATCCAATTTAATCATGATTGTTATTTTTTAAATCTGAATAGAGTATGTATTGTAATTTGAAAAAAATATTGATTTATATCACTTCCACTTATTGTTTAATGTTAATCCAGAAATTCTACAAGAACCTCGAAGAAAATTATTTTTTGTCAAAATCGCCTCTATCACTTTTCCCCCTATTTTAATTAGGTACATACAATTGAATAATTCATATAAAAACTAAATACCACTCACCTAGAAAGAAATAAAAATTTTATAAATCAATTCTAAGCACATTTGTATGAAATTTTTGAACGAAAAGGTGATACAATACTTTTGCAAAACTGAGTTGAAAATTATCAGAAATAGCGCTGTATCATGTTCAATAAAAATAAAAAGAAATAGCCGGAATTTTCCGATTCGTCGGAAATTTTTCCTATTTTAGTATCGGTGAATACTAATCTGAGGATGCTATTAAATTTGACATGAACAAAAGTGCACAAAAGTGGAAAACTACAGAATTCTGAATTCAAACATAGAAATGTCATTCGAAGCTTATGATATTGTCCTCGCTTTTATGCGAGGTCTGTATGCGGGTTCTGTAGTTATTTTGAAATTGTTCAAATGTGACTTAATATAAGTGATATAAAGTCATATTTGAACAGTTTTAACAGCCAAGTTTTAGCGTATGTTCCGCCCTAGAATATTAATATGAAGTGAACTCGATATCCTGACGTGGATGTAATACGAGGCGTTTAAAGGACAGATAGTAGTGGCAGCTGATATTAATAGCATTCTCAGGGAGGGTTGAGGGAGGCGGTGAAATCACAACCGATTCTTCAAAATTTTGATATTTATTTTCATTGCTTACTCCGGGATTTGGCGCAGCAATGAGAGAGAGAAATATTTAATTCACGGTAGTGCTTTCAGCTGAAAAGATAACTTTAAAATACTGGCGATTCGGCTGCGATTCTCTGTCCGCTTGCCTGACTGTCTCTTTCTGTCTCTCAACCCTCCCTGAAAATACTGTTGTTGTTGATCAGACATCCACGGGAGAATAATGAGTGTTCCAATGTAGGGCGGAAACCGTTCGCCACCAAAGATGGTCGGGACGCCGGGAAAAAGCCGGACTTGGAATAAACTTTGTCGTGCAAATTTTATAATCGAAAATACTGAAATTGGCCTTTAACTCTTATATTATTCATCAACCGATAAATTATGTACCTAACCTAAATCTGAGAGAGTTATCGCCAGAATTGTTTCATTATTGTAATTTTATGTAAATTTTGTTATTGAGAAACAACAATAATAATGAAGTATGGTAAAGTGGTAACTGTTGTTTTTTAATTAATTTGTTAATGATCGTTTAACTGTATACAGTAAATCAATGGTAACACTGTTTGAAATAAACGTTTCATTCAATGTATTGGTTTCATTTAAAAAAATCATTTTCTTTTCGTATAGTCAACAATACATCAACATAATTCCTTGTTAACTCGCTGATATTACCGCGCCATAGAGATTCATGTAGGGTAGCCTGATATGCTTTTGACTGTACTTAGTTGGTAGTAAAACAATTGTTTTGGCGTCAAGGATGACATGCGTGCCAATGGTCTGACAACGAAGCAACGACTCTAGTCTTTCAGAGCCATACAACATTGCTCCGTTGCCAGATCAATAACAGTGACAGTGACAGTCGACATACGTCAATGTCAAAACCACGCACGGACAACGCAACGAACCGTGTTTCATGATATTATGACATACTATATGCCATGTCAATCTCAACCTTGACGTTGGCAAAATCATCGTTTTGGCGAACGATGGAGCCATAACATTTAAAAAAAAATATCTATGCAAAACAATGGATTACGTCGGAGCTTTAAAGAGCTGTGTCGTCACAACGGAGCGCAACGTAGCAATGCGGCATGGCTTTTGGACGCTCAACGATTGGGGAAGAAATCGGGAAAACGCTCAGATGTGGGAAAGAGAGAGAACAAAACAATTGTTTTAACGGATAAATTGGCTTTGTGTCGCGATTCAACACACGGAATGTTGGTTTAAGGCGATTACACGGTTGGACGACCTTGGACGTTCGGGGCTAGGTAAGCGGGACGTCCCTCCCTAGCCGTGTTTCACACCCGTAGCTAACACACACGCGATGCAAACTAACGATAGCACTATCTCGCAATTAGATTATATTTGTCAATATTTATTGTCAGTGTGCCTAGTTTTTCTATCGACTACGGCCTAACGAATGTCACATAATATATAGTCACATAGATAGTGACTTTACGCATCCCGGTCGACCAGTTAATCCATTCACAATGAGAGCTTGGGCGACTGGGACCGCGGTTCCAATTTATTAAGGTCCAAATCCATAAAGCTTTAAGTTGTAATGTCGATATCTTGACAAACAACACTACAACTACCTCCACCCGAATAAAAAAAACGGACAAATTGATACTTTGATAGTACCAATGAGTACGAGCACAATACTAGATACATACAGCATTCAACACAAAATTATATCTATACATTATTATCAAAAGACCAAATTTTCGACACGTGTGCCCACCGTTTTACCGCGAAGATCACTAAGTGTCCATTCACGGAGCGATTCCAATTTTAATTGCTCAAATACTTTGGCCGCAATTCAAGATTCAATACTCAACGTCTGGCAACCATGGAATATAAATTAGGTTGGATGTTAATGAATTTGATTGAATATAAGATAGTGGATGATCTTTATCCTTCAGGTATCCCATTCCATTAAATTCTTTTTTATACGAATAATTTTTTTTTGACCGACGTTGCTTAGACCTGATTAGGTTTCATTATTCTTTGTCTTGTCTTTCTGTGTCTTTTCTATATTTGACACAGATAGAACGAGACAAACGACACAAATAATATTCCGAGCCTAATCAGAGAATAACAATTTTATTAAAAACTAACTTTTGCCCGCGGCTTCGCCCGCGTGAATTTCATAGCAAAATCTCAGTAATTTTTTTATCGCGTACTCTGTAAGACTGGTAAACATATATGATTCAAATTCGCATTTTTTTTCTCATCTTACGTTCAATTTTCTGTTTCCCGCTGCGTGTCGCGTCGCGCAAACTTATCCAATCCCGCTTTCTGCTATGTAATGAAGATATATCCCGTACTGTTTCCTCCATATTGTGCCATCATGTTTTTTGTAATGTGTCCCGTCCTGTTTCCCACAACGTGTCTCCTTCCCATTTCCCGCTCCTACCCACACTCCCGCTTTCTGCAACGCGTGCCGTCCCATTTTCCATTACGTTTTACGTCCCGGTTTTTTATTAACCACAAACGTAAATTAAACATTAAGTCCCATACAATCTTTCACCCCCCTTATTTGGGTTGAGGGTTAATTTTTAGAAAAATCTGAAACACGTATTCATTACTTTGTTGTAAACAACCAAAATCCAAATTCAAGTCACTAACTTCAACGGTGTAGATCTTTCATATAAATGTACAGTTTTTCGCCTCTTTCACCTTCTTCGGAGTAGAATTTCCAAAAATCCTATCTTAGTGCTCCATCCACCATTTACCGGGATGAAATGTATCTAAGATGTTAACCCGGTATATAAGGTACCTACATACCAAACTTCAAGCAAATCGGTCCAGTAGATTTCGAGTGATACGCGCACAGAGAGACAGACACACTTAGTGGTCAAATTTATAATACCCCTCTTTTTGCGTCGGGGGTTAAAAAAGACTTAAATAAAATTTCTTACGTGTGTGTTTGTCTTCCTCTATCGATGTCAACACAAACAGTTCCTCTAATCCATTTCGATTAAATAAATCTGAAAAGCACATAAAACTTAAATTGGTTACATAGCGTCCATAGGACGCCAAAATGCTTCTTTCGTTTGAGTTTCATATTTCTCCCAACTCTATATATTAAACTCGATATTTTTTTATTATAGTTTTGGTCTTTTATATTAAGTTTCGTCCTAATACAACATAAATACAAAAAAGGGGTCTTTGAAAATTAAATACATGGCTTTTTTTACTTATAGCTACAAAATTGTTTCGATGATGACAATTTACGGTTTCTAAGCGGTAATAACTATTGTTAAAAACCTCATGACAATCCGTGCAGTAGTATTTGAGTTTATCGCGAACAGACAGACACGGAAGAAGACTTTATATTATAATGTGAAGATTAGCGTTGCTCTGCATTTCCAGGTCAGAAGGGGCAAATAGAAAGGAAGATATTATCTGTGGATCTGACAAGTAAGGATGACGTGGATCACGCGATGTGGAGAAGAAAGAATAGACTAGCAAAGCATGGGCTACTGTATATAGAACCCAAAAATGGAGCACGACACACGTGTCGTGCTAAAGACGCACTATGAACACAGGTCACGACCTGTGTTCATAGTGCGTCTTTGCTATTTACATCTCAACATCGATTCGATTCGAAGTGAGACGCATTTAACCAATCACAGTGCGCCATTGTGACGCAACGACAACCACACCCGAATGTGATTGGTTCACTGCGTCTCACTTGGAAACATTTCGATAGTGAGAAGTGAAAAGCAAACTAGCACTTAGCCCACTGATCGAAAATTCTTAAGACGTCAAAAATGCACAACGTTAATATTCAATTACAAATTAATTTTCACTTCTGCCGGCACTTTCGGTGTGAAACCCTTTTTTTCTACTAACATTAGATATGTATATATGTAATTTGAATTCTTTCATTGATATGTTTTATGAGAATTGTGACGTGAAAACTAAGGGTCTAATTTGTGAATTAAAGCTTAAACTTTGCAAGAGAAATAAATGAAGATCAAACTGCAGAATCTGGAACAAAGGACAATTCAGAATATGTCTGCAAGGAGGGAATCGATTAATCTTGTATTGTACGGACCTTCCTCATGCCAGAGACAGATTCATTTTATTGAAAATCTGTCTGCACTCTTAACTTTATTTAAATATTAAACTTTATTGAACCCTCTAAATAGCACGATATAAAAAAAATACATATACAATTTACATGACAAATTTTCGTATAAAGAATCGCATTATCTGTGATTTTACGACCGCCATGCCTAACGTCAACTTTCTAAATGCCTATGTTACCTCTCGACGGCCAAGACTTTACACCATACGGCGAACATGAGAAGACATTCGAAGAGAATTCATCATCACAAACGTAAGTTAAAATTAACTTCTAAGATGTTATTACAAAAAGACTCCATTTATTTGAAAGGTTCTAAAATATTATTTAATTTTTCTCTGTCATTTTCAGTCAACGACAATTTGTTTTCAATTATATACTTTGTGCTGTCAATAAGTTAATTAAAGCCTTCCCAGAAGGGGTAGGATGATTAATTGAAGAAAGTGAAGTCACAGATTAAATATTACTAAGCAAAGTTACAAATTATTCGCTCTACGTTTTCCTGCATACGACAAAATTCTCTAAGTACAAGAATTGAGAGACCAAAATGCTTTGGCTGTCTGTTAAACTTTAAAGGCACATGACTGTTTATATTTGTATGTTCCCTATTAATTCGAATTGACATTAATTATGGGCCAGTAAGACGGACGAAAAGAAAACATTTTTTTTACCGGCGACCGAAATTAGAACAATTTTGAAGAAGTAATTTTCTTGACAAATCCATTTCACAGTAGCGACGCACTCACTCGTGTTAGATACTATTGCGTAGCAAATCTAAGCTACGTGCCGTTTTAACCATTCATAAAAAAAATCGTAATAGAATCTCCAAGTAACATTACCTACTGATTTCTACATTAAGTCGGTGTGGTGTTCGTATAAGACCGCATAAAACCCCAAAATCTCGCCTCGTATAACAATGAACCATTATGACATTTGAATAAAAGGAGAATCCAGTGGGCTAAAGCCGTTACAGGCGGCCATTACTGATGCCACGCCTTGGAAAATGGCGCAAGTTATAAAAAACTGGAGGAAATGTTCAGATCAGTTACCTATTTCTTTTAAGTTGTTTCGGTTTATTCCTTAATAGTTAAATGTCAGAATATTGGTTCCGCTTTTTTACTTTCTCTTCTCCTACGTTGTCAGATCATTGACACGCATATCTTCCTTGACGACATCAAGTCAGCACTCTTTGGGTTTGCCCATTCTGCTAGGGCCAGACAGGAACGGCGTAGCCAGATGTATGTTCTATAAGCTATTTGTGAGTTTTATTTAAAGGTGAATAATAAATATCACATGTCTTTTATAAAAAATTGACACTCAATGGTTACATTTATTTACTAAGTGTCCACTTCCAAATTTAAAATGTTTTATTTGAGTAAAAGTTAGTTTACTTTTTGGATAAAACAAAATACCTATGTTTATTTTTACATGTATACTTAATTTATTAAGCTATCTTTGTACCTACTATCTTACACTGCGTGCACTCAATCAATAATCCTATTGATATCAGTGCACCGTCATACATCTTGAAATCATTAGTTTTAAAAAATATAACTTATCATACATTATTGTGTGATTTAATAATAGCATTACAGAAGTAACTCGCTTTTATTGTGCCAAAATATCTTTATCTGCTATATCACAATTTGAAAAGAATCGTACCTATAAAAAATAGAAAAAAGAGGTAAGAAAATTATTTGAAATTGAAATTGAAATATAATTTATTCAGACAACCAACCATATTATGACCGAAACCATATTTTGTAATATCTAACTATAAAATGCATTAACTATAAAATGCAGCAATATCGTTTATAAATGACGTTAAGTTTATAAATAAATAAGTTGTTAATTCAAAAACAAATTGCTATGTTATATAGGAGACTCCTGGCACAGGACTCATTTTTGCTTAAAATGAGGTTCCAATACCAAAATAAAACAAAAACTAAATTATTATGCCGAAACTGCAGCCACGCAAGGAAGTGCACACTGTTTGATTGCCGTTCCATATTTTGTTTTGCAAATACCCGACAGGGTTCATAATGTATCAAACAGCTGTAAACTGTGTGCCTAGTGATAAGAGAACTGCTGTATAAATAAATAAATATGAATGGACAAATCACACAGATCGAGCTAGCCCCAAAGTAAGTTCGAGACTTGTGTTATGCGATACTAACATACTAACTCGACGATACTATATTTTATTATACCTACATAAAAATAAATATCCAAGACCCAGGTCAATGTGATTAAGTTAATTTTCCATGTTGACTTGACCGGGGATCGAACCCGGGATCTCCAGTGTAGCAGTCCGGCGTGATGACAGGCCACGGAGGTCGTTTAATATGAATATATAGAATGGTTTCAGAAAACGCTTGTGTCTGTGACTTGGATAATATTGGATAAATAATGACTCGGTGTCACCGGCAACTTGTGCCGATATTTCGCCAATTTCATTTCTTCAGACCTTGTTGATTTTTCTTTTGTTTTCGGATATTCAAATTGCGTCATTTTTTTTACTAAAGACTGGCACTGACAAGCGCAAAAATGTTGTAATACAGAACAGAATCATAAATTTATTATTGCAAGTTCATCCGCAGTAAATTGAATATTTATTTAAATTTATTTACCTTAAACTTTTTGTGTTATTTAACCTGTGCCGCATATTTAATCAAAATCAGTAAAATCTTTTCTCAGTTTTTTCGTTATAAACGTAGAAGTATCTAATATAATTAATTAATAATATACACAAAAATTAAATAATAATATTCACATATAAATCGAAAAATATTCGTTTCCACAAATAAATACATGATATGAACACGTCTTGTACAGCACTAATGTTATTTAGACTTACACGCTGAGTAAAAAATTACAAATTCAATAATAAATAAAAAAATATACCTACCTATTTATTATAAGCATAAATCATCTTGTTGTGACAGTCGCCCCCTCCAGCTACGTATAATGAACTGATATTGTATGATAATAATCTGTGATAATAATGCTTCTTTCAACCATCTGTTTCCTACAGCTAATTATTTTGTCTAGATAATGTTATGTTGCGTACAGTTGGGGGCAAATAAATAATAACTATGCTACAGGGTTTGTCTGCCTCCGACTGAATTAATAAATCATTTTTTACACAAATGAATTGTTTGTAAAATGAGAACTGCAATAAAGTTAGTTATTACATACAATATTTTTTACACAAAGTTACGCCTTGCACGCTAAGATTTGTTCCAAAAATATATACATATTCAATTCCAGTTGTTTGTGCCTTTTGTTATCAAAATAGCAACAAAAACATCATGATCATCAATATACATTTGAATATGGCAATAAATTTCAATACGGCACCAGTGAGGGAATGGTACGGAACAGACATAGTCGACATTTGAACTCTGTTCAATTCTATTAGAACCAGTCGTTTTAGTTTCCATACTGATGATGATGTCCAACCGAATTCGGTCTTGGTGATAAATTTATAAACCACTGGCTTTTGCCCGTGGCTTTGCCCGCGAGAGTTATTCTGTGAAAGCGGAACACAAACTTTCACCCCCCTTTATACACAATTGAGGGTTGATCTTTAAAAAAAAAATCTACCCTTTGTTAGAATAGAGCCTTTAACTATATGCATACCAAATTTCATCAAAATCGGTCTCGCGGTTTAGCCGTGAGACAGACTTTCGCATTTATAATATTTGTATGGATGCAGTGCATGTATGTAGGTATGTGCAGGTATGTGCATGGACGCTGCAACACCAGGGGTGTCACACGCATGTTCCTTACTTTATGTCCAAGAGTCTTTAGCCACAGTGCCTTATAATAATTACACTGTCTCTCTCACCCTTCAAACTGGAACATATAAAACTACTATGCATGCGCGAGATTGGTACAAATAAATAAATATATTAGGAAAAATCACACAGATCGAGCTAGCCCCAAAGTAAGTTCGAGACTTGTGTTATGGGATAACTAACTCAACGATACTATATTTTTTATCAAATACATATATAGATAAACATTCAATACCCGGACCAATCAGAAAAATATCATTTTCCATCATGACCCGACCGGGGCTCGAACCCGGGACCAAGAGGACCAGAGGCAAGCACTTTACCACTGCGCCACCTAGGTCGACAAGGTATACAATCTCATGTTGCTGCTTAGTTAATATAAAATGCTAGATGTTGCCCGTGGCTTCGCTTCGGGAATTTTGAGATAAAGTATAGCCTAATAGCAATCATGGATCTTTCTAATGGTGAAAGAATGTTTGAAATCGGTTCGGTAGTTGCGGAGTTTACCCGCCTTAAACATACAAACTCACAGTCTCACATACGCTTACCTGTTTATAATAATAGTATAGATAGATATAGATGGTAAATTTTTATTATTACTTATTAATATCACTACAGCCATAATTTAAATTTATTCCGCCACATTTCACATAGTTTAAGATTTGTCTGCTCTAGTATATTATAACTCAAAGAATTCTGTTCTGTATTTTTCACTTAGTGCCATCAGATTTTTCGTGGGATCAACATGCCCGTAATAAAATGGCAGCAATATATTTTTATAACTTAAACGTAGTAAATGTTATCCTTCCACATGTATAAGGGAAAATATATAGGACTGTATAAGTTTATATCGGCACACAGAATTCGTAAACACCGAAGACTCCTTTCATCGTGTAGCATAATATTTTTATATATACATAACAATAGCATTTCCCAGGAGCATTTACGTGAGTCTGGCTGGTTGTAAAATCACAGACGAATCTATAAAATTATAAGATTATTTTTTACGCTGACCTAAAGTTCGCGTCGTCACAGCTCTAAACGCAATTGATTGATTGATTTTTTTTTTCACTATACCTTTGCACAGATACCTTCACTTTGCAAAGAGCACTAAAAATGTTTTATCACAAAGATGTTAAATCACACTTGTGTCAAAGGGCAACTTGGACAAAATTCAGGCTGAAAAAACTGGAAGTCCACCAATCTCACAACTTACATATGGCCTGACATATTTTCTCAATTCCTTCGCTTCTTTTCCGTAATGGGCCATAAAAAAGTTTACACATAATTCAGGATGGTGTGTCTGTGATATTCCTAAATAATTGTTATTGCTACTGAGGTTTGATCATACTTTTATTGTTTCCTATTTACATTGTCCCTTTGCGACATATTTATTTCACTTTTAGGATTTCGTACCTCAAAATGTTAAAACGGAACACGTATAGGATCACTTTGTTGTCTGTCTATTCGTCTGTCAGTCTGTCAAGGCCCTTTTTATTAATGAACATGTATAATATTAATATTATTCTATCTCTTTTCTCTCATCCCATTTTGAGTACAAAATTTTCCAAGGTTTTGATGTACCTTCGGTACCACAGACCCCGCGCGTGCTATATTATCTATACTATATTTATAAAGAGGTGAGCGTTTGTGAGTTTATATGTTTGAGGCGGGTAATCTCCGAAAATATCGAACCGATTTCATTCTTTCACCATTAGAAACATACATTATCCAAGACTGCTATAGGCTATATTTTATCAAAAAATTCCCATCTAGTAATTAATTTAAATACTAAGTAATATTTTAAATGCGAAAGTAAGTTTGTTTGTTACCTCTTAAAGCTTTGTCTACTCTAACAATTTTCTTGAATTTTAGCATAAATAGTTTAAAGTACGGAGAAGGACATGGAAGTTACCTTGCATTCCGGAAAAATAACTACTCCTTTGGGAAATTTACGCGAGCGGGCGGAGCCGCGGTTAAAGCTAGTTATCCTATAAACGTCTTCCATTACTTTCAAGCTTTTATTCAACTTATTATAATAATGTATGTTCTGATGAAATCTTACAACGCAATTTTGAAGCAGATATATTCAACTGCAATGCATTTATCTGATGGTGCACCTAGGTCGGCTTCTGACTAGAGAACTCCTCGATGGCTTACTGCAGGAACGTAAGTTTTAGTCACCGGTTGTATGCAGTAAAATCTCTAAAAAAGCTTAACTGTCAAAAATATAATTATGGGAAAAGCTCATTAATTGTAGGTAAATGAACGACGGAAGGCCCCGAACAAAGTCAGTTGAAAACAAAATTCACTTCGTTTTTTGTCTTGGCAAATTTAGTAAGTTCATTAAACCCTCTGGGAAGGAATAATTCTTTCAAACTGTCCCACTTTTAATTAGTGGTCGTTTTTAGTTACTTCCCGGGGTTTTGTGTTTCAAGTTTTGTTAAACACGCGAATTTTATTTAAGGAATAAAGAGACTTTGAGAAAAGCGTTTTCAGTCAGGAAGACATTATAGTGTAACGCAGCTACGCTTTGTTTGGAATCTCTTTCGATGTATTCCGCATGCGCTGGCACATTTGGATCTACTGTCATACATTTTAAAATTCTAAATCCGCTCGAACACTTTGACGCGTAAACATTACGATCAAGCTAGCGAGGCTAGAGGGTGGCCGTGATAAATTTATAAACATTAAATAAAATAATAAGAACAGACCCAATAAGGGTAAGTGCTGCATTTATTGTGAATATATATAACGTATCACCTAATATCTATTTTAGATTTTTAATTTATATTTAATTGTTCTAGGTCTTACCTTAAGTTTTATAATAAACTGACTTTACTACCTACTGCCTATTGCCTATTTACTAACCCACGATAAAATCTCGACAATAGTAACACTTTTGAAACCCAGTTTATTTATAAATGGATATCACTAGAACTTAATATAGGTATATAGATATACATATATATATACCTATATTAAGTAATATAGCTCGATTATGGGTCTTATAGATACAAACACAAAAACAGGTACAACATATTCGTTGGCAAATATTTGTAAAAACTAATTCTAATATTGAATAAACTTGTGCACATGTTCATCCATACTAATATCAGAAAGATTAAATATTTTATCTTTAATTCAGACCTTTTAAGGTGTCCATTCATATCGAGTCCGTTATTGCCAACACTGGGAGTCAAGTTTTATTCAAGTTGCCTAAAGGCATCTGACATGAATTTTTACGACTACCCATACACATTATAGTGAACATAACAGTCCGCTAATGTGTAGGTTTCTTCACGATGTTTACTCTGGTGGTATCTGAAAAATACATGAGTCAGATTGGTATACAAACTCATGTGACACGAGTAGGATTCGAACCTGGGACCTGTCGATCACAGGCGGACGGTCTTAACCACTTGTCAACCACCGCTTCAACTTTTAAGTATTGATGAATAATGTTTCAAAAATAATTCTAAATATATCTTTATTGTTTTAAACCTGTTCTGCGCAAACCGCAAATACTGCGACACGTCGACATCGTGACATCATAAATATGAATATCTAAGGATTATAGAATATAGTATGTTCCTCCGATTTCATCGCATATATTTTAAAACCACCAGTCCCCATGTCGAGTAGCCATTCACATTTATTTGTCTTACAGATCACGAGTTCAAGAAAATGAAATGAAAGATTCATCCCGTACTTAGAGATACAGAATAGAGCGCGCGACTTGACCGATGTCCGTGAAAACGTATGAAAAAGTGTTAACATTCACACGGACATTATAATATCATCTATAATTATTGAGATAGTAGGACAAGGTTTACGCCATAAACATATAAAATTCAAAAATTTAAGACACGTCAGGTGGTTTTTCGTACTATCCAATATTTGTATTGTAAGCAAGTTCATTTATTAAGCCTCTTGGTTCAGCGATAGTTGCAGCTTCACATTGCATAATAAGTAGTTAAATAGTAAGCTTAACTGTATAAGTCCCTTGTTTACTAACACTAGTGTTATTAGTTCTTATTGTGGTGTACACTGTACGGTGGTTATATTTAACAATAGAGTTAAAGACTATCTATACGCAGTGGAAAAGCTTTTAATACAAATTTAAGGGATTTTCTTGTGAAAAATATTGTTATTTCTCAGATAAATTTAACGTTATTTTAATATACGTTTAAGTTATTAATTTAATTATATTTAAGTTCTTTTGAAAAATATTCGAAAACAAGTTAACGAATAAATACATACAAATAGACACTAAATAATTGAGAGGTGACCGCCCCGCACTACTCCTTCGGAAACTGTGACGCGGGGTGGACATTTCGAGCGCATAAAACAACACAACTTGTTTCATTTCATATCCACTACACCTACACATTACGTAGGTATAACGAGACGGCACAATCACTATTACATATTAGGCCACGAGCCAAATTGCATGACAGTTAGCGTTTCCGCGCGCAAATTCGAACTCATAAATTAATGACTTTTAAAATTGAAATAAACATTTCTAGTGGTTCATTGCAACGATTGCTCCCGAGGACTGTTCCAGAATTTATTTAAAACAATTTTTAAAAATCGGTATAAGTAATACCCTATCGAATAAAAATACAGTTTTCGTTCGCGCACTCTATATCTTAACTAGCTACACAAACTGACATGCAATGATTACTATGCAGGCAAAGTCGCGGGCGACGGCTAGACCATGAATCCCGATAGTCTGTCCGGATTTCTTGATATTCTGCATCAATGTGGAATAACTACTTGTACATTTTGCCAACTTTAAGAGTCGACGATTGATGTGTTTATTTGTTTGAAATGGCGTTTACTAATCGTGTAATTTCATAACAATCCGTCCAGTAGATTTTGCGTGAAAGATTAACCAACACACACATACTTCACAAACTTCCGCATTTATAATATTATAAATGCAAAAGTTAAGTTATGTAAGTTTGCTACTTCTTCACGCTTTATCTACTCAACTTATTTTATTAATTTATTTTATGAAATTATTTCTTGAAATTTTGCATACAAGTAGTTTGAAGTATGGAATAGGACGTAGGGCCTTTCATCCCGGAAAATTAACGCGGGCGAAGCCGCGGGCAAAAGCAAGTCTGAAATAAACAATTTAGTATTATTTTGAGGCGAATTTTTTATACAAACTCTGTTATCTGTACTGGACTATTTTAATAATGTATGACTGTACTAAACGACATACATTGTAACCAAAACGAATATAATGAGACCAGTAAAAACATGTATTTAGTTTCTCCTTTGTCGGGAATTGCTGTCTATTTAAACAAATTACATGCAATTTTGTCATTGTTATAAATTGGTAGTCAAATCGCTTTTAATGTATATGTAATATGTTTCAATGATCGTAGGTGGATTTGATTTCTTGATTGTTTTGAAATTGCCTTTAGAGGCATTATGACTTCTCAAGTATCAACTATCAACATACGAGTAGGTATGATACGCAACTGTACTATACGTGAATTAATATTTGTATTATCTGAAGGCGAAGTGTGGTTTAGTATGTCATAGCTCACTATCGAGTCAATTTGCAGTGAGACGAGCCGACCAATCCCATTGCAATTAAATAGATGTGAGCCATTGCGATTACATAATATTGTGTAACATTGATGCTATATATGTCTGATCATTATCTATGTAAGTATAGACGTTATATTTCATTTTCCGGATTCGAAAAATGTTGTATCATATTGTGTAATAATATTGTAAAAAAATCAAGAATACAATCAAGAATGTTTTGATGTTTCTTCCTCCTTCCTTGATGTAAAATCGCTTACTAATTATAGACAACTCGGAAAATATGTCGCTCATCTTTATTGTGGAATGTCATAATTTGGCAGATATTAAACCAGGATTATAAGACATGATGGCAATTGTTTTGCTCTTTTTATGACTTTAATATCTAGTTATTGAACAGAAATCAAACGATAAGCAAGGAAAAAATATTAGACGGCAACAGCAGCTTTTGATTGAAGGTATAAAAAAAGTTGATTCGTTTTTATATCTAAAATCTTGACCAAACAAAAACCATAACATACAAACACCAGTCAAGCACGAATTGTGTTATACCACCTAAACAATGGTTCTGACTAAGTTGGCACGAAATTGTATTTAAACATGAGGGTGAATTTATTTCTTGAAGTCTTCGTAGAAAATTCCCTGCCACTTATGAAAAAACTGCAGATTCAACTTCCAACGGCAGTGTTCCAAACACGATATGATATGTAACTTTCTAGAAACATTCTACAACTCAAAAGTGAAAGGTCGACAACGCTCCTGTGATGCCCCAGGTATTGCAATTAATTCATGGTAGCGGTGATCTGATAACTCTTTGGGTGTTCAAAATAATCACACTTTAAGTACGGGACCCTAAAAGTCATCAAATACTATGAGTCGCAAAAATACATGACAATATAATACAAAGTTGTTTCCTTGAGATGCGTGGGTGAACCGGACAGTAAATACTTAGTTCAATAGCATAGGTCATAGTGAGCACATATATTTAATAATGATTATTTTTATTGTGTTGTTATGTGCATTTAGATTGGAGGCTGCAAAAATATTAGTAGTAATACCTACACCTTCTATAAGTCATCAGCTTCCGATCAGACCTTTGACACAAGAACTGGCTAAGAGAGGGCATGAAGTAGTGGTAATAACAACGGATCCTATAGGAAACAAGGATGGCGCTATACCTAATCTAACTGAAGTTGATGTTCATGACATATCATATAAAATTTGGAGGGAAAAAGTTTTAAACGCTGAAACATCGAGTGGAAGCTCAAACGACTTGGAAAACCAAATTGATAAATTGTATAATCTTATAACAGATATATTCGAAGTACAAATGGAAACTAGAGAGGTTACAAGTCTAATAAATGACAAAACGAAGACATTTGACTTGATATTTCTCGAAGCTTTAGCAAGGCCAGCGTTATTATTTTCCCACATTTATAAAGCACCAGTGATTCTAATCAGTTCGTTTCTTTCAATGTACAACAATTTGCAGGTGATCGGTGCGCAAGTGCATACGAATTTGTATCCAGAAATGTTCCGTCAAAAAATAAACAATATAACACAATTTGAGAAGATAAAAGAATTGTACTTGCAATATAAAATAGAAAAGATAATTGAGGATTCAGAACCGAAACAAAATGCAGTGGTTAGAAAAGTTCTGGGACCAGATGCGCCGAATCTTAAACAGTTATATAATAACGTTGATATGTTGTTCCTAAATGCTCATCCAATATGGGACTCTAATCGACCTGTTCCTCCTGGGGTTGTATATTTGGGTGGAATCCATAAAAATCCGAAGAAAAAATTACCCAAGGTAAGTGGTATGCATTTCTTTATATACTGTATTAGTGCTTATTTTAATAGAATAACCTATAAAGTAATATTACCTATTGATCCTTCAGTTACCGCGAGTCCGATCGGACTGCGAACCTATTGTTCAATTGTTTTTATTTTCTCCAGGGTACTCGTTATATAAATCTACTTGTACGTACTGTCGACAATACGAGACAAGGCAACAACAGATCGCGTTTAATCAGTATATTTTCCATAATAAGCAAGCACATAATATAAACAATGGTCAACTGCGGCGTGTAATTCCACCTTAGAATAGGTGGTCGTATTCTAAGGCGTCCTATCCTACTCTATATCCTCCCGTGGTCGACTAAGGAATACACGGCCTAGGCAGCTGAAAACAATAGCATTCCCAAGGAGTGTTGAAGTCAAGCAAGCAGCCGTTTGTCTTCAAAATTTTAAGGTTTTGTTTTTACGCTGACTCCGTGCTTCGCAGCTTCACAACCCCGAACGCAATAGGGAACATTTATTTATTTTTATTTATAAGACTTTATTGTTCCTAGTAAAAACATACTTATAAACAAATGGCAAACTTAATGCTATAAGCATTCTCTCCCAGCTAACCATTAGGAGAGACAGAGAAACATGCAGAAATGAAAGAGATAAACAATGGTCAGTTGACCATAACATTGGCCAGATAAGTAAATGTATCTTGAAATGTACTTGACATTCCAAGATCAAAATATTACATAGAAGTTATTATTTAATACGTATAAAGAGTATCACTCTTTTAAGTAATGCAGTTTATCTTCAAGTGTGTGACATTTAAAAGATAACCAACTTGTCACATTATGTAGTGTCGTGTCAATCTCTGATATCAATTAGTTTGTTATAAACTAGTTGGTTACCGCGAATTGTTTTGTCGTATATTTTGTATTATGTAGGTACTTTATCAAGTTTTGTAAATCCTCCCATCGTAACATTTTAATATCATTTCGTAGCATTAGGTACAATTTAATGTGTAATATGAAGATGTTATTAATATTAATAATTTAGACAATGTTTATCAATTGTTATATTATTTAGTACTAGCTGATGCCCGCGAGTTCGTTCGCGTGGCCGGACAATTTTCGATGAGGAGTCAACATTATTAGTGAAATTTAATTGTACACACAAAGCGTAACGATACCTATGCAGAAGATGCTCACACGACAGAAATATATATAGATCATTGTGACTCTTTTTTAGGTGTTCCATATCTTCGATTTTTATACATCAACAGGAAATGCACATCAGGCTGAACAGTTTTTTTTTTAAATCTACGTTACTTCTTTTATAAGTAATTATTCCGAGATAAAATGCCGAAACCCCTGCTACAAAATTATTCTTAAAATTTCCATTGATATCAGTTTTCTTATGAAAATTAAAACTAACATACTTCATAAAACTCTTTCCTCTTAGTAGGGATGATTAATTAGATCTTATTAAATACGCCATTATTCTTTACATTTGATATAATTTAAATAGCAATAAAGTTTACCAAGCAATTAAAACTCTTATCGAAATAGATAAATTAAAAAAAAAAAAACAAAACTCATTCTCCATGACAATTCGACAAATATTCCTATAAAAAGAGTACGGACATCACGACCTCATATAGTCATCAATTTCAGTCGCGTGTGTACTGACGAAAATATGTATCGTATTCTAGTGTTTTTGTGTTGTGTTTTTGGACTCGAAGCAGCCAGAATATTATTCGCCATACCGACACCTTCAATAAGTCACCAGCTACCAATAAGGCCCTTATTTCTAGAACTAGCTAGAAGAGGACATGATGTTGTCGTTATAACTACAGATCCTATAAGAAACGAAGAAGGTGCGATATCTAATTTGACACAAATCGATTTACATGATATATCGTATAAGATTTGGAGGAACAAAATCTTGAAGTCGGAAATATTCACTGGAACTGCAAATAACATGGAGCCTCAAATGTTCTTGATGTATAATCTATTGACAGATATATTTGAAGTACAAATGGAGACTGAAGAGATTACTACGCTAATAAATGATAAAACGCAGAAATTTGATTTAATATTTCTTGAAGCTTTGTCCAGACCAGCACTCTTATTATCTCACATATACAAAGTACCTGTTATATTAATCAGTTCATTTTTATCTGTATACAATAATTTATACGTGGTCGGTGCACCTACACACCGACTTTTATATCCAGAAGTGAATAGACAAAAAATTAACAACATAACAGTATGGGAAAAATTAAGTGAACTGTATATGCAATATAAAATCGAGAAAATTATTGACAATGCTGAAGTAAGACAAAATGAAGTGATCAGAAAGGTCCTCGGGCCAGATGCCCCTACACTAAATGAGCTATATGATAATATCGATATGCTGTTCTTAAATGGACATCCAATTTGGGATTCGAATAGAGCAGTGCCTCCAGGAGTTGTGTACTTGGGTGGTATCCATAAAAATCCGCAAAGAGATTTACCCAAGGTAAGAAATTTGAATGTTCATTTTTCCTTTTAATTTCGTATTTATCCAGTCTCATGACTCCTTTCATCGCAGTATTTTCAATTATTTTTTTATGTATTATATATGAATAATTTCATTTATGTTAACGACTTTATGTTTTAGATTCACAATTATATAATTGTTACATTATTTAAATGCGTCGATGAGATATATTAATAAAATTATTTATTTAAAAAAAGCGACCAAGTGCGAGTCGGACTCGCCCGTGAAGAGTTCCGTAGCAGCAAGTAACCTAACATAAATTGTGGTTTACGATTTATGACGTATAAAAAGAACTACTTACTAGATCTCGTTCAAACCAATTTTCAGTAAAAGTTTACATACTAATCAATGTACATCATATATTTTTTTAGTATTATCATTCTCTTATTTTAGAAGTTACAGGGGGACACACACATACACACTTTGGAAGTGTCTATCGCGTAAACTATTCAGTTTAGAACCTAATAATATTAGAAACCAAGAATGATATTGATCATTATTGAAGACCTCATAGATACCCCACACGTATGGGTTTGATAAAAACATTTTTTTTGAGTTTCAGTTCTATGTATAGGGACCCCCAAAATTTATTGTTTTTTTTTCTATTTTTGTGTGAAATATTGATGGGGTACACAGAATACATCTACTTACCAAGTTTCAACAGTATAGTTCTTATAGTTTCGGAAAAAAGTGACTTCACACCTAATCTTTAATTATGAAATTTATATTACATGGATATTACACAAGGATTTAGTGTAAACACTTATTTATAAATAGATGATAAATCATAACAAAAACTCGATAAGATTTCGTATATAAAGCATATGAATGTGAACAACTCAGGTAGTAGATATCTATATTGTAATAAAAAAACATGTTCCGTTCACTATTATTTTTGTGTTGCGTATATAGTTTTAATGCGGCCAGGATTTTGTTCGTTATACCAACACCATCAATTAGTCACCAGACACCAATTAGACCTGTATTCCTAGAACTAGCTAGACGCGGACACGATGTAGTTGTTATAACTACAGATCCTGTAACAGGTACAATACCTAATTTAACTCAAATTGATATGCATGACATATCATACACGATTTGGAGGGAAAAAATCTTAGATGTGTCCATGTCTAGTGGAAGTTCGGATGATTTGGAAAATCAAATTTATTCGTCATTCAATCTATTGATAGATATATTTGAAATTCAAATGGCTACTGAAGAAGTTACAACTCTTATAAATGACAAAACGAAAAAGTTTGACTTGGTGTTTCTTGAAGCGTTTTTCAGACCTGCGTTATTATTTTCTCACATATACAAAGCACCCGTGATTCTAATCAGTTCGTTTCTTTCAATGTACAATAATTTGTACGTAATCGGCGCGCCTGTACACAGATTTCTATACCCTGAAGCAAGTCGCCAAAGACTGAATAATTTAACAATGTGGGAGAAAATAACAGAATTAAATAAGCAGTTTAAAATTGAGAAAATAATTGATAATGCTGAAGTCAAACAAAACGAAGTTATTAAAAAAGTACTCGGACCAGATGCACCAACACTTGAAGATTTATACAATAATGTTGATATGTTGTTCTTAAATGCCCACCCGATATGGGATTCTAACAGACCTGTGCCTCCTAACGTTGTGTATTTAGGAGGGATTCACAAGATACCGCGGAAAGATTTACCAATGGTAAGTATTATAGCGTATTTTTTTATATTTTTTAATATGTACCTCGGGATACGGTCGTTTTCTTCTTTATGTGCACATTCATTACGAGTACTGAATGTTGGGCGTAAGTTCCTTAAATTTTGTTTTAAACTAGTTTAAGTAAAGCGTAAGTTCCTTAAATTTCGTTTAAAGTAGCTTTAAGACTGTTTTGACTCCGTCCACTCTCTGATGTTTTTGATCTCAGATATCTTGCGTTCTATCCCGCATAATTCGATTCTCTGTATGTAAAATTAGTTTTAGGAATTTGACAATCAGTTGGCAAAAAAATGAACAAAAAATTAGAATAAAGTATATCTGCCGTCGTCGAATTGATTATGTTTACCTAATTGTAAAATATTGTCTCTATTCATGTATTTAATCTTTTTAAAATAAATGATAAAGCAGTTTACAAAACTCTTATCTACAATGACAGAAATTAAACTAAACTAATTGAAATTCATAATGTATCATCAACTAATTTACTATATAGTGTCCGATAAAGTTAATTTTGATGCAAGTCTTAATCAAAGTTTAGTTGGTATTAACGTGTTTTAAAAATGTTGCGTATATTAATAATATTTTGTTGTGTGCTCGCATTGGAAGCTGCAAGAATATTATTTGTTATTCCAACTCCATCTATCAGCCACCAGCTACCAATGAGACCATTGACAAAAGAATTAGCAAGGCGAGGACACGATGTAGTAGTTGTGACAACAGATCCTATTTATCCTAATGGTGGTGCGCCAGAAAATTTTACTGAGATTGATTTGCACGATCTATCCTATAAATTGTGGAGGGAAAAGATTTTACTCGCAATAGCCTCAAGTGGAAGTGCCCTTGATTTAGACTACCAAATGGATTTGTTGTGCAAAGTTCCAAATGAAATATTTGAAGAACAAATGCTAACTAAGCAAGTTCAAACTTTAATTAATGACAAAACACAAAAATTTGATTTGGTATTCGTAGAATCTGTATCAAGGCCTGCCTTGTTATTTTCTCATGTGTTCGAAGCACCGGTGATTCAGATTAGTTCATTTTTCGCTGTGTACAATAATTTACAAATTGCGGGTGGCGTCGTTCATTATATTTTATATCCGGAAATGACTACACAAAAAATTAATAACTTAAGTAACTGGGACAAGTTACATGAAATGTATAAGCAATACAAATTAGTCAAGTTGCTGAACAGTTTGGAAGAAAGACAAAATGAAGTGATGAGGAAGGTAGCAGGGCCTAATGTTCCACCACTTAAGGAGTTATTTAATAAAGTAGATATGTTATTTTTGAATGCGCATCCAATCTGGGACTCTAACAGGCCCGTGCCTCCTAATGTCGTGTATTTGGGAGGGATTCATAAAATACCACCAAAGGATTTGCCAAAGGTACGTCTATTACTCCATTTTTTAATCAAATTTTCACGTTTATTTTTAGATTAATATTTAATTTTGAAAGCTTTAATCATGTATTGTAATTAAAAAGTTAAATAAGAAAGTATAAAAAAATGATTTTTACCTCCTTGTCTGTCAAAAAACATCTAAAAATAGAATTAGAAGCTTGTATTTGGGAATACTAACTTAACGTTACTTTTATATATTATTATTATAAAGCATGTAAAACCTGTTTAGTATAGATAGATAAATATCCAAGAGCCAAGTCAATCTAAAAAATCATGTATCTTCTTGACCTGACTGGCGATCCAAAACACTACCTCTAGTGTGGCAGTCCAGCTTGAGGTCTTTTTTCTTGAGGGATTAAACCACAAGACATACAAATGGTTACTGTGAATGTTAACTGAAAGAATTGCATTTGCAACAAGTCCGCCTTTGCGCTCATTTATGTTCGAATACCTTATCACTACTTGTATAATTTGTGAAATAATAAAGACTTCATTTTTCCATCATACAAGGCCCCGGAGATTCTCGTAATCTATATATATATATATATATATATATATATATATATATATATATATATATATATATATATATATATATATATATATATATATAAAACTCTTGCGTTACTGAGTGACTGACTAACTGACAGACAACGCACAGCCTAAGCTACTGGGCGTAGAAAGCTGAAATTTGGTGTGTAGGTTCCTAGGACAGCGTAGGGGAGTACTAAGAAGGGATTTCCTGAAATTCTCACGGGAAACGGATTTTTACTCATATACGAAATTGTGGGCAAAAGCTAGTTTTAATATATAATTAATGCATTATAGTATGATGAAAATGCGGAATCATCCAGCACAGGCATGATTTGGCTAAAATGACAGTGTCATGATAGAAAAACGCTTGTACCAGTGTCTAAACCCTTTATCTTTGAAGATAAAATAATTAAAACGGGTATCATTATGTATCATCAACTATTTTACCATATAATAAGCGAGGATGCTAATCGTAATACAGTTTTAATTCATGGTGCAGCACATATAAACGTGTTTATCATGTTGCGTGTACTAGTGATATTTTGTTGTGTTCTTGGACTGGAAGCTGCAAGAATATTATTCGTTATTCCGACTCCATCTATCAGCCACCAGCTTCCAATGAGGCCATTGACCCAAGAATTAGCAAAGAGAGGCCATGATGTAGTAGTTGTAACGACGGATCCTATTTATCCCAAAGGGGGAGCACCGGCGAATTTTACAGAAATCGATTTGCACGATATATCTTACAAAATTTGGAGAGATAAAGTATTAAATGAAATAACTTCAAGTGGAAGTGCAAACGATTTAGATTACCAAATGTATATGATGAGTCTACTAATAGTTGAAATTTTCGAAGTGCAAATGCTAACTGAACCTGTGCAAACTCTAATCAATGACAAAACACAAAAATTTGACTTGATGTTCTTAGAATCAGTATCTAAACCCGCGATTTTGTTTTCGCATGTCTTTAAAGCGCCAGTGATTCTAATAAGTTCATTTCTATCTATTTATAACAATTTACAAGTGATAGGTGGTGAAGTTCACTACATTTTGTATCCTGAAATTACTACTCAAAAAATCAACGATGTTACAAAATGGGATAAATTGAAAGAATTTTATAACCAATACAAGTTTGTTAAGATGTTGGATAGCTTGGAAGAAAGACAAAACGAAGCTATGAGAAAAGTAGCAGGCCCTGATATTCCACCACTAATGGAGTTATTTAATAAAGTAGATATGTTGTTTTTGAATGCGCATCCGATATGGGACTCTAATAGACCCGTGCCACCCAATGTCGTGTATTTAGGTGGAATTCATAAAATTCCACCAAAGGATTTACCAAAGGTATTTAAATCTTATATTATTTTTAATTGTAATTTTTTTTTTAGGTATTTTAAAGATCATAAAACTTTATTTAAAAGTCTTAGGTATTGAATATTTTGTATAATAATGCGCATAATAACAAGTAATTGCAAATAATTGTGTAAATTTCGCTCATATCCGAGCGTTTTCCTGGTTACTCACCTAGCTGTTGAGTGTCAAAATTCAGTATTCGTTTTCTTCTTTTTCGTCCAAGTAATTATGTGAACTTATGTGTGAGTACCTACTTGTTCAATGAAATCTTTAATTTAAAATGTCGCGCATCATGTACATTGGTAATATTCTGTGTGCATTCAACCCACACATGTAAAGCTGCTATCGGTCAATATATACTAGTCATTATTAATCCGGTTATAAGGTCCATTATGCGAATTCGTGATAAATAGGTATTTATGATATATTCTGCTAGTAACAATTCTCACGCATGTTCTATCTCAAGATCAATGCTATTAGCTATTTATAAATACAAGGTTGAAATTGCATGCAACTAGTGCATTACTTCGGGATACCAAGTGACGACGGCCGCATAATGTATCGCGTGTTCATATTCTCATTACTTATCATTAATATTGATACAGCGAGGATATTAGCAGTGTTTCCGACACCATCTATCAGCCACCAAGTTGTGTTCAGGCATTTAACTAAAGAATTAGCTGACCGTGGACATAAAGTAACAGTTTTAACGACTGATCCAGCATTTCCTAAAGACCGTACTCCTGAGAATTTAATTGAAATCGATTTACATAATGTATCGTATACACTTTGGGGTGAAAAATTTATAAAAACTGCCAAAGGTAGTACAAATGACCTTATCCATCAATTGCAAGTTGCTTTTAATACTTTGACTGAGGTTTTTGAGTTGCAAATGAATATGGATGAAGTTAAATCTGTGATTAATGATAATAAATATGATTTATTGATCTTGGAAGGATTGGCGAAACCAGCATTGGCATTATCGCATATATACAAAGTGCCTGTGATTCAGTTTAGTTCGCTTGTTCCGATTTATAATAATCTACAAACACTTGGTGCCTCTGCGCATCGATTGCTTAACCCTGAGATGGTAAGACAAAAGATCAATAATTTGACAATCTGGGAGAAGATTACAGAAATGTATACTCAGTTTAAATACGAAATGGTTTTGGACCATGAGGAAATAAATCAAAATGCTGCTATCAAAAGGATTTTCGGCAAAGATATTCCTCCTCTTAGTGAACTGTATAATAATATTGATATGTTGTTCTTAAATTGTCACCCTTTATGGGACAGTAACAGAGCTGTCCCACCGAGTATAATATATTTGGGAGGAATCCATAAATATCCACTAAAGGAACTAACCAAGGTATTGACCGTTTGTTTTATGTAACATGACCACTGTAAATATTTCCGTTACATTTATTTTTAACTAGCTTTTGCCCGCGGCTTCGCCCGCGTGAATTTCATAGCAAAACCTCAGTAATTTTTTATCGCGTACTCTGTAAGACTGGTAAACATATATGATTCAAATTCGCATTTTTTCTCATCTTTAGTTCAATTTCGTGCGTCCCGTTATATCAGGATAAAAAGTATACTAATCAGTAGTCATGTAAGTACCTTTCAATTAAAAGAATTTCGGACATACATAGATACTGAAACGCAGTATCTATTTTATTAACCCTAAAAACACTTGCCTTTTATAACATTAGAGGGATTCATTTTGGAAAATGGCTACTCTATTCTCTTAATCTACAGTTATTTATTGTTGAAATAAACGGTTGTGTAATAGGCCTTATTTTAAGGTAGGTGAAAGCATTTTCACTTCAAAAACTACAAAAAGTTGGGGTATTCAAACTTTGATACGGAATATTGCGCCTTTTCTCTAACGGGATATACAGAGCGCTGAACGAAGGAGATGACGAACAGTTTTATTGGTGGAATTAAGTTATAGCTCAGCCGTTTGGCTGCTACGATGCCTCGGACAGACATACAGATCACGTTCAACTTATAACTTCTGTCGTCAGGGGTAAAAAATACTAACATACATTTTTGTTCACAGGATCTCAAAGCCTACTTGGACACGTCTAAAAATGGCGTCATCTACATCAGCTTCGGAACCAATGTCAGCCCATCAGCCTTGCCAGCGGAAAAAATACAAATCCTTGCTAAAGTGTTCTCCAGGTTGCCATATGATGTCCTCTGGAAGTGGGACAAGGATGAATTGCCCGGGAAACCGGCTAACGTGAGGATTTCACATTGGCTGCCTCAGTCGGATCTTCTGAGTGAGTTATTTTGATTAAATAAATAAATAATTATAAGATTAAATCACATGGATTGAGTTAGCACCAAAATCAATGATACTATGTACTATAACAATTACACAACTAAATCGGAATCACGCCATCTATTGCTGTATACCGCATGAAAATTCGTGCAGTAGCTTTTGAGATTTTTATATGAGTTTTATAATATGTACGGATAATAGGATAAGGATTTATGTTTGTTTGAATTCATTTTGCGTCTCTCATCGTTATCTCGTGTTATTATAATAATTTCTGTAATTTTAATTAATGGTGAATTTACTATTATGATAAATTTATATCGATCGATAAAATGGTAAAGTTGATGTAAATTTTATATCATTACATTGTTGCAAATATTATTTCTCGTGCAATCAAAACATTTGCATAATCATCACTATTAGGTGTTCTTTCGTTTCCACTTATTTCTACTACGTCTTTAAACATATTTCTTATTCAGAAAATAATAATAATGAGATGAAAAATATTGAATATTTTCAAAATGTGTTTAAAATACATTTGTGACATGCATAACAAAACCGTTAACCCCCGCCGACAGGAATGGAGTTATAACTTTAACGTGTCTGTGTATCTGTATGTCTGTGCTTGTTATTGTAGCATACGGCTGAACTGATTTTGGTACTTATAGTTTTTTTTTCTATTTAAAAGATAATTTGAACGAGATTGTTCTTAGCTAAAGTTTTTTTCGGTACAATTTATTCTGCTAAAAATTTATGTACTCGAAATACATAAAAAAATAATTGTTAATTCTCATAAAAAATTCAATAGTAATACTTATTGAAAAAACACCACATGATTCACAATGACTGTGCGATTATCAAAATACATAAGTGCATATATTATATTATGTTATGAATACATAGATGCGTTGAAAAACTAGTATAGTAATAAACTAAACAAGTTGATATTTCCGCAACTCATGGCATGACATTAAATTTTTTCTGCATACTCATGGTCACGCATAAGTCTCGTGTAGGTCATTTAGTACGCAATCTTGTAATTTATATGGTTCCGGCTCATTAAAATAAACAACAACACACACATAATATATGTTTGTCTGTTAAAGTACAGAACACAATCATTATTCTTTAATCAAACACTTTACATTCCTACAAGTGTGACCATTGTAACTAAGTTATCGCTTTATTCTTTTATTTGTTTGTAACATATCTCTTTAATAACAGAGGACGAAGTACGGGTCTACGTTTCACTTCTCACTATCGAGTCGATTCGAAGTGCGACAGCGAACCTATCACATTGCGGGTGTGGCTGTCGTTTTGTCCCAATAGCGCATTATGATTAGCTGCGTCACATTGCGAATCGACTCGATTGTGAGATATAAATAGCAACAGTACACTACGCACACATAATTTTAATGGTATTTAAAAAATATTCCTTTTGTCAAATGGAAATTTATGAGAAAATATGCTTTGCATTACGAAATTATCGCGGTAGTAACGCTGGGGCAAACAAATAGAGGCTAACAACAACGTGGCCCATCCGTTATTGATAGTTCCACGTATTCCCGCGTTATTCATTAGTGGCTCATTTGAACATTTTTCAAATTTCCTAAGGTTACTACGCGGAACATAATAATTACTTATTAACATTTTTTATCTCTTTCAATACGTCACGAGAGACAGAGATAAGAGGCGTGGAGTAATTGCTGTGATAAGCCCTGTCTGGACGGCACATGCGTCGATGACCTTGTCACGTAATCGTATATTTTTATACTAGGTCATCTGTTCTTTCGATTAATTTCTCGGATAATTTATCAGCTACTTGCGGCCCGTCCCGGCTTCGTGCGGGTAAAAACATTATACATTTATTATTTGAGGGTTTAAATGTACCTATAATAATACATCTAACTCTTCTTCAGTAATCAAAACGAATTTTTTATATGTATATCTGTTTGCGATAAACAGACAGACATACGCGCCAGATGACTTTGTTTAATAATATGTAATGATAAGGATGTTAGGATAAAATTTTAGGGGCCTTTCACACTGATTTCCACACAAAAGGGCATTTTCATTGACCGCATTAATGCAGCACTTTTTGTGTTTGTTTCTGATGCCAGGACCAGGCAGAAGCCTGTCCTGTGGCGCTACTGATGCTGCTACAAAGGAATATTTTTCCCGAAATGAGATTTGTACTTACTAAGAAGTGCTTGGCATGCTTTGGCGGAGGCTTATGTCATGCAGTGGACGAAATGAGCTGTAGAAAAAGAAGAAATTATTTGAATTTGAATCGAATACATTTTAATTCCAGGACATCCAAAACTGAAGTTGTTCGTGACCCAAGGCGGCCTGCAGTCGACTGATGAAGCGATAGATGCTGGAGTTCCTCTGATTGGCATTCCTATGTTGGGAGACCAGTGGTTCAATGTGGAAAACTACGTAAAGCATGGTATTGGCGTTCGGCTGGACATGGACACCCTAACAGAAGAGAAGTTCCAGGATGCTATTGATAAAGTTATCAAGGATCCAAGGTATGTGTATATCATGTTAGATTTGTTAAAGACTTTCAGAAACGAATTTTCTATTGTTTTATTTAATTTAAATTTGCTGATACCAGTTTTGATTACAATACATGATATATTTGAGACTAACTGGTGCTGTCAAAGACGACCTACATGTCAACAACGCTAATTAAGGATGTCGAAGACGGAGCGAATTGTAGAAGAAAAAGTAAGTGTCGAATCGATTCGGAGTGAGACGCAGCGAACCAATAACATTGCAGTGTGGTTGTCGTTGCGTCACAATGGCACACTGTGATTGGTTAGCTGCGTCTCACTGCGAGTCTACTCGATGGTGAGATGTAAATAGCAAAGTCGCACTACGCACACCGATGTCGAAGACCCAGCGAAGTGAAGAAGAAAAAGTAGGATCTTGAGCTACAATTTTCGGCTATAAAGCGTCACACCAATATGAGGAAGTAACCGGGTAGGAAGTAAAATGGTCACACGAGAGAGAGACAAAGTCTAGGACTGAGGAGAAGTTATGGCGCGGCCTTGCATCTATTTGAATGCGCGTTAAACCTCAAAAATTGAAATATTTCGTAAACTTGTTGCAGCTATCGCCAGAACATTGCGAAGCTTCGTGACCTCATAAACGACCAACCGCAAACCCCCTTGGAAAGGGCAGTATGGTGGACAGAACACATTCTTAGACATGGCGGGGGTCGACACCTGAGGTCCCCTGCAGCTAACATTCATTGGACACAGTACTATGAAGTAGAATTAATATCCTATCTACTTTTTGGTCTACTGGCTGTCTTAGCACTTTCTGGAGCTGTGATATTCTACACTGTGCGACATATATCACTGTTGATTAATAAAAATAGCAAATTAAAAACAAATTAATATGATATATGTGGGAAATCTTCCTATTAAAAATAATAATTTATTAGGTAACTAAATTATATTGTATTAAGTTTTGGTTTTGTCTAAGATAAATGTATGAAAAAGGGATGGGATATTTTTTAAACAATTTAGTCTTGCATAAATTATCACTATTTATATTGTAATAATACAATACTCCATATTAATATTATAAATACGAAAGTCTGTCAGTTTTTTCTGTCTGCAAAAAAATTGGCTACCGCGGCTATAGTAGTAAAACAATATAATTAAAAAATCAAATTCGGGAATTTTTCATTAAGGTGATTGCACAATAATTATATTAGTAATTGTTATTTAATTTAGAACTAACGTTATCAGTAACATCTAACATATTGAAATAATATGTCAAAAATGAAGGCAATAGAGATAAAGCGGGGAAATATATTTGTCTGTAATCGTGGACAAACTGTGAGACATGATTCCGGTTATATCGCAACAAAATTAGCTAAAATTATTATTATATACGTATTCATATTTTAAGGAAGCTCTAGTTGATAAAACATATTTTTTTTATAGTAATCTTAAAATGAAATATTATTTTTAAGCAATGCGTGAAATAAAGTGACTATTACTTCGTTATTTGAAATCTAAAAACATAGGTACATTTGTTATCGCGATCTTGCACGTCGTTATTCGAATGAGACGGCTATATTTCTACGAGCTTCTACGCAGTGTGTAAGTGTATTGACTGTTTTTCCAAATGGCTTAGAAATATAGATTAGTTATTTATGCGTGAGCGAATCATCTAAATGTAATAATGAACATATGAGTGTAATTACCGAAAGAAAATCTGAATAACAAAAATAGTTAATTGACGTCCTTGGAGAAAAGGCTGCGGTGAAGTGTGTTGCGCCGCTTCTTCTCCACCTGCGCTTTGGAAGTCGGCAGTAGACTCAGTAGACTAATTAATTTTTTGACTTCAATATGTGATGTATATCATCCTAAATTGGAGAAAGAATTTTGAAAATCGCTTGAGTAGTTCCGAAGATTGACCCTTACACACACAAACGCCTACTTCTTAATAATATAGTGTTGATTAGTGTAGATAATGCGATTTTTTCTAGGTCTAAGGCAAATTATTGCATATTGTGTAATAAAAACATGATTTTATTTTATAAAATTAAAAGTTCGTGTTTTGTTACATTTTGTATTATTCAAAAGTCAAAACTTTTATACTTGGTCTCCGTTACCACTGATACAATAAAATTTTTGTAAATACCAACCCGGATTTTTGGTTAAAAATCGCGGTTGGTACCTATTTAAGTGCAAAATTAGAATTAAAAACCTTATTATTACAAAAGCCACGATAAGAAGAAGTATGAATATAATGTGTTAGAAATGCCCTATAAATAGATACCAATTAAAAAGTTAACTTGTCAATTTGACATAATTATTATGTCAATGTACTGTATGTCAAAGTCACTTAATTTTTTTATATTTGTTGTTGTTAGATGCATGAAATTATTAGGTACTCCGTGCAACTAATTCCACGGTTAGATGTGCACTGTATGTATAACAATAACATTCTACAGTGTTATTCATCTGAACCGGCATTTTGTTAAATTTATCGTTCTGTCGATCCGCAGTGAGACGCAGCTAACGAATCACATTGCGGTGTGGTTGTGGTCGCGTCATTATGGCGCACGGTGATTGGTTAGTTGCGTCTTACTGTGAATCGACTCGATAGTGAGAAGTGAAATTAAAACCCACACTTCGCCCTCTGCGCTTTCACAATGTGAAAACTTTATATTTTTGAATATGGAAGAAATTTAAAAAAGGGTACAGCGAAGAAAAAAATAAAATAATTCAAATGTAAAGATTTAATAAAACAAAAGCGTAAAAAATTACTAATACATAAGCAGTAACCAGGTAGAGCATAGTGCCTAAGTGTGTGACTGCCGCTTTTTTTGCTTTTTTGTGTTGTACCGCGTCACCTTCCATTAGAAGTCTGAGCTGGTTCTGCGATGGCGTGGGGTCGCCGTTGGGGCAGTTTCCATATGGTATGGTCCCGTCGCATTCCTGAAATAAAAAGTCAATTGAAACACGCCTTTGTAAACACCAGACGTTCCAATGTAATATAGCCAATTATAAGACCCAATTATGGCACGTGGTGGTGTTATCTAGAACCATGCTATTTCCTACCGTGAATGTCGTACAACTAAGAGATACTTAGCCCAGGCACCTCATAGGCAACACTAACATTCCCAAGAAGGGTTCACGTCAGGACGCAGCCGGTTGCAAAATCACAACCGATTTGTCAAAATTTCAAGGAACTTCGAAATACTATATTCGGCCTCAATACAAAAATCCTGGAAATTCTGGATGTTTGGTGCACTAAATATAAAAGTTTACAGATTTTGAATTTAAATTTAAATAAATCAGGTTAAAAAGTTTTCTTTTGCAATTATGCGTATTATTCACTCTTTCAAATTGAACGAAACTCAAGTTTCCTGCAAGATAAAAGTTTGATTTTGAACTCTGTCACCTGCACTTTCGATAAAGCTGAACCCCGATATAACTGGGTTTAAAACTTCCTCGTCTAAAAACTTTCTGAGAATAATTTTCAACTGAATTTTTAACCATAACTCAAACAAGATTCTTATTTCCAAATGTCAAAAATATAAATTTACATGGGTATAATAGTGACAATATTTGCACTTCATTTATGTATACTTATGAGAAATAAAAAATAATAAATCACAGAATAAAATTGATCAGTGTAAATGATATTTTAAAATCGTGTTTTAGGTATTATGCACGAACATAAGAATATATTACTAAAGTTATTGTATAAATACACGGCTACGAGCAGATATATATATTTTTTAATTTATGCAGTTTATTCTATACCACGTTGTGAGAATCAGGGCTTCGGCGGCAGCGAGGCAGATCATGAACGAGGTGGCGCGACGATATCCAACGCTTCTTGCCAGAATGGCGGGAAACCGCATTGAAGCGAGAGTTGTGGAAGCAGAAACCTTTGCCCAGCAGTGGGATACAAAATAGGCTTAAAAATAAAATACATATAAAAAAATACATTCCTTCACTCACTTTTAAGACTTTCGAATCATTCTTTACTCACTTCTTCCATCTCTTTTTCGATCTTCCTCTTCTCCATCCATACACATTCATATTAATTACCTTTTTGTTAAATTCAAATTCAAATCATAAGTCACATGCATCTTTTCAATGCCCAAACCATGATAGTCTCTGTCCTTTTAATATATATATACTGCTGGAACAACTATCAGACTTTCTCTAATATATTTATTCCTTACTCTGTCAAGTCTCGTCACAGTGATGTGACAAGACTTAACAGAGTAAGGATGGATGTGTGGACATCCATCTCAACATTGTCATCTCATTATGTTTTACTCAAATACGGAGACAATTATAAATTAATTACTATCTCTTTCTCTCTTGTCGTTTTCCCGATGGCATTTTCGACTATGATTCACCAGTCTAGTTGTTTAACTTCTTAGTGTGACACATTTTGTGTCCTATCAAGAAGTAAGCACTTTTTCCCCAGGAAACGGTATAACAGTAAAACTTCTAAACGGCAATATCACACGGAATGTATTTTAAATTTCCGTCAAGACGTCTCAGAGGGTTTGCCGGTTCGACTCCAGCCAATTGCGTTTTCACCTCCGCGGCTTTTCTCACAGATTTGTATTCCACTTCAATCGCTCCGATTTCGAAGTGTTGGAACTCGATAAATGAATTGATAATATCGACATCACAGTTTATTTGTTTTGTACGTAATATATAACAGTTTTATGTTAGCATCTCCCTGACGTCATGAGTAATTTCACTTAAAATGGTTGTTTTGCGAGATTGTGTGACTATTAAAAATGAAGCCAACATTGAATTTAGATATTAATAGTGTCTATTTTTCATCGTGTTTTTTATTGTTCATGCTGTGATGCTGCCAAGTCAAAGATCAGGCTAAAAATAACCTTATTTTTTTTACATTCGGTTATGATTTCGACCGCCTGCCTGACATCAACCTTGGAATGCTATTTGTTGCCTATTGGTTGGCTAGGCGTCCCTTGGTCGCCTTGTGCAATATATACGGTTAAGGAGTTGGTCCTATTCTATAGGGCGGAATCACATGCCAAATCGCTCATTGTTTAACCTCTGCTCTGAAGCTTAAATTCTCACTTACATACAATCTTAATGAGAAACGTTACGAGCAATAGAAGTAAAAAATAGTTTTTTTTTTTACTTGCCTGAAAAACATCACCCTCAGATATGATAACAGAAAACTTTTGCAATGTGATCGCTTGCTCGTACGGGCACTTTTTGGGCATATTGAAGATAAAGTCCAGTGTGCATCGACGGAAATGCGCTTGGGCACTGTGGAGATAACACAGACATATAAAGAGATAGGGTTCGCTTCCGTGGGAAATTTGAGATAAAATATAGCCAATACCAATCTTGGATAATGTACCTTTCTAATGGTGAAAGAATTTTTTAAACGTACGTAAACGCAGGAGGAGGGACAAACTCACAAACGCTTGCCTATTTAAAATAATAGTGTAGATTACATAAGATAAATGAATTTATATCCATCCAAACTTCATTGTACAAGTACAAAATGTGGACTTAACGCCTGTGGCATTCTCTACCAGTCATCATGTAGTATAAGTAATATAGTATCATTGTAAATTCTGTTTTTGAACCGCTTCGTTGATTCTTTGCTTGCGGGTTGATACAGGGGAATGATACGAGTATAAAAAGGAATCGAGAAAATGTTTATAAGAAAAGAAGATAGCCCTGCTGCCCACAAAACTCTCGGTTCTATACAAATATATTAATGTATAGAATCGAAAATATTAGTCCAGTAGAATATAAAGCTTGAAGAAGTAATAATCACATTATACTTACTTTCGCATTAATAATATTTCAAGTTATAAGATATATATGAAAACGGTAAAACGCCCAGATGAATTAGACAGGAGATATTATAGATTTTAAAATCTCACCAGCAAAGATAAAAATGGGTTTCGAAGTGAGTCCACTCCCGTGTGATATTCTTTTGTTCCTCCACTATCACTTTGAATGTTGAGTAGCATTCCTCCCATTGTTCCGATGCTTCTTCTATACATATAGACATGTCTCGATAGCCTGTAAATATCACATCATTTTCCATATTATAAATTAACACAATACAGTATGTATATTCTTCCCAAAAAATCAGATACCTTCGCATTTTTAATATTAAGTACGATTCCTATGTTACAATATTTATAAACTTTTACATTCAATTTTAATAATAAATTAATTATCATTAATTAATTCATCAGAATTTAATCATTTGTCGGACTACTATGGAGTTATACAAAATTTGTTGAAAGAGACGAAGAAATTTAAATCTGAGAGCTGAGATTTTCCAATTAATATACATGTATAGGGTCGCGCAGGTCATCCTACAAATAAAATACCCGGCGGCTCACAGATGTTTGAAAATTGCTCTTACCATCCGACAGCGACCGTCCCCCACGGCCCGAATGGGACATATTAGTGCCAGTCAACATGGCCTGTTCAGAAGGTTATGCATTTTTTCATTAGCGTTGAACGTGTTGAAATAAATTTGTAAATAAACGTACGATTTAAAAACCATTCGTCGTCGCAGATATAGTCCAAGACATGCATGTGCCCTTTTATGCTATCTTCGTTGAAGAAATTGTCAGTAATCTCGCTGCAATCTGTGTTCCATTCTATAGCACAGTTGGTAAGGAAGCGAATGGATCTGTAGGGATAGTCAAAAATAATATTCATAGTTTTAATCATCCGTACAATTGATTTGATATTGAACATGGAGAGAGAAATCGTATGAAACATGTTATTTTAAATGCTAAAGTAATGCTGCTAAAGTTCATTTCAAAAAAGATCAGAAAACAAGTTGGCTAATGATATTGGTCCTATAGATTTGAAACTTTGAAAAGAAATATAAACAATAACCAAAACATAATCAATGTCTTTCCCTAATAGTATACTTTCAAAACTATTATCTTTGTAATATCATTAGAAGTAGGACCACTGTATCTTAAAACTTCAAATTCAATTCTATCTAGAAATAACTTAAAGATATACTTATATTTTATCATTGAGATTGAGATTTGACGACCTCGGTGGCGCAGTGGTAAGATTCTTGCCACTGAACCGAGAGGTCCCGGGTTCGATCCCCGGTCGGGTCATGATGGAAAATGATCTTTTTCTGATTGGCCCGGGTCTTGGATGTTTATCTATATATGTATTTGTTATAAAATATAGTATCGTTGAGTTAGTATCCCATAACACAAGTCTCGAACTTACTTTGGGGCTAGCTCAATCTGTGTGATTTGTCCTAATATATATATTATATTATTGAGGCTGGTAAGTCTTTGCAAAACAACCAGACGTGTGATTAATCCTCTCATTTTGAGATCATTTCAAGTAATAGACCTCTTTTAAAGTGTTAACTGACAATCCCACCGATTTATATATCGAAATCTGTGGGCAACCTACTACTGATGACCCACAAAATCTGGTGACATTGCAAATTTCTAATTTATTTGTAGATGAAATGTTACAAGTTGCTTAAGATATTGATGATTGTGGATTGTAACCCAGAATCTTCTTCCATCTGAGAAACTACTTAACGATTAACTCCTGTTAATCGTTAAGTTGTAGGCTTACTATCATCTCTTATTGCGATCCAGTTCAAGACCTAAACTGGTCTGCATCTCAAATTCGTACCATCGACTTATTGTTTACTATGAATGCGATTCATTTTAGATTCCTAATTTGAACAGAAGGACAGCAGCACTGTCATGATATGTTACCAATTATATATATAAACATACTTGCACCATTCCTGTATTTTGTACGGCAATGGCGGGGTTACCCTTGCAGCGTTATATATCATTGCGGCTCCTGAAGTACAGTTAGCGGCATACTGTGTGAAATCGACACAACTGATTTGTCTGATTCCTTTCACTACTTTATCACGGGACTTCAAAGGGATCAATGGTTCATAATCATCAGATGAATCTGTAGTAGTTTTCTTTGGTTTTTTCTTTCTTGATGTTTTCATTTTTGGATTCATGGCGTTTGTCTTTGGAAATGTTGATGTTTCATATTCATCCACCAAAATATCGTCTAGAACTGAAATTTTATAATTATTTATATATTATATTAAGCATGGTAGATAGGTTTCAGAAGTGCCTACGATATGGCCACATAATAAATAAATTGATTTATCACGTAGAAAATAAAAAACGGGTCGGTTCCATCTGAACCTGGCAGACGGAAAGCACTGACTAGATATCATCAAATATATGTGTGCCGTACATGAAGTAGCATTTACAGCTTGTAACAAGAACATTCACAATGATGGTTAACCTCAGGGAGCTGGGCATAAAATCAAAGCAAAACCGTTGAAATTTAAAACTTTATTTTCAAGAGGGCTGTGGGCTTCTGGCGTCATTGCTATAAATGTAACTAGAAACTCGCTCAAATGAGACAAAAAGAAAGATGTGGTCTGACACCAACACTGATCGAGTATGGATGCTGAACACCTTTCAGTTGCTATATCATGATACGAGTAACAACGAAAGCGCCGCAAAAAGTAAATAAATAAGCTATAGATACAAGTCTTCCTCTTTCTTGCAAACATTTGCAGGTGGGACTGAAGCTTGGATACTCACCGCCACTATAGTGCCCTTGCATAAACCATGGCACTCTCGTAGTATCGTCCCGCCAGCACAATTAAAAATTTGTATGACGCCACAGACTATTTAGAGTTTACAAGCTAAGAAAATGACCGCATAACTCATACATCTCTTTGTGTGAAAGTCATTTAAATAAATATATTAGGACAAATTACACAGATTAGCCCCAAAGTAAGTTGGAGACTTGTGTTATGGGATACTAACTAAACGATACTATATTTTATAACAAATACATTATATAGATAAATATCCAAAACCCTGGCCAATCGGAAAAAGATCATTTTCCATCATGACCGAAATGGGGCTCGAACCCGGGACCTCTCGACTTCAGAAGCAAGCACTTTACCACTGCGCCACCGGGGTCGTCGAAATTGTAAGGCTGGCATATAAATTTATTTGAATACGTTTAATTTTACAACCTTAAAAATTTCCGTATTGTGGTTTTTTTGTTAGTCAAAAGATATTTGAGAGTAATTTAGCAACAATAATTAAAATAAAAACCAAAAAATACTCACGATCAATTCCTATAACGTTAATTAATATTATTGTCCAAAACAAAGTCCACTTTTGCATATCGGCGTATAAAAGCCTATGAATTCATCAAATACGATAAAGGCCGGCCGATTTAGTAATTCCATTTTATTAACATTATTAAATATTATAAACAAAGCGATACTAAAAAATTACAAAATCAGTCATATTTCTGGCCATAGAGGATGATGAGATATTGACATTTCTATAGGAATTGATCGATGTCATTATTATTTAAAACCTGTTTTTACATCAAGTCTTTTGGATTGTGTATATGATTTTCATAGATCAACAAAAAAAAACTTATAAGCATACTTGTACTTTGAAGGTACCTACTTAAAGGTATTGATAACCTTTGCAACATTGTCAGCACATTTATTGACGCTGATTGATAAATTGTAACTGTAGCTTATGAAATTTAAATTAACAAATACAGTATATATATATATATTATAAAACAAAGTTCTCTGCCATGTCTGTCTGTCTGCGTGTTTGCGATAATTTCAAAAACGACTTCACGGATTTTCAAACGGTTTTCACCAATATATAGTGTGATTTCTGAGGAATATTTCGGTGTTTAATTTATTATGTTTTTACCCGATCGAAGCCGCGACGGACCGTTTGAATAATGTTTTATGTACATACTTAAATATATACAAAAATGCCAGCCCTGGCAATTCGTGTCCTTGAGGCAATGTGCACAGAAGGCTGGAAGCATTGCCACGTTGAAAATGCTATTCTGATTCGGTGAGCATTTTTTTAAAATTATACAAAACATTTTCTTGCTACGTTAAGTAAAAATAAAGACAAGAAAAAATTAACAACCAATGACATTTCACCTCTCAAATTAAAAGCTCTTCGGTAAGTCTCCATAAAATTGCTTAAAATTTGGCGCGTAACGACTTTTGTTGAGAAAAAAGGTACATAATTGGACCCGCTTCGCATAGTATTAATTAGAGTTGCAAATTTCATGACTTGGTTTGCGGGAGAGCGTAATAAAGTGGAGAGGCAGGTTCATTATCACGAAGATTGCTGTTTCTTATTCAGTATTTTGTTTTTCTTTTTTAAATAAAATATTTCATATTCGATAACATATAATAATTTTATACAGTTAATTTTAGTTTATACAGTTTGTACAGTTTATACAGATAATTTGATATAGTTTAGAAAAAAAAAGTGGTTGCACTCCGGGAGTGCCGGCAGAAGTGAAAACGTGAATATGTTAATATTCAAGTTTTCACTTCTTTTCGTTTTCACGTTGTGCATTTTTGACATCTTACGAATTTTCTGATACAAGTCTATCATTTTTTACCCATCACAAAAAGTGCACAACGCCGCTATCGAAGATTTCACTTTAAAAAAAGGAACACAAAAGGCAAAATGGGGTCAATGAACCAAACAAAAGAGAGAGTAAAATTAATAATGGAAATAATCTACTGACAAGAATCTCAAATCAAATATTGAATTAATGAATAGTTTATCTATATGTAGTCCATTCAAATTTGTTTAAATTATTCAAAATGACGACAACTTTACAAAAACTATAATCGTAGACTGGGCTAGATAAATTTGATTATCTGTAATATGGATAAGTTTGGGTTAGGTTATTTTCATTTTTTTGTACCAAAAGTGGTGTAACAAAAAAATACGGGTTTCCTTAAATTTGATAAAGATTACGTATGCTCAATTTGCGTACTGATTAAAAAGTAACCCTGTATGTGGTCGTCCAAATCACAAGGGACCTTCTGGCGGATGGCACTTTAGTCTTTATTGCCGTTGTTCCAATACAAAACAACGGCAATAAAGACTTAAATCTCTTTTAATTTGGACGACCACATAATATATAACCTCGAACAAACAGACATACATAGAAATGGGCCCTGTCAATTATTTACTCTCCGTTTATTTCCGGTTGCTTTCGGGACTGTGGAGCACGGGGTTAACGTAAAAAATAACCTTAAAAGTTTTAAAGAGTCGATTGTGATTTTGCAACCCTCCAGACAGGCGGACGTCAATCTTTCATGGGAATATCATTGCAGCCTATCAGCTGCCTTGGCTATATGTCTCGTAGTCGCTTTATTCGATATCCACAAGAGGACATGGTCCTATTTTAAGGCGGAACCCCACACCACTAATATTTTACTCGTTAACTGCTTTAAAATAAGTACAAAAGTCATCAAGTTTTTAATCCCTAGCTTGAACGACAAACAGCGGAACTCTTTAGGTCCTTTTGAACTAGAGAGCATCTGGCTTAGGGACGCGGTCAGGTAGCATACTGCCTCATGATATCGTCATAATTAACGACAAAATTTGATTTAGAGTTTAGTTATTGTATATATTCTTTCTTATCGAGTGAGTTATCAAATCCAAGAGACCTGTTTAGCTCTAGTTAGGTCCTTTGCATCTGATATAATTTTTACGAATACCGCCATTTAGTGACAGCTGTCATATATGTACATACCACTAAGCTTCACAGTCTACCAGTGTGCAGATTTCTTCACAATGTTATTCAACTCTGCATGGATGGAATCCTGGTTGCGTTCGTGCTTGTGAAGTCGCTAAGCCTGGGGTCAGCGTACATAAAGAAAAAATTACCTTACCTTTACCTACCTTACTTTCCTCACAATATTATTCTCTACATCTAAACCAAGTGAACAACATGTACTTTGGGTGTGATTTTAATTCTTAAAATCATATACAAACATCTGATGATAAATATACTAAGAGTCCTTGACTGTCGTGAAATGGTCGTTTATTTATTACAGAAACAAACGTTACGATGATTTTATAATTACTGACATAATCATCGCAACACTTGTTTAATTGTCATTAGAATGTAGAAACTTCTTTGAAGTACTTACTATCTTGAACCCCCATAAGTTATTAATTTTTAAGTGGCAGGTATTTACCACAGGCAGTCATATCATACCGCGTAAGCTCGGTTTAATACCATGCAAATAAGAGCTCAGCTCGGAATGAAATTATGCCAAATAGCTGCACACACCTGAGAAGTGATGCTTTTTACGCCTTTCTATTTTAAATCTCTAATTAGGGATGTCCAAAAGAATGAAAATAAATATATTTAACACATACAAACTACAAAATGTACATTTATTTGCGTCGACTTCTGTCTAAATTGGCTGATAGGAGCTATATTTTGGATATCTGTCATAATGTTATATAATATTATGTTATAATATAATAAGCCTATTATTTGTAGCATTCATAAGATCTCTTTTACGAATGCTATAAATAATACGCTGAATTCTATTCCGAAAAAAATTAAACCTTTAACCTACAGTTACCTATAATGTTGCAAGTTGAAATTAGAACGGTTGACTCGACGAAGAAGAAGCTAAGCCACCGAATAGATTTTGATGGAATTTAGAAAATATATAATTAATAGCCCAAGGTCGTAGGTAATCATATGCTGCCGCGAGTGGAGCTGCAGACAACAGTTATGCCAGAGCAAGCGATCAGCGTGCAATTGGACGTCGGCGTCAACGCACGTAACCAGGTCACGTCATTTTGTCATTCGGACCCGGACATTACGTGGGTGGCCATTTTCTGGTCAATGCTTCTGGCGGATATGGGTTCTAGTGTGGATTATGTCATAGGAGACAGCGTGGTGATTTTTCGTTGAGTAGGATTTTATATCTCAGTCATCAGACCTCGGTGGCGCAGTGGTAAAGTCCTTGCCTCTGAACCGAGGGTTCGATCCCCGGTCGGGTCATGGTGGAAAATGTTTTTTTTTCGGACTGGACTGGTCTTGGATGTTTAAAAATATGTATTTATTATAAAAATATAGTATTGTTGAGTTAGTATCCCATAGCACAAGTCTCGAACTTACTTTGGGGCTAGCTCAATCTGTGCGATTTGACATTATTTTATTTTATTTAGTTCTCTCTTACTTAGTTTAGCTTTTGCTAATTTACATTGTACATCCCAGACTCAATTCAATTTGTGTGTTCTTAGGTCGAGACTTCACGCCTAGATGGAACCACATATCTAATTTTCTTTAAATTATTGATTATTGACAGTCACACCATGAAGTGTGAATGTCAGGAAAATTATTATTATATGTCATACTGGTGTGACTAACTGGTGTGACAGCGAGCTCGGCATTCATTTATAACCAAAATATACAATATAAATCATAGTACCTACTTAAGGTAAATACAAAACGTGTTACAATTTTCCACGATTAGAAAACGCCATCTCCTATCATTTACGTGTTATGACGCGTCATGACGTCAAGGTAGACACTCAATTTCCATCATCCTGATATCTTCCACTTATTTACATGCTTTGGATCCAGATCTTGATAGTTGTCAGCTGCTATTTAAACAACATAAAATTCCAACACGTTCCTCACTTTTTTAAATTTTTATTACCATGTGCGGAGCAGGGGAAACCCGTCATGGGCACCTGGGAAGGGAGGCCCAGGTAGTGGCGGACTCCTACCGGCTAGCTCCATCTCCACACTGGTTCTCAAGTATCCTCAAACATGGTGATCAGAGGCTTTCTTTGCAATTATAATTGAATCTACTAGTTTTGCTAAGAGGCTTATCATATTTACCTTTTACTTCATTATGTATAAATATTTCAAATTTAGCTTTATGTGGAGCTCCTTTTTTGGCTGGATTTTATTCTAAAGATTTAATTTTGGATATAGTAACAATAAGAAGTTTAAATATATATATTTATTTTTTATATTATATTTCTACAGGATTAACTATATTATTATGCTATTCATTGAATGATATATTTAATAGTGAATAAAAATAATTTAATTTCAGTTTTTAATTTATATGTTATTCTCCAGTAATAATAAGTGTTCAGTGTCATGTAATATTTCACTGTATGTCAATATTGTACTTATATACTTTTGTGTTCTATTGAATAATACATATTTACTTTATATTTCTATTATGTTTTGCTTATATTATGTTAATTATTAGGTATGTGTTTTTCTCAGAGCGTTTCGACCGCTGCGGTCGAGCTGTCATTACAATTTTTCAAACTTTAACAGAGACAAGGATGAGTTTTACTATCTGACTTTTAAATACTGTACCGTATTAAGGTCAATTTAATAAATATTTGATTTTTGAAATAATGATTTCCCATGGATTTAATAAGTACTAGGAAATACCTACTAATTCCATGTGATTTCCTCAAGAAAATTAATGGATCGTAAGCAGCGGTCGAAATGCTCTGACCACCCTAATATACTATAATAAGTCGTTTTTGATCCAACGTATTTAATTACATTTGTGCACATCGTCGAAAATACCTTTTCACTCGATTTATTGGATCGTGTTCTTTCATTCGATTTATTGGGAAATTTCACCGGCTGTTTCTTGTTGTGATAAGGAAATATACAGATAATAAAGAAATCAGGTAAAGGGAATTATTTACTAATATAAAAAAAATATTTATTCGCTGCAACATATGATATAAACATATTATTGACATATACTTATGTTACGGCTAAACCGAGAAGTGCGACTACGGCTTCAGCTGGGTTTAGCTGGTCTCAGTTGCCTAGCCCTAAGTTTAAGCCTTTATCATTTCTGTCTGTATAAATGCCATGAACGCCAAAAATATTCCGGACATTTTTTGTAAGGCAGAAACATTAAAGTTTATATTTAATATGGTTTTCCCCGAGCGCAGCCGGGACGAGATTATTCATAAAATTAGACGAAAACTCTATAAATACTCTTTCTTTGAAATTCAAGCACCCAGGTAAGATGGATTTTAAGACTAGTCCTGTCCATTTTACTAAGATATGTGGCACTCCATATAAATTAATAATTCATAGCATGAAGACAGAACTGTAATGTAACGTTAATCTGAAATAAAGCTGGCTACTCTGTTGCGATTTGTCGCAGCTAGCATCTAGAGATAGACGGCGAATTGTTTCATCCTACGATTAAAGAAATACTGAGAAATGATGTGGATTTACACTTTATTCCACTAAAAACAATTTAAAATTCAATTTTAACTGAGCGCAAAACATTATGACAGAATTGTGAGACCTTTTATAATATAGACTGATCTTTATAATAATAATTACTAATTTAGTTTTAATCTGTATCTGAATTTTCTGAACAAAACGTAAGGACTACCATGAAACAAACAAACACGTTACTTTACTTACATCTCATGCTGTCTCTTTTTCACATGTCGTATTTTATATTTCCCCCAGTTTTTATTGTTTGTATGTTCTTGAATAGCAGTTTTATGTCTCACACTGACATCAATCTACGTCAAGTGACATTAACTTTATTACTTGTTGTTAACAAGATAAGTATTCGGCCCGATTCGATCCATTAGCGATCGGTTACGTAAATTTTCAAATTCTAATCGCCTTTAAAACACAAAACGTCAGGGTTGTCAATATAAAGTTTTTCTTTACACTTATAGCTAAGACTAATAACGCAGGGCAATGCGTAAGACTATGATATGGTGAAGTGCTAAGGCCCTTCAAATCGGAGCACAACTTGCGTTGTCGCTTGCGATTTGAAGGGTGAGAGAGGGACAAAAGATACCGGGATATAAAGATGGTTTTTCGTGCGTTGACAGGCTGTGGTAAACACTTACTATCAGGTGAGCAGCCTGACTCCTATTTTCCTGCTTGATAGTATTAAAAAAGTTCAAATTACATAAGTTGTAAATAATTATTACTATTATTTTGGTACCCATTTTCAGCCACAGGTCCATTTGTGACCTGGTCCTTTGAGACTTTCATGGGGTCGAAGTTGGGTGTAGAAGCATATAGATGCGTCCATACGTTGATTGGTGGAATCGGATCCAACCACAGCGCTGCAGCCGAGCGATACCGAAGAAACCCGAGATCGGACGAACACTTCAAGATTCGCCTTCGTATCCTTGGGCAATGTTTGATTATTCTAAGAACCTACACCAGAACCTATCTATAGAAGTATAGTCTGCTACATTGGGCATTAAAGCATTGAAGATGCCTTATTGTACCTTTTTATTCTAAAATGAGATGGCTGTATCTTCATAGATCTATCCCTTGGTTTACCATTGAGAAACATTAACTGACAGACCTCCACCCCTGCCAGACTATTGCCAGGGAGGGGTCCACGTGGTTTGGGCTATGTGAATATGATGTTAGGGAGTTTAAGTAAATTTTTTATTAATGAAATCAATTAATTTTCTTTATTATGGAATTATGGAATAATTTGTAATTAATTGCTATTTAGAAGATCTAGTGTATTTAGAAAGAAAAAACGTAATTCACCTTCTTTTTTAAATTGGCAAGTGTTATTATAAAATTAATGATTTTTTTGACGGATAATATTTAATTTTATAGACATTTAAATTCAGAAGCATTCATTTTTATCATATCTATTTAATTTTTTTTTCTTTACTTAAGCGTGTTTACTTTAGTGACAGCCGAGCGACTGTCACTATATTTGCACACCATTCTATGCGGTGAGGCATGTTGACAAGTGTTCTAAGATTTTATGTATCAATTTACACGTGTTTTTGCAAATAAAATATCTTGTATCTTTACCTTTAAATTGTTCACTAAAAGTTTATGTAGTAGACGATGACTTGCTGCCTTTTGGTTGTACAGCCTGTGGGTCCCCTAATAAGCGACCTGCCGGCGACTAGGACGCAAAACAATGTGAGCAGTTAGTAGCGACCCTATTGACCATATCAGAGTGTTATGCACGCGATCTTTGAGGGCGATGCCGAGCAAGACTCTTAACATAGCCCGTTTTGTCACTTTTACGCTTTTTATCTATACTATACTATTATTATAAAGAGGTAAGTATTTGTGAGTTTGTATGTTTGAGGCGGGTAATATCAGAAACTACCGAACGGATTTCAAAATTATTTTCACTAACAGAAAGGTAAATTATCCAAGATTTCTATAGGCTATATTTTATCTCAAATTCCTACGGGAGCGAAGGTTCGGGCAGGATCTAGTGTATTTAGAAAGAAAAACCGTTTATTTGGTACTGTGCGAACAAACAATGTTCGGCTCCCGCTCAGAATGTGTCGTGGTTAGGTCCACGACGTTGGCTTATCACATTAAATATTTTTAATATTTATTTTTGCATTTACCACATTAAAATATAAGCAAAAGTTAATGTTTTCCTAAAAAACATTTAAAAACTTTAATCAGTAAAATATAAACTGCGCAGTGAGAGTTCAGGCTTTTATTTATTTATTTATTTAAGGTACACCAACAGGTTACATGTTCACATTATCTGATACATTCAAAAGTACTTAATCTAGCATGCAACCCAATTACAGGTGAACACAGCATTTATAAAAGTAAAGTACAAACATTCCAAAAATTTACATTATAACAACAAACAAGAACCAATCACAAAGGAAAAGTAGGGAAATATAAATCATGAAGCAAAGTACATAATTCAATTATATTTAAATTTAGTAATATATGTATATGACAACTACTGAATATAAAAATATAAATTCTAATTGAAAGACTGGATATTTTTTTTTAACTTCCGGGGAGTGTCATAATGGATATCTAGGTCACACTTTTCGTTTATTTTATTGTAGGTATTAAGCATTCTCGTCAAAGGAGCATTTCTTCCGAGGTTTGATCGCGATCGTGGTATAACAAATATCTTATATAATTTTCTTCGACAGTTTGGCCTAGGAACTATGTATCTAAGAGTATCAAGGCTATCAACAATAGATTTACACCTCCGTGGCCTAATGGTCATCATGCCGGACTGCTACACTGGAGGTTCCGGGTTCGATCCCCGGTCAGGTCAACAATAAAAATGCTCTTTTTCAGATTGGCCTGGATCCTGGATGTTTATCTATATATGTTATAGAATATAGTATCGTTGAGTTAGTATCCCTTAACTCAAGTCTCGAACTTACCATGGGGCTAACTCAATCTGTGTGATTTGTTCCTATATATTTATATTTATTTATAGGTCCACCGACTTTTTGCTTTGAAGTACATGTTCCTGAATGCCGCCCATCTCGTCATCAAAGTATAATATAATTCCTTATCAATTTTTACATCACCGTTCCCGATTACAAGTTAATACGACACGGAACGCCTTAGAAAAGTCACAATAAGGGCGTGTATCGGATTTAATATCAGCCTCCAAAATCGTTTTCGTACGGCCTTAGAGTTGGCGATTCTATTTTTATTATTACACTAGCATTTTCCCGCGGCTTGTCCACATTAATTTTGTGCGTCTAATATTAACTTATTATTAAAAATCTTTGGTACTATCGCGTTGAAGCCTAAACCAGATTTTAAGTAAGTAAAATCCTAACGTAAATTCCATCCAATAGTTTTTGCGTGATGCGCGAGCAAATATAACAACAGACAAGAATTTAAAAAATATTATTTTGGCTTCAATTAGCCCCATAACCATTATTTTTTTACCCCATATTTACTTTTAAATCCATTTACTATATCTATATAGTGTATATATATGAACTGAACCTGTACACAGTCGACCGCATAATCCAGTTCCATGTTTTTGATATCAATGTGAATCGGTAAATACTTACTTTGCCACAACGACAACAAATACTCCAGTGAAGTGTCAGTTTGTGTACATTTGTCACGATGATGATACTAATTATACTACAGTAAATAGTGTAGCTATTTAAAATATACATGAAATACGTGCAAAAAAATAATTTCAAATTCTATTAATATTTTTGAATGATTGCAAAGCCCCTGACAAAAAAAAATATCAAGATACAAACGCTGGTTTCGTGGCCTCACGACCTCTAATGTAAAATGCCGTTGTTCGCGCATGTGTTTATACGTCGGCATGTCGATAAGAATCGTTACTTTTTTTACTCCCACTCTTACAGATAACGCGTTTTCATTTACGTATTTTGAGTATCAAATGAGAATATATTCTGGGGTATAAAATTGATATTTACTATACTGTTCATCAGTTTTCTACTTGAAAAAATATTGCATATATTTTAATTTTAAATGGCTGGTAATAAGTCAATTTAAATTCTTCTAAACACAAATAGTTGTGTACACGAGTAATTCTATAGTCAGAATGGTGCACGATATTTCGAGAGTAAATTGTGTGATCCCGCTCTAGACTTACTAAACTTTCAAGCAATATAGTCCCATAAGTAAGGCGTAAAACGTGCTATAAGTATTCCTGGTCTACGTCTCATTAATCTATTTGAAGTATAGACTGGAATACTTAAAGACAATACCGTCATTGTAAAGCCTAGTTCAAGACGGGAATCTCATTACGGGTGACCTCAATCGATTGGTTGTAGACAAAGCCTTATAGGATATAGACAGAATAATATGAGCAAAGTTGAACATTAAGAAGTAGAATATTAATAAAATATGTTTATCTAGATCTTGCTGCAGATCGCGGTACATTATGCACATCAGCGCCATCTATGTTATAAATTGCGCCATTAAATCATTTAAAATTAATACTTTTTGACCAAATCGTATACTTTCAGGTTTCAGAATAAAAAGTAGTCTGTGTTAATCCAAGTTATGCTATCTCATTACTATAATCTAATAAATATTGGTCAAGCCGTTTGTGGGTGAAGAAGTAACATGCATACTCACAAATTTTCGCCTTTATAGTATTAGTGGGATTTTATATCTATTAGTTTCACCGGATGACTAACTGATGGAACAAAAAGATCACTAATATGTACTAATATGCGAGAAATTTATAATATTTCAACATATATTTATGTACACAACACGAGTGAATGAATCTGGCCGTAAAATTTTAAAGAACATCTTTGCTTTTATCGAATTGAGTATGTAGTTGATAATTAGGTATGTGACTTGTTGATATACAACTAAAATAAAACTAAAGCAACAAATAATAAAAAAAAAGAATTATTTATATTATACATTTACAAAAATGCCAGTCCCTGCAATTCGTTACCTTGAGGTAGCGTGCCCGAAGGCTGACAGCATTGCCACGTTGAATGGCAATGTTTAATCTCTGGCCTAGATATATGCCAGCCTTTTGGCCATCTGGTCACCTCAATGATTTTACTGGAGATAATTGATTTTCTTTGCTTAATACGATTTTGAAAAATCATTGAATATTAAATCACTTCCTTACAACTGCTTACAGATTTACCATAAACTATAAAGTTATGGATACTGATGACATCACAGTTCGTATCACTTTGGAATCCCCCGAGGCTCGTATGTAGCTAATTGAAATTTAATGTAAACTTAACTGTTTGTGAGTACGTCTGTAACATGCAAACAAGATCCTAAACTATATAAGATAGTAATATAATTTGTACGTAGATGTTGTTAAATATCACAACCCGTGGCCACCTATACACTAAAGATGTTATGGTTATAGACAAAGTCATTACTAGCTATGCCCTGAGGCTTCGCTCTCGTGCGAATTTCGGGATAAAATGTATCTACCCGTGTACCAAATTTTATAACAATCCGTCCAGTAGATTTTGCGTGAAAGAGTAACATAACAAACACACATTGATCCTCACTAACTCTCGCATTTATAATATTAGTATATATAAATATTAGTTTTTTGATATAATAGTATTGTATCAAAAAACTAAAAAATGAAGCGGTGGTGGTGTAATGGTTAAGACGCCCGCCTGTGGATCGAAAGGTCCCAGGTTCGAATCCTACTCGTGCCACATGAGTTTGTATACCAATCTGACTCCAAAAACCACTATACATGGGTTTTCATCGACCACCACTTGCTTCCGGTGAAGGAAAACATCGTGAGCTAACTTGCACACTGGTTGATTTTTATTAACTTGTGTGTGAAATGGAGAAGGCAATGGCAAACCACTCCATTAATAATGCCATGAAAGTTGTTGTGTGCGTTTCATTTTACGTAATAACCACGACCCTCAGCCATGAGGAATACGACTATGAAGAATCAAAAAACTACAAACTACTGGCATTTCGGAATGTCCGCTGCTGAGTAGAAACGCCTAAATAAATTGAACAGTGAAACATTTGTGTTGTGTACAGTACAGAACAGTGTGGTGTATACCTTTATATTTATAGCACAACTACCTGTTAGCCTGTAGCTCCCGACAAAAAGTAACTTATCTACTCTTACTATCCAGTTTTCCAAATATCTCCTCTTAAAAATCGTCTCAATATGTTGCTCTATTTAGACGTGATAGACGGTCGAACATGTTAAGAGTTAGAGGTCAAATTTGGCAAACACTTTTTACCGCAAGCGGAGTCTAGTAACATTTAAATCCATATGTTTCCACTATGAACTAACGATAGTGTGTGATAGTTTGTCTTTCATGTCAAAACAGAGAGCATTGGTTTAGGTTTTTTCAAAAAGAAAAAAAAAAGTTCTGTAAACTAACAGGCTACTTTCTGTTGCGGGTAGAGCCGCGGGCAAACCTAGTATTTTATATATTTAACAAAAAGAATTGTTGCGTAATAGCATTAGTGGCTAGCTAAACTTTTATTAGCTTGGACATGAGAATAGCATGCATATATTGTAATCTCCAAATGAATGTATTATTATACATACAGTAAATATATAGCGACACTCGCCGAAATAATGCCCATGTGATATTCCGAGAAACAAGGAGGAAATTCTCTTTGAAGGTTGCTTTCGGGAGTTTGTTCCTCTTTGCCTCAATTCGTCTATTAAAACACACCAATAACATAAGTATTACTTGCAAAAAACTCAGCTTTATAAGGCAGGCGCTCGCGAATTTTTTTAGCCTAGTAATATTTTTGAACCATTCTTGCACAGAATGATTTTTAAATATTTTCTTGTTTTGAAAAATTCTATAACACATCTAACCTAAATCTAAATATTTAAATTACTACGTTAAAGCATCTAAAGATGTAACAGTTTTTTCCGTAAAGAGTACCACAAGATATATTGGTTATAGGATATGTAAGAGTAAACGTTTGCTTCGCTCGCTCTAATAAATGCAAAGGTTTATCTAATCGTCGTATTCTTCATGGCTACGGATCTTTTGACATTATGTAGAATTTAACACAGATTCTAGGCAATACTGATAGAGGGGTTTAATTTTTAAAACTTTTTTCATACATATTATTAATCAATACCATCAACTAGAGTGCAGGTTTCCTCGTGATGTTTTCCTTCACATCACGAGGAAACCTGCTGAGTGAAAAACATTATTAAGTTTAAAATCTTTCTCTAATCTCCGCATATTTTTGGTTTTGTTCGCCTGATGGATGTTTATATGTATATGTTATTGAATATAGTATCGTTGAGTTCGTATCCCATAACACAAGTTTCAAACTTACGTTGGGGTTAACTCAATCTGTGTGATTTGTCCTTATATATTTATTTCTATTTTTGACGCCGCGATGTTGGAAGTCAGCGTATAAATAATCTTAAAATTTCTAATAATCGGTGTATGATTTTACACCCAGCCGGCTGATTTACATGCCTAGACTAATGTCTCCCTTAATCGTATGATACGACAATTCAAATTCAGATAAACAAACATCATAGACAATAGATATTGTACATAGACAATAGTACAATATCCATTGACTAATTATAAAGTACAAATGGGAATAAACAGTTCTACGTAGCCATTTTTTTCGCGAAGGACGCATTTTTTCAGCCTAGAAAGAAGGACAACCATTAATCTTCTGTGAGGAGAAATCTTCAAGTTAATTAATTTAGAGCTCGTGGAATAAATAAAATATGGCATACTAGTTGTTGTTTTTTACACAAGTGCACAAATAACGTGTTTTACAGAATCAGTTTGTTATGTGTGTTAGTTATCTAGTGACCAAAACAAAAGCGAGCGAGGGTGAATTATACACGTCAAGTGATAATATAATTCGAATAGTATGCCTGGATATAATTATGCTACAATTATATGGTTATTTTATCCTATGTTATACAAAAATATGGTTATTTCATCCTAATGTCCTTTGGCATACCGTTTTTGACATAAAATATTTTGTCATAATAGGCAGAATGGATTTTTGGCATAATTACGGTTAATTGTGGCCTAATTGGTAGTAGAAGATAGTCGAAGCTAAATAAAGTGTTTACCAACAGCAAAACACAATACATTGTTATAATTAAAATAGCGCGAAGCACAAGAATCACTCAACTTCGCCTCGCATTGTGTAATAGTGCGATTTGACACATGCCGGATATTAACAACGGCGGATCAACTGCTACTTTGATCCAATACAATCGAACTCGTCACTCAGTTTGTTTCCATTGTTATGAACTAGCTAATGGACTGGATTGGTTCACTGTTTATGAACTACTAGCAGTTAGGTACACGCGGCTTTGCCCGCAGTACAAAATACATGTTATATATACTACCACTATTATATTTAGATTGTAGTAGTAAAAAACTCAGAAAATCTGTGATAAATTCGTCTGAGGCAATAAGGCTGTTATTTAATTAAAGAATAATGCAAGAAGCGGTGGTGGTGTAATGGTTAAGATGTCTGCCTGTGGATTGAAAGGTCCCAGGTTCGATTCGTATTCGTGCCACATGAGTTTGAATACCAATCTGACTCTAGTATTTCATCGACCATCACTTGCTTCCGGTGAAGGAAAACATCGTGAAGAATAACTTGTCTCTTTCAAATAAAATAAAAAGTAGATCAAAATCACCCACTTGGTAGCTACGATGACAAAGACAAACACACAGTCAGTAACCTTATAACTCCTGTCTTTTTGTCATCGGGAGATAAAAATATTTTTAAATCACTTTAAAACATAAGTAAGCAAAGTTGACACGCAAGGAATAGACAATTTTGGCGACAATATCCATAACTGAAATGTATTTGCGAGATCAGACAAACAAATAAACTTTTACGATAACACACCTACAGATAAATACGAATTAAATACAGATGGTTTTATGAAATTTTAATGCAAAGCAGCGAAAATAAACTGCTGATAAGTATCAAGTTACGAGGGGCGGCGTTTTTAAATTTCAAGTTGGTTTTGTTAAGTTGCACAAATGTACTTTGATGTTAGCTAGATATAAACTGCACATAACAACGCATACTACGCCATTTTTAATCCCCGATGCAAAAAGAGAGATGTTATAAGTTTGACCGCTATGTGTGTCTGTCGGTCTGTGTACGTGGCACCGTAGCTCATCAACGGGTGAACTGTTTTTGATGGGGTTTCTTTGTATTTTATATATATATTATTTGATAGATAATTTTTATGCGGTGGTCCTTAGATACGTATGATCAAAATCGGTTAAGCCGTTCAAAAGTTGTAGCGAAATGAATATTGAAAGTCGGAGGTTTTTTAATTTGTCTAACAAACTTATATCTAATCGACGTCCAAGTTTACCTGGTTGAACTGAGCCTAAGGATAGAATGAGTTTCTTCAGTCAAATTGGTCGTTAACTTTAAAATAATTAATATATTCATAACAAAAAACACGAGAATCTTCGAATTCTTGCAAACAAAACTGTGTTTTTGTAAAAAATTATCATAATAATTATTATTAGTTGAATTTAGTGATTTTAATCTATCTCAAAAAGCCCCGATGTAAGATGGAAACTTCAGTTATGGGATACTTACTCAACTTTCGATACTATGTTTTATCCATATCTCATATCATATTTATATTAGTATATAAGGAGAAAAGATTTGTATTTTATAATGTATAAACTCAAAACTACTAGGCTAATTTTGATCAAATGTGGCATAGAGATAGGCGAAACCTTCAGGAGTGACTTATGCTACTTTTTAGTATGCGAGCCGCTAGTAACATACTCATATAGATAACCATCCAAGACCCGGGTCAATCTGAAAAATATCATTTTCCATCTTTACCTGACCGGGCATTGAACCCGGGACGTCCAGTGTAGCAGTCCGGCCTGATGACCATTAGGCCACAGAGATTGTGAAAATAATTAATTTAGCCAAAAACGCAATCGCTTATAAAACAATCCACCCTAATGAGTCACGTGGAAACTCCCATTCCACTTTTACGATATCATTAAAAGATATTATGATGTCAACAGCGTCATTTTCAAAATTATGCCATTCTAAGGTGAAAAGTCCTTCAAAGTTCCCCCATTATTAATAAGGACATTCCGGGAAATACTTCCTCATTGGTCTAGTGGAGAATAACAATAGCATCTGTTTTTCTCCCTGCGAATGTCGTAAAAGTTGATGGGATAGTAAATATTCTTTCTTTCCTCATTTCGTAATATCACGGTCTATCTAATTCATTAATTCCACTGAATATTTTCTAACTTTAAGTTAAATGGGTAATTTACATTGCTGCTGTCGGCTAAAGGCATCTGACATAACTTTTACGATTATATAGTAGGTGAATCATATAGGTACTTACACATAGTTATTACTTATACACACTTTATAATACGTGTCTTTATAAATTAAAAATATTTAAAACATCATTTGGTAATAAAAGTATCAAGATTGTTATTTTAGAATATATTTAAACACTGTAGTATTATTATTATTATATAAAATTTTATGTGAAAAAATGCATGTGAATGTCCAATTTCTTTGAATTTGTCGTCTGCAAATCTCTTCTAACATATTAAGTTTATTAATGTATTTACATTTATTTATTTTAAGCGTTATAATAACTGAAATATTTATTTTTAAACTGAGACTTTTACATAATTCATAATCAAGTGCAATACTAATCTTAAGTATCAATTAAATCGCACCATTTGTAATAAGATAAATTAATTTTAAGCATCGCTTTAACACGCAATGTTACTTACATAATTAACTTTATTTCAATGCAGGAAAGACCAAAATCATTTGGCTGTCACGCAATAATATAATGTTCGCCAAATTTGCTATGCGCTCCATTACGACTCTATCTTTTAAGTAATAAGATCGAAGATACTATGCTAGTAGAATAGCAATTTTGTAAGCATTTAAGGACAGTCATTTAAAACAGTCCAGCGCAAACCCATCGTTTGGGTTTCCGCCGAGTTTTTGAGAAGAATCTGAGTAGGTACTGGGCGTAAACCTATATGTGTTTAAGGGTGATATTGTGACCAAAAGCGAAGCTTGAAAAGGGACTTGAAAGCAATTGTTATCTGGAATTTATGTGGAAACGAGTGGCAATTGTTGACCTTCGGGTCCTGACACTGATAGAGCCACGCCCAAATCTGGTAGAAATATAGCTGTTAAGTCTGATAATGTCTTAAATTGTTTCCCGATACGTTTATTGGTTTAGTATAAGGAAACTAGAGATAGATAATTGTTAGGTCACAATTATAATACAATATGTATAGAGTTCAATTTAATACATAAGTATATATGTTTGCATATTGTCATAGACAACATGGTTAATAATTTTCCTTTTATAAGAAGAAAATCTTATTTATGAATACTTGCTATTTGTCAATGTCAAATCACAGATTTGACATTAGATTGTTGCGCTTGCCGGGCTCCCGTTTTGGGTTTTAATTGGAATATTGTGATTGAAAAGTAATTAATATGTGAAGAATGAGGTTAACAATAAAACCTAATCGCTAAAATATTTAAGACTTTTAATTAATTGGAGAAAGCTTTCATAATGTAGATAATATGATATTGGTGTATGTTCTTGCGTGTCGGAGATTGCTTGGGAATGAATTAATGAAGAAGTCGACACTGAATTTAAACAAGCGTTATATTGTCCAAAGGAGACACAGATGCATGAAATACTAAGAAGAGATAGAATAAAAGCAGACGCGCACTAGGATACAAAATACAAGCGAGAAAGGAAGAAGAGAAAACGATATTATAATATTTGCGTAAGCGCGGAAGCGTGCGAGCGGAGTAGCGAGCGACACGGCCGCGGTGTCCGAGAGCGTGTGGCGCGGCGACGGCGATCGTCTCCATTATCGTCCAGCCTATGTTACTCCTGAACTTTTCGTCTATCTCTGTGCCAAATATCGTCAAAGTCGGTATAGTAGTTTTTGAGTTTATAATTTTTTTGTTTTTTCATTTTTTCAATTACAAACAAAAATACTCATATTTTCTCTTCATAAAATTAGTATGGAAATGGTGGAGTGGTTACGTCGCTATAAAAAAACTCCAATTTATGATAGTTTCTTGTTATGTTATTGAAACGGTGATGGCCCATTGGTTAAGACTTTCCACCTGTGATCGAAAGGTCCCAGTTTCGAATCCTACTCATGCTACACAGAAAATGCTAAAATTGGGCTTGAATGTTTCAAAATGGTTAAAAAGTTATGTACAATTATAATTTTACTGCAGATTTCTGTGTTGTGTTTAGTAAATGTTCACTAAATCTTGGTTGTTCCGTTCCAAAAGCAAACATACCGGAATAGTTAAACAAAGACCATACGGCTGCGTTCACACCGTAGCGTAATTGCAAAATATTTACGCAGTCTCTGTGTTCGCTGAGATGTAAATTATAGAAAGTGCGAAACTTTAGCTAGATCAGTTTAATGGATAATAAGAGGATTTGTTTAAACCGATTTCTCCAATTTTAAAATGATTAGATATTTCATCGTACAAGCTTTTATTTATCTTGCAAATTTATGTATGTTCGGGTGGAAACTTCTAACTAAATTTTGAAGCAGATATCTTCGATTTTGAAGCAGATAACCGATTGAGCTGAAATTTATTACACACGTTTAGTTTGGATTACAATGTATTGTTATGATGCATTACTTGATGGTGCACCCAGGTTACCCACGAGGGGTCACTTCAACTTTTTTCAGGCATTGGATGCAATAAAATCTCTTTGACAATAATAAAACTTGTGTCAAAAATGTAATTTTGATAAAAAACTTATTAGGAACATATAATTTATATATAGAATATACAAAATCTGAAAATCGAACGTAAATAAATTATGAGAATGGGTTCCTCATATACAATACAAACAAGGTTTATTAAAATTGAATGTACATATTTAACAAAACCGTCCTTTTCATCAAAGATTTTGGAATAATTTGATAGTGAAAATAAAAATAAATTCTGTACTGTCGTTAATTTATGACCAAAATCAGACATATTTGATAAACAACCACATTAGTAATTTGTGTTTCTAAGACATAATGTGTGTGCTTTGTGATCTCATGATAGCACGTGCTTTTATGTTTGCCAATTTAGATTCAGCTGAGATAGTCCGGAGTGAATACATTGTGTTGAAATTGTGTTTAAATTTACTCAAATTTTCATCGGATTTTATTCATTTATTGGAGTATTAGCTTTTGTTTTATGTATACTATTGTATTTGTGATGAGAATAACGCGTGCGGCCGCCCTAAAATAAGAAGGACCACTCGGGAGAATCCCGAGGATTGTGTAGAAACATTTAGGGACTACCAACGCTAGGGCAGTTACTGATAAATATGATATTAATACGTTTGCGTCTGTTATTTAAAAATAGTGTCATTGTGAAAAATGCCATTTCTATATGATTCTTTTCCATATAAATCGATAAGAACATTCTCATTGCCACAGTAACGGTGTGAGAATCACCAAATCTGTAACACTCAATCACGATTTGCCTTGAACGGTGCAAATCAACCAATTATAGATTAGGATCGACAATCGGACAATGATAGAATACATTACGGCGCTATACAATGCTTGTTCCTGTGTAATTCAACTACAATTTGAGGCTAACAGGCAGGCTTTGTGATGTGTAAAATATTGCAAGATGATTGCACGTTGAGTTACAAATACAATGTTGCGTCACACCGCACAATCTGGAATATTTCCCTTACAATATTCTTGGTAACGTCAGCTTGAGGAAAATATAGCAAGCACACGTCTATAAAAAAGAGAAAACATTTTTCATTGAAAGTAGTATTATTATAGTCATACTTTGTAATCCTTATCCTTATACATTATAAAACAAAGTCGTTTGCCGCGTCTGACGGTCTGTTAGCGATAAAATCATACGGATTTTCATGTGGTTTTCACCAAGTACCTAAGTTAATTCCTATGGATGATTTAAGTTTATAATTGAGTATGTTCTTACATGAGCTAAGCTCGGGGCGGGACACTAGTCTTAAAATAAAGTGCTTGCATTTTTTTTATTTCTGCTTTAATTCACTAGTCACTTATCTGAACATGGGTAGACACATTTTCCACAAAAAAAGTAGAATTTCACATGTAACTGAAAAACAAAATAAGTATACTAAATAGTAACTTTGGGCATCGCAAAATACTTTGTAATTTCCCAATGATTCCCTCAAAATTTTGGTCTCCGTTCTCGCTGTGGTTTCGGCAAATTGCAGCTCGGATGAGACTGCAGTAATTACATTCGCTGTAATCATTGCGCCTCAATATTGCAGGGACTTTTGTTGCGGACGTTACAATATTCTATACTATTGTGGCTTGTGGTTCCGCCCTAGAATAGGACCACTCTATATCCTCCTGTAACTTATAAGCGACAATAGAATTCCCAAGGTGGGTTGAAAGTCACACAGCTGAATCTTCAAAATTTTAAGGGGTTTTTTACGCTGACCACTGGCTTCGTGAATTCACAACCCCGTACGAAACCGAGAACATACAGAGATGATAAAGAGTTACATATTCTATACAATGTTATGGCGAACATTTATGGAATTCGGCGAAGTGATGAAATATGATATAGTAAAAATTAGTAATAACACGTAGGTATAGTAAACTTTTAAAACTATATTACACACATTTAAATTTTGGTCACAGATCTATTTCCCATTATAATAAATATCAGAACTCAAGAGAAAATATCGGAACTATCGGAACTTAAGAAACTAAAGAACTAATATCGAAACTTAAAGAGTACTTTATATCTCGATATAAAGTACTCTTTAAGTTTCGATATTTTTATAGGCGTATGTTTTATAAAATTATCCAATATTAAATCTGTCAGTGGAACGGCACCATTTACACAGTCGGGAATATGTATAGGTACTGTGTAACTATGCAGAAACTTGGACTGAATGGACGCTCAACTTAAATGGGATTGTAAAATTAGACGAATTTCGTTGAGTACGCTCAAAATTGGATTACCAACTGGTACAGAAAACTGGGCTGAAACTGGTCTTTTTGAGAACGTCATTTTCAGTTTATGGATACGGTAAATTCTTGTTTCAAGTCGATGATATGCGTGACAATGGTCTGACAACTAGGGATGCTGACGACCGTGCGAAGTGGAGACGAAAAAGTAGGAAAGCAGACCCTGGTCTCCGACGCTCAATGGCTGCGGTAGAAACAAAGAAAAAGAACGGTAGAATCAGAGAGAGAGAGAGAGAGAGAGTTCAATTACAAGCTTTTATTTAGTTTCAACTGTCCCAATGTTTGCTTGTCTGTCTTTAATCAAATCTTGCAAGTTAAATTTCTCCTACTTCCATTTGTCCTACAGAGTTGAAATTTCCCACGTCGCTTCAGTTTCCACGACAATGTGTTATTATAATAAGCATGACCTGGTCCACCCGGGATCAGTTCCCAACGTGGGAACTCATCAACGGTCTATAGCACGGACATGAATTTTTTATCAAGCATAAATAAAAATTAATGCCACAATAAACACTTGTGGCAAAAACTTTATTTTTGTAAAAAAAACTTGTTATAAATATAACTTGAAAAAAAAAAAATACTGTTGATGAATAATTTTACTACATATGTAATATATAAAAACCCTAAAAACTTAACATTCCTTTTTAGGCAGTCGAGTAAAAAGGCTAATTCCAGGACAGTCTGTTCTGCTGTTCAAACACAGTTTTGTTGTTTATTCGTGTGTATTGTAGTGTTGTAAATTGTTGTTTTGCGAACTATTTAAATTATGTATTGTTGTATGGTCCGCTATTATTATATAAATGTGAAAGTTAGTCGGATGGTTTGTGAGGTGAATGGATTTTCATGTTATTTGATAAACGACATATGATTTTTGCGCCATATAGTTTATTAACAACTAGTTTTTCCCCGTCAATTTTCACCCACCATTAGTAGTCATTTGGTGTATGATTTTTGAAAAATAAATAAATATAAATATATATCTCGAACTTACTTTGGGGCTAACCCCAAAGTAAGTTCGAGACTTGTGTTATGGGATACTAACTCAACGATACTATATTTTATAACAAATACATATATAGATAAACATCCAAGACCCGGGCCAATCAGAAAAAGATCATTTTCCATCATGACCCGATCGGGGATCGAACCCGGGATCCCCGATCGGGTCATCAGTCTCGATTCAGTGGCAAGAACCTTACCACTGCGCCACCGAGGTCGCCAATTATTTAAACAAAATAAATAAATAAAGTATAATTTTAATCTTGCCATTTGTTGTCCATTCCAAATTATTATTTGATACAAATTGAGATGAAGTGAAGAAACAAAATCTATATCCATACTGATTAAAAGTAATGCGAAAGTCTGTCGGTCTCTCTGTTCCCATTCTCATTAACATCGGTCCAGCGGTTAGCGGTTTAGCCGTGAAAGCGCACGGCTAAACCGCTGGACCGATTTTAATGAAATTTTGTATGCATGTAGTTAAAGACAACATGTAAGTACAAACATATCTATGTTTCTTTTTCAAAAAATCAACCTTGTAAAGTATTGTGAGGGCTAAAAGTTTGTATGATAATCATGTTGAAAAGACGACCTAATTGGTTGTACACAATAACGTCGATCCTGGAAACTAGTAATCTGGCATTGGTGAATCACATAAAATATAATTAATCTGTCAGAAGTAATTACTCTACGCAAACTAAGTCGCGGGCAAAGCTAGTACTAACTAAACTAACTATAGTGACCATAAAGCTAGCTATTCCGCTGACCGCAACGATAGTGCGTATCAAGTGTTGCGGAAAGTGATAACATACAATTTATGTCGCCACGAACTGCGCAAATTTAGGATCGATGTGTTTTATTGCCCCGGTCTATCGTCTATCACCTGGTATTCTAGGTGAGCTATTGAATGCTACACGACGCGGTGCGGATATCAAGTTATGAGTACGCTTATTTTCCCAGTTTACCTTCATACCTTCCTTTTGATGTTTCTGCGTTTCGGGTTTTTGTGAAGACATTCTATCTAGGAAAATATATTTTAATGTATATCTTTGTAAAACGAATATTTATGTAATTTGACAAAAACTTCAATTTCCTTTAAGAAGTAGTAGACAGGAAAAGATGAAATTAACTGAGTTTTATTATAGGCGGTAATGACGCGCAGTATGATTAAATCTTTTTTAAATTCATAATTCTGTATTCTGTTTGTTTCTATGTAAACTAACACTAAAAATAGTGTATTTATCGTTTCATTGTGAAAGTTCATCCATGGCTTATTCACGGTACGTCGATCCCCGAAACAATAAGTCTTTGTCTTACATCCAACAATAAGACAACATTAATCTCCTTGTGAAAAACCATGTAATGCACAGTTTTGTTAATGCTTTTTGTCGCAAGATAATTGCGATTTCTCTTTTCCGAAACGCAATAGAAATAATGGTCTAAGTATAGCATATAATAAGGAGGTGTGTATCTAAAACATTTCCCAGTAATGGGACAATAAGATATAGGTAAATAAAAAAGAAAATTCTTGGACGAATGTGATGAAGTGATGAATGACATACATAGTAGAATTGGTACCCAATTGGTGAGCAATTTTTGTTACTTATGCAATGTTTGGCATATTTTTTCCTTTATTTTCCTTCTTCTGTCAGGAAATACGATTGGTGTTTTTATAAGAAAATTGTTTGTTGTCCAACATCATACTTAGAGTAGGTTAACTTTGATAGAAAAACACAAAGTACGCCATTTTATCAAAACGACGGCGGCGGCTCGCTTATTATAGTTAACTAGCGCTACTCACTCTTAGCTTCACTAAAAGGGGTGTACGCTAGGGTCTAATTTAACAGCACATCAAGCTACCCAAATTTATTGCAAACTCACCCTTATTACCGCGGCATAACGATCCATGCAGGGTTACTTTATATGCGGTCGACTGTACCTTAATTTTCTACAGTTGCATTTCTTCTATTTTTGTGGCCATAACGTTTGTGTCCTAGAATAAACGCCCTGTATTCTAGTAGATATAAATTGTCTATTACGAGCCTTGTGACTGGTAGAAAAATCATAATGAAATCTGTATAATTATAATGTTTACTACTTTCGGTGATCTTGGCACCGCGCTGTCATGGGTTATTATTTTTTCTTTCTTGTTGATCAATGCATTCACTCTGCATTGATCAACAAGAAAGAAAAAAATACCTGCGACATGTGATTGCGATGAGAAAGAGATAACATCACAATTCAAAATCGCAGCAATGAAACCGCACCCTACTGTCACCATCGCTTCTCTCGGCTATAATTTTCTATCTTGATCAGTGGAGGCACAAATCGATGTTCACTCAGCAAATATTTATCGAGTGTGTCGAGACGGTCCGTATTTATTGGTAGAGACGCATGAGTGCTATTTTTCAACAGTTTGTAGCTTCGATGATTTGTTTTTGTCGCGTTTTGGAAGATTTTCTCATTTTGACATGGTAATTTGAAAAATAAATTTAAATATGGCTTTACAAGTTTTCCTGTGTGGGATAAGTCCGCCGTTATACAGTCAACAGCGCATCATGTTACCCTGCATGAACATATATAAATAGAGGCGATTTTGCAATGAAATTGGGTAGGTTAATGTGCTGTTGACTGCATGCATGTGCAAGTAAACTGTTGAGAAGTTAGAATTCTGGGTGATCGGGTCATGCTTATCTATACTATTATTATAAAGAGGTAAGCATTTGTGGGTTTGTATGTTTGAGGCGGGTAATCTAAACTGAACTGATTAAAAAAAATATTTTGCTACAAGATTTCTATAGGCTATATTTTATCTCAAAATTTCCACGGGAGCGAAGCACCGGGCAACAACTAGTATTATAAAAAAATGCATTCTCATAGAAACTGAAGCGATGTGGAAAATTTCAACTCTGTAGGTGAACTGGAAGTAGGAGAAATGTAACTTGCAAGATTAGATTTACAGACAACGGGACAGGTGAAACGAGATAAAATCTTGTAAAACAGTGCCCGCTTTTCGATGCGGTTCCTTAACGGATAATGTTTGTACCCGGCATGCATAAATGCGAGAGTTTGTGATGTACGTTGGTCACTCTTACATGCAAAATCTACTGAACCGATTGTTATGAAATTTGGTACACGGGTAGAATACAACCTGGAATAACGCATAGGGTACTTTTCATACAGAAATTCCCACGAAACACACCTAAATAAATATACTGTGTTAAAGTAACTTTCATAATAAACTCACAACATTACCCTATCAAATTACTCCTAGCCATGTGGCTATCCTTGTAAGTACCTCATAAATAATATTTTTCCCACTCTGTTCTAATTATTGAAAACTACAACATTTCTTTTTAATATTGAGGACAGCAAGATTAGAGATTATATATAAATAGTATTCCTTTAATTTTTATCTTATTAATCGCACAGTCACCGTATGAATGGCGTGTATTACGAGAGCTCCCTTGCCTGCCCACAAAGGCCTTCCCTGCAAAAAGAGATGCAAGAGAAACACATTGCTCTTTTAAGAGGATTTTAACACGCCAAGTTACATATTATACATACAGGGTGATTTCTTATACATTGACATTAATTTATCTACATGCTCAGTCGATGGTACTGAACAACTTTTCGTATGGAAGCAAACTTGAAATCGCGAAAATAAAATTCAGCTGATCCATACATTTTCCACAACTTAGGTACCTATTTAATTTTGTATAGAACAGCTGATTCTTTTTTCGCGATTTCGGAGTTACTCCCATACTAAAAGTTGTTCAGTATCATGGACTGAGCATGTAGACAAAATATTGCTAATGTATAAAAAATCGCCCTGTAGTAAACGCAATTCCCTGAAATGCAAATAAGTAAAAAAAAAATATTCGGCTGCACATGGTGTTAAGCGAAGCGATTGAGTTTTATTTTAAGCTCTTTTAAAAGGTTAAATCCTTATCCATCCTTACATGTTATTAAACAGAGACGTCTCTTTGTCCGTTCGCGATAAACTCAAAAAAACTACTGCACGGATTTTTCAGCGGTTTTCACCAATAGATAGTGTGGTTCCTGAGGAAGGCTTAGGTGTATAACTTTTATGTTTTACCCGAGCGAAGCCGGGACGGTGACGGTATTGGTATAATTTATATGCAGCCGTCGTCTGCAGTCAGCACGGAAGAAAAAAACAACAAACAATATATTTTTCCTCTTACGTCATATTGCCGGCAAACTTTGACAAAATATAATCTACGTACCTAATCATTTTACGGTAATGGAAAATAATCATCATGTAATTTAACAGCGAGGCTTGTTTGTCGGTGGAGTTCCTTCCATTGTTGTCACTCCAAAGCCAACTCCTTCACTTCTTGGTACGATTCTTGGTAGTAATTTGTCTGGTGTAATTATCTCTTGGTCTTCCTGGGCCACTTCTTCCTTCCACCTTTCCTTCTATAATAATTCTGAAGAAAGCGTCGTGTCGTATCAAGGTGTCCTAACATTTACCCTCTTCTATTTTCAATATGTTTCTTTTTTCTCCAATTCGGTTAAGTACCTCTTCGTTGCTGATTCTTCCTTTTCAGCTGATTGTTTTCAATCTCCGCCAAATAAATAAATAATAAGTATTATATGATAATTAAATAATTATCATATAATACGAAGTAGATCTTGAAAGGACAAATGTCCTTTAAGATGTTCTGACAGTTAACCTCGGCAACAGTATACCAACAAAACCAGGCCCTAGTCTAAAGCGAGACCGTTACAGTAATTAAGATATTAAAGAGCGGAGTGTTTCCCGCCGTTTGCACTCATTTGGAGTGAAAGCCTAGATTTCAGGTGAAATTCTGTTCGTGTAAAGGTTTTCTCGTGTTAGGAGCTCATTCATACGGACGTTATATACCAGTTATGACTTTATGAGCAATGGCGTAACTAGCGTTTTGCGCTAGCTGTATACATACCAGGAGTTTTTTTTGCGCAAGGTTTACCTATATTATCACGATTTTTCACGTGAAAATAAACTAAATTTTCTATTTTATAATAATGAAGCTTTATTTCCAAGCGGTTTGTAAAAAATAAAATAAAAAATCTCTTTTCTTGTGATATGGCTCCATCAACAAAACAATGAGTTTTGCCAACGTCAAGGTTGAAAAGGTATTCTAAATTTTATGGATATATAAGACATTGTAATAAACAGAGAAAACAGACATTTCAAAATTACCTTCGCAAGTTTTCAATTTAGACCGCTTGGCCGAATATCATTCTCATATTAAACACAACAGCAAGGATTTGAAAAACCATGTTAAAGTACCTATTAAATTGAATGTCGAGCATACATCAAAGAATAAACTCAACTTAATCTAGATGATGGAACACCTAACCTAGTATGTATTCCCAGAAGTTGAGTGCTATGTAAATTTATCATCAGCTGATCCCGGGAGGTCAGTCAGCTTAGACGTTATAAGACAGTAGTAATCTCGCTCGCTTTGTTATGATGGTGGTTTGTTTGACAGCGGTTTGGCAAAGGCGTGTAAAGAAAATAATGATTGCACTGTTGCCTGCATTATGTTGCCTGTATTATGTTATAAAACAAATCCTTATATATAAGTAAAAAATAATACTAAAATAAATCACTTAAATTTCAAAGGAGTCTGTTGTTATTGCATAATCTTATACATACTGCACTTTCCTTTGTATTTTGATATTTTTGATGCTAACATTTCCCCACTTGGACATTTACCCATGTCCACATTTTGTAACTTTAATATTTCCCGAAGTTGACATTTTAACGCCAATACGAATATTTGTTACCCGTTAACACTGAAACTAATAGTATAAGATTTTGATGAAGTTTTATTTAGAAGGAAATTGTATTCATTATTTACAAATGTCATTAATGTAAAAATAAATCTATTTAGTTCAACATTTTCGCGAAAGTCTTTCATTTTCGTGAAATAAATGAGAATCAATTACCAAAATTATTATAAAATACGGATTTTATAAATTTAATTCTCAATATTATTTCAAGCGGGCAATTATTAAGTTTATTTTTCTATTCTTTAAACACTAGCGGCCAAACGCTGTAAAACAAGCCTCACCTTTATATACATTCAACCACACGTTAAGTTACTCTACATGGATCTTTATGCGATGGTAACAGAGACGAATTTTCAATGAATTAGAATAGTTGTCTGTACGTCTTTTGATTAATGAACAGTATAATTTCTGCTACAATGTTGTAATAAGGCGAACATTTTATACTGTACAAATATATAGTTTATATAAATAATTGTTATGAAGAATATAAAAAAAATACATCGCTTTTTTCGTCAAATTGAACATTTTAACCTTTATTTAACTTGCAATGTGTGTAAGTATGAATGCTATAAATGTTATATGTTTGTTATATAATTATATGTTTGTCAGTCTTGCAATGTAGGTAATTTTGAAGCACATATCTTCCACCGATTGAGCTGAAATTTTGTATACACGTATAGTTTGGATGACAATACATTTTTATGATAAACATGACCTCATCGTGAACCCAGAATCGGCTCCCGACGAGGGAACTCCTTAACGGTTAACTGTACGGGCATGATTTTTTTGTCACGCGTTGATTGAAGGCAGCTTACTGCCTTAGAGGTCTTAACCTCTGTGACGACAATGTACCTAACCTAGTCTCAAAAATGACATTTTTGTTTATTATCTTTTTAAAATAATACAATATTTAAAAGTATTTTAAAAGTTTTCTATTTGATTTGAAATTTAAAATTATAATATTCTTCAGGTGGAAGTTTAAAACTTAAAATCAGAATTCCATTCAAATAATATTTAAGTTGTGGCTATTCAGTAAATCTGAATAATGAATGATCCGAAATTGAATTCCGTGTCGGAAACCTCGACTGGTCAAACTTTGACGTTTACTCAGCCAGAAGCTGAGCCAATAGTCTAAGGGATTGTATATTGATTTGAAGTGAAAACTTCTTCAACTCGCGTCAGGACACGTGACATGAAAATTTGGAAGACGTCAAAAATGCACAACGTTAATACCTATTCAAGTTTTCACTTCTACCGGAGTGCATAGCAGCAGACGGCAACCTTTTGGCAATCGAGATCGCAACGTGTTAAAATAAAGTGAAGCCGGGTTTGTAATTTTATGTCTAGAAATCCAATCTTAGATGCGTACAATTTTTTTTAATTACACTACAGCCTATCAACGCTTGGTATCAAATAGGTGTGAGCGCAACACGTGCATCGCCCACTGTGTGTCCTGTAATCACACAGCCTTTCTCACAATTTAAACAACCTGGCGACAGAAGATTAGTGAGACCTATCCAAACGACTTCTGTACCAAATTGTACCAATTGTATTTGTATGAAAATCAAATACACTCAACGATTTTTTTTTTAATATTAATAATGGATTGGTTTGCCATTGCCTTCTCCATTTCACACAAAGATGATGTCTTATCAACTAGAGTGCAGGTTTCCTCATGATGCTTTCCTTCACTGAAAACAAGTGGTGATCGATAAAAACTAGTATGCACGAGTCAGATTGGTATACACTCGCGTGACCAAGTAGGATTCGAACCTGGGAACTTTCGGTTAGCAGGCGAGCGTCTGTACAGAAGAAAAAATAATAAAAAGTTAAGTTTGAATAATATGTAGCTGTTTCCTAGACTATACTGTCAATGGTAACTGTGTAGACCTCATTAGAAACTTGAAGAGGTGGGATTCTGAGGTCTGTCTCCAGACCATTTCATTATTTGAATCTTGTCCTTCAGGATATTAATAACACTGATTAATGTACACTGGTACACTGTTATTAATGTACACATTATGTACACTAGTGTTATCATTCGTCGTACGTAATTATTTTTTTAAATACCTACGTTTTTAAACTTAAGCACAGTGGCACCATTCATTTTATAAAGCGCCATTCACTATTAGACTTTTTCATTCACTATTAGACCAAATCCTACGGGAATCGTTGACGACCTCGGTGGGGTAGTGGTAAAGTTCTTGCCACTAAACCGAGAGGAGGGTTCGATCCCCGGTCGGATCATGATGGAAACTGATCTTTTTCTGATTGGTATTGGATGTTTATCTATATATGTTTTTGTTATATAATATAGTATCGTAGAGTTAGTATCCCATAACACAAGTCTCGAACTTACTTTGGGGCTAGCTCAATCTGTTTAAAAAATCGTGTACTTTGTACATGTAATCAAGGTATCAGCTACCTCAATATCAAATATAATAAATATATTATACTATATTTAGTGGGATATATCCAGCAGTGTAACTACTGAAAGCTAATGCCAGCTACACTCCGTCGCCGAACTCAGACAGATGCCAGAAGAATGCATGAAGATTGCTTAGTTTGTATGAGAGCTTTTATTTATCGCAATGAAAAACCAGCCACAAGGCGTCGGTGTCCTCTCTGTTCATAGTCGTATTCCTCATGGCTGAGGGTCGTGGTTATTACGTGAAATGAAACACACACAACAACTTTCTTGGCATTATTAATGGAGTGGTTTGCCATTGCCTTCTCCATTTCACACACAAGTTAATAAGAATCAACCAGTGTGCAGGTTTCCTCACGATGTTTTCCTTCACCGGAAGCAAGTGGTGGTCGAAGAAAACTACTTTATGAGTCAGATTGGTATACAAACTCATGTGGCACAGGTAGGACTCGAATCTGGGACCTTTCGATCCACAGGCGGGCGTCTTAACCATTACAGCACCACCGCTTCGGAGTCCAGGCTCCGTGAAATGTATTTATTAATTTCACCGAAGTTTTACAAAAAAGCGTAATAAATTGATAAATACGTATGAACAAATCACACAAATTTATGTACAGTCAACAGCATATGAACCTGCCCAAATTCATTGCAAACTCGCCGCTATTACCGCGCCATGCCATAGAGGTTTATGCAGAATAGCGTTATGTGTTGTTAACTGTACCTAACTGTTAAATTAGTACATTGAAATAGTTTTTATCTGGCTATGCTACTCTGGCCCGGCCATGGCAGAAAGGACAAATCCAAAAAATGCAGTCTTGATGTCGTCAAGGTTGACCGTGCGAAGACGAAAAGTACCTACCTAGAGAACCTTGGGCTCCGACAATCAATGTCGGAAGAAATTTGGAAAACGCTCAAATGAGTTAGAGAGAACAAGTAGTTCTAGAGTTATTTACGATACAAACAATAATAAAAGTCTTATGTCGTCTTATTTAATATATCAAAAATGTATCTGAATATTATGTCGAAAATAAAATGGAATTCGTATTTCGTTGTTAAAAATATCTTGGGTATAATGATGGATTTGTGTAGAAAATTATTTGATAGCTATTATTAATACATACTTTCATTATATTTGATTTTATATTATTTTTCTCAGACTCCCAGTGGACCATGTAGCTTTAGACTTTTATTCAATTTACTTTGTGAATTTTGTGTTATTTCAGGTTTATTTTCACTTATAATAAGTTAGACATAGTCACTTGCTTAATATAATATTAATGGTTAAACCCTAAGTGCGGCTATACTTAAGTTTAGCCGGCGAGTATAATGATAAGCCCTTCTGGCATTATATTTTTAGGGACGAACACTGTTCGAATGATGTTTCTTTTGGAAGGGTTCAGATTTAGATGTTAAATTTTATCTAGTATGGCATTTTTTAAATCTAACCTAACGATGTGTCCCACTGCTGGCCAAGGGATCCTCTTCCTCCACATATCTCTGTCGAGATATCTGTATGGTTTTTTTTCACGATAAAATTAAAGAAAGTAATAAAAATGTGATGGTGGCAGTAGTGTCCCGTACATAGCACCGTCAAGGCAGGAATTATTATAATCGTAATATTGACAGGCTTATCTACGCCACGTATGACAATAAAGGGGACTTCGTAAACATTTTACGACCAAGGACATAAAACGGGTACTTATCCCAGTCTATTAGTTAAATAAGGATTCAGCCGCACAAAATACGGGCTTCTAAATAACCCAAATCGTATGCGAGCCCTTTTTGGTCCGTGATCATGAATCTTTAATATGTTAGAATGTGTCGTATGGATTTGTTTCAAGGTTTACTTGTATTTTTATGTATTTTTTTTTCCATTTCATGAACTAAATTACATCTACCCACGGCGTCGTGAAATTCTCTGCGAAAGCGGAGCAGACATTATTTTATAGCAATTTGGTAGTTGATTTTTGAAAACTAAAAATAACCCTATGTTTAAATTAATTCTTTAACTACATGCATAGCAAAGTTCATCAAAATTGGTCAAGCAATTTAGCCGAGGAATTGGAACAGACAGACGGAACAGACAGACAGACTTTCGCATTTATACTATTCGTATGGATTAATCCTTAGGGATTAACTATTTTTTATGAAAAACTCACTTCTTACTATCGAGTCGATTCAAAGTGAGACGCAGGGAACCAATCACATTGCGGTGTGGTTGTCGTTGCGTCTCAAAGGCGCACTGTGGTTAGCTGCATCTCACTGCTAATCAACTCAATAGTGAGATGTAATTAGGAAAGTCGCATTACACACATTGGTCGGAAAAAATATAATTTTGACGTGTCAATTAAAGTAATAGATGTGCCAAATGAAATAGTAGGCACAAGAACTGCGCAAAATCATTGTCCCGCTGATTTCTTTATGAATTTATGTATTACTTGCCCATTTAGTCAACTTTGCTACGTCAGCACTAACTCGGATTAACCACAATGAACTGAAGTTGACGATTATGAATCTTATTAGCAAGAAATAAGGTTATATATGTATTGTTATTGTTATAACACTTTCTGCTCCTCACAAAAGCTTAACATGGGTTTCTAAATCCCACTGGTTGGCGATGAGTGATTCTGAATTAGCTGAAACTGAACTGTGTCTGTCTGTTTGCATATGTGGCACAGTAGCTCATCAACGGGGTGAACCAATTCGGATCCGAATTTTATATTTGATAGCTATTTTTATGCGGTGGTTCTTAGATATGTTTGATCAAAATTGGTTCAGCCGTTCAAAAGTTGTAACGAAATGAATATTGAAAGTCGAAGAAAGGTTTTTTTATTTGTCTAACAAATAAAATTGTATGTTTTCTTGTCCAGTATGATAACGTTAACACTGGTAACGAATTTATTAAGTCGAAATTTTCAGAAAATAAATTACATAATAAGCAAAATACTACATCAAGTTTGTATTCACCCATAGGTACGTGAAAGAACCACAGTTCCATACAAAAATATGTTAATATATTTGCAAATAATTTGTAAATAATTACTTTAATTAAAGCATATATTTCATACAAACATATGTATTAACAAATTTAATGTTTGTATTGAAAAAGTTTTTGTCGAAACACAATATTGATCACACAATTTCCCATACCACACCCAAATGGGGCGAGGTTCTAAAGATTATGATATTAATGTGACCTTTTTCTGAGCGCGAGCTCTTAGTTAATGTGATAGATGGTAACCGGAGTGACGGGCAATTTTGTTAAAAGGAGACGGTATCAAATTAAAAGCCACTAAGTTTAAATATGCCTATGGGATGAGGAAAATTCACGTTGATTATTTTTCGGAAAACAGTCGATTTTTAAGTAGACGTATTATCTCCAAGTGCAATACAATAGGGAAGAAACAGAATGAGAGATGTTTCCCTCATTCTGAAAATTAACTGTATATGTTTGTCTGTTTGTAGAACATACAAAAAACGATTTTTTTTATTATTATTCTAGTACTATTTCTATATTGTCCTAATTGTTTTTTATATATTTTTATTAAACTAGCTGCGACCCTTTCGGGATTACGGGTTCTTTTTATCCCAGATTTTCGGAATGAATATACCCGTGTAATAAAAGGGTAACAAGCATATATACATCCTCACAAACTTTCGCATTTATAATATTAGTAGAATATACAGACTATAGTGTTATATAGGTTTTTTTGAATGATATTGGTTCATTAATAAGCCACATTGCTGCACAGTAGACTAATGATATTACCTACCAAGCAGCATTATGAAAACAGCTGAATAAACATCTTTCTATAAACGATTACTCGACGCAATTGAACAATCAAGTCCCGAAGACTTTATTGCGAAGTGTCAAACGAATTCACATGCGTTAGTTATTTCATTAAATGCTTTTCCCTAATGCAGTTCCCGTGTTCGGCCTAAGTGGCTTCGTTTTACGTGTCTTAAAGAGGATCTCGCTCTCTAAGAGCACCTCCTTTAGTTTCTTAGAGTCCGTTGAGACTATTTTCTGTTGATTTTATAGGCCATTATGCTACTGTCAGACTATTATTATATCAAATTAAATGTCTATTGTCGAATAAAAGTCTTTTGTTTTTTAAAAATTGTTTTTTCGTCTTCTGATCGATAACCGATATACCTAAGAACATTATGTAATATTTATATATCTGTGTAATCAATGTCACAAAATAAATTACTAAGTTTGAAGCTGTGATGGTCAAGACGTTAAGACCGTCCTGTAATCGAAAGGTCTCAGATTTAAATCCTGCTAATACCACATCAGGTTGTATACCAATCTGACTCACGTATTCATAAACCACCACATGCGTCCAGTGAAGGGAATCAACACCAAAGCTGCTAGTACTATATTAAAAGAATTTTTGATCTCGCAAATTTATTCTCGAAGTTAGCGTGTTAGCCGTCCGGGATTCCCCGCAGTGCGTGTAACAATCTATCCCCGTCATCGCTGACACCACAAGATATATTTAAGAATCCCGCGCCCAATCCAGTCCACGAATACCAATATGTTTGACGATTTTATTTAGCCTCAACTTTTTGCAGAAATATGACGTTTAAAGAATGATACTCTGGCTATTTTTTTTTTTTATTTAGAAAGAATCTAATTTTTGTTTGAATCGCTAGCTTTCGAATATTTATTCGTGTTTTAACAAGCCTATGAATCTTTTAACTACTTATTATATCGCAAAACTATCTTATATGACAATAAATATAATTTAAAAAAAATCAAAGTCTTAGATTGTATTGTAAAAATTGTATCGCGAAGTCACTTTCGAAACAACTATTGATAGCACCCGCAGTGAAAGGGTTAATCGACGTGTAATTTGTTTTTGAACTAATATCCATTATCTAACTGACTATCTGGTAATGTGAAGATAAAAATTGGTATAATTATACAAAAAAATTCTAAGCCATTCTGGCATGATACACAGTTTATATTACCCCCTACTATCCCTTCTCTCTCTCTCTCAGCTCAATTTTGAAGTAGTTAATCTTCAGCCGATTAAGCTCAACTGCATTATAGTAAAATTATATCGTAGTAAAATTGCCGAATTGCGATGGTGGTTTAGTGGTTAAGACGCCCGCCTGTGGATCGAAAGGTCCCAGGTTCGAATCCTACTCGTGCCACATGAGCTTGTATACAAATCTAACTCATGTATAGCAGTTTTAATCGACCACCACTTGCTTCCGGTGAAAGAAAACATCGTGAGAAAACCTGCACACTGGTTGATTCTTATTAACTTGTGTGTGTAATGGAGAAGGCAATGGCAAACCGCTAATGCCAAGAAAGTTGTTGTGTGTGTTTCATTCCGCGTAATAACCACGACCCTCAGCCATGAGGAATACGACTATGAAGAAGAAGAAAATTCCCTATTGCAAATGCATCGAAAAAAAAAAACTCATTTTCTACGAACAGTATATTATTGTAGGCTACGTGACGATACTCACAAGTGGGCTGCCAACTGCGTTCAGTGTCTACGATCTAATTTGTATTGTGCGATAGATTTCCAATTATTTTTCCGAGGGCATTATGAAAATATAGCTAGAAAAAGCTTGGTCAAAATATTCTAGTAGCACTTTTTATTATTGTGTTTCCCGTGTAAGATGTTCAAACTAATCCGAGTGAATCCTTTTGACTATGTACATTATGTACTTTTATATATTATTAGAAAGAAAAGAAAAAAAAATTTTTTTTTGTAAGAAACAATAATGGTAAGCCGATCTGGCATGATAGGGACCAACACTGTTCAAATGAGTTTCTTTCGGCATTTCTTCTCAGCAGTGGTCGTTCCGAAATGCCAGTAGTTTCTAGCTTGTGAGAAATAACTATAAATTTAAAGATTGACGAGAAAAAGTGCCTGTGAAGGTCTCTGAATAAATGATTTGAATTTGAATTTGAATTTGAATTTGAATTTGAATTTGAATTTGAATTTGAATCAAAGTTGCAGTCCAATCAAAGTTATAAAAAACAAATCTGTAAGAAACATTCACAAATGAAAAAGAAAGAAAGAAATGTGATCGAAAGGTCCCAGGTTCGAATCTACTCGCGCCAAATAAGTTTGTATGCCAATCTGTTTCGTGTATAGTCGTTTTCATAGACCACAATTTTCTTCCCGTGAAGGAAAACATCGTCAGGAAACCTGCACATTGGTGGACAGTTCAGTTCATTAGTGTGACTACCTGCCACAAGATGGCGGGATAGGTAGTCGTAAAGGTCTTGTCAAATACCTTCAGGCGATTTGAATAAAATCTGACATTAGTTAGCAATAACACACTCAATATGATGATGATGACTAAGACATCTGCGTTTTGAAGATTGAGATAAGTTACCTAATATTTATTCTAACTAATATTATAAATGCTAAATTATTTGTTTGTTAACTTTTCACGCTCTATCCACTGGACCAATCTTGAAATTTTACATGTAGTTTGAAGTATGGAGAAGGACATACGCACCACCTTTCATTCCAGAGAAATAATTGCGTTGGAAATTTACGCGGGGGAAGCCGCATGAAAAAGCTAGTTATTATTATAATGGTACAATCGTCGCTTAGCTCGTCGTAACTGCAATCGTTTACCGAATGGCAAAATGACAAGCGACCTCAAGATTAATAATACTCCAAAATACCGGTTATCATTGTGGTGAAATTGCCTTTCTTCAACACAATGCAACGATCTGATCAATAATGACGACAATTTGATATAAAAGCCATTGTTAGCTGGTTTCCTTGGACTGATAAAAATGTATCCAATTTCGCTTTTGGCTCGATTTAAATCCTTCTAATCCTAATAACATGAAAAATGCGAAAGTTTATGAGGGTGTACGTGTGAATGTTTGTTTTTTTTTTCACGTAAAATCTGCTGGACGAATTGTTCCGAAATTTGGTACACGTGTAGAATATAACCTGGAATAACACGTAGGGTTTTTATCCCGAAATTCCCACGGGAGCTGAGCCCTGGGGCGCAGCTAATCAGCAATATTTCTATAATATTTTCCATAATAAATATTAAATTAAAAATTAGGATACCACCGACTCTATAGTTGCTGGAATACTCTCATCTTTTAGAAAAGTGTTAATGTTTTACAAACTGTTAAATATATATTTTTCTAACATGGCTTAGAATTATCTTTCTAACAAAATAGCAGAAAATCAGTTATATAATTATAGAAACGTTAAATTCAACATAATAACATCACCGTAAGTTCTAGATGATATTTATCGTTATCAGAATTTTCATTTTCATGAATGTACCAAATTTGATAAAATTTTAGTAGCTCGTATATATGGAATGTGTTTATCTAGGATGGGACTATCGGGGTCCTTGTCAGCCAATCAAGTGACCCCAAACTGGATAAAGTAGGTCCGTTAATTACAGGGCTCGAGAATTCTGGCCACCTTCCGGATCATCGGTTGAATGCAAAATTACGGAACAAGGAAACAGAGAAATAGGTCAGAAAGAAAAAGGTTCACTACGCAATAAACTGAGTTTTCTTTTTATTTATTAAAGTATTGAAAAGTTACGTTTCCCTGTTATAAAGTAGCTTTTGTTATTTCCCTTACTTACATAAATAAATTTAATCTTTACATAAACAAAAATTCTGCCTTTTAACCCGAATAGTAAGTTTATTGAAATTTCTCATCATATATATTTTTTTCTTGAAAATAAATAAATAAATATATTAGGACAAATCACACAGATTGAGCTAGCCCCAAAGTAAGTTCGAGACTTGTGTTATGGGATACTAACTCAACGATACTATATTTTATAACAAATACATATACATAAACATCCAAGACCCGGGCCAATCAGAAAAAGATCATTTTCCATCATGACTCGACCGGGGATCGAACCCGGGACCTCTCGGTTCAGTGGCTAGAACCTTACCACTGCGCCACCGAGGTCGTCAAAAATCTATTTACGGACAATATAGAGAGAGACCATGTAACGTTAACATATATTAACCTATAGATAGATGAAGATGAAAGATAGATATAGATAGAATAGACAAAATTTCAATAGTCTCACTTTAAATATTGAAGTTGGGGTTATAATCCATCCTTTTGCCAAATTTCACATAGATCTGTTCAGTACATTTTGTTAGATGCGCTACAAACATAAATAACAGACAGAAAACAATTCTTAGAAATATTTTTTTGCTATACCTCTTTAGGGTTATAACAGTTTCACTTTGCTGTCTAGAAGATATATAGATCTATAGAAGTTAAAACTTATTTTTTCATAGATCATTTTTTTTATTATCTTCTACACATTTTATTCTATCTATCTGGGTTACTGACATCAAACGCAAAACCTCCTAAAGACTACTTGGGTACATCAAAATAAGCAAATTTATTCTACGACTTTTCGTGATTCGTAGTTTTTTTTTTTTTTTCATATAAAAAAAATACAATCTACTTTGCGATTCTACACATCTCACACTATGTAATAGCCAAGCAATACGAGACAGTACAGTAGCGTTATGTAGCGGAATCGAACATAGAGTTCACGTTTTATAGAAACGACATTAGAACTAAAAAAAGGAAAATTTTTGTATTTACGTCTCAATAAAAGTCGTAGAACAAAAGGTGTTATAGTCTCTATGTACCTTATGCGCCTTTGGAAGGTTATGCGTTAGATAGCAGTAACCCTGTATAGTTTTATGGAATCTGTCTCCATTGATGTGTCACCGCAAAGCCGCCGTCACAAGTTGACTGAACAAATATTGTGATGTTTACGCTTCTGCCTCGAAGAAAGCCAATTTGTTTCATTGCTCATTTCTTTGATAAAATGCTCAGATTTTTTTCATTATATGGAGATTGTATGCAATGTTATATAACGAATATAATAAGCTAATATAAAGAAGTTGATATTACGTTTTTAATTAGTTAGGTTAGCTTGGGGCTATGCTCACATTAAATGTCAGAAAAATAGGCCTTGAGTGTAGATCGTAAACAAGTATGTTAACTGCGTCGAAGATTGCTCAGTAGAGATTTTTGTAAAAGTACATCGAAACATCTCCATAAAAATAAATGACCTCATAAGTTGTTTTATAGATTTTATATTTCTTCTTCTTCTTAGCATTTGACTCATTAAATCATATCTGTTAGTAAAGACAAAAAAACAAATTAGTAATTTCATAAAAAATACATTAAAAATGTATTAAAAATTTATTACGACGCTGGCAATATTTTTGATCAGTTATGACATTACCATCAAATTCCCAATTTGTCACAATCGTAGACAAACCTTTTATATTGTGAGTGAATATTCTAAGAAAATCCTGAATATTGTTGTAGTAAAATATTAGAGACTTTCAGCAAAACAGAACAAACTTTAACACCATCTTTACAGCACCCTGAAAGTGTGTTACTTGAAATCCAAAACTTGAACGTGAAACATACGTCGTTATATTTTGACTATTTTAAAATTTAACCACAACAGGGTAAATTTCTATTTCCTTACAATAGAACAATAATACAACACACAACATAAAACAGTATTTAAGTAAAAAGGTGCTTCTTACAAATGATTATTTTTCCAGTTGATTCATGAGAGTAGAATTGAAAAGAATGGCAGACAAGCGATTTAAATGGAATCTAATTAAAGACAAGAGAGTATCTTGTTCTTATGTTGATAAGGTTTTGTGCTACGTCGTTTGGTCATAATTGTGTTAGTGAAATTTTTATTACAAACACATTACCTAATAGTGTTAGTTGATAAGTATCTTCCAGGCACAGTGCAAAATTAGGCGCTTTATCCGTCACATGCATTACAGTTTATAATTATGACTATGCGAGGATTTGTTTTGTAGTTTGTAAGGTGGAACGTAGAGGGTTTTCTGGTTGTAACATACGTCACATGTGTGAAGAGGTATAATATCCTGGATATAATGAAAAAAATTAAACAACAATAGGATCGCAATCCGATCGCAATAAACCGGGAACTAAAAGACACGAGGTATTTCAATTTAGGGTAACTTGAAATGCCCCGTAACCTTTTACTTGTTGTTAGCTTGTAACTCTTTGCAATAATTTTAGCAGCGAATTTAAATTGTACTTGTACTGATATTGCTATCTTGTAGTGGCTAGTATAATATATATTTAGTTAGTTGATAAGTATCTTCCAGGCACAGTGCAAAATTAGGCGCTTTATCCGTCATATGCATTACAGTTTATAATTATGACTATGCGAGGATTTGTTTTGTAGTTTGTAAGGTGGAACGTAGAGGGTTTTCTGGTTGTAACATACGTCACATGTGTGAAGAGGTATAATATCCTGGATATAATGAAAGAAATTAAATAACAATAGGATCGCAATTCGATCGCAATAAACCGGGAACTAAAAGACACGAGGTATTTCAATTTAGGGTAGCTTGAAATGCCCCGTAACCTTTTAGTTGTTGTTCGCTTGTAAATCTTTGCAACAATTTTAGCAGCGAATTTAAATTGTACTTGTACTGATATTGCTATCTTGTAGTGGCTAGTATAATATATATTTGATATTTTAAACTCTATTTATATAACTGCCAACCAACTCTATACAAAGGTCACGGTGACTTGCTTTCCTTCAGGTGAGCTGAATGCCTATTTGAATACATAAAATTACCAATTATCCACCAATTCTTTAAAAAAACGCGGAGTTTTCTTTTCAATAAAAGTCTCCCGTGTGTTTTCTAGTCTTACGAAGTTTAAGCGACAATGCACTCCCTAATATTTATTCCGCACGCGTCCCTATGCTACGTAACGTAGCCACTTTTTATGTACGCAACTCCCGGTCTTAACCAAAGTATATAGCGGCGATATTTGCTTGCATAAAGTATCATATTACGTGGGTGGAAGAAAGCCGTTTTCACACAGCATATGTAGTGGATGACTTTTTTTGACATCGTAAAACGATTTTGGTAGACCGAGTCTATTTTTCCATCTAAACAAATGACAATATCTCACTTCTCAGTATTCTCCCGTTTCTTCCTCAGCCGTTAAGCGTCGGAGCCAGGTCCGCTTTCCTACCTTTTATTTTCCACTTCGTACGGCACCCCTAGTAGTCAGACTATTGGCACTACGCATATCATCCTTAACGACATCAATTGTCGGGGTGCCCTTTCTGCTAGCGCCAGGATTTAACGACGCATGGCCGCGTGGCCGCAGCGATCGAAACGCTCTGAACTAGCAAAGTTTTATAAACTGTTTCTGTACAAAGCATTTTCTTTTTCATCGGAGCGTTTTTCTAGTATCTTCCATAACAAATGAAAATCGGAGCCAAAACTCATTTCTACTTTACCGCATTCGTCATCCGACCACCGTCGCGAGTAAGACCTCTTGGTGTATTACCGTTAATTAAGTAATATAGTTTTTCCTTTTATTTTTGTTAATACTATGAAGTGGTAAACCTCATCAGACTATTAGCACGCATATCATCCTTAACGACATCAAGCCAGTACAGTACATTAGTTTGCCCCTTCAGCCAAAACTGGGTGGGAGGGTATGGCCAGGCCATTTATTGTGACGGGTATAATCAATACATATAATAAATAAATATTAGGACAAATCACACAGATTGAGCTAGCCCCAAAGTAAGTTCGAGACTTGTGTTATGTAATACTAACTCAACGATACCATATTTTAAAACAAATACATATATAGATAAACATCCAAGACCCGGGCCTCTCAGAAAAAGAGAGGTAGGGTATGTCTCCTACCATTTAAATTTGTCACATTCCTTAACATCTCATCATTTAACATAATCTCAACATTCCTTATTCATGTGCGTGTGGTCCGAGGGCCTGCTTCTTGAAATTCTGTGACAATATGCTTGGGAATTAATAAACATTGGAATTAGACTTTGTGAAAGCCAAATAAGCGAGTTACGGTGTTTTAAGTTGTCGGCCACACTGTTCATACTTTATTTGATGCAATCTGTATTATTGCCAATTTCTAAAGAATCTATCTATCAATCCAGCCATCTGTTCTTGGATTTTTTCCTATTCCTGATACTTTTAACTTCCATTTTTAGATAGATGACGTTAGATAAATATCCATTTTCATATTCGAGTTCAGATTAAATATTGGTATCGAAAAATTACTTAAACCATCTACACTGCAAACTTTCAAAGCGCAGATGAAGAAGAAGCGTTGCAACAAACTTCATACAACAAAATCATCGCATATTATCAAGTGGATAAGTTTTTTTACAAAAATGTCATTTTTGTCTCAAGATTTTGTGATTTTCTTCCATACGTGATAAAAAAACATGTCGTTCCTGTAAACCGTCGAGGAAATCCATCGTCGGGAACCGATTCCGGGTGCACTATTAGGTTATGCTTATCATAATAATGCATTGTAATAGAAACCGAAGCGACGCAATGTGGAACAATTCAACTTAGGACAAATGGATGGAGGTGAAATAGAAATTTTGGAAGATTTTATTACAGACAAACAAACATCGGGACAGGTGAAACTAAATAGGTCTGGTAAAATGGAAGAAGATGATAGATGTGGCGACTGTGTGAAGACAGCTTTCAGCATAACATTTTCCATACTGGCGTGTATTACGTGCCAGCATAAAATATGGAGAGATAGTGGATATATCTACGTTCTTCATATTTATGAGAGCGTAGATGTATATGCTGTGTAAAAATTGTACTTCAAATCTGCGTTATTTATAGAGCGAGCGAAGCGATCGAGGTTTAAATATCAACTTGGGGCAAAAATATTTTTTTTTGTATGTATGTTTGTAACGCGATAACTTTCGAACCGTTGGTCTGATTTTGATGAAATTTAAAAGGTATGTATGGTAGTATGTCAATACAAATTTTAAGATCGTGGGGCAACAAAATCGGCTTAGTAGTTTATGAAATATTCACAATTTTGTAAAAAAAACTATTACAGTTTAATTTAAAGTATAGATATTTTAAAAGTTTGAAGAAAGATATGTACTACAAGAAAAGAAGGACAGTTTGCGTCATACAGATATTTATCTGTTTCTTCATAGTCGTATTCCTCATGGCTGAGGGTCGTGGTTATTACGTGGAATGAAACACACACAACAACTTTCTTGACTTTCTCCATTTTACACACAAGTTAATAATAATCAAGAAGTGTGCAGGTTTCTTCACGTTTTTCTTTACCTATGGTCGATGAAAACGTATCGTCAAACGTATCGTCGTATACTTGAGACAGATTTGTATACAAACTCATGTAGCAGGAGTAGGATTCGAACCTGGAACCTTTCGATCCACAAGTAGGCATGTTAACCATTACACCACCACACCCTATTGGTTAGCTGGGAAGAATGAAGCCTTCTAATATTTGGCATTTTATTAAAGGTATGTTTTTACTTTTTTTACAATTGATTAATTATATTGTACACGTCTATATTGTACGTTATATTTCAGTATGTAATTATTAAGGGTAACCGCTGACGATTAAACAAAATGGCGTACTTTGCGTTTAACTGCGCAGGTACAAGTAAAGGTTGACTAGTGCAATTCACCCTTAATAATACAAACTTACACACGAACACAAAACGAGGTTTACATAGAGTATTCTTCTGCACCCTCGTTATTTAGTACCGGGGTCACGTCTACTGCATTGTTAGCTACGGAGTACTGTCATATTGCGGAGAGGGATCTGTATATTTAAACGTTTTAAACCTATACGACTTTAATAAAAATACGAGCATTTGCCTGCGGTTTTGCCCACGAGATTTTCCCACGTGAACACCCTATGTCCTTCTCCATACTTTTAAACATGTGTTCCATACTTTTAAATAAAATGTTAAATGGAAAAAGCGTGAAGAGATGACAAACTTTCACATTTATAATATAGATAAAATAAAAAATATATTTTCAGTTGATCGCGATAACGCAGCGGTTGGCGCGCTCGGCTTGCGGTAGTGGTGGTTAAGTCTCATTCGCAATGGTCGGTGATTAGATGGGTGATCAAAAATAATTAGTTAACTACAAATAAATACAAATTAATTATTTTTCTATAAATCTGATGTACAATTTTATGCCATATTTCTATAAATTTTGCGCTTTTTTTATGGCCTGGCCTGCGCTGGGCCCGTCCATTTTATCTCATTGATATTTTAAAAAATTGTCAAAAAACATGTGTGACATGTATAACGAAATTTAAATTAATGTCACTTAATTTGGTCTAGTAAACTGCAGATTTTTGTCAAAGGCGGTATTTACATACAATTAGATAAAAGGGCTACCGACGTACTGGAAGTATTGTTCATTCTATGGTTAGTGCACGCGCTGAAGGTATTATAGGTACAAGCTATGGTTACCGGAATACCCTATTCCGATATCTCTTATTTTTCTAACATCCCTTGAACTTTAGCAAAATATCCATTTTTCAATTATATATCCTACAACATTCATAATAATAACCTGCTATGGTCATTGTAACCGGAATATATATTTGATATTCGACCAATAAATAGATAAAATCTTGCCTCATATGACCTTAAATAACTTTCAAAAGAAAGTCGTCCAGAATCAGAATTGTTCTCAGTTGTTTTATCTTTGAAATATTTTATATGAGCGTCGGAGGCATTAGGCCTATAGCACTGAAATCGGAAGTCTATAGGCGTAATGCTTGGAGCATTACGCCTATAGACTTCCGAATATCATTTTTTTCGAAATTTGGATAACTTCTTCCAAGGGAAAAAAATCAACTCCGATAGGGCAGTCCAAACCGCCTTCAAAGATTTTATTGATTCCCGTCCGAATGGTTTTTTTAGTAAAGGGATCAATGAACTGCCTATGTGATAACAAAAGTGCATAGATAATAATGGATCTTAGGTACATTAATATATAATACTATATAATAAATATATAATATTAAAAAATATTCGAATTTTTGTTCCTCCTATACCAAATGCCATGAAATCCAATTATAAATCTTGTTACAAGAAGAAACTTGTGAACATGTACAGAAATACGTTATTTTAATTTGAAATTCGAATCAAAATTCGACACAAATTTAATCGAGGTTCTGTCTATAATTTCGTGTATTCACATTTTATTAGCCATTATATCAACTAAATATCACTTTATATTATAATTACTTAATAATTAAGTGTTAATTACTTATAATTACTTTATGTTATTACAATATTTTATTTTCGTTAACATATCTTAGGAATGCATTATGGCTCCAAAAATTGTGACGTCATAATATTAATAAATTAAATAGAAATTGTTTTATATAAAATTCCATGTATATTAAATTGTATCAACTTTTATATATAGTATAATGTTAATAAAATTTGCAATATTCGCTGAGTTGTTAAGAACAAAAATTGTACATAACACCTGTATTGTATTTATGACTCATAGTTGGCAAATAAATGTTTGAATCTTTGAATAACATATTACTGTCAAAAAACTGTCACATTCTGTCCATATGACATTTTTTTGACGTAAGAAAAAAGTATCTGATTTGACTAGTTGAAAACGAGCCAATTCTGTATCTTCATTCCGAATTCTGCGACTTACAAGATCGTGGACTGTATCAAAGTTACAAAACTTTCAAATTGTGATTTATTGTACACACGTACTGTTTTATCGCGAAAACTTTTTATTGCTCACAATGTGCTATCAGTGCGAAACTGATATGTTTTGTATGTAATTTATGTGTGGTTTTGTATAGCGTGAATTTTGGAACAACTGTCCAATTTCTGTTATCCTAAAACTTTATAATAAAATCTATGGCCAAAGTTGAAATCATGACAAGAAAATATATAAGCACCTATCCTAATCATTAATATATTACATTATATATGAAATGATCTGCTTCACTCGCGTAAAACCATAGTAAATTATACATACCTACACATAAACCTTTTTCAGACACACACTATCTATTAAAAAACCCGCACCAAATCCGTTAATGCGATAAAAAAACATCGCATTATAATTGATCTAACATACCTTATTATAACGAATCATACAAAAATGTATTTCTCTTCTTTAACGTAATTTCAACGCGCGTTCAAAAACCGCTAGTGCGAACGAGGCTTTACTCTTTTTCGCCGCTGTGCCAATCGGCTCTGAACGGTTTGGGAGCTGGGCCATGACGATAAGGGCAAAGCAATGGTGTTGAATGAGAGAAGCAATACCATTCGATCATTACTTTTCATTCCGAATGAAACTGTTGACCTGGATAGTTAGAATAGAATTTTTATCCCACTTCTGATGTCGGATAAAAGGTTATTATGCGAGTTATTCTAGTGTTGTAAAAATACTTGAGTTACCGGAGAAAATATTTGTATTTTTGTTTGTAATGGATATACTCAAAAACTACTAGGCCGATTATGATGAAATTTGGCACAGAGATAGTGTTACCTATCACTCCAGAAAGTTTCGTCTATCTCTGTAAAAGAGACTTATATATTATATGATATATTAATACTTTAATAAAAAAAATGTTACCTATCACTCCAGAAAGTTTCGTCTTTTTTATTAAGGTTTACCCGTATCGTTTACCCGAGCGAAGCCGGGGCAGACCTCCAGATCATAATATTACCCAAAGGGTAAAACGGAGTCCTATTATTGAGACTCCTCTGCCCGTCCGTCTGTCAGTCCGTCTGTAACTCATGAACCGTGATGGCTAAACAGTTGAAATTTTCACAGATGATTTATATCTGTTGCCGATGTAATAACTAATATTAAAAAATGGAATAAAATAAATATTTATGAGGCTCACATACAACAAACGTGATATTTTTAATGTTTTCTCGTCGATGTTTTAGATAACAGTACATAACCCTACGTGCGCGAGTACGGCTTGCATAAAATGGTCGCTTTTATCACTAAATTTTTTTAATAGTAGATGTTTATGCCGTCATAATAAAAAGTACTGCTCCCATGGAAAATGCACACGGGTAAAGACGCATAGAAATCTATACTTAATATAAGAAATGTGAAAATGTGTTTCTTTGTTAGTCCATCCTACAGATTATCATCATTTTGACTGTGTTATTGCTAACACTAATGACATTCAATTTTATTCAAGTCGCCTAAAGGCATCTGACATGACTTACGACTACTTATTAATATTACAGATTAAATTAAATCCAAGCATTGTATTGAGGTTATTTTTGGTGTAAAAATGTAATAGTGTTAGACAAATTTTGTAACAATATCTATACCCTATTCATCTTGGACTGAGACAAAAGGTAAACAAAAAAATCGAGAAATTAACAAGTCAAACATTTAAGTAATCGACATGACTCCATGAAACAACAACAACAACAAAAAAATTAACATTGTCAGAAAGTAAGAACAAAATTAACAAAGGAATAACAAGAAATAATGATTTTTTGTTCAAGGTTTGTTTACCTTTTGTCTCGGTCCAAGATGAATAGGGTATAGGTAAATATTATTACAAAATTTGTCATGTCATGTATGCACGTTTTTGGGTTCAGTCCAGCTGTTTACTGATGTTATAAATTAACCTGTTGTGTATGCCTATATTAATAAATATAGAAAATTTAAATTATGTGGTATGGCACAGGCTACTTTCTGATATAGACTTCTATAATATATTTTCTGATTTACCTCTATGATCTGTATTTTACTGTTAATAGAAAAAAAAACGTAATCTTTTGTGTGGGCATGAAATTATTCTAATTCCGGGGGAGTATTCCATAAGTAATCCTCAAGATCGTAAGCATAATAAATATGGAACAAATGTGTGAGTGAAACACAACAAATAATGTTTGCGTGAGGGAGACAGACATCTTTTACAATCGAAACACGTCCGTAGTGAATGTCAAACGAACAAGTGACGGGAGAATTTCATTTTGCTCAGAATCGACCATCTGTGACTCGCGGACATAGATTCAATAATATTGAAGAAGGAGTACCTATTACGTAATATTTTGTACGTGTTAAATTACACTACACGTATTTCTATATGGACGCTGGCAATATGGACGAAATTGCAATGATTTTGGGTTGCATGATGTGGTGTTACATGTAAAGTATAAAATATTATTTTTTTAAAATTAACCGTCCTCAATGACAATCAAAATTATGAAATAACAAAGTAAGATATGTGTTATCTACTTCTTGAATGGAATTCGCAGTCATGCAGAGTAATTTAACGTGCGATTGAATACAAAATAATTAGTTTCTAAAGCATTATTTTTGGTACATAAACTAAACATTTTTGCTTAAATTAAATTGAAATTGTTACTTTTCAATTTTTGTGCCACTCACTCTCTCTCCCCCTATTCCTCAGCCGTTAAACGCCGGAGACGCTTTCCCACTTTCTCCACTTCTATACATACCACTCTCTGTGCATTCCTAACTCTATGTCCAAAAAGAAGTGAGTTTTTGCAATTCACAATAGGAATTTTCGAATTAACAACCCTTCTAATATAAGTAACACGGAATATGTGATATTGTAGCAAGATTAGATTACACTGTGTGTTATGCCATTCCGATGTCGAACTGGAAGCTAATGGGCGGTTTACACGGCGACAGTGTTGCAATCAAGTCTGTTTCAAGTTTTTATATACTTTATGTTGTCACTTTTAATTTTAATATTTAGTTAAAATGATAATATCTCACTAAAACCATTGAAATCCCGGAGACAAAATTTAAATATTTACCTAAATGAGTATTTAGGTACAATAAAATCCAAATCTGATGATGTGTCTACTTAATGGTCAAAAATAAGTTGACCTAGACCTCACAAGAAGAAGTCCAATGCTGAAAAAAGGAATCACCTAGATTCAACACAAACTGGTTGAATTTATTATTCTCTTTTTACATCTTAAAATATTAAATTTGCTAGTTAAAACTAATTCAAAATATGAGTCTCTTGAAGCAACTTGATACCAATAAAAAATTACACTCAAGTGACTGTGACTGCTATTTTATCTAGTCTGGAGTGGTTATACTCTAGACGGAACCACACCTATATTCCGCGTAACTTCCAATAACAATACTCGACTCGTGTACTCTTGGCATTAGATTATAGGAACTACGTTACCCAGTTTAATGGTTTTTTTCCGATATTCCTCACGATTTCTAGATAATACAGAGATACTTCTTATATCTAGTACTATTGTATCTATTTATGGTTTCATTTGATATGGAAAGTATTTCATTGTCTAAGTTGTCTTAATCTTAAAAAATAAACTAAAAAAAAAAAATTAGTTATTAGAAATTTCAAAACATATTCTCTTTATGTATTTGGCTATTTGATAGACTAATTAGATCGTCCATAAAATCAACTAGATATCTGCGAACTTTCGGGTAAATGGTACAAATTGAAACCTAGTGATGCCACTAAAATGTAAAAATGGCGAGAGAAAATTGTAGAAAACTGGTGAAGAAAAACAGCAATGAAAATTAATTACTCCTTTTGATAACTAGTTATGGAACAGTAAGTGATATTTCTTTTTTTAGCCAGTTTAAAAAAACTGTTATAATTTCAAATTAAAACATAGTCTAGTATAACATAATAAAACTAACTTACAACGTCAAATCTAAGAAACTTACTTTAAATTCAAAAAGATTTTAAATTAAGTTTACGTGTGAGAATGTCGCGAAGACGTCGAGTGTATTAAATAAGGTGGAATATCTGACGAGGTCCCGAAACACAGAATGGTAAATGATGTGCACCTGTACTGAATAACTTGGCGGAATGGGTTCTAATATAGGATTGCGTTGGGGTTTCCAAAGTTTTGTCAAAAATTCTTCACACTATATTTTTACATCTATTCTAATATTATAAATGCGAAAGTCAGTCTGTTCCGCATTCACGGCTCAACCGCTGGACCGATTTTGATGAAATTTGGTATGTATATAGTTGAAGACCCCCGTTCCAACATAGGGTAACATTTTTTTCAAAAATCAACCCCGAATCGACTATAATGGGGGTGAGAGTTTGTGTTCCGCTTTCGCAGAATAACTCATGCAGGCGAAGTCGCGGGCAAAAGTTAGTAAATTATGTTAACGGGTCTTAGCATGAACCTTTCATATTTAACTAGCTGCCTGTCCCTGCTTCGCTAGGGACAGAGAAAGCGGCTTTGTTTTATACTATGTGGTGATGTTGCTGACATTCAACTACCTTGTAGTCGCCTTGGTCGCAGCTTGTAGTTATGTATTATATATAATATATGTGTACCGTTTATATTTAGATAAATAAATAATAAATAATAATGTGTTCAAAGCGCGAAAGTTTAATAAGCACTTTTTTTTCTTTCAACATGACATGTAACAACAACACGACTTGTTTGTTTTTCCCGCCAAATCTCATCTTAATTCGCCTAGTAGTTTTCGAGGTTTCGTGTTGAGTGAGCTTTATGTAAAAAATAAACAACGCATGCTAACAAAAGTCACAACTATCATTTTCAACAGGGGTTAAAATGATGATTACAGCACACTGAATATTCAAGTGAGCTCGAAAATCGTAAACAAAGTAATGAAATTCGGCAAAACAAGAAAGTGGCAAATTATGCGACAAATAAACAAATGCAGGCGGACCTGAATCACAGATATGGTAATTTACATCATTTGACATAAGGGTGGTGATGTAGTCATGGTCTGAGCGATTTACATTTTCGCGACTAACAAGTTCGCAAAAAATTTAGAACTTTTGTTTGTTAAAAATAATCTCACCTATACATAAAAAATATTTATTCTAAAACAAAAACCTTTATGGGACATTACTCTCTTTTCTATGCGGTGCTTTCCTCAGTCGTTAAGCTTCAGACCCCAGAGTCTGTAAACCTAAGCTAAGCCATCAATTCTTGGCTTTGTTCCTCTAACCAGGACCAGGCGCAAATGGCATAGCCATACAATTGTTTCAAAGTAAACAAACAAGTTTTTCAATAGCTCCTCCGTACTATCGGACAGATGTCGACGCAAATGAACTTAGATTATATATTTTATATGTGAGCTTGTTTTACCGCAAGAATTGAAATCATTTGAATTTCAGTTCTCGAAGTGAGACGCAGCGAACCAATGACGGTTGTCGTTGCGTCACAATGGCGCAATGATTGACTTACATCAATGTCAAACCTATATAGAACAACAACAACGGTGACCCGCTGAGGCCTCGCTCTAATTTATTTTATATCTAAATCGCAAGTTCGTTTCTTACCTCTTCACGTTCTATCTACTCTATAAATCTTCTTGAATTTTACATACATGAAGTTTAAAGTATGGAGAAGGACATGTAGGGTAGGATAATTACACTGGCGAAGCCGGGGGCAAAAAGCTAGTAACCTATAAACGCACGCCTGTTCCGCTCTTCTCAATCGCGGTCTATCATCATTAAATAAAAGCAAGGCATTTCGTATAAATTTTCACAAGTCCTCGGGCAAAATAATCGTATTCGCGCTTCATTTGGCCGCTTCCGTTGCGTAATTTGCTATCTCCGTAATCATCACGTAAATATTCAGCAAGGTGGAGGTGATAGAAATCGGAACTAAGGATCAGACAATAGAAGTGGTAATTTTTGGCAATAAATGATCATTCGTTCATTCATTCATTCAAGTGACACGGCGGATCCTCGGCTCCGACTATTTCTGTGAAGTGCGACATTAGTCCTAGAAATCTAAGTCAAATTGTAGTTAGAAATTCTTTATTCAAGACAAAAGTCACTTATTGACGTCAAAAACTCACTAAAAACAAAGTTCACGGCGTACTTCCAAAGTGCAGGCGAAGAAGAAGCGGCACAATAATCTTCACCGCATCCTTTTCTCCAAATACGTCACTTAAGAAACGAAGGTTGCTTATAAGCACAGATAAGCAACCTCCGTTTCTTAAGCTCCAACCAGCAGCCTAAGCAAGCCTTTTTGTCTGTCTGTATGTTTGTTCGTGCATCACGTAAATTATACAATTGCTCACTTACAGTTTTATTATATGTATATGTAGTAGTAACAGGTATAGATAATTTATTACGGTTAATTACGGTACGGTAATTTACACCGTAATTAGATTTGTATGGTAAACAAATTTACAACAATTCTAGTTGCATTATCATTCCAAATTCTGCGGTGGAGTGGAGTTGAATGAGAATCTTTTTAGTAAGTCAGGTCGTGACTTCCCAACTTGATCAGGGATTTCATTTTATGAGGAGTAGGTATGCTGATTGAGGACAGGTGTAGACTGCAGAGTATCATAAAAATACTATACTAGCTAATTATAGTATAATTATGATACTCTCGCCCCAGGGCCTCGCTCCCGTGGGAATTTCGGGATAAAAGCACCCTAAGTATTATTCCAGGTTATATTCTACCTGTGTACAAAATTTCATAACAATCGGTCCAATCGATTTTGCGTGAAAGCGTAACAAACATTCATACACAATATCCTCACAAACTTTCACATTTATAATATTAGTTGGTTAATGCTGTTTGTTTTTTGAATTAATGCTATATGTAATATGTTTGGGTTTTATTAAATAATTTGTTTTGTTTTTCTTTTCTTTTAGTTGTAGTATAATGTGGAAAGAATATTATATTAAGATTGTTGTGTACATAAATAAAAAACTTAGTTTTAAATATTATTTCAGCCTATTTTATTTGGGAATGATTTATATTTGGCGCGGCCTCTGGCTTGCGTGTCGACTCGTTTGTCTTCAACGTGTCTTTCAACCCGGAGGCCGTTTTTATACCAACTGTATTGCTAACTTCCATATCTGTCTAGTCTTGTTCACCACTTTCTGATAAATTTATCATAGGTACTGTAATCTGATAGATAAACTAACCGCGAGATAAATTATAAAATCACTATCCAAATGTGAAACACGATTTTTGACGCTATCTGTTACATATGTAGGTTATCAGATACATTATCATCAAGCGGTGACACAGCCCTAAACTTAAAAAAAACAATTAATCACTCCGATTAATCATTATAATGAAATATTGCTATCAATGACGGGGCTTTCAGATTTTTTTCCCCCGTCAAACCATTTCGCTCAATTTAATTGTGCTAATAAGAAAATGAGATTTCGGTTTGGGGGTCACTAGTGTTGGGAAAGTAGTAGTGATCGAACTAATATTTAATTTATCGATGTTATGTTTAACCTCTTTTATATCTAAAATTTACTTTCACCTTCACGTGTTTCTATCTCGTCTATGACTTCCTTAAACCTGGGATACGGATGAAAAATAAAATAAATTATGACCGGCCGCATTCTGATGTCAACTCTCTTGGAGAATGCGGTTCTTGCCTCTTAGCTGCCAAGCCTTTATATTCCTTTATATTGACGCCTTGTATAACATCCACGGGAGGAAATAAAGAGGTCTTTACTAAGTTACAGTTAGATGATAATAAATTGATAATTATGTTTCATAGTATAATGAATAATGTTCTCAATTCGTCGCAACTTTTTTCCAAAGCTAAGCAACAGGTGATCAGTATACAGAAATAAAATATCAAATAAAAGTTTAACAAAACACCAAAGGAACACAAAGTAGGTACATTATTCAAATCATCTTAAACATGAACAAATAATATTGATGCCGAGATCTGTTTAAAGAGGTAGGTAATGCGGGCACTTAAAAGTCAAGAATAATTTATAAACAAACTTCCGGGACTCTCCCCAATATTTAATATTACGTCGGGTCACGTACTTCATTTAATATTTTCGACTTGACTAAATATTTTAGGGTAAATTTCACGACCGTTTTAACGCGGCGTGTAGCGTTTCATTAGTGTCGCACATTTTATTGAATAATTATTTTTTTTTTAAATTAACATTGAACCTGTACTTTCCTTATTTATAAAATAGGATAATTAAATCGATTACTGTGTATGGTACAATTTAATAAACACTAATGAGAGCCCGCGGCGGCGTTCAAAACGCTCGTGAAATTCACTCTTTAACGAATTTTTCGAGTGCAGAAAAATCCTTTATTGTAGAAAAAAAGACGTTTGACATGGGGTTAAGAATGATATGTGTGCCAAATATTATATATTTTGTCGCCATATATCTATATTCTTTCGTGGTTTATTTGGAAAGTAAAAAAAAAGTATAATGACGAGTACCTATGTGTAACTTTTGAGCTGATACGTCATAAAAATGGGAAATTCATGGGAAAGTTAAACATTGGTGGACAGTTTTAGTTCACTAGTGTGTATGCGACTACTTGCCTTGCTAGGTAGTCGTAAAAGTCATGCCTTTAGGAGGCGGATTGAATAAAATCTGAAACCAGTGTTAGCAATAACACACTCTATATGAATGAATTGAATGAATGAATGAATGCCAAAGTAAGTTTATTACTTCTTCACGCTTTATTCGCTTAGCTAATCTTGTTGAAACTTTGGACACATGTAGTTTAAAATATGGAGGACATTGTCTAGTACCTTTCACCTTAGAAAAATACATGTTCTTGTGAAAAATTCACGCGGGCGAAGCCGGGAAAAGCTAGTAAAAATAAATCTATCGACATCAGTTACTCGCGTCCCATCACTTGCTCACAATAATACCGCTGAATCAGTACCATCTCGTTATAAGTTTCCGAGATCAATAATGTTCGTTAGGAATACGTAACTTAGCACAAATATTTGTATGGCAAAATAGTAGGTTCGATTCCCGATTATTAAATCCAACTTAATTGTAACTATAGTGAAAATAATGAACAGTTTATTGGAGAATCAATGTTTTTTGTTAAATTTTAATTCGTGAAATGTTGTTTCTTTTTAGTTTTAGGTAAAAAATTGTCGTTTTAAACGAAGCTATTTACACACTTGAGCTTAGCTTCTAAGTTTAGTTAAGTTAAAATATATATATATCCACAACACAGCTGAAATATCCGGGTCAAAATAGATTTATTGTAGGTGCATCATTTTGTTCATCATCAGAACCCCGGACATCCATCTTCACATGTAAAAAGATGCGATTCCAAATAGTAGACTACACCATGGAGGTAGTAACATATATAATATTGACCATCCAAAATTTCGATTCATTCGTATTATCATAGCGATCGTCTAATGTTTTCCATGACAATACCTATTGTTATCACACTATAGGTTCAGCTCTGGACAAAGGCCAGGATTTTCTACAAAAGGTGACTTTATTTTCATCGATAAATCTGCTTCATACACTACTATCGATATTCAGATAGCTAGTTTGGAAGAATATGTTGGAAATCCCAAAACTAAATTGTGAGCTGAAACGGTTCTCCGACAATTGCTTCGTCTACGAACGTTGCGTCGACAGTTTGTCTGAGATCCGTTTCAGACCCCTAAATGTTATTCATTTATCAACAATAACTTTTTGTGCTTTTTTATGATTTTTTAAAATAATTTTGTAATTTCTGAAAATGTACTTTCCAACAAACTTTGAATATTCATGTAAGCTCATTGTCGCAGTATTTAAATTATCATAACGCTTTTAAATATATATTTTATCAATATTTTGCAAATTCTCCTGTCATCTACTCAAATAATAAATAAATAAAAAAACAAGAAACCTTTGTTTTTATATTTCACAATGAAGAAAAACTGAACCATTCCTTTAGCAAACTCGGTTGAAAGAGTATCAAGCCCCTAAGCCACCTTTTCATATACAGGATATTTCTCCTAATCCTATTTGAACAAGAGCGTAAAACCTTAAAATTTATCAAATGACGATTAAGCACAAGCGTGAGAGGGCTTAATGATAACACACAAAATGTGCGAAGGGTTTAGGGACTTTTGAGGAAAGACACATTAATATTATTTTATGTTTTAAGATTTTGAATATATTTTTTCTATAAATGTTACGAAAAACTATATAAAAATATATCTCTCAATCCTACAATACTACTTATGTAATTTCACATGTAGGTTGGTATTTCATTACTGTTTCATACTTTCATATTTTTGTCTATTTAATTTTATTGGGTGTGTCTGTATTAGTGTGATAGTATTATCTTTTGGAAATCGTCAGCTCTTTCTAGCTGATGAGATGATCTTCAAAGGGGGGTTTCTTACATTTTTGTTCATAAATTAGAAACAAATAACACAAATTTCCTTGCTTAGATATTAAAACCTTACTATGATAAGAAAATTTTGGAATATTTTAAATAATAAACTCTACAAAAATCTGACGGAGAATCTACAAAAAAAATACAGAAACATTTTCGTCAAATTTGTACATCCTGAGTAGTAGTGCGACATTTACGTGACGTGACTGTTTTTATGAGAGGACAATTGGGAACAATGCTTGTTTGTCCTCAAAAGACATATTAGGATTATATTCGTCGCGAAAATTCCGCTGATGTCGAACAAAAACATAAGATTGAATGGTTATTATTGAAAAAAAAAAAAAATATAGAAAGCACTTTTGAAAGCAATTTGTTCGTATTTTTCTAAAGTATAATAGGTAAACGAACATGCGGATCGCCTGATGGTAAGCAAATACTGCAGCCCATAGACACCGGTAACCCGATACGGATCACCGATGCGTCTTTAGAAAATATGTTTTTTTTTATCAATACAGGACTCACCCAGGTCTGGCCCAAGAAAAGCAAGCTACATCTAGGTTTAAGCATAGCCACAGTCGTCAACCGTCAGCCTATATCGACCCACTGCTGGGTAGGACTACCTTTTTCGCGCCACTTTCCACGGTTCTGTACCAATCTCATCCATCGCTTTCTTGTGACACAAACAATGTAATCTGACCAGCAGTTGATGGTTTACCAATCGGTCTCTGTCCTTGTCCCGGCCACCACTCGGTCACTACTTTGGTGCATCGCTGGTCTTCTATTCTAGCCAAGTATCCCGCTTATTCCCAAAACCTAAGTAACCCTGGATTCCGACATTTTAAGGTGGAGGAAGAAGCAGGGAAATCTCAAAGAGATCTAGAAATGATAACAACCACAAATCCCTTGGAGCTAACCCCGCTATTCCCAAAACCTAAGTAACCCTGGACTCCACTTTAAGGTGAAGGAAGAAGCCGGGAAATCCCAAAGAGATCTAGAAATTATTACAACCACAAATCCCTTGGAGCTAACCCCGCTATTCAAAAAACATAAGTAACCCTGGACTCCACTTTAAGGTGAAGGAAGAAGGATCTCAAAGAGATCTACAAATGATTACAACCACAAATCCCAAATCTCAATCTAAAATGGTCAGAAAAGCCTGTAATTTGCGGTTATTCTGGCAACGTCGAGGGTTTGGCCATTATGAAGCCTCAATCGTTTCTATTGCGGGTGAGGTTATTGAAATACAGTTACTGTTTATCAAACGACTTGACATGGAGAAGGTTAGTGTAATGTAATAAATACGAATTGCGAAAAGTTTTGTTATATTTGGTATTCTTAATTGAGACGAGCTTCTGCCCATGGATTTACCCGTGCAAACCTCCCACGGGAACAGTTATTTTTCTGTTTGTTCTTTTTAATTCTTTGGTCAAACTGCATGTATATAAATTTAAAGAAGATTGGTTGAGTAGAACACGAGTGAGGAAAGTAACAAACTTTTTAGCGTGTATAATGGAGAAGGAAAACGTGGTGAGTAAACCTGCACTGCTAATTATCAAGTTGTGTGTAATAGCAAAAGTCTGTGTGCTTTTCAGTCCACGCAGTGACCTACCCTAATCGAAGAGGTATATGTCTATGAAGAAGATGACATTAAGAGTTTAATACAAAAAAATCTATAAAATCCAATCACGTAAAAACTGAAGTCACATCGTGTCCACATGATAACCCTACACCGAGGGTGCCATCTGCCCTCAGAAACGATGATTGATCGATGCCACGCCTCCTTTATCGAAGGACGGCTCACTCTGTTTGACGTCTCTATAATGTAGCGGTCCCGGCTTCGGTCGGGTAAAACCGCGATAAAAAATAGCCTACCTATATTACTCTTCAATGTTTCGTCTGCCTCTGGGCCAAATTTTATCAAAATCCGTCCAGTAGTTTTTGAGTTTATATTGAGTACATTATACAAACAGAAATACAAATATTAGCAAAAGTAAAATAATCGTGATATAGAAGATATTTAGCTATCCCAGCTGCATTTCTGAAACCTTACAATTTTGAAGATTCGGCTGTGATTTCATCAGAACGATATTGTTTCCCATCAGCTGCAACTATTTTATATAAGCTACGTGTACTTTTATCACCTCTTACGATATCCACGGGAGTAGGTATACGGATTGGTCCCCGACCACACACAACTTCTATCCTTACATACTGTAAAACATAAGTCCTCTGCCGCATCTGTCTGTCTGTCTTTTCGTTCATAAGTTTATGAAAATGTATGCAGTACACTGCACAGATTTTCAAGTAAGAAGTTTCAGTACCTACCTACTTGAAAATCTGCACAAGTTGCTTAACCCCCCACCGAAGAAGGAGAAAGAGAAGAAAATAATCGACCGTGTTCTTTGTTAGGGTAAATGTGTATTCAGCCGTGTGGAAACCATCAGGTCTTTCCTTGGAGATGAGAGGATGCCAGCGACTTTATGCCAGCTACACATTATCGCCGAAGGTGTCCGAGGACACGCGCCGACGCGAATGCGTGAACATAGCGTAGTTTGTACGAGATATTTTATTTGCCGCAATGAAAAATCAGCAATATATTTGGAAACCGCACAATTTGGCGAACTATTTGCCGATAATATGTAACCGGCATTTTAGTCGGGGATTTAGGTTTTGTTTTTCTGTTTGTTGCCAATTCAAAATTCAAATTCTTCAGAACAATTTTGCCTTACAACGCAGGTTAAAAATACACACGCTTGCATATTACTTGAAATTCAGTTATCTCCACGCTTTTGTAATACAATTCTTGTGTTCATTTTACGAAATTGTAGCTTTTTTCCATGAAATTAAATTCCATTGCAATTTTGTTTGAAAGAAGTCGAGTTATTGTGTAACGTTATCGTATTTAATCTTAAACGAGTGCGGTATTTCAAGGAAATACATTACAACTATAAATAAATAAAATAAATAAATATACCTATTAGGACAAATCAGACAGATTGAGCTAGCCCCAAAGTAAGTTCGAGACTTGTGTTATGGGATACTAACTCAACGATACTATATTTTATAACAAATACATATATAGATATAGACCCGGGTCAATCAGAAAAAGATTTCAGATCAAGGCGCAGTGGCAAGAACTTTATCACTGCGCCACCGAGATCGTCATAAATAAATACCTTGTATTATGTTTATTCATTCGTAGACATTGAATAAGTAATATAGATGTACCACCCTAGAATTAAATAGCTGTGGATGTCGTACAAGGCAACTATGGGATACATAGCTTTGGCAGTTAACAGTCAACAAAAGCATTTCCAATGAGTGGAGAGATGTAAGGAATACATTATTCAATTTTCATTCCAGGCTGCGATGCCCAATGACGAGAGTCAGTATAAAAATAAAACCTTTTAATTTTGTAGAAATTGTATGTAGGTACATCATCATCTCATATATATGTTCTTAGTCAATTTATCCCAGCACTATACAGCTGTTCATTCAATTTTTATTTCATTCATTCAGCTATTCATCTCAGTATTCAAACTAGTCTCCGATAAATTTCCCCCAGGATTGTAATTCAAATTCCATGTTTTCAGAAATAGTTAATTCTAACGAGAAACAACACTGAACGAACACCAGACAGAGTCTGTGAGAATTGAGACATAGTCTCAATATTTTGTTTCGTGTTTGGTAGTTGAATGTAAACTTTTGTAATTAGTAGCAGATGTAGTTGCGTCGTTGTATGACTACTGTGACGCAACTAGGTCTGATTTAAATTTATTATTGATTGCTATAAATTGCTATAAGGTTTAATAACCTTTGATTTTGTCTACCCCGCTAGAGATCAAGACGTGATATTTTAACTGTAAAAATAAAAAGAAAACTAAAAAATCAATTATATAATTATATAGGCAAATCACACGATTTTCGTGTGACGCCTATGGTGTTTCAGGCGTCCGTAGGTAGCGGTAACCATTTCACATTAGGTGAGCCGCAATCGTGTTTTGTTTTCCTTTTTAGCTAAAAAAAAAAAACTGATATAAAAAAAGTAATAATAGAAATTGTTACAATACTAAATAAACAAAAGCGACTAGTGCTTCAATTGAAAAAAAAAAACAAAAAATAATTATATTTTATCTGTTTCAGAATTGAGCAATTATAGTCGTTACCCTGAAGTACACACTTGATCTTTCTCTATGTCACATTCATTCTTACTATCATGTACGTGAAAAATTTCGTACGACCCGACACGCAGTCGAGTAATGACGTCATTATGCCCATCTGGGCTCGGATAAGGTCGGCTGGATCAGCTTTTTGTCGATTCAAAACGACCGCATATACACATTTTTTTTTGACGACTGCGCCTTGGAGCTTTCTTCGTGTTGATTTCTGGATTAAATTATGGGTTTTGAACATAAAAAAAGACCAGAAGTTTGATTTAATTAGATTTATTTCAGAGCAAAACGATATAAAGCGAGATTGGAGTAAATTAGAGAGAGAGTGAAGTGAAGTGATCGATGTTGACAAACTTTTTAAAAAAATGGCATTTTTGTAAAAAAACTTGTTCGTTTTAGGCATGAAAACAGAAAATATATCAAACCAAAGAAGTGTTTTAATTTGTTAGACAAATTAAAAAAACCCCGACTTTCAATATTCATTTCGCTACAGAACGGCTGAACCGATTTTCATGAAACATGGCTAAGAACACTCGGAATAAAATTATCTATGACACAAAAAAAAATACTAAACGAAAATCGGTTCACTTTTGGGAGCTACGATGACACATGTGCACAGATACACAGACAGACACTTTAAACTTGTAACACCCCTCTTTTTGTGTCGGGGGTTAAAAATCAGTTATATTACTACGACCTTTAGTAATTGTTTCACTGTCAAAACACACACCATCTAATCCGTCATTTTTGTGGCAAAATATACTGTCAAAATTATGTGCAGTACAAATTGGACGGGGCGTGTTGATTTACAACCAAACCAGACCTTAATATCATACAGGCGAGATTTATTACCCTTTGAGTAACATGGGTCGGGCTAAGTATTATTGGCGCCATATTGGACATTTTGAGTTTATTCGTTATTAGGCCAACTAATGAAGAAAATAATATAAATAATATGGAACTTACTAAATATTTTTATATAATAATAGTTAGTTCCTGTGTTAAAATCAAAATGTGTTTAATGTTCACATTGTGAAACACGAAAATCAAATTGTCTTTTAAAATGATCAAATTCAACATATAATTGAAAAAATGTGTCCAATATACATTAAAAATAAATAATTCAATAGGAGGAGCTCAATGGCGCAGTGGTTAGCAAGCTCGGCCTGTGATAGTGGCAGTTAAGACACTCTCACAATAGTCGGTCATTGGATGGGTGACCAGAATTATCTTGAGCTCCTCCGTGCTTGGGAAGGCACGTAAGCCGTTGGTCCCGGTTGTATTTGCAGTCGTTAAAACCCGCCAATCCCCAATGAGCCCACGTGGTGGGTCATGGCCCAAACTCCTTATCCATCCGTGAGAAAGGTCAGTGCCTCAGCCGTGGAGATATTAAATGGCTGTTGATGATGATGATAATTATATAAAATTTTCTGATTCGATTTAAACTATCCTATTAGCGTCATATTGTAATTTAATAAAACAAGCTAAATAGATTTTAATTTATTCATTTATTTCCCTTCGACGAATTCATAACAAACAAAAGAACGTTCACAAAATCAAATTCAATCAAAAGAAGACAGAATAAATAAAGGCAAAATTCGAAAGCTGTAAATTCTTTCACAATAAAAAAGAACAAATTTTATTTATTGGTGCATACAAAAGCCAGGCTCACACTTCAACGGATTATTTTTGGTCTATGCGATTAATACAATACACCCCTTTGTTAAATTATCATCAAACATATTACGGCTTTTGTGAACGTAAGTATTATATACAATATCATACAGACATTTTGTATCGCAAATTAGGTACTTTTGTACACGATTTTCGCTACATCGGCCTTCTCTGTGAGGTGAGAAAGTTGTATCCACTTACGTACGTGATGCACATTGTTATGTACAGTCAACAGCACATCAACCTACCCAAATTCATTGCAAACTCGACGCTATTACCGCGCCATAGAGGTTCATGCAGGGTAACTTGATGTGCTGTTGACTGTACTACATGGTAAAGGGTAGATTCTGATACACATTATGTTACCATACCTTAATAAACCTCGACGTCAAAAGAGTAAAGTTGAACGTATCTGTGTATCCGCACGTCTGCCCGTGGTATAGTAGCAGTCAAACGGGTGAACCGATTTTGATCTAGTTTCTAGTTATTTGAAAGAGAAATCAAGAATGTTCGTAGCTTTGTTTGGAAAATGTGTATTCAGTCGTTTGAAAACCATCAGCTCTTTTCCAGCAACTTTTAAGTTGGAGATTACTTTCACTTTTAATTTAATTTTTAAGATCAAAAATGGGCCGGAAAAAGAAAAATATTTCAAAAAAATACATTTTTACAGTCAATATATTAACTGAAACAAATCTAGTACACAGATATGTTACTCTTTCGTTTGATAGTTTAAGAGACAAACTCAAAGTACGCCATTTTGTCTAAAAGTTAGGCGCCGCGCCGGTCAAAATCAACGTTAAATTTGACGATGCAACTCAACACAGATAGAATATTGAACTATAAAGAACTCACTGCCACATTTAGCAGGAAAGTGGGAGGCAAATTAAATTAAATCATTTTTTCTTGAATATGCAAGAAATTCACATCAAAATACGAAGTTTTTTATTTAATTTTTTCCATCATAGATATTTACGATATATGGTGCCTACCTAAAGCTTAAACATCTATATTGATATATAAAGTTTTGTGACAAAAAACATCCAATACTTAAAAGTTTAAATGTTTTACTGTATAACAGAACCGTGCTTTAAGGCTAGTGAAGGTCTCCTCCGTTTAGGGGTAAATTGGTATCGCGTAATTTGTGAAACTCCTGTGTCAAGGTTATATTTTTACGACCGCGCCCTACGTGTCCAAACTTTGTTTCGAGTTTTGCTGGCTTTGTTTTACATTTGATAAATACATTCGACTTTTACTTGTTTTCGCAATGCAACTTTATTAATATGGTGTGTATTTTCCGATATAGACCGCAGTGATTACGTTGTGTGGTGAATTGAAAAGTAAGAGAGGCAGTGCTATGGTAAAAGACCCTAGACTAAAAATAAGAAATATATATTTTTAATGTACCCAAGGGCTTAGATTCCGTGGGAATTTCGGGATAAAAAGTGTTATGTTATATGTGTTATTCTAGGTTTACCCGTGTGCCAAATTTATTGACAATCCATCTAGTAGATTTCGCGTGAGAGTGTAACAAACATACATACACACGTCATACATCCTCACAAACTTTCGCATTTATTATACTCGTATTAGTAAGATGGACAATTCACACAGATTGACGAGCTCGGTGGCGAAGTGATAAAGTGCTTGCTTCTGAACCGAGAGGTTCATGACCCGACCGGGGGGTCGGGTCATGATGGAAAATGATCTTTTTCTGATTGGCCCAGGTCTTGGATATTTATCTATATATGTATATGTTATAAAATATAGTATCATTGAGTTAGTATCCCATAACACAAGTCCAGAACTTTCTTTGGGGCTAGCTCAATCTGTGTGATTGGTCCTTAATATATATATTTATGAGTTAGCCCCAAAGTAAAGTAAGTAAGTTTTAGCCCCAAAGTAAGACCTGTATTAAGGGATACTAACTCAACGATGCTATATTTTGTAAAATATAGGCAACCAATCTTAGTTGAAAACCTAGGTTAGCCCCATATAATTTCTGCTAAACCTAGATGCAGCCGATCTTCGTTCGCTATATATTAGTGTACCGTGTCTATCTTCGGCTAGATCTACCGTGTTTATCTGCACCTAGATCTAGCCGAAGATTAATCAATTATTAATATATATTAATTAATCAATTAGCGCATATAACTCGGTAAAAAAAATATAGCTAATGCCATCTCCAGTCGTCTACAAATCCGATCTCTATGTAAATATTTTACACTTCCATCCCCATTTGGAAGTTTGGATGTGAACTGTCCTTTTGTATACTACCTACTTTTGTATTGAAAGCGTACCTTTGACATATGACAATGATCAATCACAAAGGCACACTTGATACTGAGGCTATAGTGTACACGAAAAACCAGTGATATGAAGAATTTCAGCTGGTTCGCGGGGTTTACGTTAAATTCGAATAAAAGGGCGGGCACACACCGTGCCAATAAATATTTAGCAGTTTCAAGCATTTCACATCATCACAGTTATGAATTATACTAGTACTAGTATAGGTTATCCCCGATTATATTTATTTCATAACAAGCGGTCCAGTAGATTTTGCATGAAAGACATACATTATATACACACGTAAATCCTCACAAACTTTCGCATTTATAATATTAGCAGGAGTAGGTTTTAAATGCGAACAGCTGTGAGAAATTTAATTGTTAAATTATGATGCAATAGGGCGAATTAAAATATAAGATACTAGATGTCGCCCAGGGCTTCGGTCCCGTGGGAATTTTGAGATAAAATAATTCATTAAATTAGTAAATAATGGTGAAAGAGTTTTTGAAATCGATTTAGTAGTTTCGAAGATTACCCGCCATAAACATACAAAATCACAAAGTCACAAACGCTTACCTCTTTATAATAATAGTATAGATGAGATTATGTCAGATGTATAAACCTTAAACCGGAAAGATGTAGACGAAACCCAACAATTCACTTAGGGCATTTCCATATAAGCCGCAATTTTCTTTTTCAACGCTTCGTTTTTATCCCTCTTTTTTTCATGGAGAAAATTGAGATGGATTGATTAAAATTGAAGACCAATCGGATTGTTCACGATATTGAAGAGTGGATCCCTAAATCATAATTGTAGGTAATAAGCACCCGTCTGTGGATCGAAAGGTCCCAGGTTCGAATCCTACTCGTGCCATATGAGTTTATATATAAATCTGACTCATATATAGTAGTTTTCATCGACCACCACTTGCTTCCGGTCAAGGAAAACATCGTGAGGAAACCTGGACACTGGTTGATTATTATTAACTTGTATGTGAAATGGAGAAGGCATTAGCAAACCACTCCATTAATAATGCCAAGAAAGTTGTTATGTGTATTTCATTCCACGTAATGACCACGACCCTCAGCCATGGGGAATACGACTATGAAGAAGAAGATTACTATAGAATAATTTTAGAAATTTTACTTGCAATTAAAACATAACTGAGAATTGCCTGTATTAAAAAGTTATTACCGTGACTAAGACACTAGAGACATTTTGCACAATAAACTGGAATAGAAAACTTATTCTTTGATTTATAAAAGTGTTGAGATGAAACTGTTGTCTATAATTAGATTACCATATTCTATTTTATATTATGTTAGGTATCTCAATAAACACGGATTACGATTTTTGTATGAAAAACACAAGATATTTTTATTGCGGACGGAGCTCTAGTATAGGTGAAAAAACTAGATACGTACATTTTAGTTTTCTAAATGAAATTAATTTAAAATAAATCTTTTACTCAATATAAACCAACACCTGATGCAATTATCTATCTCATTCTGTTCTATTTATAAATAGGTCGGATGAAAAGGACGACTTGTTTCGCCAGCGCACAATAAATTTGCTGTCAGGTCGGCCATTGCAAAATAACGGATATTTTTGCAGCGAGATAGGTTAAGCTTCAAGATTAAGATATACTGGATTTTAAAATTACGTTTTGGTGTTTAGAAGATTTTTTTTATCTAAAAATGCATATTTTATGGCTTTTTTTTTGCAATCTCGTTGACGCAAATTATTATTTATTTTATGATCTGCCACTGAACTGATCCGATGGGTCATCGTCACGTCACTATCATGACATACTGTAAGTCCACTGCCACGTCTGTCTGTCTGTTCGCGATAAACACGAAAAACTACAGGGCGGGTTTTGTACGGTTTTCAACAATAGTATAATTCCTGAGGAAGCTTTAGTTGTATAATCCTTACATATTATAAAACAAAGTTCAAAGCCGTGTCTGTTTGTCTGTTCGCGATAAATTCAAAAACGGATGCATAGATTTTCATGCGGTTTTCACCTATAGATAGTGTGATTCCTGAGGAAGGCTTAGATGTATAATTTGTTATGTTTTTACTCGAGCGAAGCCGGGACAAGCCGCTAGTTTATTGCGTTTTACTCGAGCGAAGCCTGGATGGGCCGCTTGTATATGTTCTTGTGTAATGTACAAAGTATTTATAACTTTATAGATAATTAAGTATGTAGGACTTTGTATGAACGCATTAGTATATTTGGAAGAGTCATTTTTCACAGCGATATTGGCTTCGCTTTGGGTAACTGGGGTAATACTGACCCTCTATCCCAAAGGGTGTGGTGTCAGTGACAGCGTTTAATGATTTAATTTGATATATCGCGCACACTAGCGCCACCATCACATTTTTTTAAATATCCTTCATATAACAGCGAAAACGATAAAACTATCTTACCAATTTATGGTTCACTAGATTAAGTATTTTATAAGAATAAAACTATAGTAGTCACAATTTGCAAAATGGTTATTGGTCGTCATCGTTTTAGATTTTGTAAATTGAGACAGCTGTGTCCAATAGAAAACTATAAAACTTTCTAATAAAATATTTTATCTAGCAAAACATAATTTGGTAAGATATTTTTTTATATTGATTATTTTAAAAATGTGATGGCGGCGCTAGTGTGTGCGGTAAAGCATCTTAACAATAAGTACCACTCTCTCTTTCATTCGAGAGTTTCTGATAGCTTGACAGTTTAATCGGACACTTGACCAGAACGTTAAACGCTTGCTGATAAAGTATTTGATAGTCTACAAACAACGTACTGAAGAGATATAGTTGAAAATTCTTTCACAAGTTCACAGGTATACACATAAGTAGTTTTTCCGTCGAGTCGACCAATACGTAATGCTGTAGATCTAGCTTCCGGTCGATTAAATTTATTATTGGTGGATACTAAATTACACAAAAAAGAAGTTTCATTGTTTGTTTATTTAGTAGACGATTGACTTGTGTCTATGTACGATAAGTGTCCAGCAAAAGAATTAATTTATTTCCTTATTAAAATATAATGATTATTTGGCCCACTGCTGGACAAATGCCTTCCCTTTTGTGTTTTTTTCTTGAGCCATTCGTTTTTTTTTTTTGCTTTATTTGCCCAGAAATGGGACACATACATACTAATACAGGCTATTTAAAAAATATATATTTAAAACATTTTCTCCCACGCAACCCACGTTAACACAAATTTATTATACAACATCTCAACACAGATTTATTATAATAATGCGAATTTCTTATTTATTTTTACTCTACGCTCTCACTGAGGCCCTACCCCGATCCGAACATCCCACGGCTTCTTTTATCAAATAACCAACATCAATATTTATATCAATCTATTTGGGAAAAGGGTTCGCATGCAGATCGCATGATTCCGACCGTAAATGTTGGAAATTATTTCGTAAACTACTTTTATCTGTACCTGTATCGGTAATGGAATATACCAACTCTTTTCAGTTAAGCGATAGTGATATTTCGGTTGCTGGTTATATATTTCTTCACTTTATTCTTTTTTTTTTTAAATTATTTGGGATATTCTTTAAGCTACACAGAATATTTAAAAAAAAATATGGGTTGCCTATTTTTAAAATCAACAATGTTCAGATGTATGGTGTTCCCTTTTGTTTTCGTATTTATTATCATGCATTGTTTTAATTGTTTTATTTATTTAAACTTAATAAAATTAGTATGTCATACAGACAACGCTGTGTGGGTGCAAATAGTGAAATTTGATATTTGGTACCTATTTTTGTAACGTTTATCAATCCTTCCCAACCATTAACTGAAGTCTATAAATACAGCAAGGATAAACATCATCACGTCCTTCCTATTTTCTGGCGCGCTGCCATGTTTGAACCAACAAACATATTGACAAATGACTATATATCTTACATCGGCTGCATACTATCACCGAACTCGGACAGATGCCGACGTGATTGCATGAACATTGCGTAGTTTGCACAAGTGTTATTATTTACCCCAACGTAAATCCAGCAATGTATGCCGAATCTGCCAAGTTCGGCGAACTGTGCGGAGCTGGCATCACGCAGTGAAGCCTAACCGATTTATTGGTTGATGTAGTCACTGTTCGTATTACATCGGCAATTAGTAATATTTACGATATTAGGGATAAGGCAACTTTTCCTTTTATATATCTGAGACGATTTTGTGAGTATCGTGAAGGAAATTTGTATACGATTATCTGTACGGGGGGTATATATATATACATACTAGCTGAGCCCCGGGTCTTCCCTCTCGCAGGAATAATAATCCGCCCAGTAGATTTTGCGTGAAAGAGTAACAAACATACATACACACAATAACACTATTATATCGATAGTATTTACATTAATGTAATTTTTAAAGCGCCGGTTAAAATCAACGTCATATTTGACGGTGCAACTCACTATAACAATAATATGAAATCCAGACGCGGACCTATATTTAGAACAATATACTACCTATATTTTATTGCGTGCACTTAAACTGTCAGCCATCTTGTTAATATTCTGCGAACGTTTCCTCCGAAATGGGACCAATACCTTATAAAAATAACCTTGTTATTCAATTTACAATTTAAGACGGATAACTTATTTTTGGACTAACCGTCTCACTACAATGTTTATGTTAACTTCGAAGGCTTCCGTGGCGTAGTGGTCACTATGGCCGGCAGCTTTCTGGAGGTCCTGGGTTCGATTTCTAGCGCGGGAAAATGGTTGTATCTTTGTCCATCGGACCCGCGATATGAGCTTAGCATTACATAGTATGGCCCGTTAAGTGACTTTTTAATACCTACATTATACTCAGAATGAAAATATATGGACAAGTAAGAAAGAAAGAAGAAAGAAAATCGATTTATTTGGTACACAAGATATGCCACTAAACTAAAAAAGATTATAACTAAAAACTAAATCACAATTTTAATGTTCCAAATTGGCTCCCGCTCAGCGTATGTCATGGTATAACCATGACGGTGATCTTCCGCGGGCACCATAATAATAGTTTAAACCTTAATCACTTATAATAAACACGAAAAATACACAAAACATTCACTTACAATACAGTATAGTATTTATTTTTGACTTCTTTATTACATAAGTAGAAAATGTCATCTAAAATTGGAAGGATAATGTGTTTAATTTTCTCCACCGTTTAATTGAAGACCTCGGTGGCGCAGTGGTAAAGTTCTTGGCACTGGACCAAGAGGTCCCGGGTTCGATCCCCGGTCGGGTCATAATGGAAAATGATCTCTGAAAAGAAAATGATTTCTGATTGGCCCGGATCTTGGATGTTTATCTATATATGTATTTGTTATAAAATATAATATAGTACCGTTGAGTTAGTATTCCATAACACAAGTCTCGAACTTGCTTTGGGGCTGGCTCAATCTGTGAGATTTGTCCTAATATATTTATTTTATTTATTTATTGCTTAATGACCCATTGTAGATCCAACATGTCATGCGCCATTTTTTTCTATAAATTTTGACACTGACGTGCGTTGATATACGTCGTAATTTAATGAAATTTCTACGTTGTCTGTCGACGGACGTCAAAACGACGAAGCAAGACTAAGAAACTAGGCATAGCTCAAAATTTTTTTAAGCGAAAAATTCTTTTTTTCGGCTTTGTGCACTTTTTGCGATGAGTAAAAAATGTTAAACTCGTGTCAGGACACGAAAATTCGTAAGACGTCAAAAATGCTCAACGTTAATATTCAAATTTTCACTTCTGCCGGTACTACCGGAGTGCAACCCGTTTTTTTATATTGTGACGATTATTTTTCTATTACTCTAATGCCATTGCTATGACTAAAAGTAAAAGATAAGGTGAAGGTCGAAGCGGTGGTGGTAAGACTACACGCGCCACATGAGTTTGTATACCAAGTTGACTTTTCATCGACCACCACTTGCTTCCGGTGACGGAGAAACATCGTGAGGAAACCTGCACACCTGTGAAAAGTTTAGTTCACTAGTATGCTACTACCTGCCAATAGATGGCGGGTAAGTAGCGTAAAAGTCATGTCAGATGTCTTTAGGCGACTTGAATAAAATCTGTCACCAATATTAACAATAACACACCCGATGTGATGATAAAAGATAAGATAGGCAAATTTAGTCAACCAAATATATATAAATAATATAAATTCGCCGGAAGTTTATATACTTCTGGCGAATTAATACAAATTGGAAATTCTCATTTTCGCTAAAAGAAATATCAGTTTTCAACGAACGTCATCTTGCCGTGTATTAGCGGTGCGGTAGAAGTCTGTTCTGACATTGAATAAGCTAACTGTAAATACTGTTTACTCCCATTTATCTCTCTAAATATATTACATAGCACACAGCTACGTATCTTACCGTTTTAATTTATTCCCAAGTTAATTACTAGCATAAATTCAAAGTAAACTTTTGTTGCAGACTCTCTGCCAAAAGGCAATTTATTTCGGCAAACTTTGACGACATTTCGTATATAATCTTCCTTGTGAGATATTTACATATACAAAATACATGAGTGCTTAAGCTAATTAAATTTTGCCACAAGCTGAGATACGGCTATACGTTTTGCTATAGTAAGACTAGTAGTTTCTAGCTATGATAATTATTAATAATTTAAATGAATTTGTTATAAAAATGAAGTTTTATGATGAATATAAAGAATGAACCTTGAAGTTGAGCTATATTTTAATATCAAACCAATGCACTAAATTGATCGATACAAAGGGTCGTTGGACGACTGGGACCACATGTAACTGGCGGTCCACATCGCCCATGGACTGACCCTAATTCCGTAATTAAATATTCAGTTTTTGCCACAATGAGATTAGGGCTGTTCTAAACTGGCAATTGAAAACAAAAACAATTACATAGGCAGCGATCTGTATCAAAAAACCGATATGTACTCGAGACAAATATGAGAGGGCAAATAGCCTTGCTGCTTCGCATTCAATTGTATTTGTAAGGTGTGGACTCAATGTTAGCGGTTTTAAATCTCTCTTATCAAATGTAACTTTGTTAACACTGGTGTCAGATTTTATTGAAGTCTCCTGAAGTCGCAAAGAAATGATATTCATCTCTCTATTATTTACCTAAAATGCAACTTGTAATAATTAGCCAACTTCATTGTTTGAAAATTGTATTGGGCTACAGAAGTCTCGTCTAAAATAATGGTGACGCAGTCGCCATCTATTCCTTATTTATGTTATTTTTTTTAATTTTATGGACCGCTATCGCTACTGATTTTATCCAGCATGCATTAGGATTCTGCTGGAATTTGACAGATGTCGCTTTTCGCGGCAAAAGGTCACTGCGTGAGAGAACGCCCGCCATATTTGTTTTTCTCATCTCTTCGCTTGAATGTTTCGCGCCGCATCGAGCTCCAATTGCTCTCTTTAATTTTATTATAATTTCGCATTTTTTCGTCATATGTGACCCGCACGGCATCTCCATGTGCCTTTTATGAAGTGGTGTGTGAAATTATGGATCCTACATGGACTATATAACAATGCAGTGTCTGAACTTTATCCAAGTGCCGGTACATCATTTAACAGCCAGAGATAGCAGCCACCACTGAAGACAGCAGCTCATCAGATTGAGGATCTTGATAAGGAAGGCAGATCTGAAGGTCAGTGCTGGATATTTTTGTTGGTCCTAGTGGTCCGTTCTTTCACCAATTTCCCTCCGCCCAATAACGCCTTTCGTCGTTGTATTAAAACCCGTGAGCAATCACAACCACAGGTAGGACTATTTACACGCCCTACCAAATATCATTAAAACATATTTATGGAGTATGATTGTAAAATACCAAATCGTGTCTTCTTTTATCAAACAGATTCTTTTGGAAAGCTTACAGGCTTATATATATTAGGTAAGAGAAAGCTTCCTTCATGTCAGTATGATAACAGAATAAAGTCCTTAAGTCTTACAATGGTAAGACTCAAGTTCTTTTTACAGATTCGAGTACATGGAATTATGGATTCTATTGACATGACCATTGTACGCATATACGTAGGATTGGGGATTCCTTCTATGCATAAAATTATAAATGTGGCTTTTATTCCACAACATGGCTGTTACAGCTCTCTATAATCGGACGTGGTGTTGCATGAGAAAGTGTTATTGAAAGCCAGCATCACTCAATTTGCTAAATCTGCCTGTCTTCATAGTCGTATTCCTCATGTCTGAGAGTCGTGGTCATTGTTTAATGCCAATTAATTTATTTTTTTCCTACAATGCGACCTGGAGCAGAGCCAATAATGGCCCTTGATGACAAACAGTTGCCGAACGCTGCTTCAGAGTAATAAAACATTTCTAACCTTGAGTTCTCGCGAACAGTGTGACCCGATCCTCTCATGAGCAAAGTTCCACACACCAGTTACTGAGATAAGCGTGCAAAATTGAGCGCATTTAGTTGATAACATTGCAAATTAAGCGTAAGCAAAGGCCCTTACTCCGAAATAGGCTATTGAAGATGTCGAGGCAACGGTATTCTCGTATGGTAATGTTGCTATTAAGTGATACATATACTCGTACAAGTCGAGACCTGTGGCTTCGCTTCAAAAATTGTACATAATTTCATGACATAGTATAAAACAAAGTTACTTTCCGCTATCTTTCCCTATGTAGGCTTAGATCTTTAAAACTACGCTAACGGTTTGATTAAGTTTAATGAGGGTTTTTTAATAGATAGGGATATTAAAGGAAGGTTTATATGTAAATAACATGCACCCGTACGAAACCGGGCCGCAAGTTATTTATAAATTGGCCAATATTAACGCCAACATTCAATTCTTCTTCTTTTCTATTGTGTTTTTGCAACACTGGTGTTAGATTTTATTCAAGTCACCTAAAGGTATCTGACAAGACTTTTACGACTACCTATCGACCTCTAATCAAGTGGAACTTTGGCAACATAGCCACAATTGACGATTGATAGAGATTTGTTTTTACGCTGACCCCGGGCTTCGCAGCTTCACAGCACCGAATGCAACTGAAAATACGCACGTAATTTATTTATTAGACAAATAAAAAAGCCCCGACTTTCAATATTCATTTCGCTACAACTTTTGAACGGCTATACCATCAAACATATCTAAGGACCACCGCATAAAAATTAGCTATCAAATAAAAAAAATCGCATCCAAATCGGTTCACCCGTTAATGAGCTACGCTGCCACGTACACGGACATATTTTTGCGTCGGGGTGTTAAAAATAAAAGCTCGATCCCGCACACCAAAGCAAAAGACGAGTCGGAAAATTGGCCTACCAAAGAACAATTGAAGATCGCCGATTCCACAGTCGGGCCGAAATTTATAACCTGTCCCATTTTTTACAGCAAACGAGTTCGCACGGCTTATCGTCGTTGCCCTCTCATAACTCAGGGCGAACTGACGAAATCTCTTTTTAAATACAATCTTTTTCATAAAATTCGGGCGTGCGAGGATACGGAAAGCCATCGGAAGGGTTGGGACGACCCGGCCACATTTCAGATATTCAAATGAGGGTTAGAATTGACTATTATAGCAATGAAAGGTTGGTTTGTTGGTGAAGTAATGAAGTTAATGAAACAACATTTTATTATAAATATTAGTTTGTAATTGAATCGGGCGTGGCTCAGTGGTTAAGTTCGTCCGTTCGTGATCAAACTTCAAGGATTCTACTCGTGAGTTTTTATACCAATCTTACTCATGTATAGTTTTCAAATACCACCACTGTGCTTCCTGTGAAGGAAAACATCGTGACGAAACCTGCACATTGGTGGCTGCACAGTTTAGTTCACTAGTGTGAATGCGACTACTTGCGACTAGTTGGCGGTAGTCGTAAAAAGTCAAGTCAAATGCCTTTCAGCAACTTGAATAAACTCTAACGCCAGTGTGTATGAATGAATTCGTGATTTCAATGTATTAAAATCCTAACTAATATTATAAATGCGAAAGTAAGTTTGATTGTTTGTTACCTCTTCACGAGAGCGTGAATATAATAGTAGATAGAGATCTACTCAATCAATCTTCTTGCATACATGTAGTTAGAAGTATAGCCGCGGGCAAAAGCTAGTACTTAAATAATCGCGGTCCCAGCGAAGTGGATATAAAAAAAAATGCAAGTACGATTACTACGCTCAGATGGGAGAGAGGGTAAATATTCATCCGAAATTAAAATAAAACTTCAATATTAGGCAAATATCATTTGATAAACATCAAAATTATTTCAATGACTTACAACAATCAAAGTTTTCAGATTGCGAAAGTTTTGTACAATTGAAAAGCTCATTTATACGAGTGCCATTCGTAAAATAAAGTAGGTATGCTTTTAGTTACATAATTCGTTTGAAAGTCAAAAAAAAAAGAAATATTTCACTAGCTTTGCCCTTGGCTTCGCTCGCGTGAATTTCTCTGCGAAACCGGAACATACATGATCATGAAGATCATGTATGTTCCGCTTTCGGGAATACATTTATTTTATGTTAGTAAAAACTATGTAGGTATACCTAGTTTGTGAATTAAAAATTGCTTTTTACCCTAACCCTAAAAAGTGTAACAATCGCGAATTTTCTCTCTTCCCAGAAATTAACCCGAACAAAAGGGTACGTTTAAATTTTTATACCTAAGTTTTAATAGCACAAAGTTCCGGAACACAGCCGTTTTGACAAAAGTTAATTCATTAGGGCGACAACAGATGGTGTTAGGGAAAAAATGTTGTTAACGTTGATCGGTGTAGATTCGTTTTACCCTACGAACCTACAATCCTGGAGATAATAAAAACAATTGAACAACAATTGGTTCGCAATCCGATCGGGCCGTGCGAGAACTAAAAAGTTGATTATAATCAACCAGAGTGCAGGTTTCCTCATGTTTATTTTACTTTACTGGAAGCATGTGATGGTCGATGATGGTTGACAATTATCAACCTATGTGTGTAATAAATAGTTAAATTAATAGTGCCAAAAAAGTCGTTGTGTGTGTCCACGTATTGACCACGACCCTTAGCCACGACAATATCACATCATGAAGTGATACATCTTGGACAATTGAATACTTATTTAAATATCTCAAGTTTCTGAAACCCGATCCGCTAGAAAAAAGTAATAAAATTTAAAATATTTTTTATGGAGACAAAAATAGTAAAGTGCTATAAAATATGTTAATTCGATGAACCGGCAAATGTTTTGTAAAACTCGCTCGCGTACTTCGAATAATCTCCCATCTATATCTCTCCCTTGATCGGTTATCATCAAAAATCTATCAGCACACCTATTCAACAAAGTTTGATCTAGCTCCAAAGCCTTGCCTTGAAGCAAAGCTAAACCTTTTGTGTTCGCTGTTTGCCTCGACGCAATATCTCGCGTTTTCATGAGACATAATTTTTCTAAAACGCTAGTGGAATTGCTTTTGTATTTTGCGCTTCCTACTTTCAATGGAAATGATATACCTACCTCGTATCTTCATGGAGAAGTTTTATCTACGATTTTAGACATTTTGAAATGAGGCATATCGCTTTGTGAATAAACAGAAACAATTCACAATGAAGCAGGAATATCGTACTCCTTTTAAAGCGTATCTTGCAAATGAAATGGGGACTGGGCGGGACACATTTGTAGGTGAGCAAAATTGGTAATGATCCTATTTACTGGACGGTAAAAATTAAAAAGAGTGTATTAGTGACCTATTGTCCAGCGAGTAGTCTATTATAGTGGGGTTCAAGTCTTAGATATAATTACAATGAATTACACTAATATTCGCACGAAAATAAATTATTATACTAGGACAAGCGGTGAAGTCAACTCAATGCTCCATTTAACTCAACGATCAATTTTTAAGTTCGCCATGACAGTTTGACAGTGACAGCTGATTATATTTTCTTCATTTTTTAAATTCATCCAACCGTGTTCCATACAGCCAGTATTAACATCAAGGGTATGCTAATACTGGCTGTAATACTACCAGTAGTATCTTTTCACAATAATATATTACCAAAGCTTAAAGTGATGTATGTCAATATCTTGTCCCAGTGACCTCCGCGCGCGTCGTCTCGCGACATCAATCACGAAACCCGTGCAATATTGCTTAGTAATAAATCACAACTCACAGACGCAATTTTGTGTTCCATACTTTTGAAAAATACGACATTCCAACTATCAGATACTTTCAAAATTTCTTAACAGAAATTGTATATAAATATACAATTTCTTTATATATATACAAGATTTTATTTCAATAGGAACCTTTTAAACATTTGTCTATTGATAAGTCAGTTCCTTGATTTTTAAGTGCACACGCAACAAATTTTTGTATGCGCAAAAAATTACCTTCGTTTGTTGTATGAGATCCACTTTAAGTAGATTTTTTTTTCTGTTTGTTCTTATAGCGGCAACAGGTATACATAATCTGTGAATATTTCAACTATCTACTAGAGACAAATGATATGCAGCCTGGTGACAGACAGACACAGGTGGAGTCTTAGTAGTAGGCTCCCTTTGGGTATGGAACTCTGAAAAGGTCGGGAATTTTAAAAATATCGTTTTTATTAACTATGACTCTATAAAAACATGAATCTTATGCACATTACCGTCAAAGAGCTTATTTCACACACCGCTGAGTTTACTATAGTTTGACCTGCTAAAGTTTTGATACTCTTCCAGTTACAAATGATGGAGTAGTTTGAAGACTTGTGCCTTTTTATTTTTACTAGCGATGCCCTAGAGCCACGCTCCCTTGGGAAACCTGGGATATAAAGTACTGTATTGTGATAAGTCAAACTTTTTTTTCAACAAAAATTTTATCATTAATATTTATAATAATTATTACCAACGGGAACGCAAAATCCAACGAGAAATCCGTGATGTAGTAATAAATATGTGTATGGGTTGCACGAATGAATTTTTACGTTAATTTAACATGCGCAGCAAAACGCAGGTTTAGTTGGAGTTGTACGGAGTACCTACTAATTCCATGATTTTGCCATAATACATTTTGTCTAAACGGGAGCCGCGCGCAGGGTGATGTCAATGTCAAAATTGACTGGTGCAATGGACCCTAAATGTATTGTGTATAAATAGGATACTTCAGCCATTTTAAGGCAATTTCAACGAAGCCTTATACAACGCCGAAATATATATATATATATATATAGTAGATAGCGTTTCAATTATACATATATATGTATAATTGAAACGCTATCTACTCTAACAGTTAACCTACTTACATATATTAGGAAAACTAATATAAGTTTCAAAACTAGCCCATTAAAAATATACCACATCAAACCTTCATATTTTAAGAACACAAAATTTTACACCAACTGTGTTGTTTCGATTTGCTAACATAATTTTCCAACGTGTGCACAAAACATAACTTCTTTTATAACACCTAAGTAATATTCTTCCACTTTGATGGCTCTAGTCCTTTAATCTACTAATAGTGACTTCTAATTACTCGGGACGACTCAATGAAAGTTTCAGATAAAACTAGGGTCTGATATCATCTTAATGTTCCTCACAAGAGACTCCGAATAAATAGACAAACTCTAAAATAGACACTAAGAGTCTAATAAAACCCCCAAACAATATAAATAAAAACTATCGATTCTGGCAGAGAACACCAAGAAGTCTTAAGAAGGTAGAAGACAAAGATTATTAGCTAAAACATGAGTTTACATTTTTTTACAATGTGGTGTTAAAAGAAAAGCTTAATCCTACATGTTTCACCGTCCACGGGTATGCAAATTTGAATGGAGAGCATGCTATCACCCCACAAAACAAAATCGAATAAATAAAAGTAGCTAAATTAACAAAATTTTTAGAATTTCGACGTCGAAGATTACCTCATAAGAATAAAAATCAGAATAGGCTTTTACATTTGGGAGTAGTAAGTATGTATAATTAATTATGCACTTTCTCAAACAGACGAAGTTCGTGTTATTTTCTATTTTTTTGTTTAAATCCTTTTGGATTAATGCGACAAATTTCATCAATATCGGCCCTGTATTCGTTTGGCCATGAAAGAAAGACAAACAGACATATAATGGACCATTACATTTATAATGTTCTTATGGATGAATTGAACGGACTTCACAGTCTATATTCGATGTTGTCATTACCAAAAACTACTCTTCAACAAGTTTAAGCTACGTTAGTTCAAAGAAGATATTTTTGCGCTAACAACCGTATGGTACTTTCGGAGTAAGTATTTTGGTTCTTAAGTTACTTTAGTTAGTACAGTCAACTCAATGTTGTGCACATAACCTGAGATGTATTATTGCAAAGTGTGCTTGTCACAATTAAATTCACTTCACACTTAGGTACACTAGTTCTAATGCTAGCTCCACACTGTCGCCGAACTGAGACACGAGCCGACGCGAATGCGTGAACATTGCATAGTTTGTATGATTGCTTTTATTTACCGCAATTAAAAACCAGCAATGTATACCGAATCGACAGTGTGGAGCCGCTATAAGACTAATTCACTCTCTCACACACTAATTCAGTTTGACACATATACAAACAGCGCGGTGTCTATGAAATGTATTTTAGCTAATAAAAAGTGGCTTTTGATTTAGATGACCAAGATTTTGACGACCTCCGTGGCCTAATGGTCATCACGCCGGACTGCTACACTGGAGGTCCCGGGTTCGATCCCCGGTCAGGTCAAGATTGATGTTTAACAGATTGACTTGGGTCTTGGATGTTTATTTTATAATAAATATGTTATGAAATATCGTTGAGTTATAATATTTACTTGAAACTTCGCATGGAGGATCTACCCAAGGCACCTTATCACCCCGTTTCGTATGTGCACTGGGTTTATCACACATAAAGCCTTAAGCCCTTCTGGCAAAATACTGTTTGAATGAGTTTCTTTCGGCATTCTCAGCAGTGGTCGTTCCGAAATGCTAGTAGTTTGTAGCTTTGGTAAGCATCATTTAATTTAGAATACGTGAGAAAAAGCCTGTGAAGGCCTAATTTCTGAATAAATGATTTGATTTTGATTTCATATTGTATTCTTTTGTGCTTTTAAATATATGAGTGTGTGCCAATAGTACTCATAACTATAGATGTCGGCGTGCGAAGTGGAAACGAAAAATTAGGGAAGCGGGCCCTGTGTTCGCTCAACGCCTGAAGAATATGATCTCAGATGAGAGAAAGAGAGACATTGATAAATACCGTGGTTGAAACAAAGGAGACAGCAGACGGTATTGTATTACCGTCAATCTTGAGACTGGAATTACGCTCCATTACGGGACATACTTTAAAGCCAACTTTATGAAACCTATGTTGCGTTTAGTTGAGATTAGCCACTAAATCAGTATACTAAACAGCTTAAACCTTAAAACATAACTGTTTAAATTCCGGGCATGTGATTACATTTTATTCTTAAATAATAGTTGTTATTTTAGGAAGTTCGAATTGGATAATGTCGTGAGGGTTCCGTGAACATTGGTTTTATTCATTATATACATATATAATTAAAGTTTTTAGATTATTCCTCATCCTAACATGTTCAAGTCTGATTACTTCACAAATGAAAGGGGTTATTTATTTAGGGTTATTTTAGGGCTTATACTCGTATTTGTTAAATATCTTGATGCTTCTCATTATTCCTGAGAAAAATTATCCTCTCCTTAATGGTTCTGTTCTTACTTACAAAGGTACGGAACCCTAAAAATATAGCTTTATAGCAACAATATTTTTCCTATTTTTTTTCATATATAATTCTTATATCGTACATAATTTTAAAAATAATACATTCATGAAGGATTTCCCTAAAAAAATCAATAACAATAATAATGATGATGTATGGAAACACGAAAACGTCTATAACTTTTTATCACGCCATATAAATATGGCGAGAGACACCAAAGCAACTTTCACCCAATTGCAATTTCAGTTTTTATGAACAAAAATCGTGGGTCATGGTCGAAAAATATGGAAAAGACAGAAGAATAACCCAAACTAAATTTATCAAAAACTATTTCAACAAATAGAGCACTAAGAAATTTTAACGAACGTTATTTTTATTAGGTATTCTTTTATTTTTTGAAAGAACAACTTCTTTATAATAATCATAGTTAAACAAATAAAAACATCTAAGTAGGAGCTACATTAAAGTCATCATTAAAATTGAATTACAGTATTCAAAAATAAAATAAATCGTGGAATGACATTGACGATCTCTTGTATGGGTGACAACATGCTGGACTTTATAGAAATTTTACAGTAAAGCAATAGAAAGCCTGGATTAAGGGGAGACCAGCTTAAAAGAGAAACATTAACACTTTGAAGATTCGGCTATGATTTTACAACCGGCCGTCTGCCTGACGTCAACCCTTCTTGGTAGGCTTTGTGTCCCTTAGTCACCTCGTACGACAACCACGAAAGTATATGGAGTGCCCTATTCAAACACGCGCCCTATTATTTTACAATCATATTTTAAATTAGTCTAGCTTTAAATATTACACTCAAAAATGGATATTATAAACAAAATCAAGTAACTTATTCTAGGCAAAACCCACTCTCCCAAGAAATAAAATAAATATGCAAATCTTTAAATTCGAAACACAGTACTGTACCTCTGTACACATATTAGTCTATCTCATAGTCTGCCTCCTATAAAAAATTTTATTGCATCTCGGAAATATTAATAACGGCTTAGAGGAATCTTTATGATAAGGGAAACGATCTTGCAGATTTCATGTAACGTAATCGTAAAATATTCCATTTCATAAATATTTTGTTGTGTAGGTCTTTATTTACATTCAATAATGTAAACAAAGAACTACACAACAAAATATTTTACTCGATGTATAACCAGCTATAGTTCGTAAATAAATAAATAATTACATAGGAATAAAATACGAATTACAGTAAGAAAATAAATTGTCCTATTATATCCATGGTCAACAACAGACGTTCAACCGAGATGCGTATATAATTAATGTGACATTTTCTCTGGCTTTTAAGCGTTTTATGCTTTGTTAATTTCTATTTTGAATAATGTATATAGGTAATATGAACAGAAAAATAATTGTATGCAGCAAAAATAGCGTTAAATACGATGAAAATTAATACCGGAAATTCCAATAGCATATTAAGAGAGAGAAAAAAATCTCTTCTGAGTCAAAATGGTTTTAAATATTACTTAATTTCTTTCTTTTTTTCATAAACATGGCAAAATATCCTCTCATTATAAATCCATAGACATTGCTTCATTCGAAGTTCCTAAAAAATATTTAAATATTTTATAAAAGCGAAATTAGGTATCATTTAGGTATCTCCCGCCAATCAAAAATTGTCGTCATAAGTTGATTGAAACCGTTTCAGATTAACGCGAGAATTACACTGATTTTGTCTCAAAGAAACTAGACTTTTAAGTTTTTATTAAGATCAAACTTCGGTATTTACTATAAAAAAAATTATTGCTCGTTTGTATTGATTCTACTCTACTATTTCTTTCAAACTGTATTTTTCAATTTAAGGCCCGGAAAATTTATTAACTTAACCTAACTAAACGCAGCACCAAATCGCGTCACTATGATCGATTACAACGTATTATGTTGAAATCGATTGGACCGTTTTGTTCCAACAATACCCTTGATAGCTTCATATGATTAATATGTCTCAGATTTATACGATAAAGTCGAGAAATTGTAAATATTCACGATACGAATTATTTTAGAGAGAATAAGAAGAGATGGCCGACACATCACTCTCATAGGAATTTATGGATATTTTTTTTCTGTATCTTATGTTCTATTTCAGTCTATAGTTTTAACCGTATATAAAATTTCATCGAAATCTGTTTGGTAGACTTTACACTCTCATATCTTCGCAAGTTCCCGGTTGCATTCGGAGCTGTGACACCAAAGCCCGGAGTCAGCTTAAAAATAACCTTTTTGGAAATTCGGCTGTGATTTTACAACGTCGGCTGTTTGGAGCTAACCATCTTTAAGAATGCTATTGTTTTATATGAGCTGCTTCGGCTATGTGTCCTTTCATCGCCTCTTACCACATCCACGGGAGTATATCAAGTTCATAGATCATAGTTCAATCTATACTATTATTATAAAGAGGTTTGTGTTTGTATGTTTGAGGGGAGTAAACTCCGAAAATACAGATCCGATTTCAAAAATTCGTTCACTATTAGAAAGGTACATTATCCAAGATTGCTATAGGCTATATTTTATCTCAAAATTTCCACGGGAGCGAAGCCCCGGGCAAGATCTATATTGTCATTCATAAATACAAGTCTTCGTTGTACATTGCTAGGTTTTCCTTGCAGTAATACAAAGGTCACATATAAACTACATAATGAACGATCATTTGGAATCTGCATTCACAGAATTCCTACATAATATGTAGTAGCATCACTTGTACTACGAAGAGAAACAATTTAATTAGCACCTAACTGTATAGGACTGGTCAGTAATTTTAAGCTTATATTCGAAATTAGTTCACATTAAAAATAAATAATACTAAAACAATGGCGCATATAAAAGACTAGCTTTTGCCCGCCGCTTCGCCCGCGTGATTTTCCCTTCATTTAAATATTTAAACTCTTTAACAAATATAGTTTCTCCATACAAACTTTGAACCCCATTTTTACCCTCTTAGAGGACGAAAAAATCCTTTCTTAGTGCACCCCTAGACTAAATAAGGAACATACGTGCTAAATTTGAAGTTTCTAAACACAGCGGTTTGGGTTGTGCGTTGATATGTCAGTCAGTCATTCAGTGTCCTTTTTATATATAGATACAATGCCGGGTTGCGTAGCTAGTCGCCGATAAAACGCGATAAGATGCTTGCTAATGTAATTACTCATTGGTGATTGATGGTTCCGCAAAATGGATGAGAAAAGTTGGGGGTACCTCCAGAATTTCACATATAATGATAATCCGTAATCTTATACTTGAATAGATCTATTAAATCATATACTTTCCAATATATTTCATATATGTCATCATAATCTCGCTATGGTGATGATAGATCTTCAAAACTACACAACGGATTTTGAAACGGATTTTTGAAATAGATAGTGTGATTCCTGAGGAAGTTCGGTGTGTGTTGGTTTATTACGGTTTTACGCGAGCGAAACAAAACCGTAAACAACTATTTAATTATACAAGGCGCTCTATTGCCGGCGATTAATACATTTGATCACGGTTGATCCCGACCAGAATCTGAATCACAGTTTTGTACGTACAAAACACGGGTCAGTTACTGTATCTATTCTGTAGTGAATAATCTTCATTACACACACAAATTTTGTCTGAGCTCCTCTAATCATCTAATATCTTGATGCTGAAAATCTTATTTTGTTGAGAGTATGTATAGACATAAGTACACATAGAAACGTATCGAGGCCTCGCTATCCAGGGCGCTGATTGTCCACGCTGCATCTCTGCCCATTGTTTTTCCTCCCATTTTATGGACGGTGGTATGGTATACGTAACAATGTTTTTGAATTTCGAATTTGGACATTTTATTTTTAATTATGGTCGCGTTTTCCTATTGGTTGAGCCAGTGCGTATGTTTAGCACCCGTTGTGTTGTTGTCTTGAATCTTTTGTTAATATGTAAGAAGCGAGCGGCTATTCCTACCGACGCAACTACCGACTTAATTTTTTATCAAATGGTTGTATTTGAATGCTCACACCAACAAATGTACATAGAAATCTTTAGTTATTTTTCTGTATGTGAAATGTAAATTTCTTTGAGAAAATAAAATTCTTTAACCATTAATCGACTTCCGAAAAGGGAAGAGGTTAAATGGTCGAGTGTATTTTTATTGTATTTTATTGTAATCTGTTTTGTGCGTGAATAAATAAATAAAAAAATAAAATAAAAGTTAAAGGATATACTAGTCCCCGGAGTAGTCCCATTATCATTGGGGCTTTTAGTACTCGTATTCATTCATTCGAAGTATACGTTAAAATTTAATATAAAAAGATAATATAACAAAAAAAATAACAAATTTAAATAATATTAAAAAAAAACAATTTCTATTAGTTCAAATTTCAAACGATGAAAAGCATAATTGCATTGAGAACTATTGATGAACCGACAAACAAACATATAAAACCTCACTCACTTCAAAGCGAGAAGTAACAAGAAATGTTTGGATGTAAACGAAAAGCTACGCTTGTTTATTATTTGACGTAAAAATAAACAATTCGGAAAGATTTTTTTACGACTACTTACCTCAACCTAGTGGCAGGTAATCGCAAACACACTAGGGAACTAAACTGTCAACCAGTGTGCAGGTTTCCTCACGATGTTTTCCTTTACCGGAAACAAGTGGTAGTCGATGAAAACTACTATATATGAGTCAGATTGGTACACAAACTCATATGGCACGAGTAGGATACGAACCTGATACCTTTCGATCCACAAGCGTCTTAACCATTACACCACCACCTTTCAAGAGAGAGAGAGAGAGATGAGAATGATAGAGCTGCTAGGCCACTCCCATAATAACTCAGGCCTAAAAAATTAATTGTCAAAAAAAGTTTACCAAATGCTGGTTCCGTCTCGCATGTTCCCAATAGTTTCATGAGCAAGATGACGCCCACTCGGGTGAGATCTCCTGCTGGCTGCAAGCCAAATGCGTGCGCAATACCTGGAAAACACGAAGTTATTGTAGGCTTTAATTCCTACAGTTAATTTTAATGTATTTGTATAGAATTACATGAGAAGCGGCCGTGGAACATCACATTATTTTTTATCTATGATCACATCTAATAGTAAACGCCCGTCTGTGAATCGAAAAGTCGTAGCTTAGAATCATGCGTGACACGGGAGTTTGTATACGAATCTCACTAGGTTAGAATCCTGCGTGAGTTTGTATACGAACCTGATTCATATAACGATGAACTACTTACATCGTTCATCGACCACCACTTGCTTCTAGTGAAGGAAAACATCATGAGGAATGAGGATGATTACTATGATGAGTATTATCAACAGCGGAGTGTTAAAGTTAACGTTAAAGTTGACTGGTGCAACTCCTTAAAAAAATGTGACAAAAATATTATTATTGTGTTTATTCCCCTTCTATTTAACTAGTAATACCAATTTCTGTGAAACAATGTAAAAAAAAATCATTTTCAATATTTTAACGTGCAAATTATCTCTCCTTGATTAAACAAATTGAACCTGAAAAACAATGGGCGGTATCTTAAAACCTCATTAACCTTTTTCAAAGAACTAATTGTACAGATTTCAATTTTCTTTGGACTTGCCAATTAACTTTGAACCTTACGCGCAAAAAGTTAAGTGACGTTTTCGGCTAACAAAAAGTGTTAAACATTGTTTACTTTGTACCACTGGCCGCGATTAACAAACTCGGGTACAACTTTTTTGGTTGATTCGTTTCTGATCCATTAGATTAGACTCTTTATGGGAATAATAAAATATAAACCGGTTCCTCGTAACATTGGTTCAAAAGAAGATTTTTATTTACGTTTATATAATAAATTTAGTGTGTAATGTTAAAAAGTTTTATTGTAGGTCAACATTTTAATATTTATGTATGTGTCAAATTACAGCTTTAAAAATATACTCAATGTCAACATTAACTTTTATTCTTGTCAGAGGGATTCTTGCATGTAATGTTTGACAAAAAATCATATCCGTACAATAAATCGTTGAGGAGTTACCACGCCTGGAGCCTTTTCTAGATGCACCATCTGTTCACGCATATTATAATAATGCATTGTCATCCAAATTAAACGCGTGTACAAAATTTCAGGTCAATCAGTTGAGCGGTTGAATCGGTCGGAAAATTTAATTTGCAAGATTCCACCCAAGACATAATGACACATCGTAAAAAGTCGTCAGAGACGGCATTCAGAAAAACAAAAATTGCGACAAATTTATTTAAAACAGCAAAAATGTCGGCGGCAACGGGAATCCAAATCAGATACGCATCAGCTAATATTAATAGTTTTAAATATGTAAATAATAGAATGCAGCGATAATTTTAATTAAATAAAGTCTCGAAACAGTAGTACCAATGGAAGTGTAACATTTTGATGGAAACGAAAAACTTTTTTTCCTCGTTAGAAACCTTAGAAGTTCTTGCTTGGAAGTTCTAATGCTCGATTTGGTGGAAACTGGAAATCCATCAACTGTTTTCGTCTAATTAAATTTTCTTCAAATTGTTTTTTTTTTTTTAAAGTATTCACAGTGAACGAAAATTAAATATGTATTCTCGACTTGAGGAATTAAGAATGGGAATTTTGATAGCTCAGCTCTTGATAGGATTTATTTTTTTCATATTTTACTTTTGATTGATTAGTACAGTCTAAGTTAAATTTTTTTTAACTGTTATTCTCGGATTAGACTTGGATTAGTCATTATATGTTTTCTGTAAGTGTTTTCGTTTGACATTAAAATAGTCAGACAAATTAAAAAATACTAATAAAACTCAGTTCGCAATTTCATTAGTGTATGTGCGAGTGTTAAGTAGAAATACTTGGACTGGTCAGTACACTAGTCTTGGACCAAACAGTATAGTACAAAAAATTTAGAAATTATATAAAAAAAGTACTTTGTAAAAAGGCATATTACAAGTCTGATGACTATGTGAACGACAATAATGTTTGCATAATAAAAATGGTGCAAGTAAGTAATAAATAAGCATGGTGCAGTATCCTCATAACATATATAATTGATTTATGACATTATTACGTACGTTATATATATATATATTGTGTGACAATTTTCAATTTATTTATTCATTTATTCATTCCAATTTTGACATTTTTAATAATAACGTAAATTCATCCTCCTAATTTTTAATATATGTATAAGACCTATATTTGTTAATTGACGTCCTTGGAGAAAAGGCTGCGGTGAAGTCTGTTGCGCCACTTCTTCTTCACCTGCGCTTTGGAAGCCGGCAGTAGACTTAGTTTAAGTAATTTTTTGACGTCAATAAGTGATGTATATCATCCTAAATTGAATAAAGAATTTTGAATTTTAATTTGAGTAGCACGCACCATAATTGCCTATCATATCATAAGTATGCTGTCTGCTCTGGTGGCTAAAGACGATGGTGCTATAAAGAGCGATCACTAATCCAATCATGATAAATGTCTTTGATGTCCATAATTAGCAATAACACACTCGATATAGCGGCCCGTCCCGGCTTCGCTCAGGTAAAAAAATAATACATAATCATTCACCTAAACCTTCCTTAGGAATCGCGCTATCTATTGGTAATAATCGCACGAAAATCCTTACAGCTAATTTTTGGACACACCAACAGACGCTTTTGTTTTGTAATATTAGTTCGTACTAATAAAATAAACGTAATTTTCATGCAAACTTTCACCCAGTTATAGACATTTGGCAATTGATTTTTGAAAAAGTACCTATCCTATGTTTGAACAGGGTCCTAAACTACATACACACTAAATTTCACCAAAATTGGTCCAGCGGTTTAGCCGTGAAAGCGGAACAGACAGACAGACTTTCACATTTAAAATATTAGTATGGAGTATGGGTTTAAAAGACCAAGTAGGTGGATGTGACATACACATGCGACGGAACCACAAAACGTGACCCAAAAACCACATTCGGCGCCATTTTTTTTCCCGCCCAGTAAATTATCCGCAGTCTGCGGTCTCAATTTTATTTTAATGCTCATTTTTTATTAGGGATCCGTGATCGTAAGTATCCAACTCGTGCCACAGGAGTTTGTATATCAATATGACTCATGTGTAGTAGTTTTCGCCCATGAAAACCCCGCTTCTAGGAAAACATCGTGTAGACATATTTTTAGTTGGTTGTTTAGTTTATTCGTGTGTGACTACTTATTGCGATAGGTCGTAAAAGTAATGACCGACCTTTAGGTGAGTCTATCTGACCAACGTCATAAGACACTTAAATACAATTGATACACATAAATAAACTAGATGTTGTCCGTCGACTCCGCTCGCGTTTATGAATTTTTTTGCCAAATCAGTTATTTTTCAGTGATGAAATGAAGCCGAAAACATTGTATTATCCCTGTGGGATTTGTGATAAATGACTCCGCAAAAAAATGTTTTTAATTTCAGTACTGTAATATAAAAACGGACACGGTGGTGAGTATTACATTATTACAATTTAAAGCTTGGGTTTTAAATTAGGTTTTAAATACTTATAAGGAACCCACAGGCCACGTTTGTCTCTTCGTACAAATATCATACCTATTCGTTATTTTATTTGTAGCTAAAATAACGAATAGGTATGATATTTGTACGAAGAGACAAACGTGGCCTGTGGGTTCCTTATAAGTATTTAAAACCTAATTTAAAACCCAAGCTTTAAATTGTAATAATGTAATACTCACCACCGTGTCCGTTTTTATATTACAGTACTGAAATTAAAAACATTTTTTTGCGGAGTCATTTATCACAAATCCCACAGGGATAATACAATGTTTTCGGCTTCATTTCATCACTGAAAAATAACTGATTTGGCAAAAAAATTCATAAACGCGAGCGGAGTCGACGGACAACATCTAGTTTATTTATGTGTATCAATTGTATTTAAGTGTCTTATGACGTTGGTCAGATAGACTCACCTAAAGGTCGGTCATTACTTTTACGACCTATCGCAATAAGTAGTCACACACGAATAAACTAAACAACCAACTAAAAATATGTCTACACGATGTTTTCCTAGAAGCGGGGTTTTCATGGGCGAAAACTACTACACATGAGTCATATTGATATACAAACTCCTGTGGCACGAGTTGGATACTTACGATCACGGATCCCTAATAAAAAATGAGCATTAAAATAAAATTGAGACCGCAGACTGCGGATAATTTACTGGGCGGGAAAAAAAATGGCGCCGAATGTGGTTTTTGGGTCACGTTTTGTGGTTCCGTCGCATGTGTATGTCACATCCACCTACTTGGTCTTTTAAACCCATACTCCATACTAATATTTTAAATGTGAAAGTCTGTCTGTCTGTTCCGCTTTCACGGCTAAACCGCTGGACCAATTTTGGTGAAATTTAGTGTGTATGTAGTTTAGGACCCTGTTCAAACATAGGATAGGTACTTTTTCAAAAATCAATTGCCAAATGTCTATAACTGGGTGAAAGTTTGCATGAAAATTACGTTTATTTTATTAGTACGAACTAATATTACAAAACAAAAGCGTCTGTTGGTGTGTCCAAAAATTAGCTGTAAGGATTTTCGTGCGATTATTACCAATAGATAGCGCGATTCCTAAGGAAGGTTTAGGTGAATAATTATGTATTATTTTTTTACCTGAGCGAAGCCGGGACGGGCCGCTATATCGAGTGTGTTATTGCTAATTATGGACATCAAAGACATTTATCATGATTGGATTAGTGATCGCTCTTTATAGCACCATCGTCTTTAGCCACCAGAGCAGACAGCATACTTATGATATGATAGGCAATTATGGTGCGTGCTACTCAAATTAAAATTCAAAATTCTTTATTCAATTTAGGATGATATACATCACTTATTGACGTCAAAAAATTACTTAAACTAAGTCTACTGCCGGCTTCCAAAGCGCAGGTGAAGAAGAAGTGGCGCAACAGACTTCACCGCAGCCTTTTCTCCAAGGACGTCAATTAACAAATATAGGTCTTATACATATATTAAAAATTAGGAGGATGAATTTACGTTATTATTAAAAATGTCAAAATTGGAATGAATAAATGAATAAATAAATTGAAAATTGTCACACAATATATATATATATATATATATATATATATATATATATATATAGTACGTAATAATGTCATAAATCAATTATATATGTTATGAGGATACTGCACCATGCTTATTTATTACTTACTTGCACCATTTTTATTATGCAAACATTATTGTCGTTCACATAGTCATCAGACTTGTAATATGCCTTTTTACAAAGTACTTTTTTTATATAATTTCTAAATTTTTTGTACTATACTGTTTGGTCCAAGACTAGTGTACTGACCAGTCCAAGTATTTCTACTTAACACTCGCACATACACTAATGAAATTGCGAACTGAGTTTTATTAGTATTTTTTAATTTGTCTGACTATTTTAATGTCAAACGAAAACACTTACAGAAAACATATAATGACTAATCCAAGTCTAATCCGAGAATAACAGTTAAAAAAAATTTAACTTAGACTGTACTAATCAATCAAAAGTAAAATATGAAAAAAATAAATCCTATCAAGAGCTGAGCTATCAAAATTCCCATTCTTAATTCCTCAAGTCGAGAATACATATTTAATTTTCGTTCACTGTGAATACTTTAAAAAAAAAAAAACAATTTGAAGAAAATTTAATTAGACGAAAACAGTTGATGGATTTCCAGTTTCCACCAAATCGAGCATTAGAACTTCCAAGCAAGAACTTCTAAGGTTTCTAACGAGGAAAAAAAGTTTTTCGTTTCCATCAAAATGTTACACTTCCATTGGTACTACTGTTTCGAGACTTTATTTAATTAAAATTATCGCTGCATTCTATTATTTACATATTTAAAACTATTAATATTAGCTGATGCGTATCTGATTTGGATTCCCGTTGCCGCCGACATTTTTGCTGTTTTAAATAAATTTGTCGCAATTTTTGTTTTTCTGAATGCCGTCTCTGACGACTTTTTACGATGTGTCATTATGTCTTGGGTGGAATCTTGCAAATTAAATTTTCCGACCGATTCAACCGCTCAACTGATTGACCTGAAATTTTGTACACGCGTTTAATTTGGATGACAATGCATTATTATAATATGCGTGAACAGATGGTGCATCTAGAAAAGGCTCCAGGCGTGGTAACTCCTCAACGATTTATTGTACGGATATGATTTTTTGTCAAACATTACATGCAAGAATCCCTCTGACAAGAATAAAAGTTAATGTTGACATTGAGTATATTTTTAAAGCTGTAATTTGACACATACATAAATATTAAAATGTTGACCTACAATAAAACTTTTTAACATTACACACTAAATTTATTATATAAACGTAAATAAAAATCTTCTTTTGAACCAATGTTACGAGGAACCGGTTTATATTTTATTATTCCCATAAAGAGTCTAATCTAATGGATCAGAAACGAATCAACCAAAAAAGTTGTACCCGAGTTTGTTAATCGCGGCCAGTGGTACAAAGTAAACAATGTTTAACACTTTTTGTTAGCCGAAAACGTCACTTAACTTTTTGCGCGTAAGGTTCAAAGTTAATTGGCAAAGTCCAAAGAAAATTGAAATCTGTACAATTAGTTCTTTGAAAAAGGTTAATGAGGTTTTAAGATACCGCCCATTGTTTTTCAGGTTCAATTTGTTTAATCAAGGAGAGATAATTTGCACGTTAAAATATTGAAAATGATTTTTTTTTACATTGTTTCACAGAAATTGGTATTACTAGTTAAATAGAAGGGGAATAAACACAATAATAATATTTTTGTCACATTTTTTTAAGGAGTTGCACCAGTCAACTTTAACGTTAACTTTAACACTCCGCTGTTGATAATACTCATCATAGTAATCATCCTCATTCCTCATGATGTTTTCCTTCACTAGAAGCAAGTGGTGGTCGATGAACGATGTACACGTTTGTCTCTTCGTACAAATATCATACCTATTCGTTATTTTATTTGTAGCTAAAAGGAACATGTTTTGCTAGACCGCTGAGCTGTAAAATAAAAATGCGATTTATTTTTTTTGTAACATACAAACATCCCCGATTTATATAACTTTGATTTTCAATCCTGCTTTTACATAACTTTTTTTTTTACTTACTTATACTTATATTATATAAATAAAAAAAAGTTGGTTTCTGCAGGGGTTGCAACAAGCTGCCTTGTGGAAGAAGGTATGGGATTCCTACGAATCGTACCGACACGCCTAACCGGGTGACTCACAGGGTCACAGGAGTGACTACATATAAATATATATATATATATATATATATATATATATATATATATATATATATATATATATATATATACATATATATATATATATATATATATATATATATATATATATATATATATATATATATATATATATATATATATATATACTACATTATACATATATATACTTATATATATAAATATATATATCATATAAGTCAGATGAAATGTGTTTATTGTGGCGTTAAAGGTATAAGAGGTCGAAACATAGGTAGGTAGTGTAAATCACTGTGGTCTATCATGATGCGTCTAATGATCTTCTGTTGACGTACAATAATTTCAAAACCAATTTTCAAAAAAACAACAAATTAAAACTAAAACATTCTGATGAAAAAAATAAATTGCAATGAAAATTGATAGTAATATCGTATGTATCGTTCGAATATTTTTTTTTATTATAAATTACCTTTGTCCGTCAAAATTGATTTATTTCTTTTTTTATTATAAGTAATATGCTTATGTTCAGATCTTCAAAACTGGGCCGCTAATTTAAAAATGGCGTATTTTGAAATTAATTTTCTAATAGAATTTATAAATAGAATTATTTCAAAATGAATTCCAAATAATCCCGATCGTTGAAAGTCCACTTTGCTGAATAGAATTTAACGAAATCAATCAGTTGGAAGGAATCCCTCAAAACGAGCTATTTATTACGGATTTGTACGGGATTTTACGATATTTTGGGAAGCTACGACATAGTGTGACATCTGTATACCAAAATAAATTTATTTTTATAAATTCATTTCTAAATTAAAAAAAGCCTCAAAGTAAGTTCGAGAAGTTCAACATAGATAAACATCGAAGACCCAGGTCAATTTGAAAAAAATCATTTTCCTTGTTGACATGGCCGGGGATCGAACCCACAACCCACAATATCTGAGTGTAGCAGTCTGGCATGATAAGCATTAGGCTAACTGAGGTCGTCAACTAACCTAAAATTAAACAAAATTAAATCATAGCTTGTAAAAAAACAAAATACTACTCAAGTCGACTTCAATATTAATCCGTAAACAGCCCGTATTTTTACATTCAAGTTTAGACACGGCACGTGACACCTTAAAATGGCGACAGTGGCATTTAGAACAGCCGAAAATGGCGGGAATTCAATCTGGAAAAATGCTGAAACTGCCACAAGTTGACAACACACTGGGAATTAATAATTTATATTTTAAATTTTTATTTATATTAACATGAAATAGATGGCGGGACGATATTTATTGGTTTCTGCAGGGGTTGCAACAGGCTGCCTTGTGGAAGAAGGTATGGGATTCCTACGAATTGTACCGAAACGCCTGACCGGGTGACTCACAGGGTCACAGGAATGACTACTGTTTGCGCAACGTGGCGTTTAGACCGGGATACATCTTGGACCCATTCTGTACACAACACTCTATACCTGTAATTCATAAAAAATCACACTTATAGCTAAAGTATGATTGTTTCTTTCTGTCAATGTCAAATATTAAAAAGTGCTATAAACTGCAAAACATATTTTAGCTCAAAGTATGTACTATATTTAACATTTTTGTGAATAACGTTATATATTTTACTAGCTGCGGCCCGGGGCTTCGCTTCCGTGGGGCGTGAAGATTTCGGTATAAAAAGCATCCTATGTGTTATTTCCCAGGTTATAATCTACCCGAGAACCAAATTTCATAACAATCCGTCCAATAGTAGATTTTGCATGAATATACATTATACATACACACATTCATCCTCACAAACTTTCGAATTTATGTTGTTAGAAGGATAACTAGGAAACAGAGTGCGAAGCTAACCCTTGCTCTAATTGTGTCCCCGGCATTATAAGGGCAGGCCCCCACTTTGTCTTTGATTATACGGCGATGTTTCGCAAACTCCGTAATGCCGCTTTTTTACCTGCGCGTCGGTTGGTGTCTCATAACAGTAAAGTAAATATAGAAAGTCAACTTCATAAATTTTATTAATTTAACAACTTTATTGCACAAACTTAAAAATAACAATGTACAAATTGTGAACGCATATGACATATGAGTATATTCACGGGATACTCTACCAGTCAAAATAAAAAATAATTTATTCAAAAATTTGACCTTAACAGACACTTTTTCACGTCATATTCTAAATTAAATAATAATTAACAAAACTGAAAATCTACTAGCGTTTCGGGACGCGAGAGAAGAAATGCCGAAAGATACTCATTTAAATAGTGTTGGTCCCTATCATGCCATAATACCTTTTTTTATAAATATAAATTATATGTACTTATATAATTCTTTCTCAATAAAATGTAATCTCACCATATGTAGTCTCACCAAGCTTGTATACTTAAAAAAAATAATTATTCCTATACTTTTTTACATTAAACTAAAATTTACTAAAAAAAATAAATAAAACTAATTAAAATAACAAACTATTTAAAATAATATTATGAATTATGTACATATATTTTCAAAAATTACATTCTGTACTGGCTACTATATCTCCAAGAGAAATTGTTACCTCTCCTTTTTAGAATTGCTTGTTTTTCCTCCCTTCTTTATTTGTTTACGTTACACGATGATGTCGGGTTAGATAAAATAGCTGTTTGTGTATAAATGTCTGGTGTCCTTCCCGTGGTATTCGTACAAGTCGAGTAAGGAACAAAAAGCATTGATGGCTAATAGGTAACAGCATCTTTCCCAATGAGGGTTGACGTCAGGCTGGCAGATGGTCTAAAATCACTGGCGAATATTTAAAAATGTAAAAAAATATTTTTACGTGGACCACCGGACTTACTTATAACAGCCCTAGGTTTCTATTAACATTTCCGAAAATAATAAAATAATAATAAATTTAAGTATTTTCAATATTTCATTAATAAAGAGCCCTCACAAATGAACTGTAAAAAAAAATCCAAACTATCAATTTTTATTACTTAGATTTATTTTTAGATTTGTGCCACGGAACCCTTGAAAGACGATCTACTAGTCACAAAGCAAAAGGCGTATGCAATCAGAATCGTACCTAGGTTCTATCATTACGAGGGTCGATTGACCGTAACGAATTGGGCATGGCTCCGACCCATTTCAAAGAGGACTTTGCTTGCACAAAGAAGCAATTTTGTTTAGTTTCATGTACCTATTTTTTGTTTATAGCTTGCAAAAATTGTTCTTACTTAAATATACTGCTATTACGGAGATACTATCATAACTAATATAAATGCAAAAGTAAGTTTGTTTGTTACCTCCTCATCACGCTCTATCTACTCAACCAATCTTCTTGAAATTTTGCATACATGTAGTTTGAAGTGCGGAGATGGACATAGGGTACGCTTCATCCCGGAAAAATAACTACTCCCGTGGGAAATCACGCGGGCGAAGCCGCGGCAAAAGCTGAATAGCTTTCAATAAATTAATCGTTTCTTAACTCATCGATTATCGCCAATGTTTAGGAGATCTAACCAACTTATTGCTGAGTCTCTTCCTTCTTACTAATATTATAAATGCTAAGTTTGTGAGGATGTACCTATGTGTGTATGTATGTTTGTTAATCTTTCACGCAAAATCTACTGGACAGATTGTTATGAAATTTGGAACACGGGTAAAATATAAACTAGAATATCACATAGAATATCAATTAGCCCGAAATTCCTACGGGAGCGAAGCCCCGGGGCGCAGCTAGTAGTAACATATGTTCTCATCTGTTATCGAACTAATATTATAAGGAGAAAAGGTCTATATTATTGTTTATTTCTATAATTAATAAACTCAAAAAGTACTAAACCGATTTTAATGAAATTTGGTATAGAGACAGACGAAACGTTTAGAGGTACCATAGGGTATTTTTTATTATGGTTTTTATATGGCCGTTAGTTCTCGAATTCACATCATCTTTTTCAAACTTTCAAAGGGCTTTCTAAAATTAATAAGTTGGTATTTTTATACCCTAAATTAATAATAATAATAATAATAAATAAACTTTATTGCCCATAAACACATCAAAATGAATTGAATAACACATAAATTAAATTGGTATTTTTTATTTATTTTTTAATTTTCACATGTTGCCATAAAAATTTTAATTCCAGATCGTGACATCGTTTCCCCAACTAACGTGGGTATATTCGCGCTGAAAAGCGTATAAACTTTCAAAGGGCCCGTCCTCATTAAAATCCTGAGAGTGCAGGACCGACGGATTTAAAATTAGGTAAAAGTTTTATTTATAATGTTTCAAAAGACCGTGGCTTTTAATATCTATGAAAGAATTTTCTCCACTTTACGAAACTTGGGTAATGATAATAATTTATAATCACAAGAATTATTTAATATTATTCTTCTTCTATCGCTGGGCGTAGTTATAAAGGGTTGTTTGATTCACAAATTAATGTTGCGCCGCAAACCTGTGTCGGCCATATTGTGTCGTCATTTCAATTTATGTTCTAATTTTAATTTTTGTTTTTTTTAATGGTGTCCGCGGAAGAACAGCGTCGTGGTGACATACTCGTATGCTGAGCGGAAACCAATTTGGTATATATTCCACTTTTCAAGTTTTCATATATAAGTGTAAGATTGTTGTGCTAATTGTGTGGTACCAAATAAATAGTTTTTCTTTTTTTCTTTCTTTCTAAAATTTAACCTCAATTAGTCTAGATAAAATATACAGGGTCATTGGTATCTAACGCATAACCTTCCAAAGGCGCATAAGGTACGCAGTAACTAACAGCTTTTATTCTACGATTTTTGTCTAAACGTAATAAATACAAAAAAATCCGTTTTTTAGTTTTAATGTCATTTCTATAAAACTATTACCTCTATGTTCGATTCCGCTACATAACGCTACTGTGCTGTCTCGTGTTGCTTGACTATTACATAGAGTTAAGATGTGTAGAATCGCAAATTATATTGTATTATTTTTATGTAAAAGTTGTTGTTTTGATGTACCCAAGTAGTCTTTAGGAGGTTTTGCGTTTCATACCTGTATATAGAATAATAATAATAATAATAACACTTTATTTACCAACAGAATAATATTAGCAAATCAATTGCAAGACCTAAGTATTACGATTTGTCAAAATTCAAGTGAATCTACTCATTGGTTGTATTTTTAACCCCCTACTAAAGAAGGAGGGAGTTATTATTTTAACGTGTCTGTGTGTCTGTAGGTATGTCTGTTCGTGGGCACAGTAGTATTTTTTTTTATTTGGAAGATATATTTAATTATCTATGTTTGCAAAATATTTGTTAGGCCGTTTGGAAATCGTCAATTCTTTTCTAGCGGCTGAGACGAGGGCAGCAACAGAGTCGTGGGTTAGTGAGTTTATATTTCTAATTTAATTTTATATCATACGAACTATCACCTACTAAGAGATCTGGATAGACAATTTGCATCTTAATTTCCTCAGTAAATAAGAGAGAAAATGGCGCAGATATAACTAGAAACAACAAACAATCCTGCTAAATTCAAATCCTAACTATACCATAGAATAGGGCTTATAGAAGTTCCTCTAAGGGCTTACGGTGAGTTTGGTATTTACATCGAGTTGATTTTGAAGTGAGACGCAGCAAACCAATCACATTGAGTCTTGGATGTTTATCTGTTTATGTAGGTATATGTTATAAAATATAGTATCGTTGATTTAGTAACCCAACTTCGCAACAAGTCTCGAAGTTACTTTGGAACCAACTCAATCTGAGTGATTTGTCCTTAAATATTTACCAATCTGATTCATGTATACTAGTTTTCTTCAACCACCACTTGCTTCCGGTGAAGGAAAACATAGTGAGGAAATGTGCGCACAGGTTTATAATCAACTTGTGTGTGAAATGGATGTGATATAGCGGTCGATAGTCCTGAGGGATAACGGTGTCGCGGAGCTAACTGAAACACGGGCGTACGTAACAAGCATTTATTCCGGACTGGTTTATAAAATGACATCTCACAACCAAGCTACTTAGACTACCCCCCACCATTTATTATAAACTAACCTACATACATCACATTCCCCCACATCAATCAACCCTTACGTACAAAACCCCTTTGCTACATTTAAACTAACTTAAATCTAAAATATAAAAGTAACATAAAATTTCCCTTAAACTTAATTACATTTTCCTTAACCTACACTGTCGTACAGGACGACTAGGAGGTGGTGTAGTCACAGTTGGCAAGGCGTCCTGGAACTCGGGAGACGCAGGAGCATCCCTCCTGTTCAACCCACTGACTACCGACCCTTTAAGGGGCGTCTCAGCCTTCCCGGCTTCGTCGTTTATCTCCTCCGATTGGGCCGCATCCCCCGCATCCGGCAAGGCTATCTGTGGTTCAGAATTTGTGCTAGACTCGTTTTGGCTGGTATTAAATTCTGTATCAGGGCAAGCGAGCGATGAACGTCCACCCGTCCTCCGTCTCAGTTGATCGATATGCCTATGTAAGACCTCCCCATGCTTATCCCTGATCTTATAGTTACTAGGCCCGACGCACTCGGCCACCTGGCCCGATGCCCACTTCTGTGACTTTAAGTACTGCCTATACCATACGGTTTCATTTGGCCTAAGCTCCCTATTACTTCCTTTTGCCGCTACCTTTTGACGTTGCTGCGCTTCCCTGACTTTACCCTCCCTATTCGGTTTCAGTGCATCTAATTTTGTACGTAACCGTCTGCCTAGTAACAACATAGCCGGGCTTTCCCCAGTTGTCGAGTGCTCAGTATTCCTATAATGCAACAAAAACGTACACAAGGCTTTATCTATGTCTTGTTTCTCCGCACTAGCTTTTTTAATAACTCTTTTTAACGATTTTACAGCATTTTCCGCTAAACCGTTTGAAGCCGGATGGTACGGTGGCGAAAATATGTGCTCAATACCCTGGCTACTCACAAAATTTGCGAATTCCGCGCTAAAAAACGGCGGTCCGTTGTCTGTAACTATCTGTTTAGGTAAACCCCATCTACTGAATAATTCGCTAATCTTTCCTATAGTCCCAGTTGCCGCTGTGCTAGAAACCTGACAAACTTCTATCCATTTAGACATGGCGTCGACTAAAACCAGGTAAGTTTTGCCAAAAATTGGTCCTAGGAAATCTAAGTGAACTCTAGACCAGGGCCGGTTTGGCCAGGGCCACATTCGCGGGGTCTGGCGCGGCGGCGCGTCCGCCTGCGAGGCACACACCGCGCACTCCCGACATAACCGCTCCACGTCCTCGTTCACCCCCGGCCACCACACATAACTGCGAGCTAAAGCTTTCGATTTTACTATTCCCATATGGGGTTCGTGGATCATGCGTAGTACCCTCTCCCTACACTCGTCCGGTACTACCAGCCTATGACCCCACATAACGCACCCTAACTCTTCGTATAACCCGTCTTTACGATTAAAATACGGCTTCATACTCATAATCTCACAATCCGACGGCCATCCGTCTCGTAAATAACTCAAAACTTTAGCGAGAAGCGGATTACGCGACGTTTTACTTTTAATAACATTATAGTCTAACAATAGTTCTTGTTGAATAAAATGTAAATACGTTTGCTCGGGCGCCGGTGCATTACTAGACGCATGACTCATCTGTTTACCGCCGGCGGCCACAGGTAGCCGCGACAGCCCGTCCGCTCCGTTCTCGTCGTACGTCGCACGTACTCGATATCGTACGAATAAGCCGATAATATTATTGCCCAGCGTTGCATCCGACTAGCTACCATGGTAGGTATCCCTGTATGTGGTCCGAGTATCGATACCAAAGGCTTATGGTCGGTGCGCAGGGTAAAACGACGACCGTACAAATATTGGTGGAATTTATTAACAGAAAATATAATAGCAAGTGCTTCCCTATGTATCTGAGAATAATTTCTCTCGGCATCGTTGAGCGTGCGCGATACATAGGCAACCGGGCGCTCGCGGCCGCCGCACCTACTCGGCTGCGAGAGCACGCCCCCCACGCCCCGCGCGCTCGCGTCGCAGGTCACTGTGAGCGGCAGACTAGGATCATAGTGCATCAAAACTTCCGCGCTAACCAAAAGTCGTTTAACCTCTGTGAACGCTTGTTCACACTGCTGTGACCAATTCCATGTACAACCTTTTTTAAGTAATTCGTATAAGGGAACTAACTTTGTGCTCATGTTCTTAACGAACTTCGCGTAAAAATTTACTAAACCTAAAAACGAACGCAGCTCTGTTACACAGCTTGGTCGAGGTATTTTGGTAATGGCTTGAATTTTTTCTGGATCCGTTCTTATACCATCCCTATTTAAAATATAACCTAAATAACGTACTTCGTTAACTAAAAATACGCATTTATTACTTTTTAACTTTAGTCCATATTTATGCAACCTACTAAATACAGCTTCAACAGCTTGCAAGTGATCCCTTTTAGTTTGGCCCCCTATTATGACGTCATCTAAAAATACTTCGACGTTAGGGATATTATTTAATAAATTACACATTATTCGTTGAAAAATCCCGGCGCTGGATGCTAAGCCATACACCAGCCTATTATACCTATACAGACCTCTATGGGTATTCACAACGGTGAGATTTTTCGTTTCGTCTAACAAAACCTGATTATAGGCCTGAGATAAATCAATTTTTGAGAAAAACTGTGACCCACTTAACCTTACCAGCAAATCGTCTACTTTTGGCAACGGATAGCGGTCTACCACAAGCGCCGGGTTGACTGTAGCTTTGTAGTCAGCACAAATTCTCAAGGAACCATCAGCCTTGCTTACCGGTACGAGAGGTGAGGCCCACTCGGAGCAGTCGACGGGCTCGATGACGCCGTCGCGCAGCATCTGATCGAGCTGCGCGTCGACGCGGTCGCGCAGCGCGTACGGCAGCGGCCGCGCGCGGTGGAACACCGGTACCGCGCTCTCCCGAACCCTCAGAGTCGCCTTGCCCCCCGTGTATGTGCCCAAACCTCCGCTGAATAATTCCTTATATCTGTTGAACAATTTTTTCAACTCATGATCCATTTGTATATGGCTCTTATCTGCACCTATCATATTATTACAATTTGTAAACATTGGTAACTTTATTTTTAATTCTGATAACCACTGCCGTCCTAACAGTGAGGTCGTCCCTCCATCGATAATAAATAACTCTAAATTATTATGAACACCCTTATAATTCACAGTTGGTCTAATGACACCTAGTGGCTTAAGCTTAGAACCATCGTAAAAGTTTAAAATGACGTTGCTAGCCTCAATCTTTAAATGTTTTAAATATTTATTATAAGTTCCTCGGCTTATACAGGATACAGCCGTACCAGTATCCACTTCCATATAAATTGTATGACCTTCTATGACAACGGGCACACTCACCGCCTTATAATCGTTCAGGCATAAGTGGTGAAAATCCTCCCCGCAACTGTCCAGATTCTCGTCCTCTGGCTCCTCCTCTCCTGCGGCATAGTGTACAGCTGCTCTTCGCCCCTGCCTCTGGTCCGGGCACACACGCCTGAGGTGCCCCACCCGCTTGCACTTGCTACAGGTGTATTGGTTAAATCGACACTCTTCCCGATAATGGCCCACTCCCCCACAGCTATAACATTGTCCACTGTGTGTATCCCGACTGCCACTCCTCGCAATCTTGTTGCCGCTAAGGTTCGCTCCGGCGACCTCCGCCCGCTGCGCTCCCGCTCCTCCATGTGTACCGCGCCCGGCTCGGCCCGCCGCCCGTGGCTCCCGCCGCTGCTTGCCGCTGCTGACCGCCAGAGCATGCACATCCGCCGATAGCTCCCGGCTTGCGGCTCCTGTCGCGTCAACCGCAGCTGCGTCGCGTTCTGCGGCTTCTAATGAGCTGGCTAACTTCACCGCGTTAGTAAACGTGAGCGTGTCATCCTCTGCAAATAACCTCTGCCGGATGAGATCACTCCTCAAGCCGCACACGAATTGATCCCGAAGGTTTTCGTTTAATCCGTCCCCCAGCTTACAATAGCGTGTCAACTTTTTTAATTCCGCCACGTAGCTTGCCACATTCTCGTCCGCCGCTTGCCTTCTCTGCCGAAATCTGAACCGCTCTGCCAGTGCCGACGGGGTCGGTTGGAGGTGATTACGTAATAATCTGACCGCACACTCGTAGCTTAGTTCCGCTGGTTTCTTAGGGCTGGCTAGATTCGATAATAGTTCGTAAGCTTCGTCGCCCATTACCGCAATTAAAGTAGGCACTTTGAGTTCATTTTTCACACTGTTCACTGTAAAGTACATCTCGAGCCTGTCCACGTAGGACGACCACGCCCCGTTCTTCACGTCGAACTCCCGCACTTTACCAATCGACATAATTGCGATGTTTAACCTGCACGCGTAAATATTGGTACTAATCCTCGTTCGCCAATGTGATATAGCGGTCGATAGTCCTGAGGGATAACGGTGTCGCGGAGCTAACTGAAACACGGGCGTACGTAACAAGCATTTATTCCGGACTGGTTTATAAAATGACATCTCACAACCAAGCTACTTAGACTACCCCCCCACCATTTATTATAAACTAACCTACATACATCACAATGGAGAAGGCAACGGCAAACCACTCCATTAATAGCGCCAAGAAAGTAGTCATGTGTGTTTCATTCCACGTAATAATCATGATTCTCATCCATGAGGAATACACGACTGAAGAGAATCTAGTAAATAAGTGCCCCACAAGGGATTTGCCCGTCTAACATACCTAAACATGGAACCCTTGCCCAACTAAGCAGCTTCTAAAGGTAGAATATTCATAGTTTAGCATTATGACAATTTTGCTTGCGAATGCAGCGTGGAATTCGAACGAATAGTCCAGAATTTCATAATTCGATGAAAAATAATATGCTAGCACCACACTGTCGCCGTACTCTCTCATACACGACGCGAATGCTATATATTGCATGCCTAGTTTGTAGAGTGATTTTATAATTACCGCAATGAAAAACCAGCAATGTATACCGAGTCCGCCAAAGTTCCGCAAACTGTTTGACGTCAGTATGGAGTCGGCATTTGAATGAATTTCTAGAAATAACGATTTTCTTATAAGATCACAATGCGCAAAACACATAATGTATTACAAAATAATGGATGGAGTTCGCCGAACTCTGGCAGATTCGGAATACATTGCTCATCTTTCACTGCGGTAAATAAATGCACACATACATACCACGCAATGTTCGCGCATTCGCGTCGGAATCACAAAATAAAAATATTTCCTCTTTATAATATTAGTATGGATGATAGTATAGAAGTATGGATATGGATTAATATAAATAAAGGTGCATTTTTTTTCTCGTGTTGTCACTATCCAAAACATATATCAAGACAGAGACAGCACGATTTCGACAAAATATCAATTAAGATAACAAAGTAAAAATATTACCTGTATTGAAGAATTTTTCAGGCAATAAAAAAATATTCGCCAACGCACAAAAAATGTTACAAAAACAAATCTTACAAAGTATTAAATTTTTGTTTCTATTATGAAAATAATAAGATAAAATTCAATTGTCGTCTTCACTCACAGGTCCTATGGAAAAACGTAACGGTGCGACAATTTTCTACGTCACATCATGGAGATATCACGTATAATATACCAGTTCCCATCCCACAAATCTTATAAAGGCGAAAGGTTGTATGTTACTTCTTCATTCTCAAAGGGCTGGGCAAAAATTTTTTATGAAGGTAGCCGATATCGTCGAACATAGGGTTGGTATTTTTATTTCTAAAATTCCAATGCGATTTCCGTAGGATTTGGTCAAAAAGTCTGATATTCAATGGCACTTTATAAAGTAGATTGCGCTACTATGTATGGAAAAGTTAGTTTTTTTTACGACACAATAAACTACAAAATTCAAGTTACCTGTGTAAAACTTGATAAAAGTCTTCCCTTTGGCCAGGCCGATATTTTATAGTTTGAGGTGATAGTAACTAGGTAGTTACAGTTATAGTAGTAGCTAGGATATAGGTATATCCTTACATTAATATGTATTATTTTATAATTAAAACAAAGTACTGCACGGATTTTCATGCGGTTTTCACCAATAGTGAAATGCGATTCCTGAGGAAGGTTTTGGTGTATAATTTATTATTATGTTTTACCCGAGCGAAGTCGGGACGGGCGGCTAGTAGCCAAATAAAAAGCCATATTTTTTCTTTCCATTTACGAAATAATTACTTAAACGGCATCATTGACTTAACAAAACGGCTCACGGGCTATTTAACTGATCGGTAATGGTAAAAAAAACTCTTTTCGGTAATTGATATTGCCGATTTATTAATTGAATCGGTTTTATGGTTACTCTATCGTTTTTGTTATATTTAAATGAGTTAAACGGCAATTAAGGAGCCGCCAATTTGATATCATCGCGAATTGCACTAATTCTGACGTGTATCTTTTTTAAAAGGACAATTCCTACTATAGTTACTATAGTTACTGACAATTATATCATCTGAAAACCTAATATCTACTAAACAAGCAGATAAAGCAATTAACCCGCTAGTGAATTACAAATCAATTGTTTATTGGTCACAGATTAAATAATACGTAGCAATAATATTATTGGCGATAAAATAAAATAATTATTTGAAATAAAAGAATATAAATACGACCAAACAGTTTTATTATGCGAAGGAAATAAAAAAAAATTATAAAAAAAACAAAAATGCTTCTCCTTTTTTATTTTATCATCAAAGGTGCTGTTTATTTCTGTTCTTCATCAATTACAATAGGACTTCTTGTTATTTCTCCAGATAATGATTTAAAATGCGCCTTGTAGGGAGTATCATATCCTATTGGCGCATCCAAGTCTAATGGCACACTGTTGTTTACCTTCCACTGCATCAAATGACATGCTAACGACCAATTTTTGTTCGGCGAATGCTCAATATAATCGTTCACGTATTTAGTAACATGTAAAAACAACTCGTCGACAATCCTTACATTTCTCTCAATGAATATATTAAAATCACACGTTGTTGATGTAATTTCATTTAAAATTGACTGGAATTTATCAATTTCCGAGTCTCGAACAAGAATCTTAAATGGCGGACCAAAATCTAGAAAAATATTCAACAGTTCCAATGATGCATCTTTCCTCCAATCGCTGATGGTTATGGGTCGAATCAATGAGAAACCAGACCATCTTATTTTGTATACTAGAACATAGGCAAACTCGCCATCCCTTTGATTAGTGAAATCTAACAAAGAAACTAGTGCTGAGTGACTAAAGTTATTATCGGGCATTTTAACAATTTTCTTATCAGCTGAACATACGGGACAATTCTCTAGGAATATGTTTAAACATAAATTGGATATGTGGTACCTCTGTCGTATGATCTGAAGCATGGTATCTTTATCTCCATGGCCCGTCGCTTGGTGAATATCATGAAACAAATCAAAACTATCTTCAGCTGACACGACTTCAATTATACTATTAGATCTAGTATTGCGTAAAATCAACACGTCATTATTGTGATGTTCCGTTGTGAGAACTTCATATTTCAGCCATTTCGTCGTTGATATTATTCCGGATTTCAACCGAAGTTTCGCCAATTTCAATTCGGATATAATTGCTTTCAATTCGTTATCTCGCCATAGTCTAAGGATTTCGTATTTTTCTATAGTCTTCATGTACCGTTTCTTTATGAACGGTTTGGGCGTTTTGTTGTCATCTTTTTTTAATTCGGCGCGACGTGCTTCCATGTTGAATGATAAAGGCGTACTGAAGGTGTTGTGTGGGGGAAGAGAAGAGAGCGGAGAGCTATCGTGTTGAATTGACGCGACAGCGCGCGGCGTTGGGAAAAAGAGACGCATGATATGTCGTGCTAAGAGCAACAGAGACAGACTGCGTACTTTAGTGAACTCGTTTGTTGCATTGTGTTATTTAGGTTTGTTGTACTTAAGTACCTAAGTACTTCGAATTGCAATTAAAAATAGTTTAATATGCCAATAACAAAAAAATATCACTCTTGAGGCACAATCCTACCACGTTGCCAGAGCGTATTTTCGTACTAAGTAGATATCGATGATAAACATAATTACCCTTTAATATTAGAAAATACAAAATTATGCTCGCCCTTATAATTTTCTACATAATGAAGGATTAACACTTTTACGAGTTTTTATTTAATTTTGTTGTACAGACCTACATCTAGAGTTACAAGTTTTTGTCACCTGTTGAATGCAATAAGATCTCACTGGCGATAACAAAAGCTTGCCTCAAAAATTACATTTTTGTATTTATGTTACCCTACGTAACATAAAAATAATGTTCAAAAATAGCCAATTTATTTAAGCATGGTGATAAATAATGAGCCCTCGTCATATATTCAAATGACATTCCTGTACAAGCGATAAAGATTTTACAACTACCATGGAGATTGCTCAACTTAAGTTCGCAGGAGATAAATTGCTTTTTGAATTATGTATGAATCCTTGATTTGTGATGTAAAAAATTGCCACTAGTGGATTGTCTTAAATTAAAAGTACTGTCAGATTTCTTTAGGCAACTTAAATCTGAATCTCTTAGCAATAACACACTCGATAAGAAAACGATGAAAAAATATATAGGGCTAAGGTAAACTTTAGCCCGTGAAAATGTGATACGTACGTAGAATATATATAAAAAGAATTGTAAATATTAAAAAAAATGTCTAATATAAATTTTCGTTGAAAGTTTCTATTGAGGTCTAAAATATGTACACCTACTTACTTATTATTTCAAAATTTCACTCTCCTATTAATTTACGCCCATCGCTTTTTTTTTAAATCTTTTTTACATTCGTAAAGCAGTTCATAGTAGGTATCACACGCAGTGTTATGTATTTTTGTTATCATCTGTGTTTTTGAAATACATATGTGATAATACCTGGTTTGAAATATAGTGCTGCGATATACAGACAAACAGATATGACAAATGTATAAAGGTTCCATTATTGCCATTCGGTTACTAGATCGGTAACCATAAACGCAGGAAAGTGGATCTTGTGCTCATGGATCAAAGGGCTGGGCCAAAATTTTTTATGAAGGTAGCTGATATCGTCGAACATAAGGTAGGTATTTTTATTTCTAAAATACCTATGCGATTTCCGTAGGATTTGGTCAAAAAGTCTGATAGCGCGAATCGCGCTTTATAAAGTAGATTGCGCTACTAAAGTTATTTTATAAACGCAGGAAAGTAGATCTTGGGCTCCTACTCTTCAAGGCTGAAGGAGCAACAAGGAAAACGCTTAGATGCAAGCGAGACCAGTCATAATAAATTACCTACGTAAATGTACTTAAGTGCAATTGTAAATTCCCGTTTAAGTAACACAAAGTACATCTTACGGAAGATGCAAGTTTTTAGTTCGCTAATTAATTCTGGCACACGGCATTATCAGTCGACCGACTTGGGACGGTGTTATGTAACAGTTAATTAATCTTAGAAATACTACAAGTAACTAGACTACAACATAGAGCGTGAAAATATTCATTCGGTAACGCGCGTGTGATTACTATAGTGTTGCACGCGTCCATAGGCTGCGGTGATTTTTCACTCAGGTTGGCAGCACATCATTTTGCATGTACCTAACAAATATTTGTCCTGGCAGAAAGACCGCTGCTCTTGACAAGAAGTCGACAAGGTGAGTATGTATGTCAACGTTCTGAAGACTGTTACAAGTGGAGGATAAATTACAGGAATGAAGAAATTTCATAATTTCTTCCTCAGCTAGGAAACGTTCAGTTAAAATTTCGATAGAGAGTATTAATTTATGATAATTTGATAAACTTACGGTTGATTGTTGTAATAATATTTTTTATTATTTCGCGCTATTATAAAACATATTCTTATTTTTTTACAGTGTGACTGTTGCCCTATATCTTTATTAAAAAAACTAGCTTTTGCCCGCGGCTTCGCCCGCGTAATCTTCTCACGGAAATAGTATTATTTTTCCGGGATGAAAAGTACCCTGTATGTCCTTCTTCGTACTTCAAACTATACGTATGCAAAATTTCAAGATTTGTTGAATGGACGTAGCGTGAAGAGGTAACAAACAAACTTACTTTTGCATATTAAAATATTGATCAACAGAATGTCAACTACATCGGTACGGACACTTGACGAGACGAGATGAAGACCACAAGATGAATGCCCATGCACATGATAACACGGAGCAGAGTTGTCTAGCACAGGTGTACGAGTCCCGACTCCAAGTGAAACAGGATAAGAAAAACAATAAATAATTAAAAATATTCTTGGTTCCTTACAGCACGAGCACCACCCTATAAGTATCCAAACATGAGTTACGTGTGCCGGCGTGCTTTATCGCGCTAAGGCGGCAATAACTAAGAGTTATTATACTTATATAATCTTGTGGCTCCGGCGAGCAGATGGCGGGAATACTTGCATGGTTATAACGTTTTTTTAAGCTTAGTGTAGATGATATTTTTTTAATTTGATGACTTTTCGAAGGCCCATATATTAATAGAAACACCAGTGAAATAAATACTGTGATAATGACAATACTTGCAAAGATATTACAAAAATAAAATCACACATTTTTGAACTCGTCCAAAAGCTCCATACTAAATGATAGTCTAACGATTGATTGATTAACGATTGAATTATTTTCTCATAGTTATTAACATCATTTCCCATAGTTATCAACTTTGTCATATTTCAGTGACTCCCAATCTGCAATATTAGCCGGGCCGCAAACAATCCGTCAAATAACAAACTTAACAGGTCACAACTTGAGGAAACTTGGTCACGGTGCTAAGTAAATTAAGTGTAGATTCTGTTTATTACGAATCTTGTTACTTTTGTGGCCTGTTATTGTGCCCTAGAATATAACCAATCCATTTCTTCCATTGGATTTTATGCCAAAGAAAAAATAGTAAAGCTCTAGGCTCTAGGCTCCGACGCTTAGCGGCGCAGGAAGGAGCCGAGAATACGTCCAGATGAGAGAGGTGATATCGTGCGAGATCACCGAATAATATCATTCCCATTGACGTCAGACAGGCGGCCGGTCGTAATCGTAAAATTAATGCTAAACTTAAGGTTAATTTTTTACTCTAAATCCGGACTTCACGCATCTATCGCCTGTTAGATACCAGATTAAATTAATAAATGAATGAACGAATGAACATTTATTGGCAAAAATGAACATAAACACCACAATACAAAATAATAATAACATGCGAATAAAAATCATATCATACAGAGTTGTCACAAATGATGTGCCGTGGCTTCATTTCGGCAAATAGACCCGTTCAGCATATACCTATTTATATTGCAGTCACATAAGTAACTTCAATCACCTCATATGATTTCTACGGAAGGATATGAAGTAACCATATTTTAGGTCGGGACCACACGCTATTTTCATCTTAAAGTTTATACATTAAATTTCATCAGCTTTACAGCAAAAAAACTAGCGTGCCCATTGTATTTCTGTCACTCTCAGTACATTTGCCAGGCAAAGCTTTTGGTGAAAAGCCGGGCTAGTTCTCACAAAATAAAACTGAGTACGCGCTAAAGTGTAGCGTACATGCCTAGGTTTCAGAATACCTATTGTGTAGTGTTGTGCAAAAGAGTCTCTAACACACATTGAGCCCGAAATTGAAAAATATAAATATATTTTTAACAAATGGCGTCCGTCACACTCGTGTTTGTTTCGCATTTGTTTCTTTAACTAGGTCAAAGGAAGAATCCTATAGGTTTTGATTTCCTTGTATCATTGCAAATTAAAGTAAATATTGGTCACATAGTAATTATTTTAAACACATTGAAATAATAGTTTGAATTTTACACAATTGAAGTTGAAAGAAATCATTAGATATAAATTTAATTATGATTTGATATAATTACTTTAGGTAGATATCTCTACGCGTCCATAATGTATTCCTGACAAAAATGATCTTGAATGTATGATGACATACAGACAGACAACGTAGTGATCTATATAGTATACTCTTATGGATTCTATGATATAGGTACAGTCAAATCATACTATTGTTTTGCGCAACTTTCGTAAATCTCATACATACATAATATATATCGTATTAAAGGAAATAAAATTATTAAGGGATCCGTTTTTACCTCTTCATAATTTGTTGTCCTTAAAAAGAACCTGAATTGATTTCATAAAGATACATAGCCTAGTCTATTACGTAAAGGGCTAAAAGACTTTTCGCAACACTAGCGACTGTCACCGGTACGTGACGTTCCTAGAATAACCCAATTCCTACAGTGGAATCCTCAAATGTCCTAAATCCGTTCTTAGAACGGATTTTCGTGTACCTTTTCTTGATTAGAATGCGTGCATTGTTTCCTTTGGTTAGGAGAAATGCGTGGTTGCGTATGTTATTAAAATTTGATTGTCAATGAATAAATTTGTTTCTTTTTTTGCCTTTTTTAACATCCTAATCTTAACTAATATTATAAATGATAGTAAGTTTGTTTGTTTATATGTTTGTTACCTCTTCACGCTTTATCTACTCAACCCATCTTCGCATACATGTAGTTTGAAGTATGGAGAAGGACATAGGGTACCCTTTCATCCCGGAAAAATAACTGTTCCCGTGGGAAATTACGCGAGCAAAGCCGCGGGCAAAAAATATTTTATAAAACAAAATAAAATGCGCTATATATATTAATTTTATTACAAACTAGATTTATTAATGATGAAGATTTACATTAACTTTAACAAATCTAGGTTCACAATTTTCTTGGCACTATGAATGGAGTGGTTTGCCATTGCCTTCTCCATTTCAAACATAAGTTAATAATCAACCCATGTGTAGGTTTCTTCACGATATTTTCCTTCACTGGAAGCAGGTGGTGGTTGATCTATGAAAACACTATACATCAGTCAGATTTGTGTACAAACTCATGTGTGGAATAAACAAACAAACGCAAAAGCTACTTAATAAATAAAATGAACGAAGAACGAAATGAAAAAGCAGCTTGTCCTCACATGCAGACTGTAAAAGTAAATCAAGGAAAATTGTTATAAACTGGAGATTTATCTCATAGGCGATAAGCTAGCAAGCTATTATTTTCTGATTGACCTGGGTCTTGGATGTTTATCTATATATGTATTCCACCAAGCCCGCCATAAAGCTAAACGCGGCCTTCGAGTTTCGTAATTCTTGGCTCCGTCTACCCCGTAAGGAATAAAAACGTGATACTGCATCTGTAAAACTTTATTTTCCCATGGGAACACAGCTCTGTGTGCAAGTCATAAAATCATAAATTCAACACGTACGAAGAACATAACTCAACATTTTGCTGTTTTATTTAACTGGATGTAAAATTATACCATAAAACGACACTGCATCAAAGAACCTAGGCGTGGATTCTGCCGAGTTCAAACCACGATCGTGTCACAATGGTTCTTCAATTGTAGTTCTTATTTACAAGCATTCCTCCTTCCTTAACGAATGTGTTCTTGCTAACACGAGTTCAAACGCTTATCTCTTTATAATAGAAGTATAGATATAACACTGAACCTATTTTAGATAATTGTAATGTATACAATTATATCAACCGAATAATATGTCATACGATTAAATATAATAATAGAACTGAATCTAAAAACTATTAAAACACGATTGTGACTTAACGTTAGGAGAATACACACACCAGACTAACGAGGTGGTAAGATTGAAACACCTGGGCGAAACGTGACTTAGAGAGAGGAACCTAATTGAGGTCCTAGAGGTGTCTGGGGACACTTCATCTCCTTTTTGGAAAGAGACATGTAGGACATGAAAGTACGTATACGTAGCTGTATTGCTTTTGGAGGGGACATGTTTTGCCTTCCAAGATCTTTTTTTTTTATTATTTTTTTTTTATATTAGGACAAATCACACAGATTGAGCTAGCCCCAAAGTAAGTTCGAGACTTGTGTTATGGGATGCTAACTCAACGTTACTATATTTTATAACAAATACACATATAGATAAACATCCAAGACCCGGGCCAATCAGAAAAAGATCATTTTCCATCATGACCCGATCAAAGGCAAACAGTAGATAGGTATACAACTAATAGATTTTGAAGAATGTGATTTTACAACCGGCCGCCTGCCTGACGTCGACCCTCCTTGGGAATGCTATTGCGGCTTATCAGCTGCTTAGTGCGTTCCGTACGACTTCCACGGGAGGATTTTGAGCGGTCCTATTCTATCACACGCCACATATCTTCAACCCAACTCAATAGGTAAACGTATCTAACAAATAAAAAAAAATTATAACTACCTACATGTTGCCCGGGGCTTCGCTCTCGTGAGAATTTTCAGATAAAATATAGCCTATAGCATATAGATAATGTACCTTTCTAATGATGAAAGATTTTTTGAAATCAGTTTGCTTGTTTCGGAGATGGCTCAAACATACAAACTCACAAACGCTTACCTCTTTATATAATATTAGTATAGAAGTATAGATAATCAGCATTCGTAATGTACTTAATTATTGTTTATTTCACAGACGATCCTAATTTCAACTTTCGCGAATGCAAAACAACTTTATTACAAGCTTTTGTCATATTGACGACCTCGGTGGCGCAGTGGTGAAGTGCTTGCCTCTGAACCGAGAGGTCCCGGGTTCGATCCCCGGTCGGGTCATGATGGAAAATGGTATTTTTCTGATTGACCCCAGGTCTTGGATGTTTATCTATATATGTATTTGTTAAAAATATAGTATCGTTGAATTAGTATCCCATAACACAAGTCTCGAACTTACTTTGGGGCTAGCTCAATCTGTGTGATTTTCAACCGAAACCGCAATCTTGTACTTGAAGCAGACTGTCAAATACTATACAGATAGAAACACTCCAATATTTGCGTGTTTTTTAGACCTTTCAAAAGCATTTGACCTGGTATGCTATGATATCCTGTGGAGGAAGTTAGAAAAGTACCCATAGAATTAAATAATATCTTTAAATTTTGTTATCTCAACCAACTAACGAGTTGTCAGAGCCATACAGACTGGAGTGAGACAGGGGGGGGGGGGGGTTAACCTCACCCAAACTCTTCAATCTTTGATCGCTTCAAGCGCTTTGATCGAGGAGCTGAGTCAGACGCATGTTAGCTGTGGTTTTTCAGGTCGGAAATAAATGCCTAGCCAAAGTACCTCCTATTAAAAAGAACAGGTTCCCGCTTAAACGCGTGGATACATTTAAATATCTGGGACACTGGGTCACTTCCGACCTGAAAGACAATACGGATATAGAAAGAGAGCGCAGAGCGCTGTCTGTGCGAGCTAGCATGTTAGCTCGTAGATTCGCTCGTTGTTCCACTAAAGCTAAGATAACATTATTCAAGTCTTACTGTACATCTTTTTACACGAGCACCCTATGGGTCAATCATACGCAAAAACAGTTCAGCGCTCAGCGCGTGCAATATAACAACGCATTCAGGATGCTGATGGGGCTGCCACGATTCTGTAGCGCGTCGGGGATGTTTGCCGTTGCACGCGTCGATTGCTTTTATACAACGATGCGTAAGCGTTGCACATCCCTGATGCGAAGGATACGTGCCAGCACCGACGGCATTCTTAGTGCGTTGGAGAGTAGGTGTGACCTTCAGTATGTGAACCATTGCGCAATGGTTCACATACTGAGAAACAGACAAAATATAATCAGTGTTGTGTCTATCTTTATGTATGTCTCTCTGTATCTATACTAACATTAGTTTTTAAGGATTTTGTACCACTACTAATCCATGATCCTAGTTGGTCGAATAAAATATTATTATTATCATTATACTAGCTTTTGCCCGCGGATTCGCTCGCGTGTATTTCGTAGTGAAATCTTAGTAATTTATTTATCGCGTACTCTGTAAGACTGGTAAACATATATGATTCAAATTCGCATTTTTTCTCATCTTTATTTCAACTTCCTGTTTCCCGCTGCGTGTCTCATCCCGCAAACTTGTCCAGTCCCGCTTACTGCTATGTAACGTAAAGTAGATATCCCATACCGTTTCCTACATATTGTGCCATCATATTTTTTGCAATGTGTCCCGTCCCGTTTCCCACTACGTGTTTCCTTCCCATTTCCCGCATTCTGCAACGCGTGCCGTCCCATTTTTCATGACGTTTTACGTCCCTGTTTTTTATTAACCACAAACGTTAATTAAACATTTTATGTATTTACTATTACTGTTATTTACTACAAAAAGTAAGTGTGCCAATTTTCAGCTTTTTATCTTGAAAATTGTATTAAGTCCTATTCAATCTTTCACCCCCCTTTTGAAGAGGTTGAGGGTTAATTTTCAGAAAAATGTGAAACACGTATTCATTTATTACTTTGTTGTAAACAACCATAATCCAAATTTTCAAGTCACTAACTTCAACGGTGTAGAACTTTTATATTTACAGTTTTTCACCCCTTTCACTCCCTTCGGAGTGGAGTAATTATATCTATATCAGACTTTCTACAAAATTTTAAAGTAAATCGGCTCCGTGGATTGTTATTTTAATTTTCCTACAGGACCCTCCTCATTTTCCGGGATGAAATGTCTATAAAATGTTAACCCGAGATTCCGAGGATTTTTTTATTCATAATTATTTATATTTCATAGTTTTTTTTTTATTCTACGGGAACCTGACCATTTACCGGGATGAAACGTATCTAAGACGTTAACCCGGTATATAAGGTACCTACATACCAAATTTCAAGCAAATCGGTCTAGTAGATTTCGAGTGATACGCGTTCAGACAGACAGACAGACAAAAAATTCCAAAACTATATTTTCTCATCTATATCAGTAACTAAGTATATTCCATGAAGAATTTTAAAAAAATATCCTATGTACAAATTTGGCCATTCTTCAATTTTATTATATGTATTGATAATTATATTTATTTATTTACTTACATGTTCCGTTGTCTGCCTCTCTGTAATCAAATATTGCAAGTTAAAGTTGATCCACTATTCCTGGTTTCTGATTGAGCTGAAATTTTGCATGCATATATAAATCCGTTGACAATAGGATATCAAAGTGCATTGTGTACACTTTGTGTTTATATATTATTACAAAAAAACATTGTATGAAACAATAATGGTAAGCCTTCTGGCATGATAAGAACCAACACTGTTCAAATGAGTTTCTTTCGGCATTTCTTCACAGCAGTGGTCGTTCAGAAATGCCAGTAGTTTGAACCTTGTGAGAAATAACTATAAATATAAAAATTGACGCGAAAAAGTGCCTGTGAAGGTCTAATTTCTGAATAAATTATTTGAATTTGTATGCAATATTATTATGGCATAGAGCTGATCTGATGATGGAGCTGGAAGGTGACCGAACAACTATTAAACGAGTTTGCTGGTAAACATGACCTGATGGTGCAACCAGCGTCGGTTCTCAGCGAGTCACTTCTCAATGGTTAAATAGAACTGACTTTAAATTCTCCGATAATATAGAAAAATAAAAAAGCTTGTCCCAAAAATGTAACTTGTTTTAAACACATATCATTCACGCATTAAATAGATCTATTAAAGTACTTATGAAGTAATTATTGCGAAACTCATAAGTGTAGTTTGAAACTTGTGTTTGGTACCCTGAGGTACTTATATACTCAGTAAATAATTGCCACCATTGCCGCTCGATAAATCTTCGGTTTTCGATAACTAAGTTTTGGTCACGTTGTGTTGACATGTTGTAAATAACTGATACTAATCTACTTCAAACGTAGACAGAGAAAGCTATAGACCGTGTCTTCCATTTCGCTCGTACAATAAAAATAAGTGCGTACCTATCTAAGTTAGTGAGCTATATTTGTTCGTGCAAAACGTAAAAACTACTGGATGGAATTTGATGCGGTGTTCTCAGTTGTACATCGGATGGTCTAACTTAAAATACCCGGGCGAAGGCGCGGGCAAAGACAGAGCGCTGACATCTTTTATCTCATCATGTGCCTACAATATGACATTTTCTGTCTCATGAATCTGAAATCCTCTATCTCATGGTTGCATTCGGTGTGAAGCCCCATAGCCACATAATTAAAATTTTAAAAATTCGGCTATGACTTTTCTACTTGTCAATCGACCAAGAGTTCTAATAACATATTTATATCCGACGACCTTTAAGGCGACGACGAGGTGGCGTCGTATTCGATATGAAGCTATGTCCATTGTAACAATGTTCTTTATAAAACCCATAAAACTCCTGAACAATATAACTACATAAACTGGACACTGCGAAAAACAGCTGGGTGAAAGGGTTCTTGAAAAACAAACTTACCTTTCATTCATTCCATCTACTTGTCATTCAAATATCAACCTTATGCCGAGGGAACAAGATGCTACAATTATAATTAAATGCCCAGTCAGCGGTAAAAAAGTGGAGGTATGTTGTGACATGTCGTTTGGAACTTTCTAGAAGTTTCTGCTAATAGGTGTTGTTATTCTCCGTGTTTCGGAGTAATGTGCGTTTGTGATTGTCCAAGGTTTTTATGATCCTGAAGGCCCTTAAAAATGGTCTTCACAGACAACCAACAACGTGAAGGTTCCGTTGAGAATATGGGTTCAGCATTTTTTGTAGAATCCTATAATGTATTAACAAAATAAAGCGGCGCACAGTCACAGGTTATGAGAAAGTTTATAATTGTAGTATCCTGAAACCTGATCCTTTTAATAGGATCAAAGCCACTAAGTAAAACTAGTACGTATAAAACGCACGATTTTTTGTCACGTATTGAATGCAACAAGATATACCAATCTGACAATAAAGGCCATTGTGTCAAAAACGACATATTTGTAAAAAACTTATTACAATTTTTTTGAATTTATTTTTTCTACAATATATAATTTAAAATAATAAACAAAATTAATGTATTTTAATACCAAGTTAAATGAAAATAAAATAGATCTATTTTAAATAAAATCGAAAAATTATGTCGAAAATGTTAAAAAGGAGAGACGGTCCACCCACACACAACTTTTTACTGCATGAAAATACATGTATATCACGAAGGGTCCTCCTGAGATTTGACTCACCTGACATATCCAGACATCGTAATATCTCATGGCTTTAGGTTATCATAAAGATAAGTAGCCGGTCCCAAGTAAGTGGCTCGGAAGTTTAGTAAATCTTGAAGAGGGATCACGTCATATGGTTTTAAGGCGACATTTTTTGTCTGAATTTTTTGATACTTTCAAGGGCTGTGCCGTGCCCTTGAATTGTTATGAATATGTAAAAAAAATATCGATAAAATTACTGAATTGTCTCTGATACTAAATACACCACTAAATCTATCTCATAGTACAGCATCCAGCGCATGTTGGCGGAGAAGTAAAAAACAATCTTACTGTAATTTAATTAATCTTTAATTTACTTTTACTAGAAAGAGTACCAATCACAAATTTAACAAGGAATCTAATCACAAAACCGATGACAATAAGGACTAACACTAGAGCAGCTACTGTGTACGCCACTAGTTTTACCTCATAGTAGTCTGTCCAGCGCATGTTGGCGGCGCGCGCGCGCAGATGTCGCGCTCCGGCGTGCCGCAGCACGTGCTCCGTCCACCACACCGCGCGCTGCAGCGGGCTCTGAGGCTGGTCGTGCATTATTGCTCTCAGCTTCCTTATGTTTTCCCTGTATCTGTAATGAATCAATAGGAATAAATCTTGATTCCAAGAAATGATATTGAAGTGTTTTATGAACAGTCGCTTCGTGTCCTCTAGAAATTTTTCTCTGCGCCCTTAATATTTATGGAAACACCTAATCAAAACGGTTTCACAGAAGTGGTGAAAAATCTATCTAGAATGCCTTTTTGTGTATTTAATCACTGAAGTCTACGACATTCAAATATCACACCGTTTCTGCACAAGGTTGTCAAAAGTGCATTGTCGACTTTGTAACCTAGGATCTATTGTCACGCTGCATGTTCCTGCTTTCGGGGTTGTGAAGCCGCGAAGCCCGGGGTCAGCGTAAAAATAAAACCTTAAAGGCTATGATTTTACAACGCTAACCCTCCTTTGGAATTCTATTATTGCCTATCAGGCTGCCTAGACTGTGTATTCTTTAGTCGCCTCGTACGACATCCACGGGAGGATATGGACTGGTGCTATTGTAGGGCGAAACCACACGACACAATGTCTATTGTCACAATATGTATGTACAATGCCCTTATCACCCTTCTAATTGGAATACAACAATGCAAGCACTGCTGTTTGGCAGCTTATATAGATGAGAAAAAGTTAAGTATCTCTGCATAATGATCCTAGTACAAAATTCTACCTATTGTTAAACTCACCTTTTATCATTTACCACAGTGTCAATCGCGTTTCTTATTTTCTCAGCATCAATCGTCTCAACATCAAGTCTAACTCCGAAGCCATGTTGTATATACTTCTCAACATTGTACCATTGATCACCTAATATTGGTACACCAACTGTAGGTACTCCAGCTAAGATGGCCTCATCAGTTGATTGGAGACCTCCTTGTGTTATAAACAGTTTTATATTTGGATGCACTGAAATTAATACATGCGTTACTATTAGCACGCCTATTATAAATTTTTCTTGCTGTCTTGTTCAAAATTGTATCTTGTTTGTTCTGTGTAATTTTTACATACTTATTGTATAATTTAGGAATGTTGATTTTAAAATATATTTCCATGAGATAAACTTAAGTATCTTTTTTAATATATTTTTTAAATCTGTTTATTTTTTTATTTTACATTGGGTACATAAAATTAGTTAATTACATGAAGTTTGGAAAAATAATAATTGAAAAACCTTACTCAAAAGATCTCTTTGTGGAAACCACTTTGAAATTTTCACATTTTTTGAAAGTCCAGGTACATCCTCCGTGTGCCATTTCAACAAGACATCGTATGGTAACTCAGAAAATGCTTCGACGAATGAAGGCACGACATTTGGAGGAAGCATTGATGGATCAGCATTTGTGCCGAGACTCATGTAAATGACGCCATTTTTGGATGAGTCTAAGTAGGATTTGAGATCCTGAAATAAGAAAACATTTTGATAAGAAGTTATATGTTCTCGGTCGGTCCTGAAATTGATTTTAAAAAGATCAAACAATTTTCACCTTTGGTAATTCTTGTTCCGGCTTTATGTGCATTGCACCCATATGTATAACATTAGGCGGTACTGGCCTATTAGACTCCCATATAGGATGAACATTCAAAAATAACATGTCCACATTCTCAGTCAACTCACTCAGTTTTGGTACACCAGGACCAACAGTTCTCATAATCATCTCATTTTCTTCTTTTTCACGACTATATCTGACATATTGGCCAATGAAAAAGTTGTATAACTCCATAAACCTATCATAAATAGCAAGGTTTACAAGTTTCTTGCTGTATCCAAAAGGATACAAAATTGGATGCATCACCGCTCCAACTATCTCCAGATTGAATGGCATAGAACCAAATGAACAAATTTGAATGACAGGTGCTTTATAAATATGTGAAAAGACCAACGCTGGTCTAACAAATGCTTCAATTAGTAACAAATCGAAATGCTGATCTTTATCGTTTATTAATTTCTTCACTGGTTCTGAAAGAAGTTGCGCTTCCACCACTTTTGTATTTATAATTTCTCCAATTTCCAATAAAGTTTTGATACTCAATTCATGATAGGATTGAAGTAATTCTTTATAATCATCAGGAAGATATTCAAACCAAGGCCTATATGCTATGTCGTGCATGTCAATTTCAGTTAAATTGGCTGGTCCTTGGCCATCGGGATACATTCGATCTGTTGTTATTAAAACTACATCATGTCCACGATTTACCAACTCTATGATCAAAGGACGAAACACGACTTGATGACTAATAGATGGCATTGGAAATACTGCTAAAATTCTTGCACTGTCCACACACAAAATCACCGCACTTATTATAATATAAAACATATTTGTCGTTTCGTTCGATTGTTGATGTGTAACTGAATAGCGTGTTCTAAAAATAACACAGATTAATATAATCAGTATGAGTCATCACAAATCTTATCATTGCATTATTCATTAAAAATAGATGTGCGTGTGTATGTGTATTTTCACAGTATCCTTTGTTATAGTAATACAATCCAATGGGTACATATGTGGGACAATAAGCGTTATGCTTAATGTAATGTAATTGACGAAACACTTTGAACATTTTTAGTTTGACATAATCAGTGATGTGTTGTGATGGTTGTATCTTCTACTCTTCTTTCTAATCTCTATCTTCTTCGCGTGTTCCCAGTTACATTTGGAGCTGTAACTCCAAAACCTAGGATTCGCATAAAATATGACCATTATTTTTTTAAAGACTTGACATTATTTTAGAAACGACCGCCTGCCTGACATCAATCCTCTTCGAGAATGCTCTTATTGGCTAATGTTATTTTATTCGGCTCAACATCAACGGCAACGGCAATTCTAGGGCGGAACCACACGCCACATCACCACCACTCTCTACGTAAATGTTTAACTTACATCTGTTTCTTCGTAAATTATGCCGGAAAAGTGTCAAAACACTCATTGTTATGAATTTTTAATAAATCGTCAACTTTTTTTATTTACATTGTCGGCGGAAGACAATTTTCGACAAAGTTGCGGCCACTTGATAAATTGAATTGTCCACATTTCGTAGACTATGAAAGTGATGACAAGACAAGACAAGGTGTGATGATTTAAAATTCAAGCACAAAAAATGACATTTTATACAACTGATCAAAATTTAATATATTCAGAATTAATTTCTAGATTTAACTAAGTACATTCGACAGACATAATAAATAGTTGTAGTTCACATAATTTTTATAGCAGTGACTTTGACCATATTTGCACACCATTCTATGGTGAGGCATGTTGATAAGTGTTTTAAGATTTTATTTATCAATTTACACGTGTTTTTGCAAATAAAATATCTTTCAAAAATATCATTTGTATAAAATTAAAAAGGTACTTATTATAAAACCTAATTATTTATTATTATTAGGTTGGTACGCCTTTTCAGCCACGGGCCCGTTGGGACCCGGTCCTTTGAGGCATTCATGGGGCCGAAGCCAACATTGAAGAGGCCTTTTTGTACCTTTTTATTCTAAAATGAAATGGCTGCATCTGTAGAGATCCCTTGGTGTACCATCGGGGAACACCAACGGACAGTCCCCCGAAGCTGCTAGACTATTGCCGAGAAGGGATCTACGTGATTTGGGCTATGTATATGTGATGTTAGTAGGCTAGATTTCTGGTTTATGGAGTGAGTGCGGACATCTACCTTAAAATTACTCACTAAAACTTTACGTGGTAGATGGTGACTCGCTGCTTTTTGACAATATGTACCTGTGGGCCCCCTAAATAAGCCATCTGCAGACGGCTAGGGCGCAACACAATGGAGCAGCTGAGGGTGTCGAGAGGTGCGGCTCCGGTTTCACCATCACGGGGTTTACCCCCGAGAGCGGGTTTCCCCGTTATTACGCCATTACGTGCAATACACTTCCACCCTGGAGCGAATGTTCTGCTCTTGCTACTCCACTGTGACCGGCCGGCTAAGGCAAGGCAGAGGCAGGGACGTGTTACTGTGTGTATGTGTGTGTAGGTGCATATGTGTGTGGTCCCCTGGAGATCGTGTCCTTGGTGACGCCGCTCACCAACAGCTCGCCACAAGCTGCCCTGCGGTGACTGATTGCACTGGAATCCAAAGGAACCCAGCGGGCGATGGGGTCGTCACATTTATTAAACACTTCAATAATACATTCCTAGTCACACTCACGGTTGGTCTATATCTTTGAAAATCTGTACTTTCAAGATTTGTCTATTTAATATTATATCTTCTTCTTTTTTCGAGTCGTTATGGCTATCTATATGAATTTTATATAATGTGAGAAAGGTATGTGGCTAGGCCAGTACTTTTATCGCTTTGTTGTATTTGTTTGAGCCATTGATTGTATAGCACCAATGTCACAGAAATTCATTCATTCATTGTGTGGCGTACCTAGTTAGTAGCGTAGATATAAATTTCAACTTGATACCCGTATATATTCCTGAGAAAAAGAATATTAATAGGGCGTGTTGACAGAGAAGAAGTGAAGAACAAACTCAGTGGGAAATAATTAACCTTTAATTTGTTTTTACTGAAAAGAACACCAATCACTAATTTAACAACGAATCTAATCACTAATCCAATGACAATAAGGACTAACACTAGAGCAGCTACTGTGTACGCCACTAGTTCTACCTCATAGTAGTCTGTCCAGCGCATGTTGGCGGCGCGCGCGCGCAGATGTCGCGCTCCGGCGTGCCGCAGCACGTGCTCCGTCCACCACACCGCGCGCTGCAGCGGACTCTGAGGCTGGTCGTAGATAATGGATCGAAATTTCATTATGTTATGAAATAGATTTGAGGTAGAATTTTAACAGACACAAGAAAAACCAATTACAATATGATCCTGGAATTCTGATTCTTGATATTATACCAACATGGATAGGAGAAGCACATAGTAATACAATGAAAGATGAATCCTAAAACTTTCAACACATCTTACATTGTAAAATATTGCATTGTATGTTCTACCTAGTATCTCTGAAGCTTCAACCGAAAATGTTTTTTATAGTATAGTAGGAAGATATATATTTCTATAATATAATATATTTGTCCTGTACCTTTTGCTCAGCAACTACCTATGTGCCTGTCTCTTATTACCTTTTGCTCAGCAATCGATACAATCAATTTTATTTATACTGATTTATTATTTTTGAGAGTCTCCAATATTCGAATTACTTACGTAATATCTTTAGTAAAAGTAGTCACTGTCTGTTCAAATATCTCTTCATTCATGGTATCCATTTCAAATTTGACTCCAATCTTGTGTCGTTCATACAAAGCTGCATTATGCCATTGATCTCCAAACATAGGGATGCGAAGTATATGTATACCAGCCTGAATAGCTTCATCGGTTGATTGCAAATGGCACTGTGTTATGAAGAGCTTGATTTTGGGATGTCCTGAATGACAAATTTGTTAATTTTGTAGTTAATCGACGGGTCGGACGGTCGGAGCATGATGGAAAATGATTTTTTTCTGATTGGCCCGGGTCTTGGATGTATTTTTATCTATATATGTATTTGTTATAATATATAGTATCGCTGAGTTAGTATCCCATAACAGAAGTCTCAACCTTACTTTGGGGCTAGCTCAAGCTGTGTGATTTGTCCTAATATGTTTATTTATTTAAATGAGTATTTAAAAAAAGAATCAATTGAGTGATGCATAAGTTTGAATCAATTGAATTTTAATCCACAAATCAAATGTTTTTTTATTCATTTGCCAATAATTATAAGTTTTTATTTAAAAAATAACATTTTTGCCTATGCTTTTATTGCTGATAGAGACTTTGATACATACAAAAACACATGATTGGCAAAGAAAACATTCGTGCTGTAAACCGTTGAGGAGGTCCCTCGTTAGAAGTCAATCCAATCATCAATCAAGTACACCATCAGGTCATGCTTATCATACTAATAGGTATATCGTTTTGGAAACTAAAGCGACGTGGGTGGTTTTAACTCTGTAGGACAAGTGGAAGAATAAGGAAGAAGGAAATTTAACTTTTAAAATTTAATTGCTTGTACCAAGTATAGTAATAAATAAGCTTACTCAGTAAATCAGATTGCGGCAGTCACTTCGATATTTTAATATTTTTCGAGCATCCAGGTAGCTCTTCCTTGTCCCACTTCCAGAGAACATCATACAGTAAGCGAGACAAAACATTAATTAATGTTTGTTTTTTCTCCGAAGGAAGAAACGTCCACTCCATGTTCCGAAAAGTCCAGATACGATTTTAAATCCTAAATTGAAAAAATGTGTTTTAAATCCAAAATTGAAAAAAAAACTTGTTTCGGTCACCATTTTGTTCTTGTCGGAAGGCGGTTAACTTTTTACAGGTCAAATTACAAGCTTTTGTATAAAATTATAAAAAATCTATCTTTTGCCCACGGCTTCGCCTGTGGAAATATCACATGGGATGAAAGGTATCCTATGTCTTTCTTTATAATTCAAGCTATATGTATCCAAAATTTCAAGAGGATTGGTTGAGTATTAGTTGGACTGAGATTTTGATAATAATTATAATTAGGATCGACAGAAACACGCAGTCAGTTCTTTACCTGAGGTAATTCCTTTAAAGGTTTCAAATGAATTCCGCCTAAGTATTAAACATACGGAGGAACCTGGTCGATTGGAATCCCAAATCGAAAATGTGTTCACAAAATACATATCAACATTATTGTGTTGTTTTCAATTTGGGAAATATACAATAATATAACTCTCTTATAGATGGTATATCAGGGCCAAATATTTTTTTAAGTAGTACGTCATAGTTATTTTCTTGTCGCTTAAATTCACTTGGGAGGCTAAAATGAACATTACGTTCATATAATTCTTTAATTTTTTCTAGAGCACTTAAATTATCCAGTTCTTGCATGGCCATTGCTGGGTATATTAATGGATGATCTGGAAGTCCCATACGTGTTAGATCAATGATTAAAGGTAAGAACGAACTCATTTGTATCACTGGCACATTGTACACATGAGAAAAACCCGAAATCGCCAACAAACATGCTTCAAGAAGTATCAAATCAGATCAAATGGTTTTGTCTCCTTATTTATTATCTGCTGTACATGTTCTGTGTTCATTTGCGCTTCAAATACTTCAACTGAAATATCAACGAATACTTCTAGTTGATCACTTGCCTCATATGTTTCACCTTTGTCGACTTTGTGGATATTTTCCCTCAAAATTTTATAAGATACATCATGGACATCTATTTCTGTCAAGTTTTCAGATCTGTTTCCATCAGTAAAGGCAGGACCAGTTGTAATGATTACGACTTCGTGGCCTCTTTTCACTAGTTCTTGACTCAATGTTCTAAATGGAACTTGGTGGCTCAAAGACGGTATATTAATCACTGCTAAAATTCTTGCGGCTTCATATTTTGACAAATAGCACAGAATTAATAACAAAATTATGTAATGCATCTTGAATGTCATACACTGTAGTTAAACTATGAATGAAACGATCGTTTTGCTTATGATAATATTCTATTAATATCCTATCTCTTTCTATTGTCACTTTATCATTTAGTTAATTACCATTTAATAAATTATGATGAGTTGAGTCTATTGTAACTTGGTAAATAATAAAACATGTTTATTGCATCTAACGTTTACAATACCTATACATGGATACTTTGTTTCTGTATAGTTTATTAGATGAATTAAATTGTGTTTATATTTCAATTCAATAATTCATTGATGGTACGACCTAATATTTTATTGTGCTTTTTTACCATTTTTTTGAAGCTGTAATCTACACGTTTGTGTATGATTGTGGACAATCGATATTGGCATATTCTGATGTCTATGGATATTGGTCTGGCGTTGAAGGACCGCCGAGATCCAAATGCTACCTTTATATATGTTTGTTGAGAAAACGCAACTCTGGCTGATATTGTTGTCGTTAGAATAACAATGAATTTTCTAGCGAAAATTAATGAAGTGTCCATAGTCATAGCACAGATAACCAATTGCAAATTTTTGTTATGATAAAAAAACTACTGATACCAGTAATATAGTCAGGCCTATGCCTAAACCTCGAAGTGAGACTACAACTTGGTTTAAACGGTTACACCTTAAGTGCAAGTGTGTATAGCCTGCTTATGTTCTGATAGACATACGTTTAGGTAGTCTATATTATATTGGCTAGTCTAAGTACTCTTCGTGGGTAACACCTAGGTGCGTTTTTATCTTCGGGTTGCCTAGGTTTAGCCGTAACATATGCAACACACTGAATATGAGCAAGATAGCCAAAGAGTTAGTAGAGTTGGCTCCTATTTCTTGTCAAGAACATGAAATGTTAAACAAAAATAATGTTGACCCAGTAAGCACAGTAATTACTTTGCGTTTGGCTGCAAACAAATTAATGAAGAAACTCTTTGAAGTGTTAGTCGAAATTCATTCATTCATTCATTTAACGACGCCGCATAATTTCGAGCAAAACTTGATTAAAAGGGCAAGATGTTTTGGCATTTTAAAGGTTAGTCTTGTTCATTAAGATTATTTTTATTATTTGTCATGCTAATTACCTACGTACATGAACTAAAATTCCATGCTGGAGGTGTTTAATATTAACCGTTATGTATGTTTATGTAGTTATGTAATATTTTAATTTAGTTTGTTCAATCTAGATGGCACTGTTCGAAATTAGAACTCGACATGGTTTCGTTTTTGCTATATACCTATGTGTAAAGGTGCATCGATAATAAACGTCTACGTTCTAGGAGTTTTAGCTTTGCTTTGCTTTTCAGATCACCCAGGCTCTGTATACCTTTGGCCAGGGGGAAAAGAGTACCTAAACCTGCCACGTCAGTCCAGTCTCTTGATCGTTTTTCAGAAGAAATAGAATCTGCTGTGCTTTTAAATTTTTCAGTCTCCGCTGTATAGAGGCTGTAGTACAGGCTAATAACAGTCGAAAATAATATTGGTCCTACTTTTAGTTATTAAAATAGTTTTTAGTCGAACTTTTCATGAATGCGACTGCAAAAAATGGACGTCAAAATCCGAGCCACAGCCAACTTCGGCCGGGATATATTTTATGCGAAGCGACAAGTTTTAGGGCCTTTGTATGCATTTCTAGTTTGAATTGGTACGAGCAATAAATTATAGTGATGCTATTGGCAGTTTGTTATCCGAGCAAAGTTTTCCTAAGTTGTATTTGCTGACGTGATTTTAAACGGCGCTTAATATTATTTTATTAAGTATGTACTTAATGAAAATGATTTTTGTATTTTTCCATTTCCATTTCATAATTTTCGTATTAAGAAGTACAAAATTACGTAGAAGTGAAAAACCTCAAATTTATGTAGCAAACAAATCTCTGGCAATGTCTTTACTGCCCAGGGCTGTCAGAAGAGGCAAGCCTAAAAATTACTGGCTTGATGCCGAAGATAGTGCGAAGAGGAACACAAAAATTAGGAAAATGGATTCTGGGCTCCGATGCTTAGCGGCGGAGGAAAAAACCAGAAAAACGCTCAGTTGAGATTGTAACACAAATCTATAAAATAAACACGTACAATCTATAAAGTGTACATACACTCACATGTCATTTGTTCTGAAAAGGCCTCGGAACACAGAAAACAATGGTTCATCTAATAATTCAGAACAATTAATTAACATAACACATTTACACGCGAAATCAAACAACCTTTTGTTGTGAAAACGGTTTTTGATAAAATATTTTCCACTTTCACGCTTTTGAATAAACGTAACCTTTATTCAGCCTTTATTCAGCCTTTTTGCAGTCCGAAAATCCTTTTACGCGTATTTGAGACATATTTTTCAGTGGAGGCATGCGGTCAACGGTTGGATTCAAACATATCACGTGTCGTTTGGGTTTCGATAAGGCTTCAGTTTATTTTATTTAAATTTCAAGATACTTACTTTTGGTATTAATCTGATGGTAAAAAAAATATTCGATTATTATCTTTTAAATATTTTTCTTTTCGAGTGTGTTAAGTAGTAGGTTTTATCCATGCCACATAAAGGCATCTGACAAGACATGACTTTTAGGATTACCTGCCGTGTAGTAGCAGTTCAATTTCTGAAAAGAAACCGTAAGAAAATTTATCATATCAATTGAAATTCTCAAATTTACCTGTTCCTACGTGCTTTTTTATGCCTTACGTATGGAATAGATTTTAGTAAAGCTAAATTATGGGGAGAATGTGTAAATTCTGTAGTTATATTTGACTTAGAGAGATCTGACATTAACAACGAAAGTTACACAAAATATAAACTAATCAAAGTTATATGTAATTAAGATTAGGTAAGTACCTAAACCGAACCGAATATCATTACGTAATTTTTTTAAATTATAGAAATAACGAGAGCGTCACGAATATATATTTTTTTATTTACAAAAGCGTAAATACACATGCCTGTATCTCGCTACTAGCATGCCAGATACGATATATCTCTGAAATTAGTGATTACCTGTTGAGATGTTGTCATTTGTTTATTGGAGCATAAAGTTTAAAAATAAATAAGCTATTATTTTTTAGTTCCGCTTCTTTGTCGATCGCTTTACGCTGTCAGTCCAGCCTCAGCCTTACGGTTTGGATTCGCCACTCGTTGTTAATCTCTTAGCTGGTGAATCGCATGTTTTGTTCGCCTAATTTGATTCATTTCATTCACTCTCTTCTTTATTAAGCGGATAAAAAAAATAAAAAATATATTTCTAATGCATAATTACAAGAAGTTCTATTACATTCAGATTTGCAATATTTCTCAATAAAAAAAAATAGGATCAAGTTCTCTGCTGTAAATTCTTTTTTTGAAAAAAGAACACTAAGCGCCGCTGTCTTTTAATTTTGATGTAATACGACCAAAATAAGTGGGGAGCTTTCTAACTAAGGTTTGTGTCCAGCGAGGTTCTGATTTACTCCTGCCGGATTGTAATTTAGGTATATTACTCCTACGGGAATAATGGAATTTCATACAATCTTTTTTTACATACTTTCACAAGTTTACAATGGAATAATATGGTATATTATTATTTCAGAACAGGACGGTGTCGTTTAAAATATTATAACGAGCAAAAAATTTTCAAGTCGCAAACAAACATGAGCAATTATATTCATGTTTTTTTTTGTAACTTAAAACCCATAAATCCTTAATACACTAACCAAACTCGAATAAAATCAAGTGGAAACTCTCCCAAGAACACACAGAAAACAGCAAAATGGCGGATAATACGAAAGTTTACACGACAATTTTCATATATACCGATAAATAAAGATTACTGTGAAATATTCTAACCTAAATGGTTGCGATGGTTAGGCCACGAGACACGTTGTTGTACTAATATTCTTAAATATTAGAAAAATACTAGAAGTCCCACTGTCGCGTCTATCTGTCTGTATGAACGCAATAAACCCAAAAAACTGCCGGACAGATTTTTGTACGGTTTTCTCCAATAGATAGTGTTATTTCTGAAGAAGGTTTAGGAATATCATTTATTAAAGCTTTACCCGAGCGAATCCGGGTCGGGGAGTATAATAATAATTGTATATAATTAATATAATTACACTTAATTAGGACTTACTGGCTGATAATTGAAAATGCAAAAAAAAAAAACAAATTTTGGAAGCAGATAGAAAACATTTATCTAGACTAGAGTTTCTTTCAAGACAAGAAAATCTTCGATTTTTTAAAAGTGTAAATTCTTTTTTATAGCTAAGTGGGCGTTTTGACCGTTACCGTTATTAAAAAAAGTAATCAGTGTTACTTTAAAAGGTTTCGTCTATCTATACGCCAAATTTCGTCAAAATCAGCCCAACAGTTTTTTAATTTATTCATACAAACTAAAAAAAAAACAAAGTAACAACAATGCAAATCTTTTCTCTTAATAATATTAGCATGGAAAGTATGGATTAAGACTATAGAAAAGCATCGCTATTTTCGTAGCCAAAGCTATAGAATGAGATTGTCCTCCCCTACTGATAACATTACACTGGTAACTCCAACAGAGGTCGTTTAGGCTTAATAAGGCCCAATAAATATGGCGAAAAAACACCAAGGACCATGTTTATTTGGCCACTGTTACAGTTAAGTGAAAGCCCACTTACGTGTTAATGCCGTTGGGTTTAACTAAACTGCATTACTTACCTATTTTATTTTTACAAGCTTTTATTTAACTAGCAATGTTTGTATCCGATGAAAAAATGAAAAAATATATATATATTTGCTTCACCGAAAAGGTACAGTGTGTTTCAGTACGTATTTGTGAGCTTCTATTAAATGAAGTAAGTACCTACACTACACCTATGTATGAGGGAGTAATTACTTATGTTCAGAATATTGTAACTTAATTTTGAAGCAGATATTTTCAACCGAATGAGCTAAAATTATGAATCCAAGATCAGTTTTGGTGACAATGAATTATAATGGTAAGCATATAACGTGATGGTGCACCTAGGTTCGACTTCCGACTTATAAAATCTTAAACGGTGCATTTACTTACATTATTTTTGTCACGCATTGAATGCAACAACACCTCTCTGATCTCAATAAGGCTTGTGTCAATAATGACAACTTTTTCCTTATAGAGAACTAGTTTTTGCCCTTCTCCATACTTCGAACTACATGTATGCAAAATTTCAAAAAGATTGCTTGAGTAGATACAGCGTGAAGAGGTAACAAACATACTTTCGCATTTATAATATTAGTTAGGATTTATCCAAAAATTTCGTCCTATTATAATCATAGCATTGAGTCGTTTGATGACGGATGAAAAGTTCGTCATCTTAGAGTGTGTACCAATAGAGTACCTACATGTTTACAGATATGAACCGAAAGCACACATGTGAACAACTTCAACGTAACAGGGCCAGCGCCATTAATCACACAAGGTCAAAATATTTAGTGAAAATGATATATCAATTCATTCCGGATTTGAATCAGACCCCTGCGACACGATGTTCCGCGTGACGCGATTGCTCTTTGACCGCTATATCAATACCATACAATCTATAGAACAGCTGCTGTCGCTCCGCACAAAGGCGGAACTGCAATACTAGCGCTCTATTGGTACATATTTATACCTACTCTAAGCTCGTCATTGTGTCATCAAGGTTACGTCTTAGTAATAATAAGTGAACGGGGCGCTTTCTGTAACAAAAGAGGCAGCCAAGTGACTTTCTAGTTACAAAGAAAAAGAAAACTATACCTATTAGAAATGGGTACATAGTTAGGATAAATCAGTTTTTACAAAAATAACATTTTAACACAAGTTTTTATTGTTATCAAAGAGGTCTTGACAAAAAATCAGGTCCATGCATTAAACAGTTCCCTCGTCGGGAGTCGTTCCTAAACACATCCATTAAGTGTATAAAATTTTAACTATTCTTCAAAATTGAATTACAAGATCTCACGCGAACATACATACTACCGGTCTGACAACCAGGGACCGTGCGAAGTGAAAATGAAAAAAGTAGGAAAGTGGACTCTGGCCTCCGACGCTCAACGGCTGAGGAAAAAAACGGGAATACGCTCAGATGAGAGAGAGAGAGAGATACATAGTTACATATATTGGAAGTTAAATAGAAGCTTGCAAAATTAACTTTTTTAAAATCAGTTTTTTGATTAGCAAATGATAACTGAGAAGGTTTTCTTTAAAAAAAAATGCCGCCTTGTCGCTGTCGGATCAAGATTGTCTATTGTCATCGGAAAACCATTCGCTGAAACAACCTTTCTTTTTCTTTTTAGTTGATCTACGGCTAAAACAAATTGGTTGCTAGTTCTGAAAAGTGGTTTTTATTATTTTTCTCTTTGCAGATGAAAATTTATGCCTGAAACGTGTCTGTGTATTTTTTGTTAATTGATGTAATTTTTTTTTTCGGTTTTGTCCTTATTTGAAGAGTATAATAATAGTTTAGGTAGGCATATTTTGCGGTGGTTGTGTAATGGTAAAGACGCCCGCCTGTGAACGCAAAGGTTCAAATCCTACTCGTGCCATATGAGTTTGTATACCAATCTGACTCATGTATAGTAGTTTTCATCGGCCACCACTTGTTTCCGGTGAAGAAAAATATCGCGTGAAAACCTGCACTCTGGTTGATTATCAACTTGTGTATGAAATGGAGAAGGCAATGGCAAATCACTCCATTAATAGTGCCAAGAAAGTCGTTATGTGTGTTTCATTCCATGTAATGACCACGACCCTCAGCAATGAGAAATACGACTATGAAGAGAGGCATATTTTAATAATGGTATATTTTTATGCCTTTTGCACCTTGGAATTCATATTCTACACATCACAACATCCACGGGAAAATAAGAAGTGGTCCTCTACTTCATATTCTCCAACGGCAGCAACAACGACATCCCCAAGGAGGGTCCAGTCGTAAAACCGCCGTATTCTCATAATTGAAAGATTTATTTTTAAGCTGCTATTGGCTTCAAAGCATCACAGCCAACTGTGTGATATTTTAATGGATCTACAAAAAATTGTACGCAGGAAAATTTAGTCCAATAGTACACAAATTTTAACAACTAAGTTTGTATTTAAGTACTTCTCCACATTCATTGGGTCAAAAGACTTTCTAAGTTAAGGTCGGTCCACACATAATGAAGAGGTATAATAAATATCACTCAGTGATCTTTACATATTCCCAGCGTTGCGTTCGGGGCTGTGAAGCTGCAAAGCCCCGGGTCAGCGTAAAAAATAATCTTAAAATTTTGAGGATACGGCGGTGATTTACGATCCGATACTACATTATAGCCTTCAAGAAACGAGTCTAACATTTCTTGAAAGGGCGACAACGCTCCTGTGACCCTGGTCTGATACACAAGTGTCTTCAAGCCGAGATATTAATAACAATAAATAATAACCTAAATTACCATCTACCAGTGTAGACTAACCTTTACTTAGTTACATCAAAAGGCTCTGCAATTTAAGCGCGAAATAACAAGACTTCCACACAAATAAGGTCGAGTTAATGCTCGCTTCTAAGAATTCTGATGTATTTATAATTTAAAAGATCAAAAGTTCATAATTTAACTACTTTTAGGAGTGCACCATTATTTAGAAACTGTCTGAGAGACAAAATGTTCCAGGTTCGAATCCTACTCAATATCCGGGTGAATTTTTGAGCACTGTTTACCCTTCTTCAAATTTGAATCTTTTAACTAGCAAATTAATGAATAACTATATGTTGCCCAGGGCTTCGCTCCTGTGGGAATCGTGAGACAAAATATAGCCTATAGCAATCTTTGATAATGTACCTATCTAATGGTGAAAGAATTATTGAAATCGTTTCTGTAGTTTCGGAGATTAGCTACTCGCCTCAAACATACAAACTCACAAATACACAAACGCGCTTAATAATAGTATAGATAATGTGTGTGCGTGATTTCAAAGCTTTTACAATGGTTCTTTATTAGAAAACAAGCTATTTTTGGCTTTTGTTTTGTCTATTCCCCTCTGTTTATTCTTGGCAAACTGGATAAAGCAATAAATCTATTTGCTTTGGGAGATCGAATCAAGAAATCTCGCCATCTTAGTTACTGCAGCAATGTCCTACGTTTTGTTTTCTCTATGACGACAGACACATTTTGCGACACATGGGTCTGAAGAGAAAACTGTCAACAAGGAGAAAAACCCTAATTCCAATGACAGCCGGAAGTCCCTGTAGACTTTAACAAATAAATATAAAAATTCGAAGTTAACCTGTTCTAAAAGCCTTTAAAAAAATCTTACTTATTTATGTCTGGAAGTAGTAATCTGTGATTATTTATTTTAGAGTCGATTGCAAATTGGAAATGAAAATATTGCCAAAACTTCTCCGGATCACTTCAATCGCTATGGCTTCATCAGGCGCTGCCTTCAAGTCTGACGGCATGTTCCTGGTTAGATTTAGGGCTGTGACGCCGCGAGACCCGTGAGGTTCGAAATCTGGCGCAGCGAATCGATAGCCAAAAGTAAAGAGTTTATCGATTGTTTTTAACAATTTTTGATATCGGATATCGAAAATGTAGAAGAAATTGATAATCGACTAACGATTTGCTTTCAGAAATTGGGGTTTACTGCATATGAATAGGTTGCTTTCGCTTTGTGCTAGAATTTTGCTGTCTCACTTCTTCCTTCTTTGCGTGTCGATGGCAAATCAATACTCTATATACATAAATATATTCTTGCCAGAACCGAGCCACTTCGATGGCTTCATCGGAAGCTGCCATCAAGTCAGCGCGAGTACAGGTGTTTGGACACTCGGGACAGGCGAGCAGATGAGCCATCGATTGTGGGGAGAAACCACAATCGCACATGTTCTGAGACTGGTCAAGCATACCCCACCTCCCCACCAAGCCAGATTGTCTTTGCACTGGCCCACTTGAGTGCGCAGTCTATTTAGGGACTTCCAAGTGGGCCAGGGCTGATCAAGGCCAGGCAGAAGTTTCTCTCGCATGGCAACGAAATCGGGCATTTTGTGGCGATGGCTTTCTCACTGACAAAGATTTATGTTTATTTTTCTAAACGAACGATCTATAAGACTGTGTGTATCACCTTATCTGCGGATTTCTATTCCTGTCTTTCGCTTTAGGAGTTAGCTTCCATTTTAAGAGTTTTTATAACTTGAGATATTGTTTCGAATGCGCCATTTTGTTTTTCAGCTAATCTCGTAACTTCTTACACGCCCCGGGTTTATCTCGCGCTCTCGAACTTGTGTTTTTGTTAAAGTTCCTCCCTTCGTAATGTTATGTGTTTGTTTATTTTCTTTTAGTTTTTGTTTATATAGAAGTGAAAAATATATTCATATCTTCTTATTTTTATTTTTTTTTTAATTTTATTTATTTGGGTCAGCAAACGATTACACCCATAAAACTTAATAGGTTGACAACATAATATTATTTCTAAAAGTGCAACCTACAACGCTATCCACAGATTACTAAATAGAATTAATTACCTACGTGTGTTGCTGAACAGTCAGTATTAAAGAACTGTAACAAAAAATTAAAAAAAAAAACGCAAAATTGTTTGTGTTGCGTAACATGTATCTTCGAAAAGATTTTATAATTCTATAATTAAAATCGTAAGCACATATTTTGTTTAATATTGTATCAGAATGTCAAAATTTAAAGGCGTCGTGTTGCGGACATTAAATAAGTTTTCTATTGAAAGGAAGTCCTTTACGTACATTGAAATTGTTTTTAACAAGTTTCAGTTCCATTTAATGAGGTTTTAATTTTTTGAGTTTGTAGTTAAGATTTATATATTATATACATCTTACCTACAAACTTCTATTTATTAAAGTTATTAATATTGGATGCGCCTACGTGTCGTGGGGTTTTTTTACACAAAAAGGTAGTGTGCGCGGCATCGTTAGCAGTCAAATGGCTAAACCGGTTTAGATCCAGTTTTTATTTTTATTTGAAAAATAATTTCATTAAGAGTATTCTAATTTATGTTTGGAATATGTGTATTCAACCGACACTTTGGAATCGAGGTTTTCTTAATTTTTAAGTTACTTTTTTGTGTAGGTGTCATCATTATCAGTCATTTTTATTACATTTAGAAATCCAAAATACTATTTTAAAGAGTTAATGTGTAGACAAAAATCTTTTTTGTCACAGTAGTGAAACATAATTTCCAATAAAATATTTTTTTACATAAGTTGATTTTATTATTGCTATATTTACGTCTGTGCCTACATGTACGTAAAAGTCATGTCAAATGCCTTTAGGCGAAATGCATCTGACACCACCACCACCTAGTAATAACACACTAGAAAATAATTGTTTAATATGGTAAATGACACATGTTAGCGGAATATTATATCTTTGGAGTGCGCTTCTTTTCAAAGAGGCGAGTGGCACAAACTGAAGATTTCCATTGTGGCTGTATCATTAAAATATTGAGTAACTGCAATTAAGTGTACACACCTTGGCATCAATGCTTATCATATTTCTGTGAAGTAGTTGATAATGACATTTTAATACAATCGATTTTTTTTACCATTTTTTTTTACAACTGATTACTTATTAGTCAATTTTTAAATCCTACTGGAATTTTATTTTTATTTTATTTTATTTATTAGGCACACAAACAGAATAAAGATAATACAGTACATAATTTCATTCAAGAACAGTTTTAAACTAATCTATATTCCATAACAGTGCACACAGCATAACATAATACATTTATTGAATAAGCAAGCCTTAAATAAGTAATTGATTGATAATACATTCAAAATTTTCATTCGTGATAATCACATATCTAATGCTACAGCTAATAATTTTTTAAACTATGAAAAAATTGAGTTAAAAATATCCAGATCAGCGTTACGATGTCTCAGCTCATCAAAATCTCGACACATTCTAACAACAGGATTGTAAAACGATGTGTTGTTTTTGTACACGTCAAGACGAAAGATACGCGGGTTACGTACACGAGATCTACCGTTGAAGTTAATCAAACTTAATAGTTCAGGACAATCGACGGAGGAGTGAATGATTTTGTGTAAGTAAGTGAGCGCAAAGAATTGTCTACGTTTATCAATTTTAGTAATTCCAAAGTATTCCACTCTTTTATCACATGATGATAATCGACGGCCTAATAAACCGAAGGAAACATCTCTGAAAACTTTCAATATTTGTAGAATGCACATCATAATGGGGTGACCAGACTACAGAAGCATATTCGAGTACAGATCTAACTAAAGTATTAAAAAGATAGATTAAAGTAATGGGCTTTTTAAATGCGTAAAATAAAACCGACAAGTTGATATCAACGTTTAGTAATGTAGTCAAAGTGATGTCTAAAATCTAATTTTGAGTCAAAGTATACACCCAAGTCTTTAGCAACACTTTTCTCAGATAATGGCTGATGTAATAGACGTACTGAAGACGAGTTTTTTTAGTTGTAAAAGTGATAGAGAAACATTTATTATTATTTAAATACATACCATTACGAGAACACCATTCTTGAATATTATCAAGGTCTCTTTGCAGTAAAAGACAGTCATTAATATCATCGATAATACGGAACAATTTCATGTCATCAGCATACAGTAAGGTTTCACTTGAAATATGGTTATTGATGAATATGATAAACAGCAGTGGGCCCAGGTGGGATCCCTGTGGTACACCAGATTTAACAGAAATTGGTTCGGATAAGGTTGATTTGACTACATCTATACAGATATGATATAATCCAGACAATTTAGCAGCAAGTACTCTATGATTGACTTTATCAAACGCCTTCGAAAGGTCTGTATAGATAGAATATACTTGGCGTTTAGCTGCAAATGCTCAACAAATGAAATTTTTGTACACGAGCAAGTTACTTACTGTTGATCTACCAGCGACAAAACCGTGTTGAAGATCAGATATGTGCGGTTTTACGTGATTGTATATGTGATCATAAACAAGCGATTCAACAATCTTTGCCATACAAGATAAAATGCTAATAGATCTATAATTATCGCATTTAGTTTTATCACCACCCTTTTGACATCATCACCCTTATTGTGAATTGGAATGATATAAAAAGAAGGAAAATTACCGGGCTTTAATGACTTGTTAAATATTATCCCTAGTGGAAAACTTACCTCCTCTCCACAAGCTTTAACAAATAAAGAAGGAACCCTATCAGAATTTTATTAGTAATATCATCTCTACTAATCGATACGTTTGAGAGTGTAAGAATATGTCTGTCGTTAATTTTTAAATTGGGTCCATTAATTGTAGGTTTTATACGAAAAATACGTAGCAAATAGATTACAAATATCCTTAGGAGTTTTAGCAGTAATATATGTCGTCGATTCCGGGATACCGTTGCTTGATACTATTAACAAACTTAAAAAAATGTTTAATGTCTTTATCAATATGATTCTCAACTTCTTCTTGCATTGACTTGAAGCAAGTTTCAATTAAAAGTTTGCTACGAGTTCCCAACAATTTATAAGTATCATAATCCCGGGGATTCCCAATTTTTTGTACTTATCATTGTATTTTTTTCTTTTCACGTACACATCTTATAAGAAGATAGCTATACCAATATGGATATTGGTGTGAATTACATTTTTTAATAGGTGTAAACAAACAAAACAAACAAATGGCCGAATTTAGGACAAATCACACAGATTGAGCTAGCCCCAAAGTAAGTTCGAGACTTGTGTTATGGGATACTAACTCAACGATACTACATTTTATAATAAATAGATATATACATCCAAGACCCGGGCCAATCAGAATAAGATCATTTTCCATCATGACCCGACCGGGGATCGAACCCGGGACCTCTCGGTTCAGTGGCAAGAATCTTACCACTGCGCCACCGAGGTCACCATATATAGTATCAACCGCACTGTCCAGGTCCAATCCAATCATCCAAAAGTTCATGCCAATTCACTTTACTTAAATATAATAAAGAATATTATAAATGCGAAAGTTTGTGTGTGTATGTATGTGTTACTCTTTCACGCAAAATCTACTGGACCGATTGTTAAGAAATTTGGTACATGGATAGAATATAACCTGGAATAACACATAGGGTACTTTTTATCCCGAAATTCCCACAGGGTAACTTATGTGCAGGCTGTTGACTGTACATAGATGTGGCATATATTATTTTATTTATAGCTTTTTGATAAAAGAGAAGCTCTTTCAGAAAGAAGCTGCTAGAGTGTTCCATGTTCTTCCTTTTTCCTTTATTGAAGCAAAATATGCATAGATATAAAGAAGTTTGTTTATTTATCGCATAATATAAGTTTGACCACAATATAATCTCACGTGTTCCACTTATCTCCCACTTAAAATAAACAAACATATCTTATTACATATAGCTATCTTAATGATCTATGAATTGGTGTGAAGGCCTAGTTATCAGTTAACTATATTGACCTATTATTCTTTTGTAATATTCAGGTATAAATTCTGTATAAGTGGGCCCATTACTGGGCAGTTTACCATAATTCTTAGACTGAAATGTATACGTTTTTGGTGTTATTTTTATTTGGACTGGTCGGTGAGTTTCACTTCTACAATTCTAAATAGTTTTAATAATATAGTGTGAGATATTTACAAAATAGCGTGTGTGAATAGATACCCTTTATATTCTCCGTGGATGACGTACGAGACGACTAAGGGATACAAATCTTTGACAGCTAATGACAACAATACATCATTGGCATTACTATTGTTACCTATAAGGAATTAATTGGTTGTATCGCAGGCGTGACAGTGGAAACGTCAAAATTTATTTTATTTCTTACGCTGATACCAGGCCTGGCGGTGGGATGAGATAGCGAATGGAGTGGAAGTATATCATTAAATTAATCAGTTTTGTTCTGATTATTGGCACTTGGTATATCATACTCGTCATCATCTAGTCAACACATATTGGGTCTGATTTGAGATTACAATACATAATTATACATACCCCGGAAAACAATAGCGGCAATGGCAATGAATTACAAAAAGATAAAAGCACAAACGATCTTTTGTTTCCTTTTTGAACCGTCAAAGGAAATAGTACAATGAACTCAATTTGCATTTCAAAACGAACTGAAGTCATAAATAGAAACGAAGTTTTTTATCAAACTTCCAAAAATTTAAACCGGAAACTTTTAGCACGAGTTACATTAAAATTTAAAACAAAGGATATTCTGGATGGACTTTTTCTTAATTTTTACCCTACCGCCAAAAAAATAAGTATTATGTTTTCAAGATTCAGTTACTATGAATATTACAGTCTGTCAAGAAATCGGATTTAAACGACCGAATTTTTTGCCATTGTAATAATAAAATGGGAATCACAGATTGAGTAAAACCCAAAATAACGAGATTTGAGTTATGGGATACTAAATTAACGATACAATGTTTTATAACATAGATAAATATCCAAGATCCACGTCAATCTGAATACTACAGAATACTTAATACCTCTTTCTTTCTCTCTCTCTCTTTTTCTCTTTCGTACTTCAGTTTTTTTTTGACGTCTAGATTTTTTTTTACTTGTTTCCACTTTGCTCGTTCTTCGGCATATTTTTTTTCTTTTAAGGGTCATCACCAACTGGAAAAAGCGCGGATAATGTGCGTATAGTTGGTGGTGAAGACATTGACATAGCCGAGGCCCCGTACCAGGTGTCAGTCGCTTATAGAGGGCGCCACTCCTGCGGGGGCACGATCGTTGCCAATGACGTCATTGTTACAGCAGCCCATTGTCTCATGGGGTAAGTTTATAATTTACGACTCCGGTGGCTGTTTGGCCATAAAAATCTTGACCACTGGCCGAGTTGGCCATTCTCGAATAATGGTAGGGCTCAGATCGGCGACTCTCGACACGCACGTCACAATATTACTTTTAAAAACAAGGTGTGTTAAATTCCCGCTCGATTCCAGTATTATTTCGTTTAATTATTATTTCCAAATAAAAATAAATAGCAATAAGATCCATGCCCCATTGCTTAGTCGTGCTCCGTTGCGAGGACACCGCACTTTGAAGCTTCGTTGCTTCATTGATTTGTATAGGTTTTGACATTGACGAAACTCCATAAATGATGTTTTTCTAAAATAGATTATCATATACAATGTTATGTAATCAAACTATAGTATGCAAAGATAAATTCTTAGTTGAATAACGAACTCGAAATACTAAAGAATTTTTTGAACGAATTTAGCCTCCATAATTCTGGTGACACTTCAAAGATCACGTCTCTTACTTAATTTGTTTACAACCTTCTTCAACAAATTGAATTACAGAATAAACACGATTTGTTTATTTTTAACTTGACAATAAGGAAAAGCAATATTGGTGTGAATTTTTAAGCAATAAACGAGTTACGATGATTGCTTGTTGTCAAAAATGTAATTTAGATTTCTTTTTTCAAAATTCTTCATTTGAGTTATTTTTCGGTCAGTTGAGAGCCAGAGGCCGCTTTGGCCTCTTGCTCAGAGGCATAAATGCGGTTGGCGTTGACAACGTGTGGTGGGACTCAAACCCTTAGTGGGTTTGAGTCCCACATTTATACCTGTTCGGCCTCCCGTGGATGGATGAACGAGACGAGGGCTTTTCCACATGTAAAAAAGGATGATAAACATCACTTATGGACGTCAAATGTTTACTTAATGTCGACATAAAGTAAGTATTTGACAGACCACTTAATGTCACTTAATTGTGTTACATTAAGTGACATGTCACTTAATGTAACACAAACTATGGCGTATTATGGCGGTCTAAGTTCGGCGATAGAGTGTAGCCGGCTCAAAACTAAGTCTACTGCGGATTTCCAATGCGCAGGTGGAGTAGCGGTGTAACAAACTTCACCATAGCCTTTTCTTCAAAGACGTCAATTAACAAATGTAGGTCTTGCCAACAACCCAGCAGTGAGTCAGCTATAGACATAAAAATATATTTTTAATGGGGGCGGAAAGTTGGTATGAAAATCATTTCTGTTCCGTTTTCGCGGAGAAGTTCACATGGGCGAAGAAAGATAGTTTCTGAATAAATGTTTTGACAGAAAAATTACTTCGCCTTCCAGGTCAAATCCCTCTGACTACACCATCCGCGCGGGGTCCCCATCAAGCACCGCTGGAGGCGCCATCTACCCAGTCGGCAGCTTCCTCGTCAACCCTGACTTCAGCTATATGAGAATGGACAGCGATATAGCTCTGATTTGGCTGGCAAAGCCGTTGGAGTTTGGAGAGAACATAGCAGCTATAGACATGATGGATGATGATGAGGAAATTCCAGATGGGGCGGAAACAGAGGTTACCGGGTGGGGGAATACTCGAGTATGTTTTTTTTTGTTATTTACGAATTTATTAGCTTTTGCCCGCGGCTTCGCCCGTGTGACTTTCTCTGCAAAAGCAAAACAGACCTGATTTTCATACAAACTTTCAATTTTTGAAAACAAAAAGTTGATTACTTTCAAACGGGGATTAAAATCGGTCCAGCGGTTTAATTAACCAAAAGCAAATAAATAATGTTATTTAAACAAAATAGCTCTTAAAAATACAAACAGAAACTGTACTAATATTTGATTGGTGTAAATAAACTCTACATGAACACCACTCTCATTTTTTGGTACTCGCGCAATAAATATAATTGTATGTACATAATAATCAGATTATGATAAAACGTAGTTATATAACGTGTTTAGCACGTTCATAGCATATCTATAGTGTGAAAAACGCCAGTCACTTTGGACTTTGGACAAATATTTGGACTTCATATCAATATGACGATTTTGATTAACTTATTTACTCGTATGTCGTTAGCTGCTTTATCGAGTAAAATTTGTTTTCTATTAATATATTTTATGTGTATCATGCCGACTTCACACTATTGTCGAACTCAGACAGATGTGGACGCTAATCAATGTGTGAAATGAACATTGCATAGTTTGTGTGCAAACTTTTTATTTCCGCAAGAAAAAAATCCAACAATGTACGTTGAAATCGTCAAGTTCGGCTTACTGTTTGCCACAATGGTATATTCAGTCAGTTCATTGTAGATTATAGTCACCGTAACTTAAAACGGTAATATATTTAACTAGCTTTTGTACGCCTGGAACTTATCAGTGGAACAGACACGATTTTCATACAAACTTTCACCCATAATTATATATTATTCGGTCGATTTTGAAGAAAAAAAAATAGCCTATGTTTGAACAAAGGTCTTTAACTATTTACCGTCATAGCAAAATTCATCAAGACTGTAGACAGATCCAGACAGACTGTCTATCTGTCTACCCCTCCTGAACGACCGGTCCAATTTTGGTCTAGATAGATTTTCTACACAGACAAACTTTCGCATTTACAATATTAAGTAGTATAGTATGAATTATAATGATTCTTACCAAGAACAGGTAATAAGATACTTGTATACATATGAAATAATATGACACGGTGGCTTGGGTAGATGAGATCTTATATTCAACATTTCAAGTTAATATAACTTCTTAGAACCGGCTTATAAAGAGGCTTTCGTGTTCATTACAGACGCGTCTAACGTCTACATTTTAGAAATTATAATAAAATCAAAATTGTTTATTCAATTTTGAATGAGATACCTACATCACTTATTGACGTCAATAAAAATTGCTTAAACTAAAGTTTACCGTCGACTTCCAAAGCGGCGCAACACACTTCAACGCAGCCTTTTCTCCACAACGTCAATTAACTGTACTGTCTTTACACGTATATTGACGAATTGTGAATGTGTTAATATTAACTTAAAACCTCGTATAAAGGACCTACCAAGGAAATGACTGGATAAGGACGGCCCAGGACAGAGATGGTTAGCGTAGACGGAAGGAGGCCTATGCCCAGCAGTGGGTCACGACTACAGGTTGATGATGATTGCTTACCACTTCAGTGAATATTTTGTTACATACTATATTTAAATGCGTCAGGAAGGCGGCGGTTTCCCAGCAACTCTACAGAAGGTTCTAGTCCCAAAGGTGAATGACCGACAGTGTTATAAGGCGTACGCTCCCAGCTACACTATCACCCCGAGAATGCTCTGTGCTGGAAGTCCCAAGGGAGGAAAGGACGCTTGCCAGGTACTTACAATTTATTTTATATTTTTAAACCCCCGACGCAAAAAGAGAGGTCTGTCTGTATGTCTGTCTGTGTACATGGCACCGTAGCTCATCGACGGAACCGATTTGGATGGTTTTTTTTTATTTGACAGCTAATTTTATGCGGTGGTTCTTAGATGATATTTTTGATCAAAATCGATTTAGCATTTCAAAAGTTGTAGTGCAATGAATATTGAAAGTCGGCGTTTTTTTATTTGTCGAACAAATAAACTTGTTGAGTGTAAATCTCCCACGAGAACATTAGTTTTTACATGATGAAAAGATAGGTACCGTACTTCAAACTACATAATTATATGCAAAATTGTCTTTTGGCGATTTGAATAAGATGAGAGACAAAGGTCCAGGTCAAAAAATGGACATTTTGAATTTGGTCAAAATTTTGACCTAGCAGGCGGTCTTCGATAGTTACATTACACCTAGTCATATCGTGCTTATGTCTTCGGCTAGATCTAGACTTAACGGCACTTCGTAATATATCTATAATTCCTTAAGAAATCGCTATTTATATGTCATCATGTTCATGTCAACAGGGTGACAGCGGAGGTCCCATGGTATACAACGGGAAGTTAGCGGGCGTGGTATCCTGGGGACTGGGCTGTGCCCGACCTGACTACCCAGGTGTTTACGCTAAGGTTTCAGCACTGAGGACCTGGTTAGATGACCACATAGCTTATTTGAGACTGAAGTATGTGCTTCGTGCGTTCCCATAGGTTGTAATAATAGTAATGTATTGTAAAGTGGTCGAATATGTTAGGTAACTGCAAAGATTTTGTAACTTTTGGTTCACATAGATAATTGTGCATAAAATTAATTTAGCCAAATGATCAATATATAACTGTCAATATCTGAAATAGACATTTGGGAAGTAGACGTTATAAGGAGTGGACGTTGTGGGCCACTGTCCTTTTGCTTGACATTTTGGCACAATAAGTCCATATTATCTAATAGGTTTTTATAATTGTCTTTTCTTATCTAAATAAAGATGTATTTCTATGAAATATTTGTTTCTTTTTTAATTGCTATTAGAAAAACATTATGTATAATTATTCCGAGTATTTATTTTAAGATTAAATTTTGAAACAAAACTGATGTACCTATAATCAACCGCGTCATTTATAAAAAAGTTAACTCAAGCCTTAGTATGTTTGTCCCTTTCTGTCAATAGCAAATATTATAAAAGTGTGATAGTGACAAAACATATTTTAGCTTATAGTATGCTTTAACTTTTTATACCAAATTTCTTTTTAAACAGACCATTTACACCATTTTCTAATAACGTTAAATAAATATATGAAAGTCAAGTTAGGTACCCTGCACGCCTGCCTAAGTGAAGGTAATAGAGGCGAATTTGCAATGAACTTAAGTGAACTTTTATCACCTACATAGAATACGGATAAAACTCTCAAATCAAAGGCTTTTAAATTGATACATCGATATCTTCTGTACAGGCTTTGGAGCGAAAGAAAATTATGTCTCACCTGCTTATTTTCCCGCCAATCAGTCCAGTGAGTTGATGAAGCGTTGAATGAATGAATGAATGAAACTCAATGAGGATAAATAACATTAGGACATATGACCGGTCAAATTAGACATTCGAAAACACATAAATTAACATCGCGCTGCAAATAAGTAAAGTTGTACGAATCATAATCTTAATCACACCAAAATCAGTTTTCAAAGCGGCGGTGAAATCCTATTTTTATGGTTACTGTTAATATTTTTTATACAAAAATGGTAAATTATTTACCCAAAGAAAGTAAATATATGCTTATTAAAATTTTACGATCCGCCAATTTTAATGAGCTGTTGTAAATTTTCTGTGCATTATATCTTGCTATCTTAATTTTGTGTTGTTAGATGGTTGTTTGTAATACGTAATCGAGTATATATTTATCCCACAAGGTCGCTTGATTAGGTAACAAAAAACAAACGATGAACTTTATCAGTCTCTAAACGAACGGATATACAGAAAGACGCGTAAGATGTTAAAATTATTACTGTTTTTATTTCTATGTTGTGTGAATAATCATGAATCTGCAAGGATTTTGGCTGTATTCCCTTCACCTTCTATAAGTCACCAAGTAACTTTTAGACCTCTGACAGAAGAATTAGTAAAAAGAGGACACGAATTAGTTGTCATTACAACTGATCCAGCGTTTTCGAAAGAAGATAGACCAAAAAATATGACAGAAATCAACTGTCACGATTTCTCTTACAAAATTTGGAGAGAAAACTTCATTTCGAGATATACTCATGCGAATTCGAAGAGTTTGAATGATCAGATAAAGTTAATTTACGAAACGATGATAAAAGTGTTCGAAAGACAAATGGCATTGGAAGAAGTTCAGAAGATTATAAACAAGAAAGTTGAGCCGTTTGATTTGATAATAGTCGAAGCTTACATGCTACCGACGCTAGCATTTTCCCACATATACAAAGTGCCTGTGATACAAATGAGCTCGTTTCTACCAGTTTATACAGATTTGAGGAATGTAGGGGCCGTCGACCATCCCATTTTGTATCCAACAATAGGAACTCAGAAGCTGGATAATTTAAGCATATTTGAAAAAATGGCTGAGCTATACAATTACTTTACGTCATTTAATGATATCGAGACATGTACTAAAGTTTTCGACAATGCCGTCAAAAGAATATTCGGTCCTGATACTCCAAGTGTTAATGAGTTGAGCAATAATATTGATATGTTGTTTCTGAACACATTCCCAATTTGGGACTCAAATCGACCAGTGCCTCCAAATCTACAATATTTGGGAGGTATACACGTGAAACCAAAGAAAGAACTACCTAAGGTATGTTATATTACGTATATATTATAGACTAATGTTGGGTAAGTTAATGTGATGTTAACTGTCCAAAATTACTAGTCTTATTATAATCTTATATTGATCTCAATATTATACACGAGTAATTATCCGTAAATAGCTCCCCACGTAAAAACTAATCACCGGACCTTTTTATCGGTAGATAAAAGGGATTTTTTTAAGTAGAAAATCTACCACAACTGATTTTTATTTCGGTAAAAAGTACCTTATTTGCTATAACCAAATCACAGGCTAGAATGAAAATCAAAGTATTTATACGGAAAGCGACTTCGCCCGCGTCAGTTTCCAACGGGAATATTTATTTTTCCGGGATGAAAGGTACAGTATATACAGTCCTTCTACGTACTTAAAACCACATATGTATGCAAATTTTCAAGAAAATTGGTTGAGCAGATAAAGCGTGAAGATGTAACAAATAAACTTACTCTCGCATTTATAATATGTTGCTAGGATCAGTTAGGATTTATAATATTAGTTAGGATGTAGACCTTCTCACATCGTACTCCAAATTAGTAGGTTTTATTTTCTATTTTATTTGTATTAAATTTCAGGACCTCAAATCATATTTAGACTCCTCCAAACACGGAGTCATTTACCTAAGTTTTGGTACTAACGTGAGCCCTTCAGCCCTACCTCCAGCTAAAATACAAACACTGATAAATGTTTTGTCTCGCCTCCCTTACGACGTAATCTGGAAGTGGGACAAGGACGAATTGCCTGGGCGATCCAATAATATCAAGATATCGAAATGGCTGCCTCAGTCAGATCTATTGAGTAAGTTTAGTTGTCCTTTAATTATCCATGTGTTTAGTCTGCCGCACAATTTATAAACGCAGTAAAGAACATAATTTTGTTTTTAATTGTCTACAGTCAGTTATGCAAAAATTTGTAAAATAAATTATATGGGCTTAAACAGCAAAATTTGAAGATTAATTTGATATTGGATTCATGATTTTTATTTAATACTAGCTTTTAACCGCGGCTTCGCCCGCGTGAATTTCATAGCAAAATCTCAGTAATTTTTATCGCGTACTCTGCAAGAATCTTTAGTTCAATTTTTTGTTTCCCGCTGCGTCTCTCGTCTCGCAAACTTGTCCAATCCCGCTTCCTGCTATGTAATGTAAAGTAGATATCCCGTACCGTTTCCTACATAATTCCTATATAAAATATCAAAAAAACTGTTTCGGTTATGGCTTAACTTAGCTTTCACTCGATACTTACCACTGATGTACGAGGTATGATTGTCTCTTACTGCGTTCATCAGTAGTTTTTGAACTTACGGTACCAATGTTAGATGATTTGTTAGTACTGGTGTTGTATTGGCGTCAGATACCATTGATACAACTATTAAGTGCTACCGATACACTAGTTCTCTATTGGTGATACTAGAGACGCAAGATTATATCATATACTAGCTGTTGTCTGCGACTTCGCCCGCTGAAATTCTTTGCAAAATGGACAAACATGAATTTCATACAAATTTTCACACCCATTATAGTCATAATTTTCACACCCCATTTGGAGGATGTGTTTTGACATATTATCAAGACCTATATAATAGGCGGTTCATGGCCAACTACATGGATACCAAATATCATAATTGGACCAACGATTTAGCTGTGAAAACGAAAGAAACAGATTTTCACATTTATGTAATATTAGTATGGATTTATCGAGACGATCAAGTGCAATTACTTTCTGCAAAAAATATTTTTTTAAAATCATAGATAAACTTAAAATTTGTATAAGTATGTAAGTAAGTACTTACAAGTACTTATAAAAATTTTAAGGTTATTAATTTTAAGGCTTCGCGCTCTAAACTCTATTAATACAAAATAATTGCTGCAAGATGTAATGATATTCATAAAGTTCCGCTTATAATATAGGTCAGTAGGATACGATTCAATTTTATTTATTGATTTTGAAATATGGTTTTACAGGACACCCAAAAATCAAATTCTTCATAACGCAAGGAGGCTTGCAATCCACCGACGAAGCGATAGATGCTGGAGTACCTCTCTTGGGTATTCCAATGTTGGGAGACCAATGGTATAATGTAGCTATGTATTTAAGACACAAAATCGGGGTTAAAGTTGAACTAAATGATTTGAACGAGGAAAATTTAAAAGAAGCTGTTGACGCTCTCACTAAAGATGACTCGTGAGTATGACGTGTCTTTTGTTATGTTGTTATTGTAATGTATTAACTTTAACTTATATTTTATAGCATATACATATATGGATAAACATCCAAGACCCAATTCAATCTGAAAAAGTTCATTTTTCCATGTTGACCTTACCGGAGATCGAACCCGGGACTATCAGTGTAGCAGTTCGGCATGATGACCATTAGGCCACGGAGGTCGTCAAAAACTTATCTATAGGAGAGAACCTCGGTTCATTGAAGTTACTGAATCTATCTCATCACCTCTCTCATCTCCCCTCTCATCTCCTCTCTCATCTCTCTCTCTCCTATCTTTCGGGTCTGTAACGCCCAGGAGTCGGCGTAAATACAGCCTTAAAATGAAGATTCGGTTGTAATTTTACAACTCGTCGCTTGCTTGACGTCAATCCTCTTGGTAATGCTATTGTTGCCATGTTTCCCTTAGTCGCCTCGTGTGATATCCCCGAGGGGATATGGACAGGACCTAATCCAGACTTACATACGTCACAACACGCTAAAGGAAATTTGAATGTGTGCTTTTAATTTCAGTTATCGAGAGAACATAAAGAAACTGAGAGCAATAATGCACGACCAACCTCAGAGCCCGCTGGAGCGCGCGGTGTGGTGGACGGAGCACGTGCTGCGGCACGCCGGAGCGCGACATCTGCGCGCGCGCGCCGCCAACATGCGCTGGACAGACTACTATGAGGTAGAACTAGTGGCGTACACAGTAGCTGGTCTAGTGTTAGTCCTTATTGTCATTGGATTAGTGATTAGATTCCTTGTTAAATTTGTGATTGGTGCTCTTTCTAGGAAAAGTAAATTAAAGATTAATTAAATTACAATGAGTTTGTTTTTTACTTATCCGCCAACATGTGTTGGACAGAGTAGGTACCATGAGATAGATTTAGTTGTTTATGCTGGGATTCCAGTGTTATTCTTTATTTGTTGTATAATTGAGATTGGTTATGTATTCAAAAATGTGAAAGATGCGTTTAATAATAAAAATAAAAAAATAAATTAAAGTTAGACTAAATTTAAGTGACTTTAGATTTTGGGCGCACTATCTCATGATTATCATAATAATGCATTGACATTCAAACTAAACGTGTGTACAAAAATTCAGCTCAATCGGTTGACGCTTCAAAATAGAGTCACAAGCATGGAATTAGTGGTACTATAGTACAGTCAACAGTACATCAAGTTATCCTGCATGAAACTCTATGGCGCGGTAATAGCGGCGAGTTTGCAATAAATTTGGGTAGGTTGATGTGCTGTTGACTGTACCTACTAATTCCATGGTTACAAGATTCCACATAAGGACGGACAAATTACTAAAATGAAAGATTGTAATCCCAAGTCCACACTGTCGCCGAACTCAGACACATGCCGGCGCGTATGCGTTAACATTGCGTAGTTAATATTGAGTGCTTTTATTTACCGCAATGAAAAATCAGCGATGTATACCGAATCCCCCAAAGTTTGGCAAACTGTTCGACGACAGTGCGGATCCGGCATAAAATGAACTACTTACTTCCGATGTAGATAAATAGCCACTTGATTTTAATTGAAGCAGATATTTTATTTATTCAGGTATTTCAATGTATTAAGTGATACTCTACTCAATTATCTTTATTAGTCTTATCTTTATTTTTATCGTGTAGGTAAACGTGATCAAACAAATAGTGTGTATCGTAGATTGAGAAAGGTATAAACATCATATCTATCGTTTCACTCATACAAGAAAGAGAAGTGTGTATATTATGGGGAGTCTTTATGCAACAGAGGCAGAGATGTTCGTTCGCGCATCACGCAGAAACTACTGTGCGAAATTTGATGCGGTTTTCACCATCGTAATAGTCTGCTAAACGACTGTGATCGTGTGTATGCTGTACGTGTATGAGATAACATGAAATCTGGTGCGTAAAACCCGAAAGTTATGAGCAAAGAGCACACGAAATAAACGCGGGCGAAGCCGCGGGCAATAACTAAAGTTATCGGGATTTCGTTGCCAAATAAGATATAATATAGATACAGAATAAAGTAGATGACTGATGCTATATTTAGTATACCGACAACAACACAAGACCTCATACGCGCGTGAATCACTGAATTTGTATAATTAGTATTAAATATTGTGAAAAAATCGTAACAGCTTTGTGCACAACTTATCTTCAAGTGATTATTTTTATGGGTGTTGCCTATATAAATAAATAATAATATATATTTATTATTATCTTGTGCTGTGCAAACAATCTACAACAATGAAAATATTGTTAATTTTAAGCGCTGTGCTAATAAGTGTTAACGGTGCAAGGATTTTAGCAGTGTTCCCAACACCATCTATTAGCCATCAAGTGGTGTTCAGACCTTTGATTCATGAACTTGCAAACCGTGGACATGAAGTTGTATTGTTGACAACAGATCCTGTATTTCCTAGAGGCGGGGGACCAGCAAATCTAACAGAAATAGATCTACATGATATTTCTTATAAACCTTGGGTTGACTATGTCACTGAAGTAGATTTAATAAACATGGAACCATCGGTTGATTACGATAGGCTGGCCATGGCAAAAATGTTAGCGATTATTTTCAAAAATATTATGAAGGTACATCTTCTTGCAGATCCAGTTCAAAAGTTGATTAATGATAAAACGCAACATTTTGACCTTTTGATTATAGAAGCGTACCAGAGACCGGCGTTAGTATATTCTCATATATTCAAAGCACCTCTGATTCAAATGAGCTCCTTCGGTTCAGTGACTTATAATTTGGAGACAGTTGGAGCAGCAATGCATCCTATTCTATATCCTGATATTTTTAGCCGAAAATTTAATAACCTTACTCTAACTGAGAGAATCAATGAATATTATAATTTTGCTGTAAGGCAATACGTTTCTTACATAATTGAGAAAGAAGAGAATGAAATGTTAAAGCAAATTATTGGACCTAACGTGCCGCCATTAAATGATTTGGCCAATAATGTTGATATGGTGTTTCTAAACGTACACCCGATCTGGGATTTCAATAGACCAGTACCACCAAATGTTGTATACCTAGGGGCTTTGCATATTAAGCCTGAAAAGGAGTTACCACAGGTATGTTTATTAGCTCTCTGAAAAAAAGTTGAGTCAGTCTAAAAATACAAATAATAAATAAATAAATATATTAGGACAAATCACACAGATTGAGCTAGCCCCAAAGTAAGTTCGAGACTTGTGTTATGGGATACTAATAGGATAAAATTCATTAAATAAAATTACTTGCGAGGCTTTCCTTTTGCACCTTTATTGGGTCGTGTATTTTTTTAGCTAGGTGATGATAGTATTATATAGATATTGATAGGTAGATATCATAAAATAAATAAATATAAATATATTAGGACAAATCACACAGATCGAGTTAGCCCCAAAGTAAGTTCGAGACTTATGTTATGGGATACTATATTTTATAACAATTACATATATAGATAAACATCCGATACCCGGGCCAATCAGAAAAAAATCATTTTCCATCATGACCCGACCGGGGATCGAACCCGGGATCTCTCGGTTCAGTGACAAAAACCTTACCACTGCGCCACCGAGGTCGTCAAAGATAGTCACCGCAGATTATACATTGAGTTCGCGATAACGTAGTTGATAAACCAAATCATATGAGACAGACCTTCAGTATTAAAAACGTGATAGCTAAATAGGACGTAGCGATTATTCTGATTTCAACGAAGTTTAACAGAAATATAATCTTATTTTATATATCTACTGAAATCTTTTACTAACCAAATATATAACTCATCTAAATAATAAATATTTAACCTATGGACTGTACACGGAAAAACATGTGAGACAATAAGTAATTATTTTTAATAGAAATGACATAAAAAGAAATAATTCATAAAATTGTTGACCAATGAAGCATGAACATCTTTATATAGGCAACTAGATGTAGCCTGAAGCTTCGCTCCCGTGGGAATTTTAAGATAAAATATAGCTTATGCAATCTTGGATAATGTACCTTTCTAATGGTGAAAGAATTTTTGAAATCGGTTCGGTAGTTTCGGAGATTACAAACATACAAACTCACAAATGCTTACCTCTTTATAATAATAGTATACATTTGCGCGGTGATATCAAGAGTAGATAGGGCAAGGATTCTAGCTGTGTTTCCGACACCATCTATAAAAAATTAAGTAGTGTTTAGATCTTTGTTTCATTAGTTAAACGTGGTCATGAAATTGGTCAAATTATAACAGATCCTGACTTCCTCAAAGATGGAGAGCCAGCAAATCTAACTGAAATAGATTCACATAATACTTCTTACATGCTTTGGGTAGAAAATCTGCCAGACGAATATAAAAAGAATTGACAACCAAATGTCGATTATGACAAGAAAGCAATGGCAGAAACAAAAACTAAATGGTGCATATGATGACAAATGTAATGAAATCTACATTTTATCCTCAGAGCAGGAATCGGCTGTGATTTTACATCCGCACACCTGCCTGACTTCAACCCTCCTAGGGAATGCTATCGATTCCTATGAACTTTCTAGGCTGTCTCTTAGTCGCCTCATACGACATCCACGGGAGTGGTCCTATTCAAGGGCGGAACCACATACCAATTTACAACTATTAACAGTATCTTTGCTAATACTTACATATTATAAAACAAATTCCTCTACCGCGTCTGACTGTCTGTCTCTTCGCGATAAACTTGAAAACCACTGAACGGTTTTTCACCAATAGATAGTGTGATTAATCAGGAAGGTTTAGGTGAATATTTTAGTATGTTTTTACCCGAAAGAAGCCGGGACGGGCAGCTACTTGTTAATGAAACGTACCATTTTTCTTTATTTTCATCGAGTTTGCTTTCTTTAGGATCTCAAAACCTACTTAGACTCTTCCAAGAATGGAGTCATATACATGAGTTTCGGCACCAATGTGGACCCTTCATTGTTCCCACATGGGTCCGTGGAAATATTTTTAGAGGTATTAGGGGACCTGCACTATGATGTCCTGTGGAAGTGGCATACAGAAGATGTGGAAGGTTTACCAAAAAACGTGAAAATATCAAAATGGCTGCCTCAAAGAGATCTATTGAGTGAGTAATAAATTTACATTTGAAACAACGTCTTATTGCAATCAATATATGACAAAACACATGGGCCTGTAGTAAATTCTCGTGACGAATGAATAAATAGATATTATCTGTATATCCATGTGGTATTCTTTTAGATAATAGTTTTAGCATTAAGTTCACCTAATTTTAATTATTCGAAATGTATTTTTGTTGAATGGATAAATAGATAAGCCGTAACTCGTACGTACCTAAAAATACATATATTTATTTTTATATTTTCAGTGCACCAGAACATCAAACTGTTTATAACCCAAGGAGGTCTTCAATCGACAGACGAGACAATCCTAGCTGGTGTCCCAGTGGTGGGTATACCCATGATGGGTGACCAGTGGTACAACGTTGATCGATATGTGGACCTAGGCATGGGAGTAAGGATTGATATCAAGACTATGAATGCTGATGTATTTAGGAAGGCTGTGTCTACTGTGATAAATGATAAAAGGTATATAGATGTATTGAAAGGTAATCGTAATAGCTTGATTTGAGTCTATAATCAGAAACAACTTCTCAATATTTAGAAATTACGATAAACTAGCATCAAACTGACAAAAAAACATGTCCGTGCTGTAAACGGTTGAGGAATTCCCTAGTTTGGACCCGATAAGAGCTGCACCGTCAGATCATGCTTATCATTATAATGCATTGTCATGGAAGCTGAAGCGACGTGGGAAATTTCTACTCTGTAGGTCAACTGGAAGTAGGAGAAATCTAACTGACAAGAATCATCATCATCTGTGATCAATCACAGACAGACAACGAGACAGGTGAAACTAAATAAAAGCTTGTAAAAAGGTCTAAAACGTCGTCGTCGTTTCGGTCGGTCGTTGAGAAAGGGGTTGATGGTTTCAAATGTAAATAAATATTTACATTTGAAACCATCAATCTCTTTCTTGTAGGTATTATTATATAGTTATATGCCATTCTCATTTGTCTTAACTATGCCTTTTCCGTCCACCAGACCAATTGACTTATTGTTTATCACCATATTGAGATGCCAATCTTTGCCTTCAATTATTACGTAATGAGGACTAAAAACATTAAGTTTAATTCGATTCGCTCTCTATGTCATACATAAAAAAATCTCCAATACCTTAATTATATTTTTCAGTTATCGAGAAAACATTATAAAACTGAGAGCAATAATGCACGACCAGCCTCAGAGCCCGCTGCAGCGCGCGGTGTGGTGGACGGAGCACGTGCTGCGGCACGCCGGAGCGCGACATCTGCGCGCGCGCGCCGCCAACATGCGCTGGACAGACTACTATGAGGTAGAACTAGTGGCGTACACAGTAGCTGCTCTAGTGTTAGTCCTTATTGTCATCGGTTTTGTGATTAGATTCCTTGTTAAATTTGTGATTGGTGCTCTTTCTAGGAAAAATAAATTAAAGATTAATTAAATTACAGTGAATTTGTTTGTTACTTCTTCTCTATATTTCCATTATATTCCATTTGTGGTCCCGTCTTAAAATATGGTCACTCCCCGTGGTTACTTCAATCCATATTCTACCGCTTAGGGACCATAGGCCTTGATTAGCAGCTGTCAAGGCTTTTTATCTCTCAATCGGTCATTATAAAAGCATTCTCAAAGAGGGTTCATGTATGGTCAGCGGCGAGGCTTATAAAATCATAGTCAAACTTTTTACGCTAACCGTAGACTCAGGGCGTTTGGAACCAATGTTATTGGTTCCATCGTGTTATTGGCAATAACACGCGAAGACGAGAAAGAGGCATATGCACGTCTCTTTCTTACAAATTCTTCACCATATTCTTAATTAAATGACCAAATACAAAGAGCCTAAATAATAAGTACTAACACTAACGTTATGTAATGGCCAATCTCACAGACTAAGTACGAAATTGTTACGCGGAAATTTTAACGGGGCCATTTGGACGCGCAGTTCGCAAAAGTTTTATCTGAGCCCCTGTTACTGCTGTGTCGGAACTTTGTGCAATTAAAAACTGGCTTACATATTTGGCGTTAGGAGTTTCTTCTGTAAGTACCTATTTGTTATCTCATCTTTTGAAGAATTATGAATGATTTTTGATAGAGAAATAAACAAATGGCGAAGGTAACAATCGAGGACTAGGTCTGTATGCAGAAGGTCACTTTCGCCAAAATCATTGTGAAAAATTTGGTTAATTTACAAATTAACAACGCATTATTGTTACATTTCAATTTCACAAATCGTCATTTTCGCATACTAATGTCTCTTCGCAAAACTTTCGCAAGACGTCATTTCTGCATAAAATCGTTCATTTGTTATCCACCATAAAATCAAATTCGAATTCAAATCATTTCTTAAGAAACTTTTCTTCCACAGGCACATTTTCTCGTCAATTTAACGTTAACGTTATTTACCTTAAATGTCGTACGAGGTGACTAAGGGACACATAGCCTAGGCAGCTTGTAGGCGACAGTAGCATTCCAAAGGTCTTGACGGCAGACAGGCCGGTTATAAAATCACAATCAAAATTTTAAAGTTACTTTTAACGTTGACTCCTGGCGGGCTTTATGGTATCATAGCTTCGAATGCAACTTAAACCACCGAATTGAGATCTTCCAATCTTAACCACGGATCTAGCACCACTTCAGAAATACTTATATGACCCTTCTTTTTCAAGCAGATACAATAATAACACTTAAAACATATCACACGAACAAGTCTCAAGCGAGCTCTCTCCAACTTATTTCCGATATAGTTTGATTGCAATATTTTTTTTATCGAGTCGATGGCAACTTATAAAAAATGCTGGAGCCCTGGGGATTTCTTTTTACCCGGTATAGAGCGGCTAGGGCTGTCACATTTTTTTATAAATATTTCTTAAGTTCGATAAAGTGTAAGTCTTTTTTTACAAGTTTGAACTATCTTCAAACTGTAAATCAAACTCAAATCGTGAAACAATATATTTATGGGCAAACATAAATATATTGTTTCACGAGATCGTGATAATGATCGTGATAGATAGATATCTATACTATTATTATAAACAGGTAAGGGTATGTGAGTTTGTATGTTTGAGTCGGGTAATCTCGGAAACTACCGAACCGATTTTAAAAATTCTTTCACCATTAGAAACGTACATTATCCCCTGATTGCTATAGGCTAAATTTTATCTCAAAATTTCCACGGGAGCGAAGCCCCGGGCAACATCTAGTCTATAATATATAAGAATTGTTTTATCTAGCCTGTGGATATTGTGTCCGACTGCTGGGCGAAGGCGTCCCCTTTTTTCTTCCACTCGTCTCTACTATTATATTCTTATATAAACATATATTGTTATATAATTCTGAGATTTTTTACAGACAAAAGTAGACACTTAAATATAAGCGTCATCAAGTATATATATATATATATATATATATATTTGGCGACCGCTCGCAAATACTAACTTTTCCAACCATTGCTTGGTTCCCTTACTTGCTTGATGCCCAGAACATTATAATATACACTCTGTCACACAACTTTTTAACACAAGTGTGACAAAGTTTTTTTTGTATTTTCCTTGGGGCAGCCCTGACATCGATAAACTTTTGTATCGGATCGTAGTATGGAATTGTAAAATGTAGGATTGCTTCTCGTAAAATGCTACGAGTGTGGTGATCTGTTCAGTAAAAGATCGTGTAGAAATTATACAGGGTAAACAAGGTATCTATACAGAATGTAACAAAATATTAGTGGGCCATCATTGGCGCCTGTAGCTTGCCTCTAAACCGAGAGGTCCCGGGTTCGATCCTCGGTCGGGTTTGTTATAAAATATAGTATAGTTGAGGCTTTCGAGCTATATATTAGTTTACCTATCAGCCGTCAAGGCGATAGGGCGGTAACCACACGCCTTTTATTTGGATGTTTCTCACTTTTAAAACTACTGAACCGTTTTTATTTTTATGGGATTCGATGCTTTAAAGTTTCCGAAGTCAACTCAGGGTAGAATACAAAATAAAAAATTCAAAAACTTTCCACTGTATTAATTAGGGTATGCAAATGGCAGAATTCATGCATTTCTGCTAATCCTACGCAGCTTAATTAAATTGTTGCCAAAGAATAATCCGTAGCGCTCACGTGTATAACCCACCATCTATTAGGATTGGATTCTCGTATTCAATATACCAAACTAAGGATACATTGGACAGGCAAAAATAGGATTTAGTGCCATAGAAATAAGGGGTAACCTGATTCATTAACTTCTTAAAAATAATATTAGCTTGTATTGTTTACAAAGATATATATTTATTTTATATTTATTGAAAAACTAACGGCACCTCGGTAATCAATTTCATAATTGATCTTATATATATTTGGTTATCTAGTGACCTGAGATAAATGATTTTTTTTTGCGAAATCAGTGACATGAATTTTCATGTCACTGATTTCATGACAATGAAACTGATGACGAAATTAATACCACGAGACTATTTAGTTTCGTGGCATTAATTTCGTCATCACCAGGTGTTCAGGTGCAAACTTCACGTTTGCACCTCACTAATGAATTCATCGAACTAAAATAGGTACACCTGAAAATGTCGATGAGATTAATTAAAATCTATCGATTTTTAAACTATTTGTATTCAAATTGAAATCATTTATTAACAATTTTGACCTTCACAGTAAAATTTCACATCACAGTTTTTCACGTAAAATTTTATATCAAATAGTATCTTCTCAAAAAGCTACAAATTACTGGCACTTCGAAACGACCACTGCTTTGAAGAAATGCCTAAAGAAACTCCTTTAAACTGTTGATCTTTTATCATGCCGGAAGGGCTGACCATTTTTAATCTATAACCTTTATTTATATCCAGCTGAAATTATACCACTGGATGCTAGACTATTTCAGTATTCAAATGAGCTGTGCAAACTCTTGCAACTGATATTAACATAATCGCAAGATGAAATACAAATATATGCATTTTCCTTTACATTTTAGTGTTCCGTATTCAAAATTAACAACACATCGAAAACTTTTACAATATATTTTTGTGATTTAATATATAAACAAGTCACAAATAATTATTTGTGACTATAACATATTACGGTAATTTAAAGATACAATATAATACAATTGTATGTTTAAATTACCGTGATTGAGTCGTAAAATAACAATGCATGTACTAAATTCGATTTCGGTGGAACCTACAATAAAACCACTCTATATTCTCGAGTGGGAGTCGTACGAGGCGACTAAGGGACACATAGTCTAGGCAGCTGATAGGCAACAATGAGGGTTAACGTAATACAGGACGCCTCGCAAGGTCACAGCCATGCGGATTTATGACAGAGAGTGCTAAATTCAAACTAGTGGAAACGGATCGTAGGTACTCGTACAGTCAACAGCACATCATGTTACCCTGCATGAATCTCTATGGCGTGGTAATAGCGGCGAGTTTAAATCAATTTGGGTAGGTTGATGTGCCGCTGACTGTACATGAATGATATCTTGTTTTGTTACGATTTTTTATTCGTAAAAACTAAACTAGATACTAACTTTAATAAAACACAACGCAAAATTATATTTAAGTTGGGTGATGTAGATATTCCTAGATTGATTCTTAAAAATTGATACGGAACCTAAAATTACAATGCAAAGATTGTGCCCTATCTTCCGCAAATTCGATTATTAATTTTGAAGTTCGCGTGGCACGCGGCGTTCCAAATTTAAATCGTCCACTGCATTTGCATAGGCACAGCTGCCAGCACATTTCCATTCGGATTCCGTTAGCTGTCGCGTTCGCTTTTTGAATTCTCAATTTAGTTGTGCGCAACAGGGTTTAGAATGCCAGTGACAATTCAAAAAATTGACACTGGCAGCAAGTTATATTTTCTCTTTTTTTTAGTTGATGTAATTTGGAATATGACATGTTGAACCAGATTATTCTATTATGCCAGGTACGTAATGTATATTATACATTACGTAATGTATATGTGAGTGTATCAAAGTTATATCAACAACACAAGAAAGACCAGCAATGTACATCATACCCGCAAAATTTCAATTAATTATTCTTCGAATTTGTAGATACTTTAAATACAATTTCATCTCTTTCAATGTATTCATACACTTACTACTACGACTACATAATAAAGAATATGTATGTAATTATGTATATATATATATTGTAGGTAACGAGAAAATATCCCTGTAAAGGTCTAGTTTTCTCACAAAACAATTTCGTTCCAGTTAGGCCGTCTTCAATTATCTTGTGTCGAGGCAATATACACAAAACGTACCCATAGTCTGGCCAGAAACTGGTAACCTATATGCAACTCTATGTGTTTGTAATAAAGTCGAATTTTCAGTGAAACTGGCCAGGACATTGTGCTGTTGGCTGTACAGTAACCGCAAATGCAGGGTTACTCGATGAATTCTCCGTTCGTCTGTTGAATCAGACTGAAATGCTAAATAGAAATGGATAATTTGAAATATGCTCTCTCTCTAACCGACCCTCATCATCATCTTAATCGTATCACTCTTGACAGAGTGGTCGTGGTCAACATGGTTTTTGATTCTGGGAGGCAGGCGTGGCTCGCCGTACGACGTCCCGCCATGTCTCCCTGCTTGTAGTCATCCTGGTGCACTCGTGTACAGGTTCCCCCACCAGCGACTTCACCTGGTCAGTCCATCTCATTGGCGACCTTTCTCGCGGCCTACTGCCTTCGACCCAGCCTTGGACAACGAGACACTCGATCGAATTATGATTTCGTTTCGAGATGTGACAAAACAGCTTAAGTACGCGAGTCTGTTATGTTAACGTGATGCTAACCGTCTTACGTTTTATATTAATTCCTGTTATTGATAAAATTTTATATCAATTTACTACACTGACTTTATTGGCTACCGTATTCAGTTTTGTACAATGAGGCATAATTTTCTTAATAAAAGATTAGTTGATTTTATTAGAAAGTTATGCCTGTTAGTAATTAAATTAAATTGATTAAAAAGGTACAAACTGTGAATTTTACCTAATGACGTGCTATTTGCCTAATGACCTCTTTGGGAATACTTGATTGATTGATTTATTTTTATACGGACTTTGGGTGAATACAACTGAGAACAAATTCAAATCCAAATCATTTATTCAGAAATTAGACCTTCACAGGCACTTTTTCTCGTCAATTTTTATATTTATAGTTATTTCTCACAAGCTACAAACTACTGGCATTTCGGAACGACCACTGCTGAGAAGAAATGCCGAAAGAAACTCATTTGAACAGTGTTGGTCCCTATCATGCCAGATCGGCTTACCATTATTGTTTCTTACAATGTTTTTTTTTCTAATAATATATAAAAGTACATAATGCACATAGTCAAAAGGTATATCAAAACAGGTTATGATTGTGATCCGAGTGCTGATTATAATATATAGATAGATGTGAAACACAATTAACTTACATGAAAATATATGAGAAACGAGATGACCAGTTCACGTTCAGAACACGTAAATAATGAGAGACATAGGAATATATTGCTTGTACGTACACATGTATGTTAAGTACACTGCACGGACTTTATTGTGGTTAACTTAAGAGGAACGTCTAACGGACACTCAGCCATATTTATTACATATATAGCCATATTTAGTCGTTAAACTGAATTATTCCTGAAGTAAATATATACTTACTATTACCATATTATATACCTATGTTTCACAATGAATTATGATATACATACTTATAAACAAATTGCGAACAGAATGATAAAAGCAGTCTCATCATTTAAAAATAGAAAACGTTTTCCTAATAAATATTATGTATCCGATCCTTATGTACCTATATATTTTTACAGTATGTTAATGACACCATAAATATTAGGTTTATAGTACTTCTATTTTCAAAATTTTCAACAGTATCAGAATTGGCAACTGAAAATCATTAAATCATTTTATCTGTTAAAACCAAAATAATACATTTTTTAAAACGAAACTTTCTAATCTGGAATATTATTATGCTAAAACGATTGACACTTAAAGAGATATTTTATGATTTCATTAGTGAAACATTTTCTACCGAAACTTTCCAAAAAGGTACTTTTTTGTTCGTTTCGGTAGAAAATGTCATTCAAGTTCCAATTCTCTATCGTATTATCGTCATTATCGCACCATCGTGGTGATAGACGTGTTTTTTAACCCCCGACACAAAAAGAGGAGTGTTATAAGTTTGACCGCTAAGTGTGTCTGTCTGCCTTTCTGTGTTCATAGCAACGTAGCTCACCGATTTAGATGCGATGTTTTTATTTGATACTTAGCTAAATTTTATGCGGTAGTTCTTAGATATGTTTGATAAAAATCGGTTCAGCCATTCAAAAGGTGTAGCGAAATACTTAATAAAAGTCGAGGGTTTTTCAATTTGTCTAACAAATAAATTTGTCTAAATAATCTGGTTCGTAAAACATCGACTCAATATGGATATGGTTAGACTTTAGTCTTATTATCTCGTCGACTGTCAAAATCAAATCGAAACTCAAAACAAATCGAAATTGATAATCGTCAAATAGATAATCTTCGCAAAGTGGCAATTTGTCTGAAACTTAATATAAATTAATAGAATTTAATGAAACTTTATTAAATTTTCTTGATTAATTCTTTAGCGAATAGAAATGAATACTTAACAATGAAAAGCGATTGGACTGTCTGCTAAGTCGAGTACTGACAAAAGACGACCCGGAGAGATATCCCTTAAAATTCATTCTGCGGGATTAGACCGAAAATATTCAAACATAGAATTTAAAATAACAATGTTACAGAAGGGATGTGTCACAGACATGTCAATTTTTCGCGATCAACATAATTTTGAAGATTTTTACCCTGCTGGCTTTTGCGATGTTGCAGTTCCAAAAGCAACCAAACATGCCAAGATGAGAGAGAGCAAATATATCGCTTCATTCATTCATTCATTCATTCACTTCTATTAACCTTTTTGTTCCAAATTCCGTGTGCAACACTGATTATTATCGAATTAAAGTAAGCCCTTTGGGACATGGAAATGGGCAAAGTTTCGCAAAACGACAGAAGTCCACGCCTGTTTGCCAATTTGCAATATTTTTTAAACTTTCCCCCTTAAAAAATCAACTCCGGTTTCTAAGTTAGCAATGGATATTGCTAAGTTGGATTGCGCCTTGCTAAGTTAAAGGGATTGTGTTTCCAAGTTGGTATTGCCAAGGAGTGTACAAAGCGATGTTTATTTATAATTTACTAAAAAAAAAGCATGATTTTTATGATTTATTTGATGGTTTCAAAGCATAACTATATAGTACAGATATACCTACATAAAATATAGAATTGGTGCCTCAAAATCATCCTATTTCTCATTAGTATAACAATTAGCTCAACGATTGAACTACATAAAAATATTTTAAGTAAGTACTATCATCATAATCATATCGAGTGTGTTATTGCTAACACTGGTATCAGATTTTATTCAAGTCGCCTAAAGGCATCTGACATGGCTTTTACGACTACTTACCGCCATCTAGTGGCAGGTATACACATTACACACTGTTCGTTACGGAACAGTGTGTAATGTGTAGGTAGTTAAAATAAAATACTTGGAGCTAAGAATTAGATAATTATATTTTTCTTTGTTCTTACAAATTGGTATAATGAAAAACAGAAATCGAATCGAATGACAGGAAAAAAAACAATAGAAAAAACTACTACAAATTGTCGCGGGCGGGACGTGCCTAGTGTTGTGGTGTACTGGCGTAGACACACACTAGTGAACTTAAACTGTCAACCAGTGTGCAGGTTTCCTCACGATGTTTTCCTTCGCCGGAAGTAAGTGGTGGTCTATGAAAACTACTATATATGAGTTAGATTGGTATACAAACTCATATGGCACGAGTAGGATATGAACCTGAGACCTTTCGATCCACAAATGGGCGTCTTAACCATGAAACCACTTCGACTAGTACTGTAAGTACTATGTAATGACATGTGAGGTCCAAATTGAATGAGATTTTTTAACATCATTAAAACAACACTCAACGGCTCACACTAAGCTCTAAGCTTGTCGCGGAACCGAGACACACACACACACAGCACAGCAGCAACACGCAAAACCGCAGACAAAAATCTGTGATCACACAGAATTTCATCAGTGCTGGAAATCGAAGACAGGGCCTCCAGATGAGCGGGCGGGCGCCGCGTTGTGACTACGTCACAGAAGTCGTCAAACCATTTTACACTTAGTAAGCAAAGAAATAAATATGAACTATGAATATTCCCTTGTCTTATCTTGAATAGAAACAGTTATAAGTATGGCGGATTTACCAGTAGGCTGGAGCCTAGGGCGGCAGACTTTAGGGGGCGGCCAATTTAAAATGTTTTTAGGTTTCACAACATAAGTAACCTAAATTTGACGTTTTTATAGGTATAATTAGATTGCTGTACAGGAACAAATGACATGACCTTTCGTGTGCCTGGCCAAGATTACAGCTCCCCCCCCCCCCCCCTCCCCCCTCCCTCCAACATGGTGTGTTAATCCACCACTGTATATCGTATAGCTTTTTACTTAGATAAATCTGAGCAAAGAGCTTACACAATATTATGTAAAATCCTCTAGGAGATAAACCGCACTCGAGGGCGGAAGCTAGTCAAATATATTATGCACCCTTCTCTGCCCAGCGTTAGTATATCATACAAGTTTATATCTCAGTACCCAATGTATATAAGTTATGTTATGGAAAAATGAAATTAAACAGACCCTATTTTAGAACGTGACTTGTCACGTCCTAAAATAGGTTAGAAAATTCGTTCAAAATAACTCTTGAGTTTTTTGAACGTATTTTCTACTCAGAATTTTATTAAAGATTTCGTAAAAGTTTTTTTTGTTACATTTTTATCCAACAGAATTTTAGTTATTTAATAGGTACACAATCCCAACTAATATTATAAAATAATGCGAAAGTAAGTTTGTTTGTTACGTCTTCACGCATTATCTACTGGATCGACTGTTATGAAATTTGGTACACGGGTAAAAAATAACCTGGAATAATACATAGGGTACGTTTTATCCCAAAATTCCCCTAGAAGCGAAGCCGCGGGGCGCAGTTAGTTAATTTATAAAATGGTTAAAAGTGTAAATCTCAAATTAGATCAACAGGGTTCCACGCTTTACATGCTTTAAATTTCTTGAAAAACACGCTACTTTTTTTCAAAAATTAACCCCCAAATGACTATAATGGGGGTGAAATTGCGTATGAAAATAATGTCTGTTTCGCTTTTGCAGAGAAATACACGCGAGCGAAGCTGTGGGCAAAAGCTAGTTGTTAAGTGTATAGCAATATTCAAAATCACTTGTGAAACACTTCCATTTCCAATAACCATTTGAAAAAGTTAATTTTTTGTTCATAAAACCTTATAAAATTTAAACAAACAAGTAATGTAAAAGCTTTAGTGCTGCTGCGACCGGCCACTAAATCATAAAATGCAAATTATGCTTAGAACTGCGACCTTATAGAATTATCTTTAGAGTTCAGTTTTGCATTGTGTTAGGATTGTTTGCTTCAAAATGACCCCGTAGTCTCCGTTAGGATTGCGGGAGTAGGGTGGCCACGCAATTGTTTCTTTCATGGACTGAAATTGATTTAAAAAAATTAATAATAAAAATTAAAGGTATAATTTACGTTCTGTCTAATATTATCTCGGTTACGAAAATGAACTAACTATATCTAGAGTTTCTAACCACATAGTGACTTCTAACGCAATTTTACGTCGGCAAGATAACACGAGACACAGTCAAAATCAGATTTCCTATGAAAAATCTGTAACAATAAAATAAATAAATATATTGGGACAAATCACACAGATTGAGATAGCCCCAAAGTAAGTTCGAGACTTGTGTTATGGGATACTAACTCAACAATACTATATTTTATAACAAACACATAATATAGATAAACATCCAAGACCCGGGCCAATCATAAAAAGATCATTTTCCATCATGACCCGACCGGGGATCGAACCCGGGACCTCTCGGTTCAGTGGCAAGAACTTCACTGCTGCGCCACCGAGGTCGTCAACAATGCCAGAATGACAATCATTTGAATGCTCTAGACGAAATGGTAATGATGATAATTCAATATATCAATACCTGACGTAACAATCTCTAACAATACCGCCGGTACATATAGTTACATAGTACAGGTAGTTATGTTTTATTTGTTTCTTGATAAACATATTGTGTTTAATGGTAAATCTTTGATATTAATGGTTTATATCTTAGGTTAATATTATATCATAGATATGTTTTTTTTTTCTTTTTGAGATTCTATTATTTGTACTTATAGGATACTAATGTTCTTAGAACATCACTGTATTAAATTATTATTAGGATGTGATAATTTAGATCATATTTATTGTTAACACGCATGCATTTATAAATTACTACACCATATACATAATCGGCACTGTTTGGTCTATTATATGGTTCACTGTTTTTGTAATACTATTTGTATCTATGACTGTTTGTGTCATAATAAATGAAAAAAAAAAAAATATAGTCCTGGCAGAAATGGCAAACCCAAGAAATGTTGGCAAAATATCGTGAAGAATGATATATGCGTGCCAGTCTGGCAAAAAGGAAGGAAAATAAAGATCGACGGATCTTTAATCCCCGAAGTCCTATAGCTGAGAAAGTAGAATATAAACGCTCAGACGAGAGAGATGTAAAGAACATCAACTACAAAAGAAAAATACAATTAAAACTTTACAAAACGACTCTTAGAACCTTAATGATAATAAAGCGAACTGAAGATTGTGATTCGTCCAGCAGTATATTACTGATAAAAAATTATACATAAATTTATATTTAAAAAATGGTAAGCCCTTCTGGCATAATAGGGACCAACACTGTTTGGATAAGTTTCTTTCGGCATTTCTTCTCAGCAGTGGTCGTTCCGAAATGCTAGTAGTTTGTAGCTTTGGTAAACATCATTTAACTTAGAATATGACGTGAAAAAGTGCCTGTGAAGGCCTAATTTCTGAATAAATGATTTGATTTTTTGTATTAATTGTGACCTGATTTTCCATCATCATGGTCATCCCACTAAGAGATTACAGTTGTGCATTGTGTGAGAATTATGTTCGTGTGCTTAGTGTTATCCTATGGGCGATATTTTTGATGTCATCCTCAAGTTACGGTAAAGGGGAAATTAACAAATAACTTTTAAACTGATGATCATTTTTATTGCTATGTTTCAATCAATAGGGCGCCTGTCTCACGTCAGCCCTCCTTGGGAATAGTATCAGCCGCTAAGGCTGCGTTTGATCGCCTTGTACGACATCCACGAGAGGATACGGAGTGGCCTTATTTTAAGACGAAACCCAATGCCAGAATTGGGTACATTAAATGGCCGCTTTTTAATACCTTTTTAAAGAAGGAAAGTTATAAGTATCTGTGTGTCTGTTCGTGGCATTGTAAAAGTCAAACGGCTTAACCAATTTCGATATATATTTTTTTTTAGTTTTACGTACCTAAATATCATCTATCTAAAAGTCTTTGTTCTTATCTCATATTTTGGTCTTTTCACCAAACTGTACGTACATGCCGAAACTCAGTGTCCGCCATTCAATCTCCAGCACATTGCAAGCTCGGAACAAGCTGTTGCCAGCAAACTTTATCTTGTGTAACCTTAGCCAAGTGATAATTTTGAGCTACGATATTCGTGTACTTGCATATAAATGTGTCAGACACTACATTCATTTACTGGAAATATTGTATCATATCATTCAGTTTTATTTCAGCTTTAGAGGTCCCGGACTCCATATTCTTCCGTGGAGATTAAGTGAAACGTAGCTTTGGTACTTTGTAGGCAACATTAACATTCCCAAGGACGTCAGACAGGCAGCCCGTTGTAAAATTACAGGAGAATCTTACAAATTTCCTGGATTCAGAGCTTCGTGGTCGCGAATGAAGACAGGAGTACGCTACGCTCAGATGACAGAAAAAGCACAATTTTAATAGATAACAACACACTCAATCTTTGGAAGGAAGGAGCGGACACTGGGCTCCGTGGCTCAATGTTTTCAATCAGATGCTTTATACGACTTGAATAAAATGAATCTGACAACAAACTGACATAAGTGTGTGTTAGCAATAACACACACGATATGAATGAATGTAAGAAATACCAAGATATGTGACGCGACTTTAAAACCTTTATACCTCTATACACATATTACTATTGTACGTGTCTAATAAGGCCGCACACAGCCTGCGTTCCGTGTTACGGAATAATAATCAGATGCGTTCCGTTACTCATATTTTCCGAGTCTTAAACAGACTATTTGAAGCCTTATTTCAGACTAAACGAAGGAATGTGAAAAATAATAAGAAGAAATCTTCTCTAATCTAAGAAGATTAGAGAAGATTTCTAAGTTTATAATTTTGAGAGAGAGTGCCACTCCTTCTTATTTCTATCTCTTTCGTAATGTTATGTAGTGTTGATAGTGATATCAATGATATTGGACAAAGAATTTGAAACAGAAGATTAGACAGAGAACAGAGAGTTAGGCGATCAATCTGTCTCATTTACTTACGGTTACATTCACCTACCACCACCTATTTTTTTATTGTAAAAGTCAATCACAGGAAAAGCTGTTATAAGCTGAAGATTCTTCTCATAGGCGATAGGCTAACAAAACACTTTCTACCTATCAATAAGCCCGCCACACGGCTATACCTACGTTGCCTTTGAATTAAACAAATCACGGCCCTGCCTATCCCGTAAGGAATAAAAATGAGATACTGTAACCGTTCCTATGTTGTCATATGCCTTTATGTGACTCTGAAATCGATAAGAAAAAAAGACTAGTACTTATTATAGGGCTAAAATTGGACGTTTTACGTCTAGTTTACGCCCATGTGAGAACGTGTTAGCTCACCACATTTATGATGAATGCGCACATAATATTATAACACGGAACGCGTGTTTCGAATTTATAACGTCTTAATTACTATCTCATTTTAATTTAACAAGCGCTTTTGTATTTCATCTCAATTTAGTAGATATTAACCTAGTAATCTAAATCCACATTCCGAAATATATTAATATGCGAACTAAGTTTTAATCTATCAATTCCCGCGCGGCTCGTACTGACGCAATCTTATTGTTATTCAATTGTTTTTATTCTCACTAAGACCGAAGTGTAAAGTAATTAGGTACTTAGATTACCTACCTACTTTTAGAATGAAAAGTGTTCGGGGATTATTGGAGAAAACTGTCAAACTGACAATCACTGACGATGCAATCAGTCAGTTAGTTAGGTTTTGTCACTGACGTGCGTTGAAATACGTCGAAACATACAATGTTTGCGTTGTACCTACGACGAATGTAAACGTGACGAAGGATCACGGAACGCGACGTAAGGGCATGGCTCTTAAAATTATTATGCTTCAAGACTTAATTTTTTTTTAATTTTTTGTTAGTTGTAGTATTTTTATAATGTAATATTTATTGAATTGGTTTAACAATTTCAGTGTTAACTAATACCCACAAGCAATATTCATGAATGTAAATTGATTTTAATCTTGCCACTTGTTAAATTCAATTGATATTCCCACCTAAACCCAACTAAACCAGATCGTACTCTCAACCGCCTGCCGCTTTAGTCCGAGCAATGTTGCATAAGTAACACAGTTCCACTATTATAAGATTAGGACTTCCAGTGCAGCTTGATACAAACTTTAGTTCTTGTTAGCTTATTGTTGGGATTGTCCCAAGTTTATAAGTTTCTGGTTTAGTACTGAGTTCATAATGCTATTTTTGTATCGCTTTCAGCTATCAGAAGCCACGATCTACTACTGCGGTACCTACAGTACAGTATAGTTTAAACTTCAGAACAAATCATGGATATTATATATTTTTTATTTTTTCACCATTATTTCTTGAAACATGAGTAGTTAGTTACCCATCTCTATACAAATTAGTAAATCTTATCCTTGCTAATCTCCTAATGTTCTGAAAAAAAAAACAAAAACTCTCATCCTCGCGTATAGGTACCCGACGCTAGCCGTGACGCCCCGAAGTAAAAAAAAATCAACCATTAAATTTTTAAGATTTAGCTTTGGCTGCCTGCCTGACGTCAACTCTCTTGGGGTTGCTATTGTTGCATATAATCCGATATCCGAGGGAGGATTAGGAGGATCATTTTAAGGGGGGAACCACACGCCAACAAAAAACAAAAACAACCCTGAAAAACAAATAGTTTCTCCTAACTTCGCGTTTAAAAATCTACAGAACTTTCGAAAATATCGCCATTTCATAAAATTCAACGTTGGTTTCTTCCAATCCACGGATTGGACGAAATATTATAACCGGGCGAACTTAAAACGCGGTATAACGGAGTCAATTTGTACTGGATCGGGGTATATCCTGTATGATCGGGTTATGTTATAATACATTGCCAATTTCTTGGGGAAAAACCCGAGTCTGAAGTACACTACGTTTTGAAGAGGGTTGGCGATATCGTTAAAAATATTTCAAATTTGTTACAGATTATTTATATAATACAAATTTATTTATTTGTTTCATTTTAAAACCTAGCTTTTTATGTCCCAGTAGGTGGCAAAGACCTATGACACGTACAGACAACAGCACTACAAGTTACCCTGAATGAACATCTACATATAGCGCGATAATAGCGGCGAGTGAATTTGGGTAGGTTGATGTTTTGTTAACTGAACCTGGTGTTACTGATTTAGGTAGGTAATTGAAAACAAAGTTCAGATCTACACTACATCCTGAAACTTTTTTTCCTCAGAAATTATAAGGTATATTTATGTAAGGTTAAGGATAACAACATTTCTCCTACTACTACTATTTCTCCCTCTCTCTCTCTCTGTCTCATCTGAGCGTGTTCTCGCTTTCGCTTTGCTCAAGGTCTACTTTTCTACTTTTACTGAATTGACAATATTCAAATGCTTTACTTAGACAAATCATTCAACAACAACCGAATTCGGAAGCTTCCGCCTCACATTTACTTGAGTTATCAGCTCAATCAGCATTATTATTAATAAAATGTCACGCAATGCCAAGTTTAATGTCAAGTTACATGTCAAGAATCTGACAACTAATGATGCCAAAGAAAGTGCGAAGTAACAATGGTTGAAAAGACAACGAAACAATGGTTGAAAAGCAATCTGCCTGACGTCCTACGGCATCAGGAAAAAGCTAGTCAGAAATGGCTAGGTACAGAGAAAAAAAATGTTTTGAAAACAACTGTGACAACCCTGCCCAACTAGCAGGTTCTCGATTCACAATAAATCTTTCTCCAGATTTACTTTCAGGGACTGACAATATAAAATTATGTGCAGGGACATGCCTTAGAATAAATTTTACATGTTCTGTCAGAGGGCTAACAGCCCACGGCGAGCATGGCCGCGAACTTGTTGCTTGACTAATTGAAACACTATATCCCAATGTATAAAAAGTATATTTTGTAAGTACTTGCATTTTCCAAAACGACTCTAAAGATTTCGTTGAAGTTTGATTGAAATATAAGTTCGCACGGAGGCAAAAATTTTCATATACAGTATTTAGGATAGAGAAAATTCGTTTTATTATATTATGCATTACATGTATTGTTATCTACCCAAAATGTATTTTCAGAGGATGTAATTAAGCAGGTTGTTGCCTGCCCTCCACTGTTTTGTTTAGCGAAATATTCTTTAGTAAAATAGTCTTTATACAATTATAAAGACTATTTTATTATGAGTAAGTACATAAAATTTCAAAGATATATATGGATAAAATGAATTTTCTCTAGCCTGTAAAAATCCTTTTCCATCCATAAGGAAGGCCTATATCCCAACAGGGATGACGTTTAAATGGCTGAAGACGATGATGTCTCTTATAGGGTAGATACTAGATGTAGGTAGTAAAAATCATATCAGATACGTTTAGGCGTCTTGATTAAATCTAACACTAGTGTTAGCAATAACACAGTCGATAAAGAAAGAAAAACAAAGACAGAACCAAGAAATGCGAAATTTAGCAGTATTGCGAGCAGGATGATGGAAATTCGATACAATAGTGATAGGTCGCCCATGAGAAGAATCTGAAGTTTATAGCCTTTTACCTTGATTTACTTTTATAATCTGCACGGGAAGAGCAGCTGGTACATTCTATGTTTCCTCCTCAGCATGAAATACATTAAATAATAGTGAGACATATTCAAGATACTCAACTTGAACGCAAATGCCATCTAACTCATTGTTATGTTAACGACTAATGTAATACCGAGACAAATAAGGCTTCGACGCTAATCGCACTAGCTATCCACGCAAAACCGGGAGCATTAACTAGTCATGAATAATGATGAGACATTCCGGCTATTCACTATAACTGAAATTTCCCTTTAATGTAAATTTAAGGACATTTTGCTTTACATGGAGATGAGGTTAACATGGAACTGACAAATTGGGAGTTCGCACAAATGCAGCTTCGAAAAATATGTTCGAAAAACATACAATGATAATTTTAATAGACCACCACTTGCTTGAAAATGCAGTGAAGTGTGTGCTTGTGAAGTAAATCAAACTTGCTTTCTGTGAAGAAATACATCGATAGGTAATCCATGTTTGATTTTATTTTTGTCGTATCTTTGAAAGATCATTATCACAGTTTTTTTTTTCACTGATGTTTCTAATAATAATATAAATAAAAATATAAAGGCCAAACAGTTATCAAAATAAAAAATTGTTATGTACTCTATTAAGTAGATAAAGCGAGTCATTGCCAAACTTTATTAGTTCATGGAAACGTCCTGTAAGTAAGCACGAGCATTTTTCACCCAGAGGACGTTTTTCTATCTTAAACCCCCGACGCAAAAAGAGGGATGTTATAAGTTTGACCGCTAAGCGTCTGTCTGTCTGTGTGTAGGTTTTTTTATGTGGTAGCTAAGTTTTATGCGGTAGTTTTTAGATATGTTTGATCAAAACCGGTTCAGCCGTTCAAAAGTTGTAGCGAAATGAATGTTGAAAGTCGAGGGTTTTCTGTCTAACAATAATAAATTACATTATCTTCCATGACGACATGAAGCGAACATTTTGATAGAAACGTCAATACCTTTGATACAATTCCACGTTAAAAAAATGCTAATCAATGGATGTGTTCAGAACTATTCAGTCGAATTTGCATTTGATGTAAACTCCGTTGGCAACTTGTAAAAAGGCCGCACGCGTCCGCGTCCGGTACGGCTGGTAATATACCCAAATTTGAATAAAACCCACATTTAGATCGCGCGCGGAAAACTAGTGATGTCCCACGTCTTTTGCAAGATTATCGACTAGCTACTGGGAAATGTTATTTGTGTACTTTGATTAGGATCGAGACACAATGTAGCAGATAAAGAAGTGGACTTTTATAAAAACGATATAGTGGACTGTACTGCCTGAGCTCCCACCCTTAATGGCCAAGTTTATAAAGAAAATGGCGATTCTCAAGAATTATATTTCCATTTTTTTAACTATTCACATATAACGAGAGTATGTGTTATTAAACGTAATCAAATATATATGTATTACAAGCGGCCGGTCCCGGCTTCGCTTGGGTAAAACATAATAAATTAAATATCAAAATCTTTCCCAGGAATCACACTACATATTTGTGAAAAGAGCATGAAAATTTGTGTAGTGATTTTTGAACTTATCGCGTACAGACAGACAGATGACTTTGTTTTATAACATTTAAGGAATAAGGATTATCACTTTGTAAGGCATATTATAATAAAAATAATGTGTTAATAATATTTATATTCTGTAGGAATAATAATCTATTCAGTACAGCTGTTGATGGCGCCGAATATTCAATTCAAATCATTTATTGCAATTCAAATTGTAAAACAGTTATACTAGAGGCTCTTATATAAAATATTATACCTTAGATTGTCAGTAATAGTGGTAAAATAACGATATAGGTTAATGTTTTATGGCCTTAAATAATAGGCTTACATTGTCAATAGACAAGATTATATGCTGCTATGATGTTCTTTTTACTTGTTATTTATAATATCCAAAAAAAACGTTATCTCGATAAAATTGCTACATCTAACAGGTAATTGTTCAATTAATCTGTATCAGAAGAAATTACCGACTTTATGTAAGTTTAATTAAACACTTTCTACTATCGAAATTGCAATTTGTAACTGTAACACCAGAACTGGGTGTTATTTATTGAAAAAAACTAAGCAATAAAGATATACAATAGAACATGCGCAGTCTGTGAATAGATTTGCAAAGTCATCGGTCACACTGTCAGGACTTTTTTTCTTTTTGATGTTTGAACCTTTTATTGGTAAAGTCTATTCTTATATTCGTTTATTTGGTTTTGCGGTCGTTGCGATTTATTTTGTCTACTGACAATAAATAAAAAATAATAAAAAACTTAACAGATATCACGCTACATTAAGGAGAACGTTACAGCTACCAGCTGCAATACAATTAGTTGAAGAATCCACATCTCCGCGTCTTAGCTTGCAGAGAGAAAAATGGAAGTTAAAAGTATCAGGAATAGAAAAAAATCCAAGAACAGATGGCTGGATTGATAGATAGATTCTTTAGAAATTGACAATAATACAGATTGCATCAAATAAAGTATGAACAGTGTGGCCGAAGTCCCAACTTAAAACACCGTAACTCGCTTATTTGGCTTTCACAAAGTCTAATTCCAATGTTTATTAATTCCCAAGTATATTGTCATAGAATTTCGAGAAGCAGGCCCTCAGACCACACGCACATGAATAAGGAATGTTGAGATTATGTTGAATGATGAGATGTTAAGGAATGTGACAAATTTAAATGGTAGGAGACATACCCTACCTCTCTTTTTCTGATAGGCCCAGGTCTTGGATGTTTATCTATATATGTATTTGTTATAAAATATGATATCGTTGATTTAATGTGGGGCTAGCTTAATCTGTGTGATTTGTCCTAATATTTATTTTTAAAGCTGGGTGTGTTGAAGGTCCTATTTACAGAATTTCTAATAATACAAAACCTACCTTTCAGTTCACAGTAGATCTCATGACCATCGTAACCACTAGACCACCATCGTTTCGAATCACAATTTAGAAATATAAAATATTTCTTTTGTATATCGACATCGACATTATTCCAATATATCGTTCCCATCACTTGCGCGCCATCTGTCGTACACTACACCGGGATGTTTCTGAATATTTGACTCTTTATTATGGTGTTAAATCCACCGTCGGTATTTTATATCTCAACCCACGTGATTTATTTGGGTAGAATTACGTCAAAAGAAAAATCACGGATTTGCATTTGATCGTTTTGATTTTCGACTTCCAAGGAAATATTTTTCGATTTTTCCGCCAGATTTTTCCTGATCTGTGAGTGACAGTTGACACGTCATTTCTGACAAACGGCCTCTATCCATAATCCCGTGGTAAATTGAATTGATTTTAGACTTGTACAATAAAATAAAATTTTTCTGATGAAATTTTTTCTTCTCGTGATTCTATCGGATCTGAGTAAGATGACAAAAACGATTTTCTTGTTAACCATTGAACATTGCATTAAACGATATTCTAACACATTTTATTGTGAAGAAATTAACAAGGATTACAACTCTGACTGGATAGGGTTCTAATTCAAGTAATTCCTCAAGCACTGCTAGTAGTACCACACAGTTTTATCTGTTGTATGTAAGTCACAAAAGTATGGAATCATTACATACATTGGTATTACAGAACCTAAAAAAAATATTCAGCAAAAGTGTGAATTGAACAAATGGATGGAAAATCTATATCTTCGTTTTAGCCACAAAGGTTGTAATAAGTTAGAATAGGATTTTTTGTAGATATGAAATATTTTCGTGCCTACTCAGGACATTTTCTCACTTTGACGTTTAAAAAGGTGCTGAAATGAAGGTAGAATTACCGCTCGCTCGAACTCGCGATCGTAAGCGAAAATTACAAAGCCAAGGAAATAATTTCATAGCAAATATATCTCGGATATAAACTTGATGATTACGTTCCCCAAATGACTTTCTTGAGACAGTAAAATTCATTAAATAAAATTACTTGCGAGGCTTTCCTTTTGCACCTTTATTGGGTCGTGTATTTTTTTTAGCTAGGTGATGATAGTATTATATAGATATTGATAGGTAGATATCATAAAATAAATAAATATAAATATATTAGGACAAATCACACAGATCGAGTTAGCCCCAAAGTAAGTTCGAGACTTGTGTTATGGGATACTATATTTTATAACAAATGCATATATGAAATAAACATCCGAGACCCGGGCCGATCAGTAAAAGATCATTTTCCATTTAAACCCGACCGGGGATCGAACCCGGGACCTCTCGGTTCATAGGCAAGTACTTTACCACTGCGCCACCGAGGTCGTCATTAAAGTCGCAGGTAATCCACTCTTCTTTTATAACAATTTTTCTTTAATGATTAGCACTTTTAAGGATTTTTGAATTTAGAAGATTGTCGGTAAAACTTTTCTTAATCTAGGGCATAAAATAAGTAAGGACTATTCTCAGCAGTGAGCCGAAAAAGAATAAGATAAAAAATATAACTAATTTATACAACACGAAATTAACATCTTTAAAAAAAGGCAATATATAGTCTATGATTGGGTATATATTTGATTTAAATATTAATTTTAGCTCTCTCTCTCTCTGCAGATTCAGATGAACTTTAATCAAATTAATTTAAGAAATTTATTTTTCACTCACCGAAATTAGCGATGACCTATGAAAACTACTATACATGAGTCAGATTAGTGATTCAGAATAGTGGTAGGTTCAAACTTAGAACCTTTGATCACGAGAGAGCGTCTTAACAACTAGACAACGACCGTTTCAACTATTTATTTCAACTCTTTTGCAGAGCAAAGGAGAATCAACTTTAGAATTAAATGGCTTGGGAAGACGTTATTGTGAACCTCAATGAAGATGTTTATAATGACGTACCTACCTAATGGAAAAAGTTTGCGCAAAAATTAATTAATATAAATGTATTTGGAAAGACGTTTTTCACAAATATGTGAAGTCTTATATCTAGATTCTTCATAACTGATATAAAAAAGCATAGATCCAATGAGCACCTTTTCACCTGTATCGCTCGTCTGTCTTTCGTTCTATTCTGTCTGTAATCAAAAATCTTGCAAGATAATTTTTTTTCATCTTATTCTTCTAGTTAAATTAAAACATGCCGCCTAGTTTCAGTTTCCATTATTATTATGAGAATCATAACCCGATGTTGCTTAGAGGATCGGCTCCCAATGAGGGAACTCCTCAACTATTTACTGCACGTATATGTTTTTGTTTGCAACCTTTTAATGCAAAATTAAGACTAACTACATTGGAAGACTTGACGATTCAACACCTAAAATTAGGCTTGAATCGAAACATAATATTTGACAAATTGAAACTATACCAAATGGGCTTGATAAGTAAGAACTTTTTGTAGACTTGTCCAATCTTACTGGTATATATTTTACTGGATATTTTACCGGTGAAACAAAACTTTTTTGATATGTGACTTGAAATTGAAACAAACATTGGAAAAAATCGCTTGACGTATGAAAATAACTTTCAGACTTGACCAATCATATTCTGAATCAAGCGATAGTGGTGTAATGGTTAAGACGCCCGCCTATGGATCGAAGCGTCCCAGCTTCGAATCGTGCCACAAGACTCATGTATAGTAGTTCTCATAGGATCACCACCTGTCTCTGGTGAAGGAAAACGTCGTGAGGAAACCAGCACACAGGTTGATTATTAATTTGTGTGCGAAATGGAGAAGACAATGGCAAAACACTTCATTTGTGCCAAGAAAGTTGTGTGTTTCATTTCATGTTGTGACCACGACCCACAGCCATGAGGAAATACGACTATAAAGAATAATATCCTAAAGCGGTAAAAGGGGTGAATTTGGGTAGGTTGATGTGCTGACTGTTCGAAAATATGATGATAATAGTGTTCAAACTTCTCAATTCTTACTTGTACTTACTTGTAGGCTTACGTCTTTAAAGTAAGTCTTCTTTGAGAAAGTAAGTTAGCTGCGGATCTTTTTGTTTTCTTTGTTAACGTATCGTCTACCACCATGCTATATTACAGGGCTTATATAACTTTCTCTATGAAGGATATTATGTGGGTGAAACTTTCGTTTCGACAGCCGCGGCGGCCGCGCTTTCATAACATTTTTTCAGAATTTTACAATTTAGAATCAGTTCTATTAATCTGTACTGTGGTAATGTCAGTTTTTTTTAATGCCTACGCTCGGGGGCTTCGCTGTTATTCCAAGCTTTATTCTACCCGTGGACCAAATTTCATAACAATCCGTCTCGTAAATTTTGCGTGAAAGGAAGTAACAAACATACATATACACATATATCCTCACAAACTTTTATATTAGTAGGATTAATATATATATAACTACAACACATAACTACATTATATCAGTGTTAAATAAACTTACATATACATCGTATAGTTACAACAATTTCATATGATGATATTTCATGATTACAGAAGTCTTAACTGATTCCTACACAACCAAAAGCCACGATAAAATCTTACATTTAATTATAGCACATTTCTGCACGAAAATTAATTTATTTCGACTTCCATTTGTGAGACAAACAGCCAACAGTCAACTTTCAACATTAATTATTTCATTTCGAATCTGGTTGGATGCGGAATTGCGGGGTTCTAGCACCCATTTGTAAACGGAAACTCATAAATTGTTTTTAAAGCGACAACTCTTAACTCATTGGAGAACGACGAGTCGACTTCATAACCGTGGTTATGACATGATTTCAATTTTAAATGATTTTAATTTAATACCTGAAAAAAATAAGACCAAGGAAAATGTTCTGGTCAGAGGAATGATGATGAGAGAAAATACCAAAGAAAGAAATTGCGTGGAAGAAATTAGGGGAGGCAGTCCGTAATGGGACAAAAAAATCTAGAAAAATAATATTTTGAAAGGCATAATTAATGACAACTTGGTTAACATTACATACTTCGAGTATGTTTATTTACATTTCAGAGTATTTTGATGAAGGAGTATTTTAGTTTGACCTTTTCACTTTGTCAGTTATAAACAGAAACTTAGGCTAAAGTTATTGATTATGCGATTTAATTACCAAATGTGAGTGGGTGCGAATACTTGCGGAAACATCTTGAGTTAATCATGAGAAACCCTGTGTGTAGACATCCAACTTGACAATTAAATTTATCCCACAGACGAAGACTAAGTTCAGAATTTATTTTACACGGAAAACTGCGTAAAAGATATGATGAATTTTATTGTATATGCATGTGAAAATGATAATAAAGATATTTTAGATTAATCCACAAAAGAAATCTCTGAAAAAATTACACCAAGTCATGAAAATGACATGAAAAATAAAACATCAAATAACAAAACAACAACAATGTAATCATCAACAAAACATACAATAAATAAATCAACTACAACATGACAGTTGAAAATGACTTAACAACACAACTTAAAATTAATCAACAATATTTACAAGGCACAGTTGACACGCATCCAAGCCTCAGTGGCTTTTATGATGGTGGATGGTTTTGTATACGGGAATTTTTACTGGATAAGGCTGAGGCACATGTACTGTAACGGTCTTTTCTATCTTAATGGGCACATGTTTCTCTACAGGATATGGGACATGCTTTACAACGGGATAAGGAACAACTTTCTCGATCGGGATAGAAATTTCTGTCTCAACTGGAACAGCCACGGGCTTATGTACTGGGACTTTAACTGGATACGGTTGAGGTACACCCACCAAAATAGGTTTGGGTACGTTGACGTGGATTGGCTTGTGTACAGGCACCGTAACATGTTTGTACAGCGGTACGGTGACAGGGCTTTCGACATCAGTGTGTTCGCCTACTGGGATAGCATGAGCTTCATAACCGTGTCCTTGATCACCGAAATCATGTCCGCCATCTTGTAATGTGAAGCTTTGTCCTTGATCGTGGCCGAAACCTCCGTGACCGCCAAAATCATGGCTCAACTCCGCGCCTTGACTGCCAGAATCACCGTGGCCTTGGAAGCTGTTTCCTTCGAATCCATGGTTGCCTAGATCCTGAGCCGCTTGTAAGTAAGAATCATGACCACCAAATCCATGATCTCCTTGTTGTTCAAGACCTTGGAAGCTTTGGTGACCTCCAAACGACCCTTGATGACCTCCAAACGAACCTTGTCCCAATGATTCATGGTGTCCTCCGAATGATTGGACTCCTAAATCTTGTCCGCCACCATGAGTTAGCGCTTGAGTGTAATCATGTCCACCTTGTCCCCCAGATAGATCTTGTCCCCCGCTATGTCCGAAGTCATATCCTGAAGATCCCCCGTCATCATGGCCTGAAATTCCATTGGAGCCATACCCACCCGCTTCGAAACCGGCCTTGCAAGAGGCGACTACCAACAATAGACATACCTGAAAATAGGGAGAAGAAATATTTGTAAAAATTGTCTCAAATTTAAATTCTAATGCTCGTAATAGACTTAATAATGTGTGTTTATGTAAGAGTTTATGTAAGTGTGTTAGTTTTTATATCTCGTACTAGCAACAACCCGGTGCTTCGCTCCCGTGAAAATTTCTGGTTAAAAAAGTACCCTAAATGTTATTCCAGATTATATTCTACCCCTGTACCAAATTTCATAACAATCCGCCCAGTAGATTTTGCGTGATACAGTAATAAACATACACACATACATCCTCACAAACTTTTGCATTTATAATATTAGTAGGAAGTAGGATTTATATTAATGAGCAGACAGAGTTTGTATTGGTATACACTAAGCTCAAAAAAATGTTTTTACTAATCGTAGTATACGCAATTAAGTTTGTATACGAAATTCAAGCGTGAATTAAAAGAAAAATAAAGTGTTACGGAAAACTGAGGAATTTGCTAAAAATATATTGCGACTAACAATTTCGATACTTTGTTAAATTTTTGTCGGAAAATGACATTTTCTGAATATTTTTAATATTGAAGATTAAATTCCACCGGCGTTTGTACATTTTTCTTTTGTAATTTTGGGAAATAACATTTTGAAATAAATAAATAAAATTGAGAAAAATCCGTTTATTTATATTCTTACAAGTTTATCTTATTTGAAAAGACAAGGAATTTGCTTTTCACCGTTACTTGTTAACACTTAAATATTCATTACGAAAAGGACTCTTAAATTTAATTGTTATGTTTACAACCGTTTTAAAGGGCCTTAATTCAAATAGATGCCGATTAGAATAACAGAAAGAGCCTTTTGAAATTATCTAAATTATAAGTTATACCTATATTTCGTATGGATCTAAATGTACTTTACTTTTTGAAGAGGTTTATCCAACTAATATTATAAAGACGAAAGTTTGTGAATATCTTTCTTACTTCTTCACCCTCAAACGATTGTGACTTTTATGAACATCTGGTTCAAATGGCTCTGCCAAATTTTATGAAGATCTGTAATAAGTTAGCTGATTACTTCAATTAAGATATAGGGTATTTTTTATCCCGAATATACGCGATATACGTAGGATTTGGTAAAAATGTCTGAACGTCAAAGGCGCTTTATAAAGTAGATGGCGCTACTGTGCATACAATTAAAAACGTAAGTATATTTTTTAAAATAATTACCACGTTTAAATAATTACAAAAAATTGTGTATTTAGTGAATGATACAATTACTTTCTTGGCAATATTAATGGAAGAATGGCAAACCGCCTATATCTATCTACCTTTTCTATTTCACACACTATGATAAATTATCGAGTAGAGTGCAGGTTTCCTCACGATGTTTGCCTTCACCGGAAGCAGGTGGTGATCTATGAAAACTACTATACATGAGTCAGATTGGTATAAAAACTCATGTGGCACGAGTAGAATTAGAATCTGGGACCTTTCGGTTCCCAGACAGACGTCTTACTTCACCATTACCACACTGCTTCAAATCATACAAAGGCACAAAATTACGGCCCAATTGATAGTAATTCTTGTCGTAAGTCAGTTATTAAACCTGTGACATAATAGAAATAAAGTATTTCACGAACCGTTATAGTTAGTCTTATCACACTTTGTCACGCTCCGATTCCAATGACACAATGTGAAAAAAAACTCAAAATACAATATGACTCCCTACTCTTGCATTCATTATATCAATTGAATACCGGTTTTTCAAGATTGTAACATTATATTTAGTATTGGTTCCGTATTATTTAAATCATAAATAAATTGTTAATAAAAACTAATATTTTTTAGCGTGTGTTTAATTTTTGGCGTGTGATTCCGGCCTAGAAAAGGACCATTCCATATCCTCCCGTGGATGTCGTATGATGTGAATAAGGGACACAGTCCAGGCAGCTGATAGGCAATAATAGCATTCCCAAGGAGGGAAGACAACAGCCAGGCGGCCAGTTGTAGAATCACAGCCTAATCTACTAAATTTTAAGATAATTTTTACGCTGATTCCGGGCTTCGCAACCCCGAACTCCATGTAGAGATGAGACTTATAATTCCTCGGCTATCTATTGATGAAAACTGCATTGAATTTATCGTGAACAGACAGACGCGGCAAAGGTTTCTGTCAAGCTAAGAATTATTATAATTACAAAAAATTATAATAATTCTTGGTAATATCTAAGTCGCCAAAATACGTTGTCTAGACAACTCATCTCCATAAACAAATTAAAGCAGTCATGTCTTCGTTTACTTACCAAGCGAATAAGATTACATACAAAGAGATAAATAAATAAATATATAAGGACAAATCACACAGATTGACCTAGCCCCAAAGCAAGTTCGAGACTTGTTTTATGGGATACTAACTCAATGATACTATGTTTTATAACAAATACATAATATAGATAAACATCGCAAACCCGGGCCAATCAGAAAAATATCATTTTCCATCATGACCTGATCGGGGATCGAACCCGGGACCTCTCGGTTTAGAGACAAGCACTTTACCACTGCGCCACCGAGGGCGTCATAAAAATCACTCCAATTGGAATCTGGGTAGGTACCCAACTACCGGATATTGTATTTATTTTTAGAAGAGTAGAGAAAACTTGAAACGTATGATATACTTACATAAATTATTTATGGTTGGCACAGACAGTATAGACTGATAAATGGTAAAACCACAAACGTGAAATGGTATTAAAAAAGATGATTTTGTTGGTGATATTTTCAATTTGTGGTAAATTTATTTACGTAAATAAATAGGCGTGATTTATTTTTAGGGTTCCGTACGTTTAATCAATGAAACCATTTTTACTATAAGTTTATTATTATTTATTCGGTTGTTTTTTCTAGATTACCGGAGATTCTTTTCATATAAAATGCGACAAAATATTGTCGCATTTTAGTGGAAATGAAATAAAAATTGTGGAGGAAAAAATGTGTGGAAAAAAGGGGAGTGAAAATGATAATGAAAAAAAATGTTTTTGTGGAGATTTTGGTTATACAAATCCCAACTAATATTATAATGTGTAAGCACTTAATTTTGTTTGTTACCTCTTCACGCTTTATCTACTCAACCAATCTTCAATAGTTTGAAGTATAGGGAAAGACATAGAGCCAATGAAAGGTATTTCATCCCAGAAAAATAAATGCTCCCGTGGGAATAAACTATACAAATACAATACAAGCACGTAAAGAGATAAAACTGATTTTTTTCTACATGAGTTAATAATAATTACCAAATTACAAAACATTATACTCGTGCTTTCATAACTTTTTGCTTACATCACTTGTACTACAATTGGTAGATGAATATACCTATTTTTATATAAACTGATCGAGTTCCAATTGAAAATTACATCAGCAATGCCGTTATTTTGTCTAGACTCACAATTACATCACCTCGACTTGCTCTTGAAGTCGGTTAATAAAAAAAAAACATGGCGTCTTTCGCTCATTTTGTTTGACATTAGGTTTTAGACAAATGCTATGAAAAAATAGGTTTTATGTAATGCTATGGGACCATATCGAGCTGACCGTATGGTCAAATGTTTACACTGAAAAGAAAAAAAAAACTTTTTAATGTGGTCATTTTTTTTAATGTCGCGTAAACATGATGTGACTTTTCTCTCATACTCATAGATTAACCATTCGAGCCAGGAGGTAATAAAGACAAACCTAACTAATAATATATTACAAACAAACTTATTTTCACATTTATAAATGGGAAAGTAAGTTTGTTTTTTACTTCTTGACGTTATATCTACTCGACCAATCTTTATGAATTTTTTTACATGTAGTTTTGTGTTATTCATTTCAACCCAGATATTTACGTGGGCGAAGCCGCGGGAAAAGAATAGTGAACATTAAAAGGATCGCAGTCCGGACGACCCGTGCAAGAACGAGTTTTTTTATGGAACATTCGTTTCTATAGTTGGCCACTGTACTAATAAATAATGGTGTGGTCAAACAGTAAATGTAATTTTTTTTTCAAAGTTTGGACACATTCGCTTTTGCTTTCAAATGGTCTCAACTCAATAAACCGTTTATTCACGTATATAAAAAAAAAACAATTTATACTACCTATATCAATAAAATGTTCTTACGTGATAAAATATCAAAGTTTCACATATCCGTCTTCACAAACTTCATTTATGTATTTATTTATATTATTTTGAAAGTACAATTCAGCATTTAATGAAAGTATTATAGTACTCAAAGATTTACGATACCTGTCACCGATACATGAGTGGGGTTACCATAACTTCTAATCAATACGGGACAAATAAAATGCCAGTGTTTTTATATATATTTTACCTTTTTTTTAGACCACACAATATCGCCACACAACATCGAATCACACAAAATCGAATCTTGTTGTCTACAAGATCCTAACTAAGTCAGAGAGAAACTAAGTCAATCTAATTTTGCGAATTAGCTGTTTTTTTAAGTCGCTTACAAGAACAAATTTAACCAGACTCGTTCGTGTGTAGGCGTCGCTACTGTTGAATAAAATGATGACTTTTGTGATTGACTTTTAAAAGTTTCCTATTTTGATCATCTGGTCAAGTATAAACACGCAGATTGCTTACAAATGACAAACATAGTATACTAACCTATAACATGTATTATTGTTGTATTGCCAATACGGTACCTACTGGTCGGAATACGGGATGGAGTTGACATATTGACAGTCCCGTGCGTACGGGACGTAAGACAACCCTATTTTAGTAACGTCGAAAGTATTATTATGTAATACACAGACGATCCAAACTGAGTGAACGTCCCTTTTACTCTTCAACCGGTCTAATGGTAACAGGAAAACGGAAACTTATTACATATAATAACGATTTAACAGAACTATCACTATTCATTATACTTCCGTGAAGTATTTTTACAAGCTTGTAATGTATGTTCGGGTAAAATCTTGTAACTAAATTTTGAAGCAGATATGTTCAAGCGATTGAGCTGAAATTTTTACCCACGTTTAGTTTGGATGACATTAGCGAAGTAACCTTCTCCAGGAAACTCCTCAACGGTATACTGCGCGAACATGATTTGTTTGTCACGCGTTGAATGTAAACATTATTACGTTGAAAACTTATTTAAACAACGCATGATCAAATGAAACGGAAAACGAAATCGGAATTCTGTACTATTTTTATTCTATTCTGAGACATTTTTTTTTATTCTAGTGATAGTGTCGCGTGTCATGTCATGAGTGATATTTTCGTATTACCGGTTTAATTAATTCATATTGTGAATTTATTGGCTTTAGAATAAGAATTTTCAAAAACGAAACATTTATTTTTTGATAGATAATTTTAGACCAACGTAGCCACAGTAATTTTTTTAATTGTTTAATGTTAATTTATCTAATCCCTCTCTCTCTCTCATCTGAATGATTACCCCGTTAATTTATCAACCATAGTGCATTGGAGCCTAGGAGCCGCTAGTACAATGATTTTCTATGATATTTTCTTCAATTTTCAAACCTGGCTATAGCCAGGGTATACCCTAATAGAACAATAGCTAATTAATTTGCAAATTGATTGAATCAATTGACGGGTCTGCAAATTGTTAGTAATATGATTAGTTTCATGTAAATCCATCGTGTACAGGCTTATCAGTCTAGCCATTCATTTTGAATAATAATTAACTTGTAATTGTATATATCATACTGATTTGAGAGATATTGTATTTGCCTTTATTTAATTTTGGAAGCAGTGGCGGTTGTGTGATTATGATTCCCACATATGATAGATGAGTCATGCCATATGAGATTAATACGATGCTGAACATTATCGAGAAACACTTTGCCAGATTTGCTATACATTGCTGGATTTTCGTTGCGATAAATAAAAGCTCTTATAAAAACTACGCAATGGTCATGCACTCGTGTTGCTATCTGAATTTGGAGATCATGGGTTATGAGATTATTGCCTTACTAAACACGAAACAGTCGCCAGCGTTAATAATGCAGTCAGGGTTGGCTCAAAATATGAAAGACGATATTCTACATTCTATACGTAATTCAATTAACTTCAAAAGTTACAGTCCGCCAATTAGCTCCCTACACATCATATAGAACATTAGTAGAGATCCACTCTCCCCGCACCTCTCAGCCCGCCGCGATGCGTTGAGGCGTTAGAAATTCGACTGTAAAAACTAAATATAATAGCTTGGTCGGTTGTAATATTACCATGTAATATTTTGCGTAATATAATAGGCATTTGTGTTCTAGTAGCAAAGGCTTCTTCCACAAAGGTCGTCATCCGGGTCGTAAACGGATGCGCTGGAGTGACGAACTGAATAGGTATGTTCAACAAAGGTGGAGCGATAGTACTGGACTATTTTCATAAACGAAAAAAAAACCAAATACCGTGAAACTTCGAGCAAGTGTGTTGAAAGACTGATGGTTTTATAATTGACGAATATATAATACCGATCTAATTTCGAGGCTTATATAAAAGTGTCGTTAGTCATTAAATGAAACCTACATTACCTGTATTTTACATAACTTGAAGCCACTGTTACGTCTATTATTACTGTCTGTCGTCATTATGAGTGCGTAGAGCCTGATTGGTTTTGTACACGGAAACTTTAATTAGTGAGTTGCGCATGCGCATCACGTTGCCAATTTATTGAGGAGTCCTAAAATCTTTGTAATTATACAGTAAATAAGAGCTACAAGACCGCCTTTTAAGTTTTTTTATTTAAAAAAAAAATCTGTTTTTCTTATACAAAAATTACTTTTTTTATAACTTTCGTATGATAAAAATGTACAAAAATATATTTTTCTTTAGGGTAAAAATGGAACCCTAGTATCACTTCATTGTCCATCTGCTCATTTTAAAAGTTCTTGGTCACCCTAATCACGTCAAATATTTTATTTCGTTTGTAAAGTTTTTAAAAGTTTTAATTACTTTCTATAATCTTTTGCTCAATTAATGTCACTTTTAGCTATACTTTGTAAGTCATTACTTATAAGAATATAGTTGTATATAAAATAACTTAATAGTTTTTAAATATATTTTTTTTAACAAAATAAAATGTAATCCACACGAATCTCTGTACACTTATATATAAAGAGGAAGTGTTTGTAATTTTGTGTGTAGGGTAGAGGGTAAATTGAATTGACGTTTAGTCGCATTATATCTAATTCTCAAATTGGCACTGAAATCTCAAATGAACTAACTAATTTGACTAATTCACAAAATATGTAATACTCAAAAAGTCTAATTAGCTGAATTCTTTCTTTTTAAAACCCACGCCCGAGGAAGACACAAAAAAAAACACAAAAAAACAGAACAGGATTTAAGACTTATCGAAATAAAATACCCAGATATATTTTTTTTTTCAAACAGAAAAAAAAAAATTGTGTTTCATAGTAAGTAGGTATGTATATGAAATGATAACATAACCTCAAAACTCAAAACGAACTTTTCATTTATAAAGGCACAGTGGTTGGGTTGTTAGCTATTTTGCGGACTAAATTGGTCGAATAAAGGACCCTTTGAATTAGTTATTTCGCGAACTAGTCCTTTAGACACAATAAGCCATTTCGTGATTTAGTCTATATTTTGATTATGCCATTTCGCGAATTAATTCATTTTACGAATCAGTCCATTTGACACTCACGCTGGGTTAAACCTCTTATATATTTCTAAAAGACCAATTTACTTTTAGACAATTAAGATCGTTATCAAACGCAAGCTAAACTATCATTTAAGATAATAGTCTTCTTTGTCTGTAGAGTATCTAGCTCAATATCTTTTATTAATTATCTTTTATGGATCCTTTGCATAATTATATTGGCAATGGAAATAAACAGCTACAATACAACAAAGCGTTGTTAATTAAAATTGGAAATATTACCTATATTGCAATTAAAATTTCAAGCCTGTATACTTTTTGTATTATAACTGTTAATATATATATATATATATATATTAATAGTTATAATACAATATATATATATATATATATATATATATATATATATATATATATATTAAATTAGGTATAGTAAATTATTTTGCATTTTAGAATAAAATTAAAAGTCGGTCAAAACTTGGTATAAAGTTATAAACCATCCAACAAAACAACGACTGTTCAAAGTATTTATATACCTAGATGCTAAAATACTAGGTTATACGTATTAATACTAAGTGCAAAACTACTGCGTTTAAAACACCATCACAATTTTTAAAATAACACACTTTGAATTTCACACAAAACTTTAGATTTATTAATATTCCAATGAAATATTTTTGAAATCAAATTTTAAAACACGAATCACAAGCACTGTCCAGTGTCCACGTCACGTCACACATCCTGGCAGAGAAAAATGCATTTTTTGTTTTGAAAAAATAAAAATTCCAAATTCAACTTACAAAGATCCTCATGTTGTTACGTTTGGGTTGCGGGTGCGTCGTGCCCGCGGTGTGATTCGTTGCAATGTTGTCTTTGAAGAAATGCACAAACATTTTTATACCGACCGGAAGTGATTGTCCACGTGTACGGCCAAATGCAACTTGAACTGCACAAATTTGTTCCAAATTGTTCTCTATTACTGTCACTTAGAGGTCAATGACGTTTGTAGATGTGCGGTTGGATGTACGAGAAAGGTAGCTCGGGATTTTGTTGAGATCAGACGGCGAAAGGCTAGGGTAGGGTCCAATTTGTTTATTTTCGTTTTTGGTCCAGATATTTTTGCACGGATATGTAATTGTTCGTATGTTTAATTAATTGACAATTTGACATCATTAAAACTTTTCTATACAATCATATTTGACATTTTTTTGTAAAACTTAGCAATCAAATTATAACTAGCATATATACCTATAGTCTGCTGTATTTAATTTCGGAAACTAAGAAAAAATATTTAAATGTCACATGAAAAGCCTCTCCTAGTTACTTTCTAATTTAAATGTACTTTACAGTAATAATTAATATATTTTAATTTAAAATATGATTTAATATAATATTATTATTTGAAATCATATGGAGATTCGACTTACTTCAACGCATACCAGTGTCAAACGGAGCTCAAGGGAGCCACAACGTACTTACCTCTACGCCGTAAATTAATCGCCTTAGACGGCTACACATTATAATGAATTCATGATCATAGCTTAGTTTGTATGAGAGCTTTTATTTGCCCCAATGAAAACTCAACTTTGTATGCTGAATCCCCCAACTTCGTTCGGATAACTGTTAAGCAATAATATAGGTATTGCCGGCAAAAATAATAAATGGTATGAATTTGTGATGCAGATCAGTTTACTTCCTAAACTGGATCGCATTAAGCTTCCAGGCCCCGGGCATAACAACTCGTCCCTCTCTCTCTCTATCTCTCTCTTTCTCTCCCAGTTGCTTTACTACTTTTTCGTCTCCACTTTGCACGTTCGTCGGCATCCCTAGTTGTCAGACCATTGGCACGCGTATCCCCCTTGACGACATCATCGAGACAGAGCAACTCGTATTCAAATCTATAAACAAAATTTTCTTGAATTTCAAACCAAGGTCAAATATAATCAAAATGAGAATAACAAGAAAGATAATTTATTCATTTAAAATATACAATCCAGAGTTGCTGTTTGAGTAAGAAATAGGGACAATGGCGTGAAACCAATTTTCAATTTGGACTTTATTTAATTAGGAATTGACACAAGGGCGCAAGGGGCGGCCATTTTTGTGGCTTACTTATTTCCCGCGTTTCTTTTTTAACGAAAAAAAATAAAAACCACGCCCTCGAGAGCTCTCTGCTCCATAAAATTAACTTTTTATTTCTGTTAAGTCATTAAGTAATATTTACAATTATCAGATTTAATCCTTTGTGCAAAATTTGGGCACTGTAATTGCGCAATACTAGCTCCACTGTCGCCGAACTCAGACACATGCCGACGCGAATGCGTGCACATTGCGTTGTTAGTATGAGTGCTTTTATTTACTGCAATAAAAAACGGGCAATGTATACCGAATCCGCCAGTTTGGCGAACTGTTCAACGACAGCGTCGAGCCGGCATAAAAATCCTGTTAGTACTTCTACTATATTATGTATACATTCAAGGTGAATTTGAAAGTATATCATGTACAGTTAACAGCACATCAAGTTACCCTGCGTGAACCTCTATGGCGGGCGCGGTAATAGCGGCGAGTTTGCAAATGGATATGGGTAGGTTGACGTGCTGTTGACTGTACTATCTTAGCATGGTACGATCAAAAAAATAATGAATAAATCCGGAATATTCTACTATTACCTATTAAACCCATATAACTTCATGGAAATATGTCAAGTAGATTTTGCGTGGTTACGGAAAACAACGAAACTGTATCGCGCGTCGACGCAACGGAGCAAAGAGGTCGCGGCCAGCAGAGTAGATTTATATATTTTTAACTTTTAAATATGTAAGTGTTACACAATCTTAACCTGACTAAATGTTTAGTTAGTATATCTAAGTCATTGCTATATATGTAGCTAGCACATATATCTATGAGAGCGTATCGTCGGAGCCATTGGAAAATGTTTAATGAACAAGTTTATTAGTTATACAAATTATAAACTTTGAATATTCATTTCACTACAAGTTTTGAACCGATTTTGGTAGAACATATCTAAGAACCACCGCATGACAATTAGCTATCAAATAAAAAATCCGCATCCAAATCGGTTCACCCGTCGATTAGCTACGGTGCCAAGTATAGACAGACACTTAGCGGTCTAACTTATAACACCCCTCGTTTTGCGTCGGGGGTTAAAAATTAACTTCTGGTCTAACGCACGCAAAAGGAACTAAAATTCCCAAACAAATCTTAACAATGTCTTTACGAATATGTTCTAGCAAACATTCGTGCTAACCGCACTGACAACATATGTATCAATACGGTCAATCGAGTTAAGAATGAACGTGTAATAGACAAATCTATTCTTAACAATATGTTACGCCATACAAGTTATTTTTAGAAAGATTGATTCGACGAGGTGGGTAAATAACATGCAAGTAAGTAGCGGATGTTAACGGGTAGTACAACTTTGATGGCATTGATAAGTACCTATGAAACTTATATGGTAATTATAACCTCGCGAACACAAAAATTACAAAATTGTGAATTTGACTTTAGTAAAAACGATTTTGATGCCCCATGAACTTAAAAATTCTATTGACAGATCTTACATACCTTTTAAATTTCATCAAAATCAGACTAACTGCCAACATAGGTACAAACTTAGATACAAAAAATGTATTTTTGCCAAAAGTTGATTTGTAGGCCTCGATCTATTCGATCTTTCGGTCAATAATTGTATTTCATTACGTGAATGTGCATTAAATCAACAATAATAATAATAATAACATCTAAAAAAATAACAATAAATGCGGACTTAAATTGTATGCCGGCTGTAGTTACATTATCGGTGGCGCAGTGGTGGAGTGGTTGCCTCTGAACCGAGAGGTCCCGAGTTCGATCCCCGGTCGGGTCATGATGATGATTCCCGGCCAATCAGAAAAAGATCATTTTAAACCACTTAATCATTTTAAAGCAATTATTTTAAAATGATCTTTTCATTTTAAATAATTGCTTTTTCTGTTGCATTGGGTTTGAACCTGTAAAAATAGAATAAGTTTGGATAATAAATAATTTTTTTTTTCTGATTGGCCTGGAACTTGGATTTTTGTCTATATGTATTTGTTATAAAATATAGTATTGTTGAGTTAGTAACCCATAACACAATTCTCGAGCTTACTTTGGGGCTAGCTCTATCGAACGACGCATTATAATATAATTCTGGCATTAAGAACCTGGGTTTTTCACATTGCTGGTTTTTCATTGCGGTAAATAAAAACTATCACACAAAGTACGCTATGTTCATTCACATCGGTCTCTGTCTGAGTTAATATTGTGTCGCCGACATACACCAATGCTGGAATTGTAAGAGCGCGTTCCCATTGCTCAGTTTCGCTGAGACGTCCTCCGTCACGTTGACATCCGTCAACCGATCAACGCAGAAGAACGTAGAAACACGACGGACCAATGGGAACGTGCCCTTAGTGAAAATAAAATTTAATCGTGAGTGGATCTAGCGACATTTGTAAACTATTCTGATGCCGGCTCCACACTGTCATCGAACAGTTGGCCAAACGGTGGCGGATTCGGTATACATTGCTGGTTTTTCATTGCGGTAAACAAAAGCACTCATGCTAACTACGCATGTGTCTGGCAGGCATGAAAGAGAAGGGCATCGCTTAATTTATTCAATTTTACTCTAGATGGCAGCAATCTGAACTTACAAATTACAGTAATATTTTCCTTAATTGTCCAGTTATTTAATAAAATTAATTACTTAAATAAAATATTTTCATTTATCAAAAGCAATTCATTAAATTTATTCTACTCCTTTTGCGATAAAAAATAACGACATCTATCCATACCTATTGTCACTTTTGCGTTTCATTTACGCTCGCCAAAGTGCTCACCAAAATATACATGTCTTTAGTACTTAGTTTCATTATTCGTGTATAGATGGCGCTGTTCATAATAATGAATTCCGATGTGAAGAATATGTGCTGTTGACTGTACTTTTTTGTACTGCGAAAGAAAATTTATATAAAAAGCAACATCTGGCACGATAGGGGACCAACTTGATGAGAGCTTTTATTTACCGCAATTAAAAACCAGCAGTTAATGCCAAATCCGCCAAATTTCTAACAAAAAACTGTACCGCGATTATGTATGTACCGTCATAAGAAATATAAACAGTTTTGTATACATATCCTATCCTAAGGGAGAAAATATTATACATATACGCTGTTCTCAGAGCGTTTCGGCCGCGCTGTCATTACAATTTTTCAAATTTCAACAAAGACAAGTGTTGGTTTTACTATCTGACTTAAAAATAATTAATTTGTACTGTGGTAATGTCAATTTTATGAATGATTGATTTTGGAAACGATTCCTTCGTCAAGCAAATTGACGGATAGTAATGACAGCGCGGCTGCAGCGGCCGAAGCGCTCCGCGGAGAAGCCCGACTCACAAGGACTCCTTGATCGTTGTTCCCGAGGGTCCCGAATACCTTCCCTACCTTCTTGGCCCAAGTGACGTCACGGGTTTGACGAGCCTTCTTCGAAAATTTGTAGTAATTCGGATATCTGTTGAATAGAAATTAAAACAAAAATAAAGTACAGGATTCTTTGTAATGCAATACGATTGCCTTTATTATCGCATTGAGAAACCACCAATGTATACCGAATTCGCCAAACTGTACGGCGACAGTGTGGAGATCATCATATTATGTTTGCCAAATGATCTTTGAACTAAAGATGCAGAAGACGTGCGAAGTGAAGAAAAAAAGTTATCTCCCCTAGGTATAACCCTAAAACAAATATAACCCTAAAACGCTGATGCGAGTAGATTCTCTTCGGTAAACAAAATAAGACCATGTTCAACTTTTATAATTAGCTGTATCAACGTGACCGAGTTTTGGTAATTTTAATCACCATAGAAGAAATCAACAAAAATTAATTTTATAAAAAAGTATGACCATTACAAAAATGTTAATACTCACTTCTCTATGTAACCAGGTGGTAGCGACACTTGAGCGATCACACAAGATGCTAGTACGTAGTGCCACAGAAATTAACACCAAGATTTTAATTTTGATCTGAAAGAAAAGGGTAAAATCCTAACTAATATTATAAATGCGAAAATAAGTTTGTTTGTTACCAATCCTCTTGAAATTTAAGAAGGACCTATAGGGTTTCTTCTATAGGGTTTAATCCCAGAAAAACAACTATTCCCGTGGGAGATTTACGCAGGCGAAACCGCGCGAAAAAAGGTTCCTCTTGAATCACTCTATCTTTTAAAAAACCCACTACAAAATCCGTTGCATAGTTTTAAATATCTATACATAGGGACAGACGGACAGCGGGAAGCGACTTTGTTTTATTCTATTCAGTTCTTAAAACTGTTGACTGGTACAGTGATACTCACAAATTAAGGAAGACAGGAAATTAACACTATGTGCAAAGACATTCTAACCTCTGGTATTTATATTCAAGTTAACTCAATAGGTTATTCCCCATTTCGAGAAAGCATAATTAAATACTCGGTATTTTTGTGACTCATAGTTTATCTCAATACCTACAATAACTTAGGGGACATTTTGTACCGGAAAATGTTTGTCAAATTTTATACCTTTATCTTTATCTTTATGCAAAGACTGGCTCTCGTAGAGACTAACGATGCTTTTATCCAGCATCATTCTACACTGTCGCCGAACTCAGGCACATGTCAACGCGAATGTGTGAACCTAGAGTAGTTATACCTCGTATATATTCTGACAGCTATGAGATTTATTTACTGCAATGAAAAACTAGCAATGTGTTGAGACAGCAGTAGATTGAAGTGTGGCAATCAGCAGTGGTCGTTTCGAAATGCTAGTAGTGTGTAGCTTTTTGAGAAACTAACTAAGTATATAAAATAAAATATAATTTGATGATGTAAAAATGTCTGGCGACTGTGAAAGTATAATTTCTGGATAATTGATTTAGTTTGATTTGAAAAGCGGACCCTGGGTTCAGGCGTTCAACGGCTGTGAAAGAAACCGTGAATCAGTCCAATAATATCGTTAGATGTGCTTCCATATAGATGCCACCAAGATACGTTATGTTAAAGGAACTCGTCAAAGGAACGTATTATGCAATAATACGTTCCTTTTGACACACGCGGCCTAAAAAAGAAGTCCAATGAAAAAAAAAAACATGCAAAGAATGCAGTAGTCTAGCAAAATCGAGTCAGAATTTTATTATAAAACGGGCCAAGTTGAAAGTAAGCAGACAGACAGTGATAGTTAAGTGCTTAATGTATCCGTAGAGGGCGCTGCGGAGCTTGGAAATTGAAATTGCTTAAGGTACAGTTCTGTAAACAAGATCAATAGAAGTATCAGTTTATTTCGTCTAACGTATTTTTGTATTTGTATAAATATGTAGGTAATTATAGGTATTGTGTAGTATTCGAACCCTGCTGTATAGTGTGTACAGTCAACATCAGCACATCATCTACTAATTTGAACATTTAAAATCGCTAAACATTATTACTTAGGCAATTCGCATGGATTTATCACTAATCGTCGATTTATCAACAAGTAAATAACAGACACTAATCAAAATATGTAAGTACATACATTAATATTATGAAGAACTTACAAACACTCCCTGTGTTTGTAAGTTTACATAATAAATTTCTAACATTTTTTCGCAACATTAAAGTCCAATATTCCCAAGGGAGTGAAGCCCAAGACGCAGCATAATAAGTCTTTATATATGCAAAAACATGAAATTAAAAACAAAACCTCACTTGGCCTGATTCTGAATACCCTTTCGCTGTAGTAATCTTACGACATACTAAGGATTTGACTTCCATTTTCTTTCCTTTCTGATGCAGACAAAAATGACAATAGTGTATCAGAATTTAGTAACTTGACTAATTAATAGCCCAGCCACCATGTCGTATTCTTTCTACCCCTAATTATTATTTCACTGAAACATTATTACCATATCTTACCTAATGTGCTAGTAAAGCTATAAAAGAAAGAAATCGCAAGAAAATAATGAATTAATCGCTACAACAGAACTTCACCTTATACAAAGTCCACTTTATGAGAGTTATTCAGTTTTAATATTTTGCAGTGAAATAAGCTCTAATGGCTAGCGTTTATGACAAAACCTTTCGTTAGATTCGATCCAGCGGTTTAATCCTGTAAGCGGAACAAACAAACATACACACAGACAGACAGACTTCCGCATTCATAATATTATTACGAATACATCACTTATTGACGTCGAGAATTTTCTTTAAACTAACTTTACTGCCGACTTCAAAACGCAAGTAAAGAAGAAGCGGCGGAGAAAACTTCACCGCAGCCTTCTCTAAAGATATGTGGTTAAACAGATTTGGGTGTCACCCTGGTAATTCCTTATTTTTAGCCGAATCCGCCAATCCACTCATCCGTAATCCTAATACTCGAAACATTGTATGTATGTATGTATGTATATCCACAAGCCGTATGTAGGTTTTGGTGGCACACTGTATCTAGCAGTAAATTTGGGTGCCGGCCAAATGCAATGCTCATCCATTATGTTGACTCGGCAGTGCACGGGAAATGACGTGTATCCATTGTAACACACGACACGATTACCTATCTATGTGATCAAAAATTTCATCGAAAAGTTCAGTGGCAATCAGCACAGTAGTCATTCTAAAATGCCAGTAGGTTGTAGCTTGTGAGTAATTACTATGTTATATAAAATTTGCCTGTGAAGGTCTAATTTCTGAATAAATTATTTCATTTGATTTGGTTTGGATAATTTCGAAAAACATATCAGATCACTCAACTTTCGAAAGCAGACTAATCAAAAAATCCAAATCATTTATTCTCTCTAAATGATCTGAATCTCTATCATTTAGTCTTAAAATGGGGTTCAGTTTGATATACAAAGCTAGGTATGTACATTTTTGTTATATATGCCTCTATCTGTCTCATCTCTGCATGTTCAGGCTTGTGAAGCCGCGAATCCCGGGGTCACCGTAAAAATACTGGCCGCCTGCCTGACGTCAACCCTTCTTGGTACTGCTATTGTTTCCTATAGGCTCTTTTATTAGTAAATTTCATCATCCAAATTAGATGGGTAGTTGACCGAGCGAGCGAGGTCTAAAATTCTACTTGGGGCAAAAATATTTTTTTGTATGTAGGTATGTATGTTTGTAACGCGATAGCTTTCGAACCGTTGGTCTGATTTTGATGAAATTTAAAAGATCTGTCATTAGAATTTTTAAGTTCGCGGGGCAATCAAGTCGGTTAAGTCGTTTTTGAGATATTCACAATTTTGTATAAATTTATTGTGTTCGCGTGGTCTAAGTTCGCGGCGAACAACTAGATTAGATCAAGTATTACGTAATCTGCAGTTAAGACGCAGACAGAACCGTGGTATATTGGAAACACGCTCCTTTACACACCCTGTAAATACAGCTTCCCAGCGCGCTCTGTGATTGAAGCATGTTACACGTCCGGTCGGCCATCTCCCGAATACACGGATTTTGTGTGGCGATATAGCATTGACTCACGTTACAATAATAGTATTGCTACAAGAATATATAGATTGCCAAGATTCCAATGCAACTCAGTTCCTAAAATGAATCGCATTTATACAACAAATTGACTCGATGGTACGAATTTGCGATGCAGATCAGAGGACGAAGTGTGGGTTTGCATTTCACTTCTCACTATCGAATCGATTCGAAATGAGACGCAGCTAATCAATCACAGTGCACCATTGTGACGCAACGACAACCACACCGCGATGTGATTGGTTCGCCGCGTCTCACTTCGAATCGATTCGATGGTGAGAATTCAAATGCAAACCCGCACTAGCCCCTCAGTATAGGTCGCAAAATGGATCGCATTAAGAGATAGTGGTAAGCACCCAGGTCTGAGATTTTTGTTCCCCTATCGTACCTACCTGCAGTCCTGGGTTTATAGCATAGCAAGCTCCACATACTAACCTCTCTGTTCTACCCGCAATATAGTTGCAATGCAATTTGGCATTTTTACCTCAAAAAAAGGGAGACAATGATGGCGAAGTGCCGTCGACGCCTTACTCCCACGTGGGGTTAGGATACAAACCAAAAACTGGCAAACAGGCGCTTAAAAATGTTTGTGCCTTTAAATTTTGTATATTCGACAAGGATTTTCTGACAGCAGCTGCCTGCCGGCAAAACTCTTTGCGAATGCTGTTGTGGCCTATCAGCCAGTATTTTTATTACTTATTTTCTTATGTTACCAATGAGGCATGTGGAGAACCACATACATAAAATTGTAAATAAATAAAACAGTTAAAACTGAAGAAAAAAAATAAAATATGAAAGTTTGTAAAAAAATAACTTAAAATCAAGCAAAATGCAGAGAGAGCTTTCGAAAAATGTTGCCTCTAAAATCGGCACTGCGTCGCTCGCTATTTGCAGACTGAGCACACGGGAATCTAGGACATATTTGGATATGTTGCTAAACAAAACGCGATGGAAGGGAATGCGATGTAAGATGTGCTTTCATGGAAACTGGAACGTTTTGGTTGTAAATTCTCTTGATACATAGTTTTTATTTTAAAAATCTAGATCTTTCTGTTCTAGTGTGTTATTGCTAACACTGCGGTGTCAGATTTCGTTCAAGTTGCCTAAAGGCATCTGACATGACTTTTACGACTATCTACCGACATCTAGTGGCAATTAGCCGCATATGATAATGATAAAATTAATAATAAAAATAATGATAAAAAATCTACACAAAGAAAATATGACTCTCATACTATGTAATAGAGGCTAAACCAAAATGGATTGTAGCCAAATTCGCTAGCTCTTAGACTAAAAATTAATTGCATTATAATGTTCAGAACGCTATTACATAAGTGCAAAATTTATTAGCTTACTAAGTACATATTGCAACCGTTTCCATAAGATATTAGTTGTACCTATGCTTTAAAAATCTCTCTCTCTCTCTCTCTCATCGCGCTTTTCCGGTTGCTTCCTTAGCTAGCTTACTCCTGTCCGTTTTCCTAAACTTTTTTTTCCTTTTCTTCTCCACTTTGCACGATATTCAGTATCATTAGTAGTTAGACCATTGGCACCCATATCCTGATTGATTACAACAAGCCAGCATTTCTTGTTAACCCCTTCTGCCAGCATTGAAACTATAACACAGCATTGAATTCTCCCTCTCTCTCATCCAAGTGTTTCTCGGTTTATTCCGCAGCCAGCGTAGGAGCCCATGTTTCGCCAAAATATTGAGCTGATACGTTAGTACATATCGATGGTTGTATGTACAATGTACAAATAAGTATTCAAATCAGAATAATTTCCTCAAAGGCCGCCGTTTTCCATTCGGAGGAACCCAGCCTTTTTTTTTTTTTTTAACGTGTGGAAAGACCCTCGTCCCGTCCATCCGGCCACGGGAAGCCGGACAGGTGTGTGGGACTTGAACCCACTAAAACCACACGATGCCAACGCCGACCGCATTTGTGCCGGGACCATGTGCTACTCTCGCTCCACAGTCCCGGCGCGGCGGCCGCTACCACGGCGGCCTCGGCTCGGCCGCTCTCCTCGGAGCGGCCAGCGGGACGGCTCGTCAGCCTTCAGTTCTACCCGCTTGGGTAAAGGCGCGCTTGGCATGGGCGCGCCTTTCTACCCGGGGGCCGTTAAGCCGGGCGACGGGAAATCCCGTTTCCGCCACCCGACCGGCCCTATTGTGGGGGCAGCAGGTGCAGGGCGTATGCCCGCCTCCTGCGCCCTGTGCGCCGACGGCGTATGGGGAGGTCGGTTGTATCCTCCCTCTCCCTTTCCGCCGCCTCTTTGCGGAGCATTACGCTCTCCGCAAAGGCCTGCACCGCTGTCCACGACGTCTCGCTGTCGGCCATCTGTCTTACGACAGCCGGTCGTCCCCCACAACCGCGCGCAGCTGCGTGCGGTCTTCGTCCCAGACTGGGCAGTCCTCCAAGGTGTGCTGGGCGTCCTCGTCAGCACATCCGTCGCAATGGTGGCAAACGGCAGACGGTTCCCGACCCGCTATGCGACACAGATACCCTCCGAAGCATCCATGCCCGGAGAGTATCTGCGTCAAGCGGAAAGTCAGTTGGCCGTGCTGGGAGGAACCCAGCCTGTCACTTCCTTGGCCAACTGATTTGGAGAAATTTTCGCTCACAAATAAGTTAAGAATTTTTGGTTAAGAACCTTCCAAGATTATATAACCTTAATATACCCTTTCCTCGCTATAAAAAGCTATAAATTTAACATCAATTTTTACGTGTTGCGCGCGTTTTAACTTTTTATTTGTTGACGTAAACATTTATTGGCAAGATAAAAGCGATGAACGAAGCGTGTGGTTCCCGCACTCTAGTAGACATCTTACAAGGCGTATAAGCATAGATAAAAGAAATATCGTATTAAGGAACATAAAGATTTGACAGGTGATAGACAACAACCATTATTGTCTAAATAATTGACATCAGCATATGAGCAGAATTTTCTTTTAGGCTTCAAGCGACACAGCCGACACGAAGACAAGAGAGAAAGGTAGAGTATTGTATTATAATTAGTACGACACTGTGGCCAAAACTTTCATTGGGGAGTTGGGCCGTCGTATTGCTGCGTCGACTAAGGAAAACCGCGGCTCAGTGTGGTAGCGGCTCATAGTATTTCTATAGCAATCCAAAGGGGAAACTCTGCAAGCATAATTATAGATCAATATAGGGTACATGTTTTTTGATTTTGTTTATTTAAGTTTGTTGACCTTTTTTAACGAAGCTTGTTGTGGATTTATTGTTATCATAATTGCATAGTAAATAAATATTGATGGTTTAAGCAATATATGAGTTATATTATGAAGTGTAAAACAACTCCAAACATTAAATTATAACAATAGAATTGATTATTTATTATTGTTTGTTACCTCTTCACGCTTCATCTACTCACGACGAATTAAATATAGCGTACTTATAGCAATCTTCGATAATGTACCTTTCTAATGGTGAAAGAATTTTTGAAATCGGTTCGGTAGTTTTGGAGATTACCCGCCACAAATTTACAAACTCACAAACGCTTACCCCTTTATAATACTAGTATTATATTACTCACTTTTCAGTGTAACGCGAAGTGAGCGAAAGAGTGGGAAAATAATACAAAACGTAACGGTATCGGGTTGACGTGAAATCGTTTTGTTTCTCGTTGGAAATCTGCTAAGCAAGCAATTTTGAGATTAAATTCTCCGAGTCGGGCCGCGAGCTCGATATAAAAACTGCCGCGTCACTCGACGGAATACGAATACCTACTAAGGGTTTGTTTAATATAGCTGTATTTAATCGATGTAGGTGTCAAATCGGCGAATTTGAAATGGAGCTGGGCTGGACACGTGTGCAGAATAACGCCGGAGCCACGTTGTGGCAACCAGACGGTTGGCTGCAGAGAGGCAAATCTAGAAGGAGGTGGCGCGACTTCTTGGCAAAATGGCGGGAAACCACTTTGGATCGAGAGTTGTGGAAGCAGAAAAGACAGGTCTTTGCCAAAAGTAATGGACACAAAATAAGCTTAAAAAATTATACTATTTTTATTTTCGGGGGTCTTATAGGAAAATATAAGATGTTATTATATGTTTCAATAGTAGGAATTAAACTATGCTAATTGCAAGACTCCGAAAAAAGGGTTTGATACTAAGATAAAAAATAATTATAGACGACAAGCTATAGATATATCAGGGCATCCATGTCATATCATAATGTGAAATAAATATCTCGATACTGAATCGTGTAGACGTAACAAACATACTGACAAACTTTCGCCTTTATAATATTAATATAGTGGGATTGTTTGAACGTCGTCTTGCCGGGTAAAAGCGGTGTCACCTATTCACTCCATATCTCGTTTTGAGCTTTATCGAAATTTGTTTCGTTCAGAAATTCCGCTCGTCTCTAGTGCCTGAGACATATAGTAGGGGCCCAGCACTGTGACATGTAATGGATGTCCTGGCATAAATGCGAAAGAAATAACTCGATACTGAATCGAAAACACTTTACTGTTTAGTTTAATACTAGCTTTTGCGCTCTGCTTCGGCCACGTGAACTTCCCACGGGACCAAGGGGCCTACCATAAAACATAAAACACGTGGCACGTCATTGCGTCATTGTCTCAGAACCTTCTGGAATTTGTGATTTATTTTTCTAAAATCTGCACTTTTCATTAATGAATACATTTTTATCAAAAATATAAGTATCCAACTAATTTTACGACCAGAAATTCGTTTTTGAAATGCTCTCAGCTCGGAAAAACTCAGGCAAAAGTATAATCCCTTGATGCTCCCGTTAATTATCTAAATTGGTCTCTGTCTGGCTACGGTTATTATTAAATTACTGCCAAGAAGTTGAAATTAAAATGAAGTTCACGCGCGCGAAATTTCAATATAAATTTCTCAACTCAGCGAAAACGCGAAAATTTCGCTTTTTGATGTGACAATACACAAGACGCTTGTTTAAGTTTTCAATTCAGTGACTAGTTTTTAAATGAGAATTCGCCTGTTCTATGCAGCTGAATAAAGCCGGGTACATTATGGACGTATACCTATCGACGGATTATGGATCGGTAAAGTAAAATATATCTCTATAGCGACCAATTTCTTTTGCTCATGGACTATTGATTCCATGCTTTTGCTGTCTTCAGTACATATTCTTATCTATGACAAATATTGCGAACTGTCGGCAAAATAGCAGTCGCCATCTATTATTATTTAACAAAATTAGTCTTTAGACTCTTGCAAAAAATACTCCATTAATACGTTTCTAGCTCCTTGATTACCACCGTGGGCACATAATTTGTGGCAGTTTCAGGAATTATTACCGCTTTCTCCATCTGTGTAAGCTTTTTGAAATATTACGATGTCACGTCTTAATAGAATTTTGAACATTTGATGAATTTACATTTTTACAAACTTTTTTTTATCTTGCAATGTAACTACGTCTCTGGTGGAATCTTGCAACTTCATTTTGAATCAGATATCTTTAACCGATTTACTGCACGCTTGGTCATTGTTCATAATATTTTGGTGACACATTGAATGCAATTATATCTCTCAAGAATAAAAACTTTTGTCATATATGACGTTTTTGTTAAAAAAAATTAGGTATTTTCTTGGAAAAATGTTTTGAAAATATTTAAATCTTTAATAAGAAAAACATAAGTAATTAAAAAAATACCTAGTGAGAGACTTTTTGCCATGTATTCCTAATACACAAGGCTAAAAGTGTCTCACTAGATATTTTTTTGTTTTTTTTTTTAACTTAAGCATGAAAAATATCCTAATATTTTTTCATGCGCTACCTATCTTTCAAGACCGATTAGTGTTGTCATCAATCTATCAAGTAAAAAATGTATCGTCCATAAATGTCGCTGTGTTTCCACTGCACAAGAAAACTTAGTCCGAACTATCTACTGACTTGTGGTACTCAAATAAAACCAATCCCATTCATATCCTCCGGCGGATGTATTATGATGTTAATGAAGGAAAGTGAGTTTAAAATATTCCTTGCAGATTCTTTTGCAGTGCATCCAGAATTAGGAGAGGAGAATTAAGGATTTCTTCGCTATAATAAGAAAGAAGACAGGCATATTGCGCAGAATTCGTGTTAGCTCCAATATATTTCTGAGAGCTCTCGTGAAAGGTAAGAATCACCGTTTTACTTGTACACCAGAGGCCAAATATGTAGTTTCATTTCACTATGGTCTTTAACAGTTTAGCCATGAAAGCACAGCCGACATGAAAGCACAGCCGACGTGATAGACAGACAATCGCATTTTTTTATTGGTACGGATTAGTATGCATATTATGGACTAGATGTTGCGCGCGGCTTCGCTCCCGTGAGAATACATTTTGAGATAAAATATAGCCTATTGCAATCTTGTATAATGTATAAACATACAAACATACAACGCCTCAAACATACAAACTCACAAACGCTTACATACATCTTTATAATAATAGTAGTATAGATTTAAAGTGCGAACTAGGATTCTCGTGTCACGTCTAACATTGGAAACGTATCAATACATTAAACCGCTTGGCATTGACAGGTCATCAGTTACTATCAGGCGTTAACTGACACGGGACTTTTTAACCTTCTTTATCCTGTTATCATCGCTTTTGGTAAAATAGTAACTTCTCTTAAAAATATACATAGCTTTCACATTTCTTTTGCCATGTTATTAAAAAAAAGCATTCATTTTTTTTATCAAAGACACGAGTTGGTAAGCGCAAAAGACAGATACCTACCTAGGTGGCAATTCTAAATTCAAATCCACAGTGATAGATTTTTTAACGGGACATGAAAAAATAGAACCGGTAAAACGGGTACTTTTTTAAAGACTGTGCAAGTTTTTGAAGACTATACGTGTGGGTCACAATGGTCGACATCATTTTAAGTTTGTATTGTAAGCTAATTTACAACGTGAAAATCTAAAATTAATTAAGTTATTATTATATCAAAACTCCGCAGTTCAATTTTCTATATTTTTTTATCGTGGCTCTAAATACTTAATTTCCTTTGTCACATTAATCCGGCCAAGCTTCTTGGCTGTATACGTTCAAATTCGGTTGTCCAAATCCTCTTCAGTAAAAATTTTAAAACTTTTCACGGGTGTTCCGCGTCGGTTGTTTCAGAATGGTATGCTAATTTAAATTTCATTTCGATTTACAGTTATGCTGGATAAAATAAAAAGATTTCTTTAATTTCCATTTTATTCAACAGCACTTCAAGTTACCCTATATGAACCTCTATGGCGCGGTAATAGCGGCGATTTTGGGTAGGTTGATGAGCTTTTGACTGTACAGTCACACAACTCATAATGCACACAACAACCAACCCAAATTCATTGCAAAATCGCCGCTATTATTGCGCCATAGAGGTTCTTGTAGGGTAACATGATTTGCTGTTGACTGTACTATAAATGACACTGGCTATTTTAACACTCTCTAGAAGACTAGGCTTTGTCAGCCAGACATAAATGACATTTTTGACACAAGCTTATATTGTTGTCAGAGTGATCCATGGATTTAGTAAGTAGTAAGTACTTATATTACTAATTCAATGGAGTGATCTGCTTTCAATGTATGACAAGAAAATTATGCCTGTGCAGTAAAACGTTGAGGATTTACCTCGTTTCTGGGTATACCATCAGGTCATGCTTATAATAATGCATTATTATCAAAACTAAACGTGTGTACAGAATTTCAGCTCCATAGGTTACAGATATCTGCTTCAAAATTGACTTACACAGGATACTACCCGAACATAAATACTGAAGTAAGTAGGTACATACATACAATGCAAGTTATATAAAAGTTTGTAAAGGTTCGCTTTGTGTGTTGTTTCATCTTTATTTAATACAAAATCTAGGAATACCTTGCAATAATATAAAAGCTTGTCTCAAATAAGGTAAGAAACTGAAAACGCAATCTTTTTCTTTTTCGAGTTTTGTGGAGGTCGCTTTATACGTACAGATTTATTATTTCTAATGAAATTTGTATTATATTTATATGTTTTTTTTGTAAAATCGTGTAGGTATCTATAGTGCTTAACTAGTTATTAATAAGTTAGATACTAATCACCAATCGTCATTTCATAATTTTAAGTTACCTTGCGCTGGAGTTTCATTTTCGTAGGAATTTTGCGATAAAATTGTTATTGTATACTAGCTTATACCCGCGACATCGTTCGCGTGAACTCTATGTATATAAAAGTGAAGTTACTTATATGCCAAACCAGTTGGACGGATTTTATCAAAAATAAATTCGTCGTCATCAAAAATTAGGCCTATAACTGAATGAACAACTTTATTAAGACGTAATTTCTATAATATTACTAGATTTTACCTAGGGCTTCGCTCCCGCGGGAATTTTGAGATAAAATATAACCTATAGAAATCTTGGATAGGTAATGTATATTTTTAATGCTGAAATTTTTAAATCGGTTCGGTAGTTTCGGAGATTTCCCTCCTCAAACATACAAACATTTATAATAATAGTATAGATTGTGTAGCTGGTCTTTTTGTGTTCCATATCAGATGACCCAGATCTGAATTTTTTATACCTCAGTGTTTGAAATTATCGCGTTCATACAGACGGACAGACTTGACAGGGGTAGGTACTAACTTTTTATAATTTTAATAATATTTGAATGTTCTTAGTCAACGCTAGTAAGTATTATTTAAGTATGTTACTTAATTAATTTATTTAAGTATTTCATTTAATTTAAGTATTTTATTTAGTTTATTTAAGTATTTTATTTAGTTTATTTAAGTATTTTATTTAATTTATTTAAGTATTTTATTTAGTTTATTTAAGTATTTTATTTTATTTATTTAAGTATTTTACTTTACTTAGGTATATACCTACGTTCTTAGTTCATCGCAAATATAATTTATTTAATTTTACTTTCTATAGGAATATAAGTTCGTAACTTGTAAGGGACATAAAATGCGTGCTATTGTGTAAAGCGCTATACGAACATAATGGTTACGACATCTAGGGAAGTGTAATGTGAATTATTTTTCCAGGACAATAAGTAACATACGATTGTATTTTTATATACTTCTTATATTTTATTCAGGGTTCTTTCATATTTATTACTATGTATTTTTTGTTATTCGCTCATTCACGGCCACTTCTGTCTTTATATATAGCCGGCTTATGACGCGGAAGCATGAACATTGAGTAGTTTGTTAGAGTGCATTTGTTTTAAACTAATGGAAAACCAGCAATGTACGCCGAATTCGCCAAGTTCGGCGAACTGGAGGCCTAGCATCAACTTTTACAAAACTATTCCTATGCAACTCAGTTCAATTTAGGAATCTAACATTAATCGCATTAATTCCCAGTAAGCATTTTGTTTAAGCATTATCGAATCACTTCATTCCCGCCCCACAATCCTTCTATTGTCCATTATTATAGATTTTATCCGTTCAATTGAGACCCCAAGGGCAATAATAGAAGTATTGTACTGTATTGTTCTCTTTTAGTATTCTTCAACGCGTATTGAGAATGCAATTAAAATAATTATCGCCTAGGGGTGTTTATTTCTAGTGTGTTTTGAAGTATTCGATGTGGTGGTCTGAAAGTGTTGCGTATGGTTCCGTCCTAAAACAGGAGCACTCCATAACCACCCGTGGATTATGTACGAGCCGACCAAAGATCACATAGCCTCAGCCATAGTCAACAATGCCATTCCCATGGAGGGCTGACGTCAGGCAAGCTTTGAAATCAGAGCGCAATCTTTAAAATTGTAAATTATTTTTTTTACGCTGAACCTCGGATTTGCGTCATCAAAACTTCTCTCGTTTCTTCTCATATTCCTCATATTTACATCTCTTTCTTGTATGGATGAAATCGAAGATACGACGGGGTCTATAGACTTCTCTGTCTACGCATTACACAGATAACACGATTTTCTCAAATAACATTTAAAGCTGATACAATAACAATGTTTAATTAAACCGGTGTTATTATAGGTAGGGTTCTGATTTCATTGCGCGATAAGTTGGTACTGGTACGAGGTATGTGGGAAAGGTCGTAACTACCGACCTAATATGAATGTGATGTGAGGCAAGTACTTAATTCCATTGTAACTTCAAATAAGTATTGTGATTCTAAGATCTTTAAATTGTATTCAATTTATTATTTTCAGGTCAGTAGCTACAATGAAATACAACTTATTATCTTCAAAGGTTTACATTTTCAAAATATAATTTTGCTATTGCATTGTAAAGATTGGCTAATAAACGGATGAACGAATAATAACGGATGGAATATAACCTGGAATTAACCATAGACCTTTTTTATCCCGAAATTCTCACGGGACCGAAGTCTCGGGGCGCAGCTAGTATACTATAAATTCAATATAAAAAAAAGTTAAGGACATCCAACAATTGCCTTTCACGAGTCGAGTTTCAGAGATACGCCCCAAGGGTCGCACAGACAGATATATTTATTGTTATTAGATGTTACTTGGATGACTCGTCTTTTTAGTATATTAGACTTTTGCGACATTGTGGGTCTCCGAAGGACTAAGGCCGGATATTTTGTTGGAAAATATTGGTTAACCCCTCGATCGAGAAAGTGAAATGTCAAAACGACTTGTAATGCCATATTACCACCTTGCGAAAAAAATTACGTCAATCAATAGAGAAATTGCTTACATCGCAAAAAATATATAACGCTTTGCATTCTAACCAAATTTTATAATTATGTAAAGAAAATTGTACTAATAGTTTAATTTCCTAAATATCAGGTAACAAAGGAAAATTATTGTAAAAGCAGTTTAATTGTTCAACTACCTAGGTGCTTAGTTCGAAGTTTGCGGCAATTTCGGCTACGACTCAATTGGACCTTAACGCCATACAATTAAAGACCAATGGGGTCACCGGATTCGCGATGATCCAGCTGCATTGTAACCGTCTGTGAATGAAATTATCCATGAATTATTGATATCATTATGAAATGATCGTAAATACTCAAAAACTTCGTTTATTCCTTCATTTAATATTAAAGCAAAAATGTAAGTAATCAAAGAAAACAATAGGTAACAAATTCCAATTTTGAAAATATAATTTCACATTTTCACACTGTGGCTAACGGGAATCGATGTGTTTACTTTGACTAAGTTATTGTATCAACTAGTGGAGGCCTCCCCGTAGTTAGAACTAAAGCATAACAAAACTTTTGCATAGGTGATTCGAAATTTGAATGGCAGAACTAATATAAAACCAGCTAGTACACATATGTATATGCAGAATAAATAAAAAGACTTAAGTATTTTATAATGACTGTCTTATTTTTAACACCCATGTCAAATTCTATAAAAGTAGTCTAAAGGCATCTGACATGACATTTATTAGTTGCGCCACCTAGAGCACTAGCCGCACACCCACTTCATTTAGTGAACATAACAGATGAAGCAAGTGATGGTCTACTAAGTACATAATGTACCTATCTAGGTATTCTTAGTTTTCATACACTTCATGAGTTAGATTGGCAGCTACAGCTTCAAAAAAATTGTTTAATCAAAATAACTTACTATTTACCATAAAAATATTGTTTAATGTCCTAAACGGACAGATTACAATAATAAGAGGAAAAAAATAAAACTACAGCGACGGCTGTATGGGCTTAGATTCATTGCCTTTCCACATGGATAAACGAAACCAAGAAAAAATGACATTGTTAAATGCACGGACTGACAGTAATGCGAATGTTTGTTTGTTTACAAATTTACTATAAGCGTTCCGAAGGCGAAAAAACAAATCAAATTAATTATGTTATAAAGAATACTTTGCAATATGGCTTCGAACTCGCAAGAAGCAGTTTACAATAGTGATACCTCACAGAATGCTGAAAGTACAGTGCTATTCGACCACGACAACCTTAAAAAGAAATTTAATTTGTTTCTCAAAAGATTATGTCCAAAAACTGTAAATCTCGCCAATCCATCCTGGGCCTGTGTGATAACATACATCATAGGCGTTATATTAGAGGGTAAGGAGAAGCAGAAAAATAATGAAAAAGTGGATAATTTGTCAGAGTGTGCGATGGAAACTTATGATGTCATGAAGAGTGACAAGAAAGATGTTCTGGTAGTCAAAGGGAACAGCCCCAAACCTATCATTGTCGTACCCAATGAAGAATGTTTCGAATTGCTTGCAAAAATTCATTTGGACAATGATCATGCTGACTATGAAACAATGTTGAAATTTGTAAGCAGCAATTACTTAATAAGCGAAGAAAACTTATCATTATTCATGAAACTGTGTAATGTTTGCACCAAAAGCGAGCCATTTGTCAATCACTGTTACTACATTTTTGTTATGGATTTAACTGACTTTGAAGATAAACCGTACAGATATATACTAACACTTGTTGAGATATCTACACACTTTGTTCATTTACGACCTCTAATTTTTGATTCATCTTCAGAAATAGCAATAGAGTTATTAAAAATATTCAGTGACTTTGGCCCCCCAATAACATTAAAAACAACTACAATCAAGTTTGATTTTTTCATATCCGTAAATGCAAAACTTATACAAATGTGTCCAGAATTTAATGTGCTCATTGAAAAAACTGAGTGGACCAATACGGAAAACTTTTATAAATCAATTAAGCACGAATTATATGAATGGATGGTAATGACTGGATGTTCAAATTGGGCGACAGGATGTCGTATGGTGCAGTGGCGAATGAATAATATATCAAACAGTGAAAACAGAACCCCTTTCAGTCTAATCTTTGGTGTTCATGCTAATTATTCACTATACACCAATCCTATCTGGCTATGTGTCAACGAAACAACAAGTGATGTTAAAAAATTCAAAAGTAAATTTTGTATATTGGAAAGAAAGTCTATTCCCGAGGTGTCAAACTTTATTGTGAAACGTGAAGCCACAGATAATAAAGATGAACTCATGGCAGATCGTCAAAATTCGACGTGTCATATTTGTCATTATCCAATTACTATGACACCTTCATATTGTACGACTTGTCAATCTACAATACATTCATTTTGCGGGTATAGGTATAGTGGTAAAATGAGTATAGTGTTAATTATGTGTGCAAAGTGTAAGAAGAAAGTCTAAATATCACATAACTACTTTTAAACGTTCACTTTGCATAATTACATACTAAACAAAAGGTATTAAACGCGCACATACCTTTTCTATTTCCCATACATTTCCAACCTTTTTACAAAGGTCCGAGAACCAAAACCTATGGGAAATAAAAAAGGTATGTGCATGTTTAATACATGTTGTTTTGTATATCTATCAAGTAATGTTCACATTTTGGAGGACACATGAGTGCTATATAGCAGTTTTGTAATTTATATTTCATTGTAATGTAGGTAGGTAGGAAATAAATTAAATTTTGTAATTAGAATATGTTTGAATGCAAAGCTAGGTACTGTCTTACCCAAATAACAGATATATAATAGTTTATTGAAATATTCACACTTAGACTTCGCCCGCCTTTATTTCATGTTCCAATGAGTTTTAGGAAATGGGTTTATATTTTCTTTTTATGCATCTGTTTAGATACGTAAACATCAGTTTAAAGATAGTTATTATATACATTTGACATTATAATGTAATTTATGATTTATGGGTCATTTTCATCTGCAGTGTAAAATGATCAAGTCTTTCTTATAAATCTTTTTGTTTCGCCTCTAATTAATTAGTTTTTATTCTTACATATTACTAATTTAGATTTCAGAGCTTAAATAAACGAGGGTAAACCACCCCCTGAAAAAAATAAGCATCCACGTGCTTGACAACTTGCTCACGTTTTTGACTTTCAAGGGAAATAGACGCCCACGTACACCACATTTTTTACTATGGCTTTCAATTTCTACGAAATATGTTAGATTTGCAACTTCTGGAATACTATATAAAAGAAAACAATGAAATTAAGAAGCATGTATTTATTATTTAGAAAAATCATTAAACAAAACCTTGTTTGTTTCTACTATAATTGGTATGTTACCTAGAACAATAATTAGTTGTTGGCATTCTTATTACCTAATATAACTCTCATTTATTCTATATTCTAACTAACACTTTTTTATATTTACATGAAATATACTACTTAATTAATTGAACATAACAAACACTATCATAATAACAAAACAACTCAAGCAATCAAACATAACATGACATCAAAAAAACATAAAACTAAATATATTTTTTATATTTCTTGTACATAATTGAATATATTTTTTTGCAAATTTGAAATTAAAGTTAAATACAATTTCACCTCTTTGCGTGGGTGTTGATTCTGGCAGCAAGCTTAAAATATAATTTTCTGCGACAATTAAATGTCCTTAGCCTCCTGCCATGCAAATACTATAATAGCTAAAGTCTTAGTCTTATTGTCTTCTTTTTTTTCCTCGTCTTTCTTTTTGCTTTTTTCTGTTCTTCAGCCTTTTTTTTCTAGCCATCTAAAAAACAAAAAACAAAGGGACTATCAAATACTTAAACAAGTGAAAAGTAATTATAAAAATAATGCAAATTCGACCTAGTTTAGGACTAAAAGAATAAATTGCTAGATGGCAATGGCAGTACTAGCGCGTTACGTTACCAATCATCTTAAGCAAAATTAATAAAAAAAGAAGTCTATGACTAAAACAAATAAAAAAGTCAGAAACATGGTTACCTGTCAAAAACGTGTCCGTTTCACGACTCAAAATTCCACGTTTTGACAAATGTATATAACCACATCTTTGACATTATTGAAACGTGCCAGAAAAAAATAACTTCAAAAGTTCACGATGGACATGCAAATAGGTTTATGCCATTTTGACTACATTTCCCACCAAATACATGAAAATTCACAGTAAAAACATTAATTGAAAAGAAAAAGTTTCGATCACAATTTTGACATGGTATGCTTTACATTTTTAACATCAAAAACTTCAAAAAATCTTACTTTGTATTTTGTAGGTTTCTGTCCTCTTGTCAATCCACGATGTAAATGGCCGACTCGTTTTTTTTTCTACCAGTGTTGCTCGCGTATGTTTTTGAAATTCCGAACAAAAGTTATTGGCGACGTTTGGCGAAATTATGTGGCTCCACGTTCATGACAGTTTTTTTTTATCACAAGACAAAGTGAGTTATAAAATCATAATTAATTCTCGGATTTGCATGAAATTATATACCATGATTGATTAAATGGTAATGTACACTTGACATGTGTTCTTATTTCATTATACTTAGGGAGAAAACATCAACAGAGCCCAGACATTCAAAAAACGGGTTTTGCACACACCATGTCTCATGACATTTTGTAACGAATTTTTTTATTATAATTATTTTATAACTTATAGTTATATAAAAAATGCTTACCTGCTTAAAGACCATAGAGACACATCTGTTAATAAAATAATAAGAATTTTTTTTTTAACCAGAGCCAGGAAAACATAGTGTCACAAAAAAACTAATGAAAATGACCCTTATACATAATAATTAATTTGCAGTGTGCAGAGATTTTATGTCATAGAAATCAAATCCATATTAATATTATAAAGAGAAAAGAGTTCTATTTTTGTTTCTTTGTTTATAACGGATAAACTCGAAAACTACTCGACCGATTTTGATGAAATGTGGCACAGAGACAGACGAAAAATTCAGGAGTGACATGACGCGGGCGAAGCCGCGGTCAAAAGCTAGTATTTCAATAAAAATACTTTCAGTCAGACAAAACAACTTTAGGTAGTAAGTAGATTATATCCCAACGAGAAGCGTCCTATTTAATCTGTGCTGTCAGTAGTAAACCTGACGTAAAGGACGGTCACGGGCAATTAAAGTTCAGAACTGAGCTCGTTCAAATTCTCCATTCTATTGGTCACCTACGAAGCAAATAGAGTTCCGGCCCGGCTTTGCTTGGGTAAAACATAATAAAGTATACATTTAAATCTATATAAGGAATCATAATTGCATGAAAATCTGTGCAGTACTTTTTGAGTTTATCGTGAACATACAAACAGACGCGGCCTTTGTTTTGGTGAATACTTTGTTTTATAATAATGTAAGGATAGTAATAATTATTATCTTGTATTGAAATGAGAATTTATATCTCAATAAGCTACAAACTACTGGCATTTCGGAACTAGCACTGTTCAGAAATGCCGAAATAAACTCATTAAAACCAGTGTTTTTCCCTATCATTCCAAAAGGGGGTCTTTATGGGCCTATTAAATGTCTATCTGTGTGCTTGTTCGCGCATCACGAAAAAACTACCAATTGAATTTAATGCTGTTTTTAGTGTTGTATAGCAGAAGGTCTAACTTAAAATCTGGTATAAGTTTAATCGCAATACGTTTCTTAGATCCCGTTAACAGCCGAGATATCGATAATAAGAAGTTGTGAGTGGACGCACGAAATAAAAAAAAGCTAGTCAAAATACATATTACTATTATATGTATATATATATTATGTGTCTTACATAATATTCAATAATTGTACCTGTCTAACGTTGAACATAGTCATGTCAGATGCCTTTAGGCGAATTGAATAAAATCCGGCTCCAATATTAGAAAGTAACACATTCGAAAAGAAAGACAGATTGATCTGAATGTTCTATTTGGTTCGTAGCTCTGCGTAATTTACAGAGGACACCAGTTTGCCGTGCCGTCTCGTCTATAAAACGGAACCAGAGTTTAAGCGTAAATTGCAACATACAATTTTATTTCAAACACAATTTTAAATGGCTATGTCTGTGTAAGTATATTTATTATTTAGATTATCGTTTCCATTGTAAGTTCATGAAGTGAACTTAGTTTTATTTTATTTTTTAGTTATTGATATAAGGGCCTGTTTCACCACTTCTTATAAAATATCGTTTTGTAATCTGTCAGATATACTAACAGCTAGATAAATCTGCCTGATGTGATTAGCCAGTTAGTCCTATCCAATACGTTCCATATATTATCATATACGGTACGGTATAAAACACGCCCTGACTATTTTTGAAAGTAAAAGTTAAATTATGGCGATGTACTTGACGTTAATACCTATTGTTGTCAATTAGTTGTTAAGGATATGTATCCCTCACCCGCCTAATACGACACGCCAGGATAACTGAACGGAATGGAACTAGGTACTTAGGTACTCGCCATTTCGCCTTCGAAGCGGTGGTGGTGAAGCCCGCCTGTGGATCGAAAGGTCCCAGGTTCGAATCCTACTCGTGCCACATGAGTTTGTATACCAATCTGACTCGTGTATAGTATTTTCATCGACCACCACTTGCTTCCGGTGAAGGAAAAACATCGTGACAACCAGTGTGTGTCCCACACTGGTTGATTATTAACTTGTGTTTGAAATTGAGAAGGCAATGGCAAACCACCCCATTAATAATGCCAAGAAAATCGTTACGTGTGATTCATTCCATGTAATGACCACGACCCTCAGTCATGAGGAATACGACTATGAAGAAGAACTCGCCATTTCTAGAATCGTCTATCGATCGATTCGCAAATCGAGACAATCGCTCAACAGCAAAATCAATCCAACTCGGAACTTCGGGCGTTCGATTCGTAGTGTTTCTATGAATAAATCGAGACAGTTTGAAATTGGAATACCCTTTGTTATGAATATTTTGATAGATCTTGAGATTGAGAGAGAGAGAGGAAGTAGATGAAATAACTGTTGGCAAATAAGAAAAATATTTTTTTTACAAAAATGTAATTTTTGATATAAGCTTTTATTATTGTCAGAGAGGCTTATATCAATTAATGTGTAACAAAAAAAATCAGGTCCGTGCAGTAAACCGTCGAGGAGTTCCCACGTCTGGAGCCGTTGAATTTAACACTAAAATTGATATCGTTCGGGTTCACACACAACGCCGGATCAACAAAAAAGAAAAATTCCTTATTTTCATCTAAACGTCTCGTATAAAAATAAATGGTCCGAGCTTATGATGACGTAAATAAAAAAGTAAACAAATAAAACGAGTGGAGTCTATGGTGGAACAACGAGAATCTGTTCTTGACGTCTATTTCATAAAGGTACACTTCAGGCCCAAGGAAAAGATTTCATAATTATTAATAGTAAAATACCTACATGTAATTAGAATTTGCAAAAATATTCATTATTTTTTTTTTTGTGTTTCAGACAGGCAAGTAATTTATAATAAGTAATTATTATAATATTTGATCTCTAAGCTTTAAGTGAGCATGTAGACAAAATTTCCCCAGTGATCAAAAAGACACCCTGTATTTTTTAACTTTGTCAGTAAATCAATATTTTTTTTATATATTTTATAGTATATAATATGAAAAAATATAACAATCTTGATATATTTCTCTATCAAGAAAAATATACTTGAAGGCAATGATTATTTTATCTTTTCCTTCAGCTAAGCATAAATATAAACTGTTGACATTGCCCTCAAGTGTACCTACCAGTCAACAACTGGTCGCACAAAACGATATAAAACTTACATTTTCCCTGTGATTTAGAAAGAAAATAGAATTTAAATTGCATTACTCTTTATGCTTTCATTATTCTCTGTTCATGAAACAACATTTTTTTTTATTTGGGATAAGAAAAAAAACTTTGACTTTAGCCTAGTTAGTGCAGGATAGTTATATTATGTGTATGACATATAATGTATATGAATGCATTCGCATCATTATGAGTTTAACAACACACGATAATCAAATGTCACTTAAATTTATCAGTTTTGTATATACTTAGTTTAATTTAGTATCTATTAACACTAAAATTGACGTCATTCCGGTTCACACACAACACCGGAAGAAAAAAACCTTATTTTCATCTAAACGTCTCGTATTTAATTTAGTATCTATTATTTTGTTCTCAAAAAAGTATAAAATTAAGACGCTTTTTGACACCAACATTTGTTATGTCACTCATGCCCTCTATCATACAAGCCACAAACCCAATAAAATTTTTCATTTTTGACACTGGCAACTACAATATTGTTCTATATTCAAACATCTTTTGAATTATGCACAAAGTGATTTATACGTTAATAATAAATAAATGTATTTTTTTACTTCTACCGATCAAGCCACTTAGCTTATAAGATTTATTTAGGTCATTTGTTAGACATATCTTATATGAAGTAATACTCTGATTCGCGTCTCAATTTGCTATTTAAGTACGAAAATATGTATAGAAGTAATATTTACTGATAAAAATTAACTAGCGCTGATTGGTCTGTGGTTAAAATATTGTAATCAGTTACCTATTATAGGATAACTGTTTTTATCTTTCTAACAGCGACTTAATTGAAATAAGGCATGTACTTACCTACAAAATGAGCGAATAAGTAATTTAACAAAAGTGTGTGCCATTTCTATGTCATTTTTGCAATAAAACTATGTAATTAACGAAGTAATTAAACTTATAGTAAGAACAAAATAAATTAAGTCTTTAGTAATTTACAACTGGGGCAATAGGATACTATTTCCAAAAACCGACGTATTCATTAATTAAGATATAATAAAATTTCGAGTCTTCCACAATTTCCATTTCCATCTGAATAAATTATTGGCGATTATGCTAAATTACGCTGATTCGGTAGGTCTGTAGTGGTCGGTGATTCAGTTAGGGACAAAATTGAAGTATAATGAAGTGCCGATCTAAAGATAATCTATTGTCAATGAACAGGAATCGATAGTTAGGGGTCCGACATGGCGGAAGACAAATAAAGGTTACCTATAATCTATACTATTATTAAAAAGAACTAAGCGTTTATATGTTTGAGGCATTAAAAATTATTTCACCATTAGAAAGTACATTATCCAAAATAGTGATAAGCTATATTTTATATCAAAATTCCCGTGCGAGCGAAGCCCCGGGCAACATCTAGTAAACACTAGTGCGAATTTAGAAACACTAAAGAACGCCTGCCCTTTGTTTTTTGTTCTAGATAGTTCATAAAACCCAATGCCAGAACGTTAAAATTTCGATTTACAGTTCGATTTTCGAATGTTAGACAGAGCGAGACCAAAGAGTAGATGGTGGGATGACTTCTTCTTCGCGTGTCGATGGCAAATCATAGCTCTATTGTGTGCTACCTAAATGTATTCTTGCCAAGGAAAGGCAGGCAAGGGAAGCTGCCATCAAGTCAGCCCGAGTACAGGTGTTTGGACACTCGGAACAGGCGAGGAGATGAGCCATCGATTGTGGGGTTCTCCCCACAATCGCTTTATAGTATACAATAATGTCGTCTCTGTGATTATATCCATTTATTTATCGCTATTTCAGATACTATAACGCATACCTTACCCGTTCAGCGACCGGTAAAACAAGAGACCCTATTGTCAAGTCTTCTATCTAGAGATAGTAGACCACAACCTTATCTCTACACGCAGCACAAAGCAGTACCAACTTTATCCCTTTACCCGTAAGGTGCAGTGGAAGATATGGCTTAAAATTGCAAGCGGATTAGACTTTGCAAAGTTAGATTTGGTATCCGATAAAGTATTTTGAACTTTATAGTCTTTGTAGTATGGTATATGTAGAATGTACTTGTAAATTTGTACATACTCAGACATGATGGTTAAGCACTCAATGTACCCTTTATCTTAGATTAAAAAGAGGGGTGCTTCGACTATAGTTAATATAGACAGGTTTAAGGTTAATACCCCTAGTTTCCTATTTTTATAATTTTAGTATAGTTTCCTATTTAACTTAGGCTATTACGATTTGTATGCGGTGGTGTTTCAGTGGTAAGGACACCCACCTGTGTCCCAGGTTCGAATCCTATTTGTGCCACGTGAGTTTGTATACTCATGTGTAGCAGTTTTTGATCGACCACCACTTACTTCCTGTGACGAAAAACATCGTGAGGAAACAAAAAAACATCGTCCTGCACTCTAGTTGGTCATTTATCATCTCGTGTATCTCCAATGCACATTGGAGAAGGCAATGGCAAACCACTACATTAATATTGCTAAGAAAGTCGTTGTATACCTATGTTTCATTCCACTATGACCATGGCCCTCACCCATGTGGAATACAACTTTAAGTAGATTCTTCTTTCTTATAGTCGTATTTTTAGCAAAACTTATTAGTTCTAAAATAAAATTTTTTTCGTTAAATTAAAAAAAAATATGAATTAAAAAAAAAATGGAATACTCTAAAGTGGCGACTCGACTAATGCTGTGCTATGCTAAGTTTCGAACAGCTAAACATTATTCGTCAAAAATTACAAAATTCTATTGCTTTAGGTCGCGCAGTGTTGAACAACCAATAGAAATAAATGATGAAATTCTATTGCTTGCTTACTTAGCTCCGCACAGCAAAGCTTCGAACGAATCGCCCGCTAATGTATCTAAATTTATCCTCAATTTCTTACAATGAAGTAGAAATGTGGGAGTTGCTAAGAGGCTTCTAAAACAATAGAAATTTACATTGCGTAGTCTGTTCTTTGTTTTAAACCAAATAATTCACGTCGGCATTCGCTTTTCAATAAGGTATGATTTATTTTGCTCGATCCGGTATTTGGAAAGTACCTAATCATTTAAAATTAATATTATTATGCTTACCTAAAAGTGGCGATGAGAAAGCACTATTTAGTTTCATTTTAAAAATTTTAGAACGTATGGGAAAAAGGGACAGCGTTACGTTAGTAACTTGCTACGTTTGTATGTTTCGTGGTAGGCCTTCTGTATTGGTGAACATCCAATCAGCAGCGGGAACAGAATAATTCAGCCATATTAAACTTTAGTAGAGTTCCCGTTGCTTATAACTTGTTAGACACGGGAATATCTACCCAGTTCATACTTTTATGCTTTGTAAATTTCAAGTTGGCCATTTTTATACTTAATAATTTTTCCTACTTAGTTAGCTTTTTAATAATGCCAGCTAACTTTGATTGTAGACATTACGATACGCCATCATTTTTCTTTTTAAGAGTTTCCGTTGTGTTTATCATGTTATGGACCAAGTGATTAATTGGACGCTATCAAAAATGCGAAGCCGTGGTGGTGTAATGGTTAAGACGCCTGTGGTTCGAAAGGTCTTAGGTTCGAATCCTACCGTATACAAGAGGCAGATTGGTATACATACGAATTTGGTTTGAGTAGGATTCGAACCCTGACCCTTTCCATCCACAGGCGTCTTAACCATTGCACCACCACCGCTAAACTATTACGCTATTAGACTTATTACATGGAAATACCTAATATGATAAAAATTCAATAAAACAAAACAGAAAATACAACATTTTTGTAAACATTTTGTGAATATCATAGACTCGAAATTTTTATAAAGTTGAAAATAGTTTTTATTACTGGAAGTATTGTACCTACAGTCAACTGCATTTCAAGTTACTTTGCATAGAAGTGCTGTTGACAGTATAATCTGTGATATTTTTCATGTTGAAAATTTTGTATCAAATCTACTGTCCATACTTGTAGTCTCTCAGTATTCGAAATAAAAAAGGAAGCACAAAAAAACTCGGCAAAACAGAAGGAAACAAGGTAAACACCGATTCGTATTTTATATCGGATTTATTGGGAGCTAGCCGCGTTTGCTAGCTGGGGTTGCCAGTTAAAATGGCAACGATTTTTTATGGTAGGTATATTTTTTACATGCCTTTTTGTATTTTTTTATTACTATCGAGTGTTTTGATGATTATCTGTAATATGGATTGCATTACGCACAGCATGCATGACATTTGCCAGGGCGTTTAATTTAAACAATACCGCCTGTTATAATCTGCAAAGTTATAAACACCATCTCCATCCATTACCAGTGACAGATGCTACCCTACATGACTCTTAATTATGGCGGGTTTAGGGACGAATTTGCAATGAATTGAGGTAGGTTAATGTGCTTTTGAGTATACTACAAAAGGTCGACGATATTCTTAATTGTTCTTGTTTGGAAACCAGATATTATATTTGATATTCTTGTATAAAATTTATTTCATCGGAATCTTAAGTACTTTTAATCTTATGTACTTTTTTGCATAGGTATTTTTTGCACAAAACATGAACTAAAAAAAGACTATATCAAAATCGGATCATCCGTTCGCAAACTCGACGACAATCGCAATTGGTCCACATAGAAACAGATACACAGACACGTCAAATTTACAATTTACCTGTGTTAAATCTAACTCTTTGAAACTTCGCATTTCAAATATCGAACTAGCATCTATTTTTTACTTTCCCGGGAAACTATTTATTACTGGCATTAATTCCTACTGCAGCGGGCAACACTGAGGTAAATTGAAATGAATAAAAGATAAGATTGTGAGGATCGCCCTGGGACGCAAAGATACCACTCCAGGGAGCCGTGTTTGGTTGAAGGTCCTGTAACAAGCAGAGATATTTTATTTTTATACCATTCTTATTTGTTCTGTGTGGGTATCTATACATTTTAGATTTGATTTTAGTGAAAGACAAAAACAATCCGGCCTGTGGTTCCGCCCTAGAATAAGACCACTCCATATCCTCTCTTGGATGTTGTATGAGTGACACATATATGAGTTTTCCCGGTTACTTCACAGCCGTTGAGCGTCGGAGCCCAGAGTCGGCTTTCCTTCTTTGTTGTCTCCACTTCGCACGGCCGCCGGCTTTATTTGCATCTGGTAGGTAACAATACCATTCCTAAAGTGGGTTGACGTCAAGCAGCCGGCCGGTTGTAAAATCATAGCCGAAACTTCAAAATTTTAAGGTTATTTAACGCTGACACCGGACTTCACGGCGTCCCAGCCCCAAAGAAGCCAATCAACAGAACACTTTGAGATGAGATAGATATGAATAACAAATGAGATTTTTTTCAGCGATTCGTCGCATTTCTGGTTTTTCTTTGCATTGATACAAAGCTGTTGTTAACAGCTAGCATTGTACGTTGATTCACATGTGAATTATTGTAGCTGTTACCCATATAATTTAAAGTAACGGGGAATAACTTGGAAATCTCGAAAAACTTGAAAATATTTGGCGGTAAAACTTGGACAAATAAACTTTCATAACAAAAACTACGTATACAAGATGAAAATGTTTCAAAACAAATTGTCTCCTTCACTAAATACATTTTCCAAATTTCTCCAGTCTCCGTGTAATTTTTCAAGAAGTTTAACTGAGAATATAATTGAATAATCGCGAAGTTTGCCAGCATGCGAAGTGTCTTGTAGGGCCCAAGTATTAAGTGGTTCTTATTCTTATTAAATTTGATCGCTTCTTCTTCGACTCTCTTTGTCGATTCTGCGAATCATATTAAGTAACTGTCCTAAAGATCTTTCAGCGAAATATCTGAGCGCTTTATCAATTACTTCCTCAGCTGGAACAGTATTTCTTATTTATTCTTGTTTTTGGCGTCTTAAAAATTGCCATATAATTTACACGTATGTCGTGCTTGGTGACATTGTCAACATTTTTTAGGTCACTTCTTGTTTTACTACTGGCACTTCTCTGTCTCATCTGAGCGTATTCCCGGTTGCTTCCTCAGCCGTTTGAGCGTCGGAGCACAGGGTCCGTATTTACTGCTATTTACCGCTGCCGGAATTATTTGACGGTAGTGCCAGTAAGGCACTACCGTCGAGTACCTAATTCCGGCAGCGTGTGGTTACTGCTCTAAAATAAAAACACGATATATTACGAGGTGATTAAGCTGACTGACAGACAATAACAACATTCCCAAAGAGAGTATACGGCCTAAAATCGAATCTTAAAAAATCAGAGATATACTTTTTCCGTGGGCCCCGGGCTTTGGGCGTTACAACCAATAATGAAACCAGGAGCATACGAAGATAAGAGAGAGAGATAGCGAAAGCTTACATTCGTCACATGGACCATTGCACTAAGTTCTATTAAAAACAATCCTCAAGTCAGATTTATGCAGCTCTTACAATAGTCCGAAGTCCAGTGGAAGTAGGTATAAGTAGCAGGGCTAAGTCACATGGGAAAAGAGAAAATATATATATTATGAGAGAGACAAATTGGTGTCTTGCGGGAGCGGGAAAGTGTCAACCCTACTAAATATATTTTTTCATAAATTTTTGTAGGTACACAACATAATCGTGTAAATATAAAACTTACAAAAAATAGGAAACTAAGTACAAAGACTACATAAACTTTAATAAATATCATCCCAAACATGTTTTATTTTTAACATAAAAATGTTTATTGATTTGTCAACAGTACAATCGACGCCTTACTTTTCAAGAGTAATAACTTGAGCTGCACGCTGCGATAGTCACTTTGAAAATTTGCAACAGTTTTTATGACTTTCAAGTTTCAGACGAAATATTGTTGTCCGTGTAATATTTGTTACCATTTTTCGGTTTATGTTTTGTCAATTTTACGAGAAAATTGTAATGTTAAAAGTAAATATTGGATTTACACTATTTCAATATGAAACTAGGTAGAAAATTATAAGGTATATAATTAGATAAAAACCCAAGATCTTCAGGTCAATCTGAAACAAAATACATCTTAATCCAACCTGGGACATACAGAGTAGCCATACAGTACAGTACCTTCGAATCGTCAGATAAATTTGAAATACATATGTACAATTTACTTTTTTTAACAATATTTATTATTTATTTTAATTATTTTAAATAACTATGGCTGAGTCTGTTGCGCCGCTTCTTATTCTTCACCTGCCCTTTGGAAGTCGGCAATAGACTTAAGTAATATTTTTTTGACGTCAATAAGTGTGTATCATCCTGAATTAAAAAAAATAGTTTTGAAAGGAAAAAAAAACGTCCATTCGGATAGTATGACCAAATAATTTATGCCATTATAATCAAAATTCGATTTTTTAGTTTCCTATAGAGCAGTAAATAATACGAAACTGGCCTGAATTGTTTGAGAAAACGTACGGCCGTGCCGCTTTTTTGCTCGAATTCGCGGAGGCACTGCCGTGCTCCCAGATATTTTTTCGCGATTTTCGGGTTACTCTCGTACGAAACTGTTGAAATTTCATATGGTAACATTAACATCAAATAAATTGTATGTTGATATAGGTAACTGCCTATCTATTGACTTTGGCTTATATTGTGTCTCTGTGTAACGGTTTCCTGTAAAAAATGTCTTCTGAAATACACTGCAGAACTTAACGGAGCGTTGTTTAATTTATCAATAGGTTTATATGGTTGCTCAGTATCGTGGGCTGAGCGAGAATTGAAGACAGGGTGGAGCCGGCATTACACAATTTAGTTACCTATGTCATCCAGTCTGATTTTCAGTTATCATAGTATAACAATGCCTAAGGAACGTAAGTTAATGCCTTGTAGTAATCTCTCGGAGGAAATGACGGCAGGTGCGCTTCCGTCGCCGACTGCTAATAGCTTTTAGACAGCGTGGCTTAGTGCTGTGAACTATTTTATCGATAATATATTTCATAATCTGAAGTTTTTCATCGATAATATAATATCGATAAAAAAAATACCTGACAATGAACAACATTCTATTCTACGATACCACTTTCACTACATAGTATACTATGTATCGTAGAAAGAAAGTCGCATCCCGCTGTCTCTTTATTCTTTAAAACTACGCAACGGATTTTGATGCGCGTGTGATAGATAGTACGATTTCTGAGGAGGGTTCAGGTGTAGGTATAATTGTTAATTATTATAGGTTTACACGAGCAAAGTCGGGATGGGCCGCTGATTTTATGTATCATACTTAACAGTAATATTATAACATGTGAAACTGTTATGATCGTCTATTCACATATGTGTTTATTTATTCATTATTATTTGTTCATCTTTCACGTCAAAACGAAGCAGTAAAAGATCCTAGGCAATGAATCTGGGCTAACAAGACCCGATTAAACCGAGTTAGTCCTTCTTCACCTTCCAATTTCAAATATTAAAATTGCTTCATCCATTTAGGAAATATGATGAATTACCAATACACAAACGAGTGATTTAGTGTAAACAAAATTTAACACACAAGAGGCAATTCCATATCGATAAGTAAAAATATTTTATCGACACTTTCCCATCACTAGTCTAGTGAGATGACATACAGTAATGGTCTTCCAGATGCTACCATCGTAGCATCGCTGAATCGACAGAGTACTTTATATACCAAATAAGTATTTATAAAAGCATAACAAAGCATATGACTTCGCTCGCGTCGTAATTTCTACAAATTGACAACCTGGATATAGTCTAGTGCCTTGTGAACGAAAGGTCGCTGGTTCTCTACTCATGTCACATGAGTTTGTATACCAATCTTATCCAAGTATAGTTCCTTCTTCATAGTCGTATTCCTCATGACTGAGGGTCGTGGTCATTACATTGAGTGAAACACACGTAACAACTTTCTTGGCATTATTATTGGAGTGGTTTGCCATTGCCTTCTCCATTTCACACACAAGTTAATAATCAACATGTGTACCGATTTCCTCACGAACGTCTGTTTTTCCTTCACCGGAAGCAAGTGGTGATCTATGAAAACTATACTATACATGAGTCAGATTGGTATACAAACTCATGTGGCACGAGTAGGATTCGAACCTGGGACCTTTCGATCCTTAGGCGGGGGTCTTAACCATTACACCACCACCGCTTCCATTTTCCGATTCAAATATAGTTACTACTTGTTTCGAGTGATGGTGAATATCGTATTGAGAATACCTTCACACTGACTATTTAGATCACTAAAAAATAGCAAACTATTTGAGTAATTAATAAAATTGATCAAAAATAGCACTTATGTACCATATATGGACATTGGACTAATTACACAGATTAAATCAGTCCCGTAACAAGTTTCAGATTTGTGTCATGGGATACTAACTCAACGAGTTGCATTTGATTATGTTCACAGTGTTATGTAAATACTTTTATTGCTTTCTACTTGGGGCAAAAATACATTTTTTGTATGTGTGTATGTTTGTAACGCGATAACTTTCGAACCGTTGGTCTGATTTTGATGAAATTTAAAAGGTATGTAAGATCTGCCAATGGAATATTCAAGTTCGTGGGGCATCAAAATCGGTTAGGTCCTTTTTGAAATATTCACAATTTTGTAAAAACTCATCAAACATTTATTGTGTTCGCTAGGTCTAATTTCGCGGCGAACAACTAGTGTATTAGAGTTAAAACACATATGAGTAAATAAAATAAACAACAAAAGAAGTCACTTATTTTGTTGTTTGTTTCGTTTTCCGACCGGAAAGGGGCTACACCGCTTCCCCACTCGCCTGCCTCAGCCTCGCGTATATCTCACAATTTTTGTTACATATAAGTAATAAAACATGAAAACAATAAGAAATGAAACAATAAGGCGTCTATTTTTTCTTAATTTATTTAATCTACCTTTCTTCGTATTTTTGTCGATGTTTTCCCATCACTACGACAAGAGATGACATACAGTAATGGCGAGTCGCAGCAGATGGTACCAACACAGCAGAATTAGCCAACAGGCCGTCTTTGCACTAAAACTGTTATGTATGCTGTAGCTCCTAAAATCCTTTACACTTAACGACATTAATAAATTAGTGAACATGTTTATTTGTTAGACAATTTAAAAAAAAAACCCCGACTTTCAATATTCATTTCGCTACAACTTTTGAACGGTTGAACCGATTTTCATATCCAAGAACTACGGCATAAAAGCTAGCTATCAATAAAAAAAATCGCGTCTAAATCGGTTACACACACAGACAGACAAACACCCGGGGGTTAAAAGAACTTAAGGATGAGCCGTGCCAATAATGGTCTAGGGATGCTGAAGATTTACAGCTAAGCTTATAGTTATTCCGTTATTATTAAATTATTATGCACCCACACCACAGAGCATTCTCTGTATGACCCAATGGTTGACTGTTAGCTGATTTTAGCATTTAATCCACCTTTTGTACGTTTATTATTTGTTTTTTTTTGTGCAATACAGTTTAAACTAGTGGCACGTCCCGGTTTCGCTCGGGTTGACATAATAATTTATACATCTAAACTTTCCTCAGAAAACACTAACTATTGGCAAAAACCACATGAAAATCCGTGCAGTAGTTTTAGAGTTTATTGAGAACAGACAGACGCGGCTAAGGGCTTTATTTTATAATATAAGGATAAGGCTAAATAAAAAATCGTGGAGACGAAAAAGTAAGCGGCCCCTGCGATCCGACGCTCAGCGTCTGAGGAAGAAACCGAGAAAATGAGCTGAGAGAAATTAACCGCATCACGCATTCGATGTGCGGTGGCCATTGTGCATAGTTTTTAGAAGCAGAAACCTAACATCGGTAAATCTTGAGAATACAAAGAGTTAGTCTTCTAGTGTAAAGCGTCCTTTAAATTGGTACATATGAGCGTTAAGCGCGTTCAGCGGAGTAGCTTAATTAAATTCTCGATTTTGAACCTTACGACATGCGTTTAAGAGCTAAATTTAAAATTTATGTTATGCAGGAGCCATTTAGTGCTTCGGTTACCAGGTGCGTTTTACTCTGCGTAAGTAATTTTTTTTAAGTTCGCGAAGAAAAACATTCCTTTAAAAGAGAGCAATATTTTTGAAGGTTTTTAATAATAATAATAAATTTCTATCGTCAGACTAATAACTAATTTCTTTTTTACGTTTGGTTACGTATGGCCACGAACTCGCGTATCCAATAAAACTCCTCAAAATTAATTTTGCGTGAAATATATAATTCTCAATATAATAATAGGTAATATGTATTTATTGTTTCTCCGCACAAAAGGTTTGTGTGTGTAGTTATGTGAAATCTAATATGCCGTTCAGATTAATGCGCTAGTGTTGTAAATTTTTAAACTGAAACCAATTTTAATTTCTCATTCTTTCTATCTCACGTATTACTGGTTCCACTTGGGGCTACACTGTGCAGCGGGGTCAGCGTAAACAAGTTTATTTGTTAGACAAATCAAAATACCCCCGACTTTAAATATTAACGGCTGAATCGATTTTGATCAAACATATCTGAGAACCACCGCATAAAAATTAGCTAAAAAATACCGCGTCCATAATCGGTTCACCCGTTGATGAGTTACGGTACCACGTACACAGACAGACAGACACACTTAGCAGTCAAACTTCTAACATACCCCCCTTTTTGCGGGTTAAAAATGAATCAGATTCAGCTGTAATTTTACAACCGCCTGCTTGATGTCTACCCTCTTCGGGAATGCTATACTGCCTATCAGTCGCCTCATAAGACACGTCAGGGTATGGAGCGGTCCCATTTTAGGGAACCACACGCCGCAATTTTACCCTCTGCATAAAAATTAGTTCTCTAAACTCACTAATACTAACTAACTAATATATAAAAAAAGCAATAAAAATTCCAAATTAAAACCCATAATGTTTCAAAAATGCGAAGCACAAAAGAAAATTGCAAAACTTTTGATATTCTCGCGGAGATAAGTGAACAAGGAAAACAAATTCTACTATATTATTTTATAGGATGATCCCTTTACAATATACTGAAATATTATATTTTACTTGAAATCTGTTAAATATTTAACAATACTAGTAGTGGGATGTTTTAATTCAACAAATGTACATAACAATTGAAAAACAATGTCAATATGTACACATATTGACTTTGTTTTTAAATTCGAAATAATTACTTCTTCTAGTTCGACATGAGAGGATATGGAATGGGCGTATTCTAGGGCGGAACCACACGCTACAAGTTCTGAGTCTGCCGAAATTAAAATTTTTAGAGTAGGTACAAATTTCTTGATTGAGTTATACCTTCTAATATTGCATGAACACTTGCGAAAATTATGTTTCACTTCATCAAAGTTTCTAATACATTTTTAAACAAACTAAAAAACAACGGAACTCCATTATTATTTGCATAACAAATCTTCCATCTCACAATTTGAAACAGCAATAAAAATTCCAATATTTCAACAACGCGATACAGAAGAGAAAATCGCGGCACTTATAATATTCTCTGTGTAAGCGAACATTGAACAAAACGCTAGGTTTAACGATACAATGATACACTCGGGCTGGAAGTATTCTATCTGTGATTCGGATATACAGAATGGAGGGAATATTTCCGGGATTTTTTTGATTCTGCGCTGACATTCTTACATATTATAACACAAAATCCACCACCGCGTCTGTCTGTCTGTTCGCTGTATAAAGTCCAAAACTACTGCACGGATTTTCATGCGGTTTTCACCAATACATAGAATGATTCCTGAAGAAGGTTTATAATTCATTATGTTTTTACCCGAGGGAAGCCAGGACGGTTCGCTAGTTTATTATGAAACCATGGTCCTATAAATGAAACTAATAAACTGGTTTTGCAATGGGAACGTAATATACTCATGGTTCCACTTGAGCCTAGGATTAAAATTGAGCCTTAATTCTATCTATTAACTATCAAAATGTTGTCAAAATAAACAGCATTTTTTATTTGAATGAATTTCCCATTTTCTTGCAGTGATTTCAATAGTTTAATATTTCAATTTCAATTTATTTAATAATAACAATTTTACAATGTGTCTGAAATTCGGATAAATAATAATACAATGATAATTAAATTAACAAGAAATAATATCAACATACATTACAAGGACATGACATAGCATGCTCACAACGTGAACTTGTCGAAGGAAAAAAACTTGTTTTTAAACTTGTCACTTAGAGAAATCTTCTATCTCATATTCATTTCATTCCAATAGACAGTTCTTTATTTTTTTTTGTTAACACCGATAACTTTAGGTTTTGCCTGAGGTCCACCGGTAACTTATTAAAAGTTTTAATTGCTTGATATTGCGGGCTGTGTTGAAATACTTTTAAGTGAGGTAACATGTCAGTTGTCACATATTTCGTCCTTGTTTCTTCGCGTGCAATTCTTTCTCTATCTCCTTCCAACTGGGGGAGATTATTTTTGAAGTCGGTCCGGAGTACCAATAGATACCGGTACTGGAATGAAGCCGCGGATAAACGTTATATTCTACTGATGTTCTGTTACTATCTATCATGGCAAAGACTTTAACATACAGTTAAATGAATATCCACGCATCACTGTTTTATCCAGACACCACAGAAAAAATCTGTTATTTATTAATACGAAGGTAAACAAGGGTGATATTTTAAGGTCGAAATTTCGTAAATTTGCTTTCCCATTCACGCTCTTAATCTTTTTTACGGTCTATATTTTCTGCGAACGTACACAATTTTCCTGATTCCTGAATATTGCAATTTTTTAATGAGCTCTTACTCTAAAATGTTCCCAGCCGCATATTAACATCGTCAACGACATACCACTTTATACGTTCCATTTAACACTCGATTCTAACCTCCTTATAAATTATGTTCGTAACATTATGTACTTGCAAAAGGGGATGGGGGAAAACATCAGTTCTAGTCGAGCCGTAGATCGGAACGCACGCTTTTGCTTAGCGAAAAGGCGGGAAAATCGCGAAACTTTATTCGAAATTTGAAAATTATAGATTGTAAAAATGGATTTTCTATTTAAATATCTGACTGTGTGGTGTTTCTGGCCAGTGTGATTGTTCATTACCGTTTTCGAACGAAAAGTTTAAAAATGGATTTGACTCCTTGGAGATTTTGTTTGGTGTTTTTATTATTATTTTTTGGTAAGTTTACAGCATTTTTTAAAATTAATAATAAGATTTTTTCAAATCTCTCTTCAAAAGTTTAAAATTGATGATGAAAAAGATGAAAATGAATTGATGTGAAATAAAATGTAAAACTTACAAATTCATTAGTTTTTACCTTGGATTTAATTGTTCTAATATTGATCAAAATAAAAAAAAAATCAATGAATATTTTATACCGAAAATGGTCACACGAAATTTTATTTAATCACAAATTCTAACGTAGGTACAAATAAAGACGTACAATAATTAATCAAAATATTATTCCGATTAGAATAATATTATAGACGTTTACATGTTAAAACAAAAGAAAAACAAACATATTTTTATGTCTCACCCAGGAACCCGAAGCTGAGACAACGCTAGCGGGAATGTTCGAATGATATTCGACAAATTATCGTCACACTAATCGCATTATTGAGGCATTGCTGTACTAAAACCTCAATAAAATAAAAGAATTCACTAATAAATTAATTTCACTAATGTCATTCAAAAGGAAGTGCCGTAATGTTATACTAGATCAAATTCCCATTTTTGTATTATATTCCTGTTTTTCAATATATAAACATATAAGAAAAAAAGGGGATATTTGTGTTGTTTTCACTTTGTATTTTGATGTGAGCAAAATTTGACATTTATGTACACATATTGTTGGTTAGTTTGGTTAATTCGTAAAAACTATACACATATTTTTTATGTGCATGTACCTACCTAACTTACTGTTTTGTGTACTTATGAATTAATTAATTAATTAAAGAGTGTTACCTTTCTCTGTCATGATGAATTGTAGATATAAGTATATGTAAATTTATAAAGATCTTTATGTATATATTTAAGTATATATGTATGTAATTTTAAGTAGGTTTATTTTGTTTAGTTTATTACACGAGCACTTTACCCTTTCTCCCTCTTTCCTCCCTCGTGTCTGCTGGAAGAGATTTCTTTAGAAATAAGCAGTACCTATGTACTTTTTATTCCACTTTTTGTTTTTCTTATATAATCTGTTCGTGTACATAAATTGGTAAATAAATAAAAATACTCGTCTCTTTAAAAAAAAGACATCCCTTTTCTCACACTGCAGCACACTCACATAAAAACCTATTATTTTTCTCCACAAAATGTAAGGTCGAGTTCTAAAGGCCCAATACAAACAGACGTTATGAGAAAAAAATGGACTTAAAAAAAAAGTATTTGGTTATATCTGGATATATCTGGTTATTTCTGGCTACATCAAAAGGAAAGGGGCCGACTATAAAGTGTTATAGGCCTATTTTTTCGAGCGTTAGAAAAAGCTATTGTCATAACTGACTAGTGTAGTTAGGATGGGGTTCGTATATATGCGATAGCGTTTAGCAAAAACTGCGTAATCATTTTCACGATTCATGTGGAATTACATATAATTTACTGATTATGGTCTGTGTATATATTTTTATATGTATGAGCGATTTTTATTATTTATTTTTTATATTTGAGTAATAAAGTATAATGTTTCAAATATATATTTCACATATATATTTGAATTTGCTGATTATTAAACCTCCTCCTATGATTTCCATAGACTCAATTAAAAATGGAATATCAGAGAAAAATAATTTAGTTTATTAAATCTGTGTAAATGTTATGGACTCAACTGATTGCCCAACAGCGACACGACAATATTCACAATATCGAGGCAATGTAATAAATTAGGATGGTTCAATTTGTAATTTACTTCGCCCGAAGCGACTTGTCCTTATTCAAAGTGCGCGGGTATTATTCATAATGTTCTCATTAATCACTTTGTCCATAACATATTATGTTAAACCGCTTGTAAATTCCGCTGTCAACCGAACTGCAGCCCATTTCCCAAAGGCTCAATTCCAAACGGAATGACAGCAATCGTTGCTGACTCGCGTAAAACGCGGTCGTGTATGAAAATTGTTAGTATTCGGGACACTGATATTATATGGGATTTTATATGTGGCTTTTATGTACTCTATACTAAGGGCAGAGATTTTCGTAGTAATAAAAATAACTGTATTAAAAATTTTAAAGAGATCGTATTTTTACATGTAGTACTGATAGTCGGCGGCAATCTTATCTATCGATAATGTGAAAATAATATTTGAACATGGAACACATCGTGACGTGATTTATTCGTTTACCTATTAGTGGCCAGTGCACTGAACATAAAACTTGGACAACCTTTTTTTTAATAGCTACAACTAGGTCCCATTGCATGGGATTAGTAGGTACGTTGTACGAAGTACTTACTAAATCCATGACCCATTGTCCCATACCTTCCCACTCTCTTTTGTTTCTGTGTCTGGTCTATCCATCTTTTGTCGAAATCTCTAAGTTCTTCCGACTATCTAGACGTAGGGCTGCCTCGTCTTCCATGCCCGTCAGTGGGTATCCGGGTGATACGAATGTGAGCACATCTCTTGGATATCTTTGAATGGATATCTTAATCAACATGCATTTCATCAAAATCGTGGTGAGCCAACACTGTTCAAATGAATACCTTTTAGCATTTCTAAGCAGTAATTCCAGAATTCCGTTACTTCCGAGTTTGTAGATTTTTGAGAAATAATTATATTTACGTATAAAATTTCCTGTCAACGTCTACTTTCTGGATAATAATAATAATGTATGGTAATGGATACTCGAATTGATTTGACTCTCTTATCGATCAGAATTGTAGATACCATAGACAAAAGAAGTAGATACCTACTAAATTAACCATCATTAAATCTTTGTTTGACGTTGAAAAAACAAAAACAAAAACACTGAAACAGTACTAGTAAAATATTCAGAAAATTATAGTCTTCAACAACATTTAAACAGTATTTATCCTGATATCTAGATATGGCCACCTCGTAAACTAAATACGTATTAGCAACACAGCAAAGCTCTTAAGCCAATGAGAGCTTAACGACTATTAATTAAGCTAAATGGCTGGAACGGATGATTGTGGCACAAATTAATGAAAATACAGAATCGTGCGCTACACGTTCATGTACTAAATTTTGCCCAGGGTTTCGCTCCCGTCGGAATTTTGAGATAAAATGTAGCCTATGGATAATGTACCTTTCTAATGGTGAAATAATTTTTGAAAACGGTTCAGTAGTTTAAGAGATTACCCGCCTCAAACATACAAACTCACAAACGCTTCTTTATAATAATAGTATACATGGACGAAATCACACAGATTGAGTAAGCCCCAAACTAAGTTCGAGACTTGTGTTATGGGATATACTAACTCAACGATACTATATTTTGTGCCATGTACCTACATATATAGATAAACATCCAAGACCCAGGTTAATCTGAAAAAGTATTCTAATAATCCTACTTACTAATATCCGATCGAAAACAATTTACTGATTTCTTAAATAGAATTACTGATTTAATTTATTATATGTAAAAAGATATCAGAAAATAATATAAGATATATAGGAAAATACCTATAGTGTGTATTCAATTAACAGAAAATATATGTGTTAGTTACTCAGTGTGCTAACTACTCATAATTTATTATAATTACAAAATGTCAATACATTTCGCAACCATAATAAATTCAAGACAATACAAAAATATGTAGAAACAATATATATCTTCATTTCAACTAAAGTGAGAAACTCGTCTTGAAAAAAGAATCAGTCTTATAATCTTTTTGAAACTATTGTAAGTAGACGTTTTCCTATGTTCATTACCTTATAAGTACATTATGTGTTGAAAAAAACGAAGGACTAGACCTTAATCTAGACATAAATCTCAATCATAAATCTCGCCAGACCAGAACTAAATGAAAGAAGGACAACAAAATTATAGAATACTAGCTGCGCCCCGAGGCTTCGCTCCCATAGCAATTTCGGGATAAAACATACCCTCTATATGTGTTATTCCAGATCATATTATTAAGATATTCAGATTATATCCATGTACCAAATTTCATAACAATTGGTCCAGTCGATTTTGCCTGAAATAGTAACTAACACACACACACATACACGCACACATCCTCACAAACTTTCGCATTTATAATAGGCAGTAAGACAATATTTTCGTTCTGTAAAAAAAATATATCAAATCACATATAGCGAAAAAGGTAACAAAAAAAGGTTGACATAAGTTGGCCAGTCGTAAAAACACAGCCGAATCATCAACATTCGAAGCTTCTTTTGTACTCTGGGCTTCGAGGTGTAAGTAGAGAATACACAAGGACGATAGAAACAGAGCGCAGTAATGTATCATCAACACAGTATATTAATTCCTCTTTTTTTTCTGTCACTTCACAACAACCCAAAAGCAACAAAAAAAACTAAAAAAAGTTTCAAAGTCAAATTTGATTTTCGAATGTATTTCGATTACTGGCAATTTTGTTACCGGCCATTATGCAATATTGAATTCTGGAAAATGGTGTTGTATTGCAATATCGATATCAACCAAATTAATTTAAATTCAAATACGGAATATGTAAAATAAATCTATTTCATAGTTTGCATACAATTTCCAGTTGAAATTATGAACTGAGAGAAACGGAGAGTATTCATATCTATACTATTATTATAAAGAGGTAAATGTTTGTGAGTTTGTGACTTTGTAAGTCTGTATGTTTGAGGCAGGTAATCTTCGAAACTACTGAACCGATTTTAAAAATTCTTTCACCATTAGAAAGATACATTATCCAAAATTGCTATAGGCTATATTTTATCTCAAAATTCCCACGCGAGCGAAACCGCGGGCTACATGTAGTTTAAGTAAAATAATCTTAATTTATATATCTCAATTACTAAATATATCTCTATTAAAAATATTAATGATGCAAAATGTCTTCTTCAAAATATCGTCAGCTACCCTCAAAAGGTTAAAGAAAGTTATCTGGGTTACATCTCGAGCTGTACGGCCCGCCTCATCACTTGATTCAAAGGAGTCTTTGGCTCTTACTACTTACGGCACTACTCCGAGGTTTTTGTACTTTTGTTTCTTACCTCCCATGGAAAAGAAGGATGTAGTGTAATTTTATGGTATACTAGCTGCGCTCCGGGGCTTCGCACTCACCCTTCGCCCATGAGTTATTCCAGGTTATAATCTGCCCACGTATATACCAAATCTAATAACAGTCCGTTCAATAGATTTTGCGCGAAAGAGTAACAAGCATACACACATCCTCACAAACTTTCGCATTTATGCTAATAGTAGGATAAGACTTGTAATCTTGAAAATGCAGATAGCTTTAAATATATATTACTTAAGATTTATTTATTTTCACTTTCGACAAGGTTTAGATGTACAATTTATTCCGATTTTAACTGAGCAAAGCCGGGATAGAACGCTAGTAGCAGATAATATCAAAATCATCTAAGTATGCCAACAATATACCAAAATTTAAATGTTGCAATTCTCTGTAGGGTTATAACATAACCGAGTGGGGAATATCGTCCAAATGCATAATTTTGTGCGGAATATCAAGAATCATATTTGCTTTATCGAAATATTCTCTTAATTAACAGATGGAATTAATATCGATGTGTGTGTTTGAATTGAACTGCAATTGAAATGGAAACGAATAAATGTACGTATTGAGTGTTCAGAGCAAATGTTTATTATTTATATTTAAATTACCTTTGAGCAACTATCAAATAGTCACTGGCCACTGATAATTGCAGACACTAAAAAGTTTGTTCTATATTCGAATATTTGTATGACATTATTGATTTTTATTTTTGCACGTTGTGAATTCTTGATGTAAACAAATAAAATTGGATTTTGGGTTTAATTTTATTTATTTCTCCACTAGCGGCCCGCCTTGGAAACCTTCCTCAGGAACCACATTATATATTGGTGAAAACCGCATGAACTTTCATGCGGTTGATGACTTTGTTTTATAATATGTAAAGACAAAGAATTACATAATTCACTTGATATGAGAACTATAACTAAGTATCCTTCATGAACAATTGTATGTATATAACACACGCGCATACGGTAAATACTTAATTCGCAATTACGTTCATAAAAAAAAATTAAAATTTATAAAACTCTAGTTGATTGAGATGAGATTTTGCTTTATTATTCGAATAATTTTGTTCAGTTTTATAATTATCGCGCATTTTTTTTTATTAGACCAAAAGAGTTCTGAAATACGGAAATCAAAACGTACGACATCCACGGGAAGATATGGAGTGGCCCTATTTTACGGCGGAATCGCGCGCGAATGGATAAAACGGATATATCCCATTGTGTTAATGAAGTTTTCATACTCGCGGGATTATTATTGGCGTTGCAAAACTTTTGCAATTATTCAGCTAACTTCTGGTACATGTCATTCTATTCCGTTTTATATTTGTTTTGTCAGACTCGTAGGAGGCAATTAAAGTTATTTGCATATTATGCAAATGTCTCTAGCTTCAGAAATATTCTGTTCATATGCTTATATCTACTTGTGATAACGCTTAAGTGTGTTAAGTGTAGGAAGTATTTTTTACAGCTTGCTGATAGATTGCCGATAGAGTGTCTGATAGCCTGTATGTAACAAATCGGACATACAGCGTTAGAATGTTGTTCACAAGTGTTGGATAGATCTAACTTGCAAATAATATCAGGCAGATTCCTGCCTGATTTTATTTGCCAGTTAGAACTAAATAAATATTTAACAGTTAATATTAATAGCTATTGTCCGCGGCTCCAAGTTAAAAAGTAGCCTATGGATGTTATTTTTGAGCTCTCCAACTATATTCACACCAGCAATCGCCTTATCTATATATATATCCAATGCTTCATTTTGACGTAAAAGGCGAATAAGTAAGCGCACTGTCAAATTTCTGTCTGGTAAATACCAGACGAGGAAATTTGACAGTGCGCTTACAAATAGATAATAACATAAATATGTTATTATCTATTTTGCACGAAAAATGCCTAAACATTTGCCGTGCAAGATAATCTCTATATATGTTATAATAGAATGAACACAAGCTTAGGCATAAACAAATACAATACTCCCCAAAGAATTCCTCAAAGTATATGTAAATGAGTTTACTCCCAGTTAAATCCCACTAGAAACTCAAATATAAGATAAGGACGCACGAATGGGGTAATTTAAATTATTTACAAGCATATTTCTTCTTTTCGAAGCCAAAACAACAGACAAATCATATTAATTTAGACCAGTAAGTAAATATAAGTATATTAGGACAAATCACACAGATTGAGCTAGCCCCAAAGTAAGTTCGAGAGTTGTGTTAAGGGATACTAACTCAACGATACTATATTTTATCCAAGACCCGGGCCAATCAGAAAAAGATAAAAAGATAATTTTCCATCATGACCCCACCGGGGATCGAACCCGGGACCTCTCGGTTCAGAGACAAGGCACACCACTGCGCCACAGAGGTCGACAAAAAGTAGCTACGAAGCATGGAAAATAGGGGGGCGATTCTCTGTCGCACTAAGTGGAGCCATGTATTCATAGGCATTGTTCAACTAGTCAAATCAGATACGTTTATGTCAAAATCAAAAATATATACTTAAGCAGATTTTATCTTGTGACATCACAATTTAAGAGTCACAAGCATTCCTAATTACTATTCAATCGGAATAAAAAAAATGCAAATGACGTAATTAATAAAACTGATTAAATTAAAGTGACATTTAACTATCGTATTTAAAAAAGTATATATTTATGAATTTTATTTTTAAATCAAAATAGTAAATTGCTCCGCTTCGCTTTAATCGAAAAGCCTCACTCAGTTATTCAAACTTTACCATTGAAATCGGAATTTCAAAAATAGAACGACCGACGCCATCCAATGGCAGCCCTGCGCGAAATGACATGTGCTCAAGTTGCTATAATTGCGCAAGTTTTAACGACACCACTCGAGGAGTTTCAAAGTAATACTTAGTCGCTTCAATATTGACTCGGGGCGAACTAGGAGCGTAATATGTTATCTTATATAGCTTTTACGTATTCAAAATATACATCATGTGCAAACAGACAAATCATCTCATTAAGTATTATGGGGGGAAATTAAATTGTTTAAATGTCATTAATATTTGAATTTCGAATATATTTTCGGCCAGGTTTGTTATGATGGATTAAATGCATCCCGATATTATTTTGTTTTTTATTTTTAATTATTTATCTATAGTCGTACATTTTTCTCCTTTCTTTATTTCCTGACGTTATACATATGTTGATATATCTTATATAAATATGTCAATAAAATCTACGTTAATGATCTTTGAAGGAAATCCTTCAAAAATCATTCACGTAGATTTTTAATTATCGTTAAATCAATTGTCTTCCAAAACATATTACACTGAGAAGTGAATACATATTGACATGCGCACAAACTTGAAGCCAATATCAGTAAATTACTGAAGTTTTAAGACGAGATGTGAGGAAATCTGTTTTACTTTAGTATTTAGGCTTTCGAGGGGTGAAAATGGTAATTTTCTAAGAGAGAAACGTATGAGATGTAAAGTAATTTTTAATATACTTAAATTTAAAAATATATTAATTTTATTTTAATGTCTATAATGATCGAAGAGCCACGCCGCATTTGCTGAGTCGTGCTATGTTGCGACGCCGCAGAACGACGTGGCTCTGTAGTTGTACTCCATTATATTTTATAGGTTATGACATTGACGTGAGTTGACGTACGTCAAATATCCATACAATTTCTACATTGTCCGTTGAGGTGACGCATAGCCCTTCGTCTTTCGCAAGGCTGTTATGTGGTATCTCAGGGTAATCTCAGGTAATCTCAGGGTAGGTTGGAGTAGAAATAGGCAAAGGCAGACAGTTGTATAATAGTATAATTGATAAGTAAAATACAGACCCTTCGAGGGTCAATAAATAATTTAAGATATTTTATTATATTTTATTATTATTACAGCGTACGTGCGATACGTACCGATATCGTTATGGTAATGCATGAGTCAAAATGTGATTTCAAAATATCAAGTGGAACAATAATTTAAAATTTGGAATTTAGAATGAAAGAAATAAAAATCATGCCAGCGCGCACGCGATATGACTAAAGAGGTCATAATGCGTGGCGTTACAAGGCCTTCCAGTTTCACAACTCATGGCTCTGTTTACCCCGTAATACATATAGACGTAATATTGTATCTGTAGTATATACTTTGTTACAGGTACTGCGCTTTCGCTTGGAGATTATGATAGTAAAACAAATTTACATGAAAGGTAAGTCCAGATTAGTTTGGAATATTGTGGTGTTACCTTATTGGTGAAGCGGTGATAGTCTAGTGGTTAAGACGCCTGTGATCGAAAGGTCCCAGGTTTGAATTCAACTTATGCCATATAAGTTGTATGTAAAGCTAATTTGTTTAGGTATAGTAGTTACGGCTTGCATTTGTGTTCAAAAATCATCGATGATCAAATAAAATTGTTACGTGAATAGCATTATTCCCCATTTTAAGTAATTTTATTTATAATTATGCAAATGTCTTGTTAGCTATGGATCTAAAGTTTAGTTATAGTCGTATTTCCTCATGGCGACGGTCGTGGTCATTACGTGGAAAGAAACACACAGCACTTTCTTGGCACTATTGGTGGTGGCTTCTCCATTTCACACACAAGTTAATAATCAACGAGTGTGCAGGTTTCCTCACGATGTTTTCCTTCACTGGAAGCAAGTGGTGGTCGATGAAAACTACTACACACGAGTCAGATTGATATACAAGCTCACATGAGCTTCCACATGGAAAGAGTAGGATTGACCGGGCGTCTTAACTATTATATACCACCTCCGTTTCAATCTATCCGGATCTAAAGCTAATGTAAAATTATCAAAAAATATTTATTATTATAACAAGGCCATATTATTTTATGAAAAAGCTTTACCATCGCCTTTGCTAGCTATTTATCTAAACGCTAGCCAAATATAGACACAGAGCAATGTACATTGCACTTCAAGCTACGAATTTTAGGATGTCGATCAACCTTGCAGTTTCTGCGAACTGCCGAACTATTTCCTTTGTGAAATAGTTTAGTGAGCAGAGCACCAATTCGTATTACATGACATAAATTTAATCATAAACTGTAAAAACTATGTTCTACCCAAAATTGTATGAAATTATAATTTGTTGTAAGTATCTTACATTTTGTTGTCATCTTCGTCGTAGTGGCGTCTGGTTCCGACCTAGAATAAGACCTGACTATGCTCCCGCGGTCGTCGTAAGAGGCGGCTAAGGGATTTCTAGGCTATGCTAAAGAACATTTTAGTATTTTTAAGTTCTAATGAACTTTAATTAGAATTTACTAATCTTGATCCCATCGAGTCATGATGGATTTTTTTTTTTTTATTGGCCCGGGTCTTGGATGTTTATCTATATGTGTGTTATAAAATATAGTATCGTTGAGTTAGTATCCCATAACACAAGTCTTGAACTTATTTTGGGGCTAGCACAATCTGTGTGATTAAAAACTCATAAAAGCCCTTAATATTTTTTACGTGCATGTTTGACACATGGAAAAAAGTATTCGATTTGACTTGATTGCAACTGATCTAATACCCTATGTCTATCTAATATTCAATTCTTGTAAATGAACTTGTAAATATGGAAACTTTCTAAAACAAAAACATTATTATCCAGCAAGACAGACAAGTGCTCCAGACAAGAAATACAAATAAAACATTCAAAATGAAAGACGTTGCGTAATAAGGAGCAGTTGTAAAGTTGAAGCATTCTAAACAGGGCTCTCGGAGGGAACGCGGAGCCCTAGCGAAAAATAAGTTACTTTGTGAATAACATTCTAGTCCAAGAATTTATTAAATTTGTTATGACGGTTGTTATTATTAGAATGACCTACGAGTTTTGTTCTTGAAGTGAAAATGGTAAAAAATGTCAAATTGACGTCATGACACTAGTGCAACTTTGCTATTTACACCTCACCATCGAATCGATTCGCAGTGAGACGCAGCTAACCAATCACAGTGCGCCATTGTGACCACACCGCAATGTGATTGGTTCGCCTGCTATGTGAGTTCGAAAATTCGTAAGATGTCAAATATGCACAACGTCAATATTCAAGTTGTACGAAGTACTTACTAAATCCATGTATTCAAGTAAGCAGCATAGATAAAAAAAAAATTATCTATGGTAGGCAGAGACGAGGGGGGATTTCTTTTGAAAAATAAATGAAGCGTCTCAAATTTACTTTTTCTTCTGAGACATTCTATATGCCATCTATCGTGACACTTTGTAGCCATTTTATAGGCAAGATAAAACTACAAGTTTACGTCTTACGATGTCATATAAATATTAAACTTACAGAGTTATTTATAGCACTTTTGGGCGCGTTTCCATTGCTCATTTGCGTCGACGCACCACCTTGTAGCTCCGTCGCCGCGTCGTGTTCCACTGTTTTCTATAGGTTTGACACTGACAGTGTCACACAAAGTTGACGTACGTCGAAACTATAAGCAATGGGAATGCGCTCTAAGAGCGCGTTGTAAGTTTGTTTTCCTTAAAATTTTGTTAGCTCTTCACGCTTTCCCTGCCTAGCCTATCCAATCTTCTTGCATACATGTAGTTTAGAGTATGAAGAAGAACATAGGGTACCTTTTATGCAGGAAAAATAAATGTTCCCGTGGGAAATTCACGCGAGCGAAGCCGCGGGCAAAATCTAGTTACTCATAAATTAAGTCCCAATTTGCATACTACAGCATAAGTACTTATTTTAATATAAAAGGCCCATCTATTTCTGGATCTCTTAGACATTTCCCTGAACATTGCATGTTCAATGGGCCGAATATTATTCCTCTGATTACACAGGCCTTTGAGGACGCGACACAGATCTATAACTAGCTTGTTTTCTGTGACTTTGTTCAACACAAGTTTATTTGTTAGACAAATAAAAAAATAAACAATTTTAATATTCATTTCGCTACGACTTTTGAACGAAACATCTCAGAACCTACGCATAAAAATTTGCTATCAAATAAAATAACCGCAGACCGGGACGCAACTATAGTATATATATATAAATATATTCTAGTAAACTCATTCTTCTTCAGTAAACTGTGAATCCTCAAAGGCCGGGTTCAGGAAAAACATTTTGAAGATTCTGCTGTGATGTCACGACCGGCCGCCTGCCTAACACCAACCCTCTTTGGGAAAGCTATCGTTGCCTATTGGCTGTCAAAGCTTTTTCTACCTTAGTCTGCTCATACTATATCTACGGAAAAATAATAAATATAACTAAATTTCGATAAACATGTTGCCTGACCCAATAGCCTTTCAACCGATGATATGAAGTGAACGCAACATTTTCTGTAGAGGTATCAAAATCGAAGATCTGGAACACCTGATGTTGACCTATGATGGTACAACTACAGTTATAGGAAAAATAGAAATGACGCTCTAATAAAAGTTATTAAGTATAAAAATCGAAGATCTGGAACACCTGAAGAAGAGTCATATTAGTTCAGATAAACTATAGAAAGTATAATTTTTCAGTCTGATTAGCATCTTCTGTATGTATAGGTATCGTTACATTTGTCTGTATAATTAAATTTCTTTAATAGTTTTGACTCCTTACCAAAAATTGATCGGCCACGTGAACGAAGTCGCAAGCATCAGCTAGTAAGAAAATATACACATTAAAAATATTACGTGTCATAATGTCACCTTTTCAATGTGGGTCAAATATATTTAGCTTTCCAAGATGCGGAACCTTCGTTGTGATCACAAAACACCATACGAGTCAATGAATATGCGAAGATAAAGTTTTTGGGATGGCCTGAACCAATGGTCACGATAAAATCGTAAAGGGACTTTCCATAAGAATGAAACCCAATATTATTTACTATCGATTGCATTATTGCTAACACTGGTATTAGATTTTTATTCAGGCAGGTTCCTGAAGGCATCGGGATTAACTATTGTTTTAGCACAGGAATGGAATTTCTTCAGTGAAACTCAAAATTCTTCAAAAACAAATATACTAATTTCAACGTAGATATGTTCACAATACAAGATATTTATGTAGAAAAAGTGATTTTTATAACACTACCGACAAAATATTGGTCTCATGCTTATTACGGAGCAATTTTGAGATGCGCAATCAGGTTGCTCTTTAGTTTATTCAGGCGCTTGAACAACTTTACCAATAAACTTTACATCCTACTAATATTATAATATGCGAAAGTTTATGAATGATGTGATGTTTTTTACTCTTTCACAAAAAATCTACTGGACCGATTGTTATGAAATTTGCTAGGTATAACTGGAATAATACATAGGGTACTACGTTATCCCGTAATTCCCGCGGAAGCGAAGCCCTGGAGCGCAGCTAAGGGTACATAAAGCCCAGATTTAATGTTTCTTGAAAAATATTTTTTCGTTTCCAACTCAAAACAAGCGTTGATTAAAATATATTCCACGTATATCAGTTATTCCTATATCAGTTTACAACTCATTATTTATAATTGGTTTGTTGCAGGTTTTTGTGGGGTAATACGTCCAGGCATCGATGGAGCATTTTATATAATGGTAAGCATTTTTTTAAAGTACTCTCTCTCTTTCATCTTCGCGTGTTCCCGGTTACATTCGGAGCTGTGACACACCAAAGCCCAGGGTTTGGTTTTGGTAAAAACAATTGCCAATGATAGATAGGTATATATATACCTTTATTCGTAGCCACAAACACGGGTGTCCTTTGATTCGTTTAAAATTATTGTTTCTACTTTCACTTCGTCAAACCTTATTGGCCTAAACTCACAACGCACAATTATCATCTAGACTAATAGATTTTTCTGCACAATTTTAGAATCTCTACTGACATCCTAAAATCGTTTGGAATTTATTTCTTTAGACTTAAATCTATAGTGTAAAAATCTATAGTTTACTTCTTTTCAGTTTTTTTATTAGCTCCCGTTCCGACTCATATTTTAGCTGTAGCATCATTAACACTATTTTCATAATTTGTTGTCATTCAGAATCAGTCAACATGCCAACAACATTACATCGACTCATTACGTCGTAAATGCACATATCAAGTTTTTTTCTAACAGATAAGAGGATGCCAGCAAATTCAGAGCTGGGATAAATTCATTCATCAGATCCATGAATTTTAAATTATTTTTTTATATCTTTACCATGGTATTTTCAACCTTGAAGTTGTCAAAATAGTTTTCACGAATGTTAGAGAGCTAATAACACAAGAAAATAATAAGTTCGTTTAAAACTCCTCTGTCAAATAATGAACACTTTCTGACAAACTAATAAGATACGTGGGTCCGTGAACGGTGTTTGCTTACCATCAGGCAACCAAATCGGTTTGTCTCTTTTACCTAGTATACTATAAAAAAAGTAATTTTATTTCTTTCGGATTGGTGCGCTAAACGCCATATTATCACTTCCCAGTTTAGAATAAATACTTATTTATTCAAATCAAAGTCGTGGAAAGAGTTTTCTGAATAAATCTCACATTTATTTTTATATCTATTTATTAGATAGCGAGGGTGGAATTCAATAATATCTAAATGTAAATTTTGTTTGCGTAATGGGTTTTAGTATGATTTGATTTGTAACTGAGAGGCTTAAGGAAAACAGACACCTGTCGTAAAATCCAATTATAGGATAAAATTTATTCGCTATTGACGACCTCCATGGCTTAATGGTCATTATGCCGGCCTTGAGGTCCTGGGCTCGATCCAGGGTCAGGTCAAGATGGAAAATGATGTTTTTCAGATTGACCTAGGTCTTGAATGTTTATCGATTTCGTATCGATGTCGTTTATTTGTGTATTTTGTTGCTAACTCAATCTGTGTGATTTGTCCTACTATATTAATTACATGCTAATTTATGAGATACTCGAAGTGACGAGTGACTTAACCGCCACTTCGTAGGCCGAGTGCTATAACGCACAATTTAGCACCTCATATTATACAGGGTTACTGGTATCTAACGCATAATCTTTCAAAGGCGCATAAGGTACGTAGAGACTAATATCCTTTGTTCTACGACTTTTGTCTAAAGTTAATAAATACAAAAAAAATCTTTTTTTTTTTAGTTTTAATGCCGTTTCTATAAAACGTTAACTCTATATTCGATTCTGCTACATAACGCTACTGTACTATCTCGTGTTGATTGGCTATTACATAGAGTTAAGATGTGTAGAATCGAAAATTAGATTGTTTAATCACGAAAAGTCGTAGAATAAAGTTGCTTGTTTTGATATAGGTACCCAAGTAGTCTTTAGAAGGTTTTGCGTTTGATACCAGTAACCCTGTATAATTATTATATATTAATACCTTATTAAATTCTATGTTTTTGTTACAGAACCATATTCAGGGTTGCGGTATAAAAGGTATATACAAATGGCTTTATCACAGCATTTTTCTGAGATCAATGTCATGCCAGGAGCTGATGTGAGTATTATTCAAAATATTATACCGGCTTTATACCTACGGTTCGTCGAACTTTGCCAATTTCGGCATACATTGCTGGTTTTTCATTGTGATAAATAAAAGCACTCATACTAAGCAATGTACACGCATTCGCATCGGCATGTCTGAGTTCGACGACACAGTGTGTATCTTCATTTGTCAGATCATACTGATCTGACAAATGAAGATAATGATGACCGTACGAAGTGAAGAAGAAAAAGTAGGGAAGCGGACCTTAGGCTTCGAGTCTTTGTGACTGAGAAAGAAACCGAGAATGTGCTCATTGTGCTCCTTGTGCAAATATACATATACTATACCAATACAGGGTGACTTTTAATATATATTGGCAATATTTTGTCTACATGCTCATTCCGTGATGAACAACTGTTAGTATGGGGGTAACTCTTAAATCGTCGTCGATTTCAAAGTTGCTTCCTTGCAAAAACTTGTTCAGTGCCATGGACTGAGCATGTAGATAAAATAATACCAATGTATAAGAAATCATCCTGTAACATACAAACAGACACGACAAATCACCGGGATTCCGTTTGCTGTTCAGAACCCTAAAAATGAAACGAAATGAATACAGAATTTTACTCCATAATGATCGAGTTTCATAGTCAATTTCAAATTCGCCAAAATTGACTTTTATCACTTTTATAATACGATATCTTTTGCGAATCGCAAATGTAATTACTTTCGAAAGGTATATCCAGTCCTGCAAACGATTATTAACCTTGTATTAGAAGTGATACAGCTGAAATTTCAGGTCACTCTTCAGTGTACGGTGACAGGGCCGCATCCAGTGAGATTTATTTGGGAAAGGGACGGACTCGTTATATCTTCTAACACGGATTTGAGGTACTTTCAATAACTGTATTTTCAGTGGTTCAGTAGTAAGGAGCGATATTGTTTTTTATGTCTCTGTTAGCTCCGTTTCGAAATAAACTGGGTTTTTCGAATGTGACTGTATAAAAATCTGTTAATATTTGATTGAATTCGACAGTGTGAACAGAGAATGCTAAAATAAAACCAAACAGGACACAAATACGTCTCAGTGTTTATATAGTCATCATGTAATATAACAGCGAGGCTCTTGTCGGTGGAGTTCCTTCCATTGTTGTCACTCCAAAGCCAACTCCTTTACTTCTTGATACGACACGACACCCACTTTTTCTTTAATTTGTGTGATATAACTATCTCTTGATCTTCCTGGGCCTCTACTTCCTTCCACCTTTCCTTCTATAATAATTCTGAAGAATGCATCGTGTCATATCAAGTGTCTTAACATTTTCTCTCTTCTTATACAGGGTGTTAATTTGCATTCTTGCCATATTCACACAGCTAATAGTACTAACCAATACCAATCAGTTTAGTTTAATTTGAGACATCCTAGAATAACGCAGGCTGAGTAATCAATAAACTTAAATTTACAGGACACTGAGGAATAAACCAATTTTTTCGAGTGCATTCATAAGTCGCAATAGGAATAAATCTAGTGGGCGTGGCCGTCTGGCACGGCCGAAATCACCCGAAACAGCGCATGTAAATGAATAATTTCAGATTTCCCTTCCTACTTTACGGGCTTAGGACCGACAGAAATACCTATTTTTAATTAATTAGTTTTATTTTTTTATTACATTATCCCTCATTTCTTCAGAGATCAAAAAGTTAAAACTTATTTTTGTTTTTATAAATTAGGTATTTTTGGCGTAGTTAAAAAGCTGAAATCATCCTATTTACAATTGATTCGTCTATTTACAACACTAAATTAATCTAAGTAAAAAAATCTAAGTCTTTCTAAGTAATTGTTCGAAGTGCTCACCATTTTCACGAATGCACAGTCTTGCACGGCGTAAAGAATTTCGTTTTAGTTTTCGTAAAACGTACAAATCCTGTTTCAGTTTATCGAATGCTGAAACGATTCGTTCGCGTAACACTTCAACACTGTTGATTTCTTCAGTGTACACCAAACGTTTAACATCACCCCACAAATAATAATCGAATGGAGTTAGGTCCGGGGACCGTGCTGGCCAGTTTACTGGACCTTCACGCCCGATCCAGTTATTACCGAACTTGCGGGTCAGGTATTCACGCACTTGGATTGCAAAATGTGGAGGAGCACCATCCTGTTGGTAATAAAAGTTTTGCAGGGAAGCGAGAGGAACGTCATCTAGCATCTCGTTTATAACGTGATCCAGCAACTCCAGGTACGTTGAGCCGGTAAGACGGCCCTCAATAAAATAAGGTCCGAGTAAATGTCCGTCTATTATGCCAGCCCAGACATTTAAACCAAATCGGTGTTGAAAAGAGTGTCTTTTTATTTTTCTGGGGTTTTCATCCCGATAACTCCACCAGTGCTCATTATGGATATTGAATACACCAACTCTTGTGAACAAACTTTCGTCTGTCCACAAAATGTTGGCGTTTCGGTTGTCTAGCAGCCAGCGACAAAATGTGATTCGTGCATTATTATCCTGTGGGAGCAGATCTTGTACTTTTCTAAAGTGAAACGGGTGTTTCTGTTCACTTTTCAATAGTCTCCACACTGTCACGTGGCTCACATGGAAGTGTCGTCCTGCCTCACGGGTACTGGCACGGGGCTCTACTTCGAAGTAGTCTAGAATTAATTCCTGCAACTCTACAGTAAGCCCTACACTGCCTCGAGCTTGCGCGTGTCTTGGGACGTCAAACTGACGAAAGTCTCTCAATCGCTGTGTGGCCGCAAGCATAACCTGGCGGGTCGGCCTCCTTTGATGTGGAAACATATTCACGGCTTGCCGCAAACTGTCACCACATATGGCATACAAGCGCACCATTTCCACCAACTCGTGGTTGGTATACGCTTCAGTCATTTTCTTGATTTGATTGTGATACGCAACTTAAACAACACGGACCGGGCAGAGCGAGCGGAGCGAGCGAAATCTTGACATCCGCCGTGCGTCGGCGTCGCGAATAGACTGGGGCGGGGTGGTGGTGCGTTGCGGGGTTGCGGGGATGGCTGGCCGTCGTCGGTCGGCGTTTACGCCGCACAAAGAAAAGGGGCGGAGCTTTTTTTGCCGACTTATGTACTTAAGTTTGCCGACGGACTAGTGATGTGCATATGTTTCGATAATAAGTGTTGTTCATAACATAATGTCGATTAAATAAAATATTCTTAAAAAAATTACCTAACTTTTGATCATGTTTTTTTAATTGATTTGTGTTCAGAATCAGTAATATAACAACCTCTGTGAATATGGCAAGAATGCAAAGTAACACCCTGTATAGTATTGTAATAAAAGTATTAATAACTGATGTACATTACGTACACGTAAGGTTTTGATACATTTATATTAAGATCCTTAATCAGTTACATTTAATTGTTAAAAAGGATATTACATCAAATAATTTTAATATCGTGTTAGTTATCGAAAATATTTGTTTACTAAATCCGTGGTTATGAATATTATTTATTTTTTAGAATCGATTTTTGTTATGATACAAAATTCACACGCACTTTACACACTGACGTTAAAAATACACAGAGAATAAATACGATATATTGTGTCACTCTGGATTTTGGTTTTTATACTTTTATGAGCATTCTTCTTTTGATATTATACGTTGTTTAATGAAACAACTATTCATCTTGATGCTCTAATTTATTTACATTAGTAGATATTTAAAGATATTTAAGTAAGATAAATTAAATTTTCATGAAGCTAAGTATAAATATGGTTGTAGTATGTAGTCATTCTTATTTTCTATTTTCATAAAACAAATACAGAAGCATAATTAAAATTATAGTCGCACAAATGTCTAAATATAAAGTTAATTCAAAATAACTTACGTTCATTAATTCCAACGGTCCTTAATAAAACATCGCTAGCAATAAACTTAGAGGTAAATTCTCCAGGGTGATTCCCGGCAAGACTGAAATTAAAATACGAACGAGAAACAAAATCCATTGAGAAAGTTACTTAGAAGTGGAGATCATTATAATAATGAGAATTTATGTTTTAAACTGACGTTTCTACGTCAGTTGTGATTAGAGGGTGAGGCTTATAATTAAAATAAAACAATGTGAAAATTATTTATTCAGTTAACTACTTAGATACTTTTTAAGTGTGCCAATAAAATTAATATGAAAAAGGTAAATAAGAAGCAATCTACAAAAAATTTTGAATATTAGGTTATATTGTTCGATTCCCGGTCAGGTCAAGATGAAAAATTATCTTTTCGAGATTGACTTAGGTCTTGGATGTTTGTAGGATATATGTATTTGTTATAAAATATAGTATCGTTGAGTTAGCATCACATACCACAAGTCTTGTAGACTTTAGGGCTAACTCCATCTGGTTTGTCTCGTGAGGTAACGGGCGATCCAAGGGCGGGCAGTTTCTTGGCACAGAGGATTACCATAGCAGTTCAGAGGGGTAATGCTGCCAGTCTTCTTGGAACCCTTCCAAGCGGCGACGAACTGGAATATCTTTATTTATGATTATAAATTTTGTAAAAAATTATAATTTTTTTAATGTATTTGTTGAAATCATTAAACAAATTAAACAATGTATATGCATATATAATCTGGTACATATCAAACATATTTATTTATTCATTATATATTTCGTGTCGTATAGTAAAAATAGATGACCAATATTCGGTTTGAACGATTTGAGCCTTCAATCTAATTAAGGTCTTTTGCTTATTATGTTTAAGATCTTTATTTGTACATAACTCGTTGTGTACCTTTATATGGTATAATCAGGAAATGTCCGTAACAACGTAGTCTCAGGTTATATTATTATCTAGTTAATATTTAATATCGTGAAGCATTAGAGTTTTCTTTGGAGAATATCACAATTTAATTTTAAAATAACAAACTATGTTAGTAGATAGGAGATCTCGTCCGAGATTGAAAGATTACAGTGAAAATGTTGGGAAAGAAAACACGGCTTAAATTACTTTGTTGAATGGAATACATCTTTCGTTATTATCGGTTAAATGATTATTTTTTTATGCTATTTATATGTTTATATTTGAACAGATCATTTGTTTTATATAACTTCATTGAATAAAATCGAAAAGACCATCCAAGAATGGACACTTACCTCTCCGCGCTGGTAGTCGTACGAAAGAAAGTTATAGAACTTTATTTCATAGTCACTACGTGGAATGAAACACACACAACAACTTTTATGGAATTATTAATGGAGTGGTCTGTTTTTGCCTTCTCCATTTCACACAAGTTAATAATCAACCAGTGTGCTGGTTTCCTCACGATGTTTCCCTGGTGGTTGATGAAAACTACTCTGTTCATGAGTCGGATTGGTATACAAACTCATGTGGCACGAGTAGGATTCGAACCTGTGACCTTACGATCCACAGGCGTTTACTCTATAGCATTTGCTCCTTTAGGTACACTATTGGACAAACCATGAGTCCTGATGGTGGGGCGGTGACTCACCTGAACATGTCACATGTGAGGGTGGACGACGGCGGATTATTCTCCTGTGTCGCTCATAACGGAGACAGTATTATTGCACACTACGACAGGATTAATGTTTTTGGTCAGTATATTGCATTTCTTATATACAGATATCAGGTCCCGATAATGAGCACAAGTCTCATCTTATAAGGCGCTATGATACACACACTAGAAATTTTTTTTATTGATTTCTTTAAATTTCTCAGCGAAAAATTAAATATGATCTTGACAAATTATGCCGAACTTGATAAAGATTTTTATTAGAATGTATTATAGTTTTCCATTCAGTACACGTTAATAAGAAATCAATTCAGTAATAATCATCAACACGGGAGTTTGCACTTGTAAAATGTCAAATTAATTAAATTTAATTATTTTGTAGGTCCACCATACATTAGAACGTTGCCACCTTTTAAAGTGCAAAGTGGTCAAAGTGTCACACTTCGATGCCCTTATTACGGTTATCCTGTAAGGTAAGTACTAGATTTATCGATAAATCAACAACAACAAGACAGAGACAATTATCACAACTTCAGAAAGATATAACCTGTGTGTGGTTCCCGCATTAGAATAGGATCACTCCATAACCTCCAGTGGATATCGTGCTCGAGGTGACTAGATCGACAGATGAGAGGCAGCAATGCCATTCCCGAAGAATGTTGATGTTACACAGGTTGTAAATTCACAGTTGCATCCACAAATTCGTCGTTTATTTTTCAAGGTGTCATTTCTGTACATGAAACTAAGAATATGTGATAGGAGAGATAAAGATACCATACTTAATCTCCGATAATTCATTTCTTTTTGACCAGTCCATATTATGATACCTACATTTACCATATTGCTTTATTTTTGTTACTTATGTGTTAATAGGCTTGTGTGCTTTGAATTGTTCAAATAAATCATTCATTGATTCATTCTATTTACCTACTACATTTTAAAGAATTTCCGTGTAATCAAATCGGCATCTTTCTAAAATAATAAAAAAGTAACTAAATATTTTTAATAGTGAACACAAATATGCTTATTTGTAAAACAACAGAATGAGACTACAAAAGCTATTACGTTTTCAGAGAAATAACATGGGAGTACAAAGGCAAAGAGATAATTTCCGACGTATCCACCCAGACTAATAGATTTAGAAGATTCGTCAACAGCACTTCCCTGAACATAGAGATTTTCGGACGTAAGCCCAAATTAAGAGCTAAAAGAGAAGCGACCGTTAATGATGGAGTTCTAAGTATTGCAAAGGTCACTAAGAATGATAATGGAGCATTATACGCTTGTGTGGTTAGGAGCCCTTCAGGAGAAATGGCGAAAAGGCCTCTAGAACTACATGTAGTTGAACCTCCGCAGTTAGAGGAGATTCTTCTAGCTTCAGACCTGCAAGAAGGACAAATAGTTCAAATACATTGTAATCTAAAGAGCGGGGATTCACCCGTTTATTATTCTTGGCTGAAAGATGGGAAGAAAATTGATCCACATTTAAAGGTAATTTCAAATTAAGAAATTCAAAAATTCTCTATTTCCGATAACAAATTTTTGAAATTTTTGAATTTGATTTTTGAAATTTCGTATTTTTATATTATATTTTTTTTGTTTAATTTATCAAAACTAAAAGACAAAAAAAAAATAAAAGAAAAAAGTAATTTAATTTATTCCTTACATATTTTAAAACAAAGCCCAAACTTAAAAACTACCTGGCGGATTTTTGTACGGATTTCAGAAATACATAGTGTGAAACCTTAGGAAAGTTTACGAGTAGGTATAATTTATTAACACCCAAACGAAGCCGAGACGCGCCTCTAGTTTCCAACTCAAGATTTGCTTAAAGTCTGGTTTAATAACTTCTGCACTGCAAATAAATACTTTGACGAATTAACGTCAAAGTATTTATTTGTTTGTCTAAGTTATCATATAGTTACAGTGAAAGCAATAAAACAGATGCGTAAAAAGGCACGACATATCCTATAGAGTCCAGTTCAACCAAATATTTGACGAGTTTTATATATTGATTTTTTTACACAAAGAAATTCAGATTGTAAACTTATCCGTTTTTTTTCGTACCTATATTTAAATTCACAATTTAAAACTTTGTCATAAATAATATTACATAATTACGTTAGAAAAACAAATTAAAACCAGACATAATATTATTATTTTTTAAATATGTTGTTTAAAAAATATATCATAATATTTCCTTTCAATACATTGTGTAACATAATTTAAATACCTATGAGATGGAAAAAGCCTTTCGTCATTTAAATTTAGTTCAAACTAGAGGATGTGTGGGTGTGCACCAATTACAAACAGTGTATAATTAAGCCATGTACTCCATAACAGGATTTTCTGTTTTTAAATTGCTTTAAAACTAATTATCAATTGACCCTTCAATTCCCGCGAGACCCGATAGGACTGCTATTCTATTGTTCTTCAATTGTCTTTATTTTCTCCAAGGTCCAAGGGTAAATATAATTTTCAATATTTTTGACTTTTTGTGTTTCACTTGCAGATTGTAGAGAGGAGTTTAGAAGTGTTCAGTGTGCTGATAATCAAGAACGTATCTTTAGAACACTGTGGGACATACACGTGTGTCGCAGCAAATCATGTTGCTAAGGTCAATCGTACTGTCAACTTGTATATTAAGGGTAAGTCTTTATCTGTGTTAGGCTGGCTTGACTGATGCTGTGCTCTGCTAATTAAAGCTATGTTTCGAACAACAGATAGAACTTCATTTGTTAAAATTTAAGAAATTCTATTGGTTTGAGTAAGTGACTAAATTATATTGATTACTGAACAACCATTGGAAACATATCACGATATTATATTATATTACTTGATTGAAACTTAGCTCCGCACAGCACGGTTCGGTCGAATCCGGCTCTTAGCTTAACAAATTAAGAAATTTATAGGAAGAGATGTTTATCTAGACATTTTCCTTCTTTTTTGGCAAATATGATAACTTGTATGAAATGAAAGGGAATTTGAAATTGGATTATTATATTGTATATTGCTATCATTTCAAATATTTTTTTTAGTAATCCAATTTTCAATGATTAGGTCATAGTTATTAAATATCCTCAAAGGAGACAATATTGCGATTATAATCTTTAAAACAATATGCAAAAACAAATCAAATTGATTAGCAAAATAAATAAACAGTTTTTGTAATAATGGCCGCATTGTTACACTGTCAATTACAAATATAGTAGATAAAGATTTTCGCTAAAGAAAAGATTATATCTCTATTTCCCTAGTAACGTGAATTTATTATAAGCAGACGTTTAGAAAGATTAACGACCGGATATTGTTAGCTCAGAGTACAGCCAGCAACATAAATTATCACTTTCTTTACCCTCAGGATTAGTCTAAAAACTCTCTCGTCCGAATTAATAGAAGTAACTGGCGAGTTAAAAATTTATTAATTGGAAAACAAGACACAGAAATGCAGAAAGAAAAAAAAACATTGTGAACTGATTTTAAAAAATGTCCGTCAAAGACACGATTCTCAAGAACGTTATCTGCATCAATATATAATATAAAACAATGTTGCTTTCCGCTGTCTTATCTGTCTATGTATGCTTAGATCTTTAAAACTACGCAACGGATTTTGATGCGGGTTATTATAGATAAAGTGAGATCTGCGGTTGAAGTGCATAATAATTTAGTATGGTTTTACCCGAGCGAGGCCGGATGAATTTTCATTTAGACGATTTATTTCTTTGTAAAGATTTGATTAAGCGTATTTCGGATGAATTTCTGTAATAACTAAGCATGTTGCTGTTAAGACTAAGTAATAAATTCGTATTTAAAAGTGACAAGTCACTGAACCGTACCCAAGAAGAAACTCCGTTTCAGTTGAAATATTTATCTTTTCTAAAAAATTCCCCGCACGTACTAACCCTATTAATTCAGAACGGGGTAGCTAATGAAAATTGTAGGGGTATTGCGACTGGACTCCTTTTTAGTTCTAATCAGTTTAAGGGAATTTTATTAAAATATATATTTGGGAAAGTAACTGTGGTGATTTTTTAAATGCAAATCTATACTAAAATTATGTTGAGAGACTGTTTGTAAGTTTGTGTGTAGAGGGAGTACTCATCTTCAGAACTACACAACCGATTTTGTTTGTTGCAACTGAAATTCTTTCACCAGTAGGAAGCTAAATTGTTTCTGAATGACATACCTAGGGTACTTCAATGCCGATATTCCGACGGGAGTTAAGCTCCGGGAAGCATGAAGTTTTGTAATATTTTCGATGGAAGGCAACGACCAGAGAAACGTATTACTACCTAGTTCCTTTGGCCCATATTGATTTGCGATTTATGCAAAAAAAATTACTTCATCATCTTCCTTCCTTCATAGTTGTATTCTTCATGGCTGAGGGTCGTGGTCATTATGTGGAGTGAAACACACACAACCACTTTCTTGGCATTATTAATGGAGTGGTTTGCCATTGCCTTCTACATTTCACACACAAGTTAATAATAATAATCAACCAGTCTGCAGGTTTCCTCACGATGAATTCCCTCGCCGGAAGCAAGTGGTGGTCGATAAAAACTGCTATATATGAGTCAGATTTGTATACAAACCCATGTGGCACGAATAAGATTCGAACCTTGGGCCTTTCGATCCACAGGCGGGCATCTTAATCATTACACCCACACCGCTTCCATCCACTTCATCATAGAATATACTATTTGTTGATATATTGTTTTATTAAATGCCAATTTGTTAAATGAATGAATATTCAAAAGAAGAATATAAAATGTTACATAACATTATCATAATAATACAGAGGCCACTTTCATTAGCTTTCTTTTGTAATGAAGCAAATAACATTATTCAGTCTTATTTTAGAATTCATGACATTTATCTAAGTGATTCTTCTAATATAAAAGGTGACTTGAAAATCAACAGCCCCGCAGACTATAAAACTGAAATCACATGTTGGCTAATTTTAACTTATATATACGTGTTTCTTGTATCTTTCACATTGTATATTATACTAATATTATATACCCCGGATGAAGCTGTGGTATTAAAATTTTATGTAAATGCCTGTGATGGACTAATTTCTGAATTAATGCTATGGCTTTGGAACGGACAATTTAAATGAATATTAATTTTTGTATCGAAAGAAAATCCAGAACATTATCTCAACTAAAACAATATCCATCTGTTGAAATGGATTTGTTATACATGTCACACATGCTTTTTAACTTATTTTTGAAAATAAGAATGAGATGAAAACATTCTGGAATCGAGCGGGAATTGAACTCGCGTGCGCATGACATGAGGGCTGAATTAATTCATATCTTCACGTCTTACGCCGACGTAATTCAACTTGGTATGGTCTCGATAGCTCAGTGGTCAAGAGCACTGTTCCGGATATCCATCTATTTCTGTGAAGTTGGTGGTGTGCACTAATTTAAGGTGCAAGAACAAATCCGCAAATTTAAATATACATATCTATGTCATTCTTTTTAGTGGCCCCAAAATGGAGCGAAGAACCACAAAACACATCACTGTTATTGGGACGAAGCGGTCACATATCTTGTAGTGCCAATGGTTATCCACAGCCGCAAACACATTGGTTGAAAAGAGACGGTACGATACCTTAACTTTATTCCTTTTAATCATCTATTTATAATAAAAAATAAAGTGTAAAAATGGTATTGAAAGAAGGCTGGACAGTGAGGCAGCTAATCAGTTTCCTTAGGTTGAAAGGACCGAGACTAATGATATTTCTAAATAAAAACAAATAGAAAATGCAAGAACAAAACATACCAATTGTGTCTACTTTGTAGAAGATGTATGTTTTCTTTTTCATTCATAATCTTCTACATTATTACAATACGTATAAACTCTTTATTTTATAGTGGTATCAGAAACCTGGCATCCAGTTTTAGAAGTGGCAGGAGGGGGAGTATTGAGTTTATCGAATGGTTCCCTAATATTCGATTCGGTAGCTCTCTCTGATGCTGGTCTGTATACTTGTCATGTTGAAAACGGAGTTGGCGAAGCCCTTAGTAAAACTATTTGGATCTCTGTTAACAGTAAGTATATCTTGGAGGTTATTGACACTAGATTTTTTAAAAACTAAATATATAAATGGACTCTTTCTTGCACTTTACATAAGAAACTTATGTTATAAATAGATATTCTAACATATGATCGCAAAAGCTGACGTATCGCAAAAACAATTTCTATGTTTAACTAGCTATTTGATTTATTGACCCTTAACACAAAATTATTGAATTCATTATTCCACATATAAGTATAATAAATTTTATATTTTTGTGTGTATTTAAAAAACGAAAAGACAAAAAAAGTAGCCATAGAAAATAAATTTTATAATTGCTATGTAGGAGTAATATAAATATTTATATTACAGAACCAGTTACATTTGATGTACTGTCCAGGAATCTCACAGCTAAGCTGGGTCAACATGTGACGATAGAATGTCAAGCAAAAGGTGATGACCCTATTAGAATGATGTGGACGAGGAATGGGAAACCAGTCAACCCTTTGACACAGAGGTGAGAACATCTTTGTAAATTCGACCTAGTTTTAAATTATTGTTTTGTATATATTGTTTTATAAAATTAAAATCCCACTACTCTTTGGAAGTAATCACAATATCATCCAAATATGCAATATGGACGGATCAATTAATGAAATAAGTGGAATAACCATATACATACATAAAACAAAATGGAAATTACACGAGGTTTATTAATATATCATTACAACAAATAGGTAATATAATTCTGAATACCATTTGATTGTATTCTACTATTGTATAAAAGAAGAGGGAAATTCGAAATTCTGAAAAGATTAATTAATTATGCTTTTGGCACAATCTATATAAATTGTGTTTGTTTTATGTAAATAAGATCAGTACATCGAAGACCTATAAAAATAAAATCTCTTTAATACTCATAAATTTTACAGAGTTAAGATATCAGAAGCCAAAACAGATGATGGTATGACAAACACCTTAGAACTTCTACAGACAGAGACAAGCGACGGTGCCTTATATCAGTGCAGAGCTGGCAACCCGTTCGGGGCTGATGTGTTTAGTGTTCATCTCACCATTTTAGGTAAATTTCTAGTTTCTTCTTCATTTAGATTCGATGTCGAATAATTATAAACACTGAGGGTAGGCCTCAGAATCATATTTTTTAAATTATTTATAGGATAGATAGTGATGGAGCACAGGGTAGTGCAAAATAATCTTTTTCTTTGAAATAACGCCATTCTATAATATTGTGATGCGATAAAATACATTTATTTATCCTGAATATACCATTAAAAAAAAAATTAATCAAACACAAATTGCCAGACATACATTAAAAAAAAAACATAAATTATCACAGCAGAATCCTTACATACTATAAAAAGAACTCACGTCTTCCTGTATGAACGCTATAAATTCAAAAACAGCCAACGCGGTAAATTCTAAAACAAGCGAACGGATTTTTGTACAGCTTGCACCAATGTGATGAGAAAGGTTTAAGTGTATTATTTATTATGGTTTCACCCGAGCGAAGTCGAGACGGTACTTATATAAATTTATGTTGTAGAACCTCCGATCCCACCTTCAGATCTATCAGTGGACTCGGTGAAGAGCAGATCAGTAAAGCTGTCATGGAGAGACATGACCAACTCTTTGGCTCAGTACTACAGCGTGCAGATCACGAGCAGCCAGCGATTGTCGTGGAGTACTGCTAGGACTATTAATATCACTAGGTTTGTTTATATTATGTCCATTCATATTTAAACTAAGGGCTTGTTTTACACTTTCTGATATAATGTCATATTGTAATCTGATAAATTTACTGTTAAACAAATCTCCCTGATGTATAATTTAGACAAAAACTTAGGAGACTATATATATATATACATCAGGGAGATTTGTTTAACAGTAAATTTATCACGATACCAAATTTATGACGATACCAGGATAGCCAGGAGACGTGGTGGACCACGAGCATCATTTTGAAAAATTAAGAAGGAGAACATTTTTAAATGTTACAGTTCATGTTACAGTTCATCTGTAATGATATCTCATTAAATATGTTTCTACATGAAATGTTGTGACGGAAAACGACGGGGAATTTTTTTTTGCATTATGTACCACAAACAATTTAGGCAATTGATTTGCTCAAATTAACATCTAATCAATCGTATTATTATAAGTAGGTAAATTATTGTTCCTATTTTAAAAGGATCAAGCATAATATAAATATATATATATATAATATCCCCTTATTAAATTTATCTATGAGATCATCAAGCCTACAGTGAAATACTTCCACATTATTTTAAGCAAATAAATAAGGACAAACAACGGGAATACACTCAGATGAGAAAAAGAGTGAGAGAGATTGACAAACCCTTATCTCTCTCTATCTTGACAATTAAAATAACTGAAGTTAATTCAAGACGTGTATTATGTGATATTAACTCAACGATTCCATATTAAATTTCTACAAAGGGTACCCAGCGGGAGAGCCAGCATTGAATCCCTATTGTGAGTTATATCGGTAAAATCCATTTTTTACACACAGCCTAACCTATCTCCACGCCTACGCTCCAACAGCGTCCATTCGACGTGGAATAACACACAGTGTTGTGCGTGTCCATTTTTCTGCCGCGTATACACATAGTCTAATATAGATAAAATTCTAGGCTAGACGACATCAGACACACGTTAGATATAGAAGATCTACAACCGTCTACAGCGTATACCGCTAGGGTGGCTGGTGGAAACCAGGCTGATATCAGCCATTTCTCGGCTCCTGTGAGATTTACTACAACTGAAGAAGGTAACTGTATTCATTATCGTAAAACGCCCATATTTATTTCTATTGATGATCTGCAGATATTTACATATTCGACTTTGGTTGAGATCACTCAATGCCTGTAAGCTTAACTATAATTATAAGATACACGTTCTATATAATATATTGAAGAATTGTATATCTGGTATAAAGGGCAAATCCAAGAAGTGCCGTTTTGATCTCGTCAAGGATGATGCGCGCCAATGGTCTGACAGCTAGGGATGCCGACGACCTTGCTAAGTGGAGATAAAAAAATGGATAACCATTACTACCAAGTATATGGTAACTTTTAAGATATTAGATACTGATTGAAACAAGAAAAAAAAAGGTTTACAGATAAATAATGACTGATCAGGTCTTAATAGGTATATGTCTAATCTTAATTTTAAAGTACCTATAAGCTTAAAATGTGTCGTTTAAACAAAAAGTTTGAAAAGGTCCAATACGTCAAGATACGTGAAAATGTCAAGGTTTGGAAAAGAATGACATCATTCATCAGTCGTTGAATCTACCTGATATCTAAACATTTTTTTTGCTTTTTCTCTTGACGGAATAAAATCCTTTTATCAAGACTTCTGAAGTATAAATAGGGTTTATAACGTGGGTTAAATAAATCCAATGCTTTATAAACTCATAAATCAAAATACAACACGCGCTGCGTAGGTAGGATAATCCTGCTTCTATTTAGCCGGTAACAGTGGATTATATACCTTTATCCTTATTCAGGGTAAATGGTTTTAGACGGGAACTAAAATGTTAGTAAACTTTTTATAGGTTCTATACGAGAAATGAAAAAGTTTTGTGGATAAAGTTCAAAATTGGATGTTTTTGTCAGTTCTTAAAAATAAAACATTATGTGAAAGACGTATTTTACTTACAGTTCTATTATTATATGTCTGGATATTGACGCATAGATAACAGCGGTCGCTCTAAGGCGTTGTTATAAGTACAGCCACATGACTATTGATAAATATACCTATTATCGTGTATAGTAGTATTTATCTAACAATCAATCCTTGGGCATACAGAAAATACTATATGATTGAGTGAGTGATTTTATTTTGCGTCGGATTTTCTGTATACATTAATAACTAGAATTCTATTTTTTCTTTTAGCACCATCTTCGCCACCTTTAGGCGTACAAATAGAACAGACGGATAGCCCAGGGGAGCTGAAAGTAAAGTGGTTACCGCCACCATCGGACGCTCATAACGGTCTCATCATGGGATACAGATTGAGAGCTATGCCGCAATTGAATGGTATAAAAGGTTAGTTTTTCTATTCATATATATATATATATATATATATATTATTTGAACAGTTTTCCCACCAATCTGCATTGGGCCCCCGTGATGGGTCATAGGTGGCCCATTCTCTTCATCCATCCATAAGGAAGGACAGTGCGCCAAAGTGCACCAATAGTGTCATAAAAAATATCTGATGATGACAAAACAGTTTTTTCTCCACTATTGACGTATCCATAGCGTGGTAGTCACCACGCCCGTTCTTCATCTAGAGGTCCTATGGCTTTATTTGTACTTGTGATCACAGATTGTCTAAAGTTCTGGGTGCCTTGTGCCCAAGGAGTAAGGAATATAGTCTGTTTTGCCCTTTTCTTATATAAATTGTGTTTATTGGAACCTCGATACTTAGTGTTTAGTCTTCAAGAAGATGAAGAAAAGAAGTGTGGACCGTTTAGTGTTGCCCATTTATAGACAGATAAAGAGGTTAAAAAAATATTATTAATGAGATATAAAAGCCAACTTTGTTTTTTAATTAGTTTTATGAGATATATTACACTAAATAAATAATAAATAAATATATTAGGACAAATTACACAGATTGAGCTAGCCCCAAAGTAAGTTCGAGACCTCTGTTATGGGATACTAACTCAACGATACCATATTTTATAACATATACATATATAGGTAAACATAGATAGATAAACATCCAAGACCCGGGCCAATCAGAAAAAGATAATTTTCCATCATGACCCGACCGGGGATCGAACCCGGGACCTCTTGGTTCAGTGGCAAGAACTTTACCACTGCGCCACCGAGGTCGTCAATTAAATAGTGCTCCTATTTTGGAAATTAATACTTTTGATAATAATAATTATGTTTATTATTTTTCTTTGAAGAACGAAAAAGAAAAAGAGAAAATTGCTTGTTTTGTAAGTAATAATACGTTTTCTAGATGCCGAGGAGTCGAGTGACAAAATAATAAAAACTTCGTCGTTATATTCGAAACAGGAGACAGTTATAACAGGATTGCTCAAAGGCGTACGGTAAGTGTTTTTCACGGAACGACATTAGGTGCTGTAATTTTAGATTATATTGTATTGTATTTGTATTTATTTATTTATTAAAACTTTACAGTAAACACAAATTAAATATGTCCTGCAAAACTGCTTACGCGGTTTGACTGCAGGTAATAGTCTCTTTTAAACATTTATAAGCTTAATTATATGTACTTAATTAATAAATATTAATGTTATGTATGAGATCATTAAAATTACATTAATTAATCATTATATATGACAAATATATTTAACATAATAATATATTTAATATAAAAATATATATAACAAATATAACAAATATATTATAACATATTTATTTTATTATAAAACAGAGTCCTCTGCCGCATCTGTCTGTTGGTTCGCGATAAATTCAAAGTGTACTGCACGGATTACCATGTGGTTTCCAACAATAGATAGTGTAATTCCTGAGAAAGTTTATGTGTGTTTACCTTTTAAATTTCATAAATTTGTAGGATCTGTCAATAGAATTTTTAAGTTCGTGGAGCAACAAAATTGTTTAAGTCGTTTATGAAATATTCACAATTTTGTAAACACTCATCAAAAATTTATTGTGTTCGCGAGGTCCAAGTTCATGGCGAACAACTAAGTAGGTAATAATATATAAAATTAAGTAGAAATACTGTTAAGAGGTAGATCAGTTTTAGGCCCTAAACAGGAATCTCATTATGAGATATAAGAAACCTGCTATTCTCCGATAAATAAATAACCGATTGTATGAAGCACCCATAATAGTTATTCTAATAAACAAACTAGTGATAAAAATATTATTAATATTATATGTTTTAAAACAGGTACGCAGTTTCGGTATCAGCATTTAATAGCGCGGGTATCGGTCCATTTTCAATCCCATTGTTCCAAGATACAAGAGAAGGAGGTAAGATATTTTGGGGAGATAAATATATAAATATCTATGTGATTTGTATACAACTTTTAAAATTTGTGATCTTTGTGCAAAACGTGTGCGTGTAAAATTTTTGTGGTGGAAAATTTTAGTCGATATGTTAGCCTACCTTCCGACGACACTTTATTCATACCAGATACCTGTTATGTTATACTCATATTTTTGTACGACCCATTCCGTCACCGATCATGGTCATAATTGCTTAACCGGCAGTTACGTAACTTATCGACAAATGACAAATGATATTCAATTTATTGACGGAGATATATGTATATAAAACTATTATTAAATAGATTTAAAAGCCGCCTATAGATATAAAAATGGCCTAATAAACGCCTAGAATGGTCGTCCTATTTATAATTTTAGTGTTGTAACATCAAAACTCGCGTCAGAACTTTCCAAGATTTTACGCCACGTCGAATCCTAACTTAGAGAAGGAATTTCCTCACACGAAAGTTTTCCGCGCGAAAGCTATTTAGAGCTTTGTCGTTTATCTAAAACTTTAGGTGAGATGTAAGGTAAACAAACATATTTTTCTGTCTTGTATTATATGTTACAATGGTTTTATATGTCTTTTGATGTTTGATCGCTTTTTTTTTCCATTACTGTTATAATAATTCAGAAATAGATATATTGTTTGTAAACCAACTAAAATGCCGCCCAAATAAATAGAAACAATCATTATTGATTTGTTTTATTCGACTACTACGAACTTTACTATAGAGCGGATAAGCGGAGCCAGATATTGGTCGAAGATCATATAGTAGAAGCAATTCCAACTCGACAAGAAGAAAAATATCGACGATTAATGATATCACGAGACAAATATCTCGATCTTTGATCGATCATTCTCTCTCACTCAGAACCGCTGTCTCATGCAAATTCTAGAAGCAAATAAACATACACAATATTATATTTACCATTCAAATGTTTTAAAGATTCACATTTACGTAACACAATTTAGAATCCTCATTCAATGTTAATACAATCTTTCTTCAAAAGAAATGCCTCTCGTTGCAAAAAAAATCCCCTATTTTCTTATTCAGCTCATGCAAAATTACAAGGCAGCGCGTTATTATGGCCCGCAATTCTATCACACTCACTGAAGGAAAAAATGTTGTCCAAGAAAAAAAGTAGACGGAGTTCTACATAATAGTGCAGTCAGACTAAAGCGAGTTTGGAGAAATTATTATTGTCAAAATGAGGCACCCAAAGATTCTTGAGTTTTATCTCACACGTTTTATCACAGGTCTGATTTCTTCCTCAGACTTTATAAGCTATGGAATCATGAATCTGGATTTACGAATTATTATTTTCCACTACGCATGATATTCGGTATCCCTTCTTCACACAACAACAGTTCCAGTACTTTTTGGAGATCTGATCTCCCTTCTCCTACTATTATTAGAATTTCAACAGGTTACGAAAAGAAGACAGAAAGATCAACAAGTCCGAGGAAAAATAAAACAAATCAAATTCTTCTTCTAACAACTACACTACAATTCTATGCAAAAGATTTATTGTATTCCGAAGAGCAATTTCGGAATTTGAATTAGTTTTAGAAAAGATTGAGCAGATATAGTTTGTTTTAAAAGCGATATTATATGCCATCATTTTGAAATTCTGGAACAATAAATGAGGAATTTACTTAATCTACTTTTTGCACTAATGTTCTATCCGTTTGGCCTTAAGGTTGATTGGGAGAGAATGCCATATGGCGTTACTCCACCATTTGTAAATGATTTTTTTTTTGTAATCTTGTACAATAAAGTTTTAAATAAATAGACGTTCCACTTTGAAGCAAGGCTAAGCGTCTTAATTTTTTAAGCAATGTGAGTTAAGAATTTGAGATTTCGTCAACAAGTGTAACACGTAAATTAGCAAAATTTTCACTTCTGCCAGAAAGTTACGTCATAAAGCTTTATCGCGTTCATTACGTTCAAACTTCCTTATTGTTGTTATAATTACTTTTTCACCTTTTGCGATGGTCGTTTTTTTTGTTTTCCTCCCTAGACGCGAAAAGTTGAATCATATTTTTTAGGCCAGCTCCGTCTGCTTTTTTATTTTGTCTTTCATCTCGAATTATGTTTTAACTTTATGATCAGAGTTTTAATTATTATTTTCTTTTTATGTGTTTCGATGTTACGTGAATTTATTCTGACACATAATGAATTTACTCTTGGGACACATAATTAATTTTTACCGACGAAATGGAATAATTTTCATATTGAAAAAAAAATGTTCTACCTACATAAAAATGTATGAACCTTGAAATTTTTCAAATAATGAAGACAAAATTTAATTTTATTACCAGACTTTATGAAATAATTGACCGATTTATATTTGGGTGTTTAATGTTAATTATAATAATATTTGATTTTATAAGTTCCGAAAATTGACGACGTCGAATAAAACGCTCGTAGGAATGACTTGGTTGATATTCGACTATTTGTAAACAAATTTATTTTATTAGACAAATTAAAAAACCCCGACTTTCAATATTAATTTCGCTACAACTTTTGAACGGCTGAACCGATTTTGATCAAGCATGTCTAAGAACCACCGCATAAAAATTAGCTATCAAATAAAATAAAAATCGCATCCAAATCGGTTCACCCGTTGATGAGCTACGATGCCACGTACACAGAGAGACACACACTCTCATTTTGAGTCGGAGGGGTTAAAAACTGGGTTTACCATCTCTGAGTTACGAGATCATAAATGCTACAAAATTACGTATTTAATCTGGATGACTAATAACTTTCTTATCTCCAACAGCTCCAGAAGAAGGACCATCATCAGTGGAGTGTGGAGGGGTGACGTCAACTGCTCTAAGGATCAGCTGGCAACCCATCCCGCCGCACAAGCAAGCTGGCGCGCTTGTTGGCTACATCGTTCTGTATGCTGCACAATGTATGTCTTTTTTTTAACTTCTACTGCTGTCTTGTTGTTCCCGCGTTTCTTCAAGCGTTCGCCCATAAGTTATTATTGTCAATATATCGAGTTCTAAGTAACATATCGCGATGTTACCATAATCTAACATAAAATCTGGTATGTTAGATTATCCGCTGTACAATTGTAAAAACCACATCCAATTCCATCCAGTAGATTTTTCGTGATGCAGACAGTAAGGCCAACAAGTTTTGTCTGTCTTTTTGTGGTAGGCCTTTAGGTCCACTCTAGGACAGAAAATAACCGCCACTAATTACGGTAAAATCTGTTAGTGTCGTATTCATCATCAATAGCCATTTAAACGACCCCACTGCTGGGTCACCGGCCTTCCTTATGGATCGATAAGGACTATGGGCCAGCACGGGTTCCATTGCTCATTGGCGGGTTTCAACGACGGGTTTCACGTGCCTTCCGAAACACGAAGCTCAAGATAATTTTGGTCACCCATCCAATGAAAGATCATTATGAGGGTGTCTTAACTGCCACTATCATACATTGGCCACCGCTAACCATTGCACAATTGAGCTCCTTGTATTATTGCTCGCTATTTCTGGAATCCCCACGAGTGTTTCCAGTATCATGCTTAATTTCTCGTTAATTATATCAGCCCGATCATTAATTGGAAAATTGGGCGCTTGACATAGGCGGCCATTGGCGCGTGATTGATCGGCTAATTCCAAATTAACGACAGTTTGTCAATTCACTTGTGTATTTAGCCGACTGAACTATTAATCAGCTTTTTAGGTGAATGCAGACTGATACGTTCTAAAATTAGAAGGGACGGTTTAATAAAAAAACAAAAACCTGTCAAGTGAGAGTTGAACTTGCGTGAAGAGGGTACTGTACAATTTATAGAATTGTTATATGTTTTTCTGTAATCTTCAAGCAATGATTTTGTATTTTTTTTTCAAAATTTTAGGTTCAGTAGTTTCGGAGATCAAGCCTCCCACCCCTCATCTCATCAATGATGGATTTTCTTATCTTTTTTTAAGGATAACATTAAACTGTTTATTTTAAAATCATGATAAAAACTATATTTGAGATCCTCTTAACGAACCATTTCATTTGATTGACACAATAAAAAAAAAGTTTGCATTTTTTTTTTTATTTCCTAATTTATCTCTCGCAATTATTTACCTTACTTGAAAAAAAAGTGTTACACTAATTTTGATTGGAGTTAGGTTTATCTAGCTTTATCAATACAATTTTATAGTTTTAGGCGAAGTTAAAATATTATTTAAAAATGCATGTTTTCTCAGACGTGATAAAAGGAATATGTTAAATAAAGTTAAGCAAACTTCATAAAGCTTTGATCGTTGAGGCGAGCTCTAATAGCGATGTTTTCCACTGAAATTCTACTACACTGCCTACCTGGAGATAAAGTAAAAAAAAAACAACAAACTGAAAATCAAACTCGCTAATATTTGTTAAACCATTCAGCCTCGACCATTATGGTTATATTATAGAAATAAACCAGTTTTTAAACCATACAGTTTCCCTAGCCGGCATTTTTCTATATCACCGCAAACCATGTAGCCCCAACATACTGAAGCACGCTAAGATGAGAGAAAGAGAGAGAGTGGGAGAGATACAAAACTACAACTTCAAACAATCCAACGTACTGAAGCACGCTAAGATGAGAGAAAGAGAGAGAGTGGGAGAGATACAAAACTACAACTTCAAACAATCCAACGTACTGAAGCACGCTAAGATGAGAGAAAGAGAGAGAGTGGGAGAGATACAAAACTACAACTTCAAACAATCCAACGTACTGAAGCACGCTAAGATGAGAGAAAGAGAGAGAGTGGGAGAGATACAAAACTACAACTTCAAACAATCCAACGTACTGAAGCACGCTAAGATGAGAGAAAGAGAGAGAGAGTGGGAGAGATACAAAACTACAACTTCAAACAATCCAACGTACTGAAGCACGCTAAGATGAGAGAAAGAGAGAGAGAGAGTGGGAGAGATACAAAACTACAACTTCAACCAACCAATCTGAAACTGTTTCAAAATGATCACGTCATGTGTTGAGATTATAGCTGAAACACAAATTCAACTCAAATGTATATTACTGGAAGGTGCATTTTCGTTTCATTCTCTTTGAACAAATTGGCATTAAAATTCACACAATAATCCCCACAGTTCACAGTTAAATATTAATTAACTTTCAGTTAGCGGCCAGGGATATGGAAAAGTTTTAAAATGCCATTCGTAATAGTCGTTGGGTCCAGGGACCCGAACTTTTCGTTTCATTTCGTTGCGTTTCATACATAGACAAATTTGAATATTATATCTGTGTAAGTTAAACTGCAAATCAGTTTAATTCGGAAAATTATAGTGTGCGACACGCGAAATGTGTGCTTATTAACAAAATGGAGATTTAAAATCAAGAACTTGGTATTTTCATTAAACGTTTTTATAAATTTATTTACGACGATAACGTAGTAAAGATGACTTTGAGTTTAACTAAAATATTAAAGAAGTGATAAACAGATTCATTATCGAGTTTCTAAATCTCTAGATAATTGCGTCCCAAGAAAACAAATGTGTTATTATATATATATTTCATTGATTGTATTGTTGTTATATTTATACGTAATAGTATAATCGTGATAAACCTGCTTAATTTAACTACATTTTCGGAATACTTCAGTACTACAAAAGCATTCTCTTGCAGCTTGTGATCTCCGCTCTAAAATTAGTATACTCCTTACCCTCCCGAGAATATCGAACGAGGCGATTAAAGGATACATAGCATCACCAAGATGGTGCTCGCACAGGCATCACCAAGATTAAATAATAATAAAATAATAACAATGCTCCCAATAGCTCGACAATGGTTGAACGCGACGTCGCTCGTCACAGAGCTGCGTCTACAAGGCTTGCTCAAGTTCACCAATTACACCGTCAAAGTGGCAGGCTTCTCCAATTATGGACTGGGGCCGTTCAGCTTTCCTATTGTCTGCGCTACGTTGCAGGATGGTAAGTTATTTACCAATTCCTTACTTCCAAAGATAGATACAATCAAGCGCACATGGCATACCTTTTATGTAACTCTGTTCGGAGGTAATTCGCAATAATTTCGTTACAAAAAATGATGTCTAAAAATTAGGCTAGATTTTCGCTTCCAACATAACACTGACACTGAGAAGTCACCAAATTGTGATTTTCTCTTTTTTATTGGAGTATTTTTTGTGATTTCATTATAATGTTCTTATTCTTATATGTATATATGGGTATGTATACTACAAATAAAGATTTCTTACACACTCAGGGTTGATGTGTTGTCGATTATATCTTGGTTTTCAGTCTTTTATTTTCCAGTCGTACTTATGCTAAAAATTCACTTTCGGCTTCAGTTTCAAAGCTTTTTCCTTGCTCCTTGGTAACCTAAAAGAAGAAGAATCTATTGATTTACATAGGAAATATAAGCGACGCGAAGAAATTCAATGTTATTTTACCAACGCCATCTAAACTTAGCCTATAATTTCAAAAACAAATTTAACTCTACTCATATAACAGCATAAAAAATAAAATAGTCTTAAGCCAACCAAACAAGTCTGAACTAGTTCGAGCTGGTTCAAGTTTTAATATGATTCGCAGTGCCAGATGCGCCTTCGGAAATAAAACTACTGGTGCAGTCCTCCAACTCTCTATTGGTGAGCTGGAAGAAACCCAATCAACCGAATGGAAGACTGTTGCATTATACAATTTACTGCAAGCCTACGGCGAGGTGAGAAAGGTTTTTTTTTTTTTTAATTTTAATTAGGTTTCCAGCACTGGCTTTCGCAAACGTTTATCAATATATATGTATTTGTTATAAAATATAGTATCGTTGAGTTAGTATCCCATAACACAAGTCTAGAACTTACTTTGGGGCTAGTTCAATCTGTGTGATTTGTCCTAATATATTTCTTTATTTTTGCAGCGATAGTTTTTAGATTTGATTTGTGAAGTAAGTGTTTTATGTTTCCCAGTGGGCTTTATTTATGTTCTCTGTTTTAGCAGGAAACAGAGAACATAAATAAAGCTTGGAAAACTATTATATAATTTGGGGTTTTAGCAAGAATTTTAAGTATCATTTATTATATTTAAGTATTTGCATTACAGTTGCTACGTACGTTATCACTGTAGCCGATAATCTTCCAAACATAACAATAACATATATCCATAACAATAATTTCATGTTCAATTTAGCACACTATAGAAAAACTCGTAGAGTAATTGGACCATATTTTTCATTCCTAAAACATGTGTCAAATTTTTAAAATCCATTGAAGTTTTCATTGAAACCAAAAAGTTTCAGCGTCAAATTCAAATTATTTTTTTGATTTATACTTTTTTTATATATAAATATTAGATACACAGATTGAGCTAGCCCCAAGGTAAGTTCGAGACTTGTGTTATGGGATACTAACTCAACGTCACTATATTTAATGACAAATACATATATAGATAAACATCCAAGACCCGGGCAAATCAGAAAAAGATCATTTTCCATCATGACCCGTCCGAGGATCGAACCCGAGACCTCTCGGTTCAGAGGCAAGCACTTTACTACTGCGTCATCGAGATCGTTAAAGTTAGGTAAGTATACAAAAAAGAACCGAAAATAAAAGTGTATTTGAAAGTAACGATCGAGTTATGTTTGCCTATGCCGGCATTGGAGACACTAAAACTGGATGAGAGTATACAAGTCTCTTTTTAATAGCAAATGATAAGGATTTGCTATTAATATAATATATATTTACAATACTTATTTTAACAACAGCAACGACGGACCCCAAACTATCAGAACTGATGCTCAGCAAACCCACGACGCGTACGAGCGAACCCAGGCGGTGGAACTGAAGGCTTTGTCTGATGGCAGACAGTATGATGTGTGGGTCACAGCCAGCACTGTCGTCGGCGAAGGACCTGATAGCAAACATGTTACCAATACACCATCACAGAAAGGTATTACTAGCTATAAGAAAGGTCTCTATCTATAAGCATAAAAATTTAATCCATAATATAACAGAATAATAATTCATAATGATTTTTAAGCATAACGTTGTTACACATAATGTTCTTACGCATAACAATTTGAACCATAACTAACCTAACCTAACCCAACCTAAAAGTTAATTATGCCACATTTACCCGTATGCCAAAAATCAATTATGCCTTAGACCTATTATGCCAAAATACTGTTTGCTAAAATCGTTATGCCAAAGAACAATAGGACTAAATAGTTTATGCGATAAAAAGTATAAGAAACCATAAGAATTCCACTGCTAAAAGTATATATACACATATCTAGAGACTATAAAATGGAGTTCTTAAAAAAGGGAGTGAAACGATTTTTTGGATCATCCAAATAAAGAGACTGCAGCGACCACGTGGGCAGCATACCTGTTTACTTTCTCAGTAGCATAAAAAAGCTTGAGTCCAGCATGCAATAAAAAAAAAAATATCTGAAAAGTATTGATGCCCTGCACTGCTGCTCCAACGGTCATTGGATTTGAATTCGTGTGTTTTGTCTACAATGTGTTCTCATCACGAAATTTTGCAACTAATAAACAGCTATTTTGTATCAAAGATCATCATCGTCATTACTAAATGTAAAGAGGCACAAATTATTAAACTCAATGATGCAGTTTTCTATTTCTTACTCAGTGTTCTAGAAATCTATTTATTATACAAACCGGTTCGAATTAGGGGCATAGGTTAGAAGATCACACCAGTATTAAGATTACTTTAGAAATAAACATCGAAAACAAATATTATGTACTTTTCAATGAGCAAATAGCTTTACGACATTGCAATATGACTATACATCAGGTATCATTTGTATTTAGTAAAATAAGCGATATCTAGTAACACCTGCTTAAGACAGTCTTAGTCGTAATAAATAAATTTTATAGGGACATATCAGACAGATTGATTTAGCCCCAAAGTTACTTCGAAACTTGTGATATGGAATAATAATTCAACGATAATATATTTATAACATATACGTATATAGATGAAAAACCAAAGCTTCTAACCATATACAATTTCTTTCCACACAGTGGTAGCGGGAGTCGCTTCATTAAGTGGAGAAGTCACAGTGGCAGTAAGGAACTCCCTACTTCTAGAATGTAGGAGTGTTGGCTCTCCTCCGCCCAGGACTGTGTGGTACCACAACCAAAACATCATCACTCACCATCCCAGGTTCACGAGGAATAATGATGACAGCCTTTTGATCAAAAGTAAGTTTTGTATCTGTATTTTGGGGCCACTACTTCTAATATTTTAAAAAGGGGTTGTGTCTGTCTGTCCGTCTGTATGAACGATGAAGATGATTTTCCATTTCCTTTAAACAGCTATCTCACTGCAATTTTAATAAACAATTCGCATCAAAAAAATAACTTGTCTTAATGAAATTGGAACATTGGTAGAATCATCGTTTTACTTTTGCTTTGTTTTTATCGATATCTAACGATTCTTAAGATAGAAATAGTGATTCTATTTAATTTTGTAAACTAAAATATTTTTGCATGCATAGGTTAAGGTTAGGTTAATTTATAATTTTGATACTGTGTATCGATTCTGTAAGAGACGTCAAAAAACTCACGTCGGATTCCGCGCGGATATGGCTAATTTGCATTCTGAAATTTCAATTCTTCTAAAACTCACTCGAACACTAGCGCTACACTTGCGGGTACGTCGGCTAGTTGAACTAAACTCACTCCGGAATTCTGACAAATATGTATGAGATGACGTGCAAATTTGCATTCTGTAAGAAAAACGTCAAAAAACTCACGTTGGATTCCGCGCGGAATCTGATGTGAGTTTTTTGAAAGATCCACTAGCGCTAGGCAAGTGATTGCGGGGCGAGGTAGAACTCCCTTGACAATGTCGAAATTCCGCTGTTGAACTAATGCAAATAAATTATCATTAATTATTTTCTCCTAGGCATCGACCAGTCTCTAAGCGGAAACTACACCTGCCTAGCTAAGAATCTCTATGGCTCTGACTCAGTAGTGTATACCGTTAAGGTGCTACCACTACCTGACCCACCAGCTGTCAAGGCAACTCCATACAAAGATTACATTGTGGTCGAATGGGACGATGTTCGCAGCTATGCTAATGACTCTTTGGTGTATGGAATTAGTGAGTTGTTTTTCGTTTGTTATTAATATCAAAATCATTTATTCCCAAATTAGACCTTCACAAGCACTTTTTCAAATATATTATATGGTAATTTCTCATAAATCTACAAATATACAGCTATCGAGACCATGTCAGTTCGGTCGAATTAATTCATCTCTAATATTCATTCACCTGAATATAGTACGTTTCACATTAAATCTTTAATTTTTCAAAAAAATTTGTGATGATATATATATATATATATATATATATATATATATATCATCACAAATTTTCATCAATGGATATTCAAATTAAATTCATATTTCGCCGCGTCTAAGTCAGTATTTCTTGCAAAAGGTTACAATCTGACGTGGCGCGAAGTAGATGGGCCTTGGCAAGAGGCTTGGCCTGTAGCTCGAGAGACCAGGTTACCTGGTCTTCAACAGCACACTCTGGCGGGATTGAAGTGTGGCACTAAGTATTCCATCAGAGTAACGGCTACTGACAATATTGGTACTTCGGCGCCGGCGCATGTTGATGTTACTACGTTGGGAGGCGGTAAGTCTAATGATCTCTGTCGTATTTTAGTGTTGATAATATTCGTTATTAAAGGCATATCTTGTATTGTAACGAATTTCTTGTTGCATTTAATTAATTTATACAATTTATAGGAAAGTTCGTGAAAATAAATTTATAGGAAAGTTCGTAAAAAGAAATTTCAAAATTTTCGATTTCTTTTCAGCTCCAATCCTTGTGCATCCTGTTTCAAACTATTAGTAGCCACACATTTTTGCTTATTTTATTATGGCTATACTTTTTTTTTTACTGCCAGTTTAAAAACTTTTTCAAATCGTCTGGCATCCAAAACCAGGTACCCCATTTATCATTTATACTGTTATATTATAAAAAGGTAAGCGTTTGTGAGTTTGTATTTTGAGGCGGGTAATCTCCGAAACTACCGAATCGATTTCTAAAATTCTTTCACTATTCGAAAGGTATATTATCCAAGATTATTATAGGCTATATTTTATCCCAAAATTCCCACGGGAGCGAAGCCCCGGGCAACATCTAATCATCAATATTTTGTATAGCACCAATTTCGCCGCCATCGACGGACTGGTTGTGGAGCAACGCGACGCACATCTACATCCAGCTGAGCGGGTGGGATGATGGCGGGTGTGACGTCACCAAGTGGGAGGTGGACTACAGAATCCTCGGCTCGCATTCTTGGCACAGAGCTGAGAATAAAGCGGTAAATAATAAAGTATATTTTATTGTTTACTTACTACAAGGTGCCTGCGCCTAATAAGTTTCCTTTTGTGTTAGGGTAGTTTAAAAAAAATAGGTAAATTGCATTGTTTTGATCATTTTTATGATTTCGTTCTTTTTTTTGTTTATACATTTACTGGGGTGGAGGGTTGATAACCTGAGATACAGGAATCTTCCTAGTTTAGGGATCAACCCTCCATAATCCTTCTTCCTTCATTAAGGAAGTTATTATTCATATTAAGATAATTTAAGTAATTCTTAAGTTGTTTTGTAAACTTTTTAGCAGTTATGGTGAGACAATAAAGATTTATTTTTATTTATTTATTAATATATTATAGAGGTATATTAACGTTAATAAAAATTTACTCATACAGGCTTCAAAGCAAAATAAATTTGAAAGAAGTCTTTCAAAAATTTTATTTGCTTCCAATAAGTTTATTACTTCACATACTTCATTCATACTTCTTGATGCAAATGAAAACGTTATTAATATGATTAGAAACGGAGATGGTGTATTAAAATGAAACCCTCAAAATTGTGTCTGTGCGCTAAATTAATTTGGGTGATGGATTCCATTAAGGAGCGGCAAAAAGAAGTGAAATCTTTTTAGGAATTGTGGTTAACCAACTTTTCTTTTATAAATTAGATTTATTTTTTACTTCTGAGTTATGGATTTCATACTTAAGGTTTTGTGAAATTGAATTCAGTTGTTAGTTATGTAATTACATAGTAAAAATGCAAATATATTGGTTATGGTAATAACTTTGAGCCTAGGTCGATGGGGTCTATCAGATCATCAGATTTTTAATTATATTTCAAAAATACTGGTCGATGTAAAATCATTGTTTTGGCTTCTATTAGTGCCATAAAGACCCCTCATAATAAGTTTTTATTTAATATCTCCTATGTACAGACATACAGAATGTTATATAAGTACTAAATATTGTTAAAAAATTGTAAACAAAAAATTACATAGTTGCTTTCAATTCTTGAGTCTGTCTACCTCATTACTGATAGAGACTTGAAAATGTACTGTGTAAATTTGCTACAAGTCTTAGAGGTTTTATACGTAGATCCCGAACGTCACACCCACGAAATATTATCCTTATTCATAATTTTTTCTTAGCCAATGGATTTAAACCTCGGCTGGAGCTATATGGAAACTCACTACCAGGCTCCCCCATTGCGCTCCATACCAACATCCTACGCGGTCGGAACTCTCGCTCCCGCAAACTGGTACCAGCTGCGAGTGACTGCGACAAATGATGCTGGCGTAGCTTCTACTGTTTATACGTATGCTACAAAGAATGTTGATGGAGGTGAGTGGTTAGATGCAGTGCACCGGGATGTACAGTCAACAGCACATCGAGTTACCCTGCATGAACTTCTATGGCGTGGTAATAGCAGCGAGTTTACAATGAATTGGGGTTGATGTGCCGTTGACTGTACATTGACGAGACAAATTGTTGGGTAACATACTCGTAGGTTATAAATATCTTGGACAGCTGAGAGGCAACAGTAGTAACCCCAAAGAAGGTTGACATCAGGCAGGCGGTAGTAAAATCACGGCCAAATTAAAAATAGAGGTTTTATACGTAGATCCCGAACTTTGCGGCATCACACCCACGAATGACTAAAAACAGGCGAAGAGAGAGACAGAATAGATGAACAGACAGAAAGGACATCCGGCCCCGTGACGGATTCTTTACTGTTATTGAACAATATCTATGGTCGTAATAAATGAAACTCTTGTGTAGTGGCAATTAAAATTTAAATATATATTGGAAACCAAGAATACAACTCAACTATCGGCGGCAATTTTCTTGACAGTGAAAAATATTTGAAATTAGAATAACGTTGTCAACTTATTTCTCTAATACAATTTTGGTGGCCAGTGCAGTTATTTTATTGTTATTTAAATCCTGGACAGTTATGTTCGTATAACAAAAAAATATTTCTAAATTTCTTTCTGTTAGAAACAACATACAAACAACGTCTACCACGTTAAATAAAAAGTTAAAAAATGCTTGTTTTTCATATTCTAAACTCATTCTTCAATTTGGGACTATGTGGAATGTTTTTCACATAGTCCTAAGTTTGACTTTACATAACAACAAGTGGTGATATACATCACTTGTTGACGTCAAAAATATTCCAATCAGAGTAACGCAAACATGGACTTGTTTAGTAAACTTTTTGATAGTTTTCGATTTTGATCACCGGCCCATATAACCTAGTCAATTTGTACTAAGATTTGAATCAAAACTAATCAAGTGAACGAGCAGATTTGATCATTCGCTCAAACCTTAGACCTTGTTAAACTGCTGTCAAAACTTTAGCTATTAAACCAGCGATTGTCGACAAAGTGACGTCATCAATTTAAGTTCAGACGTCAGGATAATGTCAAATTCGAGAAGCATCAATCTCTACGATATTAGTTTGAAATTTGTCAATTAGACGTGTAACGGTTGTTATCATTATAAATCCTAACTAATATTATAAATGTGAAAGTAAGTTTGTTTCTTTCTTACCTCTTCACGCTCTATCTACTCAATCAATCTTCATGAAAATCTGTCTTGCGAAAAAAAAAAATTCTACAAAAAAGACGTTTTACATGTTTTACGTGATCAATTTTTTCACGATAACTGAATAGAACTTGGCGTCAATATCATTTTATATCATAACTGTTACGATTTAAAAACGGTCTATAAGAACTAATAGATAGTCATTTGTTTTAGGGGAAATTGGGCCGCCGTCGGAATTCCTTGACATCAACACGCTGGTCATCGTATGCAGCTCCGTGCTCCTAGTGGTTTGTCTCATTGCCTTCTTCTGCATCCTGTTTAGGAGACACAGGTAAGTTTGTTTGTTTGTAAACTCTTTATAAAACAAAACTTTACTCACAAAAAACACATACAATAAGTGCAATTTTATATTTGCTGTGTGGTTATATCACGTTTAATACAATAACTTCGATTATAGACATTAATATGAAATCTTTGAATTATTATTATATAATAATAAAGGTTTATTTTCCTCTTTAACCAAAAGTTTTAAAAGTTAGTTTTATTTTGTGATTAAGACATGTTCACCCTTGTAAGGCGACTAGTACCTGAAAGAGAGTCCTATGGAAACGACCTACAAGTAGTTAATCACATTGGATCACATATTTTTAATGTTTTGTTTCAATTTACTGGAACAATAAATTAGAAAACGTGCAATTTAAATGTCATCAAGGATGATATGAGTGGCAATGGTCTAACAACTAAAGATGCCAAATGGCTGTGCATGTGGTGAAGAAAAAGAAGAAAAACTCTGACCCGCCAATGCAAAGGAAATACCGCAAATGCATCCAGATAAGAGAGAAAAAGAAAAAAACCGGTTGCACTCAGGTAGTGCCGGTAGTAGTGGAAACTTTTAACTATAAACTTAACTAAAATATTCACGTTGTGCATTTTTGATGTCTTGCGAATATTCGATTCACATGTCCTGACGCGAGTTTAACATTTTTTAACTATCGTAAAAAGTGCACAACGCCTCTAAAGAAGTTTTCACTTCAAAAATAGTGTACGAACATAACTGTTAACTATGAAAATTGTTATTTGATAGCGAGACTACAAAACCACTATTCGTTTCTACCACAAGAGAGGTAATAGAAATAACATCCCCGTTTCCTTTGCATTCGAAATGCTTCTATATTACTTTGTAACATTCTGCTGTAACCACATTATCATAAAATAACTAAAGTGCAGAAGGTAGAATTTTTCAGCGACTTAATATGTCACTTAATTTTTCCACGTCGATTGGATTTATTACCCATTGTAAATTGCAATTTAAAGAGTTTCGTCAGAAAAATTATATTTATTATTTATAATTATTTTTCGTGATCACAAGCAGGTACAGTAGGCATTTAATGTTAAATAATAGCACACTACAGAGTGGGAACAGCTACTAAACATGTTGAACTGCTGAGTGTCAAAACCGGCTGGTTATATTTTTTGTAGTTTTTTTGTTATACTTAGATTTGAAGACTTGATGAATCAATACTTAAACTAGGCTTGACGAATAGTCACTTACTACTAGAAAGTAAATTACCTTCAGAGGACGAAGTACGGGTTTTCATTTCACTTCTCACGATTCGAAGTGAGACACAGCGAACCAATCACATTGCGGTGTGGTTGTCGTTGCGTCACAAATGGCTCACTGTGATTTGTTACCTGCGTCTCACGGCGAATCGATACACACACTCGATGATGACACATTGACACACACAGATTCCCGTTATAAAATTTATTGTCGTAAAAATATTTTAAAATTCAATAAAAAATAATCTAAAATTATAAGGTTGGCTCTTTTCTGTGTGTTATTTATTTTATACAATTAGACTAAAACACATTAATTTATCTTACATTACTTTGTAAGTTTGCAGCGACCAATCCGAATGTAAATAGACGTTTTAATTTAAATGGGTTTCATTAACTAGTTTCGAGTGCCTTAGTGACATGTTGAGTGAAGAATACAAAGTTACTGTTATAATTATTTATTCAAGTTGACTTTTCATACATTTTCATTATTATGTCTACATGCTCAATGCATGATATTGAATAACTTTTCCTATAGGAGCAACGTAATCGAGAAAAACATATCGACTGTTTCGTACAAAAGCCTAGGTAACTTGAAAAATTTATGAATCAGCAGATGTTTTTCGGGGTTGCTTTCATACGAAATGTTGATTAAAATCACGGAAATGGACATTAATGGCATAAAGACAAAATAATGCTATTGTTTGCAAAGTCATCCTGTAATATGAATATTTTCTTCTGTGAATGCTAAAGTATATTCTAGATTAACAGAAAAGTAATCTCAAAAACAAAAGACACAATTTTTTTAAATAATTATTGTTATTTTGCTCAGAAATACAACCAGAAAACAAGTCCCAAAAATATCTCATGTCTATTGAAATTGGGTCTTAAAATTACAATTATCATGTACGCAACTATAGTCGCAAGTATAGTCGCCTTTTCCAGGCAGAACAAATGTTCGATGACTTTTTATTTTAAAAATCTACAATTAAACTTTCTGCTTGATCCCAAGTTTTGACTGGCAATCTGGCTTCATTTATTTAGCACATTATGAAGTGTGAGAAATAACGTTTCAATAAACAAACCTAAGCCATCAAGAGTCTGCCTAATTTAATTTCATAGATTGTTCCTAAACGACCTCGATGGCGCAGTGGTATAAAGTTCTTGCCTCTGAACCGAGAGCCTCTCTGCCTCTGATTCGATCTCCGGTCGGGTCATGGTGGAAAATGATCTTTTTCTAATTGGCTCGGGTCTTGAATATTTATCCATATATGTTTTTGTTATAAAAATATAGTAGGTACCGTTCAGTTAGTATCCCATAACACAAGTCTCGAACTTACTTTGGGGCTAGCTCAATCTGTGTGATTTGTCCTAATATGTTTATTTATTATTTATTTATATAACATTTTTTAATAGACAAAACTACACGTCGCAATACCGCCACTCGATAGCCGAAGAGGTCAAGTCAAGAAATGAGAGTGTGGCTTCCCATTCGGAGCATAAGGAGAGGTATGCTCACGCGCCGAGGATATACACGTCGCCAATACATCCGCGGAAAAGCAGTAAAAACGGTAATAATTCCACTTAAGTCGAAGTCACACTCATTTATTCACATATCACACCTTCACAGGCCCTTATTCCATTTTTTTCCATTTATTCCATTTTTTTTCATTTTTTTTATTCCGTTTTTTTTTTTATTTTTTCCTTTTTTTTAATTTTTTTTTCCATTTAGTAAATTTACAAATTTAAATGGTGCTGTAATTGAATTAGATCAAGTAAACTCTTTGTTTATTTGATCTAATTCCTATATTCTATTTAATTAGTTACCTATATTCTATTTTGAAAAACCCAACTGTATATTTTATCTTTTTT